>NC_091773.1:23710618-24960618 GCF_029378745.1 Bos indicus | reverse complement strand
AGAATAAAACTTCAAATAATTTTACAGGTTCTCTCCATTTTGTTAATCTAAAACAGGGCAATGCCCTTATTTAAAATGTTCACCTGTTGCAGGAGATTATTTCCATACAGATATGACTCTGCTCCTTGGAAGCGTAGCTTACAACCGGTAACCCTTCTGTGCGGAGACTGACGGACTGAACTGTCACGTCTGCATTCTCCAGGTTGTTTCCAACCAGTGGGAAGGAACAGAGCTTCCCATTCTGAGAAGTCTTAGGAATACGCTGCTTCTTTTATGACACCGAGCACGAGTTTTCTCTGCGGTGGTGAGGCCAACACTGGCAGGTGAGTGGGTCTGGGAGCCCTCCCACTGTCCGCCTCACATAGGCAAATTCAGCTCCTTGAAGTGAAGCCCTCAGTGAAACGTGACACCCAAAGCTCCTACTGGCACATTCAGGTCAACTGGCAGAGTGGAGTTTTCCAGAGACCAAGAAGTGGGTGCTGCTGTTAACAAACACACAGAAATGCAGGAGTGGCCTTGGAACTGGGCAGTGGGAAGAGGGTGGAAATATTCAAAGGACTGTGGCAGAGAGCCAAAGGAGCAGGGCCATGGCTGGGAAAGGCAGCGAGGGCTCCAAGGAGGTAAGGGGTGTGTCAGAGAACAGCTATGTGGCTGCGAGGACAGGGTTACTGGAAAAAAGGACCTTTTAAAAAGTTCAGGAGGAAATGAGGCCTGTGCTGCGGGAAAAGTGAAGGAAGAGAGATTCCAGTGAATCAGTGGCAGGAAGCTTAGCATTGTGACTGCAGCTGTGTGGAAAGAAAGAAGCATGAGAGAAACTCAAGACTCTCAGCTGAAGAGATTTCTAAGTGGTGTGGCAGGGGCAGCCTGCTTTCTTCTTACTGATTATAGTCTAATGTGAGAAAAAATAGATAAGTTGAGGGAAGGACTGTTAAAAAAAAAAAAGGAAACAGGACTTGATGACCTGGAAATCCTTAGCGAATAGCAAAGACATTAAAATTGAAAGATTTACTTTTAGGCAGCTGAAGCTGAAACTCCAGTACTTTGGCCACCTCATGCAAAGAGTTGACTCACCGGAAAAGACCCTAATGCTGGGACGCATTGGGGGTGGGAGAAGGGGACGACAGAGGATGAGATGGCTGGATGGCATCACTGACTCGATGGACATGAGTCTGAGTGAACTCTGGGAGTTGGTGATGGACAGGGAGACCTGGCGTGCTGCGATTCATGGGGTCGCAAAGAGTCAGACACGACTGAGCGACTGAACTGAACTGAGGCCTGCTCCAGGGGAAGAGATGAGACTGTGGCCTACGACCTGCTGCTTATACCTGAGAAAGACAGAGAAGGTCACAGACAGCCGGAAACAGCTGGGTTACCTAGGAAAGCTCTGGAAGGAGCCTGTGGTTTAATGGAGTGAATCTCTGTAACATACACAGAAGATCCACACATGTCTCAAGAATGTTACATTAGCAGATATTGCTTTCTTAAAGGGGACAGAGACATGAAATGAAAAAAGATGGCTCAGCCTCCTACAATTACAGACATTACAAGCTGACAGAACTACTTGGCTGCAAATACCTGCTACCTTTCATGAAAAAGGGAAAAAAAAAAAAAGAGGTCTCTGAGAGAAAGTCACACACCTACAAAGACTGCGGAGTCACAGAAGGCTGTTTCCAGCCTTCAAGCCGAGTGTGTCTGGCTGAACTTATAAAGTGCTTGGCACTGGCAGCTCCCGTTTCCACCCCATTTTCTTTTTAAAACAGGAATGTCTAGAACGGTTATTTTATGCCTGTTGCCATTATATAACTGGTTTCTCTAGGTTCACAGATGGAGAGAAATTGTGTCCCAGGAACCACTCATACCAGATGTTCACTCATACTTGGTTTACATGATTTAAATGAGATTCGGGACATCTGAGTTCATGAGATCCAGGTAAAACTTTGCACTTTTAAGCTGGTGCTGCAGTGGGCTGAAGCTCTTGAGCACCTTTCAGGGTGGAATGTGGATCTTCGGGACAGGAGTGGACTGCAGTAGACAGAAAGGCCTCCCAAAAGGTTCATGTTCTAATCCCCAAGCCAATGAATTTGTCAGTCTATGTGGTAGAAGAGATTCTGCAGATGGGGTTAAGTCACACATCTGAGGCGAGGAGATTATCCTCGAGTATCCAAGTGAAGCAAATGTAATTGCCAGGGCCCTTAGAAGAAAGGAGAATCAAAGGTGGAGGCAAAGGCTGTAAGGATAGAAGCCAAGATGAGGGGCTTGGCCATACTGAAGGGATGGATGCCAGCTGAAGAGGCAAGAGATGAGCCCTGGTGCACTGGAAGGAACCTGTGATCCATCACCGTTCACAATCAAAGGGACCTCAAGGATCCAGTTACTATGGACCTTATGTGGGGAGAGCATCCAGGATCACCTGGTAGACCCAATAAACAGAGAATCTTTCCCGGCTGTTTTCCAAGAGATGTGATGACAGAGGAGTCAGAGGGATACAGCGTTGCTAGTTTTGGAGACGAAGAGAGGGGGCCACAGGCCCAGGCATGCAGGTGGCCGCTTGAAGCTGGTAAGGCAAGGACACACATCTCCCCGAGACCTCCCAAGAGGAACGGTGCCCTGCTGACACCTGACTGTAGCCCAGTGAGGCCCACGTGAGACCCAGAGAAGTACAAGAAACCTAGGCTATTGTAAGCCACCATGTCTGTAGTGATTTGTTACAGCAGCAATAAAAGACAAGCCAGGAGAGGTGACCAGAGATGAAATGGTGTTGGGAAGAAGAATAAGCTTTTCTCTCACTCCTGCTGCACCTTCCCTCACTCAGCGAACATCTGGCTCCAGCAGAAACGCAGACATTTACGCTGGTGACTCTTCAGGTTCTGTCTCTTTGATGGAATTCATTCTTTCGTTTCTGCCCTCATTTGGTTTTGCAGTACAATACACTCTGGGTTTAACACTTACAACAGTGTTTAGTATACATGGTGGGTCCCCCAGAAACACTTGCTGAATGAATAAATGGGGGTGATCAAGACAGGCGCAGCCAGGGACTGTAGTTACTCTCCTTTAAAGTGCAGTTGAACACACTCCTCCTCAAGAACTGCTGACCTTTATGTCTTTGTTTCTGGTTTATGAAGGTCATAAAACACAAGGCGAAACTGTATTTTCTGACATGAGTAAAACAGCTAAATCAGCAAGTAGAAAGGAATTATTTATCTTAATAGGAGAAATAACTATCATACAATCCAAGTATTTAAATATCAGAATACATACACAGTTCCCAGTATACATTACAGAAAAAATTTCAAGGTGTTTGATCAGAAGATTTCTTAATGGCTGCTGATCAATGCAGCATCAAGAAACTTTAGTGCAAATTTTACCAAATGCATTTGTCAAAAATGGCATTTTGTTCATTTTCTCTGCAAACAAGTGCTGTTACATTAACTCTGAGCATGTATCAAATTGGTTTGCCTGAATATTTAAAAGCTATCAATGGAAGCCAGCCCTTTTGGCTAAAACTTCAAACATATGTTACCTTAAGATCTACTCCTAGTCCAAATTTGTCTATCCTAAAGCTGGAAGATTGAAGAATTAAACCAAAATTTATCTGTATAAATAATAAAAATAATTTTTTACACTCTTAAGTATTTTCCTCACTAGTATGGCACATTACCATTCCTACATGCTACTGCATAGGTAGGACAGTATCATTTTAGCTGCTGCAGTATCACAGTGTTAAGAATATCTGCTTCTTGTAGTGTCAGGCTTTCATCTGTTAGCACTTTGTTTGGAAACGAAGTCACGAGAATAAAGTCAAGAGTTGCAAATTCAGGACGAGACTGAATGATAAAGTCCCGGACATCCAGGATCCTGAAGAAGTAAGATGAAAATAATTTGTGATATGAAAGTTTTATTGTCATTTAGGTTTTTTAGCTAAAATTAGATAATAATTAAATCACACAGTTCTAATCCTTTAAATGTGTTATAACCTTCTTTAATTTCAATGGATGGATTTATCTTGGCTTTCAGGTAAAACATGAGGATTAACTCTGGAGCGTACCTAACAGTTACTTTCACTGTAAATAGACACAATCTCCAGGTGAATTGTTCCATCAAAGAAACATCAACAATGCTACTACACTGAACTACAAGGGCTGACTTTTTCATAGTATAAAACATCTTAGTAGCACATGATCCAGAAAAAGGTACCTCAGATGAGCCTATGTCAATGTGAGTCTGTACCTACGAAAAGTGTTTAAAAAAAATTACTTTCATATAGACACAGTAACTCAACTAAGATCATAAATGTTATCTCTTAGTGGGACACAGTGAACAATAAAAACAATATCTTATTAGCATAACAAATGAATGCTAAAATGACATTTAAAACTGTTAATTTGAAATACTTGATAACAGCACAATTAAACTTTATTTACACTACAAATCTCTATGTAGATTATTAATCCTACAGGGTTAGGGCTTCCCTGATAGCTCAGTTGGTAAAGAATCCGCCTGCAATACAGGAGACCTGGATTAAACACCTGGGTTGGCAAGATCCCCTGGAGAAGGGAAAGGCTATCCACTCCAGCATTCTGGCCTGGAGAAGTCCATGGACTTCTGTATGGTCAATGGGTTGCAAAGAATAGGACACAACTGTGACTTTCACTTTCAATCAGGGTTATCATAAATTTTTAAAGGAGTAAAGTTCAAATAAGGTTTTACTAAAGTAAATCAAATCTGATTCAACTTTTCCTGGTTTTAGCATCAGCGCAAAATGATAGCTTTTAACAGTTTTCTTTATTTCTAAGTGGTATCTGCATTTGCATTAGTATTTGGACAGTTTACAGAGGATGTTTAAGTACTAAGTATTTGACTTCTTATTTCAAGTTTTTCTGTCAAAAACTTACTTCAAAAGTAAACCTAAGCAATTTCATCTTTTTCCTGACTCAAGATGCACCCAGATTTACAAAGATAAGTCACCCTGAGCTTACCTGTGAGTACTGTTGAATCTCTGTATCAAACGGCTCCCGTCTGCTAATCTGATCTGGATTTTGGTGGTTGGCATGGAATCGTCAATAAGAACCACTGCATTGAACAGTGACTTCTCCTCCTCTTCTGGGGAGGAAGGTGTACTGACTATTTCAGGTGTGAGGCTAAGAAAGAAGAATTAAAGAATCAGAACGTAAATATAAACACGTAAGACGCATGACACACTGCAGACAGTAGAAGCACCACTCGGACCTACAGCTGACTCTCCACTCGTCCTGCCATCACGTCTGCACCAGCGAGAACACAGCTTCCTTTGGGATAGCCTATTTTTCTTGAAAACTCTTTTATTAAAATTATTCTGGGTCCTACGATTCTGATTTAGTTTATCCAACTTTCTTCCTCCTTCATCCCTTTGAAATTTCATGAGACTGTTGGGCACAATGGTCTTCAGTCAGAAACCTGAGCAACTTGGAGTTTATGTCCAAGACTGACCATGAGCACAGACAGATTTCAGATCCCAGCTTTGTCAATTTGTGTGAACTCAAGTATGTAAATTAATCTCTTTGAATCCCAGTTCTATCATTTATAAAATGGAAATAATAATGTTATGAAAGTCTGTTATAGTAATATAGTGATTGAAACAGTGTTTCAAGAGGTATCAGTTATATTTGTACATATCATCAATACTAAGCTATTAATTTAAACTTAGTTGATACCACTTTAAAAATCTGATTCAAGTAGTTACTGTTTTACAGAAAAGAAGTAATGAGAAATTTAATATATGGTAATGACAGTGATAAACAAACAGACTCTGTATGATTTCAATACCTTTAGACTATAAAATTTTTGCATCTTGTTTTATACCCCTGGATATGTTCCAGTGTCTCCTAGTTTACAGTCTATGGGGAACCTGAATAAAATTTGTATCCTACTGTTACATGAAAACTGTATAAATCTTAATTACTTTGAGTTGGTTCATAGTGCTTTGCAGGTCTACTATATAATTCTCCTTCTCTGTATAGTCTATTAATTTTTGAGAGTTAGTATCAAAACTCTTAACTAAAGATCTTACTTTATCGACTTAATATACGGTGATGAGTGTGTAATGAACCTTGTGTGACATGATCTCTTTCCAGTGGACCGTGGTTACTAGTGACCATAGTGCCTTCTAATGCTAGCAGGATGACCCGTAACTGTAAGCTGCGAGTGAACGTCAAAAACAGAGTGCTCTTTGGTTAAGCAATTAAATACAAGCCTATTATACAGAGTGAAGTAAGCCAGAAGGAAAAACATAAATACAGTATACTAACGCATATATATGGAATTTAGAAAGATGGTAACAATAACCCTGTGTACGAGACAGCAAAAGAGACACCGATGTATAGAACAGTCTTATGGACTCTGTGGGAGAGGGAGAGGGTGGGAAGATTTGGGAGAATGGCACTGAAACATGTAAAATATCATGTAAGAAACGAGTTGCCAGTCCAGGTTCGATGCACGATACTGGATGCTTGGGGCTAGTGCACTGGGACGACCCAGAGGGATGGTATGGGGAGGGGGGAGGGAGGAGGGTTCAGGATGGGGAACACATGTATACCTGTGGCGGATTCATTTTGATATTTGGCAAAACTAATACAATTATGTGAAGTTTAAAAATAAAATTAGAAAATAAATAAATAAAACAAATACAGCCAAGTTCTTTAAACACATCACATCTTAGTTTTATCTCAGTTATCTTTTAAGGGATCTTTTGACAATCTTGATGTTTATTCTTTCAAATATTGAGACTTAGATGGGTCCCTATCTTACTTTTGAAAAAAAAAAAAAAAATCTGTTAGGATAGAGGCCCCATGAGCATTTGTGCTTTATTCTAGTACAAACTGAGCTCATTATGGCTCTTATTCCCACCCAAAAGCTTTCTCAACCTATACAGCCAAGTGGGAAAAGTAATTGGCACTTCTTGCTATGCTTTGCCTTTCCTTAGCTACCTCCTGACACATATTACAGAACCAATTTCAGAATGTATATGAAAAAGACATAGAAAAGGAGAACATGATGATCTGCAGTCACTGCTCAGGTAGTATTAAGGAATTTCCTGTCAAGCTTGTAATTCAGGGTTGAAAGAGCTGTACCACCAAGGTGGGTCACTGTGCCGACAGGAGGATGGGAGGCAATGAACCAAGGGGCCTCTTCCCTCTCCCTCCGTGTCCCTATTCCCAGGTCTCCACGCTGTCATCACCACCAGCAGCACATTCAAGTTCTGGAGTAAGGGAGGCGCCATGGCTAACAGCATGGATCCAGGAGCCTGACTCCAGGGCTGATTTTGCCACTTGTCAGACATGTGACTGGCGGCAAGTCCTTTCACTTCTCTGTGCCCAAGTTCCCTCAGTTGTAAAACAGAGACAACAGCTGCACTATTGCAAAGATTAAATTAATTAGATCTGTAAGCACGTCAGTGCTTCTATATAGTTGGCTATTAATGTTTTAACTACTGTCCTAACAACCACCAGGGGAGGAAAAGTTACCCATCACCCCACTGGCACATGGGGTTCTGGGGTCCTCTCCATGACGTCAAGTTGCCTCACACTGCTCTTTCTGTGCTTTAATGCTTTCTGTTTTAAAAAAAATTGGGGCCAGCTAAGCTACTTCTCAAAACACGAAAATCAAGTGCAGGGTGGGAACTCTAAGAAGAAAAGCTTTCATGCATTTCTTTGTATGATGTGTGTGTCTGTCAAAGTGAAATTACATGGAATAACAATGAAAGACAGGTATAACGAACTGACACTGAATTCTTCCCTATGCTGAGAAACGAAAGGGGAAGACAGAACCACTGTGCACAAGGCAGCTGAGAAGAACTTGGAAAGGAAGGAGTCACATGAACAGGAATACAGGGCACCCAAGAGAGCATGGTGGTGACACAGCCAATTCAACGTACCACCTGCAGTGACGTGTGGAAAACGGAGGTTCACGTTTACCAGCACACATTATGTTTACAAAGAATCCAGTCATGGCTACTATAAAGGAGTCCATCATATATCATGCCACACTCATTGGTTTCTAAATTGTGCTCAGCGAAGTCCTGGGTTTCACTGTCTGGAGATATCTAAGACAATCCCCTCTTTCTGCAATGAGAATTCTATATGTGTTTCCATAACCTGAAGAAAGAGTTTGGCTGCTTAAAATATATTGAAAATAACCAACTTAAGGACATTGCTTTGGCTGTAAGAGCTTAGCAATTACTTACAGCAGAGAGATGCTTACAGCTATGATCTAAGATATTTACTGTTTTATCTAATCAATAATTTCCCCCTCTGAACCCACATAATCATAATCAGAAATAGGCAGGATGGCAACTGGTAAAAAGCATGCACTCTGCAGGCAGAGTGCCTGGTTTGAACCTGACACTCTAACCACTTCCTAGCTTAACTACTCTGGAAGAACTACTGCACCTGCTAATGGAGTGGTGACAGGCGCTATGGCAAGAAGCTGCTGTGAAGATGAAGTGGGTTCATGTCTACAAAGGTACTGACAGAGTCAGGGATATGCAAATTAACTGCTGTCTAAGTAATGCTCAAAATTCTCCAAGCCAGGCTTCAGCAATACATGAACCGTGAACTTCCAGATGTTCAAGCTGGTTTTAGAAAAGGCAGAGGAACCAGAGATCAAATTGCCAACATCCGCTGGATCATTGAAAAAGCAAGAGAGTTCCAGAAAAACATCTCTTTCTGCTTTACTGACTATGCCAAAGCCTTTGACTGTGTGGATCACAATAAACTGTGGAAAATTCTTCAAGAGATGGGAATACCAAACCACCTGATTTGCCCCTTGCGAAATCTATATGCAGGTCAGGAAGCAACAGTTAGAAGTGGACATGGAACAACAGACTGGTTCCAAATAGGAAAAGGAGTACGTCAAGGCTGTATGTTGTCACCCTGCTTATTTAACTTATATGCAGAGTACATCATGAGAAACGCTGGACTGGAAGAAGCATAAGCTGGAATCAAGATTGCTGGGAGAAATATCAATAACATCAGATATGCAGATGATACCACCCTTATGGCAGAAAGTGAAGAGGAACTCAAAAGCCTCTTGATGAAAGTGAAAGTGGAGAGTGAAAAAGTTGGCTTAAAGCTCAACATTCAGAAAACGAAGATCATGGCATCTGGTCCCATCACTTCATGGGAAAAAGATGGGGGAACAGTGGAAACAGCGTCAGACTTTACATTTTGGGGCTCCAAAATCACTGCAGATAGTGATTGCAGCCATGAAATTAAAAGATGCTTACTCCTTGGAAGGAAAGTTATGACAAACCTAGACAGCTTATTAAAAAGCAGAGATATTACTTTCCCAACAAAAGTCTGTCTAGTCAAGGCTATGGTTTTTCCAGTGGTCAGGTATGGATGTGAGAGTTGGACTGTGAAGAAGGCTGAGTGCCGAAGAACTGATGCTTTTGAACTGTGGTGCTGGAGAAGACTCTGGAGATTCCTTGGACTGCAAGGAGATCCAACCAGTCCATCCTAAAGGAGATCAGTCCTGGGTGTTCTTTGGAAGGACTGATGCTGAAGCTGAAGCTCCAATACTTTGGCCACCTCATGCGACGAGTTAACTCACTGGAAAAGACCCTGATGCTGGGAGGGATCGGGGGCAGGAGGAGAAGGGGATGACAGAGGATAAGATGGCTGGATGGCATCACTGACTCGATGGACATGAGTTTGAGTGAACTCCGGGAGTTGGTGATGGACAGGGAGGCCTGGTGTGCTGCGATTCATGGGGTTGCAAAGAGTCAGACACGACTGAGTGACTGAACTGAACTGAAGTATAACATTATCTACTAACACTATCATCAAAATTGCACATCTGATTCCATCAGCGAGGTCTTCACAATTTGTATCTTAGTTTTTACTCTCTAGGTTATTTTGCTCTCATTCTCAAAGAAAATTCATGTTGAACAAAGACAAGTATTTTCTCATTTTAGGATTTTACCTTCCAAGTTTCTGTCCTTCTCCACTAAAAGCCTTGAACCTCAACCTAGGCTTTACGTATTCTTGATCCTGATGGTCCTCCATGTCCAAATTCAAGTGTCCTCCATGAACCAGTCGCTGAAGCTCCAGGGGAATCTCTCTTAAAAAAAGAAAACCCACTATGAGATAAGACCGCACATCTGTCAGAATGGTGTTCATCAAATAGAGCACAAATAACAAATGTTGGCAAGGATGTAGAGAAAAGAGAACCTGTATCCTGTTGGTGGAGGTGCTTCTGACAGTTAAGAGCGCTGAACTGTGGGATGGCATTTATAGCTTAGTCAGCATTAGAAAATCCCCCTGAGGACCTAACAGGTAGTGTGGTATTTTTTTCTGAACACCCTGGCGGAAGGCTGGAAGTTTGACGGGGGTGGTTTTGATTATCGTCTGATTCATGTGTGCCACCCTCCTGCAGGCAACTGTTGTTTTTTTTTGTATCGTATTAATATGCTTTGAACTTTTCAGAAACTCACCTGCCACATAAACCAAAGATTGTACTTTGTTTTGTCTGGAACTTAATCAAGTCTCTGACTGCAATACCACGTATAGTAAGGAAGCTGCTAACTTCACATACCTCACTACCCCATTATTCTGATTTCTGTTTGTCATATCTGCATGATAAGTGCTAGACTGCACACAGGTGTGCAGTCTGTGTGTATGTGTGCTCAGTTCCCCAGTTGTGTCCAACTCTTTGAAACCCCAAAGACTGTAGCTCACCTGGCTCCTCTGTCCAAGGGATTTTGCAGGCAAGAATACTAGAGTTAGTTGCCATTTCCTCCTCCAGGGGATCTTCCCAACCCAGGGATCTAACCCGAGTCTCCTGCATTGGCAGGTGGATTCTTCACCACTGAGCTCCCCAGGAACCAAGCTATCTACTTTGTTATATTTTGGTTATGTTATATATTGAAATATGTGTAATTGCATAATAAATTACCTTCCTTTACTTCTTCACCATATTTAAGATAAATGTTACATGAAACTTTTAGACATAATAGGCATAGACTGATTATATTATCTGTAAACACTTCCTTGAGGATAGTAAAGATGGTGTTACAAAATATGTCATAAAGCAGGGGGCAATGATTATACAGCTGACAACCACTATCTGACCATCAATCATTTTTTTCAAGGTGCCATTTCTAAAATGGTTCTGATCATAATTTGAACTTGAGGATACAGTGTGGCTCAAATGAAAACACTCCCTTGGTATTCCAAGACTGAACGTTAGCCTACAAAGTTCATGGAGTATTTTCATTTAGTAATAAATTAGTTTGGATCTTTACGGAGAGCACACTCATCATCAACATGGTCTTTCCTTCTCCCATCCTGAAGTAAATGTTATTTCAATCGTCCTGTTGATCTTCACCAGGCAGAAGCCCACTCCCCCTGGCCCCCGCAGCTCCCAGTCTGCTTAGTGACTCTGCAAGCTCCCAAGCCCATGGCCCTGACCTCAGCTCTTGACCTTGCATTTACCACCAGCACACACTGCCTGCCGGGACAGCCTCCCACCTTTCTCAATGACTTCCTTCCCAATTACAGCATGTCTTACGAAACCTTCTTCAGTATTCTGACATTATCTGGGAGAATTCAACTTCAAAATCCAAGCAAATTAATGTCCTAAAATGCCTTTCCTTCAGAGTTCCACCTCCACTCCCCTCCTACCACTCTGCTAGGAAAAATTTCACTGCCTGGAAAAGCCCCACTTTCAACTCCTGGATGGAGAGTAGCCTCCTGTTCTGGGCCCTTCACTGCTACTCACATTTCCCAGCTCATAACCAGCCTGATGTCTTTCTTTCACTGTATTCCTACTTAGGGATGATCACTTATCAGCTAGTGAAAATAAATAGCTCTTGTAATTGTAGCAAAATCACTCAAGTCCTTGTCCTTCAGCCACAAGGGCTGGTGAGTTACAACGTTCTTTAGATGGGTCAGGGCACTGTAAATCTGGTTTCAAAAATTTTAACTTCGAACTAACCTTCTGAATTCTTCTGCCAGCAGTAATGCCATTTAAAAAGATTTCTAATATAAGCGGCTTTCAGGCATACATGCAGTGAGTCACCCTGTCAACAGTAAGCAGGACAGTGGCTTAGCAGATGGGCAGACACCTACTGATCAATT
Source organism: Bos indicus (assembly GCF_029378745.1). Lineage (NCBI taxonomy): Eukaryota > Metazoa > Chordata > Mammalia > Artiodactyla > Bovidae > Bos > Bos indicus. Next base: position 24,948,505 of record NC_091773.1, on the reverse strand, counting down.
CACAAATTTATGACACTACGATGCTGCTTCTCAGAACTGGGACCATAGCTTCATGAGATTTTAAAAGAAACCAATATCTACTGCTCCCCCCACCAAGTTAAGAACCAGTGACTTATAGATAGCAATGTGTCCTTTATATACTTAAAATACCCTTCCCCCCAGAAGCTGTTTACAGAATATATTCCAGTATTTCACTCTTAAAAACCAGTGGAGCACTTCTGACTGGTGGTCTGTTTAAAAAAACAAACAAACAAAAAACCTCCACCCTCAGTAATAGACAAAATCTAAGTAACATATCTTACCCTCTCTTAACAGACTCCAGAAACTGGGCATTTGTTGGGTCACTGTAAGGTCTCAATTCTCCATCATCCAAGCTGAAACCGTTGCTCCACAGTTTAAGCAAAATTTGAACCTTTCGCACATAGAAAAAAGAAATACAAGAATGCGTCTGCATTAAACAATTTTAATTTTCAAACACGTTATTTACCACTTACTTACAGTATGAAGTACACACTTCCCTGGTGGTCCAGGGGTTAAGAATCTGCCTGCCAATGCCAAGGAAATGGGTTTGATCCCTGGTTGGGGAGCTAAGATCCCATGTACTGTGGGGCAATTAAGTCCATGTGCTACAACTACCGAGTCCAAGCTCTAAAGCCCGTACTCCACAACAAGAGAACCCACCACAAGGAGAAGCCTGCACACCGCAACTAGAGAGTAGCCCCCATTCGCTTCAACTATAGAAAGGCCGTGCAGCAATGAAGACCCAGTGCAGCCAAAAATAAATTAAAAAGAAAAAAAAAAAACAAAAAACCCAACAAAAATTTAAAAAAATATACAAAGCTTTTTGTACCATCCTTTACTTTATTCAGGTCAAATAAGGACATAAATGGAACCATGTGAGCTTCCTTAGATTTGTATTTGGCTTAACAAACTGACAATGGCTAAAATATCAAAGGTGCCACTGTGGGAGCCTGGCCTTGAAGTACAATTATTTCTAGTTCACTGAGAAGATCCAAGTCATGAGAGAAGCCACTGCTACCCCACAGCCACTCTTCCCCTTCATCTACACTCATATTCTTCTCTGCTTCATGCCAGAGAGCACGATGGAATCTCCAGCGACCCTCCTAAGTTAAACTATTCATCACATTGAAAACGAGACGGTTAACTCCAAAATTTCAAAAAGAAAAAAACAAAGACTGACTTTAGGCATCTCTACGTTTGTGCGTACGTGTTGTGTCCAACTCTTTCTGACCATGTGGACTGTAGCCTGCCAGGTTCCCCTGTCCATGGGATTCTCCAGGCAACAACACTGGAGTGGACTGCCATTTCCTTCTCCAGGGGATCTTCCTAATCTAGGGATCGAACCCATGTCTCTTGTGCCTCCTGTATTGGCAGGTGATTGTTTATGACTTGGGTCACCTGGGAAGCCCTACGTTTCCATGTATATAACTCAGCTAATTCTACACCATGATGGTATGCCATTTATAATAATTATTATAACATTTATGTAACTCATTTTGACAGTGAATGATACATTCTTTCACAAACGGTTATATATCTTTAAGTGCAAGGCACAGCTGAGATACAAAAAAGGCACAGCTGAGAAACACAACATTTGAATCTGAAAACTTACACATTAGTTTTTTTAATCAATACTTCAAAAAATAACAGAAGAGAATTTCAGTTTTTAATTTTATAAAAACCGGAGTAACTAGGGGCAAAAATCAACAATTTCTCATTTTCATTACTGTACCTACATCTTGCAACTGATTTTCTCCATAGATGTATTCAGACTGCTTACAAAAGGAATTACCCAATCTGTATCCTCCACCTGTAAAAGACTAAAAAAAAAACAGCAAGTGGGTTAAAAATTCAGTCTTATTAAAGCAAAATGTATGATAATGTATGATATATATTTTAAAACTAGATCAATTAGCCACACTGGTATATACTTTCCAGGAAATTTTTACATTAAAATAAAGGTCTTATGTTACAGAAATGTATACTCTAGTATATCATTTTCTTCCCATAAAAACATGAGTGACTCAGAAACTGAAATAACTTATGCCAATCTTAAATTATGAAATACATTCATACACTGAAATAATATTTTTAATTAGGAACAGACTTTTAAAACTCACCATTAATATTTTATAACAAGTCTTATAATAAAATTATAATTCTTGAATCATATTTGACAAAGCATTAAGAGCTTCATAGAGAAAGGAAGAATTTAATAAATTGAGTATAAATAACCCTGAAGAAAAGCTCCATACTTATTTTATAAGCAGCTTTGATTCAACTGTGATGAATCAACTGAACTGCACTTTTTATTTTGTTTCACTAATCACAAGCTCTTCTATTTTTCAGGTGAGGCAGCTTATGAAGTAAAAAACCATTCCTTTTAATTATTATTCATATCATATGTGGGTTTTTAATCATCACACTCATAGAAATGTTAAGAAACTGCTTTAATTTTTGATTAATAGAAAGTTATAGACTTTGAAAAATAACGGAAATATCTGAAAAAGAAATACACAGAGAAATAGTGTTTGCAAATAATATAAAAATCTATAGCAGATCAAGTATACTGATAGCATATAAAACTTCAGCCCTTACCTTAGATTTGTCATCACCCGAGGCTCTTGTGGCTTCATTCAGAGGGACGGCTCCATGCTGTCTCGCCTCTCTGAAAAGTTCATTCACAATTTTCCCAGTTGAAGGTTGAACTATATGTAATCCACTGCATTCATGCTCACTTGAATAGAACCTTTAAACATTGTAAAGTTCATGAATAAAAACAGATTGTAAGCATAAACTACTTTAAAGCAAAAGACTACATAGTCTTAGGAAATGACTTTTATTTAAAAAGAGCCATTTCTATGGCTTTTGTGAAAGTACTTAATTTTAAAATCGGGATCAAGAAATTAAGAAGTAAAGAGTTCATTTATCTACTTTCTCATGGAGTCTGAGGAAACGCTGGTAGCAGGCTCAGCATGCCACCTGAGAACTAGCTTGCTTCTTCCTCCCTCCCGCTCTGTGACTGCTGATCTATCGGTGTGATCCTGGGAAAACACTGCTGACAGCCAGAAGCTAAGTCGCCTCCCCAGAGGAATCCACATTTCATAGGACTTGGTTAGTGAAAAGCCCTCCAGATTGAGACGATATGAACATCTAAATCCACAGGCCTACACATCGAGTTTATTCCTCAGAGAGCTCTGACTGAAAAATTAACCTCCCCCCATGTTAAAGGTTGTAATCTCCCTGTGTTAAAGGGCTTCCTTGGTGGCTCAGAAGATAAAGAATCTGCTTGCAATGCAGGAAGCCTGGGTTAAATCCCTGAAGAAGGGAATGGCAACCCACTCCAGTATTCTTGCCTGGAGAACCCCATGGACAGAAAAGCCTGGTGAGCTACAGTCCATGGGGTCACAAAGAGTCAGACATGACTGAATGACTAACACTTTCACACTTTTTCACTATGTTAAAGGTAAATAATTCAGACCACAATTTTCTCAATGTGTTAACTATGCACTGAATCATTTCTCCTCTCTTTTCTATTTCCTCATAAAAGCTTCCTTCACATAAATTAGTACACTATTTTATCTTTCAAGATTTTTTCCAGTCAAGAATGTCAGAAAATATAACCAATGAAATATAAACATGGAGACTTTCAGAATAAGATGAAAACCAAAGCTCATTTCCTGAACTACACATACCCTCCAGTCCAGTTTCCAATCTACAATGAACTGACTCAGAAAATGAAACAGACGGGGAAAATTCTATCAGCACTGAAGATCAGGGATAGAGTCACCTTCAAGGCTTTCTCCAAATGAGTACATGGAGAACGAAACAGGAAAGGGAAAGGAAGCTCTGCTCTCAACTCACTGTCCATGGAGGAAAGATCCAAGAGGAGAACAGTGGACACCAGCAGAACCCCACTAACAAGGCTGGTTCACAGCTGGGGGCGGCTGGGTGGACTCCAAGCTCCTAGTGCCCTGGGGAGGCACCTGAGGTCCAAGTTTAGCCAGAAGAGGAGCCAACCGAAGCCCTCCTGCCAAGCTGATCCTCGGAGGGCCCCATGCAACAAACCAAGGCCAGGCACTGCCATGGCTGGGTTTAAGACTAGGGTCAGTGCAAGAAGCCAGTAGTCATGTAGGGATGTGAGAGCTGTAAAGAACGCTGAGTGCCAAAGAATTGATACTTTCAAACTATGGTGCTGGAGAAGACTCTTGAGAGTTCCCTGGACAGCATGGAAATCAAACCAGTCAACCCTAAAGGAAACCAACCCTGAATACTCATTGGAAAGACTGATGCTGAAGCTCAAATACTATGGCCACCTGATGTGAACAGCTGACACATTGGAAAATGCTGGGAAAGACTGAAGGCAGGAGAAGTGGGTGACAAAGGATGAGACGGTTGGATGGCATCACTGACTCAATGGACATGAGTTTGAACAATCTCCGGTAGATGGTGAAGGTCAGGGGGGCCTGGCGTGCTGCAGCTGATGGGGTTGCAAAGAGTCGGACACGGCAACTGAACAACAGGGCAAGAAAGAGCCTGACAGCTGATGCCTTAAATGGCAGTATGAGAAGGGAAGGGGAAGGGAGGGAAGGGGGAAGGAGGGAAGGGGAGGGAGTGGGGAGCTTCTGCTGCAGGCTCTCCCTAATCTCTTGAGCTTAGGCTCCCTCCTGGGTCCCTAATCTCAAGAGCTGAGTTACAAGGCTCCTTCTTCTCAGTCTCGGTGAGAAAGACCTTACAGGAAAAACCGGGCACAGGAAAAGATTTACTAACTTCTTTACGGTCTCTGAATTTTTATCACCAGTATAAGAAATCTCTGCCTGCCTTGAGGTCTATTTTCTTCCAGAAATTTTATTGTTTCCCTTTTATATTTAGATCCACAATCCACCTTTCACCTCTTTCATAAGTATTCCTATATACTTACTTCTCTCTTGCTCTATTTCAACTCATCTGATCATCATTTGTCCCTGTCCAGAGATAACAACTTCCTCTGTAGAGATGACTCTCAAATACAGGTTTTAGAGCCTCTTACTTATGGTCCAGTGCTGAACTGAAAAGCACCTACTTGAATCCAGTTCATCTCTTCCCATGAATGATCACATTTTCCTCAGGTACTAGATTAAGAACTTTTCAGAGTTCTCTCCCATTCTCTTACTCTCTTTTCCATGTCACCACATTTCTATTCCACATCATCATGTTTCTACAATAAATTCTTTTAAAAGTATCCACACCAATGTCACCCTTTCTCCTCCATTCCACTGACACCACGCTAATCCTAATCCTAAATTTTACCAGCATACTCTTTGGATAACTACAGTTGTTCTTTTCTTGATGTCTTCTTATTTTGTTTTCCTCATTACTCTTTATTTTATATGGTACTGCCAGTCCTCTTTTTCTAAAGGTATTATAATAATAACTAACATTTATCAAGTGCTCATTTAATCCTCATAAAAATGGCATTAACTCCACTGTACAAATAAGAAATACTGAAGTTTAGGGAATTAAAAGACTTGTCCACTGCCAAAATCTTATTAGAACAGAGAGGAGAAAAACAACTGAGGTGTGTCTATAACTAGAAACAAAGTTTTTATCACTATAATTTTTATTGTAAAATTTACAGTAAAACCATACACTGGCTTTCCCCTTTCCACATAAGCACAGCTTTCCTTGGCCTTCCAGGCTGGCTGTGCTGTGGCTGCATCCAGGACTGGACATGTAATTTGTAGGCCCAGCACCAAAATGAAAGTGGGAGTCTCCTTGTTCAAAATGTGTTAAGAATTTCAAGACAGTAAGAGCAAAGTTTTCCAGCAAATGAAAACCGGAAAAGGTCAGTTTTCATTCCAATCCCAAAGAAAGGCAATGCCAAAGAATGTTCAAATTACCACACAATTGCACTCATCTCACATGCTAGCAAAGCAATGCTCAAAATTCTCCAAGCGAGGCTTCAACAGTATGTGAACCAAGAACTTCCAGATCTTCAAGCTGGATTTAGAAAAGGCAGAGGAACCAGAGATCAAACAGCCAAATCCAATGGATCACAGAAGAAGCAAGAGAATTTCAGAAAAACATCTACTTCTGCTTCACTGACTACACTAAAGCCTTTAACTGTGTGGATCACAACAAACTGTGGAAAATCCTTAAAGAGATGGGAACACCAGATCACCCTACCTGCCTCCTGAGAAATCTGTATGCGAGTCAAGAAACAACAGCTAAAACCAGACGTGGAACAATGGACTGGTTCCAAATTGAGAAAGGAGTACATCAGGGTTGTATATTGTCACCTTGCTTATTTAACTTATATGCAGTGTACATCAAGCAAAATGTACTTGGGCTGGATAAAGCACAAGCTGGAATCAAGATTGCCGGGAGAAACATCAATAACCTCAGATATGAGATGACACCACTCTTATGGCAGAAAGCAAAGAAGAACTAAAGAGTCTCTTGATGAAAGTGAAAGAGGAGCGTGAAAAATCTGGCTTAAAACTTAACATTCAAAAAACTAAGATCATGGCATCTGCTCCCATCACTTCATGGCAAATAGATGGGGCAACAGTGAAAACAGTGACAGACTTTAATTTCTTGTGCTCCAAAATCACTGCGGATGGTGACTGCAGCCATGAAATTAAAAGACGCTTGGCTCCTTGGAAGAAAAGCTATGACCAACCTAGACAGCATATTTAAAAAGCAGACATTACTTTACCAACAAAGGTCCATATGTCAAAGCTGTGGTTTTTCCAGTAGTCTCGTATGGATGTGAGAGTTGGACCATAAAGAAAGCTGAACGCCAAAGAATCAATGCTTTTGAACTGTGGTGTTGGAGAAGACTCTTGAGAGTCTCTTGGACGGTGGTGAGATCAAACCAGTCAATCCTAAAGGACATCAGTCCTGAATATTCATTGCTGAAGTTGAAACTCCAATAATTTGGCCACCTGATGCAAAGAACTGACTCACTGGAAAAGACCCTGATGCTGGGAGAGACTGAAGGCAGGAGAAGGGGATGACAGAGGATAAGATGGTTGGATGGCATCACTGACTCGATGGACATGAGTTTGAACAAGCTCTGGGAGTTGGTGATGGATAGGGAAGCCTGGCGTGCTGCAGTACATGGAGTTGCAAAGAGTTGGACACGACTGAGTGACTGAACTGAAGAGCAAAGCATTAAAGCAAGCTCGAGGCCCTTCCCAGTGAGGTTCTCTGGGTGCGCACAGAGGCCCCACATGATTGAAGTAGGCCCTGGTAGCACCCAGTCTGTCCATCCTCACCTGCCATGAGGCTACCCAAGTTCTGCTGCTCCTCTTCAGCTCCCTCCTGTCATTTTTATTACTTTTTTCTTCTAGGCCTATTCTGTCCCTTGTCTTCTAGTTATCTTTAAAGGCCCAGCCAGATACCCACACTGTGCCAGATATTGTGGACACTTGTCTCACTAAATCTGCAAAACCATACTAGGATCTAATGACTTGTAGGGAACATTTTTTTAAGTTCTTATATTTTTGAAGAAGAAGAGTTACATTTTTAAAGTCCTATTTGTGACAGAGAACCTTTTGTGGATGAATATGTAAAAGCAGGTGTCAGGCTGTCTTCTGTGAACTTTTCTGTAGATCCTGTCCCTCCTTTTCTTTAAAACAGATCAAGTTATGTGTAGACTACTGAAACTTCACATGATGGTCACACTGAAAATATACTGGCTTAAAACAACAATGAACAGATGAATGTTTTGATATTTAAAGTTGTTCAAGAAGGTGGACCATGAAGTAAGGTGGACCATTTCTGTACCAGACAAAAGCAGCAGACATGCAATGAAATCAGGCAGATGTCACTGCCAAATGTGAAGCCAACAGAACCACATACTTTCTATTCAAAAATATCACACTTAGCAAAAAGAAAAGATGGTCAATAATTTGGTTTGCAATTGTATTTTAAGCGGATCAAACAGCATAAGCCTCAATATATTTAATGCAGCTCCTCCTTTTGGACAAGTAATTCTAGAAATCATATCTGAGGCACTAAGTCCTTAAAAATTGCATTATCAAATTGTAAACATTAATGGCAACACTGTGTCAGCATAAAAGAAAAGAGAAAACAATTCACTGAAATATTTTAAGGATTATATTTGAATCCTTAAGGAAAATATTAATGTACTAATTTTAAGAAGTCAAATATTTTGATTTTTTATACCAGCAAATCAAGTCATTCAAAAACTGGTTCAAATTGGGGAAGAATAGTCAAATAACTTATGAGTAAAACTTTGGTACATTAATATTTTAAGCACTTTCAAAGTTTCGGAGACTGAACAAATTAAGGAAGCAGCTAAAATATATATATGTCTGTGTATATATAATACATATGTATATATGTATTATATATATGTGTATAATACATATACATTATATAAATGCCTATATAATACATTTATATTATACAAATGTCTGTGTATATATATACATACACATTATATAAATATCTGTGTATAATATATATTATACATATATATACACACATACATATATAATACATGTATTACACATATATCTGTGTGTATATATATATATCAGATAAACTTAAGTGAAAGGGAAGGATATTCAGACTGTGCCAAGATGACCAATCTGCAGACAATAAAGGAAAGACTGTACCTCCTGGTGGAGTGATGGTGGCGGTCAGCACCCTAACCGAGTGAACAGGGCACCAAGAGTGGGGGAACCCGAAACCATAAGGCTCCTGGTGTAACATAATACACAGCAGAAAATGTCAATAAGTAGTACTCTTGACAAGCATGTTTAACAAGAAACTCTTGACAAGCATTTAACGAGAATCTAAATGTGAGGAAACAGTGACCTTGAATGTGGGACATTTTATAAGACATCTGGGCCCAGCTCTTCAATGTCAACGTAATAAGCTTTAAACAGATGAGTTAAAAGCAGACAATGGAAAGATGGGAAGAATGCTCTGGATTCAGATTTAAAACCGGCATCATCAGTGAAATGTATCCTAAATCCTCAAAACCTCTAAGAGTATCTGATTATGGACTATGTAGTAAATGACATGCAGTCAGAGCTCACTTTCTAAGGTGTGAGACATTATCAAGGAGTGTTTGCGTCTTACTGGGTGTGGACTGCAGCCTCTAGGGATGAAGTGCTATCACGGCTGCAATTTACTTTCAGGTGGTTGAGTAACAGAGAGTGTGTGCACCAATGAACTGCTACAGTATATAAACAACTGGTGAATATTGGAGCAGACACAGTATATGTTCATTATCCTAATCTTTTGATTATCTATGTATTTGAAAAATTGTAAAATAAAAAGTTGGGGTGAAAATTATAAATTATAAGTGTTATTCTTTCCATTCAGGAAAGATAGGTCATTTTATCTCCCCTACAGGAAGAAGGAAGGCAGAATAGTAACAAAAAAAGTAATTTCCACTGAATTTTTCAACTTCTGGAGAAATAAAAGACTTTCTGAGAATGAGATGTAATGGGGAAATTCAAGCTTCTCCCTAGTAATGAGATTTGTGTACTAAAAAGACATTAATGAACATATACATGGAAATAAGAAAACTCATGACAATAAAATATACCTGGTTTCCATCTCTTAAATCTTCACTGTTGGTTCTTTTTATAGTTCAGGGGTTTTAACAACAGCAAATACTATCTATCACTATTAGATGTAGCATCATCCAATGGAAGGAAAGACAGAGTCCTAAAGTCACAGATTCTTAAATGGAGAACAAAACACACAGAGGGGTTCCATGGATGGACTTTAAGAAACACGCAAACCTTTAAAAATGAATGACAAAGCTGGATGTAAATGTTCTAGGGGAAAGACGGTGTAGCTTTTATCAGATCCTCAATGAGTCCTATGACTCAAAATAGAACCACAGTGCCCAAGAAAAATACTACTCAGTATACTATGCTTTGTGAGGTCTATCAAAACATTAAGTATTTAAGATAATTTCCCCCAAATTTTCTTCTTGCTTTCTATTATAGTTTCAGAAATAGTATCTAAAAATATTTAAGAAATTATAGTTAAAAAATTCCCAAGGCCATTTAAAATAATGTGGGATTAGTGAACTAAAAAGGGATACAAGTTTGAAAAACAAAACTTACCTTTGAGGTGCTGTCTGTGGGCTTTTAAAGGCTGTAGCTTTAGGTCTATCAGATTTGGAAGCTTTGCATTTCACTTCATCTTCATATAATTCTGCCAAGGCCAACTACAGAATAACAGATTTGTTATAAAGTATAAAAACATTAGAAATAAACTCTCTGTACAAAAAGTTAGGAATAGAAAATTAACTTGTAATTGAGTAGTCAAGATTTTTAATTAAAAATGAAGGCTGCTATTTCAGAAGAGGACTCCCTTCCAAAATAAAACCAGTGTAGCTCTCACTAAAATGTCACACATAGTAGCATAAATTAAAGTTACAATAATAGCTTAATTACTTTCAATGAACTATTCAACAGCTTCAAAAATGATTTGTTAACAGATTAGTTTCAAAGTTGGAACTATAATTCTTTTAAAAATACTTGAAGATGTTTTACACTTATGTCAGCTTGCTCTCATTAGATCCCATAAAAATATTTCATTTAGTTCTTCACGTTTTCAAAATCTGAGTACATAAAACAATTTCAAAATTATTCTATTTATAAGTTTACCAGACATAAAAACTTCTAAAGTTTAGGAAAATAAGCTTCTAAAAAATAAAAGACAATGAAAAATATATATATAGTTTATATAACTGTTAGAAAGCAGTATTACCAAATTATGCTTTATAAATATATGGCTGGATATCTCTTTCAAAATGAAGTCAACAAAGCATACTTTTTGAAACTGCAATTTTAAGAAATTATCAAAATATTTCATTATTATATAAGCTATATTGTTTCCACTTTTGACATCCTTGGACAACTCAAGTCAGACTTTCCTTCATGGCCCTTGTGGCTATTCAATTAAAACTGGCATGACCCTAATCTTTGGAAAATTAAAAAAACCAAGAAACACTCTGCTGCAAAACTCAGATGAAGTACTCCTAGAAAACGAGAAATATGAAACAATCTCCAGGGATTCTGTCCTCAGTAGGAAAAGAAAAATAGGGAACTGGGCCAAAGCTAATTTTCTGAAGAGTCTATTAATCAACCTTTAAAATATGCAAGAAACAAGAAAACAAAACTGAAAGGCTTTATTTTTCCCACCTAACTTTTGACCGCCACTGCTTACACATATGTCAACTTTCATGTTTCTATCATGTTAATTTTGCAAGAAACCTTAATTATAAAAGTGCAGTGTAGCCTAAAAGAATCTTATTAAACTCCTAACTTAGGTTCTTACTGTGTGAGCTTAAGCAAATTATTTAACTTCTCTGAGCTTTTTAGTTCCCTCATCTTCTAATGTCTACAATAAAGGGATTACATAATGTATGTGAAGCACAAGGCAAATGCTCCATTACCAGAAGGTAGTATTAAAACCTCCTCAACAATGATTTTTATCACTGTTTCATTTTCCCCAAGATTTTTCTTGCTCCAGTATTATCTATATATCTTCTATGATCTTTTCCTACCTTATCTTCTCCAAAAGGGAGAAACAAACAAATCACCCTCACCATGCACAAAAAAATAAATGAGAGAGATGGACAGAGACAGACACTCTAATTACCTGGACCCAAGGTTTTAAGAAATTTTTACCTTCAAAAATTTTCTTCAAAACCATATTCCTTTATGGATTTCCTCATGAGATGATAATATTGCTCTATGAATTATTTTTATGCTATTCCTCCATCAATGGAAATGGTACCTGTATGTCAAAGGCCCATTATAGCCATCCTTTATGAAGCCTTTTCTAGTTTTCTTAAGTGATGTAAATCCTTATAGCATATGGCATTCTATTATTGACACATATTAAATATTACATTCTCATCACTTGTGTACTTTTCTTACTATTTCATCCCCCCTACTATAATTTATAAATTTCTGCCTCTTGAGAAATTTGTATGCAGGTCAGGAAGCAACAGTTAAAACTGGACATGGAACAACAGACTGGTTCCAAATAGGAAAAGGAGTACGTCAAGGCTGTATATTGTCACCCTGCTTATTTAACTTCTATGCAGAGTACATCATGAGAAACGCTGGACTGGAAGAAACACAAGCTGGAATCAAGATTGCCGGGAGAAATATCAATAAACTCAGCTATGCAGATGACACCACCCTTATGGCAGAAAGTGAGGAGGAACTAAAAAGCCTCTTGATGAAAGTGAAAGCAGAGAGTGAAAAAGTTGGCTTAAAGCTCAACATTCAGAAAACGAAGATCATGGCATCTGGTCCCATCACATCATGGGAAATAGATGGGCAAACAGTGGAAACAGTGTCAGACTTTATTTTTTTGGGCTCCAAAATCACTGCAGATGGTGACTGCAGCCATGAAATTGAAAGACGCTTACTCCTTGGAAGGAAAGTTATGACCAACCTAGATAGCACATTCAAAAGCAGAGACATTACTTTGCCAACAAAGGTCTGTCTAGTCAAGGCTATGGTTTTTCCTGTGGTCATGTATGGATATGAGAGTTGGACTGTGAAGAAGGCTGAGCGCCGAAGAATTGATGCTTTTGAACTGTGGTGTTGGAGAAGACTCTTGAGAGTCCCTTGGACTGCAAGGAGATCCAACCAGTCCATTCTGAAGGAGATCAGCCCTGGGATTTCTTTGGAAGGAATGATGCTAAAGCTGAAACTCCAGTACTTTGGCCACCTCACGCGAAGAGTTGACTCATTGGAAAAGACTCTGATGCTGGGAGGGATTGGGGGCAGGAGGAGCAGGGGACGACAGAGGATGAGATGGCTGGATGGCATCACTGACTCGATGGACGTGAGTCTGGGTGAACTCCGGGAGTTGGTGATGGACAGGGAGGCCTGGCGTGCTGCGATTCATGGGGTCGCAAAGAGTAGGACATGACTGAACGACTGAATTGACTGACTGAATGACTTTAATTTAGGCTTCCCAAATTGTTTCTAATGCAGAACTGGACAGGCACCCAGAAAATTCTTATTAAATTATGTAGACTACAACACAACAGGAATCATAGAGAGATATGGGTAGATAACTTATGCTATAGATTTAAAAACTGAGATATTGGGTTGGCCAAAAGTTTGTTTGGGTTTTTTTTTTCATAAGCTGTTATGGAAAAATCTGAATGAACTTTTTGGCAAACTCAAAATTTCCTATAGTTTTGTACCTTGTTTTTTGCTTGAAGAAGATGTGAACAAACCTTGACAATCAAATAATCTTCTACAAAATAAATGAATAATGCAAACAATGCCTCTGATTCCATGAAATGTGGAACATATATTAATAAAATAGGAATATAGAGAAAATTACATCAGACCAGGGGGTCCAACTAGCTGAAAGGTTCTAGTTATTATTGGCACATCATTAACTTAGAAGAAAATGAATGATATTTAAAGGGAATTAATGCCAGGATCCATGATGTCCCTATAGCATCATATGGCATAAATTCATTAGCTAATTAGTATTATTTAACATAGCAAATGACACCATATCTGAAGAGATAATAAACTGAGGTACTGGTTAAAACCAGTAGAAAATGACAGAAAAATCTCAAATAAAGAGATAAAAATACATGCATTGTGAAATAATTATGGACTGTGAATTATCAGGACAGATTTCCATGAGCTAAACAACTAAATTATGTGATATTTCAATCACACAGAGAGAATAAAATATGTAAGCACTGATAATTTTTTCTCTAGAACTGGAAATGTGATGAATGTGTGAAAAGAACCTGAAACTGTGGGTAAGAATATCAACAACACAGCAAAAGACTGAAAGTACTGGAACTCCCAGTCTTAGACAACTGCCAGAAGGTATAATGTTATTGTTTAGTCGCTCAGTCCTGTTCTTTGTGACCTGGTGGACCTTAGCCTGCAAGGCTCCTCTGTCTATGGGATTTTCCAGGCAAGAATACTGGAGTAGGTTGCCATGCCCTCCTCCAGGGGATCTTCCCAATCCAGGCACTGAACCAGCATCTCCTGCACTGGCGGGAGGATTCTTTACCCCTGAGCCACCTGGGAAGCCCAGAAGGTACAATACAGACTTAAATCTAGAAGAGCAACATCAGCATCACCTGGGGGCCCTTTAAAACTGCAGGTGCTCAAGCCCTGCCCTGGACCAAGAGAGTCAGAAACTCAGGGTGGGGTTCAGGAACCTGTGCTTGAGCAAACCTTTCAGGTGACTCTGATGCACGTTAAAACTGAGAACCAAGGATAAGGGACACTGACACCAAGAGGATGAAGGTCCCAGATAGTCCTACTCTTTCCTCACTGACAGAACTCTCTTCTCTGCCCCATCCAAAGCCTATTCCAAACCCTGGTAAGTACTTAAGTTAGCCCCAATTTTTCCCCAACTCCAACCTATATGGAAATAAAGAAATAAAAACAGAAATCTTTTTCTTTTGATATCATTCTGAGGAGACCTGGAACAGAGTGTACCTAATCTGTTAACTCCACGTGTGTGGATAGAGGGAAGGGCATGACAAGAGACAAAGGGCTCTGAAGACGTTCAGAACTACTAATGAACACTGAGGTTTGGGGTGAGTACTGTCACTTTGTCATTACTTTGACAACAAAGATCTGAATAGTCAAAGCTATGGTTTTTCCAGTCGTCATGTATGGATGTGAGAGTTGGACCATAAAGAAGGCTGAGCACCAAAGAACTGATGCTTTTGAACTGTGGTGTTGGAGAAGACTCTTGAGAGTCCCCTGGACTGCAAGGAGATCAAACCAGTCAATCCTAAAGGAAATCAACCCTGAATACTCATTGGAAGGACTGATGCTGAAGCTGAAATTCCAATACTTTGACCACCTGATGCAAAGAGCTGACTCATTGGAAAATACTCTGATGCTGGGAAAGATGGAAGGCAGGAGGAGAATGGGACAATAGAGGTTGAGATGGTTGGATGGCACCACCAACTCAATGCACATGAGCTTGAGCAAGCTCCAGGAGTTGGTGAAGGACAGGGAAGCCAGGCATGCTGTGGTCCACGGGGTCACAAAGAGCTGGACACACTAAGTGACTGAACAACAAGTGCCACTTAACAGGGGCTTCCCAGGTGGTGCAGAGGAGAAGACCCCACCTGCCAGTGCAGGAGACAGAAGAGATGCGGGTTAGATCTCTGGGTAGGGAAGATCCCCTGCAGTAGGAAATGGCAACCCACTCCAGTATTCTTGCCTGGAGAATCCCATGGACAGAGAAGCCTGGCAGGCTGCAGTCTATGGGGTCACAAAGAGTTGGACACGACTGAGTACCTACATACTGTCACCAGCACTCCTGTCCCAAGCTTCCCCCTTAAATGTTCCCAATTCCGGAGGAGGAAGGGAGATAAAATCTACTCTCATTGTGGGACCCATGGGAAACTTCTGCTTTTAGAGAGTCAGAGGCTCACTGTGCTGGGAGGCTTTTGGGGGACGACCATCCATCTTTCCTGGTGTGGTAAATGAGGAAATCTCTCCTAATTTAGAGGCTGACAAACCCCACACTGCACGGCAGCTGACAAATAGGCACGGAGCGATACTTCTGCTTGTTCCAATTAGTAACACATCACCCTTCTCTCCTCAATAATACTGTGAAAGACTCTTAGAGCAAGTTGCCAGGAAATTAAGAAGTATCTACTGAAAACTGAACTAACTGGGTAATGCTTAAAATAACACAGCTAGATTAAACAATAAAAAGATAATCCAAAAATATTCACTATCCAAGAAACCAGCTGGGGAGAAGAACATTATCCAATTCTTTTAAACCTTTGATACGCACTCTATTACTTCATATGTCATTACTTTGGTTCTTTTCTTCCGGGGTTTCTTTGCAAATTCTTCACATTCTTATTAAATTCTAAAATAAACATTATCAATACTTAATGTATTTGAAATGCCAAATCACATTCATAAAAAAATCAGTAATCTACCTACCGAAAAGTAGATAGGAGACTGGAAAAAAAAAAGTTTATTTTCTAATTGATGGTGGAAAGGAAGGCATTCTCAAAATTAGCGACATCTACAACATTTCCAACAATTAATCATATCAATCCAGTGGACTCAGTCTAAATTTGACAAGTATCAGGTGATCATTAACCAAGCTATTCTCATTTTTCACATAAGAAGAAATAGATTTAAATTAGAGAAAGGCTATTAGGTCACATAGTTTTAACTTAGTAGCATTAGATGGACTAACCAGTGAAAGTTACAGTATTTTCTCCTTTAAGGGAAAAAGAGCCAAATATTTAGTAAGCAAGTCTGAGCCAGGGTAATACTGAAGAGGCACTTTACAGACATTCCTTTATTTCATCCTTGACACCTGTGATCAACATAACCCTGAATTTATGAATAAAGACACAGGATCAGAGAAGTTAGGACATTTCTCCTATACTCACGTGACTACTAAGCAGCAAGGTCAAGGAGCAAGCTGAAGCTGTTCTGACTAGAAACACCATTTTTCCCCCAAGGGCACATGCTGCGTCTTAGTGATGCTGGCCTTCAATAGACAAGATGAGGTAGATGAAACCCTCCTACTTCTGGATTCTGTTTACTACTACTAAATTGAGTCATAAATACTGCAAATGTTTTATCAATACATTGAGTTCATTTCCTAAGCTGACACTGATCACTCCATTCTCCAAATTCATCACTGTATGCACTGCTTATCTTGGCACTCAATCATCCTCCATCTTAAAAATGTTGTGTTAAATTCATGTGTATCTTATTTAGGCAAACAATGGGTAGAAATGCCTTTCACACTTCTAGGCCCTTCCAGTGTCCCAGCACCAACTGTGGATTTGATGTACTATTTATCTCTGCATTCCCAGAGCTTAGTAGTATGTTACAGGGCAGGTGGTCAATATACATTCGTTTAAAGAAGCAGAATGAAGGTGTGACAATAAAGAATTATAATAGACCTTTTCTACTAAGCCTGGTAGATGGAGGGACATTCATGTTTAATTATAGTCCCTATAGGCGTTTGGGGTTTCCCAGGTGGCTCAGTGGTAAAGAATCCACTTGCCAATGAAGGAGATGGTGGTTCGATCCCTGGGTAGGGAAGATCCCCTGGAGAAGGAAATGGCAATCCATTCCAGTATTCTTGCCTGGAGAATCCCATGGACAGAGGAGCCTGGCGGGCTACAGTCCATGGGGTCGCAAACCGCGACTGAGGAGACACACATCTTCACTGTTTCAATTTTATCAATCATCTTACAAAGGGACAGTTAAAAAAAACACCCTAAAATGAGTAGCGTGAAGCACCTGGCAGAGGGCGCTGGTATTGAGGCAATTAATGTCAATGTCCTGTAACATTACAAAGTTTTACATCCCCGTTTCTTACGTGCAATGTTTTCTACCCTATAGCAGTAACGACTAGGGTGCGAGACGTAGGATGAAATACTTATTTAGGTCACTGTGAAAGGAGATCAGCCCTGGGATTTCTTTGGAAGGAATGATGCTAAGGCTGAAACTCCAGTACTTTGGCCACCTCATGCGAAGAGTTGACTCACTGAAAAAGGCCCTGATGCTGGGAAGGATTGGGGGCAAGAGGAGAAGGGGACGACAGAGGATGAGATGGCTGGATGGCATCACTGACTCGATGGACGTGAGTCTGAGTGAACTCCGGGAGTTGGTGATGGACAGGGAGGCCTGGCGTGCTGCGATTCATGGGGTCGCAAAGAGTAGGACACGACTGAGCGACTGAACTGAACTGAAAGGGAAAAGCTCTCTGATTAAAAAGGAACCATTTTTACATTTAAATAAGCCAGAAACAGCATCCGAGAGAAACAAGACCAAACCGGCTTCCTTGTGACTCGACTTCCCCACGGCCACCTCAGAGTTTCCTTCTGCAGAAGTCTGACCGGAGCGTCAACCAGTGAAGCATTCAACTGACCCCTCAAAGAAGCCATTCGGAATCAACAGCTGCTTCTTAAAAGGCAAGAGGGGTGGAGGGGAAACGCCGCCGGGACACCTGAGAGCGCGGGGCGCCGACACTCGTTTCTCCCGACGCCCCTGTCCGGCGTGCCGCCCGGGGGAGACCCACGGAGTCCGAGTTCGGTCCCCGGGCGGGTCTGAGAAGCTCGGCCGCGACCGGAACGGCCCCACACATTCCCCCGCCGCACCGCCCGCCGCACCTGCAAGTCCCGCGCGCTCGGGGGCCGCGGCCCCGCCGCCCTCGGCTCCTCCTCGCCCGCCTCTCCGCCGCCGCCCTCCGCCATCTTTCACCGCTCCCGGCACCGCCGCCGACGCGCCTCCCGCGACTTCCGGGGCCGGTTGCCTGGCAACGGCGGGGCGGAGCGGTCCCAGTGCGCCTCCGCCTCCCCCGCCCCTCTCCCCCCCTCCCCGCGCGCCCCTCTTCCGGCGCCCGCCCACCTGTCCGGTCCCGCTCCTTTCCTTAAAGGAAGTTGGCTCAGAGTTTCCTTTCCGAGAAGGGCAGCACGGACTTGGGGATTTCTTTACCCCATGGTGACCATGTCTTCTGGAGAGTTCATCTGATGGAAAGTGCCACCTTACTTTTCCCATCTCGGTCACATTCTCTCGTTTCCCTGCCAAGGATTGGGTGGTGCGTCGACCCCGAAGCGTGAAGTGTTGTTGAGAAAAGAACCCCGTAAACTCTCTGTGATTAGAGCTGCTGCTGCTAAGTCGCTTCAGTCGTGTCCGACTCTGTGCGAGCCCAGAGACGGCAGCCCACCAGGCTCCCCCGTCCCTGGGATTCTCCAGGCAAGAACCCTGGAGTGGGTTGCCATTTCCTTCTCCAATGCATGAAAGTGAAAAGAGAAAGTGAAGTTGCTCAGTCGTCTTCGACTCTTAGCGACCCCATGGACTGCAGCCCACCAGGCTCCTCCGTCCATGGGATTCTCCGGGCAAGAGTACTGGAGTGGGGTGCCGTTGCCTTCTCCAGCGATTAGAGCTAGATACTCCTAAATTCTCTTTATTCACCTGAGACTTGTTCAGACTCCTGTCTTATCCCAGGTTTTTTCTATGACTCCGGACGCAAAGGTAAAAAGAAAGTAGTCCTGGTCATTATAAACCTCACAGTCTAGCGGAGGAAAAGAGATATAAACAGCGTAAATGCCATTTGCAGTAAAACTTTGCAGGAAATGTTCGGAGTGGAAGATGGGTGTGAAGGGAAATATTCTGCTGGCATCTGCTGCGTGCACCGTGCTAGGTGCGTTCTTTGTGTTCTCTTGTCTGCTGCTCTTGGAGGTGAGTATTGTTATTCCGTGTTATACCCAAGGAAAACTGATGACTAGTAACCACTAAATTCACTCTGTTGTGAATGGCGGTAGCGGATACTAAGCCTTGCATTTGCTGGTTATCCCAATGTTCTTTTTAGTACAGTATTTGTTGTTCAGCTGCTCTGTCGTGTCGCACTCTGCAACCCCATGGACTGCAGTACGCCAGGCTTCCCTGTGCTTGACAGTCTCCAGGAGTTTGCTCAAACTCATGTCCGTTGAGTCCATGATGCCATCCAACCATCTCGTCCAACATCTTGTCCAATTAGTACAACCATCTTTTTCAATTAGTACAACATTCTGCCCTAGAAATCCCTGGATCTTCCTTATATCCCATAAAGCCAATGGCATTTTGCCCCAGTCTTGAAGGATAAGTGCTCCTGATAAACTTTGAACCTAAAAGGACCACAGCGAAAGGCATGGGTTTGAAATACCATGTTAATGCTGGTAACCACATGGCTGAACCTTAGGAGAAATGATAAAAGATGGTTGGGGTTGGAGCGTGTGATTGCCATCTAGCCTGGAGATGCAGGACAGGTACTGAGGGGTCTTGCCTTAGTGAAGACATCAAATATTATGCCCTGGGCCAATGATTCTCAAGGCTCGTGCACAAAGACCTCCCCTCCCATTCCCAATGCAGGAACTCAGATTTAATTAGTATGGGATTCCAGTCAGGCATATTTTTTAAGATGCTCCCCATGTGGACTTTGTTTCTGGCCATGACAGTGTTCCTGATACTGGATTTGCCTTCCCCTCCCAACAATGAAAACACTAGACAAAATATATGAGACGATTATTTCCAGACACCGAACTACAGGCAGTACAGATCTGTGCTGTGCCAGAGAAGGGAAACGAGCGAGATGAGCGATGTTTGTCCTGGCTTTGTGCCTGGAACTCTCCTACAGTGCTGGTGAAATAGAAAATGGTGCAGCTACTTTGGAAAATAGTTTCTTCTAAACTTAAGTATTCATTGTCTTAAGACCCAGCATTGACCCTCCCAAGTATTGACCCAAGAGGAATGAAAATATGTGTTGACGAAAATATTTGTACCTAAATGTTCATAGAAGCTTTATTCATGATAGCTCCAAACTGCAAACTATCCAAATGTCCATCAACAAATGAATGAATAACATTTTGAGAAATTTCATAGCACAGACTACTACTCAACAATAAAAAGGAAGAAATTACTGATTAACACACCATGACTGAATCTCAAAGCCATGATCTTGAGTAAAAGAAGTCAGATGCAAAAAAGTAAATATTGTCTGATTCAATGTGTGTGAGATTCTAGAGCAGGCAAAACTTATCTTTACTGAAGGAAAACTGGCAGTAAATTGCTTGGGGTCAGTTCTTTGGGAAATGATAAACTTGGGGAATTTGACCGACAAAGGATATGTGGGAACTATTTGAGGTGATGAAAATGTTTTATATCTTTATTGGTAGTGATAGTTACATATATGTGTGAGTATTTGTCAAAAACATATTGAACTATATACTTAAAATGAGTGTACCTTATTATATGTAAATCATACATTTACACAATTGGTTGAACCCCCCCCACCCCAGATAATTCTGTTGCACAGCCATGGTTGAGAACCACTGGTCTTAGGCAATTGGGAGCCATTAAGTGATTTGTGATTTAAAAAGATAACAGAAGCCTCAGTGTGTAAGATGAATAAGAATCATGAAATTAGCAGGTTATTACAACAGTGAGGGATGAGCAAGATTAAAGAACATTTTTTTTTTTTTGGCTGTGTAGCTCATGTGATCTCAGTTCCCTGATCAGGGATCGAACCTGGGCCCAAGGCAGTGAGGGGACTTCCAAGATTAAAGTTTTATCAGTGGCAGTGAGTAAAAAGAGAAGCAATAATTGGTAGAGATTTTAGGACCTGAGCCAACTGGGGCTGGAGTCTTTCATGAGAAATATAGGAAAGAAGGAGGGGTAAAGAATGACACTCAGGGTTTTGGCTAGGTGATTTGGCACATAGTGCCTCCTACAAATCTTTGAGTTGAGAAGGAGAGGCAGACTTCAAAAGAAAGAAACAAGTTTGTTCTGGACACGTTGTGGCTTTGTTTTGCTTTGTTTTCTCCCAGTTTTATTGAGGTATGACTGACACCTGGTGCTGTGTAACTTTAAGGGGTATAGCATAATGATCTGACTTACATACATCATGGAATGTTTACCCCAGTAGGTTTAGTGAACATCTATCAGATTGCATAGATATAAAATAAAATAGGAAAGGTCACTTTGGAGATCATCAGCTTAAAATCATCCCATCTAATTTATATAATAGGTAGGTGTATGTAAACCTCATGGGACCTAAAATTTGTAATAGATACACACACACCCACACACACAAAGAAGAAGGACTCCAAACATCACACTAAACATAGTCATAAAACCACAAGGGAAGAGAGTATTATGGACATTTTGAACGTGAAATTTTTGTGGGACACAGGGAAATACTTCATGGAGCAACTGCAAATGTGGGTCTAGATACTAGGAGGCGAGGAGAGGATTCTGAAGATAGGGAATTGGTGTTGACTGCCCGTGAGTGATAACAGGGTAGGTGAGGCTTTTGGAAAAGTGTGAGATGTGATAAAATTCGAGGAACAAGAATACTCGGAAAAAAACAAACCTGAAAGTCTCAGCGGGTAAAAGGAGAATATTCAGAGGAGACGCTGAAAGTAGTCAGAGAGGAAGGACGAAGACAAGAGGCTGGACAGACCAGTGAGAAGGCAATTTCGAGGAGACTAACAGTGCCATTTCCTACAGATAATCAAGGTTAGGATTGGAGCAGTTCCCTGGTGGGCTAGTGGTCAGGATTTGGTGCTTTCACTGGCTTGGCCCGGGTTCAATCCTGGATCGGGTAATTAAGATACCATGAGTCTCGCAGTAAGGCAAAAAAAAAAAAAAGAGAATTGGAATGTGTCCACTGGATTAAGAGAAGAGGTTGCAGTACCAGGGTCACTATGAATTTCTTAGAGAGGAAAACCCACATTTTAGCAGTTTGAGATTGACAGCTGGGACAGTGAAGCTGTGTTTTCGAGATACTTAAAGTCAGGGATGTGCAGGAGGTGGCTTATCCTGGTTCAGGAGAGCCTATGGTTAATTTTTCAGGAATTTTAAAAGCAGTTGTTAAACACAGCCAGTATTAAAAATTAAGGGCAAAGAGGGAGGGATAAATCAGGAGTATGGGAACTAACAGATACTGTAGCCTGCCAGGCTCATCTGTCCATGGGATTTCTCAGACAACAATACTGGAGTGGGTTGCCATTCCCTTTCCCAGGAAATCTTCCGATCCAGGGATTGAACCTGCTTCTCTTGTGTCTCCTGCATTGGCAGATGGATTCTTTACCACTAGCACCACGTGGGAAGCTCACAGAAGCTTCAGATACACACTGCCATATATAAAGTAAATAAACAACAGGAATTTTACAATATAGCATAGGGAACCCCATATTCAATATCTTGTAATAACCTCTGGAAAAGACTAGAAAAAAGATACATAAATGTATATATGTATAACTGAATTACTTTGCTGTACACCTGAAACTAACACAACCTTGTAAATCAACTATGCTTCAATTAAAAAAGTAAAAGAAAAGTAAATTACAAAAACTTACAATGAAATCATATTAAAAAGCAATGTAATCAATACTCAAGAGATTATTTCAAAATTATTTAAATACACTTTATTATTATCCATACATCTGTTGTATTTACATGATGAAATACCATATAATGGTCTGCTGTGGTGGCAGCATGTTGGTAGCTTGAAACTCACCAAGGTGGGAGTATTTACATCTCAGAAGTTGACAAATGCTGCACATCAGACATTGATTTATTGTTTTGTTCATTGTTTAAGAATATAGTGGAGAAAATGTTTACAAGGCAGTTAAGACTTAAATTGTGCTGTGTCTGTAACTGTGAATAGCACAGCTAGCTAGCTAAGTCGATTCAGTCGTGTCCGACTCTGTGCGACCCTGTAGACGGCAACCCACCAGGCTCCTGAGTCCGTGGGATTCTCCAGGCAAGAGTACTGGAGCGGGTTGCCATTGCCTTCTCCAATGCATTAAAGTGAAAAGTGAAAGTGAAGTCGCTCAGTTGTGCCCGACTCTTATCGACCCCACGGACTGCACCGTGGGATTCTCCAGGCAAGAGTACTGGAGTGGGTTGCCACTGCCTTCTCCAGTGAATAGCACAGGGGATTAAAAAAAGAGAGACATTCTTTCAGTATGTGACCAGCTCGTTTGGGCTACTTTCTGGCCTTCTGCTCAGTTTCTTGAACTTTTCCTTAGGTCCCCACAGCTAAGGTGCAGGTGAGGGATTGCAGAGGAGTTTTGCAGATGACTTGGGGTTCCCTTTCTTTGGCAACCTCTTTGCTAGGATTGGGCTTCCTAGGGGCTCAGACAGTAAAGAATCCACCCACAAAGCAGGGGACCTGTGTTTGATTTCTGGGTTGAGAAGATCCACTGGAGAAGGGACCCCATGGTCAGAGGAGCCTGGCGGGCTACAGTTCACGGGGTCGCAAAGAGATGGACACAACTGAGCAACTAATACTTGCTAGGTTTCCTCCTCTTAATTTCCAGCCCTGAATTCCGACCACTGATAATAACTCCCGATTGCATCATTGCCTCCCCTCTGCTTTTTCTAGTTGATGTGTGTAAGCGATGCTTGAACAACGTGGGGGCATAGTCTGCATAGTCAAAAATGTGCTATAACATTACAGTCAGCTGTCTGTATCGGTGGTTCTGGATCTGAGCATCAACCCATAGATCATGTAGTTAACTGTAGTATGTATTTATTGAAAAAAATTCACCTCTAAGTTCAGTCCTGTGCAGGTCAAGCCCATGTTGTTCAAGGGTCAGCTGTATTCTCTTTATCTACCAGCTGTTTCTTTTTCTCCCCAGTGGCTCCTTTTAAAGACAATCATTAGATCTACCTATAGAAGTGACAACCTTTTATTTTATTGTAATCTTGAGTATTAGATAATCTAACTCCTTAGGACCATGTGTGAGATAAAATGGGAAATAAAATTGAAATGGGAATTCTAAATGTACAATTAGTGTATGTGTACACGCCAGTCAGGAAAGGTGATATTCTGGTAACAAATAGTCCACAGATCTCCGTGGTGCTTATAGACCATGGGGTGAGGATGAGTCAATGGCGACAGTCTCTGTCTCATATTAGCCTCACTTAGAGACCCCAACTGACGTCACCACCTCCATTCTCTGGAACAATCTCTGCTGTCACACAGTGGGGAGAAAATTCAGCAAATCATGCTCAGATCTTAAAGCTGTTGCCTATATCAGGCACTTCATGTTCCCACCCATATGTCCTTGGCCAAAATGAATCCAGCGCTCCCGCCTGACTGTCCAGGACTTGAGCGACTGCAGTCCCACCATGTGGTCTGAGGAGGAAGCTGCAGATGGGACATCAGGGGTGACCATTTCAGTGTGATTCACAGGTTAAGAGCAGGGAGCATTCAAGTCTTTCCTGCACTGGTTCCAAATCACTGGTCCTGGAGTAAACAGTCCCTTGCATCTTGTTCTGAAATTGTGACAGAGATACTGTACAGTGGACTAGGAGCTGTAACTAAGAAAATGTAGTGTTGTAATAATCACTACACGATGCCCAGAAAGCTGCTCTTTTAATATCTGAAGCTACCGAGGTTTTCCCTCTGTCATCGCAGTTAGAAAAGTTAGAATTGTTCTCAGATAGTGGCTTCAGAATTATGTGAGGCTTCCCAGGTGGCGCAGTGGTCAAGAATCCGCCCACCAATGCAGGAGACGCAAGAGATTTGGGTTGGATCCTTGGGTCAAGAATATCACCTGGAGGAGGAAAGGCAACCCACTGCAGTATTCTTGCCTGGAGAATTCCATGGACTGAGGAGCCTGGTGGGCTATAGTCCATGGACTTGCAAAGACATAACTGAGCAACTAAACATGCACGCATGACACAAGGACTTCCCTGCAGGTCCACTGCAGGGGGCGTGGGCCCCTGGTCAGGGAACTAAGATCCTGCATGTTGCACAGTGCAACCAAAATAATAGAAAAGAATTATGAGGACATGGCATCACTCTTACACACGAGCTCTGCTCTCCACAGGCATTTCCCTCTTCATGCTTCCTTCCTGGTTCTCAACTGTGTCATGTGTAACTGTTTGTGTTTGTTAGTGAAGTTTTCAGACAAGAAAGCATCCCCAGGAAGAGCAAGGAGAAGAATAAAGGAAGAGTAAAAGGCACTGGAACTGCAGCAGGGAAGTTCTGTTCATCCGTGCCTGAAAATGGGGCATCTGAGTAAATGCACAGAATTTAGCAGCTCTGTGGAGGCCAGCCAGGGAGTGTTCAATAAAGGACCAGATTCCGGTATGACCTGATGACACTGGACAGCAGGACTGGAGGGATTGATTTTAGCTGCGGTGAAAGACCAGGCGCAGGCCTGAGACCTTGGCCTTGTTTGGGGGTAGTTGCCACTCGTGCTGATGGGCGGTCCTGGTTGCTCCGTTGGCCAGTTCCCCGTGTGCCCTCAGGAGGCTGCACAGGCGCGGAGATGCTGATACCTCTGAGGTTGTAGGAAGCACCACAAGGTCTGTGGTGCCCTGGCCTGGCCCCTCAGCAAGCAGCATCCACGTCATCACTTCCATGCTCACCTGGCTGGGAGGTGCTGGCCTATAGCTCTGCTTTGGTCTCTTTTCAACCACGTGCTGTAGTGTTGACTCAGAGGTGTCCGGCTTTACAAGTTGACACATCGCTCCAGTGAAGGACCACGGTGCCTCTCCTGGTAACACTGGCTTCTGCATTCAGCTGTCCCTTCAGACTCTGCATCTGTGTTCAGAGGTGTCCAGCTTTACGAGTTGACACATCGCTCCAGTGAAGGGCCATGGTGCCTCTCCTGGTAACACTGGGCTTCTGCATTCAGCTGTCCCTTCAGACTCTGCGTCTGTGTCTCGAAGCCCTCTGCCCACCTCACCACCCCCCGCCCCCCAGATCACCCAAGTCACAGAATTCAGCTTCTTTACAGTTTTCCACAAGAGACTGACAGATTCCTCTATGCTGAAGATTTGAAGGATCTGGGGAAGGACTTAGCATCTTAGGTTGTTCAAAGTGAACTCTATTTAGCGCGTATTTTCTGTGGCCTCTGTTCTTCCATGCTACCCTCTCCCAAGGATGAGGGTGAAACTTCTCTGTTCCCAATTACCAAAGGCAAATTCCCCATCCTTAATCAATCAGGACAAACATTGAAAAATAAAAAAATCAATTACTGCTGATCAGTCCTTTACGGTTTTAGCTGCCACTCTGAGCTGTTATCAAGCTGGGAACATCTTTTAAATCTATTTATTTATTTTTTGGCCCAGCCGAGCAACATGTGGGATTTTACTTCCTCAACCAGGGATCAAACCCATGTCCCTTAAATTGGAAGGGAAAGTCTCAGGCCACCCCTTTTAAACAAGTTCCCTGACAAGAATTCTGGTGAAGACAATAAGCTAAGTAAGACTCATGCATTTTTAGATCATTCAGAGGTCATTTGAGATAACTTCCTGATTGTTCTTGGCTTTGTGAGATGTTTCTTTCCTGTGAATGAAGTGCTCCTGCATTTAAAAACAAAATAAACAACAAAAATACCCCAAACAACAATAAAAAAAAGCATGTGTAATGTGAAAAATGTCCATCAGAGGGAGCACCAGCCCACAGATTTCAGCTCTAAATTGAGATTTCTGACTCCAGCTTCCTCTCCATCTTTGTTGAACAAAAGAAGGTGAAATTCTCAGGAATGCAGTGTTACATACAACACACACTGAAAGAGGATTAAACATATATTTGTGGTTATTTTTTATGTAGAATGTAAAATTGAATTTAGTAAAAGAAAAGGAGAACTGCTGATGTGAAATTTGCAACAGTTGTTTCTAAAGGAGGTGATGCAAGAGTGCAGCGTGGGGAGCAGGGGTGGGGTAGGCCTCTGGCTGGTGCTGTGGCCCCACATTTAGTCTTCATGTAGATTATCAGCACTGTTACTACTACTTCTACTACAACTACTCTAGTTTTGGACAGAGGAGTTTATTTACCTGCTAAACCATCCAGATGGAAACAGGAGCAAGGCAGACATGCGTGGACCAGTTTAGGTCTAGATATTCACCAGATTGGACTATTTTTAAACATTTAACATGCAACTTTTTATCGCAAGAACAAAACAATCTATGAAAACTGACTTCCAGAATTTTCCAAATTATTTTTCAACACATAATTTCCCCCTACATTTCTGTATCAATTTCGAGGGAGACAAGATGGTAAAGAGTCTGCCTGCAATGCAGGAGACCTGGGTTTGATCCCTGGGTTGGGAAGATCTCCTGGAGAAGGGAATGGCTACCCACTCCAGTATTCTTGTCTGGAGAATTCCATGGACAGAGGAGCCTGGTGGGCTACAGTCCATGGCCTCACAAAAAGTCAAACACAACTGAGTGACTAACACTTTGACTTCACTTTCAAATTCACCCCAAATACCAAAACTTTACTTTATAACCTAGTTATATAAGAGTGCCTAAACTGATACTGTTCTCTAAGCCCAGGTTCATATCTTCCATTTAAAATCTGTAAGTATCTTTATTTTTTGGATCTTTTTTGATGTGGACCATTTCAAAAGTCTTCATTGAATTTGTTATAATATTACTTCTGTTGTTTTATGTTTTGGTTTTTTGGCTACGAGGCATGCCAGTTCTTAGCTCCCCAACCAGGGATCAAACCTATACCCCTTGCATTTGAAAGTGAAGTCTTAACCACTGGACTGCCAGGGAAGTTCCATAAAATATATAAGTATCTTTAAATGAAATTGTCTTTGTTAAAGGTCTTCTGGAGAAAAAATTATGAGTTAAGCACCTATAACTCCATCTTCATTTCTGCTATAATGTAGCAGTTTATCATCTAACCTGAAAGTGTCTATCAGGTGGGAGAGACTGAGTTTCTTATTTTCTCAGAATACCTGACTGCAGCTCATGATGTACCAGCATCTCCGCTTCTTCATGAATTACTCCTCGCTGGGGAAGATTCTCACACAAATATTGGAGACCGCAGCCTGGCCCAGTTTCAAGTCACTGAGATTCTCATGCACTGATACTCTTGAAGGTATTTTTCAAATATGTCCATTCTTAAAATGCACTGTGTTTAACATGTTCTTGAAATTCATGCTTTTCTCTGTTGAAGATACTGATTTCTCTGAAAAGGCCTGATTGTTTTCTTCCCTCTTGAGTCTAAGACGTTTTACCCAACTGTAGCTGGAATGAAGGGCTGACCTTGTTTTCCTCGGTGATCCTGACGGTGTTCACTCACACGGTGTTTTCTCTTTTCCCTGTTTACTTATTTATTATTTATGCATGTTACTGGAGTATAGTTGATTTCTAATGTTGTGGCAGCGTGTCTTCTGAACTCCTGGTGTGGTGCCGGTGGATCCCCTTGGGGTGTGCGGTGCTGAGTCACAACTAGGTCCCATAGACCTTCCATCATGGTTTGCAGTCTTGATTCACCTCAAGGAAAGGGAGCTTCCTGCTCCACAGCCCCAGCCCATGGGGAGTCCAGCTCTCTCTCATCCAGGCTGCCGCTCTGCATCCCATTACCCCCAGAGCGCAGAGAGCTGGTAGCAGCCTGACCAGGCGCCATCCCACCCCAATGGGGGCGCTGACTGGGCATCCATGTACATCCACGCCCAGGGTTGTCATGACAAGTTTCTGCAAATGGAGTGGCTTACAGTAACAGAATATATTCTCATCACTCTGGAGGCCGGAAGTCTGACATCAGTGTCCCCAGGGTGGTTCCTTCCATTGGTCCTGATGGAGAATGCACTCCCTGCCTCTCTCCCAGCATCCTGCAGGGCTCTCGGTCGGTCTAGGCTTGTAGATGCTATTACTTCAGTCCCTGCCACTGAACTCGCATCACCTTCTTCTCCGGGTCCCAGAGTCTCTCCTCTTCTGTCTCTTCTGAGGATATTCTCACTGGATTTCAGGACCACCCTAATCCAGGATGATTTGAACCTCATGTTAACTACATCTGCAAAGACCCTTATTCCTAATAATGTCATATTCTGGGGTTCTGGGTGGATGTGAATTTTGGGGGGACATTATTCACCCAGTATACCACATGCACAATAATTCTGTCTGCTTGGGGCTGAAATGCCCACTAAGGGGTATCCAGATCACTTTGAGGATCCTTGCTTTAACAAGGCACATATCTTTTTGCAAATTCAAGATTTAGGTGGTGAAATACTTGTTATAGAAATGTTTTATCATTGGAAATCCATTCATGTCACCAAAGAAATTTTTTCATCAAACTTATCAGTGAAAGAAAAGACATTAAAATTGAAAATAGACTTTCATTTACGTTAAAATTTTTGTACAGTTGTAAAGTAATAAAATTTTTTTGTTGTATATTAGTACTCTTGCCTGGGAAATCCCATGGACGGAGGAGCCTGGTAGGCTACAGTCCATGGGGTCACTAAAAGTCAGACACGACTGAGCGACTTCACTTCCACTTTTCACTTTCATGCCTTGGAGAAGGAAATGGCAACCCACTCCAGTGTTCTTGCCTGGAGAAACCCAGGGACGGGAAGCCTGGTGGGCTGCCGTCTATGGGGTTGCACAGAGTCGGACACGACTGAAGCGACTTAGCAGCAGCAGCAGGGCAAGTAAGTTTTTCATCAATGGTGGTCATCAAGAAGTAGCTTTAGTCATTTTTAAAGGTCTTGATCAAGGATTGCATGTAGACATTTCAAGTATAAAGTCATATTTTAAACAATTATATTAGAAAAAACTTAGAAATACATCAAATATTCAAAAATGATATTTGAAGCTTAAATTTAGTATTTAAAAGTGTTCCAGATACTATATGGATTTTATAATAATTTTGTAATGTAAAAAAATCATGATTTTTTAAAATCAGGTTCCACATAGATGCTTCTAAATCCTCTCTAGTTTTTCTCAGAGTATAGGACAGTGTTTTTGCTATGTGAGTCAGAACTGGAAAAAGATGTAACATATCACCTTAAGAACTTTCTATGCATAAGCAAATGCATGTATTTATTAATGTTCAGTTCAGTCGCTCAGTCGTGTCCAACTCTTTGCGACCCCATGAATTGCAGCATGCATACACATATACACACATTTATCACATATATTTATAAAATTATATTTATGTAAAACCATACATTAATGTTTTTTAAATTGTAAGCAATTATAAAAGTCTATATGTTTATGCAAGTGGATTGATAGTACACATAAAATGCAAAAACTGGCCCCTTTTCTTTAAACAGAAAGTTTAGTTATCTTTTCTTATAAGTATGCTTAGAACTCTGTTATTTTGAAAAACGACTGTGCAGCGTTCTATATGGTATGGCTGTCGTCAATGCCCTACATTTTGTCAGTCTCCTGTTAATAATATTTAAGTTGTCTCTAAATTTATTTCACTTTTGCTATCACCATTAATGCTTCAGTAATTATTTGTGTAGAAATCTCAGTAGAATAAATTCCTAGGAGTGGAGTTGTGGCATCAAAGTCTATGTGACTTAAATTTTTTATGGATACAGGAGTCCCCCTTACAGTCCTGTAACACAGCAGATGTGTTGCAAGACCTTCTGAAACTACAGGTAGTACAGATCCCTGGATATACTGTGTTTTTTCCTATGCATACACACTGATGATAAAGTTTAGTTTATAAATTAGGCACAGTAAGGGATTAACAAAAGTAATAATAAGTAGGGCTTTCCAAGTGTGCTAGTGGTAAAGAACCCGCCTGCCAATGCAGGAGACAGAGACTAGGGCTCGATCCCTGTGTCGAGAAGATCCCCTGGAGAAGGGCGTGGCAACCCACTCCAGTATTCTTGCCTGGGAAACCCTGTGGGCAGAGGAGCCTTGCAGCCTGCAGTCCCTAGGGTCACAAAGAGCTGGACACAACTGAAGTGAATTAGCACTTAGCACAACAGTAAGTAGAACAATTTTAACAGTATATTGTAATAAAAATTATGTGAATGTGGTTTCTCTCAAAATATCTTGTACTGTACTCATCCTTCTTCTTGAGGTGATATGAGATTGTAAAATGCCTGCAGGGTGAGATGACATGGGTAACGTGGGCATTGTGACAAAGAGTTGGACCACTGCTGACCTTCTGATAATGATACATCAAGAGGATCATCTGCTTGGGTTGATCCTGGATCACTGACCTGTGGTGATGCCAGTGGTTGGATGTCAGGTGTAGACAGTGTTGATCCCTGGGTCTCCTGGGTGGGACTGAGCATGAGATTTCATCATGTTGCTCAAAACAGTTTTCACTTTAAAACTCATAAATTGTTTATTTCTGGAATTTTCCATTTAGTAATTTTGGACTGCAGTTGAACTGGAAAGAGAAGGCACAGTTGGGGGCAGGGGCGGGGGTTGGTCGTACTCTGAAATAACCAGCAAACTTTGGCACCAATTTATTCTCTCACAGTTAAGAGGGAGCTGGTTTTACCACCCTGTTTCCAGCAGCCTTTTAAATTGTTGATCCGAGAGATGAAAAGTGCTATCTCCTTTCTTTCTTTAATTATAGTTGAGAAAATAAAAGGGAGAAATGAGAAATGAGATTGCTCATATAGATAATTCAGTCAACAGTCACCTGTTGGAGATAACATAAGATTGTCACAGAGATTTAGCTCTTAATTGTTCTATGAGTCAGTAAGAAATGGGGCGTGGGGGGAATTATAAATACATTTCATAGGAAAACTAACTTTGTTTTCACTTAAGGGGTGTTTTAGCCATTATTGTAATGGACGCTGACAATGAGCATGGTGTCTGTCACTGCATGGCCAAGTAACGACTCAGATCATGGAACTAGGAGACCTGGAGAATTGTTATATATATGTATGTAAATTTGACCTCACATCATCTTTTGTATAATTAGTAGTGTTATTGCGGCAAATCATTGAACTGTGTGTCTATTTCCTCATGAGTGTAATGTACAGGGTTAGGACCTCAACACCTTAAAAAATGTGAATTTAGAAACGTCTAAATTCAGTAAATATCATTATTGATGAGGATTTCCAAGATGAGAAATTGTTCCTACCTTAACTCTCCAGTAGGTGGTGATATTATAACATTCAAAATAGTGCAGGAGTCAATATTTCAGATTTAGAAATATTCTTTGCCATTGTAGTAAAATTTTAATGTTATATACAAAGAGTGCATTTTTAAATTTATTATTTTGCATTTAATATATTCACTTTAGTTGTTTAGTTGTGTCCGACTCTTTTGCAACCCCATGGACTGTAGCTCTGTCAGGCTCCTCTATCCATGGGATTTCCCAGGCAAGAATACTGGAGTGGGTTGCTGTTTCCTTCTCCAGGGGACCTTCTTGACCCAGGGATTGAGCCCAAGTCTCTTGCATTGCAGGCAGATTCTTTACCACTGAGCCACCTGGGAAGCCCAATATATTCACTTATGATTGTTCTTTTAATGTCTATGAAATCAGACTCCAAATCTAATTACCACAGACATGATTTCCAATCTGTTGTAGTTTCTTTAATTCAGTTAATTTTATAAATAGTTTCAGTTTTAATTAATCAGTTTGTTTAATTGGAAGACTAAGAGTGGATACAGATTGAACTTTGTTTATCCTGTATAAACTAAACTGTAGTACTAAAACTGTAAAATTCTGTATAAGAAGTTATTTGAAGGAGAGCCTTGAATAAGGTCCTTGGATATCTTTTTAGAAAGTCATCTTTTAGTGACTGTATAATATACAGAAAACCAAGGACATTGAAAGTTCACGGAAATTGCAAGATTTCAATTTTAAGTTGTATAATTTTCAAAAAATAAATTTCATATATGCAGTAATGGCAGAAAATAAAATGTCATGTAATAAAACAGCAAGAAAAGCTTTGCATAAATGTGTAGTCATTTATCTTTTAACATATGACGTATATTAAAGAACTATAATAAAGTCTTATTAGGAAAAATAAAGGAAGACACTCATAATTTCAGAGACTAAAAATAGTAAACATGAAAATACCATTTAAGGTAAACATAGACTAAATGTAAATATTTATTAAGAGCCTGTTTGGAATATTTTATACAACTTGACAAGTTAGTAGTGAAAATCTTTCAGAAAAATCTTCAAGCAAGTGCATAAAATCATTTTTTAAAGATCATAATAATAAGACTTCATAAAATAGATGGGGAAACAATGTTTTCTTGGGCTCCAAAATCACTGTAAATGGTGACTGCAGCCATGAAATTAAAAGACGCTTACTCCTTGGAAGAAAAGCTATGACCAACCTGGTGGTGGTGGTTTAGTTGCTAAGTTGTGTCTGACTCTTGTGATCCCATGGACTATAGCCTGCCAGGCTCCTCTGTTCATGGGATTCTCCAAGCAAGAATACTGGAGTGGGTTGCCATTTCCTTCTCCAATGACCAACCTAGACAGCAAATTAAAAAGCAGAGACATTACTTTGTCGACAAAGGTCCATCTAGTCAAAGCTATAGTTTTTCCAGTAGAGTTGGACCATAAAGAAAGCTAAGTACCAAAGAATGGATGCTTTTGAATTGTGGTGTTGGAGAAGACTCTTGAGAGTCCGTTGGACTGCAAGCGGATCAAACCAGTAAATCCTAAAGGAAGTCAGTCCTGAATATTCACTGGAAGGACCGATGCTGAGGCTGAAACGTCAATACTTTGGCCACCTGATGCGAAGAGTTGACTCATTGGGAAAGACCCTGATGCTGGGAAAGATTGAAGGCAGGAGGAGAAGGGGATGACAGAGGACAAGATGGATGAGATGGTCGATGGACATGAGTTTGAACAAACTTCGGGAGTTGGTAATGGACAGGGAAGCGTGGCGTGCTGAAATCCATAGTGTTGCAGAGTTGGACATGACTAAAGTGACTTAGTAGGCATGCACGCACAGCTCCTTATATCGTATAAAAATATCTGTCTTAATACAAGACACTTCTACAAAAATTGACCCTGATGAATGCCACTGATGAATGCTGCTGCTACTGCTGCTGCTAAGTCGCTTCAGTCATGTCCGACTCTGTGTGACCCCATAGACAGCAGCCTACCAGACTCCTCCATCCCTGGGATTCTCCAGGCAAGAACACTGGAGTGGGTTGCCATTTCCTTCTCCAGTGCATGAAAATGAAAAGTGAAAGTGAAGTTGCTCAGTCATGTCCGACTCCTAGCGACCCCATGGACTGCAGCCCGCCAGGCTCCTCCGTCCATGGGATTTTCCAGGCAAGAGTACTGATGGATAACCAACACTAATTCTTAATATGTAGGTTAGAAGACTTAGAGTCATTTTGTGCTACTTGGGAAAGCAACCTTTGAAACTTTGCTTTGTCTTAAAAAAAAAAGAGAGAGAGAGAGACTTGGGTTAAGAATAAGGAATCAGAGAATAAATTGTTGCATGATGTTTCTTTAGCAAGACATAATCTTACTGTAAAATTTTTAAGTAGGTGAGACAATGCTCTTAGTTGATTTAGGTGATTATTATCTGAAATAAAGGTTAGAAAGGCTGTAAATTTAGGTTTTCTTTTTTTAAAGAATTAATAAATCCTAGCTATCAAAACCCTTCCTATTTGAACAAGGGAACCTAATAGACTTGGATAAGTGTATTTAAATTCTCATAATCTGGAACTAAATAGATAAAGATAATAAGGGATACTTACATACTATTACAGATTTGGGAAAAATTGAAAGGAGAAAGGAGTCTAAGAAAACCAAAGTCTAATTTTGTTAAGTGCAGAGAGGTGCGTGCAGGCACGAAAGTGATCCTCTGTCCTGAACACAAAGTTGGGCCACTTCTCCTAACCTGCTTTGAGGGTCATTTGGTTGCGAGTGAGTTCAGCCTTTCAAGTCAGCCTGAGAAAACCTCCTGTGTGATCCTCACCTGCTTTCTCCACCCACTGGCCAAGTGCAGAGGAAGTAACTGGCCAAGGGCGCTATGACCTAGGGGATGCTGGAGCCATAGTTGGAAGGAGGCTGGTCATTTAGCTGATGCTTACCTGGAAAATTTGTGTTCAACTTTGCACAAATGAAATATGAACTTTTTTGTGAAGTTTTGGATTCGTTTTACAACAATGAGTGCTCCTTATTCTAATACATGTTACTGAATTTTTATTTCTGTCAGATAACAGTTTTTAGTTGAAATTAATGTATGATTGATATTTTACATGTTACTTTCTTCACTTAAGAAATTTCCATGAACTTGCCTTCATATGTGAAGAATGTTGACATACTAGTGGATGTGACAGAATTCCAGCTGAACTATTTAAAATCCTAAAAGATGATGCTGTTAAGGTGCTGCACTCAATATGCCAGCAAACTTGGAAAACTCAACAGTGGCCACAGGACTAGTAAAAAGTCAGTTTTCATGCCAATCCCAAAGAAGGGCAATGCCAAAGAATGTTCAAACTACCATACAGTTGCACTCATTTCACATGCAGGCAAGGTTATGCTCAAAATCCTTCAAGCCAGGCTTCAGCAGTATGTGAAATGAGAACTTGCATATGTACAAGCTGGGTTTTGAAGAGGCTGTGCAACCACAGGTCTAATTGCCAACATTTGTTGGATCATGGAGAAAGCAAGGGAGTTCCAGAAAAACATCTACTTCTGCTTCTTTGACTATGCTAAAGCCTTTGACTATGTGGATCATAACAAACTGGAAAATTCTTAAAAGAGTTAGGAGTACCAGACCACCTGAATGTGAGTCAACAAGCAGTAGAACCCGGGTGTGGAACAACGGACTGGTTCACAATTGGGAGAGGAGTACAACAAAGCTGTATATTGTCACCCTGCTTATTTAACTTCTGTGCAGAGTACATCATGTGAAATGCCAGGCTGGATGAATTACAAGCTGAAATCAAGATTGCCTGGAGAAGTACCAATAATCTCACATATGAAGATGATACCACTCTAATGGCAGAAAGTAAAGAGGAACTAAAGAGCCTTTTGATGAAGGTGAAAGAGGAGAGTGAAAAAGCTGGCTTGAAACTCAACATTAAAAAAATCTAAAATCATGGCATCTGGTCTCATCACTATAGAAGGGGAAGAAGTGAAGCAGTAACCGATTATATTTTCTTGAGCTCCAAAATCACTGTGGATGGTGAATGTGGCCATGAAATTATAAGATGCTTGGTCCTTGGTAAAAGGCTATGACAAACCTAGACAGTGTATTAAAAGGCAGAGACATCATTTTGCCAACAAAGATCTGTGTAGTCAAAGCTATGGTTTTTCCAGTAGTCATGTACAGATGTGAGAGTTGGACCATAAAAAGGGTTGAGTGCTAAAGAATTGTTACTTTCGAGTTCTGGTGCCAGAGAAGACTCTTGAGAGTCCCTTGGATGGCAAGGAGGTCAAACCAGTCAATAAATCCCAAAGGAAATCAACCCTGAATATATATTGGAAGGTCTATTGCTGAATCTGGAGCTCCAATACTTTGGCCACCTGATGTGAAGAGCTGACTCATTGGCAAAGACCCTGAGGCTGGGAAAGATTGAAGACAAAAGGAGAAGGCGGTGGCAGAGGATGAGATGGTTAGATCGCATCACCAACTCAGTGGACATGAATTTGAATGAACTCTGGGAGATAGTGGAGGACAGATGAGCCTAGCATGCTGCAATCTATGGGGTTGCAAAGAGTTGGATACGACTTTGTGACTGAACAACAGCAGTAACAACACTTTCGTATGTAAAGAAGGTTGACATGCTAACCATCTTTAACACCATATTCCTATTTCATATTGGTAATATTTTCTTGTATTACTTTTCAAACTCAACTGTTTGTCATTAAGTTTCCAATTTTTTACCATAAGTTATGCTTCTCAGTACTTCTATACCAATTATTTTGGGGCTTTACTCAAAATGAGTAATGTGGTCAAATAAATGAATGGTTGATAAGGATAAATGTGGTCAGTGGCTATCACACACTCTGTGAATTCCTAAAAATTACTGCATTGTGCAAAACTGTGTGATAAAAAATACGACCCACTAAAGAAAAAAAAAGTTGACCTTGACTAAAATGAAAACTTCTACTCTGTGAAAAATGCTGTTTAAAGAACAAAAAGATAAGTCAGATTTTGCAAAAATATATAAAGAGTTCTTAAAGCTCAACAATAAGAAGCAACCCAGTTTAAAAAATGGGCAAAAGGTGTGAACAGACACCTCGTCAAAGAAAATACACAGATGGCAAATGAGTGTATGAGAAGATGCTCACCATCATATATTATTAGAGGATTGGAATTAAAACAGGCTACAGCTACGTATCAATTAGATGCCTAAAATCAAAAACACTGATTGCACCCAATGTGGGCAAGGGTGTGGAGCAACAC
The DNA here is from genome assembly GCF_029378745.1 of Bos indicus. Lineage (NCBI taxonomy): Eukaryota > Metazoa > Chordata > Mammalia > Artiodactyla > Bovidae > Bos > Bos indicus. The sequence continues at coordinate 24,910,887 of NC_091773.1, read as the reverse complement.
GAACTCTCCTTTACTTCTTATGGGGAAGCAAAGTGTTATAGCCACTTTGGAAGACAGTCTGGCCATTTCTTACAAAACTAAACGTGCTCTTATCATGTGACCCAGCAGTCGTGTGCCTTGGGTTGAAAACTTAATTGCACTCAAATGAATTGAAAACTTATGTCCATGCACAAGAAAACCTGCACACACTCAACAGGGAGGGGATTTATATACACATATAGGTGATGCAGGCTTCCCTGGTAGCTCAGCTGGTACAGAATGCGCCTGCAATGCAGACGACCCTGGTTCAATTCCTGGGTCAGGAAGATCCCTTGGAGAAAGGCATGGCAACCCACTCCAGTATTCCTGCCTAGAGAATCCTCATGGACAGAGGAGCCTGAAGGGCTACAGTCCATGGAGTAGTGAAGAATCAGACACAACTGAGCAACGAAGCACAGAACAGCACAGCATAGGTGATTCCTGCTGCTGTACAGCAGAAACTAATACAACATTGTAAAGTAATTATACTCCAACTAAAAAATTTTAAATTAAAAATTTAAAAACCTGCACACAAATGTTTATAGCAGGTTTTCTTGTAACTACCCTAACTTGAAAGCTGTCAAGATGTCCTTCAGTAAGTGATTGGAGTCAAACTGTGGTACATTCATGCCATGGAATATCATTCAGCAATAAAATGAAATGAGCTCTCAAGCCACAGAAATACATGGAGAATCCTATATGCTAAGCGAAAGTATACAGTCTGAAAAAGCCACACACTGTGTGAATCCAACTGTGTAGCTTTCTGTAAATGGCAAAGCTCTGGAGACAGTAAAGGGATTAGTGGTTGCTAAGGGCTCAAGGGGAGGCCAGGATGAATCAGTGGAGAACAGGGGATTTTTGGAGCAATGAAACTATTCTGAATGACACTGTGATGGTGAATACATGTCATTATACATTTGTCAGAACCCAGAGAATGTACAACACACAGAGTGAACTGTAGACCTCTGTTAATAGTAACAATAATGTACCAGTGCTAGCTCATCAGATGTAATGAGGTACCACGCTTAATGCAAGGTGCTAGTAATAGGGCTGCTGTGTGTTTGGGAACTCCATGCTTTTTGCTCAGTTTTTCTGTAAATGTAAAATTGCTCTAAAAAATAAAGTGAATTCAATTAAAAAAAATGAGCAAACAAAACAGCAAATAAATACAACAGGGCAAAAATGGGATTAGGGGCACGATACTAAAATATTTTATGAATGACATACATGGATTTAATAGCTAATAATTTTGAAATAATATTAAAAGCAAATTCCAGGCATTGTTTTACCTCTCCTGTGTGTCTGACCCCATGGACAATAGCCTGCCAGGCTTCTCTGTCCATGGAATTTCCTAGGCAACAATACTGCAGTGAGTTGCCATTTCCTTCTCTAGGGGATCTTCCCTACCCAGGGATCGAACCCATGTCTCTTGCATCTCCTGCATTGGCAGGCAGATTCTTTACCACTGAGCCACCTGGGAATCCCCATATGAGTACTCTATTAATATTTATTGTATTTTAATATTTTGCATTTATTATATTTTAAAAATCTGGGTAATAGTGTTATAGATCATGGAAATACTGTTTTTATAGCTTCAGATCAGATCAGTCACTCAGTCGTGTCCTACTCTTTGCGACCCCATGAATCGCAGCACGCCAGGCCTCCCTGTCCATCACCAACTCCCGGAGTTCACTCAGACTCATGTCCATCGAGTCAGTGATAGCTTACTGTAGGAAAAAATAATGCTGTTATTTATAAAAGAATAAAACACAAACTACTAGTGATTAACCAGAGAAAAAGAAATAATATTTTAAAAATCTTTTTGTTAAAAGCAAAATATGCAAAATACTAAAATTGTCAATGTTGGTGTTACAAACAGCTGGACTTATTTATTGCTGCTCATCTCCATGACTAATGTATATTCATAATTAGAGATGTGGATGGGTGTGGCTTGTACACCTGCTGCATAGAGGTAGTTGGTAGATAACTGATGAGAGTGTGTGTTTTGTGTTTTCCTACCAAATTTAGCGGCCTTCCCTGGTGGCTCTGTGGTAAAGAATCTGCCTGCCAAGGCAGGAGATGCAGGTTCAATCCCTGGGTCGGGAAGATACCCTGGAGAAAGAAATATCAACCCACTTCAGTATTCTTGCCTGGGAAATCCTGTGGAGAGAGGAGCCTGATGGGTTACAGTTTGTGGGGTTGCAAAGAGTCAAACCTGACTCCCTGACTAAAGAAAAATTACCACTCAGTTTATCTGATGCAGTATTTCTGGTGTTTCCTGCAGACATAAGGAAATCTCGATTATGCTCAGATTGTTCACAAGTTAAATAACTAATTGTGCTAGAAAAAATGTGATTTTCAAAGCCAGCGTTCAACCAAAGGAGCTGTAGTATTAGAAGGCTTATAGAAAACAGCATTCTTCTGTTCTACCCTGTCCATTCTCTTAACTCTGGCCTCCAGATCCGTGACTTTACACACTTGTTGTCTCTTTCTTTAGGTAATTGGTCCATTTAATTTATTTTTTAAAGTGCTTAAATTGCTATTTCTTCAGTAGTAAATTTTAAGATTTTTTGATGTAGGTTTCTCTGGTGGCTCAGCGGTTAAGAATCCGCCTGCAATGCAGGAGATGTGGGTTTGATTCTTGGATCAGGAAGATCCCCTGGAGGAGGAAATGGCAACCCACTCCAGTATTCTTGCCTGGGAAATCCCATGGACAGAGGGGCCTGGCGGGCTTCAGTCCATGGGGTCGCAAAGGGGTGGACGTGATTTAGCGACTAAACAACAACAACAACAACAATTTTTAAAGTTTTAAGGAATTTGTTACAATATTGCTTCTGTTTTATGTTCTGATTTTTTTGGCTGTGATGTGTGTGGGATCTTAGCTCTGTGAGGAAGGATCACACCCAAACCCCCTGCATTGGAAGGTGAAGTCTTAGCCACCGAGCATCCAGGGAAGTCCCTCGTAGCAAATGTTACTACTGCACACACACAGCCTTTTCCCACCTCTCACAGCCGCCTCCACATTCACCAGTGGTCATGTGGTAGACACTCCATGTTATTGTGACTTGGTAAATATTGTCTGACATTAAGTCAAGTGGTTTACTGTGAATATCTGTCTTTTCCCATAAAATTTTTGTCTTTTAACTTTGACTCTTGTTATTTGTATTTATTGTGCTTGGTTTTACAGCTGTGTCCGTGGTAACTGAAATTTATTTGATTTGTGTTTCTTTCCTGCCTCCAAGAAAATGACATTATTTGTATGAGTTCTCTCTATATATTCAGAATGTTAAAGTTTTATTAGTTATGTTGTCAGTTTGGGAATTTCATTGCTTTCTTTTTAAAACATTTATCTGTGTCATTTTACACGTGTATCTTTCTATTTTTTCTGACACAGTTTTAATGTTTGTTTTACACTTTAACTCATTTAGAATTTATTATGGTATATGATGTGACATTTGGATCTAATTTATTCTTTCTTTGTACCGACATCCGGTACTCCAGACATTTCATTGCCAGTAATTTTCCCCTCATTGGCCTTGCTTTATTTGTTCATTTTTAGAATTATGTCCAGTTAATTGGTCATGTCATTTGTCCTCTCAAAGCCTGTACGATTGTCGTAGAATTGGTGGTTTGTCAATAATATCTATCCTGGGATTCTCTTTCTACTCAGTTGAACTTTATTTCCTGGAGTACTGTTTTCGTGCTGGTGACTCTATTTCCCCAGTATCCCCATTATTTAGCAGTTGGATCTCCCCCGTTTTCCTCGCTCTGCCACCATCTGCCGAGTCATCAGCTGGCAGTCGAGTTGGTTGTGCTTACAGTTCTCCCCCCTCATCTGGAGTTTGACTTTCTATAGTTTCAGTTGCACATGGCCAACCACAATCCAGAAATATTAAATGGAAAATTCCAGATATAAACAATTCATAAGCTTGAAATTGCATTCCGTCCTGAGTAGCATGATGAAATTTCGTGCCACCATGGTCCTGCGTCATCCCTTTGTTGGGTGTCTCCTGCCCGCTGTCGGGGTTATCAGATCGATGGTCGAAGTACCTCAGGGCTTGTGTTCTAGTGACCCTGATTTTACTTAATAATGGCCACACAGTGCAAGAGCAGTGAGGCTGGAGGTTCAAATATGACAAAGAGATGCTGTGAAGTACTTCCTTTGAGTGAAAAGGTGAAAGTTCTCAACTTATAAGGAAAGAAAAAGATCGTACACTGAGATGGCTAAGATCTACGATAAGAATAGATCTTCTATCCGTGAAATCGTGAAGAAGGAGAAAGGAATTTGTGCTGGTTTTGCTGTTGTGCCTCCTGCTGCAGAAGTTACGGCCACAGTGTGGAGGAACGCTTGGTTAAGATGGAAGAAGCATTCAATTAGTATGATGAGATTATTTTTCTGTTTTACTATGAGGTAACTTTAATGGCAGTAAACATTTAAGAAGCAAATAATATGCATACAAGATATAAAATAAATGTAAAAAAATAGAAATAGTGAATTGTAGGGTTAAATTTTTTCATATATGTATGTGTGAGTGTGTGTATGTGTGTGTGTGTGTATGTATGTGTGTGTGTGTTAAATTGCTTCAGTTGTGGCTGACTCTTTGTGACCCTATGGACTGTTGCCTTGCAGACTCCTCTGCTCATGGGATTCTTCAGGCAAGAATATTGGAGTTGGTTGCCATGCCCTTCTCCAGGCGATCTTCCCGACCCAGGGATCGAACCCACATCTCTTATGTCTCCTGCATTGGCAGGCAGGTTCTTTACCACTAGCGTCACCTGGGAAGCCCATTAGAAAGCTGTAGTTTCTTTCATTATGTTCACATACACACAACTTTTTTGTTTTCTCATCAGGGATCTTTGCCGACACATCAGATTTTGTGACTCCCAGCTTGCCAGATCAGGTGTGACACAGTATTGCTCACTTCTACCTAGAAGACGGTCTCAGAGGGTCTTGCACAGCATGTGTCAGCTTTACAGCTCTCTTATCTTTCTCTGTCTTGCAGAATTGTACTTTTAGGGATGTTTTTCTTCTCATAGCGAGACACACAGGAAGTTCAAAAATACATCTATAAATGTACTTCTCAGAAAGTGTTTTGGCATGCAGGATCACTGATTGGAAGCAAGCTCTCTCCTGACTGCAAGAATATCCTGATTAGATGGCGTTATTTCCTTTGTGGCTTAAATAACCATATATTAATCTGAATTTGAAATCCTGGGTTTCAAGCTCTTTTTAAGTTGTTAGAAATTGCCAACCACTAGCTCAGTAACAGGGGTAAAGTGAAATTCATTGTTTGGTTTTTGAGGTTGCAGCATAAATGAAACTTCAGGAACAAAAGATAAATTTGGCTTTTGTTGCACCGACTGACGGAAACTGCTCAGTCCAGTGATAGCAGCAAAATACACAGTTAAGATGATAAACCAAGGTTATGATTGAACAAGTAACTTCACAACAGAGGAAAACTTTACAGGGTCACTGCACAGCCCCATAAGCATTCAGGGTAGGGTTATATTTCTAGGGAGTTTCTAGTCACTGTTATTTAAAGATGAAGATCTGTTTGCTTTAAAAAAAATCTATTTAATTATTCAGCAAGGTTTTTGACATTCTGAAAGAACTTACCACAATGTCACAAAGAAATAGATTCTTCCAAGACCATAGTTGGAGGGTGACTTTACAAAATGATCCCACTTTCTTAAAATGCCCCTTCCTCTCCATCCTCCAACAATGGACCAATCCCTTCATGCTTTCTCTTGCTAAGCTCTCATTGGCACCAGTGGAAAGCTTGCACGAAAGAAGCAAAAGGTCTGGACTTTGTTGAAATGGAGTCACTTTGTACATATGTAAAAACTACATCAATTTATTTTGTGAAGCCGAAATGACTGTTTAGGAGCCAGAAGAGGTAGGAGTAGTGGAAAGCAGCATTTTGGTGCTCACACGTGAATCAGCATATGTCTGCATGATGTTGTTGTTCAGTCATGTCTGACTCTTTGTGATCCGATGGATGGCAGCACTCCAGGCTTCCCTGTCCTTTATCTCCTGGAGCTTGCTCAAACTCATGTCTGTTGTGTCAATGATGCCATCTATCACCTCATCCTCTGCTGCTTCCTTCTGCTCTCGGTCTTTCCCAGCATCAGGGTCTTTCCCCACCATCAGCTCTTTGCATCAGATGGCCAAAGTATTGGAGCTTCAGCTTCAGCATCAGTCCTTCCAATGAATATTCAGGACTGATTTCCTTTAGGATTGACTGGTTTGATCTCCTTGCTGTCAAGGGACCCTCAAGAGTCTTCTCCAACACCACAGTTCAAAAGCATCAATTCTTTGGCGCTCAGCCTTCTTTATGGTCCAACTCTCACATCTGTACATGACTACTGAAAAAACCATAGCTTTGACTAGATGGACCTTTGTTGGCAAGTTGATGTCTCTGCTTTCTAATGCACTGTCTAGGTTAGTCACAGCTTTTCTTCAGAAACATTAAAATGTTTATTCAGATGCATTCAGAATGAAGGAATATGATAATTCAGCTGACTGGGATGGTTTAGCAGCAGTCAGGCATACAATTTCATCATTTTTTGATAATAGATATATGGTTTATAAAATAGTATAGTAGTTTTTAATGTATCTGGAGGTATAGTAACCACCATTTGAAATAAATATCTGTGATTGTTAAATGTATTGTATGTACACAGGATTTGTGAATGACATGAAGGTATTTAACAGAGCCCTAAGAACCTGACTGGAGAAGGCAATGGCACCCCACTCCAGTACTCTTGCCTGGAAAATCCCATGGGCGGAGGAGCCTGGTGGGCTGCAATCCGTGGGGTTGCAGAGTCGGACACGACTGAGTGACTTCACTTTCATTTTTCACTTTCATGCATTGGAGAAGGAAATGGCAACCCACTCCAGTGTTCTTGCCTGGAGAATCCCAGGGACAGGGGAGCCTGGTGGGCTGCTGTCTATGGGGTCGCACAGAGTCGGACACGACTGAAGTGACTTAGCAGCAAGAACCTGACATTCTTAACGATTTGGAACATAGGCTGCAATGCAAAAGTAAGGAAACATGCCTCTGACTGGCAAAATCCCTGGTGCTTTGTCATAAGATATGTGCCTTTTGCAGTAAAATTGCATGTAAAGTACAGGAGAAGGTGTGGAACATCAGGGTCCAAAGTCTTGATAATAAATGACGGCGGCCCAGCAGCTGGGGCCACTTAAGACAAGGCAAACCATCCTCTGTGTTGCAATGGCCCTAGGAGCTCTCAAAAGCATAAACATGTTTAGTGAAGTGCATTTGTTTCCTGTTTGCTAGTTTGGTGGAACACAGTACAATAACCAGTATTTTTAATGTTGGAATCATCAAGAAAGTGCACGAACTTTTTTTTTTCTCAATATGCTCAGACATGAAAGAGTCAGACATATTCTTTTTTTTTTTCTTTCAGACATATTCTTTAAAGTCTTGGCTTCATGTGGAACACTCTCTGAAAATGCCAGGGAAATGAAACATTGATTTATTTAAAAGAGAATTTATACATTTTCTATGCTGTCCTAAGTCCTTCTGAGAAGTAGACGTTTTCTAAACAAGCGATGCTACATTTTTTGAAGCTTCTGCTTTTTTTCCAAATAATTTTCATCTTGTGTGCATGAGTGCACAGCCACTCAGTTATGTTTGGACTCTTTGTGACCCCATTGACTATAGCCCACCAGTCACCTCTGTCCATGGGATTTCCCAGGCAAAAATCCTGGAGTGGGCTGCATTTCCTTTTCCAGGGGATCTTCCCATTAATTCTAGGTCTCTGACCCCCATTACATGTGACCTTGGGCAGTGTAATTAACTTTTTTTGATAATTTCCTGATTATGCACACACACACATGCCTACACATGCACACACACAAACACACCCACCCATTTCATAGAACTGTGAAAATTAGATACTGTGTCTGAACATTTTGTGTATATTGGTTTTGAATGTTTGCTTATCTGATTTATGTATGATATAGCCAAGAAAGGAGGGTTTCTGTGGCTGGTTCCACATTACATGTCTGGTGGGTGCTGAGTCCAGGTTGGATGCTGGGTGACCTAAATCTGTTCCACAGGTTTCTGCTGCCCTGGGACTTCTAACTTTTTCAGTTTCATGATTTTCAAGCTTTCTGAAGTCATTAAATCTGTTTTATGGATGTTGTTGCTGTTTAGTCACTAAGATGTGTTCGGCTCTTTGTGACCCCACAGACTGTAGCCTGCCAGGCTCTTTTGTCCATGGGATTTCCCAGGCAAGAATACTGTAATGGGTTGCTGTTTCCTTCTCTAAGGGATCTTCCTGACTCAGGGATCATACCCATGTCTCCAGCATTGACATGTGGATTCTCTACCACTGAGCCACCAGGGAAGCCTGTTTTATAGATGACCAATGTGTAAAACAGGTAAAACCAGGCTTGCTATGCTGAAAGTTTTGAGGAGCTGAAACCCTTAACCCCCACTTTCTTGTCCTAATAACACCAGGCCTCTGCAGAAGGGCTAAAAGGTCTGGTTTGGTGTGTGCTTTCTCTTAGTTATAGTAGATATCAATACATATTCTTTTTTTTTTTTTTTTATAGTTTTTTCCTAGTTTTCTTCTAGTTTTATTGAGAAGTAATTGACATACATTACTGTATATGTTTCAGGTATACAGCATAATGGCTTAATTGACATATATTGTGAAATGATTACAATAGGTTTAGTTAACATTCATCATTTTTGTATAGATACAATAAAAAGAAAAGAAAAAAATTTTTTCCTGTGATGAGAACTCTTAGGCTCTCCTCTTTTAACAGCTTTATATATACCATACAACAGTGTTAATGCTGTATATTACATCCTTAGAACTTAGTTGTGTTATATCTGGAAGTTTGTCCCTTTTGAACACTTTATCCAATTCCTTTTCTCCCCACTGATCTCTTTTTCTATGCGTTTGGTATGGTTTCTCATTTGTTTTTTTGTTTTGTATTTGTTTTAGATTTCATGATGAGATTTTTAGGTGAGAGTATACAGTATTTGTCTTTTTCTGTCTGAATTTACTTCACTAACACCTTCAAGGTCCATACATGTTGTTGCAAATGCATATTCTTAAGAACTCATCTGCAGGTTAGGGTTGATGGATAAAGATAAGTTTTTTCAAAATTGAAGTAAGTTTGATCAGTTAGAAAACTGAAACTAGAAAACTAGACACAGAGAATCTCATTATATGTGTTTTCTCTGTACATTTATATCAGCACATCTTATTTGTCATTTAAACACTTCTTTTCTAATGCTAGGTTCCTGCTAGTTATGACAAATTGTGTCCACTTTAGTAATATTTTAATTTTTAAAATTTTTTAAACACATTTATTTTGCTCTCCTAGGTCTTCGTTGCAGCATGTGGGATCTTTAGTTGTGCATATAAACTCTTAGTTGCAGCATGTGGAATCTAGTTCCCACACCAGGGATCAAACCTGGGCTCTCTGCATTATAGAGAGTCTTAACCACTGACCACCAGGAAAGTCCCCACATTAGAAATGTTTTAGATAGCATTTGAAACTCCAGAGGTTGCCAACATCCATTGGATCATCGAAAAAGCAAGAGAGTTCCAGAAAAACATCTATTTCTGCTTTATTGACTACGCCAAAGCCTTTGACTGTGTGGATCACAACAAAATTTGGAAAATTCTTCAAGAGATGGGAATACCAAACCACCTTACCTGCCTTCTGAGAAATCTGTATGCAGGTCAAGAAGCAACAGTTAGATCCGGACATGGATCAATGGACTGTTTCCAAATTGAGAAAGGAGGTACATCAAGGCTGTATATTGACATCTTGCTTATTTAACCTGTATGCGGTGTACATCATGCAAAATGCTAGGCTGGATGAAGCACAAGCTGGAATCAAGATTGCCAGGAGAAATATCAATAATCTCAGATATGCAGATGATACCACCCTTATGCAGAAAGCAAAGAGAAACTAAAGAGCCTCTTGATGAAAGTGAGAGAGGAAAGTGAAAAAGTAAGCTGGCTTAAAACTCAGTATTCAAAAAACTAAGATCATGGCATGCAGTCCCATCACTTCATGGCAAATAGATCGGGAAACAATGGAAACAGTGACAGACAATTTTCTTGGGCTCCAAAATCACTGCAGATGGTGACCACAGATATGAAATTAAAGGACACTTGCTTCTTGGAAGAAAAGCTATGACCAAGCTAGACAGCAAATTAAAAAGCAGAGGCATTACTTTGCTGACAACGTTCTGTGTAGTCAAAGCTGTGTTTTTCCAGTAGTCATGTATGAATGTGAGAGTTGGACCATAAAGAATACTGAGCAGTGAAGAACTGATGCTTTTGAATTGTGGTGTTGGAGAAGACTCTTGAGAGTCCCTTGGACTGCAAGGAGATCAAACCTGTCAGTCCTAAAGGAAATCAGTCCTGAATACTCATTGGAAGGACTGATGCTGAAGCTGAAACTCCAATATTTTGACTGCTTGATGTGAAGAACTGACTCATTGGGAAAGATCCTGATGCTGGGAAAGATTGAAGGTGGGAGGAGCAGGGGATGACAGACAATGAGATGAATGGTATCACCGACTTGATGGACGAGTTTGAGCGAACTCCGGGAGTTGGTGATGGACAGGGAAGTCTGGCGTGCTGCAGTCCACGGGGTCGCAAAGAGTCCGACATGATTGAGTGACTGAATTGACCGAACTGACTGACTAAAACTCCAAAGGAGTATCTATAGTTGCTGACAGGATGGAAGATTTATTTAATCTCCATTATATGTCACTGCCATGTCTTCTGAACAAAATTGTAGCATTTTTATGCAGTTGAAAGTGCACTTGCTGCTGCACAGAAGCCATTCCTTGATACACTGTTACCATGCATTATCACATACACTCCATCCTTTCAGAGAGATGCTGTTTGTGTTTGAAGCCACTGGGAACTGGAAGTCTTCAAAGAAAGTTACACACATTCAGGGTGGACCAGCTGTGCATAAAGATCTAATCATGATGTTCTCTGAGTTGAAGCCTTGTGCCCAAATGACAGGAGAAAGCAGACAGCATTATGAGAATACAGTATTGCCATCCCAGTCTGCCACTGCTCTTTATTCTTTTACATCTTGTCTTTCAAGTCTTTCTTTTGTTAAATAATCTTAAACCTTACTGGGGATTAGTATATTATGTTAACTGACGGCTGTATATTCTAATATAGGAAAAAACAAACAACTCTCCTCCCACCCTCCTAGCCAATACTAGGTCATTTTAGAAGACACAAGATGGAAATTACTCACACAATACCCTATTTTCAATTTACTTTTGCACTTTTGGAAAGCCCTGAGAATTCATGTTTTATGCATTTGTTCATAAAACATTCACTGAGTGCCAAGTATCTACAGAACTAAGCTGAGAGGTTTAGAGACATACTTAGTTTGAGTCTTTGATAAGTAGGAGGGAATACACACAATTAAAATACTTGCAATTGATGGCAGCTGTGGCTGGTGCGGTGACAGAGGACTTTGCAACCTCAGCAGAGCCTTGGGAGGGAGAGTTTCAGGGAGCCTTGAGAGTTTTGGGGAGAAGCTGATAGGTGAATAGTGTTGTTAAATGTGAGAAGCACTTTGTCACAACCAAGGCCATGGTCAAGAATTCAAGGCTGGGAAGGCAGGTAGATGTATTGAGGCCTTTGTAGTTCTCTGGGAACAGCAGAGACTTGAAGGGTTGAGGACATATGTTTGGTGAATAGAAGATAGTGAGCACCATGGGGTTATGCAGTCAGGATCTTGATGTACTTCTGACCATTAAAAAAAATTAGCTATTTTCACCTTCACGGAAGTGAAAACACTGCCAAAACAGTGGTCATGGCAGATAATGCTAAGTGTCAGCACAAGTGAGATTTACTCTGGGAGGGGTTTGTTGTCATTCAGTTGCTGAAGTTGTGTCTGACTCTTTGCGACCCCATGGACTCCAGCCCACCAGGCTTCCCTGTCCCTCACTGTCCCCTGGAGTTTGCCCAAGTTGCTGTCCACTGAACTGGTGATGCCATGCAACCATCTCATCCTCTGTCCCTGCTTCTCCTCCTGCCCTCCATCTTTCCCAGCATCAGGGTTTTTTCCAGTGAGTCAGCTGTTTGCATCAACTGGCCAAAGTGTTGGAGCTTCAGCTTCAGCATCCGTCCTTCCAATAAATATTCAGGGCTGATTTCCTCTAGGATTGATTGGTTTCATCTCCTTTCTGTCCAAGGGACTCTCAAGAGTCTTCTCCAGAACCACAGTTCTGGTTACCACTCTGGGGGTTTAGATAACTGCAGATTCAGTGTGATGATGATTAGTTAGTCAAAAATAAGAGGTAATTTTACCCAAAGTTTCCTGTGTGAGATGATTCTAGACAGCAATAGAGGGACTATTTCTGCTGTGGTCTGCCCTGTAAGATCACATCTTTTTTTAATTTTTTCTTTTATTTTTTACTATTTTAGATTTATTATAGATTAATTTAGGAAAATTATTTCATACTTCCAGGCTGGTCAGAATTTGATTAATTGCCCAATACAATTTCACTTCTTTTGGGAAAATAAAGTGATGCTGCTCTTTACTTAGGATGAAGAAAAACATACTGGTAACTTGATCCTAATGTGGGACCATTCTTAAAGTCTTTATTGAATTTGTTACAGTATTGTTTCTCTTTTATGTTTTTTTTTGGTTTTTGGCCATGAGGCATGTGGAATCTTAGCTCCCTAAATAGGGATCAAACCTGTACCCCCTGCCTTGGAAGGCAAAGCCTTAACCGCTGGACCCCCAGGAGGGTTCCGTAAGATCACCCTTGTGTGTTACATTGCATCCAGTTCTGATCATTACACTTGAAGAAGGATTTCAGCAATGGGATCATGTTTTTCTTTTTTTAATTTTATTTTTTGAAAAATACCAACTAAATGGGTTATTAAAAGTCTGAAAACCATGAAACTTTGGAAAGCCCTGAATAGTTAACCAGAATCTCTGGAACGGAGCCCCAGCATGTGTAATTTTTAAGAAGACTCTGTTGATTTTAATTTGGAGGCAGGGTTGGAAAAACTAGAAGAGATAAACTGTGTTTCATTTCTCAATTTCAGTTATTTGTTTTTGTTCAGTTGCTCAGTTGTGTCCAACTCTTTGCAACCCCATGGACTGCAGCATGCCAGGCTTCCCTGTCCTTCACCATCTCCCGGGGTTTTCTCAGATTCATGTCCATGGAGTCGGTGATGCCATCCAACCAGCTGGTAGCCATAATAAAATAACCAAATTAGTGTATTTTGTAAGAAAAGCATCACACTAGCTTATAAATAATATACATTTAGTAGCTTCTCATCCTCACATGATGGGGGAAAGGACATGTGTTGATATAGACATTTGTTCCCAGATGTCAAGATCCCCAGAAGTTGAGCCTCACTGGCAGTGAGCTCTGTACAGAGATTGGATTGTGTTTCTACCACCAGGCTCCTCTTTCTGCTTTGGAAAGCGTGGAATAGTTTAAGGAGTTTGGCTATTTTATTTGTGAAATTACACTTGGAAAATTTTGCCTATTTTCTATCAGGAAGCAAGAAAACTTCAAACCTTTTCCTCCATCATGTCTCTTCAAGTGCCCCCCACCCCCACCCCGAGCTTGTCTGTCCACTGTCGGATCTTTGGTTCCAATGTAAAGTCAACAGTGTAATAAGTCCCATTAAAATAAATGACTATTGATCGCTTCCCATGATGTCATCTTCTAACTCTGCTAGAATAAAGTGCTTTTATTCTTGTTCTGTTTGATCTTTTCCTTATATTTGAAAAAAAAATTGACAAAACAAACAGAAAGTCTTTTTTTTTTTTTTTTTTCAGAAAGTCTTTTGAAGTTTTGAAAGAAGGCTTGGAGAAAAGAATCCTACTAGGAGAAACCCACCCAGACATTGATAGAACTCATTCATTTCTCAGAAGTTTGTTGAGCAACAAGTACATGCCAAGCTGAGTCTCTGTCCCAGTGGTAACCGGGCCATAAGCCCCTACCTGTCCAGAGGGTAATGCACTAGAAGTTAGCCTGTATAGCCATATTTTACCATCAAGTCCCTTTGTCTGTCTATGAGTGCACCAGAGTCCCAGTCCTGAGAGGAGAAGTGAGTCACTATTGACTCCTCTTTCAAGGAAGCTGGAACACCAGGGATTCCAGAAAACTGAAAAGGCTCAAGAGAAAAATAGTAATGTATATTCTAAATATGTCACTCACAAGCAGTTTCAAGATAGTGTCAGGAAATATTACATATTAGTAATGTAACCACAGGAAACGGGTCTAAGTGAGGGGTGAGCTGTGGGACCAGGCACTAAGGTGTGGCCTTAAGGTGTAGGAACAGGGTGGGAGCAAGGCCCCCAGTGGCTGAGTCCTCCGGAGACGAGAAGAACCCTGGGGCAGCCTCCGCTCCTCTCAAGAAGGCTGGGGCTGGGCACTGACTTGTTTCAGGACCTGCCTAGGACTGACTCGCCCTCTAGAGCAGGAAGGAAGACCTTCTTCCTGTTCGGGGAAAATCCATGACAAGCATATTTGGATTTTGAAATCCGCCAGTCCTCTCCAAGTTGTCCCTACTCCAGTCACGATCTTATTTCTCTTTTTAATTGTTTTTAGTACCTGTATGATTTTCACGATCTTGTGTTGTGAGCTTCTCACATCCCTGTAGTTGATAATTATTTGCTCTGAAGTACCTTAACTATATATTCACCACTTTCCCATACCCCTCACTTCAAGTTCTGTTTCTAGGGATCACCCTCCATAAATGAAACAGAACATTTCTATTATAGCATTCTTCAAAAATTATTATTGTTATTATTTAGGTTCAGTGGTAAATGATGTCTGCTTTGCCATATAGAGTATGGTTAAATCTATATTACACCAAATAGGATGTTTGGCTATTTTTTATTATAGAATAAATGAGTTTTCTTCTCTCTGATCTCAAATGGAAACTTCTGGGATGAAGTGGAAAATTATATCCAGTAGTTTAAGAGTTTGGGGATAAATAGAATAAACTGTCTTTTCATATAAAAAGATGATCCACAATCAAAATAGCATATTCTTTGCTATTTACAGAGCAGCAGGGGAAGGTCTATACTGGTCAGTCCACTGTTTTTGCCAAACTTGTCTTCTTTTATTATATTCTGGCAAAATGGTTGACTATCCTTTGGTGATGCCATGGGTGTACACTCTCCCAGAAGATTCTTAATCACCACACAACTAAAATGTAGTATTTTCTGACACTATCTAGGAGTGCTTATGAGTGACGTATTTAGAATGCACATTACTGTTTTTCTCTTGAACCTTTTCAGTTTTCTGGAATCCCTGGTGTTCTTTCTCGGAAGGTGAGTCAATAGTGACTCGCTTCTCCTCTCAGGAAAGGAACTCTGATGTATTCATAAGTAAATAAAAGGATTTGATGGTAGAATATAGCTATATAAGCTAACATCAAGTGCATTACCTATTAATGTTTGACCTGGTAATAAATATGTAATCTAGGTACAGAGAGCACCTGTCTCACATTGCAGCCCATCTACCCGTGAGGCTGAATTTCTAATCTATCAGTGTGCTCTGATCTTTCCTGTCTCTCTTCTTCCAGATTGGACCAGCCCTGTGAGGTAGTCAAGCTGGGGCAAGGACCTGGAGTCTGATCACTGACCACTTCCGAGTGTACACTTTGCTCTCGTGGCAGCCACAGGTATATTCACAGCTGAGACAGTGGGTGTCCTCCAGCTGTGTAACTTCTAGAAGCCTGAGTTGTTAGCACTACTCTCCTTCTAGGTTTGCTCAGCCTCTCATGAAACCCTGCGGTTGTTCCTGTTCCCAGTGGGCATCGTGTCTTGAGTCAAGTGCCACCTCCAGCTTGTCATTAGATAGCTGCCTTATCAGTATCACCTTCTGTTTGTCCTACAGCTGGTGAAGACCAGGGAATTTCCTTTAGATTTTCTTTTTTAATCAGCAAAGGGAATGTGGAGAACCTGATCTAACTCCATAATAATTGCCCTTAATCACTGCCAGAATTTACTTCTGCTTCCACAGGACTCAGCTGATGCTATTGCTTTCACTCAAATTGCTGTTAACTTCTTCCCTCTTTCAAGGGAAACCATCGGTTAGAATGTCTTGATCTTTGATTTGTAACTTTTAAATCCTTTACTGATTGGACAAGGCTTTTGTTTGTAAAAGAGTCACCACTTAAAATATAGAGTTACCATTTATAAATATAACCTAGACAGCGTATTAAAAAGCAGACACATCACTTTGCCGACAAAGGTCTGTATAGTCAAAGCTGTGATTTTTCCAGTAGTTGTTTATGGATGTGAGAGTTGGACCATAAAGAAGGCTGAGCATGGAAGAATTGATGCTTTTGAACTGTGGTGTTGGAAAAGACTCTTGAGAATCCCTTGGACTGCAAGGAGATCAAACCAGTCAATCCTAAAGGAAATCAGTCCTGAATATTCGCTGGAAGGCCTGATGCTGAAGCTGAAGCTCCAATACTTTGTCTACCTGATTGTGAAGAGACGACTCATTGGAAAAGACCCTGATGCTCGGAAGGATTGAGGGCAAGAGGAGAAGCAGGCAGCAGAAGATGAGATGATTGGATGGCAGCATGGACACAGTGGACATGAGTTTGAGCAAACTCTGGGAGATAAAGGACAGGGAAGCCTGGCGTGCTGCAGTCCATGGGGTCGCAAAGAGTCAGACATGACTTAACAACTAATCAACAACAACAAGAGGGCGCAGCTACATTTAAAAGAGTCTAAGTGTACACATTTCTCTACAGTTGTATCATCACAATTTCTCTACAAGTCTCTCTCAATGCCTGAACCTCCTTTTTAGCTCACTGTAAAGTCTTTTCTGTTAAATATCATCTTCTCTTTGTTCTGGGCCCTTAAACTATATATACATCCTTCATCCTGCCCTGTAGCTCCAGAGTAAGATACCGTCATCTTCCTTTTTAAGGCTAGTCTATCTCACTGTCAACTGGATCCCACACCTAAATTATTTATGCATCAATTATTTACCAAGAGCCTACGATGGGCGAGGCATCTGTTAGAGAGCTGAGGACTGACATGCACAGGCAGGTGGGTTCCTGTCCTCATGGAGCGCCTGGCCTTGCTTATCTCCCCATGATAACAGTTCCATCTCCAGCATTTCCATTTCTACCTTTTTAGCTCCTTCTCCTCTCCTTTAAATCTTTCCCTGATGCCCCATTAGCTAATCCCCAGTTCCCTCTTCTTTTTCTTCCTATCTGCTCACTCATTTCCCCTTCTGTGATTTTCAGAAACTTACTGGATTCAGCGTTAGATATTTTTTGATGAAGCTCACCTGATCATGAGAATCAAGAGAGGAACTTGTTACAGTGTTTGTTTCTGAGTCCGTCTTTGGAAGTTTTTGGTAGAAGATGGCTGAGGTCAGGGAATCTGTAATTTCACGTAGTTATGTAATGACTCCTAACATCAGGCCAGTTGGGTAGCGCTGGGCTACATGACTTGCAACTCTGATATTTCCCCATCCAGCCCCTTTACCTTCTGTGGGCACACCTTACATCACACTGCCCCAAACCTTGCTGTCCTCTCCTTTCCTTTCTCTTCCAGAGAGACCACTTAAGAGACCACCCACTTATTAAGGCCCCTGCTTCGTGATCCAATCTCTGGTCTGTATCTAGAGTCTGAATCTTTTTCATCTTATTCCTTAGACTTCTGCTTTTTCATCTGCCTGGGGGAGAGAGATACGGCAAATTTAGTACAGAAAAAACTGCTAAAACCAAACCAACAAAAAAATCCAGCAACAACAGTTCCCTTTCACACACACAAATCAGAACCCAGACCTAATACAATATACTGCCAAAATGCTCATATTCAACAAAATATTATGCCGAGTCATGCAGAGAAGCAGGAAAATATAACCCACACTGAGGGAAGAAAGCCAACATTATAAATTATCTCTGAGTAACCCCAGATGTTGTATTTAGCAGACCAAGATGTCAAAGCAGCTATTATAAATAAGTTCAAAGAACTAAAGGAAACCATATTTAAAGAATTAAAGGAAAATATGACATTGACTCAACAAATAGAAAATAGCAATAAAAATAGAAACTTTAGAAAAGAAACACATGGAAATTCTAGAATTAAAAGATATCAATTGAAGCGAAAAATGCACTAAATATATTCAACAACAAAATTAAAATGGCAGGAGAAAGGATCATCAGTCTTCTGATACGCTAATCAAATTTATCCAATTTAAATAACACAGAGAGAAAAAGGCCTAAGAGAAATGAACAAATTTTCAGTGATATGCAGGACAACATCCAGTTTACTAAAATATGTGTAATGGGAGTCTCAGAGGGAGGGGAGAAAGAGACAGAGAAAATACTTGAAGAAATAATGGCCAAAACATCCCAAATTTGGTGACAAATAGCCAAGGGGTCAACAAATAGTAGGAACAGAAGTGAACTTCCTTAACTTGATAGAGGGCATCTATAAAAACTCTGTAACTAACATTACATTTCATCATGAAATTACTGTTTTTCTCTGAGGATCAAGACCCAAGACATTGATATCAACTATTGGCATTGTTATTCAATAGTTTTGGAGGCTTTAGGACATGTAGTAATGAAAAAGAAAGGAAGAACAGCAGGAGAAAAGAAGAGAGAAGAGAAAGAAAAGAGGGAGGGGGAAAGATGGAAGGAAAGAGGAAAGAAAGGGACGAGAAGGAGGGGAGGAGAGGTTGGAAAGAAGGGCACCTAGATTTGAAAGGACTCTTTTCATTTTTAAATTTCAGATGAAACTATCTTGTATGTAGAGAATCCTAAGGAGCAACAAAGACAGGAAAAACTAATAAATGAGTATAGCAAGTTTGTAAGATGCAAGATTAATATTCCAAAATCAGATTATGAAATACTAGCAGAGAACATGGCAAACATGAAATAAACCAATTTCATTCAGAAAAGCATCAAAAGGAATAAGTATTTAAGGATTAAACAATAAAAAGAATATGACCTTCAGAGTGGAAGCTAAAAAATATTACTGAGAGAAATTTTAAAAGAGGTAAATAAATAAAACAATATCCCATGTTTATGGACTGGAAGAGAGAGTTAAGATTTCAATTCTCCTCAAATTGTAGATTCAACAGAATCTCCATCAAAAATGCCAGGAGACCTTTTTTGTAGAAATTGATAAGATGATCCTAAAATTTACATGGAAATGCAAAGGAACTAGAATTATGAAAACAATTTTAAAGGATAAGAGCAAAGTCAGAGCAGTTACACTGCTAAATTTTAAAACTTCCTATAAAGACACAGTAATCAAGAGTTAAATTTGCATAAAGATAAATATGTAAATCAACAAGGCAGAATTCAGAGTTCTTAAACAATTACACTAATAGTTAATTATTTATAATTAAAAATTTTTGCTTTGAGATAATTCTAGATTCACATGTGGTTGTAGTGAGTAATACAGGAAGATGCTGGGCGGCCTTTACTCAGTTTTCCCCAAAGGTGACATCGTATGGGAACTCAGCAGAATGTCACAGCTAGGATACTGGCATTGAGACCGTCAATATGCACAGCACATCCATCACCACAAGGGTCCCTCTTTTTGCCCTTTTATAGCTACACCCGCCTGTCTTCTCTCCATTCTTGACCTCTGGCAATGACTAATCTGTTCTTCATTTGTATGATTTTGTCTTTTCAAGAATGCTATATACATACATTGTATAAATGATACGTGAAGTCATATACAGGGGACATTTTGGAATTGGATTTTTTCACTCAGCATAATTCTGTGGAGGTTCATCAAAGTTGCTGAGTGCATCAAGAGTTTTTCCTTTGTATTGCTGAGTAGTATTCAATGGAATGAATGTACCAACAATTTGTTCAGCCAGTCACCTGTTGAAGGACACTTTGGTCGTTTGCATTTTTTGGTTATTACAAACAGGTTTGCTAAGAACAATTGTGTACAGGTTTTTTGAGTGAACATATGTTTTCATTTCTTTGGGATGAATGCCCAAGTGAAATTGGTGGGTTTATGATCGTTACATGTTTAATTTTTTAAGAAACCAGTGAACTTTTCCAGAGTAGCTGTACCATTTTACAGACCCAACGGCAAAGTACAAATGATCCAATTTCTTGTCATCCTTTCCAGTGTGATGTCATCCTTTTTTTATGTAGCCATTCTGAAAGTATGTAGTGATATCTCATTGTTTTGGTTTCCATTTCTTTAGTAGCTCTTCTAATATACATTGTTTTAATTACTATAGCCTGTATATTGTCTTAATAATGAATAGTTTTATTCCTTCCGTTTCATTCTCTTTTTTTATTTTCAAGTTTGTTTTAGCCATTCTAGGACTGGTCCACTGATTTTTGAGAAATATGCAAAGACATTTCAATGAGTTAAATATAGCATTTTCAGCAACCTAATCTGGGACAATTAGATACATATATATATGCAGAAAAAATGAACTTAGAATTTGGTCATCGTATGCAAAAATTAACTCAAAATGAAATCCAGGTCTAAATGGAAGACCCAAGACAAAGAAACTTCCAGACAAAGTATAAGAGAAAATTGGTGTGGCTCTGGGTTAGACAAAGATGTCCAGCTTATGGTATGAAAGGCACAATTCGTAAGTAAGAAAATAGATTTCGGACTTCAACAACAGTAAAGACATTTGCTCTTTAAAAAGCCCCATGAATACAGTAAGGAAAATATACACAATACTATTGTAATAACTTGCATGGTGACAGATGATACCTCGACTTATTGTGATGATCATTTTGAAATGTATGGAAATGTTGAACTACTATGTTATGTACCTGGAACTAACGTAGTGTTGTAGGTCAGTTATACTTCAGTAAGAGTTTTTAAAAGCAAGAATAAAGGGTTCATGAAGAAAATGAAAAGATAAGCCTCAGATGGGGAGAAAATATTTGCCTATCATATTTTGGATAAATGTTGTTGTTCAGTTGCTAACTTGTGTCTGACTCTTTGCCACTTCATGGGCTGCAGCTCACCAGGTCCTCTGTCCTCCACTATCTCCCAGAGTTTGCTCAAATTCATGTCCATTGAGGGGGTGATGCTGTCTAACCATCTCATCCTCTGATTTTCAGATAAAGGATTTGTATCCAGATATATATAAAAGTATATTCATGCTCACCATTTCAAAAATAGAACCTAATTTTAAAAAGGGAAAAAATATGTGAATAGATACTTTGCAACAGAAGATAGGAATGGCGGAAAAGCACAGGAGGAGATGCTCACTGTCATCATTAGGGAAGATGCACTTTTAAAGCCCAGTGTGATGCTACCACATACCCATACACAGAGCTATAATAAAAAAGACCAACAAGGCCAACGACTGATGAAAATGTGAACACATAGAACTTTTGTACATTGTTGATGGGCATGGAAAATTGTAGAACCACGCTGGAAAACCATTTGGCATATTCCTCAAAAATTAAACATAAATTTATGACACAATCCAACAATTGATTCCCTTTCTAGGTGTCTACTGAACAGAACTAAAAACTGATGTCCACATAAAAACTTGTGCCAGTGTTCCTAATAGCATTATTCGTAATAGCCTCAAGCTGGAAACAATCCAGATATCTGTCAACTAGTCACTCACTAGATAACCAAAATGTAGTATCTTCTTCCAGTGGAAGATTAGTTACGAATAAGATGGAAAGAGCTACTTACCCATGCTGTGACATGAATGAATGTCAAAAACATTATACCCGGTAAAAGAATCCAAACACAGAAGACTATTCAGTGTTGATCTCATTTTTATGAATTTCCCAGAGGAGATAGAGAATATAGAGAAAGCACATCAGTGGTTGCATGGGACTGAGGGGGTGGGAGTGGAGATTATAAATGAGAAGGAGGGAAGTTTTTAGTGCAGCAGAAATGTTCTAAAATTGGGCTGTGGTGACGGTTGCACAGCTCTTCATATTTACTAAAAATAATTGAATTATACACTTAACAATAAATGAACTTTGTGGTATGTAAATTATTTCCCCAATGAAGCTGTGAAATTCTAATAATAATTCTTTTTTGCAAATGTTTTCTTGTAGTGCCAGTTTAATAAGTAATCACCAGTGTTTCACCCGGCTTTTAGGAAAGCCAGATTTGGAGAACAATAAGAAGAATAAAAACATAAGTTATTTACTCTGAGACTCCTCTTAAATCTCTCCAAGAATAAATAGACACTGGATTCTCTTTAATGACAGAAGTCAGTAAGCTGGGAGAATGGCACCTGATACATCCCAAAAGATCATTTCTCTTCCCTAAAGTGAACTTTCAAAGCTGGTATTTGTCACATAGCCAAGTTTTTCCTAGAAGTTACCCACAGTCCACTCTGCTGAAATCCTAGGAAACTTCCATGTCATTGTACCTCTCCAACTTGCGATGTGAGTAGTGATATAATTCAAATGATTATTTTTGTTCGGAGAGTTTAAATTGTCTTATGATGTGCAAATAACATTCTTAGACTTGAGTCACACATTTACAAACTAATTACATGGTGTATCTTTGCTTCACTTGCCTGCACAGTGATCATGTAACTCTAAAGGAAATGTGATTATTTTGTACCTGAATTAATTCAGAGCACAGTTATGTGATCATTGGTTTGAGTCCCTAGGACAGAAACATCAAAGTCTAGTCAGTAGCATGAAGTTATAATGCAGTCCTTGTCTTCTGCAAGCAGATTCTGTATTCTGCTGGTGATAAACTGCATTCTGTTGGCAAATGATTGTTCAACAGGACAAATGTGGTATTATTCTCCATTTCTAAGCATGAAATTCCCATCTCTAGGACTGTTTAGTGTCCACCGGCCTTCAACACTTCACTTCACAGCCAGCTCCAAGTGCTTATGTAATAATCGTCTGCAACCAGTCACTTAAGGGCGACTTTTTTGATGACCTTGTCAGAGGCTTTCTGTTGGCAAGTGGGACTGATGGACTCTGAACCAGCACACAAATGACAGAAAACACTTCTGTCA
Source organism: Bos indicus (assembly GCF_029378745.1). Lineage (NCBI taxonomy): Eukaryota > Metazoa > Chordata > Mammalia > Artiodactyla > Bovidae > Bos > Bos indicus. The sequence continues at coordinate 24,887,884 of NC_091773.1, read as the reverse complement.
CAGTGAATTCACTCTTTTGATACACAGAACTCACATTAGAGGTCAAATTGCCAAAACTGGTGCTCTGTAGCTTCACAGATTCTATTTCTGCCTCCTTTTGGGTGGTCACTTGTAGCTGAGTTTGCCAGAAGAGGCCTTATTAGAAGGATGCACGGGTTCTTCCATAGTCTACTGTTTAGCCTGATTTCAATCACCAAGTGAAGGTCTCTCCCTTTTCACTGAAACCTAACAGATTAGTTTCACAATCTGCTTGTTTTGGCTGGTCATATTCATAGGAACCCCATCCAAAGAGGAAAGAAGGAAGTGAGGGAAAGTTAGAAAGCATAATGTAGTATGATGAACTTGGTCCTAGGGCATGGCTCTTAATCCAGGATGTGGCTGCTTAATGAGCAGATGATTCCGATTAAATGGGGCCTCCAATATCTCTCAGTACCCTGTAACCTCTGGTATCACCATGAAGGTCTCAGCGATAAGGCTCACAATCTTTTTGGCTTTTTAGAGTTTTTTTCCAGGCTTCCCAGGTGGCACTAATGATAAAGAATCTATCTGCCAATGCAGGAGACGCAAGAGACATGGGTTCAATCCCTAGATGGGGAAGATCCCCTGGAGAAGGAAATAGCAACCCACTCCAGTATCCTTGCCTGGGAAATTCCATGGACAGGCTATAGTCTATGGGGCTGCAAAGAGAGACATGACTGAGCACACTTGCAGACACACCCCGCAGATGCCTAGCACAGTCCCTGACCAAGGACTCAAAGTGCATGCAGGGTTATTTACTTATTTATTTATGTTTGGCTGCATTGGGTCTTCACTGCTGCACACAGGCTTTTTCTAGGTGTGGCAAGCGGGAGCTACTCTCTAGGTGTGGTGCACGGGCTTAGTTGCCCCATGGCATGTGAGATCTTCCCAGAGCCCGTGAAGATTGAACCCGTGTCCCCTGCATTGGCAGGCGGATTCTTATCTACTGGACCACCTGGGAAATCCACATGCAGATTTGTAGGGAGCCTCTGTGCTTTTCCCACTTCTCTAATATCTTGCTCTGCAAATTCCAGCTGCCTCAGCAGTCTAGAATTTGGTTCAGTTCATCTCAATTCATCGAGACTGCTGTGTCCAATGGGCTTCCCCTCCCAGCCACAGAAGGCAGAAATCAGGATTATTGTGGAGCTTATTTTGTGTGTTTTCCTTGTCTTAAGGATTATAATTCTGCATCCTTTGGGTGGTCACCTGTGGCTGAGTTTGGCAGAAGAGGCTTTATTAGAAGTCTAGAACTTGGTTCTGTTTTTTTCCCAATGGCTGAAAGCAGTTGCTTTATACATTTTTTTTCCTGCTTTTGAGAGGGTATTCTTGCCTGGGAAATCCCATGGTCAGAGGAGCCTGCTGGGCTACAGTCTATGGGGCCATAAAGAGTCAGACACAATTGAGGATGCACACACGTGGTTGTTCTTGGTGGGCGGGCAAATCTCCTAATTGGTCTATCAAGGATAGAAGTGGAGGGTCTATATTCAACTTTCATATTCTTATCTGGTTATCAAGGGTAAGCAGTAATTCCCAACATGATTAATCCTGACACAATCTTTTCTGGGCCAGTCTCTATTCCTTATAGTTGTGCTTGGGATAAATGAGTCAAAAAAATAGCTTAAAGATAGTTTTTAAGAGAAAATAGTTTATAAGATAATATTGTAACAAAGTCAAATATCAATTATTTTTCTTCTGCCTTATTTATTGATTCTTATAGATGATTAAGAGTTGACTATCTTATACTAAATATAATTTCCTAGACCAGCCTTTTGTCTAATGACAATCTTTTTCTCTCTTCTTTTTATGTTCAATAACAGAACTTCAGACAGAAGGCAGTTTTAAATGTCTGCTCACATAACCATCAAACAAATGTTCTAACATTAGTTGTATAGTCTATAAGAAGACTGGACTTTATGTTGAACAGAATTAATAAGAATCTTGGATTACAAATTCAATATTTAGTGTAGATTTCAGCTTCTGGTCTCAGTGGTAGAATGTATTGGCTTCCTAGAGGTTCCAATAAAGCTTTTAACCAGCTGTTCTGTTTAATTGTATCCTTTTGTGTGTCTCAGAGAGACAAGATGCTAAAGCTTTAACCTCAAATTAATTTTTGCACCTTGCCAAATATACTGGAACAAAAGGTTGAATGTGATACAAATTCAGTACATCAGTATATTGAATCAAACATGTTTTCATGTCACTTGAATTGCAGATTGGCTGGACTTTTACCCTGCTGCTACCTAACTCTCTTTCGAGACTTTTAAATGCATGGTCTCCTTGGTTCATTTCTCATATGTGCTTTTGGGTCAATTACAACTCTGCCTCACTGCTGCCCTGTTCTCACCAGCAAGATAAACACTGAACAGAACCTTTTATCTTAGCAGGGCTTCTCTGGACACCACATTAGAACAACTTTTCTCTCTCCAATGTATTATTTATGAGATTTTAAGTTTTTCTTTCACTTTGGGTGTGAAACCAAACTTTCATATACAGTGTAACAGATGTGGCAATAAGTCCAACTGATTACCTGTCTTCCTGTGATTTCATCTGCAGCACTTCCTTCAGCTAGTCCCTTTCAGCTGAGTTATTTTCTGGCGCTCATGTGATGAACTGGGGGCTGGACTTTGTGACTGAGGGGTACTTTAAACCAGGCATGTTGAAGGATGACATGCAGCTGTTTTGGGCAGAGGCTGTCTATGGTGACAGCAACCACAGATGCATTCACAGTTGCATGTCATGGCTCTACTTGCCAAGATAACTGGTCAGCCACATTAGAATGCAAGTTGCCTCCTGCCTTGTGGTGACTGTTCCCTAAGATGGTGTTTCTCAAGGACTGTCCATCAGCCCTCTCCCTCATAATCATACTGGGTGCTTGAACGACATGCAGACCTGTGTCATGTCTGAGGATGAAGCCTGGAACTTCTTTCAACAAGCATCCAGGGTGGTTCTCACACATAGAAGTTTCAGAACCACTTTCTTGAGGGGAGCTATTTTAAGATCCAAACTGGCAAAATATTTACTAATTTAATCTATGATGAATTCATGTTGTTGTTTAGTGGCCAAGGCATGTCCAACTCTTTTGCAACCCCACGGACTGTAGCCCGTCAGACAACAATACTGGAGTGAGTGGGTTGCCATTTCCTTCTTCAGGGGATCTTCCCTGATTCAGGGACGAACCCACATGCCCTGCATTGGCAAACAGATTCTTTACCACTGAGCCACCAGGGAAGCCCAATGAGTTCAGCCACAGATGACTTAGTGTTAAATTTTTGGTCTAGGATTTTGCATTGATGCATCTTGCTGTGCTTATTGTAGAAAAGTTTTCTGTAGCCTGGACCAAACATGGCTTCTTCTCCAGGTGGGAACATTGGCACTTCCTCTTTTGTCTATGTCCTTAATTTCAATGAACAGCTACATCATTTCTCAACTTTCTTAAAGGGATGTAGCAAAGTCATCCTTATGGTTCAGGTCCTTCTTTTTAAGATTTTCAGTTTTCTGGACCAATTTTTATTATAATTGCAGGACGTGATCCTGGCATTGTCTCTGTCTGAATGGGGATTGATGGTGCCTTCAGGGATCTGTATAACTTTCTGCAGACATTCTTGCTCATGTTAAAAGAATAAATGAAATTCTCCAATGGATGTTCTGATTCTCTGCTATCACTAGCCAAGAAGTTGTTTGGATACTTGCCAAGCCACTCACCTTCTCACTGGTCTCCTTGCTTCTACTTTTGATTATACAACCATTTCTCAACACAGCAACCAGTGATCCTTAAAAACATGTCACTCCTCACTCAAAACCCTCCAATGGCTTCCTGTAGTGGATGCTCTGGTGTGTTGCCCAGATACCCCTCCCCGGGACCGAAGCACTGTTTCCCCCAGATGGTGGGACAGTTGGCAGCTAACAGCCCTCAGCAAGTCGCTCTTTAGGAATTGCTCTGTTGAAGAGAGTCACCTCAGCCAAGATCACCTTCATGGCAGCCTGAATCCACTGATGGTTGGTGCGGGGTATAAAGACTGAGTAGTATTGGCCATTTTAACTTCAGAGCTCCCAGTGGGGTGCACTGCATCACAGTTCCCCTTTTCCATCTGCCAGGTCCTGCTTCTTTCACGCTCTGTGTGTGCTTAATTGCTAAGTCATGTTTGACTCTTTGTGACCCCACGGACTGTAGCCCGCCAGGCTCCTCTGTCAGTGAGATTTCCCAGGCAAGAATACTGGAGTGATTTGCCATTTACTCCTCCAGGGGAATCTTTCCGGCCCAGGGATTGAACTCAAGTCTCCTTTGTCTCTTGCACCGCACGCAGATTCTTTACCCACTGAGCCATCGGAAAAGCCCCACCCTTTGTAGCTATAGATGCCTGAGACCACTTCCCCAAAACTTCTCACCCACACATTTCCATCTTAGCGTCTATCCTAAGGAACTCAAGCTGCAATACCTCCCATCACATACATTTTATTAAAAAAAAATTTTTTTTTTGTATGCAGCATCTTAGTTCCCTGACCAGGGATAAAACCTGTGCTCCCTGCAGTGGGCCTGACCCCTAGACCACCAGGGGAGTCCCCCATCACATTTAGAACAAAGCCATGCTCCTCTCTAGTATGGCCCTGTGCACACTGGGCCTACCTGTCACCAGCCTCCTGTCCTCCCCTCTCTCCTCTATGTGTTTCATTAGAGCCACCTTGGTTCTCCTGCCATCCCTCAGACACTCAGGTTTGTTCCCACCTCCTGGTATTTTGCCCTGCCCTCTGCCCAGAACAGAATCCTTGCCCCAAACTCTGCATGACCCACTTCTGTGTCTCTGTCCAAACAATCCCTCCTTAGAGAGTTTCTCTGATGGTCCTTCCTAAGGTGGTGCCCCCTGCCCCCACATCAGCTTCTACCTCCTCATCTGGCTTTACTTCATAGCACTTCTCAAATGACATTTTATTACATGTTATTTATTTCTTTTGTTTCTCTTGCTTGTATGGGAAGCTTATGAAGTCAGTCTTGTTTACTGCTTCAAAGCAGCACTCACATGTAGTGAGCCCTCAGTAAATATTTCTGAATGAATGGATGAATGAATGAGTGACCTGCAATTGACCCAACCCACTCACACAAAATAATCAAGATAAGAATGTAAATGTGCTTTGCTCTCTGCCTTTTAATCTTCATATCTAATAGATGTGTTCACATATCATTACCTGTTCATTTCTTAGCTCTGCCATTTATTGGCTGTGTGACCTTAGGTCAGTTATTTAACCTCTGTGCTTCAGTTTTCTTTCCATAAAACTGAGGTAACAGGGTTGTTGTGAAGATTCAAGTGGTTAGAAAGAAGACTGCCTACAAGGTGGCAACTACTTTGCAAGTGTTAATCAGTTTCTTTTAAAATTGGTGTTACATCTTTTGACTTAAAATCTATCTTAAATGCTTAGAACTATTTTGTCATAAATGTTTACTTACCTAACCACCTTTTGTCTGACCTTGAGTTTGTTTCCAGTTTGCTTTACTATCATAAATAATGCTGTAATAACATCCTTGCACATGAATCTTTTTGCATATCTGTAACCATTTCCTTGTAGTGATGCCTGTCATAGAACTACACACTTCTATTATTAAGGTGCATTATTAACTCTAACAAATAGCCTGAAAAAGTGTAATGGCTCAAACACAACAAAAGTTAATCTTTCACTCAGATTTCAAAATGGGTGTTGTTGATTCCTTGTAGGTGGCAGTATTGAAACCCCATCTCCAGGACATGGCCCCCAGGGTTATCACACCCGTCAGCGTCAAGCCAGTGGAAGGAGAACCAAGGAATGAGGAAAGCGCATTCCTGCTGATCACATCAGTCAACCCCCTGAATTGCCCTGCCCACTCAAGAACAGGAATATAGAGAGAAGAAATCGAGTGTTGCAATTTCTCCCTCTGAATCTTAAATAGCTTCCGTACTGCTTCCAGGTTGTGATATAAACCAGAGGATGCTGTCACTGTGCTGTGGCCCCATTTACCTTTCTAGAGTTAGAAGGCAAAGGTTGTATCTGACGGGTCTACTAGCCCTTTCTTGGTTTTCCATCTCTTATCCCATAAATACATGGTCTAGTAAGGTCCAGTGTCTTTGTGAGTGTCTCACAATTCATCCGTGGCATTTTTATTAGGTATGGACATTCCCAAAGGAACTGAGAAGTGGCATTATCAATGCTTTCCAAAATATACACTGGTAGGTAGATAATTTTGGCTTCCCTGGTGGCTCAGATGGTAAAGAATCCACCTGCAATGTGTGAGACCCAGGTTCAGTCCCTGGGTCAGGAAGATCCCCTGGAGAAGGGAATGGCAAGCCCCTCCAGTATTCTTGCCTGGAGAATCCCATGGGGTTGCAAAGAGTCGGACATGACTGAGTGACTTTCACTTTCACTTCAGGTAAGTAATTTAGATGAAATCGTCGGTAGTTAAGAGTTTTTCAAGAGCAGTGCTGGGCAATAAATTTAAATCAGGATTTTTGGTATAACTAGGGAATTACTGTGAAACTTTCAAATGAAAGTATAATCTTTGCTCTTAAATGAGTCAGAATCTAAGTTAAAATGAGTGATCCATGGAAAATGTGAAAAAAAAAAAACAAAAAACCAAGCTCTTACCATAAATTATACAGTACATAATCAGCCACTACCTGATGATCTTAAATAGGGCTATTTTGCTTCTACTTTTCTATTCAAACTGAGAACAATAGCAATGAATAATTGTATGTCCTTCAGCATCTTAACTTCTTACGCAGATGTCTCAAAAGATAAGATTTTATTTTGGACAGATGACAACCGAATGATTTGCAAGCCTCAGGCCCAAGTTTAGTAGGATAGACTAAGCATGTTGACAATATTTTAAACTGTTGAAATAAACTTCTATCATTTCATTTGGAATGATTCCTCAAGCTTATTCTAAATATCTTTATTATGGAAATAAAATATTTTAGCTAGGAGTAAAATTACTTTCTAAATGTAATTTCTTCTAAAAACATAAATCTAACACTCAGCACACTTTTCAAAGCTATCTAAAATGGCAGTTCCTCTCAAACATTAAAAAATGCCACCAGCATGTTATCTACTGAATGTCCCACCTAAAAAACTCATTCTTCATCAGCAAGGATCAAATCCACCCTGTTTTCACCGGAAAATATGTTACCATAAGCTCATTCACAGATGCTCTTGGTGGGATGGTGGATGTCTTAGTCAGAGACCTAAGCCTTTGGGTACATAATGTTTAGAAGTTAGGGAGATGAGGCAGAATCCATAAAAGAACTGGGGAGTGACTGGCAGGAAAAGGGGAAAATTACATGTTGTGAAAGTCAAGTGATGAATTAATGTTAGTAGGAGGATGTGATTGGCAGCAAATGCAGATCAGTAGATTGAGGAAACAGTGAAGTATAGGGAAGCCTGGCGTGTAGCAGTCCTCGGGGTCATAAAGAGTCAGACATGACTGAGCGACTGAGCAACAGTAGATTGGTCAAGTATTGGAGGACTGGGAGTTGACCATTGAATATCATGTAGAAATCACTGGTGCCATTGACAAGAGGGTTTCACGGGCTCAGTGTGGATGAGAGCCTGATGGATATGCATAAAAGAGAGAATTGAAGGAGAATGTGCATTGTTGAGTGTAGATGACTCTTTTGTCTTTCCAGCCAAAACCACCAGGATTACACTCTAGTTGAGCAAGTTGGGCTTGTAGCTCATTACAGTGAGGGAGACCGCACAGTATGGGGAGCACTGGGTCTGTCAGCAAGGTGTTCTATAATTTGGGGGGAAGTTTCAGGAACCAGATCTTTGTTCTGGAGTGGAGGATCTCTGGAAGCAGGGATAATTAGCTATCTTAATAAATCTTCATAGGAAGGCTATGAGTGTGGTCAAAGCTGTAGTTAGTAAAGAATTATCAGTCACTGACATCAGTCGGAAGAGGTGGTGTTGCGTAGTTTGTGGTTTTCACAGTGACCTTGCTGTTGTCTGTCCTTAGATAAGATGATAAAGTGGCCTTGTTTTTCGACTGCTTTATCATGCTCACAGAGTGACCTTGTCTGATGTTGATGTTCTGTGAAATTGTTTATGTTCAAAGGAAGAACACCAAGGTCTAGCTGTGAATGGTGTGCTGTTACAGACACTGCTGTTGGAGGACTCGGGGAAGAAGTAGTTTACACACGGTTTGAGTTTTATAACTGAATATTCTCATATGTGATTCATCTCTTGTTCCCCAAACAAGATATTAATAATTAACATGTCTGATCATTTATTTTTCTTTCTATCTCACTTTTCCACTCTGAGGCTCCAGGTTTTGGGGGTTAGCGTTTACCTAGCACATGACACTGCAAATTTCATAAACTGAGCAGAAGATGGTGGTACGTGAAATTTTCGTGAAAGCCTAAATTGTAATGCTGCAGACTCATTACCTTTATTTGGCCATAGACTCAAAGAGATTGTGCATTCCAAAGTGAAAGTGAAAGTCGCTCAGTTGTGTCCGACTCAGCGATCCCATGGGCTATACAGTCCATGGAATTCTCCAGGCCAGAATACTGGAAGGGATAGCCTTTCCCTTCTCCAGGAGATCTTCCCAACTCAGGGATCGAACCCGGGCCTCCCACATTGCAGGTGGATTCTTTACCAGTTAAGCCACAAAGGAAGCCTAGTATGCATTAGCAGTACTCAATTTCATGGAATATTGAGTAGTTACGTTAACATTTAAGAAAATTATATTAACTGTTTGGTAAGAGTCGGACACGACTGAGTGACTGAACTGAACTGAACTGAACTGAACACCATAACATTAGCAATGATTTTGGATATTAGATTTCTTGATACATTTTTGTTTCATACATTTGGCAGGAGAGTCCAAAAACTATATTCAAAAAGTAAAAATGAGTATAAATTTACATAAAATTAGTCCCATGGAAAGTTTAATTTTATCTCCCACAGTTTAAGTGATTTTTTTTTTTTCAGCTATTTTCCACTTGGATGAACCAAGACTAGTTACCATAACAACTGTGGTTATTACCACTGAGTAAGTGGTCTTTTCTTACACCAACACACTTATCAACATGTTCATGGTACAAACGTTAAACCTTCACAATGTAAAAATGAAAGACTTCCTTATACCCCCAGCCACCAGGACCTTTCTCTTGATACATTCATGGTTCTCAGCTTCTTTTATATCATTCAGAGATATTTAATGCTTATATAAGCATTTACACATGTATTCTTCCAACCTTACACAAATGGTCTGCACTTGTTATTTTACCTAACGATTTGAGACTGGTTTCATTACAAATATGTACAGTGATTTTGTTCTTTTAAGCTGTTAGTCTATTTTATTGCTATAAAAACATTTCAATAACTCTATCACAGATAATTCATCACTGAACAACTTTATACATGTCCTATGCATCTGAAGAACAACTTTCCAAAATTAAAATTCTGGGTCAGAGATCATTGACATTTTAAAATTCAGTGGCTGTTACCAAGTTTCTACAGAAGTTGTACCAGTTTCTACTTCCATCGGGAGAGGATGTGAATGTTCCCCATACCATTACCAAAATGCTAGGTGGACACTTTGATTACTGCCAGCCTGTTAAAAATGTTACTATAATTTCATTTTTCTTGGGAGCGGGTTATACTTTTCGTCTTGATAGAATTGAGTTCTTATAGTAAATACGTTTTTTATCAGTTTGTTATCTTTTGACTGCAGTGGTTTTCCTTTGAATACATTAAAAAATTTTTTTTATAGAATTGATTTAATTAATTGTGGATTTTGTGACATCTGGCCTTCATGTCATCTAGACGGGCTTTCCTGACTCTGAAGTTGCCAAAAACAAAAGAGATACACAAGCAACCAAGTAAAAACAAAAATCTTCTTTCACAGTATTTTTCTAATATTTTAATAAATTTACATTTTTTCACAAAAATTTTTAATGTTAATTTTTTTGGGGTATAATGTGTGAGTTACAGATTCAAGTAAGTTTTCAGGTATCAGTGTAATTGTTTTTTTATCTATTATTGACTAGCTTATCTTTTCACCATTCAGTTCAGTTCCGTCACTCAGTAGTGTCCAACTCTTTGCGACCCCATGAATCGCAGCATGCCAGGCCTCCCTGTCCATCACCAACTCCTGGAGTTTACCCAAACTCATGTCCATCTAGTCGGTGATGCCATCCAGCCATCTCATCCTCTGTCATCCCCTTCTCCTCCTGTCCCCAATCCCTCCCAGGATCAGAGTCTTTTCCAATGAGTCAACTCTTCGCATGAGGTGGCCAAAGTATTGGAGTTTCAGCTTTAGCATCAGTCCTTCCAAAGAACACCCAGGACTGATCTCCTTTAGAATGGACTGGTTGGATCTCCTTGCTGTCCAAGAGACTCTCAAGAGTCTTCTCCAACACCACAGTTCAAAAGCATCAATTCTTTGGCACTCAGCTTTCTTCACAGTCCAACTCTCACATCCATACATGACCACTGGAAAACCGTAGCCTTGACTAGACGGACCTTTGTTGGCAAAGTAATGTCTCTGCTTTTGAATACGCTGTCTAGGTCATAACTTTCCTTCCAAGGAGTAAGTGTCTTTTAATTTCATGGCTTGCAGTCACCATCCACAGTGATTTTGGAGCCCAAAAAAATAAATTCTGACACTGTTTCCACTGTTTCCCCATCTCTTTGCCATGAAGTGATGGGACCAGATACCATGATCTTCGTTTCCTGAATGTTGAGCTTTAAGCCAACTTTTCCACTCTCCTCAAGAGGCTTTTTAGTTCCTCTTCACTTTCTGCCATAAGGGTGGTATCATCTGCATATCTGAGGTTATTGATATTTCTCCTGACAATCTTGATTCCAGCTTGTGCTTCTTCCAGCCCAGCATTTCTCATGATGTACTCTGCATAGACGTTAAATAAGCAGGGTGACAATATACAGCCTTGACGTACTCCTTTTCCTATTTGGAACCAGTCTGTTGTTCCATGTCCAGTTCTAACTGTTGCTTCCTGACCTGCCTATAGGTTTCTCAAGAGGCAGATCAGGTGGTCTGGTATTCCCATCTCTTTCAGAATTTTCCACAGTTTATTGTGATCCACACAGTCAAAGGCTTTGGCATAGTCAATAAAGCAGAAATAGATGTTTCTCTGGAACTCTCTTGCTTTTTTGATGATCCAGCAGATGTAGGCAATTTGATCTCTGGTTGCTCTGCCTTTTCTAAAACCAGCTTGAACATCTGGAAGTTCACGGTTCACATATTGCTGAAGCCTGGCTTGGAGAATTTTGAGCATTACTTTACTAGCGTGTGAGATGAGTGCAATTGTGTGGTAGTTTGAGCATTCTTTGGCATTGCCTTTCTTTGGGATTGGAATGAAAACTGACCTTTTCCAGTCCTGTGGCCACACCATTAGTGTGAAATATAACCTTGTTTGTATACTAAATAGCCATGTGAATTTGGTTATATTACTGGATTTGCTTTTCTTTTACCTTAATCTCACTATTCATATGTAATGTATTTAGTAAGGCTAGTTTCCCCTCAGTACTTTTCTTTTTCATAGTCTTCCAGTCTATGGATATTTACCCTTGTTTATATCTTCATGTGGACTTCTGAACGAGTTTATGTAATAAAAAAAAATCTGTTAGTAATTTGTCAGTATCACGTTAAATGTTCACATGACCTTAGAGAGAATTCATGTCTTTAGTTGATTTCCTCCTTTCCAAGATCACAGGAGGCCTTTCTTTGTTCAATTCTTCTCTTGAATAAAGTTTGCCACTACTAATAGGGTTTTATCTGCTTTCCATCCCTTTTCCCTGTAATACTGTTAAAACTGTTATCTGGAAAATAGGTACTCAGAATCATCGGGTTCTTCGTTTTAGACTCCATCTTCTGTCAGTTATACATTTAAATTTTGTTTTTGGGTGTCAGTTTTGAAGAACTTTCTGTTCTTTCCTGTGTGTTCTTTTTTCTGCTACCAGTTTTATGATCTCTTAGTTATCAGAGATGTTTACTAACTCTTTATAAGTGATAGGACAGTGCCCATCCTACCCATTCTTCTTAAACCTTAAAAATTGTATGGAATCATACAAGATGCTGAATTGCAAATGCAATCTTGTAAAAGAAGAAAAAAGTTGAGACATGTTCCCTGATGTCAACTATATTACAAAGCTACAGCAATTAAAATAATATGTTACTGGTATAAAAACAGACAGATCAATGGAATGAAATAGGGAGCTCAGAAATAAACCCACACATATGTGGGCAATTAATTTATGACAAAGGAGCCAAGAACATACAATGGGGAAAGAACAGTCTCTTTAGTAAATGGTGTTGGGTAAACTGGGCAGCCATGTGTGAAGGATGAAACTGGACCACTATCTTACATCATACATAAATTTAACTCAAAATGGATTAACGATTTATATGTAAGACCTGAAACCATAAAACTCCTAGAAGAAAGTATGTGTGATAATATTCTTAACATAGCTTTTGGTGATGATTTTCTTGAATCCAAAAACAAACACAACTAAGGCAAAAATGAACATGTGGGACCATACTAAACTCAAGACTTCTCACAGAAAAGGAAGCTGTCACCAAAATGGAAAGGCATTTCATGGGAGAAAGTATTTTCAAATCATTTATCTAATAAGAGACTAATATACAAACTATAGGGGCTTCCCTGCTGGCTCAGATGGTAAAGAATCAGCCTGCAATGAAGGAGACCCAGGAATGTGATCCTGGAATGTGATTCACATCCTGGAATGTGAAGTCAAGTGGGCCTTAGAAAGCATCACTACAAAGCTGGTGGAGGTGATGGAATTCCAGTTGAGCTATTTCAACTAAAAGATGATGCTGTGAAAGTGCTGCACTCAATATGCCAGCAAATTTAGAAAACTCTGCAGTGGCCACAGGACTGGAAAAGGTCAGTTTTCATTCCAATCCGAAAGAAAGACAATGCCAAAGAATGCTCAAACTACTGCACAATTGCACTCATCTCACATGCTAGTAGAGTAATGCTCAAAATTCTCCAAGCCAGGCTTCAGCAATATGTGAACGATGAACTTCCAGATGTTCAAGCTGGTTTTAGAAAAGGCAGAGGAACTAGAGATCAAATGGCCAACATCTGCTGGATCATGGAAAAAGCAAGAGAGTTCCAGAGAAACATTTATTTCTGCTTTATTGACTATGCCAAAGCCTTTGACTGTGTGGATCACAATAAACTGTGGAAAATTCTTCAAGAGATGGGAATACCAGACCACCTGACCTGCCTCTTGAGAAACCGGTATGCAGATCAGGAAACAACAGTTAGAACTGGACATGGAACAACAGACTGGTTCCAAATAGGAAAAGGAGTACGTCAAGGCTGTATATTGTCACCCTGCTCATTTAACTTCTATGCAGAGTACATCATGAGAAACGCTGGGCTGGAAGAAGCACATGCTGGAATCAAGACTGTCAGGAGAAATATCAATAACCTCAGATATGCAGATGACACCACCTTTGTGTCAGAAAGTGAAAAGTAACTAAAAAGCCTCTTGAGGAAAGTGAAAGAGGAGAGTGGAAAAGTTGGCTTAAAGCTCAACATTCAGAAAACGAAGATCATGGCATCTGGTCCCACCACTTCATGGCAAATAGATGGGGAAACAGTGGAAACAGTATCAGACTTTCTTTTTTTGGGCTCCAAAATCACTGCGGATGGTGACTGCAGCCATGAAATTAAAAGATGCTTACTCCTTGGAATGAAAGTTATGACCAACCTAGATAGGATATTCAAAAGCAGAGACATCACTTTGCCAACAAAGGTCCGTCTAGTCAAGGCTATGGTTTTTCCAGTGGTCATGTATGGATGTGAGAGTTGGACTGTGAACAAAGCTGAGTGCCAAAGAATTGATGCTTTTGAACTGTGGTGTTGGAGAAGACTCTTAAGAGTCCCTTGGACTGCAAGGATATCCAACCAGTCCATTCTAAAGGAGATCAGTCCTGGGTGTTCTTTGGAAGGACTGATGCTAAAGCTGAAACTCCAGTACTTTGGCCACCTCATGCGAAGAGTTGACTCATTGGAAAAGACCCTGATGCTGGGAGGGATTGGGGGCAGGAGGAAAAGGGGATGGCAGAGGATGAGATGGCTGGATGGCATCACAGACTCGATGGACGTGAGTTTGTGTGAACTCCAAGAGTTGGTGATGGACAAGGAGGCCTGGCGTGCTGCGATTCATGGGGTCGCAAAGAGTTGGACACGACTGAGTGACTGAACTGAACTGATATAAAATATATAAAGAAAGCATATAACTCAATAGCAAAATCCCAAATTTTGTACAAAATAGACATAAGATCTGATTTCCAAGGAAGACATATAGATGGCAATCAGACCATATAGACCTTTTGATAAACAGCTCCAGGGAAGCTACTGGACCCTGTTTGAGACAGAGTACTTGACCTTGGACTACAACTGGCTGTGTTTCCAGAAGCTGAACATGCAGCCCGGATGCCATGTCATCAGTGATAGCTGTACCATCGTGTCTCCCTGTGCTTTATTTGTTGTCCAATGAGGGATCCCTTAGGAGCAGCTGATGGAGAAGGAAAAAGCCCAAGCTTGGTTCCTGGTTGGATTGGTTCAAGATGTAGGTGTTAGGGAAACATGGTGGTGTTTCCCTGACCTATACTCAGGAATGACATTGAAAGGCCATGGTGAGAAAACATCCTCCTGGGATGAATATACAGTAAGGCTTCTGGTTTCTGCTTTGCATGGAATGAAAAGCTGCCTTTTCTTTAGATGGTTTATAGGTATAGGTTATAATATACATCAGGACTCATGAGCCGTGACAATTGGCCAGAAAAAAGATTGGAAGATTGCAACTCACTGCTTTCTTTACACCAAGAGAAAAATTTGAACACATATTTAATCATGTGTTTCATCATGGAGTCAACATTGTTCAAAACTCTCTTCTACCTAAAATCATTTGAGTTGAAAAAGACTTAAAGTGGTGTTAGTAATAATCCCAGGATTACTGTCAAATTTGTTTTGAGCCAGTTTATTATACTTGAGACAAATAAATATTGGTAAATAAAGCTAATTTACATTCACTGCCTCATCTGATATCCACGGAGCTTTACAAGTCTCCCGTGCTCTTCTCATTAACAAGATTATGCATGTAATGAAAGTAGATGTCTTCTTATCCCCTAAAGTCCTCACTAGTCTCTGAAGGCAGAGGATGTCTTGTTTCTCTATTCAACAAGGTAAACAGTCTAATCAAGTACTGGGCACTCACATGTTGTCAGATGGCATTATAAGCAATGCATCAGAAAATTTACTTACACATCAGAAGCATTAATCTTTGGCTTGTTACATAGATTTGGGAAGCTAGAATTTAAAATAATTATTTGTTCTTTAAAACAACACTCATTGTTTCATATTTTGTATAATAAGTGATTACTTTAACCTTTTGATTAACAACTAATAGCTTAATGTTGATATCTAATGCTTGCATCAAGAACTTTTCTGGAATGCTGTTGTCAAATATGGAACCCACTAGCAATGCGTGACTATTGAGTCCTTGAAATGTAACTTAACTCAGTTGAGCTGAGCTATAAGTAAAAAGTATGAATTGGATTTCAATGACAAAGTAATTGAAAAGTAAAATATTTTATTAATACATTTATTTAGGGGCTCAGATGATAAAGAATCTCCCTGCAATGCGGGAGACCTGGGTTCAGTCCCTGGGTTGAGAAGATCCCCTGGAGAAGGGAATGGCTACCCAGTATTCTGGCCTGGAGGATTCCATGGACAAAGGAGCCTGGCGGGCTATAGTCCATGGGGTTGCAAAGAGTCAGACACGACTGAGCAAATTTCACTTAACTTATGTTAAATAATGTTCACTTCAGTTATGTGTGAAACAATATTTGAGGGATGTCGGTTTAATTTAGTAAGTATAAACTCCTATAATTACCCATTGTTTAGTGTAACGCACAAAATATCTCTAACACGGGGCTTCAAATTGTGATATTGTTATTTATTTCATTAAATTTTCTACCATCATTAAGTATTAAACCCCAAATGTTATACTGATTGTTATTTGTATCATCTTTACTCCTTGATCCACACGCCAGGCCCACTAGTGTGTCACGTGAAGTCTACCACCCGTGAACGGAACGACAGCAACAACAGAAAAGCAAAGGATGTGGTTTGACCTTGATGATAATGATAAAATAAAGACACAAATATCACTCAGGCATCCCTTCCAGAGACCTAGGATTCTTCTCTATGCTTCCCTTCCATACTCTGTCCACTAGCCATCCATTCCTGCCATTCTGCTTCCTAATGACTCTCAAATGTTCACTTCATCCTCCTGTCTATTGCTACTATATTGGCAAACCCCCTTAGTGTCTTTCCCAGAATTATTGCAGTGTCTATGGCCTGGGTCCATAATTCCAATTCTCTTTGTCCTCCTGCTTATTCTTAAGATGTGGATCAACTGTTTTTCTCCTAAAATACAAATCTGTTCAACTTTTTAATGAGGAGTCCTGCAAAAATTCTGACTGCCCACATGATAAAATGCACACTGCTTAGAGAATGTTCCCAGTGCTGTCTCTCATCACATCCTCCTCTATGTCAGCCACGTTGGATGGGTGAACATCCTTGATGTGTGTTGCTGCCTGAGGCTCTCAGCCTGTGCTCACTGGCATATTAGCCTGGGAAGCTCTCCTTGCCTGGACTGCCCATGACCTGGACTCTCCTGTCATTCTGACGGTGCTCTAGACTGAATTGTTCAGTCACTCAGTCATGTCTGATTCTTTGCAACCCTACGGACTGTAGCCTGCCATGTCCATGGGATTCTCCAGGTAAAAATACTGGAGTAGGTTGCCATTTCCTACTCCATGGGGTCTTCCACACCCAGGGATCGAACTCACATCTCCTGTATTGTCAGGCGAATTCTTTACCACTAGTGCCACCTGGGAAGCCCTGTTATGACCTCCCCAAATTCCTACTTTGAAGCAGTAACCTGCCAATGTGACTATATTTGGAGGTGGGGCTTTTAGGAAATAATGAGATCATAAGTGTGGGGCCCTGATCCCATAGGATTAGTGTCCTTATAAGAGGAGACCCCAGAGAGCTCTCCCTCTGTCCCTGCTTTCTGACAAGGATGCAGTGAGAAGGCAGCCATCTGAAAGCCAGGAAGAGAGCTCCCACCAGAAACCATCTCTATTGGCACCCTGATCTCTGACTTTCAGCCTCAACAACTGTGAGAAAATAGATGTCTATTGTGTAAGCAGAGGTTGGTGGTGATTTTTATGGCAGCCTGAGTGGACTGATATGGAAGGCTCTGTTCCAGCTTCATTCCCAGAGAGTGTGATCTGGGTTAGGTGCCTTTCCTCCACTCCCTGCAGCTGCTGGATCCTGTTATCAGAGCTCCACATTATTCTGTGGCTATGGTCATTAACTCCAGGAAGGCAGAGTGAGTCTTTAATTAGTCTTTGCATCAAATTCTCAGCACATGATTGTTCATTTTAATGTTGAAAGAGGTACAGGACAGAAATGGTGTTTTGCTGGCTGAGCATTTTAGGAGTGTTTTGCAAACACGTTCCAAGGCAAATGAAGAATATTTGGGGGATGCATTTCATGAAGAGTTCTCACAAGTAACTTCCAGTCTGAGGCCACCTGGCCAGAGGGAGCAGCAGGGATCCAGGGCCAGCCAGCTGGTGAGTCTGGGGAGGTGTCAGGGAGCCATGTTTCTTGGGAAAGTTACCAAGCCCACGCTTAGTTAATGCTCATAACAGGTGGGATTATCCCTGTGGGACGTCCGTGTTAAAGGGATCTGCTCCCTCCTTCCCTGACCTCAAATGCAAATGGTTAATGACAAGGGAGTGATAAAGAATCTTTAGTTATCAAGCCGTGGTAACCCAATGCCTCAGAGAAACAGACGGGACTGTATCTTTGGAGGGCCCTGTTTCTTTGAGTGGAAGAAATAGAACAATGCCCTAGCACAGTTGTTCAGTTTCACACGTTCTCACTGCAGAAATCACGGGACAATTTTCTCAGGCTTTGCTAGGGCTGTACCATTTATTTGTACCATTTATTTCTCCTTTCACAGTAGTTTGTGAACCTAGTGAATTCTTTGTGATTTCATGAGATCTCGGGTAGTAGAGGATGTTGTATAGTGTGTGTTCATTGATGTTTCACTTCTATTTTTTTAATCTGTCTTTATCAGTTATCTTCCTCTTTTTATTCGTGGTCTTATACTTGTTTGCTAGTTTTCCAGGCATGCCATGTTATATTGTATGGATTAGAAGTGGCACATTTGGAGGGTGTCCTGGAGAGTTTTCATGGGTGGAGGGGTCAGCCTCCAGTGGTTACTATAAGGCAGCATGCTGGAAGAGTAAGGCATGGCTTATCCATGGGGTCATGCACTATAAGGCAGCATGCTGGAAGAGTAAGGCATGGCTTATCCATGGGGTCATGCAGACTTGTTCATAGATAGCCCTGGGTTAGGATGTGTGTATGTGTTCAGTCACTCAGCTGTGTCCAGCTCTTTTCAGCCCTGTGGGCTGTAGCCTGCCAGGCTCCTCTGTCCATGGAATTTTCCAGGCAAGAATACTAGAGTGGGTTGCCATGCCCTACTCCAGGGAATCTTCCAGACCCAGGGATTGAACCCAGGTCTCTTGTATCTCCTGCATTGGCAGGTGGATTGTTTACCACTGAGCCACCTGGGAAGCCCCTTATTATATTTACATCTGCTAAGTATTCGGCATCTAGTGCCTTGGTACCTCAAGTGTGTGACGTGTGTTGTTTTATGAGTAACTGCTGCCAATTTTCCACCAAGGAACTGATTGCAAGAGATTTTCCTGTAAGTGAAGCCCCTGGGTTAGGATGCTGACTGTTATTTATTTTCTGTGTGATCTTTGATAAGCTTCTTGACTTCCCTGAGCCTCAGAACCTATAAACTGGAAATAATGATGCTTACCTTGTAGTGTTGCAGAGACAAGAGGCATAAATGTGAACACTTGTTAGTAATGCCCCTGTTACTTCCACTGTCCTTGGAAGGCATTTCCCTCTGTAGCTAGGAGGAGGGAAGGATGACTAAGGCACATAGGAGATTTGGGCCATGGAAGGACCCTGAGAAATTGCTGTTTTCATCCAGAGGGATGTCTAAATCATTCATGATGGATAGTTTTTATTTTCTTCTTTAATATTTCTGGGAAAGAGATTTAACTTGAACACTTCACAGAGAACTTTATTCTAGTGTTTCATCATCATAATGGGTGAAAAGTTCTTCCTTATATTCAGTGGAAATCTGTCTGGTTTTAATGCAAGCTCATTTCTTTGTATTCAGACCCTGGGGGGAAAGGGAAGAATCTATGGAGTCTCTCAACTGAGAAAACCTTCTCGTATGAAATCATCACTCCTTTTCCTTTTCTCCGTAAGTCTGAATGAACTCGGGGTCATGAAGGGGTTTTCAGGGACACAGGTCCCCATTGCTTGTCATCTTCAACCTTTCACGTGAAGCGGGTTCTTTCTGCTCATTTGGTTAAACGTGTGTCTGCGCTGAGCAGAGTCAATCTACTGCAAAGTAGAAGGATGGGTGTCGTCTCAAGGTTGCAAAAAAAAGACAACTTATTTCGATGATATGCTACCAAATCCAAGACATTTTAGAAAAGAATTTCCTATTATATAAAAAAGCCCCATTTAGCAATTTAATGTGTTGTATTTGGGTCTCTGTGCTTACCACCATTTTGTTCTGATAAGTTGAAGAAATATGCCATAATGTGGTGAGACCTCAGCTCCCCATGTTACAGGCTACGCTTCTCATCTCAGAAGCCTTTCCTAACTCTTGTTCCTCAGATAAAAACCTGGCAGAAACCATTGTCCATGTTCTGTTCACTTTTAGGCTCTCATGGTCCTGATCTAGCATTCATAGATGATTAGGTATTTTGTGCGTGCATGCTCAGTCGTGTTCGACTGTTTGTGACCCCATTTTCCATGGGATTCTCCAGGCAAGAATACTGGAGTGAGTCGCCATTCTCTTCTCCAGGGAATATTCCCAACCCAGGGATCAAACCCAGGTTTCCTGCATTGCAGGCAGCTTCTTTACTGTCTGAGCCACCAGGAAAGCCCAATTAGGTGTTAGTTTGTTTATTTTTTACTGGTAGAAAAAACAAGTGAGTTGTTCACAGTGTTTTTAAAACTGGCTTAAAAAAGTTGGTTGTTTTCGTGATGGTAATTCAGAGTTTCTTCCTCTCTGGAATGGGACTTTCTTCCTCTCTGGAAATGGTATATAGATCCAAGCATCCTTTTTGCTCATGATGAAAAGAGTCTGTCCTACCTCATGGAAGGGAAAACAGTAGACAGGAAATTGGAGACAGTTGTTCTTGTCCTGATGAATGTGACTTTGATACATTGATACATAACACTGACTAGTTTGTTAGTCCCAAGACGGCTTCCCCTCCTTTAGCTCTAAATAGTCTTCAAGGACCCAGGCCATCGAAGTGTGCAGTAGCTCTCCCCCATCCCCAACCTGATTTGTTATATTTACATCTGCTCAGTGTTCACATCCAGTGTCTTGGTGGCCCATGTGTGAGAGATATGTGTTGTCCTGTGAATAACCGGTGCCAATTTTCCACTAAGGAACTGATTGCAAGAGATTTCAGTGTAAGTAAATAAGGGATAGTTTTATAAGGCTTGATTCTCCAGGGGGCCGCAGTAGATGCAATTGGGACTTTCTGAATTAATTCAGAACCAGAGCCAAAGAAGGTGGCTCAACATTTTGGCTGATTCTGTCATGGCTTAAGTGTTGTGACTGGCAGTGTTACAGAATATAAATTCTGTAACCTCAATTCAAAGAGCAACAGTTTAACCTCCACAAGGTAGCCTGGATGGGGTACGCTGTGACAGTAATTTATTCTTTCAGTCATCTTCTTGTTGCAGTAGAAGAGATAATTTTGGTAATCGAGACTATTCCCAGACTTATATGCTCAGCCACATACACCATTAACATAAACGCTTCTATTCACTCAGGCCCTGGAAATAGGAGCTGTGATTAATATGCTCATCCATATGCTTTTTTATATCCTTTAAAAGCAAAAGATGATTTTTGAAAGAATTAAATAGGGACTGGAATTCATTCTGTAATCGCTCTAACAAATGGCATTTTAAAGGACCTAGCAGGGGAATATTTGTGCTGAGACGAAACGGTAGCTAAGAAATTGATTTCTTGTGACAAAGAGAAGTTCTTGCCTCCTCATTTTGAAAGAGAATCTTAAATATGTAATATAATCAGGCTCATTCTTGTCTTTGGCTGAAACCCAGGACTCGACTTTGCACTGTCGCTCAGGTTCTATTCTCTACCCCTGCCTGAGCTTGACCCACGGTGACCCCTCCTCCTGGCAGGAGCATGCGGGGATGTGCAGAGATGTCCCCTCGTCATGCCCTTACATGACCAGCTAGGGTCTCCAGCTGCTTCTGAGTCACAGAGGGAACTGGGTGCCCTGGAAGTGGAAACTCACCTTGTCTGATGGGTCGAGGATGGACTTGGGATGCCTTAAATGCCTCTCAAAAGTCCATGAATGAACTTAAGCTGAAACAAAGTTCAGGTGGGCAAACCACACCTCAAAAATTGAGTTAACAGATAGTTGTATATTTCTGAATATTTTCTTGTTTTTGCTACTGTAGTTTTTATTTTTATTATTTTTTATACAATTGCTTTACAGTGTTTTGTTAGCTTCTGCTGTACAACAAAGTGAATCAGCTATGTGTGTACATATATCCCCTCCCTCTTGGACCTCCATCCCATCCCCCAAATCCCACCACTCTAGGTCATCACAGAGCACCAGGCTGAGCTCCCTGTGCCATGTAGAAGCTTCTCACTAGCTATCTGTTTTACACATCCGTCCATTCATGTGAGTGCTCAGTCATGTTTGACTCTTTGGAACCCCATGGACTATAGCCTACCAGGCTCCTCTGTCCATGGGATTCTCCAGACAAGAATACTGAAGTGGGTAGCCATTTCCTTCTCCAGGGGACTTTCCGAAGCCAGGGACTGAACCAGGTCTCCTGCGTGTCCTGCATTGGCAGGCGGAGTCTTCACCACTGAGCCACCAGGGAAGCCCGTGTTACACATGATAGTATGTGTGTGTCAATGCTGATATCCCAGTTCATCCCACCCTCCACTTCCCCTCAACTCCTTTGTCTGAATGTCCATTCTCTATATCTGGGTCTCTATTCCTGCCCTGCCAACAGGCTCATCTATACCGTCTTTTTAGATTTCTTATATAGGAGTTAATATACAATGTTGGTTTTTCTGTATGACTTACTTCACTCTATTGCAGACTCTGGATCCATTCACATCACTACAAATGACCCAGTTTCAGTCCTTTTAATAACTGAGTGATATTCCATTGTATATATGTACTACATCTCTGAATATATCCTTGTATTCTTTCTTTTGGGCTTCCCAGGTGGTTCAGTGGCAAAGAATCTGCCTGCCATTGCAAGACACTCAGGAGACAGAGGTTCAATCCCTGGGTCAGGAAGACCCCCTGGAGGAGGAAATGGCAACCCACTCCAGTATTCTTGCTTGGAGAATCCCATGGGCAGAGGAACCTGGCAGGCTACAGTCCATGGGATCGAGAAGAGTCAGACATGGCCGAGCATGTACACATGCATGCTTTCTTTTATGCTCTGGTAATCACAATAATCTGTGGAAAATTCTGAAAGAGATGGGAATACCAGACCACCTGACCTACCTCTTAAGAAACCTATATGCAGGTCAGGAAGCAACAGTTAGAACTGGACGTGGAACAACAGACTGGTTCTAAATAGGAAAAGGAGTACGTCAAGGCTGTAGATTGTCACCCTGCTCATTTAACTTATATGCAGAGTACATCATGAGAAATGCTGGGCTGGAAGAAGCACAAACTGGAATCAAGATTGCTGGGAGAAATATCAATAACCTCAGATATGCAGATGATACCACCCTTATGGCAGAAAGTGAAGAGGAACTAAAAAGCCTCTTGATGAAAGTGAAAGAGGAGAGTGGAAAAAGTTGGCTTAAAGCTCAACATTCAGAAAACAAAGATCATGGCATCTGGTCCCATCACTTCATGGGAAATAGATGGAAATACAGTGGAAACAGTGGCAGACTTTATTTTTTGGGCTCCAAAATCACTGCAGATGGTGATTGGAAATTACCATTGGAAATTAAAAGACACTTACTCTTTGGAAGGAAAGTTAATGACCAACCTAGATAGCATATTCAAAAGCAGAGACATTACTTTGCCAACAAAGGTCCATCTAGTCAAGGCTATGGTTTTTCCAGTAGTCATGAATGGATATGAGAGTTGGACTGTGAAGAAAGCTGAGCACCGAATAATTGATGCTTTTGAACTTTGGTGTTGGATAAGACTCTTGAGAGTCCCTTGGACTGCAAGGAGATCCAACCAGTCCATTCTAAAGGAGATCAGTCCTGGGTGTTCTTTGGAAGGACTGATGCTAAAGCTGGAACTCCAATACTTTGGCCACCTCATGCAAAGAGTTGACTCATTGGAAAAGACACTGATGCTGGGAGGGATTGGGGGCAGGAGGAGAAGGGGACGACAGAGGACGAGATGGATGGATGGCATCAACGGACATGAGTCTGAGTGAACTCCAGGAGTTCATGATGGACAGGGAGGCCTGCCGCGCTGCAGTTCATGGGGTCGCAAAGAGTTGGACACGACTGAGCGACTGAACTGAACTGAACTGAAGCCTTATGTGCCCATCTGCTGCTGGCATGACTCACTGCCACCAAGCCCATTTCTAGTAGACTGTCTTTGATTAAGGGGCATGTGTAATTATAAATGTATGAATTAGAGGAGAAAAATGGAAAAAAAAGTGACTCAATTTAAATGAATAATACACTACAAATAGGGAACGTGTTTATAAGAGACATTGTTTTTGCCCTATCCTGACATGAGAGCAGTCTGTGATTTTTTTACTACAGAGAGTGGAAGGGGATAGGCCAGAGCCACACAAGATCCAGCTTCCAGGGTTGTAAATTCCAATCTGATATGCACATGGCAATGTCATCCAAAAGTTTGTCTGTTGGCCTTGGCTGACCTCTGTTCCCCAGTCTCAATTAGCTCAATTCAAATCTCATAGCCCTCTTTTTAGGGCAATCATCAGATTTGTCATTCCTGTCCAGTGACAGTCACACAGGAGAGATGGTGAGCCTCACGAGGGCAGGGCTTTAATTTTTCTTATTGCCAAATGTTCACAACTGACCTGTGGCTGCCCCTCAAGTCCATGCTGAATTAATGCCGTTAATATGGGTGCAGAGACTTAGTGATCAGTGTCCATGGGGAGGAACGTGGAAGGTCAGAGTGGAGGCAGGTCATGAGCCCAAGATTGGGACATGGGGAAACAGGAGCCCCTGTATCAGGATCACTGGGAGGGAGCCGCCCACAGCATGGCCAGGGTGACCTGGCCTGGAGATCACTGGGACTGGAGACCAAGACAAGCCTCAACTGTGGGCTGATGGCAGTGTGATGATCCAGGGCAAGGTCAAGTTTACAGTTAGAGTTTAAGGGGGCTCAGCTGTGAGAGAACAAGGGCTACAGGAGCTGAGACCCAGGCTTAGCCTGACGCTCTGTGTGTAATGAAAACCTGGACTGACATAGATGTTGCCTCGCTAATTATTAACTGGTAGCCAGAGCGACGACCTTGTAATCAGACTCTTTGGCTCCTGGTCCTGGCTCTATCACTTACTAACCACAAGCAGGTCACTTGGCCATATCTTGTCTTAAGTTGCTTCTCAGAAAACTGGTTCCACTAGAGCTCTTCTTACAAATCAAATGAAAGCTCATTCCTATTAGTGTGTATGCTAAGTTGCTTCAGTTATGTCCGACTCCTGCAACCCCATGGATTGTGGTTCTCCAGGCTCCTCTGTCCATGGGATTCTCCAGGCAAGAATACTGGAGTGGGTTACCGTGCCCTCCTCCAGGGGATCTTCCCGACCGAGGGATGAATCTGTTTCTCTTAAGTCTACCTGCATTGGCAGGTGGATTCTTTACCACTAGTGCCATCTGGGAAGCCTGCCTACTAGCAAGACTCTGTAAAAATTAGAAGACTTTAAAATATTAACCATGATGCACTCAATCATTCTCTCTCAGCCCCAAAGGGCTCAGGGGTCAGTTCTCGCCATGACCTCTTGGAAGGGTCGCCATTGACCCTTCAGTGCCTTTCTAGCTCACCTTCAAGGACAAGGATAAACCTCAGAAGTATCCTTTTAGAGCCTGGAGCGGAAGAGAAGTAGGGCTGAGGGAAAGTGCACAGCCCAGGCCTGAGGTGTATTCCCGAGGGCTGGTGGAAAGGAGCCTGGGCACTCTGGGCAGGAGAGTCTTCCTGTGTTTCCTTGACTGGCCTCCCCTGCCGACCTCTGTGATTGTGTAGCCAGGGAGGTATGCATGCATGTGAAGATGCAAACTCTCCCAGGGTTCAGAACTTCTTTGTCCATTCATTTGTTCACTCACTTTTTTCACAGGTATGTGTGAGCCCCTGCTACATGCCAGGCTGGATGGCGAGCCCTAGTCCCGTGTTAGTGCTAAGCACCACAAATACTCTTCGTGTCCCTTCACCAGTAGGTGGATGGTGGGCTCCTCTCTTCTCTGAAGGGATCATGCCTACTGGTGCTTCCACTTTGGGTTCTGCCATCAATTCAAGTTATTTCATGGAAGGCTTTACTTCTCCTAGGGCTTTCCAGGTGGAGCAGTGGTAAAGAATCTGCCTGCCAATGTTAGAGTTGCAGGTTGGATCCTTGGGTTGGGCTGGGAGGAAATGGCAACCCACTCAAGTATTCTTACCTGGAAAATCCCGTGGACAGAGAAGCCTGGTGGGCTACAGTCCATGGAGTTGCAAAGAGTTGGACACAACTGAGCTTACTTACATAACTTTTACCTTACTTCCATATTTACATATATACTCTTTAATCCCACCCTTCCTTTCCAATTTGTGCCCTTACTTGAGAAAAATCTCATTTTTCCACAACCTTGCTATAAGGATGTTGGCTCAGATGGTAAAGAATCTGCCTGCAATGCTGGAGACCTGGGTTTGATTCCTGGGTTGGGAACATCCCCTGGAGGATGGCACGGCAATCCACTCCTACTGGAGGATTCCTGCCTGGCAGGCTACAGTCCATAGGATCTCAAAGAGTTGGACTAAGTACAGCACCCAGCATTATAAGGATATCAGTGATGATTCATCTAGGTTAAGGGACTGGAAATTCATAAAAAAATTAGGAAGGGAAACACTTTAAAGTCTTCATAATTGATGAAATAGATCCTCATCATTTTCTTACTGATCTGTTTTACTACTTCTGATTAATTTATTTCCATCTAAAAACCAGCCTTTAAGATAATCTATCTCAAATACAAATTTAATTTTTCATTTTGTCCTATTTTTGTTTCACTTAAAATATGCAGTATTTTGACAACTCTATGATTGGTCAAGGGTCTTAGGGCTCCCTTGAGGTCCCAGACATCACTTATTACTTTAATTGAATGGCAAAATGTGTTTTAAATTTGAAATTCATGCCAGTAGTAAGCAGGATTTTTAAGTCATTGTAGAATAAATTATGAAATTTATTTGAAAATTCATGGTTATAATCCTATAAAACACTGGCACTTTCAGGCTGTTTTAAAACAGGTCTCTCTTTCATGTAGTAATTCTTCTGTTTTCACATTCCTTGCCCCCATCAAATTCCTCATCTTAACAGCTGGGGCAGCAGTAGTTCTGGGACTATATGATATCCTGGAATAGAATGTTTAAAACATTTCAAAACACAATCTGCCAAAAAGTGTCCCCAGTGTCCTCCAGAGAGAAACAGCTGGTTGATTCTAACCTGCATCCAGCAAACCCAGAATGCACAGTTTTCTAGTTTTGTGTGTGAGTTCAAATAGATACTCAAGTACTCTATGAATTTTTGTCCGTTCAACACTGAAAGTAGAAGTGTAAGTTTTTGTCTCATACTACACATTGTATATATATTTTTTATTTAACAAACAGTTCAAAATAAGACATTGCAACAAGAAAACTCATCTTCTGGTTTTCGTTGCTCCCTCTCTCCAGATGGATCCCAAAATACTTGCAAGGAACACTGCCTAATTCATAACTTAGAATAGAAATACATAGAGAACCATAACAATTGTGCCCACTAAAACTATTTTCTGCAATTACCAATGGAAATAACAAAAATGCTAGGAAAACATATTCATCAAAATGGCATATTTTTTTTCTTTGTGAGCTGTAATTAGTTCCTGGGCCAATTTCCATTTTCTGAATTGCATACTAGATGATAGACATTTTTATTTGTGGTGGGGGGGGGGCAGAAAAATGAATATATTAGCTCATAAGCACATCCTGTCCAGATTACAAATTTGTTTCTCTGGAATGCACCAGTAATAAACAAAGTCTTTCTGAAAGAGAAGTCCTTTTCCCTTGAAACGTTTATTTGGAAACATGAATTTTCATTCTTCATGTATCATTGTGTTGTTTGGCGTATGTTAGTTGCTGCAATGCCATAGAGAAGAATACAATATGCTGGCATTGCATGTTAATAGCAGTCATTTCAGGGTAAAATAGAATTATTTTACTGCAGTAGCCCCCTTCTACCTTGCTCCCCTCTTCCCTTTCATGCCAATAAATAGAGTGTATAATGAATATGGAAATTTGGGCTCCATTTTACTACAAATTATTGAGCATTTCCTATGTGCTATATTCAGTGTCCTGGGCTTCCTAGGTGGCACTAGTGGTTAGGAATCCGCCTGCCAATGCAGGAAACTCAAGAGATGTGGGTTCAATCCCTGGATTGGCAAGATCCCCTGGAGAAGGAAATGGCATCCCACTCTAGTACTCTTTGCTGGAGAATCCCATGGACAGCAGAGTCTGGCAGGCTATAGTCCATGGGATCGCAGAGAGTCAGATACAACTCAGTGTCTGAGCAGCAGCAGTATACAGTGTCCTGCTACTGTTGCTAAGTCACTTCAGTCGTGTCCAACTCTGTGCGACCCCATAGATGGCAGCCCACCAGGCTCCCCCATCCCTGGGATTCTCCAGGCAAGAACACTGGAGTGGGTTGCCATTTCCTTCTCCAAGGCATGAAAGTGAAAAGTGAAAGTGAAGTCGCTCAGTGGTATCCAACCCTCAGCGACCCCATGGACTTCAGCCTTCCAGGCTCCTCCATCCATGGGATTTTCCAGGCAAGAGTACTGGAGTGGGGTGCCATTGCCTTCTCTGATACAGTGTCCTAGGGGAGTAAAAAATAAACACAATAAAATCCCTGCCTCAAGAGCTGCTAGTTTAGGAATTTTCTGTGACTGACTTCTTGCAGACCAGCCTGGGTCTCACTGCCCTGAGGAGGCCCAGTGTCTTCCAGCGGGGCTCCAGCCTGTGACTTTTGTCCACCTGCAGAGTGAGTGGGCTGTGTCTGGGAGTGCTAAGCTGAACTGCCCTTCTTATAAGTGCGACCGAACACATTATCATGCTTTTCTTTGAAGAGTTTTTATGTTTACTTTTTTGTGAGCTGACAATGTGTTTGTGATGCATGTGCATTCTAAGTTGCTTCAGTCATGTCCAACTCTTTGTGGCCCCCATGGGCCATAGCCAACCAGGCTTCTCTGTCCATGGGATTCTGCAGATAACAGTACTGGAGTGGGTTGCCATGCCTTACTCTAGGGGTCTTCCCAACCCAGGGATCAGACTTAATGTCTCATGATGTTTCCTGCATTAGCAGGCAGATTCTTTACTATTAGTGTGCCGCCTGGTGAGAGTATCTATCATACCACTGGTCATTCTCTTTATGGGCTTCCCTGGTGGCTCAGACGGTAAAGAATCTGTCTGCCAATGCAGGAGATACAAGAGAGGCAGGTTCTATCTCTGGGCCGGGAAGATCCCCAGAGA
The DNA here is from genome assembly GCF_029378745.1 of Bos indicus. Lineage (NCBI taxonomy): Eukaryota > Metazoa > Chordata > Mammalia > Artiodactyla > Bovidae > Bos > Bos indicus. The sequence goes on along the minus strand of NC_091773.1, from coordinate 24,858,974 downwards.
AGGAAATGGCTACCAGCTCCAGTATTCTTGCCTGGAGAATCCCATGGACAGAGGAGCCTGGTGGGCTACAGTCCATGGGGGGTCGCAAAGTGTTGGACATGACTGAGCAACTAACACACACACACACAAACACACACACACACACTAAATGCATCAGCCTCTTGTCTGTCAATGCAAAGCTCAAACTCTGTTCAGAGCCGTCTCTCAAGGTTCTCCCCCAGGGTCTTCTCTTCCTGATGGCCTCTGAGTGGAGGAGGGTTAGTGGCGGGAGGAGAAGGAGCGCTGCCTCTTCTGGGCGTCTTGTTCCGGGGTCCACTGAGGTGTGGTCAGTGTCTTCTGCACGCTTGGAGCCTTGCTCTGCTGCCCCTGCTGACTGTGTTCCCCCAGCCTCAGATGGGGAGGCCCATGCTCTGCAGCTCCCCACCCACTCCAGGCCTCTTCCAGTGGCTTCTGTGCCTCCTCTCTTGGGCGGGAAGTGGGGGGTAAGTCAGAGTGGATGGCAGCTTCCACCAACTCCACGGTACCCATCTCTCCAAGCTCACTTTCCCTTTGACTCTGCTTGTTGGGTGTGGCCTGTGCTGGGGCTCTGACAGGCTGGGCTCTCCGAGTCCAGTCTGGAGGAGGCCTGGGTTGCTCATGGGGTCCTTTTACTTCAAGGCTCCTTCACGCCAAGAGCTTGTCAACTTACTGAAATTCCCGTGCCTCTGTTTTCTCTGTCTTAAAACAGGCGTGACTGTAGAACCTTAATCATCTTGGCATTCTGAAGAGTAAATATAAGCACTCTGTAAATATTTGCTGTATTAAAAATTATTCCACTCTGCTTTCACCTTGAGGATTAGAGAGGCTTTACCTCTCAGACATTTATTGATTGACTGGGCATCTCTAGGCATTTATTTCAGCAAGTGAATAAGATGGCTTTTTTAACACATTCATTATATTTAAATTGGGCTTCCCTGGTGGCTCAGATGGTAAAGAATCTGCCTGCAATGCAATGTGGGAGACCTGGGTTCGATCCCTGGGTCAGGAAGATCCCCTGGAAAAGGAAATGGAAACCCAATCCAGTATTCTTGCCTGGAGAATGCCATGGACAGAAGAGCCTATGGGGTTGCAGAGAGTTGGACATGACTGAGCAACTAACACTTACACACTTTAGATTACAAAGTTATTTATTTATTTAAAATATAAATTTATTTATTTTAATTGGAGGCTAATTAGTTTACAATATTGTATTGGTTTTGCCATACATCAACATGAATCCGCCACGGGTGTACACGTGTTCCCTATCCTGAACCCCCCTCCCACCTCCCTCCCCATACAATCCCTCTGGGTCATCCCAGTGCACCAGCCCCGAGCATCCTGTATCATGCATCGAACCTGGACTGGCAGTTCGTTTCACATATGATATTATACATGTTTCAATGCCATTCTCCCAAATCATCCCACCCTTGCCCTCTCCCACAGAGTCCAAAAGACTGTTCTATACATCTGTGTCTCTTTTACTGTCTTGCATACAGGGTTATCGTTACCATCTTTCTAAATTCCATATATATGCGTTAGTATACTGTATTGGTGTTTTTCTTTCTGGCTTACTTCACTCTGTATAATAGGCTCTAAAAAGTATTTTTTTAAAAATACTTATGTAGAAGCTTTTCATCTGGGTACAAAATTATTTTAAAAATAAACTTAGGCAGAAACTTCCATTTATGGATCTGAAAGACTGAGACCTTCCTGTAGGATTCCCTTTCCTGGCAGAAACCAACTGTGAAAACTGAACGTAAAAGAATGAAATTCTAGACAGTGAGCAGAAGCAGACACACCATGCTGGCCAGGGCACGTGTGCTCACAGGGAGAGAGAGATGTGGTCTGTAGAAGTAAGTTTCCATCATCGTGGCTTTTGGTCTGGGACTTAAGTGTGGACTGCCTGACTCACTCAGCAGTGGCAGGGGCGCTTATAGAAAAACTCAGTTTTTCTGATCTGAGAAAGTATAGTGAAGCCAGAAAACTGAATGCTGGAGAGAATAGGGGTAATCCTGGAAGGAAAGAGTCAGAGCATGGATCCCCAGTCTCCATCCACAACATCTCTGCTGGACCCCAGATATGCGTGGAACAGACTCAATGCAGCTCAGCTAAAGACAAGAGATCCAGAGTGAGACTGAGCTTCTGCCCAGGAAACAATTTTCACTTCAAGACCAGCCAAGAAAATTACCTTCTAAAACAAAGAAAACAACACTATCAGAGAAAATAACAGTATCCCGGATCTGTTAACACTCATAATGTCTGAGATACAGTCAAAATTATCCAACATACAGAGATCCAAGAAAATGGAAACATTCTCAAGAGAAAAGAAAATGAGTTGTGTCTGACCTGAAGATGAACCAGATGCTGGAACTAACAGATAAGTATATTATAGCAACAGCCAATGAAGTAAAACAGAACGTTTTCAGTGAATGAGAACCTCAGCAGAGGAATGGGAGATCTCAGCGGAGAAATAAAAACAACAAAATGAGAAGCACATGGAAGTTATAGAACTGAAATTAGAGTTATGATAAAAATAGTCACTGGGAAAACTTAATAGTCAAATAGATACGACAGGGGAAAGAGGAACTGAACTCAAAGATAAAGGAATAGAAATTTGTCCAAGGTGAAAAGCAGAAAAAAGATTGCGGAAAATGAACAATGTCTTGTTGGACTGGATAAAATAATCAAACATATAATAGGAGTATCAGAAACAGTCTCAAAGATTTGGACACGTCTGAACAATTTCACTTTATTATGAGAAGGAGAGGAGAGAGAACAGAGCAGAAAAAAAGTACCTGAAGAAATAATAGCTGAATGTTTTCCAAATTTGGTGAAAGTTAGAAATGTTTTGGATACAAAATGCCATGCAAACAAAACCACAATGAGCAGGGCAACCCCAAGGCTAAGTTACATCGTGGTAAATTGTTAAAAGTCAAAGATAAGAGTAAGTCTTGAATGCTGACACATTGCCTACAGAGGAACAATGATGATTAATAGCCACCTTCTCATCAGGAGCCATGAAGGACAGAAAAGAATGGAATAACCTTTTGAAAATGCAGAAAGAACAGCTGTCAACCCAGAATTGTGTATCCTTTGAAAAGTGTTATTTAAGAATGATGGCAACTTCCCAGAATAGTGCTGTGTTCACTCACCCTCTTTGCATAGCCTTGTTCCTGGGACCAGAGCCAGACATTGTTTCAGGGATAATCAGAAAGAGTTCTGGAACTCTCTCGAGTTTCCAGTTCTGTTGGACCTTGTGTTTATTCCCACTGTTGTGGGTGAAGGACCAAATGAACTATTCAGTACTAACCCGAAGAAGAGAAGAGACAGGACTATGTTATGTAAATATAGGAAAGATAAGAGAATGCAGCCTGCAGTCAAAGATCTCATGGTGACAGCAGTGGGAAATCACACAAAAAATTCATTAGTGAAGGACACCACATAATTGGATCAATAAAAAAAAACATAGCTTTAAAAAATTTTATTTATTTTTAATTGGAGGTTAATTGCTTTACACTGTTGTGTTGGTTTCTGCCATACATCAACACGAATCAGCCATAGCTATACATTTGTTCCCTCCCTCTTGAGCCTCCCTCCCACCCGCTCAGTTGTCACAGGTCAGCAGGTTGAACTCACTGTTGTACAGCAACTTCCCATTAGCTAGCCGTTTTACACATAGCAGTGTATATATTTCAGTGATACTCTCTCAATTCTCAATTTGTCCCACTCTCTCCTGCCCCCGCTGTGTCCATAAGTCTGTTCTCTACGTCTGAGTCTCTATTCCTGCCCTACAAACTGGTTCATTAGTACCATTTTCTAGATTCCATATATATATATATATATATATATGCATTAATATATGATATTTGAAAAATATATTTTTTATTTGAATTTCTCAGTGGAGGGTAAATGGAATCGGAAGTAGAAAGAAATGCTCAGATAAGACATCCTCATCATCTGAGCTTGTGATCTGTTCTTTCTCTTCTTGGGATTTAATATGAATTATATAACTATAAAGACTAAGTATCAGCACTTCTCTGGCTAGCACAGTGAGCAACTCAGCAAACTCTTCTTCAGATAATAAAGGAAGACTTCTCAGAAGAGAAGACATTTGATATTGTATGTCAGAGTGTGAGCATTTCCACTCAAAGAAGGGGAGGAGAGAGGAGAAATTGCTTATTGTATTTAAAAAAAAGCATATGCAGAGCACAATACCATTTTAATTAAGCATGCTGCCTCATGAAGAAGTGTAAAAAGTCCTGCAAGTGAAGGCTTCAGGAATCATCCTCATCTCTATTCCTCACACACGGTGTTTTCCAAAAATGAGAGCAAAAAAGGCATTTTCAAATAAAATAAAATTAAAATAATTTGTCATCAGAAGACCATGTAGCATTATGATAAAAGCTAAAGGATATTCTTTAGGCTGAACGCAAATGATAGCAGATGGAAAGTTGGATCCTCAGGGGAGAAAAAGAAGAGCACTAGAAATGATGAATATCTGGGTGATGATGCAAAAGACCACCCTTTTCCTTCCAGTCTCTTTGGAAACAATTGTCCTGTGTAAAGAGAAATGTAATTCTGTCTCAAGGGGTTGTAACATATGGAGCTGTAACACAGACAGCAACCATGACTATATTCCAGCACCGATCTATAGTGTTCCCCCACCAGTTCAGTTCAGTAGCTCAGTCATGTCCGAATCTGCGATCCTACAGACTGCAGCATGCCAGGCTTCCCTGTCTATCACCAACTCTCAGAGCCTATTCAAACTCATAGAACAGGCAATATACTGGACAAATCTATCCCCCATCCACTAATTGCTTTCAGTTTCCCCAGACATTCAGTTCAGTTCAGTTCAGTCGCTCAGTCATGTCCGAATCTTTGCCACCCTGTGGACTGCAGCATGCCAGGCCTCCCTGTCCATCACCAACTCCTGGAGTTTACTCAAACTCATGTCCATTGAGTTGGTGATGCCATCCAACCATCATCCTCTGTCATCCCCTTCTCCTCCTGCCCTCAATCTTTCCCAGAATCAGGGTCTTTTCCAATGAGTCAGCTCTTTGCATCAGGTGGCCAAAGTATTGGAGTTTCAGCCTCAACATCAGTCCTTTCAATGAACACTCAAGACTTTAGGCTGGACTGGTTGGATCTCCTTGCAGTCCAAGGGACTCTCAAGAGTCTTCTCCAACACCACAGTTGAAAAGCATCAATTCTTTGGCACTCAGCTTTCTTCAGAGTCCTACTCTCACATCCATATGTGACTACTGGAAAAACCATAGCCTTGATTAGACAGACCTTTGTTGGCAAAATAATGTCTCTACCTTTTAATATGCTGTCTAGGTTGGTCATAAATTTTCTTCCAAGGAGTAAGCTTCTTTTAATTTCATGGCTGCAGTCACCATCTGCAGTGATTTTGGAAATAATCTGGAAAAATATTGGAAAATTGGAAAAATTGGAAAAAATAAAAGTCAGCCACTGTTTCCAGTATTTCCCCATCTATTTGCCATGAAGTGATGGGACTGGATGCCATGATCTTAGTTTTCTGAATGTTGAGCTTTAAGCCAACCTTTTCACTCTCCTCTTTCACTTTCATCAAGAGGCTCTTGAGTTCCTCTTCACTTTCTGCCATAAGAGTGGTGTCATCTGCATATCTGAGGTTATTGATATTTCTCCTGGCAATCTTGATTCCAGCTTGTGCTTCTTCCAGTCCAGCGTTTCTAATGATGTACTCTGCATATAAGTTAAATAAGCAGGGTGACGATATACAGCCTTGATGTACTCCTTTCCCGATTTGAAACCAGTCTGTTGTCCAGTTTTAACTGTTGCTTCTTGACCTGCATACAGATTTCTCAAGGGGCAGGTCAGGTGGGCTGCCATCTCTTTCAGACTTTTCCACAGTTTGTTGTGATCCACACAGTCAAAGGCTTTGGCATAGTCAGTAAAGCAGAAATAAATGTTTTTCTGGAACTCTCTTGCTTTTTCCATGATCCAGCAGATGTTGGCAATTTGACCTCTGCTTCCTCTGCCTTTTCTAAAACCAGCTTGAATATCTGGAAGTTCACGGTTCATGTACTGTTGAAGCCTGGCTTGGAGAATTTTGAGTATTACTTTATTAGCATGTGAGATGAGTGCAATTGTGCGGTAGTTTGAATATTCTTTGGCACTGCTTTACTTTGGGATTGGAATGAAAACTGACCTTTTCCATTCCTGTGGCCACTGCTGAGTTTTCCAAATTTGCTGGCATATTGAGTGCATCACTTTCACACCATCATCTTTTAGTTGAAATAGCTCACCTGGAATTCTATCACCTCCACTAGCTTTGTTTATAGTGATGCTTCCTAAGCCCCACTTCACTTCACATTCCAGGATGTCTGGCTCTAGGTAAGTGATCACACCATTGTGGTTATCTGGGTCATGAGAATTGTTTTTGTATAGTTTTTCTGTGTATTTTTGCCACCTCTTCTTGATATCTTCTGCTTCTGTTAGGTCCATATGATTTCTGTCCTTTATTGTGCACATTTTTCATGAAATGTTCCCTTGGTATCTCTAATTTTCTTGAAGAGATCTCTAGTCTTTCCCTTTCTATTGTTTTCCTCTATTTCTTTGCACTGATCCCCAACCAGGCACTAGCTACATCAAAGTGGTGGTTTTGCAGAGTCTCCTCATGCTCTCAGGTCATTGCACTGCCAAGAGAAATATGACAGTGTACACTCCTCAAGGTGAATCCAGAAGCTGGCTCCGCTAAGACTGTAGAGAAGCCATCTGGACACACAGCAGAACTGCCATCTGCATGTGCCTTCCAAGTCCTCTTTGCTGCTTGGCCATTAAGATGAAATGTGGCCCAGGACATAGTGCAGTAACACAAGCACAAAATAATCTCATAATAGCCTTCTCCGTTGAGTGAAAACAATTCTTTCCCTGTATGTAATGTATGTATATATGTATGTGTATAGATGTACATATATATGTATGTGTATTTATGGTTATGTATGCATATGTTATAGTTATATGCACACAGATTTCACTGTCCATCAGTCTAGGCTTCTTGGAAGAAAAACTACACAGTGTATTAAAGAGCAGAGACATACTTTGCCAACAAAGTTCTGTATAGTCAAAGCTGTAGGCTTCCCTGGTGGGTCAGTTGGTAAAGAATCTGCCTGCAATGCAGGAGACCTGGGTTTGATCCCTGGGTCAAGAAGATACCTTGGAGGAGGGAATGGCTACCCATTCCAGTATTCTTGTCTGGAGAATTCCATGGACAGAGAAGCCTGGTGAGCTTCAGTCCAGAGGGTCACAAAGAGTCATATACGACTAAGTGACTAACACTTCACTTCATGATTTTTCCACTAGTCATGTGAGGATGTGAAAGTTGGACCATAAAGAAGGCTGAGCACTGAAAAATTGGTACTTTTGAAGTGTGGTTCTGGAGAAGGCTCTTGAGAGTCCTTGGGACAGCAAGGAGATCAAACCAATCAATCCTAAAGGAAATCAATCCTGAATATTCATTCGAAGGAGTGATGCTGAAGTTGAAGCTCCAGTAATTTGGCCTCATGATGCGAAGAACTGACTCATTGGAAAAGACCCTGATGCTGGGAAAGATTGAGGGCAGGAGGAAAAGAGGACAACAGAGAATGAGATGGTTGGATGGCATCACTGACTCAGTGGATGCCATCCAACTGAGTCTGAACAAATTCTAGGAGATAATGAAGGACAGGGAAGCCTGGCATGGTGCAGTCCATGGAATCGAAAAGAGTTGGACACGACTGAGCAACTGAACAACAATTTTACAGGTGGGGAAACTGAGTCTTAGAATGTATAAGCAATTTTCCCAAGGCTCCTGTAGAGGTAGGAATCAAATATAGCTGACTGCAGGGCCCATGCTCTTAAAGATTTTTTTTACTGCTTCAACCTGTATCACCTTTCCCCAATCTGTATATATAGCATATTTACTTCCTGTGTGTAGGGAAATATGACCTGACTTGGAATATATATAGATATGCATACTTTATATATGCAGACTCTAATAAGTGTATTATATATGTGTGCAATGTATATATGCATCCTTGTGAGGTTATGCTATTTTCTATACGGTAACTAGCTTTAAGAAGGGCTTCCCTGGTGGCTCAGAGAGTAAAGAATCTGCCTGCAATGCAGGAGACCCAGGTTCAATCCCTGGGTCAGGAAGATCTCCTAGAGAAGACAATGGCAACCCACTTCAGTATTTCTTGCCTCGAGAATCCCATGGACAGAGGAGCCTGGCAGGCTACAGTCCTTGAGTCTCAAAGAATTGGACATGACTGAATGACTAAGCACTAGCACATGCTTTAAGAAATTCTAAAAAGTAAAATCCTGAAATATATTGAGAAGATAAAGTAGGCAATTTTTATTTGGAATAGATTTTGTTCCTCTTTTCACATGGACTTGGTATGGACTTCTTTTTCAGATAAAAAGCTCTCCCAGCATATTTAAAATATTATTCCATTTACAAAATAAAACTAATATGCTTCCCACCCAAATTGTGTAAAAATTGTTATATCTGTAACAGATTGAATAACTGCAGAAAGTTATATCAACAAAGAGGGTGCTATGGCAATTAACAGGTGACTTTAAAAAATAATTGATGATTCAGTAGCATTCCTAACTATTATTTTTGAAAGCATTTTATCAAGCAGTTTCAGGGGTAATTGTTTCTGTTGTTATTTTTAGTAACATGGCAGAGCCTAAGTACCAATTTATGCTGTTGTCTACATGTTTGACTGTTTTCTACAGTAATGAGATTTATCTGTCCTCACAGAGGTTGCCCCTTGGCAGCACACTGGGATTTCATTCAGGAGGAGGAGAGGAAGGCAATAACTTGCCCAGGACAAAGCCTCCTACCCTATGTATTCATTCATTTACATGCTTTTTGGAATGAAAGCACACCACATCAGAGAGCTTTGTATTGTGCTGATCGAAGGATGGGATTCGGAAACTGTGTTTAGAATCCCCCACTCTTAAAATCTTGTTCCCAAAGTATTCATTCTTTTCAGAGTGTCTTGGAAGATTGCCAGAGGCCCTCCAACTCAAACCTTCTCTTCCTCTAGATCAGTAGGAGGTTGACTTAGGGACACCACATCAATATTTTTTAAGGTTTTTTTTTTTTTTTTACTTGCTGTTAACTGGGTTGATAACTTTTGACTACCTTTCAAGTTCTTTGATCCATTAGGAATAAAGTCTTCAGTCTTCACTATATGTAAGGGAAGGGTTGGGATTTGGTGATCAGTTCAGTTCAGTTCAGTTCAGTTACTCAGTCGTGTCCAACTCCTTGAGACCCCATGAATCGCAGCGCTCCAGGCCTCCCTGTCTATCACCAACTCCTAGAGTTCACTCAGACTCAAGTCCATCGAGTCAGTGATGCCATCCAGCCATCTCATCCTCTGTCATCCCTTTCTCCTCCTGCCCTCAATCTTTCCCAGCATCAGGGACTTTTTTCACATCAGGTGGCCAAAGTATTGGAGTCTCAGCTTCAGCATCAGTCCTTCCAATGAACACCCAGGAACGATCTCCTTTAGGATGGACTGGTTGGATCTTCTTGCAGTCCAAGGGACCTGGTGATAAAACATGACAAGCAGTGAAGGTCTTGAGGCAAGGATCAGAAGTGCTGTGAGCGTGGTTAGAGGCTGGAAATGTTGGAGTTGGGAGTTCTGGTTTCTCTATCTATCATCTATTATCTTTATCTATCATCAATCATCTCTCTATTATCTATCTATCATCTATGTATCTTAAAAAAGTGAAAGTGTTAGTCACTCAGTTGTGTGCAACTCTTTGCGATCCCATGAACTCTGCCAATCTCCTCTGTCCATGGAATTCTCCAGGCAAGAATACTGGAGTGGGTAGTCATTCTCTTCTCCAGGGCATCTTCCCAACCCAAGGATTGAACCTAGGTCTCTTGCACTGCAGACAGATTCTTTACCATTAGAGCCACCAGGGAAGCTCTATCTATGTTCCATCTATCTATCTATCTATCATCTCTCCATCATCTATCTATGTCTGTCTATCATCTGTCTATCTGTCTACCATCTATTATCTATGTACGTGCCTGCCTACCCATCTATCTTTGCAGCTAGTGGCTCAGATGGATCTGGGAAAGGCATTCTTTGCAGATGTATCTCTGCACAATCAGAGTAACCTCCTGTGGTCTTGGACCCTACTTCAGGCGAATGTCAGAGTACAGAACAGTACAGACGTGACTACTGACCTACAGAAGCAGAGTGAAGCTGATGTTTGATTAACGACCGGAGGAATCTAGTTGCAACCACAAATGCGAATGGTAGCAGGTGAAAGATATTAGCAAAGCCTGCATGAATTTGAATAAGATATCATCAGGAGATGGAACCTACGCATTAACACAAAGCCTCCTTATTCTTCTTGGCATCACCATTTGGGTCACTTCACCACTGTGCCAATTTTTCTCAATGGAGCTTTTCAGAATCACACACAATTTTCAGTTCAAACAACAGAATAAGCACTGGTAATTTTCCATTTTTCACGATCACCTATAGAATGGATTTTTCTTTTAGTTGAAGTGAGCTTTTTAGCTCTGTTATCTGTTTCATAATATTTGCCACATTTAATTATTATTTAGAGTTGAGTTTTTGAGAAAGAATAAAATGCTTTCAAAAACATTCCCTTCATTGTCAGTAATATGTTAAAAACAAATTGAACATATATACTGAGAAATATATTAAACATATATTTTAAATGGAAAATTTCCAGAGATTTAGCCATAAGCTTATTTTCTCAAAACAAAGGAAACTGTTATTATTGTTATATTTAAGTCCTGGCATTTTATCTTAAAAGAAACTAAGACCATTCTGTGGCTACTGCTTCAGTCTGGAACCCAAGAAACTTGCTTTCTAATGTTTTCTAGAATACTTTGTTTGAACCCATGTTTATCTCTAACTAAGCTGTGGTACCACATATCATTAGTCTTTTACTGACAATGCTAGGCTCCAGGAAAAGTGATCACTCATCAGATACACAAAACAGCAGCTTAACTGAGCTGACATAGTAAACATGCAAGGAAACTATATGCCTGTTCTATTACTGATGACATTTGGAACAATAGAACTGTCAGACCCTCATGTGAATAGAGGGGCTTAATCATAGCAGGAATTAGTACACACGACAGGTGATTATGTGCTGGAGACACGCCAGGACCAGCTGTGAGGCTTCACATTATTTGTAATCTCAGTAATTGCAGCTTTGGAAAAAAAAATTATTGGGGAACTCAGGGGTGGAGGGGGAGAAGTAAGCAAAAACCACATACAACCCATTTATTTCCACAATAAATTTCTTTACAAATAGGAAAAGTTCAACCCACATTATAAATTTAGGTACATCCCTTTTCTCTCCAGTTAAACAAAAGAGTAATATAATCATGTCTTCCCTCCCTTTTTTTCAAGTCCAATTTTAGTGGCTCCTTACAAATAAAATATGCCTTCTATCATTTATTTACTAATTTGAGATGGGATTTCCTTCTAAAATTACATAGGCTACAATATCTAAAGCCACTCAGGAAAACCTGGGACCTAGTTGGCATTTTCCCATGTGGAATATTCTGTTATTTAGCTATAGTAAATATTTGATTTCTTTCTGTTGGGGGTTTATACAAAGAGATAATTCTTTAACTCTGAAACCATTTGTGGAAAATGATCCAAGTGCAACCCATGATTTGGAGAATTCCAGACATGAGAGGCTGGAAAGCAAAGCAGGAACATGGAAAGAAGACAGACAACAAAGTTTTTCAGGATCAGGAAACAAAATTCCTGGTTCATGTTCTAGTTAACCTGGAACAACAAGGCAGAATGTAAAAGGCAGCTTTGTCTTAACTGTTTATCTTTAGTCTGTTTGTTGATTGTTTTTCATGGAAATATACCCCAAACCTTTCTGTTTTCATTATACCCATGTGGTTATTACTACAAATGCAATCTTCCTTTAAATGGTTTTATTTTTTTTTAATTTATTATCCTATTTATTTATTTTTGGCTGTTCTGGGTCTTTGTTACTGCACAGGCTTTTCTCTAGTTCCAGCCAGCCAAGGCCTCTCTCTGCAGTGCATGAGCTTTTCATTGCCTGGCTTCTCTTGTTGCAGATCATGGGCCCTGGGGCGCTCAGGCTCAGTGGCTGTGGCTCGTGAACTTTGGTAGTTGCAGCTCCTGGGCTCTAGAGCACAGGGTCAGCAGTTGTGGTGCACAGGCTTAGTTGTTCCATGACATGCGGGATCCTCCTGGATCAGGGATCGAACCCGTGTATCTTCCATTGGCAGGTGGATTCTTTACCTCTGAGCCACCAGAGAAGCCCCACAAATGCAATCTTTGCACCACAGCTTTCCTTTACTTATGTTTTATTTTGCTTTTTGTAACTTTTTGATTTTATGATAATTTTAAACGTATCATTCCAAGAATAGTGTTGGAATTCCCTTAACCAGTTATCCAAATTCACCAACCATTTACATTTGTCTCATTTGACCTATCATTCTCTCACTATGTGTTTATTTATATCTGCATGTTTTTCTGAGCCTTTGGTAATGTAAAGACAATGAGTCCTTTTGATTTCTAAATATTTCAAAGTATATTTCCCCAAAACAAGGATATTATCCTACATAATAACAGTCCAATTTATTTAAAAAGGTGAATTTAACATTGATACATAACTGTGATCTGATCCACACGGGCAGAAGTGTCAGTTATCCTAATCATGGCCTTTATAACTAATTTTATTTTCTCATGTAGCACGTAATCCAGGATTACAAATGCTTTTTTGTCATGCTAATTTTAGACTATTTTATCCCCAACAATCCATCAGCCTTTAAAAAATCTTTTGGACATTGCCATTTTAAAGGAAAAGAGGCATTATTTTACAGACTCTTCTTCATTTGGGGTTTGGCTATTTCTCCTTCATTAGATTCCAGTAATGTATATTGTCAGATATAGCACAGAAGTGATGTTCTGTCTCTCTCAGTGCTTTGCAAGTGTGGAAAGCAAACTTAGTAACTAGAGTTTAATTTTTCTTTACAGGGTTTCTTTTAAGATAAAATTTATATATAATGATATGCACAAGTATTAAGTGCACAATTTGATGCATTTAACTGATACATACACCTGCCTAATGCTTTATCCAGAACTAGAATATCTCCATCACCTTAAAGAGTTCTGTCACATCACCTCCAGATGAATCCCCTTCCCCCTACAAAGGCAACAGTTTTTCTGACTTTTTTAGACACAAATGAGTTTTGCCTGTTCTAGAACATTCTGTATACTGAACCACCTGCTGCTGCTGCTGCTAAGTCGCTTCAGTCGTGTCCGACTCTGTGCGACCCCATAGACGGCAGCCCACCAGGCTTCCCTGTCCCTGGGATTCTCCTGGCAAGAACACTGGAGTGGGTTGCCATTTCCTTCTCCAATGCATGAAAGTGAAAAGTGAAAGTGAAGTCGCTCAGTCGTGTCCGACTCTTAGGGACCCCATGGACTGCAGCCCACCAGGCTCCTCTGTCCATGGGATTCCCCAGGCAAGAGCACTGGGTAGGTGCCTTTGTGGCTAGCTTCTTTCACACATAGTTTTTATGGGATTCATCCATGTTTTCCTCCATTGGTAGTTCATTCCTTTTTGTTGTTGTTATGTAGCATTTCATTGTATGATACAGCACAGAAGTTGTTTACCTGTGTTTCTATGGATGAGCATTTGTCACGATTCCAAGTTAAGGCTGTTATAAGTAAATGACTTTGAGTATGGTTGGAACAGATAATAAATTTTATTCCCTTGAGTAATATCGGGAGTGAAATTTCTTGTTGATAGGGTAGGTAACCAGGCGTGGGTGCATGATCAGTTGTGTCCGACTCTTGGCCACTCCATGGACTGTAGCCCCCCAGGTTTCTCTGTCCATGGGATTTTCCAGGCAAGAGTACTGGAGTGGGTTGCCGTTTTCTTCTCCAGGGGATCTTCCCGGCCCAGGGGTCAAACCCTGAGCTCCTACACTGGTGACACCCAGTAAAGGTAAGGTAAAACAGGCAAGGTAAAACATTTAATTAAAATTAAATAAGTTGCCAAACCTTTCTCCAAAAGGGCCTACAGGAATACCTCAGAAATTTTGTGGGTTCCATTCCAGACAACCACAATAAAATGAATGTCAAATTAAAGCAAGTCACATGACTGCTCTGGTTTCCTAGCTAGCACTGATAAAAATTTACATGATACTGTAGTCTATCGAGTGTGCTCCTCTGTCCATGGGATTCTCCAGGCAAGAATACTGGGGTGGGTTGCCGTTTCCTTCTCCAGGGGATCTTCCCAACCCAGGGACTGAACCCAGGTCCCCTGCATTGCAGGCAAATTGTTTACTGTCTGAGCAATTAAGGAAGCCCCTATTATTACATCATAACTTATAAAGCAATGTTTATTCTGGTGTGACCTGTCCTTTCATATTCTCAACAGTGTCTTTTGATCAGCAGAATCTTAAATTTTGATGAAATGTACTGTATCAATATTTCCTTCTGTGTAGAATGCTTTCTGGATCCTAAGGAATTTTCTCCTACCCTAAATGTGGAGAAATATTTCTCTGTTTCCTTCTTTATTGTTGTTGTTCAGTCATTCAGTTGTGTCCGACTCTTTGTGACCCCATGGACTGCCACATGCCAGGCTTCCCTGTCCTCTACCATCTCCCAGAGCTTGCTCAAACTCATGTCCATCGAATTGGTGATGCCATTCAACCATCTCACTCTCTGTTGTTCCCTTCTACTCCTGCCTTCAGTCTTTCTGAGCATCAGGGTCTTTTCTAATGAGTCATCTCTTTGCATCCGGTGGCCAAAGTTTTGGAGTTTCAGCTTCAGCATTGGTCCTTCTGATGAATATTCAATTTGATTTCCTTTAGAATTGACTAGTTTGATCTTCTTGCTGTCCAAGGGACTCTCAAGAGTCTTCTCCAACGTCACAGTACAAAAGCATCAATTTTTCAGTGCTCAGCCTTCTTTATGGTCCAACTCTCATATCCTTACATGACAACTGGAAAAACCATAGTTTGACTATACAGACCTTTGTTGCAAAGTAATGTCTCTTCTTTTTAATATGCTGTCTAGGTTAGTGATAGCTTTTCTTTCAAGGAGCAAGCTTCTTTTAATTTCATGACTGCAGTCACCATGTGCAATGATTTTTTTTTTATTTTTATTTTTTTACTTTTTATTTTATTTTTTTTCCCTTTTTTTTTTATTCCTTTATTTCTCATGTGTTCCCCATCCTGAACCCTCCTCCCTCCTCCCTCCCCATACCATCCCTCTGGGTCATCCCAGTGCACCAGCCCCAAGCATCCAGCATCGTGCATTGAACCTGGACTGGCATCTCGTTTCATACATGACATTTCACATGTTTCAATGCCATTCTCCCAAATCTTCCCACCCTCTCCCTCTCCCACAGAGTCCATAAGCCTGTTCTATACATCAGTGTCTCTTTTGCTATCTCGTATACAGGGTTATCGTTACCATCTTTCTAAATTCCATATATATGCGTTAGTATACTGTATTGGTGTTTTTCCTTCTGGCTTACTTCACTCTGTATAATAGGCTCCAGTTTCATCCACCTCATTAGAACTGATTCAAATGTATTCTTTTTAATGGCTGAGTAATACTCCATTGTGTATATGTACCACAGCTTTCTTATCCATTCATCTGCTGATGGACATCTAGGTTGCTTCCATGTCCTGGCTATTATAAACAGTGCTGTGATGAACATTGGGGTACACGTGTCTCTTTCCCTTCTGGTTTCCTCAGTGTGTATGCCCAGCAGTGGGATTGCTGGATCATAAGGCAGTTCTATTTCCAGTTTTTTAAGGACTCTCCACACTGTTCTCCATAGTGGCTGTACTAGTTTGCATTCCCACCAACAGTGTAAGAGGGTTCCCTTTTCTCCACACCCTCTCCAGCATTTATTATTTGTAGACTTTTGGATCACAGCCATTCTGACTGGTGTGAAATGGTATCTCATAGTGGTTTTGATTTGCATTTCTCTGATAATGAGTGATGTTGAGCATCTTTTCATCTGTTTGTTAGCCATCTGTATGTCTTCTTTGGAGAAATGTCTGTTTAGATCTTTGGCCCATTTTTTGATTGGGTCGTTTATTTTTCTGGAGTTGAGCTGTAGGAGTTGCTTGTATATTTTTGAGATTAGTTGTTTGTCGGTTGCTTCATTTGCTATTATTTTCTCCCATTCTGAAGGCTGTCTTTTCACCTTGCTAATAGTTTCCTTTGATGTGCAGAAGCTTTTAAGTTTAATTAGGTCCCATTTGTTTATTTTTGCTTTTATTTCCAATATTCTGGGAGGTGGGTCATAGAGGATCCTGCTGTGATGTATGTCAGAGAGTGTTTTGCCTATGTTCTCCTCTAGGAGTTTTATAGTTTCTCGTCTTACGTTGAGATCTTTAATCCATTTTGAGTTTATTTTTGTATATGGTGTTAGAAAGTGTTCTAGTTTCATTCTTTTACAAGTGGTTGACCAGATTTCCCAGCACCACTTGTTAAAGAGATTGTCTTTAATCCATTGTATATTCTTGCCTCCTTTGTCAAAGATAAGGTGTCCATATTGCAATGATTTTGAAACCCAAGAATATAAAGTCTGTCACTGTTTCCATTGTTTCCAGATATATTTGCCATGAAGTGATAGTACTGGATGCAATCTCAAAAACGACAGAATAATTTCTGTTCATTTCCAAGGCAAACCATTCAATACCACAGTAATCCAAGTCTATGCCCCAACCAGTAACACTGAAGAAGCTGAAGTTGAATGGTTCTATGAAGACCTACAAGACCTGTTAGAACTAAAAGATGACCCCCCAAAAGATGACCTTTTCATTATAGGGGACTGGAATGGAAAAGAAGGAGGTCAAGAAACACCTACCTAGGGTAATGGGCAAATTTGGCCTTGGAATACGGAATGAAGCAGGGCAAAGGCTAATAGAGTTTTGCCAAGAGAACACACTGGTCATAGCAAACACCCTCTTCCAACAACACAAGAGAAGACTCTACACATGGATGTCACCAGATGATCAACACTGAAATCAGATTGATTATATTCTTTGCAGCCAAAGATGGAGAAGCTCTATACAGTCAGCAAAAACAAGACTGGGAGCTGACTGTGGCTCAGTTCATGAACTCCTTATTTCCAAATTCAGGCTTAAATTGAAAACCACTAGACCATTCAGGTATGACCTAAATCAAATCCCTTGTGATTATACAGTGGAAGTGAGAAATAGATTTAAGGGCCTAGATCTGATAGATAGAGTGCCTGATGAACTATGGACGGAGGTTCGTGACATTGTACAGAAGACGGGGATCAAGACCATCCCCATGGAAAATAAATGCAAAAAAGCAAAATGGCTGTCTGAGGAGGCCTTACAAATAGCTGTAAAAAGAAGAGAAGCGAAAGGCAAAGGAAAAAAGGAAAGATATAAGCATCTGAGTGCAGAGTTCCAAAGAATAGCAAGGAGAGATAAGAAAGCCTTCCTCATCTATCAATGCAAAGAAATAGAGGAAAACAATAGAATGGGAAAAACTAGAGATCTCTTCAAGAAAATTAGAGATACCAAGGGAACATTTCATGCAAAGATGGGCTCGATGAAGGACAGAAATGGTATGGACCTAACAAAAGCAGAAGATATTAAGAAGAGGTGGCAAGAATACACAGAAGAACTGTACGAAAAAGATCTTCACGACCCAGATAATCATGATGGTGTGATCACTGACCTAGAGCCAGACATCCTGGAATGTGAAGTCAAGTGGGCCTTAGAAAGCATCACTACGAACAAAGCTAGTGGAGGTGATGGAATTCCATTTGAGTTATTTCAAATCCTGAAAGATGATGGTGTGAAAGTGATGCACTCAATATGCCAGCAAATTTGGAAAACTCAGCAGTGGCCACAGGAATGGAAAAGGTCAGTTTTCATTCCAATCCCAAAGAAAGGCAATGCCAAAGAATGCTCAAACTACCACACAATTGCACTCATCTCACACGCTAGTAAAGTAATGCTCAAAATTCTCCAAGATAGGCTTCAGCAATACGTGCACCGTGAACTTCCAGATGTTCAAGCTGGTTTTAGAAAAAGCAGAGGAACCAGAGATCAAATTGCCAACATCTGCTGAATCATTGCAAAAGCAAGAGAGTTCCAGAAAAACATCTATTTCTGCTTTATTGACTATGCCAAAGCCTTTGACTGTGTGGATCACAATAAACTGTGGACAATTCTGAAAGAGATGGGAATACCAGACCACCTGACCTGCCTCTTGAGAAACCTATATGCAGGTCAGGAAGCAACCATTAGAACTGGACATGGAACAACAGACTGGTTCCAAATAGGAAAAGGAGTATGTCAAGGCTGTATATTGTCACCCTGCTTATTTAACTTCTATGCAGAGTACATCATGAGAAATGCTGGGCTGGAAGAAGCACAAGCTGGAATCAAGATTGCCAGGAGAAATATCAATAACCTCAGATATGTAGATGACACCACTCTTATGGCAGAAAATGAAGAGGAACTAAAAGCCTCTTGATGAAAGTGAAAGAAGAGAGTGAAAAAGTTGGCTTAAAGCTCAACATTCAGAAAACGAAGATCATGGCATCTGGTCCCATCACTTCATGGGAAATAGATGGGGAAACAGTGGAAACAGTGTCAGACTTTCTTTTTTTGGGCTCCAAAATCACTGCAGATGGTGATTGCAGCCATGAAATTAAAAGACGCTTACTCCTTGAAAGGAAAGTTATGACTAACCTAGATACCATATTGAAAACCAGAGATATTACTTTGCCAACAAAGGTCTGTCTAGTCAGGGCTATGGTTTTTCCAGTGGTCATGTATGAATGTGAGAGTTGGATTGTGAAGAAATCTGAGCACCAAAGAATTGATGCTTTTGAACTGTGGTGTTGGAGAAGACTCTTGAGAGTCCCTTGGACTGCAAGGATATCCAACCAGTCCATTCTAAAGGAGATCAGTCCTGGGTGTTCTTTGGAAGGAATGATGCTAAAGCTGAAACTCCAATACTTTGGCTACCTCCTGGAAAGAGTTGACTCATTGGAAAAGACTGATGCTTGGAGGGATTGGGGGCAGGAGGAGAAGGGGATGACAGAGGATGAGATGGCTGGGTGGCGTCACCGACTTGATGAACATGAGTTTGAGTGAACTCCGGGAGTTGGTGATGAACAGGGAGGCCTGGCGTGCTGCAGTTTGTGGGGTCGCAAAGAGTCGGACACGACTGAGAGACTGAACTGAACTGAACTGATGGGACTGGATGCCATAATCTTCGTTTTTTTGAGTGTTGAGCTTGAAACCAGCTTTTTTTTTTTTTTTTTAATTTCTATTCTAAAACTGGGTCTCAGACTGATAGTGAGGAAATAACATCATGGGCCAAGCATTACAGCAGTGGTGTTTTCATTGTGATTTGGCTGCTTAAAAAAGTGGTCTTAACATGTGTGCCACACATGTTAAGACCACTTCTCATAGACCCAGCTTGCTTCTCATAGACCCAGCTTGCTTCTTATAGACCCAGCTTGGTTCTTCTCCAATGTCTTCTCTTGGAGTTGTACCTGATTTTATTGCCAGTTTTCATTCGAATCCATTGAGGAATGGGACGATTCTGCTTTTGTTTCTTGGCCAGGAATCGCTTGATCCTGAAAGTCTTGTGAGAAGACATGGTGAGGAAAGAACTCAACCGCACATAGGATGGCGGAGAAGAGAAAAGAGGAAACCAGCTTTTTCACTCTCCCCTTTTACTTTCATTGAGAGGCTTTTTAGTTCCTCTTTGTTTTCTGCCGTTAGGATCGTGTCATCTGCATATCTGAGGTTATTGATCTCTTTCCTGGCAGTCTTGATTCCAGCCTGTGCTTCATCCAGCCTGGCATTTTGATAGAGTCATTTCCTAGGCAGGTTGATAGGGAGTCTAGGGGTCCCCAAGGAGAGAGGGGTCTGGAATTCTCAAGGAGGAAGAAAGGACAAACTTTTTTTCTTTCTCCACATTCCTTAGGATTATATAACAATAATGTATCCTGCCTGAGGACAGTCTCTGGATTAAGGACAGTCTTTGGATTAAAGCTTCTGGCTAATTCTGTTATCTTAAAATGTAAATTATGGGAGTAGGTCTGATGAGGTCTTTACAACCTCCAGACATTCTTTGGATTCACTGGAGAGTATATAACTTCATTGTTAACACTAGCAAGCGGGTACTCTTTCTGCCCCCTTCTGATGCCTATGTCAGAAGCTTTCTCTATCTCCTTTATACTTTAATAAAACTTTACTACACAAAAGCTCTGAACGATCAAGCCTCGTCTCTGGCCCCGGATTGAATTCTTCTCCTCTGGTGGGCCAAGAATCCCGGTGTATTCTCGTGATTCAACAACAACCTTTCAATTTCACATGATGTACTCTGCATATAAGTTAAATAAGCAGGGTGATAATAGATAGCCTTGACGTACTCCTTTCCCAATTTGGAACAAGTCCGTTTTTCCATGTTCAGTTCTAACTGTTGCTTCTTGACCTGCATACAGGTTTCTCAGGAGGCAGGTAAGGTGTTCTGGTATTCCCATCTCTTGAATAATTTTCCACAGTTTGTTGTGATCCACACCGTCAAAGGCTTTAGAGTAGTCAATGAAGCAGAAGTAGATGTTTTTCTGGAATTCTCTTGCTTTTTTTATGATCCGGTGGATATTGGCAATTTGATCTCTGTTTCCTCTGCCTTTTCTAAATCCAACTTGAACATCTGGAAGCTCTTGGTTCACATAAAGTTTAAGCCTAGATTGTAGAATTTTGAGCATTACTTTGCCTGCTTGTAAAATGAGTACAATCATTCAGTAGTTTGAACATTCTTTGGCATTGCCTTTCTTTGGAATTGGAATGAAAACTAACCTTTTCCAGTCCTGTGGCCACAGCTGCGTTTTCCAAATTTGCTGGCATATTGAGTGCAGTACTTTCATGGCATCATTTTTTAGGATTTGAAATAGCTCAACTGGAATTCCGTCACCTCCACTAGCTTTGTTCATAGTGATGCTTCCTAAGGCCCACTTGGCTTCACATTCCAGGATGTCTGGTTCTAGTTGAGTGATCACACCATCATGATTATCTGGGTTGTGAAGATCTTTTTGTATAGTTCTTTTGTGTATTCTTGCCACCTCTTCTTAATATCTTCTGCTTCTGTTAGGTCCATACCATTTCTGTCCTTTATCGAGCCCATCTCTGCATGAAATGTTCCCTTGGTATCTCTAATTTTCTTGAAGGGATCTCTAGTCTTTCCCAGTCTATTGTTTTCCTCTATTTCTTTGCATTGTTCACTTAGGAAGGTTTTCTTATCTCTCCATGCTGTTCTTTGGAACTCTACATTCAGATGGTTATATCTTTCATTTCTCTTCTGCCTTTTTCTTCTCCTCTTTTCTCAACTATTTATAAGGCCTTCTAGATATTTCTTAAAACTTTTAGGTTTATTTTTATCTCTGTGACACAGCTGAATTACTTTCTTTTTTTTAAAAATTTTATTTTATTTTTAAACTTTACATAATTGTATTAGTTTTGCCAAATATCGAAATGAATCCGCCACAGGTATACATGTGTTCGCCATCCTGGACCCTCCTCCCTCCTCCCTCCCCATACCATCCCTCTGGGTCGTCCCAGTGCACTAGCCCCAAGCATCCAGTGTTGTGCATCGAACCTGGACTGGCAACTCGTTTCTTACATGATATTTTACATGTTTCAATGTCATTCTCCCAAATCTTCCCACCCTCTCCCTCTCCCACAGAGTCCATAAGACTGTTCTATACATCAGTGTCTCTCTTGCTGTCTCGTACACCGGGTTATTGTTACCATCTTTCTAAATTCCATATATAAGCGTTAGTATACTGTATTTATGTTTTTCCTTCTGGCTTACTTCACTCTGTATAATAGGCTCCAGTTTCATCCACCTCATTAGAACTGATTCAAATGTATTCTTTTTAATGGCTGAGTAATACTCCATTGTGTATTACTTTCAACCAGTTTTTTTTTTTTATCACAATTTGTTGAAAAGACTTTAATTTTCCCACCATATTAATTTAATCTCTTGGCTAAAATAATCAGTTGATCATATAAGAATGGATCTATTCCTTTAGGCTATTTATCAAACATATATCACTGCCATGTGCTGTGCTCAGTCATGGCTTTTAAATAAATTAAGAAAAACAAAAAATACATGGAGAGAGAGATAAAAAAAGAGCAAAAAGGAGTCTTATATATGTACCCACTTGTGACACTCTGTTTCTTCCTGTAGAAACCCAGTTTTTAATCTGGTGTCATTTTTACCTTCTAAGTAAAGGAGTTCTATTAGTATTTCATATTCTGCAGGTTTTCTGGTGGAACTATCTAAAGACGATTTTCTTCCAATGTCACTTTTTATATTTTTGCCAGACATAGTAGTCCAGCCATTATTGTTTCTGATGAGAAATCAGCCATTAATTATGTAATTGCTTCCTTACGTATAAGATGACAATTTTCTCTGTCTGCTTTCCAGATTTACTATTTACTCTTCAGTGTTTGGCAATGTAATTAACGTGTTATGTATTTACTTCCTCCTTCCTCCCCCTCCTTTCTTTCTGTTTATTTTTCTTTCTCTCCTTTTTTTTCTCTTCCTTTTGTCTTTCTTCCTTCATTCCCTCTTTCTCTCTGAGGTTTGCAGAGCTTCTTGAGGTCTATATCTTCTTTTCACTACATGTGAAAACCTTCTGGTCACTGTTTCATCAATTTTGTTGTGCCACACCTTATTCCTCTCCTTCTGTTCCTCCAATTTACTTATGTTAATCATTTGCTGTTGTACCTACCACTAAGAGCGTTCACACTCTCTTCAATTGTTTATCTCCTTTTCTTCCCATTTATCTTCAAGTTCACTAACATTTTCTTTGGCTATCTCCAGTAAGCTGATAAGCCTACACAATAAATATTTTTAATTATATACATCTTATTTTTTCTCTGCTAAAGTTTCCATTTGGTTCTCTTTTTATAGTTTCCATTACTCTGTTGGTTTTTTCCTTCTGTTAATTTATGATGATCATGTTCTTCTTTAAGTCACTGATATATTTATTAGACCACATCTAAAGTCCTTGCTGGGCTTCCCTGGTGGCTTAGCAGTAAAGAATCTGCTTGCAGTGCAGGATAGGTGGGTTCCATCCCTGGGTCGGGAAGACCCCCTGGAGAAGGAAATGGCAATCCACTCCAGTATTCTTGCCTGGGAAATCCTATGAACAGAGGAGTCTGATGGGCTACAGTCCGTGGGGTTGAAAATGAGCCGGACACCACTTAGCAACTAAAAAACACAGTCTTTGCCTTCTAATTATAATATCTGTGTTATCTTAAAATCTGTTACTACTACTACCTTTCTTTTAGCAATTGTTCACATTTTCCTGTTTCTTCCCATGCTTTATAGAGCACTGGACATTTTGAGTGATAACATTGATTTGTGAAAATAGTGATTCAGAGTAACTTTGTTTCCTCTCTTATAAGTGTAGATTTTTGTTGTAGCCATAACTTAACTGTATTAATAATATTGGAAGCAAACCTCAATCTCCAGCTCCCCTGGATTGAATAGCAGCTGAAAATGCTCAGTTATTGCAACCTTCCAGCTGTTGCTTTTCACAGGAAATCTTGGTGTTGCTCCAGTGTATACAAAGTTCAGGGTTCAGCCAAAGGTTTAGACAGAATCATATGTGGTTTTGAGGATTCCTCTTCTGTGATCCTAATTTCTGGAATTTCTTACTTATTCCCTCTTCTCTCTAACATCTCCCAAATCCATCCTCTGACTTGTTAAGCCAGTGAGAACAGGTTTCTATTCTAGTTCGTCCACCTCTTGCCACACAGACTGGGGTGTGTCCTTCAACAAAAAGTCATACGAGCACAAAGTTTTATCCAGAGAAATTATTTTCTTCCAAGGACAGACTCCTCTCCAGGTTCTGTGTGCTTTTGGTCAGTCCCTACTGCCTACATATACTTATTTTTTAAAATACTTTGTCCCAAGTTTATCATTGTTGTCTGCAGATGGATTAGTTCAATAAAAAGTCCTTTGCCGTTACCAGAAGTGGAACTTCCAGAGGGGAACTTCCATTATATAACTTTTAAAGATGGTATTTTTGGAGGTTAAATAATGTATTCAATGAAATATTTAGATAAAAATGACGTTATTACCCTTTAATGAACATGTGTCCCCTATCCAATTACAAGCCCACTGAAGGCCCTCTTGGTCTTCTACTTCTTTGTGGTCTTACTCCTGTCACTAGCACTCAACCAAGGTTTTACAATAATGAAGATGCTTATTATTCTTCATTATATTGCTAAAGAGTTCAAGTGAAGAGTTACATATCCAAAAAAGAGGTCTCAGTTTTGAAAACATGGTCAAATTTTAGTTATCAGATTAGAGATTTCACAACTCTGGTTTATGAATCAGCAAATTCGTAATGGCCCACAGACCAAATCTGGCCCAGTGCCTGCTTTTGTATAGGAACTGTTATTGGAACACAGCCAAGGTCATTCATCTATGTATTGTCAATAGTTGCTTTCACACAACGATGGCAGAATTGAGTAGTTGTAACAAAGAATGCATGGTTGGCAAAGCCAAATATATATCGGATCTTCTCCTTACAGAAAAAGTTTGCTGACCTCTGCTTTAAATCAATGTGAAATAATCACCAGTACTTAAAAGAAGCAGTTCAGAGTGAGTGCTTTACTGGTTATCAATGTTTTGAGAAGCATCTTGGGTTTTTTTGGTCAATGTGCCAGACAAGAGAGTCATTGTGGCAGGCAGTACAGTGGTCCTTTAAAGAACCCCGTGGCCTAATCCTCAGGACAGGTGAATATGGCCGAGGGAACTTTGCAGTTGTGGTTCAGGGGTGGCCTTGAGATGGGGAGACTATTCTGGATTATACAGGTGGCCCCAGTATAATCAGAAGAGTCTTTAAAAGCAAGAATCTCTACTGACTGTAAAGTGATGGAAGAAGGACCAGAGAGATGTGATGGTTCTGGCTTAAAAAGGGAGGTGGTGGGGGAGCTGAGTGAAGGAATGCAGGTGTCTTCTAGAAACCGAAAAAGGCAAGACAATGCTCTCTCCCTTTGAGCCTCCTTTGAGCCCCCGGGAGGTATGGGGTCCTGCTGGCACCTTATTTTAGCCCACTTAAACATGTGTCAGACTTCTAACCTGTACAACTCTAAGATAATAAGTGCTTGTTATTCTAAGCACTAAGTTTGTGGTGATTTATTGTGGCAGTAATAAAACTAATCCATTCACATACTGCAACACACAAAGGAATGAATTCATTTCATAATTATGGAGGAATTATACTAAAATCAGAAATACATTAGCTAACCACAGAACACAGAAAAGTATCTCTTGCCAAATCAGCTTTATTTTTGCAACAATACAGTTTGAACAGGTACTTTTGTATCAGTTTCTGCCATCTGTGGTGTTGGAAATTATTAGAAAAAAATTCATATGCAAAAGGAAGGCAATTCTATGGGCTTCATTGAGTTGTGGTTGCCAGGGAAACCGTTTTACTTGGTGATCAATATGTCCAGTATGTCTCTATTGCTTTGTGCCTAACTCCCAAAGAAGGGACCAGCGTGGGGTGGGGGAGGCAGTCCATGGAAAACATTGGGGAAGAAAAGAAAATCCTGAACTTTAGTGAAAGAAAATCTGGATAACTTATTTCTATTCCCATGAAACTGAAAAAAATTAAGAAACGAATGACTTTGTTTGATTATTTTGCAAACTGAACAGAATGGGATTTATTTTTTGATAGCAAAATGGCAGAACCAGGTAAGGCCCCCAGCATTCTCTTGCTATGCCATGAAAGCAGAGGTACAGCTCACCCATTGGCAAGCCAAGCCCTTTCCAACATTTTTTTTTTCCCCTTTGAATTGTCTTTCAATTAAGAAACATGCAAAAATGAAATGAACTTATAGTTTTTAAGGACTCTAGGCAATACAGAGTGTTGAATTCTATTCACCGTCCCTGAATCATAGACTGTTTTACACAGCCAAGGAACTGGAACCCTAGAGAGACAGGGTGCCTTCTTATTCTGTGGAACTAGAGAAAATTAAAAAGTGCTTAGGGAAGGTCTCAGGGCACCAAGGGACTGTTTCATGTGCTATGTTTTGAGGTTCAGTTCAGTTCAGTCACTCAGTCATGTCCTACTCTTTGCAACCCCATGAACCGTAGCATGCCAAGCTTCCCTGTCCATCACCAACTCCTGGAGCTTGCTCAGACTCATGTCCATTGAGTCAGTGATGCCGTCCAATCATCTCATGTTCTGTCGTCCCCTTCTTCTCCTGCCTTTACTCTTTCCCAGCATCAGGGCCTTTTCCAATGAGTCAGTTCCTCGCATCAGATGGCTAAAGCATTGGAGTTTCAGCTTCAGCAGCAGTCCTTCCAATGAATATTCAGGACTGATTTTCTTTAGAATTGACTGGTTGGATAATAATTTTGAGGTTATTAATGTTCTTTTGCTTAAGAAACCTGAAGTTGACTCTCGTCTTCTTGGTCACAGGCAGACAATTTCAGGTTGGTAGGTAGCAATCTGAGAAGAGAGGAGAAGCGTGGTAGAGGGACAGAGCGACCATTCAATAGAGACACTCAGCAAATCAGCAAAGACTCACTCTTGAGATGGAGTCCGAGGCTCAGAACCTGAGGGATTTAACATTTGCACATCAGTTGCAGTTCCTTTTACTTTTTGCGTGAAAACCATTTTGAAGTAAATTACTGTGAGAATGATTAAATTTGAAATCATCTTGGTCAGAGAGACAGGAAGCCAAAAAATAAAAAAAATTAAAAAACACACGAAATGATGAATAAAAGAGCTAACACAAAAAAGATTTTAAAAATCCTTCTAAGGAAAGTGGAGAATTACAAGTGCATTAATACATGTATTCATGTCTACGTTTATCCAGTTAAATAAGAATTTTACATTTCACATTATTTTTTTCTTTTTTTAAAGCTCAGTGGCATTCTTGAGCTATGTTGTTGTGAAAGATGACAGAGTAAAATAAATTGATCTAAGGGAGGAGGGAGGAGGGTTCAGGATGGGGAGCACATGTATACCTGTGATGGATTCATTTTGATATTTGGCAAAACTAATACAATTATGTAAAGTTTAAAAATAAAATAAAATTAAAAAAAAAAGTGCTTACAAATTAAACATGTCTAAATGTAACAGAAACTAAGCTAAATGGATTTCGGATTCGTATGACCCAAGAAACATTTAGTATTAAATTAACATCTGGCATTAAAAAAAAAATGACAATTAATAAATACAAGAGACAAAATTTAGATTTGTACCTAGTACTAAAATGGTCTGAACAGGATGTCAGACAGTGTAAATGGAGACACACTAGCAATAAGATTACTTTTTTTACCGCTTAAAAAAAAAAGAGAATAAAAATTGCTTAAAGATATTACTTATATAGGTACTTAAAAGTTATTTTTTTAAAAAATGTATAGTTTTGTAGGTTCATAGTTCCCATATGAGTGTCCCTTGGGGTCTTGTTTTTGAATCCACTCTGACAACCTCTGTGTTTTGTGTATTTATTTTTTAAATTAAAAGTTTTTTGATTGCTCTGGGTCTTTGTCGTGGCGCAGGAGCTTCTCTAGTTGCAACACATGCAGGCTTAGTTGCCCTGCAGGACGTGGGATCTTAGTTCCCAGACCAGGGATCGAACCTGTGTCTCCTGCCTTGGAAGGTAGATTCTTAACCACCAGAGCACCAGAGAAGTCCCTAGTTGGTGTATTTAGACCACTCATGTTTAAAGTGATTATTGATTCTGATGAGAAGACTGTTGTCATCCCCATCTTTGTTTCTCTGTAGGTAAAGTGTTTTATTTTCCCTAGCTTCTTTCAGGTTTTTTTTCTTTATTTTTGGTTTTCTCCAGTTTAAGTTTGATGTGCCGAGGATAAGGCAATGGCACCCCACTCCAGTACTCTTGCCTGGAAATTCCCATGGACGGAGGAGCCTGGTAGGCCGCAGTCCATGGGGTCATGAAGAGTCGGACACGACTGAGTGACTTCACTTTCACTTTTCACTTTCGTGCATCGGAGAAGGAAATGGCAATCCACTCCAGTGTTCTTGCCTGAAGAATCCCAGGGATGGGGGAGCCTGGTGGGCTGCCGTCTATGGGGTCGAGAAGAGTTGGACACGACTGAAGCAACTTAGCTTGAGCATTCTTTGACATTGCCTTTCTTTGGGATTGGAATGAAAACTGACCTTTGAAAGGCAATGCCAAAGAATGCTCAAACTACCGCACAATTGCACTCATCTCACACACTAGTAAAGTAAAGCTCAAAATTCTCCAAGCCAGGCTTCAGCAATACGTGAACCGTGAACTTCCAGATATTCAAGATGGTTTTAGAAAAGGCAGAGGAACCAGAGATCAAATTGCCAACATCTGCTGGATTATGGAAAAAGCACAAGAGTTCCAGAAAAACATCTATTTCTGCTTTATTTCCACAATAAACTGTGGAAAATTCTGAAAGAGATGGGAATACCAGACCACCTGACCTGCCTCTTGAGAAACCTATATGCAGGTCAGGAAGCAACAGTTAGAACTGGACATGGAACAACAGACTGGTTCCAAATAGGAAAAGGAGTACGTCAAGGCTGTATATTGTCACCCTGCTTATTTAACTTCAATGCAGAGTACATCATGAGAAATGCTGGGCTGGAAGAAGCACATGCTGGAATCAAGATTGCCAGGAGAAATATCAATAACCTCAGATATGCAGATGACACCACCCTTATGGCAAAAAGTGAAGAAGAACTAAAGAGCCTCTTGATGAAAGTGAAAGAGGAGAGTGAAAAAGTTGGCTTAAGGCTCAACGTTCAGAAAATGAAGATCATGGCATCTGGTCCCATCAATTCATGGCAAATAGATGGGGAGACAGTGGAAACAGTGTCAGAATTTATTTTTTTGGGCTCCAAAATCACTGCAGATGGTTATTGCAGCCATGAAATTAAAAGACACTTACTCCTTGGAAGGAAAGTTATGACCAACCTAGATAGCATATTCAAAAGCAGAGACATTGCCAACAAAGGTCCATGTAGTCAAGGTTATGGTTTTTCCAGTAGTCATGTATGGATGTGAGAGTTGGACTGTGAAGAAAGCTGAGCGCCAAAGAATTGATGCTTTTGAACTGTGGTGTTGGAGAAGACTCTTGAGAGTCCCATGGACTGCAAGGAGATCCAACCAGTCCATTCTAAAGGAGATCAGTCCTGGGTGTTCTTTGGAAGGAATGATGCTAAAGCTGAAACTCTGGCCACCTCATGCAAAGAGTTGACTCACTGGAAAAGACTCATGCTGGGAGGGATTGGTGGCAGGAGGAAAAGGGGACGACAGAGGATGAGATGGCTGGATGGCATCACAGACTCGATGGATGTGAGTTTGAGTGAACTCCGGGAGTTGGTGATGGACAGGGAGTCCTGGCGTGCTGCGATTCATGGGGTCACAAAGAGTCGGACACGAGTAAGCGACTGAACTGAACTGAACTGAACTGAAGAGACTTAGCAGCAGCAGCAGCCGAGGTACTGCTTTTTTGTATTTATTTTTCTGGGTGTTCTCTGAGCTTGCTGAAGTTTTGACTTGTTTTTTATCTTTAATTTTGTAAAATTCTTGGCCATTATTTGTTAAAATATTTTTTGCTCCATTTGCTCTTTCTTCTATGTTGGTATTTCCATTGCATGTAAGTTATACTTTAAAAGTCTTCTGGTAATTAGATGTCCTGTCTGTTTGACTCATTCTTTTAAAATTTTCATTTCAGTTTAGGAAATTTCTATTGACCTATCTTCATGCTCACTGGTTCTTTCTTGGGTGGCATACAGCCTACCAATGAGCCCATCTAAGGCAATTTTCATTAATTAATTAATTTAATTCATTCATTAATTTAATTAATTAAGCATTTCCTTGATACTTTCCTAGAGTTCCAATTTTTCTGCTTACATAACTATGTTATCTTGCATGTTGCCTACTTCTTTCATAAGAGCCCTCTTCGTATCGATCATGGTTATTTTAAATTCCCTATATGATAATGCCAGACTTTATGTCATATCTGAGTCTGGTTTTATGTTTGCTTTGTACCTTCAGACTGTGTTCCTTCTCAAACTTTAGCATGTCTTAAGATTTTTTTTGTTGTTGAAATCTAGATGTGCTGTATCAGGTCATGGGAACTGAGGTAAATAGAACTTTAATGTGAGGTCTTATGTTAATCCAGCCAGGAGATGGGTTATGGTTAATGTTGTTATACCCATAGGTGCCAGGTACTCTTTGGGCTTCCCTAAGTCCCCTTCCTTGAGGCTTCTCAGGTGGCTCCATAGTAAAGAATATGCCTCTAAATACCGGAGAGTCAGAAGATGTGGGTTCAGTCCCTGCTTTGGGAAGATCCTATGGAGGAGGGGCAATGTTCTGTAATCTTATAATTAAACTTTAGATTTTTGTGGGCTTGCATCTGTGGGTTAATACTTTCACAAGTGTTTCTAAAATTAAAAACAAATTCCCCTTGGGTGAGACCGGAAGACCAGAGGGGGCTGGAGTTGGGTGATTCCCTCTCAGCATCCATTAAGACAAGGCTCTGGTGATGACCTTTCCCTGAAGAGGGTCCTTTTCTCGAGGAGCTCCTGAGATTTCACAGTGGTGACTCCTTTCCGCCATCTGCATCATTCCTGGATCTTCACCTGGAGATCCTGCTGACATTTCTGGATTAAACTCCCTGCCCCATCCGCCTGCCAAGCAGGAGATGCAAGTTTGATCCCTGAGTCAGGAAGATCCTCTTGGGAAGGAAAATGGCAACCCACTCCATTATTCTTGGCTGGAGAATCCAATGGACAGAGGAGCCTGGTGAGCTACAGTCCATGGGGTGGCAAAGAGTCAGACGTGACTGAGTGACCAAGCACACACACACACACACACACACACACGCACAGTGGCTCAGGCTCGTACTTACCCATTCTAGGCCTCAGTAACTTACCCAAGCTACCATTTAACTGCTTTACCAGCGTGTGGCTCCTGCAGCTTCTGCTCAGGGCAAGTGTGACTCCCTGGATCCTCCTGTTTTTCCAGATTTCAGGGTGGAGTTTGCTCTGCAACTCCAGTTCTCTGATGAGTCCCAGTAAAGACATTCCCTTTCTGACATTCTTTATATTCAGAGCAGGAGTGACAAACTTCTTAGCTCATTACGTGTCAGAGCTAAAGCCAACCAACCTATTTTGTTAAGCCTAATCTTTCATTCAAGGTTGCACTTTTGAGTAAAATTAAGAAGAAAAAAGACACTACACAGTCATGTAACATTTTGGGGCAGGGGGTATGGACTGAGTCAAAGTCACATTTTCCCATTTTCTTAGGGAAACACTGTACAGTAAAAGTTGAAAAAGTTGTTCTTAAGCATTTCTCTTTTTTCTTTTCCACTGTCCCATTGTGTGTGTTTGGTCTCTTTGTTGTTGTTGTTCAGTCGCTCAGTTGTGTCAAACTCTTTGTGACCCCATGGACTGCAGCAACACCAGGCTCCTCTGTCCCAGAGCTTGCTCAGATTCATGTCCACTGAGTCAGCGATGCCATCCAACCATCTCATCCTCTGTCATCTCCTTCTCCTTTTGCCTTCAGTCTTTCCTAGCATCAGTCTTTTCCGGTTCCCTAAAATTTGGACTTAGAAATTGGACTTAGAAAATTGACACTTTATTGTTGTTGTTGTTCAGTCGCTAAGTTGTGTCCGACTCTTTGCGACCCCATGGACCGCAGCACACCAGGCTTCTGCCATTTCCTTCTCCAGGGGATCTTCCCAACCCAGGGATCGAACCCAGGCATCGCAGGCAGACACTTTACCGTCTGAGCCACCAGGGAAGCCAAAAAAAAATGAAAGTTGCTCAGTCGTGTCCGACTCTTTGTAACCCCATGGACTATACAAGTCCATGGAATTCTCCAGGCCAGAATACTGGAGTGGGTAGCCTTTCCCTTCTCCAGGGGGTCTTCCTAACCCAGGGATCAAACCCAGGTCTCCCACATCACAGGCAGATTCTTTACCAGCTGAGCCACAGGGGAAACCCAGAAAATTGACATTTTATTGTTGCTGTTCAGTCGCTAAGTTGTGTCCCGAGTTTTTGCGACCCCATGGACCGCAGCACACCAGGCTTCCCTGTCCTTCCCTGTCACCCGGAGTTTGCTCAAACTCATGTCCATGGAGTCAGTGATGCCATCCAACCATCTCATCCTCTGTTGCCCCCTCCCTTCTCCTCCTGCCCTCAATCTTTGCCAGTATCAGGAGGTTGGCCACCCAGTTCATTCTGTTTTTCTCTACCATCTTCCTGGCCAGCCTGATACTAGATTTCATTCCTGTGTTCACATCATCACCGTTCATTCCTTCAGCCTCCAGGATTCTTTCTCAAGAAGAGCCCTCTTCTGCTGTCAGGGACCCTGTCAGGAGCTCAGAGAAGACAAGTTTCAATGGTCCTCTGTCAATTCGCCTTCAGAACACCTTGACCTTTGTGCCACTGCCTATACATTTTCCTCTTAAATTTGGATGGAAAAGTTTGAACAGTGAGCTCTTTAAAGACCCTGTGTGCAGCTTTGAGAGTAAAGACCTCTAATCTTCACCTCAAAATGAGATTTTCATTGTGAGGAGTTTCTACTTTTTCACAAAAGTCCCAAATTTTTATGCCAAAAAAGAACCTAAAGAAATGTCACAGCTAAGGAAAAGCCTCAGTGTGACGCCATTGTCCCTTTTGTGAATGTTCTGTCACTTAATGGTTCAGCCCATTTCACGTCTCGGATAAACAATGTCCAGCTTTTGACTTTTCATCTCTTTGTTCAGCATGGTCTGGCCCGCTGATACCAGAGAGACTCTGGCTCACTGTGGACAAAATCAGTTGAAAGGAAACTGCTTATTGCAAAATCTGCCTTTTCCTACAGCATAAATGCGAAATGGGGAAAGCTGTAATAAAATTAATTGTATGTACTTAGAATCTTGATGCTGAAGTGCTTAGCGTTAGAAATTCTTTTGAGAACTCAACTCTGAGGAAAAAGGATTTTTCTCTTATATAGCTTTAAAGAGAATTCAGTTTCCATTAACTCTCTGAAGCTGTCAAAAACACATTAAAAAAATGGCAGTTCCTGAAGTGCACCTTAACTCTGTATTTTCAAATGTTCTCGAGGCAGTTCATTCAGCAACTTGCTTTAGGTCCGGTAGGTCTCTATTCTGCTAAGGAAATGTGCGGGATTTGTAAGTAATTGTCTCCTTTCGTCTTTTATGTTACATGTGTGCTCAGTCATGTCCAACTCTTTGTGACCGCATGGATTGCAGTCCGCCAGGCTCCTCTGTCCATGGGATTTTCCAGGCAGGAATACTGGAGTGGGTTGCCATTTCCTCCAGGGAATCTTCCCAGTCCAGGGATTGAACCTGCATCTCCTGCATTGCAGGTGGATTCTTTACCATCTGAGTCACAAACAAGTCCTGGCATAATGTGGAAGGACACTATCACAATATAGATCTTTTGATTAAAGAAAAGCAGACAGCATCCAGTTGATAAATAGAAAGAAGTGGAGATTTGTTTTAATGTTAATGAGGTCTTCTTTGACTTTAATTCTTTATTTACTTCTCTTCCCCTTGAAAAGGCTTAACTAGACATGGCCTATGTAGGAACATTTAGAAATACAATGAGTTTCCAAGTGTTCAAGATTATCCAAGAGCACAGAGAAAGAAATCGGCAGAGAATATCATCCCCACATTTACCTCTGGAGGGAAATGGAAGAGACAAAATCGCTGTATTGGATTTTCACCAGTACATGTCAAGACTACTTGCCTTTGTAAGAAATGTTCATGGGCCATTAATCATAACCTAAGAACCACATCTCACCTGAAAAATGAAAGATCCTCCTTTGGCCATGGCCCAGATGAATTCCACAAGGCATAGCACATTTCATTTTCAATTCTCCACGTGCTTATTATTGACCCAACTCTGAACATCTCTAAAAATAATTCTCATTTACTCACATGGTGAGTGCTTTCACCCTAGAACATTCTTTTCTCTGGGCTTCAATAATGCAATCACACTCTCTTCAAATGTTCCCATCAGATCTCTTGGGACCTGAAGCATCAGAAGTGGATGAGGCCCTTCAAGAATGTTGTGGCATTAAGAGCCTGAGTGCCCAGAGCCATGGGAGAATATCAGCTGGAAGACACCCTTTCCCTACCTTCTAAGGCCCCAAGAGCTGCCTGATGTTTTCTGAAGAGCTGTGCCTACCTCTTAGGCTCTCCAGGATCCTTCCAGGATGTTTATCCAACTTGACAGAGACATCATCTGAGCCATGGGAGTGTGACTATGCCCTTTATTCCATGCCCCTCACAATGAACAGGGATTGGGTAACGGCAAAGGCATTTGAACCCTCCCTTTGCAAGCCTGTGTATCCTGTAAAATAGCAGCTTATTCCAGCCACATTTTTTGTATTTTTAAAGCCACATATTTTAAGCTTGTTTCCTCAATTTTTGTCTGAGATGGTTCCAACACTCTTCAGTTCAGTCACTCAGTAGTGTCTGACTCTTTGCGACCCCATGAACTGCAACACGCCAGGCCTCCCTGTCCATCAACAACTCCCAGAGCTTGCTCAAACTCACGTCCATCGAATTGGTGATGCCATCCAATCATATCATCCTCTGTCGTCCCCTTCTCCTGTCTTCAATCTTTCCCAGCATTAGGGTCTTTTCCAGTGAGTCAGTTCTTCACATCAGGTGGCCAAACTATTGGAGTTTCAGTTTTAGCATCAGTCCTTCCAAAGAGTATTCAGGACTGATTTCCTTTAGGATTGACTGGCTGGATCTCCTTGCATTTCAAGGGACTGAAATGAATCTTCAAGAATCTTCTCCAACACCACAGTTCAAAAGCATCAATTCTTTGGCACTCAGGTTTCTTTATAGTCCAACTCTCACATCTATACATGACTCCTGGAAAGCCTTGACTAAACTGACCTTTGGTGGCAAAGTAATGTCTCTGCTTTTTAATATGCCATCTAGATTGGTCATAACTTTTCTTCCAAGGAGTAAGCATCTTTTAATTTAATGGCTGCAGTCACCATCTATAGTGATTTTGGAGCCCCGCAAAATAAATTCTCTCATGGTTTCCATTGTTTCCCCATCTATTTGCCATCAAGTGATGGGACCAGATGCCATGATCTTAGTTTTCTGAATGTTGAGTTTCAAGGCAGCTTTTTCACTCTCTTCTTTCACTTTCATCAAGAGGCTCTTTAGTTCTTCACTTTCTGCCATAAGGGTGGTGTCATCTGCATATCTGAGGTTATTGATATTTCTCCTGGCAATCTTGATTCCAGCTTGTGCTTCATCCAGCCTGGCATTTCACATGATGTACTCTGCATATAAGTTAAATAAGCAGGGTGACAATATGCAGCCTTGATGTACTCCTTTTCCTATTTGGAACCAGTCTGTTGTTCCATGTCCAGTTCTAACTGTTGCTTCTTGACCTGCATACAGATTTCTCAGGAGGCAGGTCAGGTGGTCTGGCATTCCCATCTCTTGAAGAATTTTCCAGTTTGTTGTGATATACATAGTCTAAGACTTTGAGAATGGGTATAAAATAAATTACATGCAATATGAAAATATATATTTTAAAGAGACTTTTATATTTTATAGTAAGAGCATAATTTTGTATTATTTTCTTGAACTTCTAGAACTTTCCATAGCCATTTTATAATCATAAATATTTTACAACCAAATTAATTAGTAATTCCTCCTAATAGTTTAACAAACCACTTATCTGCATCTTGTCCTTGTGCCAACAGCATGTAGAATCAGAAATAGAAGTTTTGCCTTTAAGCTTTTTCCTTGCTGTTTATTCCTTGATAAGGAGTATCTCAATGTGTCATGTTTGCACACAGATCATCCAAGAAAGGTTCTTCATTTCCCCTGCAGACCCATCAGGGAGGCAGTGATGAGGGAAAATTTCAGGATTGCTCATTTATGTTTAAATATTATCTTCACAGGGCTTCCCAGGTGGTGCTAGTGGTAAAGAACCCTCCTGCCAATGCAGGAAACATAAGAGATGAGGGTTCAAGCTCTGATTTGGGAAGATCCCCTTTAGGAGAGCATGACAATCTGCTCCATTCTCTTGCCTGGAGAATCCCCATGGACAGAGGAGCCTGGCAGGCCACAGTCCATGGGGTCACAAAGGGTCGGACACAACCAAAGCAACTTAGCATGCATGCATGATCTTCACAGGAGCCTGTAAACAAAACCTTATGGGTTTCTGGCTATTTTGAATGGATTGTGTGCTGCTGGAATTTGCAGTTCTTGGGTTCAAGTCTCTTGATGAGCAAGGACTAGACATGTGAGGCAACCTGGCTACACTGATTTATACAGAGGCAGCGCATCTTGTAAGACAGGAAAACACCTAGCCCTGCAGTTGGAAAAGTGATGAAATGTTGTTCCTTCAGACAAGGTTGTGGATTTATAGCCTACGCTGTCTGTGCTCAGTGCACTTTCCCCAGATGGTACAGAGCAGGGACGGAAGTTTCTTCTCTCCAACTCAGAGAGAAGTGATCTTTCTCCTGTCTGCTTTTTAGCTTCACTACTTTATGTCAGACCAGACTTTAGCCTTCGATGTTTCACGACCATCGTCTCTCCACGAGAGGATGGCTAACAGCACTTATTTCACTTCCCAAGCCTCCCCTACCCCCATCAAGGGAGGCATTGCTCTTTTGCGCCCAGTCTTATTTACTTAAATGAACCTTTTAAAATCCTCAGCTGTGTAACTAATATGGGTCGCGATATTGATTCCCTTGGTTTTGTCTGAAAGGGGCTTTTTATGAAAAGCATCGACTCAGCTGTTCAGCTCAGCTGAGCTCCTCTTCGTGCTCAAAATTCTGGGTTGCTGTAGCTGCTGAGTAGTGAAAATCAGAGAGGGTTCTTTAGTCATGGCAAGTCTATTCAGATGACTGTGGAGGTTTGAGCTCTGTGTTGTGGACGTTTTAGCCCTGTGTTGCAGAGCTGGGAAAATAAAAAGAAAAATGATTGCTTTCGTCATCATGGGGTCCTGCCCCATTCTTCCCGCCCCCTCCTCCCCACCCCCAAAGCACAGGATATCTTGAGAAAAGACTTTCTCATATGTGACTTTATTATAAACTCTCAGTGAGGGTGTTTATAAACCTTTCCACCTTGTGACCGCCATTCTCTGAGAGCCGGCTCAGCCATAAAGATGAACTACTGTGACATTCTAGGGTTCTGTCTTTCGTAAATTAACTTGACTGCACCAGGTCTTAGCTGTGGCACACAGCACCTTGATCTTGTGTCACGTGAGATCTTTCACTGTGGTGCAAGGATTCTCTAGTTGTGGCTCCTGGGCTACAGAGGGCGTGGGCTTTTAGTTGCTCACCTGTATAAGAAATTTTAGTTCCCCAACCAGGGATTGAACCCACATCCTCTGCATTGCCAGGTGGATTCTTAACTACTGGACTTCCAGGGAAGTTCCTAGGGTTGTGTCTTTTTGATCAAAAATTACTGATTAGCCAGGGTGCAGAGATCTTGATAACCATGATTTCACAGTGTAAATAAACAAAGAATCACCAAACCATCCACTTTTGGAATGCAGACGATAAATTCCTTAGGGTCAGAGATGGCTGGGTTTAACGAGGGTCAGTAATAGTTCAGGGGGTACCGTGCATGCATGCTAAGTTGGTTCACTTGTGTCCGACTCTTTGAAACACTATGGATTGAAGACTGCCAGGCTCCTCTATCCATGGGTTTCTCTTGGCAAGAATAGTGGCATGGATTGCCATGCCCTTCTCTAGGGAGTCTTCCTGACCCTGGGATCAGACCCGCGTATTGTAGGTCTCCTGCATTGATAGGCAGATTCTTTACTACTAGAGCCACCATACCAGAGGGTTCAATAAGCATCTTTATCGTTGACATCATGAGCAAGCTATTAAGTACTAGTCTTGGGACCACTAGTACTCTTTGAGAAGCCAGTGACCATTAGCCATTCTTTGGGAATCAATCAAGGACAGTAACTTCTTCCAAAACATTAAATGAAAGTATTTTGTAGACAGTGTAATTGACTAAATGATATCAGGGCCTCTGAGAATTCATTCAAATCACTTGGCTGAGCACTGGCCTTAGCTCCTCAGAGACTTAGCAGTAATGTAAACAATTGGTCTTGGAGAGGCTCATTTGGTTTTTGTTATTACAGAGATCGCATCCTTGAATGCCAAAAGGTTTCCCTCTGACAGTTCCTAATATGAGCTTCAGAAAAGTCCAATCTCTAAAATGTATACACGTTTCAAAACCTACCCGGAGGAAGTCACGTGCTTCATATTTACCATCAGGCTGGTGACATAGCCTGGCACAGTCTGGGCATGTCTTATCTTTATCTGGAATGTAGTGGATACTCCGACATTAGGATAATTCTTTTTAACTGGCCTAAAAACTATATCTGCACAACAGTCATTGACTCTAAATGTGAGCATTCATTGGTGTGACCACAGGACAGGCACTGTGGACAGTTTTACATTCAGCATTTATTTTAATTGTCACCAAACTCCAGGAGTTAGATATTATTCATTTCATTTTATAGGAAAAAAGGAAAGAGAGAAAGTTAAGTCTCCAGCCTAAGGCCACATAGAGTACATCATATTTTGAATAAAAATTGATCTGATTCCAAAAGCAGGACTTTTGTGCTAAAACTCTACCGTCTAATGTGGAAGATACATGACTGATAGCCCCTAGTGGCTGCTGAGCGCGTGAATGGGGAAACCTGGCTGGTCAAATGTGCTGTATACAAGTTCAAATGTTCTGTATACACTGGATTCAAAGACTTGGCATGAAAAATCTATATATAGTATGTCAGTAGTTTTATGAGTTGACATTTATTCATGTTGAAATGATCATATTTTGGGTATATTAGGTTAAATAAAATGCATTATTAAAATTAATTTCATGATAATCATGAAACTTCTATACTTTGCTGGTGGTGCTTTATTGTGGTCAACTGAGTTTTTACTCCTCAAGACTGAACTGAACCACCATTTTAAAGCATCTTCAAAAACCTTGGCAAGTTTTTCAGATCAGGCATCCTGCTCAGTTCAAAAAACCATAAGCCTGAACTCTTGCTGTTACCACCAGGGAGACAGGCAATAAAGATCAGTGAGACACGTTCGCTTGTTTCTGACTCGGACATTCTGTCTTCAGAAGCAGCTATAACCTGATTCTGAGAGAAAAAGATACCCCCAGGATAAGGCACAACAAAAACGCATCACTCTCCAAATTCCTAGCCAGTTGTGTA
This sequence comes from Bos indicus, assembly GCF_029378745.1. Lineage (NCBI taxonomy): Eukaryota > Metazoa > Chordata > Mammalia > Artiodactyla > Bovidae > Bos > Bos indicus. The sequence continues at coordinate 24,819,626 of NC_091773.1, read as the reverse complement.
TCTCTTCTGTCATTGCTTTTATTGTGCATGGGATTTGAGTTTCTTTATTCTCATGATGCAGATTTTTGCATTTTGTTTATTATTGTTGATCAGATGATTTGATCTTATTCCAAATTCAGCCACAGAGTTTGAATCCAAGACCTCTATGATAATGGATTCTCCAAGTTCCACAATGGATTATTCGCTCTTTGAAAATGAAAGTGTTAGTCTCTCCGTGTGTCCCACTCTTTGTGACCCTAGGGACTGTAGCCTGCCAGGCTCCTCTGTTCATGGGATTCTCCAGACAAGAATACTGGAGTAGGTAGCTATTCCCTTCTCCAGGGGATCTTTCCAATCCAGAGATTAAACCTGGGTTTTCTGCATCACAGGCAGATCCTTTACCATCTGAGCCACCAGGGAAGCCCCCATCTGCTAAAATCCAGGGCTAATTCATCTGCAGCATTACAAACTTCTTTGTCTCTCTGGAAAAGTGCCAACCAAATACATGCGCATGGATATGCAAAGTAGAGGATGGAGACAAATATTTGGGAAATCTGAAAAAGTTAGGATCATGGATTACCCTGAAATATACTCATTGTCATCATTTAAATACCTGTATTGACTGTTACATTGGGTAGCTAATGAATATCAGTGTTCTAGAAAATTTAGAAAATATAATTGCATTATCTTATTTCTGAAAATTCTTTTTCCTTGGTCTATCTATGACACAAAGAAAATAAGTTTGCTCAAGAGATATGATAATAATAAATGCAAGACAAAAGAACTTTCATTCATTAATTTAGACAACAAATAAAAATCTGAAGGTAATTAAAGTAAAATCATAAATGCTCTCCACTCTACAATATAAGAAAGAGTCTCTAAATCCCCATTTAATTTTTTCTATCATGTAGAATATCCAGCTGCAATAAAAGAAGAAATTTTCTAGTCTCTGCTTTTGTGTACAAAATTTATCTTTTCTTTTTTCTAAACCCTGAATATCATCAATTAAACACTGTCCTCAGAGAAAATGCATATTTGCCCTAAATTCAACAGAGCTTAAGGTTTAAAATAACCAGTGGTATATGTAACAATTAAAAATAAAACTGTAATTTATCATACTTTATTAATGAAGATGACTAGGAAATGACTTCTTAGGAGAGAAATTTTCCATTCACAGCAAAAGTCATTTGCTAAGATAGCCTCCCAGGCTGTGTCTACTGAAGAAAATTTCCACTGTAAATGGTTAGGCATTTTTATAGTTTAATCTTGTTATGAGAAATGATACTTTGGATTCTTGAGGATTTGGAGTGACAGAAATACACTGAAATAAAGTTTTCCTTGCATGCCCCTATAGTAAGAGGCGTGGGTTTGATCCCTGGGTCAGGAAGATACCCTAAAGGAGGATATGGCAATCCACTCCAGTGTTCTTGCCTGGAGAATCCCATGGACAGAGGAGCCTGGTGGGTATAGTCTGTGAGGTCACAAAGAGTGAGACACGACTGAACAATTGAGTGTGCAAGCGTGGGAAGAAGAAGGATGAACCTTAGAGCAAAAATACCCATTTGTTTTTGATGCTATTTAAAGTAAGAATGCCTGGCCATCCCATGGATGGAGGATCCTGGTAGGCTGCAGTCCATGGGGTCACTAAGAGTTGGATACGACTGAGTGACTTCACTTTCAGTTTTCACTTTCATGTATTGGAGAAGGAAATGGCAACCCACTCCAGTGTTCTTGCCTGGAGAATCCCAGGGACGGGGGAGCCTGGTGGGCTGCCGTCTGTGGGGTCGCACAGAGTCAGACACGACTGAAGTGACTTAGCAGTAGCAAAGTAACAATGCTGTGCTATGACAACCTGTAACGGGACCTACTTCTCCAGCCCCTGCCCCACCCAGCTTCACAGCTCTTTCTTGTAGGATGAAAGGAGGACCATTTCTGCCTCTCAGCTTTCCTCTTTAAAAAAAGAAAAGAATTAATTAATTTGGTTGTACCGGGTCTTTGTTGTGGCATGTGGAGTCTATTTCCCTGTCCAGGGATCAAAGCTGAGCCCCTTGCATTTGGGAAGTCAGAGTCTTAGCCACTAGACCACCAAGGAAGTCCCCTGTCTCTCAGATCCCCTCTCACCCACCCAGCACTCCCACTGTATAGCCTGCCTTCCACACCGTCTCATCACCAACCTTCCCTCTTGGTTTGTAAGACTCCTCTCCTATTGACCAAATCTAATTTTTGTCAGTGCTAAATATTTCTTGTTGTTCAGTTGCTCTGTCATGTCCGACTCTTTGCGACCCCATGGACTGCAGCACGCCAGGCTTCCCTGTCCTTCACCATCTCCCAGAGCTTGCTCAAACTCATGTCCACTGAGTTGGTGATGCCATCCAACCACCTTGTCCTTAAACGACACCAAAAACAAACAAACAAAACTACTAGAATTCCATGAGCTAAATCTCTTCTGTATTTTGTCTCTTCACAATCCAGCTCTAAACCTGGCTATATTTTGTCCATACTTCTGAGTGTAATAATCTGGAATAATCTGTTCAAATTTCTCCTCCTGAGTTTGTACCCCATTCCCCATTTCAACTTTTATACTATTCTTTCTCTTTCCTACAGGTGAATTGAATGGACTCCCAATTATTAATATCTTTACCCTTTTTCTGTTTGTATCACTCATTTTGCTTGCTTCCATCACCATCAGTAGCCGACTTTTGTCTCTGGACAGGACAGAACCCTTACGTCAATACCATCCTTTGACCTAGATCAGAGAAATACCTGCCCTGGGCTCCATGCTTTAGAGCAGGGGTCCTCAACCCCCAGGCCACAGATCAGTACTGGCAGTGGGTGAGCAAGCAAACCTGGGTTAGCCACCCTCTAACTCCCTGGTCAGTTATCTGGTCTGGGAAATTGTAGCTACAGGCTTGGGGACCTAGATCTGCCCTTCACTGGATTGTGAAGAAATTCGACGAGTGACAAGTAAGCCAGAGAGTGACGACAAAGCATACCTCCCAGAGCAGTCATTGTTAGTGTGGCCTAGTGTGCACGCATGCTTGTGCAGTTGTGTCCGACTTGGTGACACCATGGACTGTAGCCCACCAGGTGCCTCTGTCCATGGGATTCTCCAGGCATAAATACTGGAGTGGGTTGCCATTTCCTTCTCCAGGGGATCTAACCCTCGTCTCCTGTGTATCTTGTATTGGCAGGAGGATTCTTTACCCCTGAGCCACCTAGCCAGAGACCAATCAATATTCGTTCTGTGTTCCATAAGGCTGTTGATGAATGGCCTATTGATGAATATCATACTTATTAGGGTTCTCAAGAGAAACAGAACCAATAGGATATGTATATATAAAAAGAGACTAGTTATAAGGAGTTGGATCACATGGTTATGGAGACTAGTAAGTCCCAATCTGCAGGGGTGAGGCTGGCAGGCTTGAGACCCAGGAAAACTGATGAGGTTCCAGCCTGAGGGGGCCACTGGAAATCAAGGAGACTCGATGGTGCTGATGAACCTGACAGAAGGCATTTGCTGGAGAATTCCCCCTGACGTGGGAAGGCTGGTCTTTTTGTTTTCTATTCAGGCCCTCAATAGATTGGATAAGATCCATTCACATTATAGATGGCATTCTGCTTACTCAAAGTTCACTGATTTAAATAATCTCATCCCATACACCCTCCTCATTAACATACAACATAAACATCACATCTACTTTCTAGGATTAAATCCCAGACAGCTCAGACACGGCAGAATGAAAGTGATTTGACAGTCTCCCTCAGTGACTCATTTCGATTTACTTATTTAGTTCAAATCATTCTTGCTTTTCATACCTAAATCTTCTGAAACTTCACATGCATGGAAGTGTCATGGTGTACAAAGGGCCTGATGTGAAAAACGAAAATGAGACTGAAGGTGATGCCTGGGGCAGAGTAAAGTGTGCCGTCTGTAGGGTTTTGTGATGAAAGGCTCTCCATGGTTTCTGGCAGTTACCAAGTGGATAAGTGGTCATTTAAGACTGATTCAGTACATTTTGTAGGGCTGGAAATTCCTGATTACTTATTCACTTTTAGATGAAGAAATTCAGTAATAAATAGACTACCAACCAACGTGACCACATGGTGAGATTCGTCACTGAAGAATGCCTCCTGCTGTCTCCCTTCTCCACCTTGGAAAGTCAAACCACCTGTTCATCATCAGTGATATCTCAGCTATAAAAATTAAATAGGGGTGGGATGGGGAGGTTAGGAGGGAGGTTCAAGAGGGAGGATTAAGAAGGAGGGGGCATATGTATACTTTCGCTGATTCATGTATGGCAGAAGCCAACATAACATTGTAAAGCAATTATCCTCCAATTAAAAATAAGTTTAAAAAATTAAGTAATGCCGCAAGACATAAACCATAGCAATGCGAAATCTTTTAAAGCATATTTGTCTATTGTATAGATGCTAAGTGTTACTATTGTCACTGTGGCAAGATAAGACCTATAAAGTTGGGGGTCTTCCTTGCCTAGAAGAAGAAAAACAAACCCTCTTTGAGAACGCACCTTTGTATTTACATCGCCATATATGCAGGAGTTCTAGCATTAAGTTGTAAATGTCATGTACTCTAGGACACACCCATGCTTAAAATCATAACCAGACATCTCAACCCGGTAACATTTAGGCATATTGCCTCTCCCATTACTGCAGGTTCAAGTGAAGTGCTACTCGCTTAGTCGTGTCCAACTCTTTGCGACCCCATGGACTGAAGCCCACCAGGCTCCTCTGTCCATGGGATTCTCCAGGCAAGAATACTGGAGCGGGTTGCCATTTCCTCCTCCTCCAGGGGATCTTCCCAACCCAGGGATCAAACCCACGTCTCTTGCGGCTCCTGCATCGGCAGGAAGATTCTTTACCACTGGAGCAATTCTTTACCACTGGGCTACCCAGAGGGCTACCACTGGGTAGCCCTCCTGTAGGTTACCCAAGGATTATTTTCTTTTTTGACCTGTAAAAAATTTATTTGCCACCATTCTTTTAAAATAACAACTTTGAAGATCCAAACAGCATCTTAGGACTTCTAGACAGAGCTGTTTCATCTATTCCATAGTGCTGAAGGGGATCAGTATATTTTAAATTATACTGTTAATAGAAATAATACAACATGGAATTCGTCTTTGAAGTTATATCTTATCTAATGGCTAATACAGTACTGAAATACTCTCACAACCATCAAGTTAGGCAACGTTTAGGGGGGAAATAAAAAAATAAAGTCAACTAAAATAGCTCTTTTGTTGGTACAATGGAGCAAGTGAAGTGATAAAACTAAAGCGATAACAGTGTCTTAAGCCGCAGACCTCAATAGAGTCCTAAAAAGCTATCTGTGTACAACATCATCTTCTGTGTCTGCTTTTGATAATCCTTTTGAGTTAGAACCTAACTAGTATTTTCTAATATTACCTCAAAAATTGCTTTTATTTCATGTTCATGTGTTGTACAATGAGGAACCATCTTCAGTTCAGTCTCTCAGTCGTGTCTGACTCTTTGCGACCCCATGAACTGCAACACGCCAGGCCTCCCTGTCCATCACCAACTCCCGGAGTTCACCCAAGCCCATGTCCATTGAGTTGGTGATGCCATCCAACCATCTCATCCTCTGTCGTCCCCTTCTCCTCCTGCCCTCAATCTTTCCCAGCATCAGGGTCTCTTCAAATGAGTCAGTTCTTCGCATCAGGTGACCAAAGTATTGGAGTTTCAGCTTCAACATCAGTCCTACCAATGAACACCCAGGACTGATCTCCTTTAGGATGGACTGGTTGGATCTCCTTGCAGTCCAAGGGACTCTCAAGAGTCTTCTCCAACACCACAATTCAAAAGCATCAGTTCTTCGGTGCTCAGCTTTCTTTATAGTCCAACTCTTATATCCATACATGACCACTGGAAAAACCATAGCCTTTACTAGACAGACCTTTGTTGACAAAGTAATGTCTCTGCTTTTCAATATGCTGTCTAGGTTGGTCATGACTTTCCTTCCAAGGAGTAAGAGTCTTTTAATTTCGTGGCTGTGGTCACCATCTGCAGTGATTTTGGAGCCCAGAAAAAAGGTCAGCCATTGTTTCCACTGTTTCCCCATCTATTTGCCATGAAGTGATGAGACTGGATGCGTGATCTTAGTTTTCTGAATGTTGAGCTTTAAGCCAACTTTTTCACTCTCCTCTTTCATTTTCATCAAGAGACTCTTTAGTTCTTCTTCACTTTCTGCCATAAGGGTGGTGTCATCTGCATATCTGAGGTTATTGATATTTCTCCTGGCAATCTTGATTCCAGCTTGTGCTTCTTCCAGCCCAGCATTTCTCATGATGTACTCTGAGTAGAAGTTAAATAAGCTGGGTGACAATATACAGCCTTGATGTACTCCTTTTCCTATTTGGAACCCGTCTGTTGTTCCATGTCCAGTTCTAACTGTTGCTTCTTGACCTGCATACAGGTTTCTCAGGAGGCAGGTCAGGTGGTCTGGTATTCCCATCTCTTTCAGAATTTCCCACAGTTTATTGTGATCCACACAGTCAAAGGCTTTGGCATAGTCAATAAAGCACAAATAGATGTTTTTCTGAAACTCTCTTGCTTTTTCAATAATCCAGCAGATATTGGCAATTTGATCTCTGGTTCCTCTGCCTTTTCTAAAAGATGTTCCAGCTTGAACATCTGGAAATTCATGGTTCACGTATTGCTGAAGCCTGGCTTGGAGAATTTTGAGCATTACTTTACTAGCATGTGAGATGAGTGCAATTGTGCGGTAGTTTGAGCATTTTTTGGCATTGCCTTTCTTTGGGATTGGAATGAAAACTGACCTTTTGCAGTACTGTGGCCACTGCAGAGTTTTCCAAATTTGCTGGAACCATCTTAGGAAGTAAATTATAAGGAGATTTAAAAAATCTAACTTAAAGACTTTAGAATCATGTTAAACCCAGTAGAGGTCCCTTTTTTCTTTTAGATTATTTAAATTTGCAATGTCAGCTAAGCTCTATTTTGTAAAGTGAGCATGTCACCTTGTTTTCATTGTTAGGTATGGCTTCAGGTTACCAAGAAGATTGCTTTGTTGTTGCTCAGTCACTCAGTCATGTTCGACTCTGCAACCCCATGGACTGCAGCATGCCGGGCTTCCCTGTCCTTCACTATCTCCTGGAGTTTGTTCAAACTCATATCCATTGAGTTGATGATGCCATCCAACCATTGCATCCTGTTGTCCCCTTCTCCTCTTTCCCTCAGTGTTTTCCAGCATCAGGGTCTCAACTCCAATCATGCAACAATTATTGAATAGAAAGCATTAAGTGTTTGGCGCAGTTCAGTGATCCTTGAGCTCGTACAGGGAGACCTTAGGCAGATGTGCACTAAGGTAAATAAGTCTTGTTCCTCATTCTCAAGGAATTCCCAGTTTGGTGTCAGAGAAGTACCCATGTATGGATATTTACCACATGACCTGGTGTGGGCAGGTTCCAAGTCCTGAATGCAGAGGAGGGGACCTAACCCAGCTCAGGTGAAAATGACGAGGTACCTGGTGAAACATCCCACTCCTGAGTTTTTGTGTTTCATAAGTCAACCCATGAGTGATTATGTCAATTTATTTGGTCATAACCAAAATTTTTTTTCTCCATTTTGAAAACATTTATTTTTAATTGAAGGATAATTGCTTTACAATGTTGTGTTGAAAACGTTTTTAAATGAAGAAAAATAAACTAGAAAAATTTTGTCTCCATTCTGAACCTTCCTTTAGTCCATTTTCCTCCATCTCTCTGAGACACAAACTTGATTTTATCTTCCTAATGAAACTCCCATGGGTCTCCCATCACCTGCCTGACTGATAAGGTCTCAGTCTCTCCTGGCATATCCTTCTCTCACCCTCCTAACTTGCCATCCTGGCCTGTTACTCACTTTTCTTGTCCTAGATCTCCAGCCAAACTCAAACCTCACATATTTGCCAATTGCCCTAGAATGCTCCTCTGCTCTTGCATGTGTGTGCTTAATCACGTTCGACTCTTTGTGACTCCCTGAACTCTAGCCTGCCAGGCTCCTCTGTCCGTGGAATTCTCCAGACAAGAATACTGGAGTGGGTTTTCCATTTCCTTCTCCAGGGGATCTTACTGACCCAGGCATTGAACCCAGCTCTCCTGCATTCACAGATGGACTCTTTACCAACGGGTCACCTGGGAAGCCTCCTCTACTTTTGATGATAACCTAGTCATCTTTTAGGATCCAGTTCAGAAGTTTTCTCTTTTGTGAAAACTTTCTTAGCTTCCCAAACAAAGTGATTTTCCTTCCTTTGTGTTATCATTGTAGCTTATTCATATCTGTTATTGTAGCAATAAGTGGTGTCTTGCAATTGCTTGTTTAAATATCCACACCTAGCCTCTAAGCACCTTGACAGCAAAGAAAATATCTTATGTATTTTTCTCTGCCTGGCATGTAGAAAGCAGCAAAAAAGAAACTTGTGATGCATCATAAATGGTTGCTCTTTTTGCTTCATTGTAGCAATTCAGTGTCTTGCAATTATTTATTTAATCATCCACTCCAATTCCAGACTCAGTATCTTAAGGGCAGAGACTATGCCTTAAGTATTTTTATCTGACTAACATATAAGATGAGTGAATAAACAGATGAGTTAATTTGGGAAACTGGCTATCAATAATAACATTTCATATCTGTAATGACCATTAAATTTTCCTAATGAGAAGATATACAACATAAATACTAGATCACTTGAGAAAGACACAGCAAGAATGTTGTTGGGTGAAAGTTATCAACTAAGGTGATTGTGCAAGAATAAAACTGTGTCTCCCTCGGACCCCCATAAAATATTAGGAAATAATGATCTGGAAAGGATATGGTACCAGATATGCTAGAAGTAGGTGACTCAGTGGTAAAGAATCTGCTTGCAATAGGGGGACCTGTGTTCGATCCCTGGGTTGGAAAGATCCCTTAGATGAGGGACTGGCGACCCACCCCAGTATTCTTGCCTGGGAGATCCCATGGACAGAGGAGCCTGGTAGGTTACACTCCATGGGGTCACAAAGAGTTGGATACGACTGAGCACTTAGCATCACCTGAAGCCTATAAGGTCAGCCCACCTTGCTGCTCATGACAATCTATAAAGGAGACTTAGAAAAACTCCAGGGGTCCCGATTTGAGAGCATTTTCCTTGCTCTCGGTGCAATCCTCCTTCCTCTCACCTAGACTCAGCCCTGGAATGTTTAAAGGATGCCGACAAAGCTCCAAGGCTCCAGGTTCCCATCCTCATAGGGCTCTTACCCCAAAGGGCATCCCGTCTAACAACTAGATGTCAAGTAGCGAACACACTGGCCCTCAATTCTCTCTCTCCAGTTATGTTCACCGGCGCCCATATTCTGGTTGTTCACTGATCCCATGGGCCCTCCAAGCCATTTGCAATCGATCACATCCTTTGTGTATCCACTTCATCCATTTCCAGCTTCGAGCCCATGGTTCATCACTATAATAGATCTCTTGGATATGCTCTCAATGCCCTAGACAATGGGTCAGTGAGCTAAGCCCTTCAGTCCAAATAGCCCACAAACAGGTTTTATAAATAGTGTTGAGTTGGAACACAGCCATCCTCCCCTTTAATTGAGATATTGTCTGCAGCTGCTTTTGCACTAAAGTGATGAGCTGAGTAGTTGTGACAGACATTGTGTGGCTGCAAAGCAAGCCATATCTAATTTCACATTCTTGTAATCATTATAAGGAAAGGAACAAACTTCTGCACGCTTAAAGGTGGACCAGGGAAGAAACGTTTCCGCTCTGTGAAACACTGAACTTGTAGTTCTATCAATGACTTAATGATGTTCTACTAAAGGCCCGTTAAATCTGTACATGTTACTTTTACTTTGGGTTCTCCATTGAGGCCCTTGGGGTGAGGCTGAGATCCTTCCCCTGATTGTGTTTGTAGATACCAGAGGACTTGACCAGGGCTTATGTTAGGAAGGAGGCAGGAAGGACAGTTGGAGATTTGGTGAACTGACCTGCACTGCATAAGGCAGAGGGGAGAATGGGGTCACTCAGGATACATGGATGTGATTCCATGCCTTATCCCAGGTCTAGTGGTGGTGACACTTGCCGACAGTCTGTTCCTTTTTCAAGAATGTAATTTCTCTCAAACATCCACTAGGGGAGTGAAAAGCCCCTTGGAACTTCTCATCCCCATCACATTCTATTAATAATTCACGGAGGCAGACTTCCCTTTATAAGAAGCCTCTGTGGTCTTCCTTTGCCCTATGGACCAGCCATCCTAAGTAGTTTTCATCTCCTGCTTCTGATAAGCATGTAATTGCATGTAACAAAAAAAGAGTCCACTGATAGTTTCAATAAAATAAAAGACTTTTAATAAATACTTATTGAGCTAAAACAAAAAATGACATATTCAGGTGAGAAAAAGACCCAGGCATCTGAAGAAAAGCATATGTTAATTATGCAATTCACGATTTTACTTTGAAAATAGTTAAAAAACCAACACATGCATCTGATTATCTCATATTCCTCGTCTCCAGGCTGCCCTTTGCACGCTTTCTGTGCACAGATACTTTTCACCATTGTGATTCTGACACGCAAACCATCTCATCCCTTCTGCATTAACAATGACACAGAGGCAGCCAGTATCAGGCCAATAGGAAATGAACTACGGTTCTGATTTTATCCCAACAGGAAAGAAGAGATGTTTATAATTTCCCAGTAGGAAATCAGATCTATTTCTCTGCATAGCTTGACAAGATGGTATGTCTTTTCCCTCTCTATTAACTTAATACCAAAATAAATGGCAACTCAGAGTTAAATGAACAGGAATAGACTGCTAATGTCAATCAAAATAGATGCCAATCTCACTTCTACTGTCAGTTGCATGGAACTCAAGTTCATTACTGAAAGTATTTATAATTTTCTTTTCTCATTGTCTAAATCAGAGAAAGAGAGAAAAAAAAGCCAGACTATGGGACTTCCCTGGTGGTGCAATGGTTAAGAATCTGCCTCCCAATGCAGGGACATGGGTTCAGTCCCTGGCCAAGGAACTAAGATCCACATGCCCTGGAGCAACTGAGCCAGTGCACCGCAACTGCTGAGCCTGTGGGTCTCAACTACTGAGCCCATGCTTTAGAGCCCATGCTCTGCAACGAGAGAAGCCCCCTTGCGTCACAACTAGAGAAAAAGGCCACGTGGCACAACAAAGACCCAGACTGCCCCCCAAAATGCCAGACTACAACTTACATCACATCATTTTATTTCAAGAGTTGTCTTCTATAATTTCCCCGAACTCTCCTCATCCAGTCGACCCCCACCACCATTTTTAGCTGGAAGGTTACATATGAAATCAATGATACACTGTTCATATTTACCTGAAAATGCAAATATAAATCTATCTGTGTAAAAATGATCCCTTAAATCAAATTTCCAGACTCAGAAACCTCCTATTTAATGCCCGGAGCTAGTCTCAGATCCTCAGATGTATATTTTGCTGCTTTCCAAGTTGAAAAACATATTCTAGATGACTCATGCTTCAGTGCTGATTTTTCCTTAGCAACATGAAACGGACAAGAGAAGGAGCCTGGTTTACTGACAGCAGCTCTCTGCCTGTGGGTGGGCACTGGCAAGTGCTTCCATATGCATCACACTTAAGATGCTTCTTCTAGGAGGCTTCTTATCGAAACAGTGTATAAAGCAGTGACACTCCCAAGGAAGTGACGGATAAAGACAGAGCCCGTAAATTGGTGCCCAAGGTTGGCCTATGCTCTTGTCAGGACATTTATGCATTCCTCCACTGACAACTTTCTTCATCTGGGGTAAGTGGTCATATGGTTTGTGGTGAGTGCAGGGAGGAAATTTAAAAATAGAGAAGAACAAATGTTAGCTTAGATGCCTGCATTGCCATCAGATATTCATTGATATCCAAAAGAAATGGGGCCAGTTATGTACATTCATATAAATGTGTCTATCTCTTACGATATACTTGTCATCTGTTAAAGAGTGTACACACCTGTAAGATTTATTACTGCAGTGTCTTTGGAGAATGCATGCTCAGTTACTCAGTCGTATCCCACTCTTTGCAACCCTATGGACACAAAGAGGCTCCTGCCAGGCTCCTCTGTCCATGGGATTTCCAAGGCAAGAATACTGGAGTGGGTTGCCATTTCCTCCTCCAGGAGATCTTCCTGACCTAGGGATCAAACCCACATCTCTTTTTGTCTCCTGCATTGGCAGGCGGGTTCTTTACCACTAGTGCCACCTGGGAAGCCCAACAGTAGTGAGGACTTAAATAGTACACTAAGATCTTCTAGAATTTCATACATGCATCTCTTCCTGGGAGGAGATCCCTGAACGTGCCCACACAGTTAAGATGATGTTTTGGAAGGAGTCATTAGAATCACGTCTTCCTATTTGGTTCCATACATCAAGGGGAGGATGATGCCTACAAATAATGGCTAAACTTATTATATTAAATCGCACCTATGTCTCAAATAACACTGCATCATAGATGCCATGTGTAAATTGTTTTTCTTCTTGATCTTCTGAATTCAATATAGTAAAACCTATTGTATGGTTTATTAATTAAAGTGTATTTACCTCTTAGGCACGCAAGGCCCCTAGAAGCCTCTCACTACAGGTAGAAGGAGAAGAAAGTTAAGTCAAACTTTCCAGTTGTTGTTAGGTTATCCAGTCTGATAAAGAGGTCTCAGTGAAAGCTACACCAGCACAAACAAATCAACAACAAAAAAGAGCTGCTGTCAGGTTATTTTTTTTTAAAGTTTATTTATTTTAATTGGAGGCTAATTACTTTACAATATTGTATTGGTTCTGCCACACATCAACATGAATCCACCACGGGCGTACACGTGTCCCCCATCCTGATCAGCTGACTAGCAACTCCTTGAGATTCTGGGGTCTTAGATAGTCTTGGCCTTCTTCTCCTGGGGCCAACACTGAGGCCCCTGCTATTGAAATCTCATCTACATTCATTGGTTAGAAAAATTAAATAGTAAGTTCATTTGCTCGAGCACATGATTAAGTTACGGTAAAACTAATGTGGTTGGAAATGAATTAATTTGAGTTTTAAAAGTAAGCTTTCTCTGTTATGTTTTTATCAAGAAAAGGAATCACTGAAGTGATAAGGCAGTAAACATAAGTGGGAAACTCATACAAAGAAGTCAACAGAACCAAGTCAGTCTGTGAGGGTACGATGAGGATAGGAACAAGCCAGTTTCCGGAAAATTGAGATTTATCACCTATAATCCAGGAATACAGAACAAAAGCTGTATTTTCTGATACAGAGTAGTGCCCAAGCTGGGGTTCTATGTGGGATTTTTTTTTTTTAGTCTTAATATATGATTACTAGAGTAAAAAAGTTTTTCCCCAGAGAAATATTGGTTTAAAAAATGCTTTCAGGGACTTCCCTGGTGGTCCTGTGGTTGAGACTCCAACTTCCAATTCAGGGAGCTCAGGTTCCATACCTGGTCAGGGAACTAAGATCCCACGTGGCCATGCAGCGTGGTCAAGAAGTAAAAATTAATGATGCTTTCAGCTAACTAGATGGCCAGGCAGTTCCTAAAACAGTTGCTTTGTGCAGTGAGTGTTAATATGATGTTCTCTCTGGAGAGTATAATTCTACAAAGGAGCCTCACAGAAACATTTAACAACTGACTGTAATTTGTGATTAACAATTCCTATGATGACTGGTTTGCATTATAGTAAATATACGGGCCACCCCCTTAATTAATTCTTACCGCAAAATCTACAGATGATGTGACAGAGTATCTATAGGAATTTTTTTAAAGAATCTTTTGATGTGGACCATTTTTAAAGTCTTCGTTGAATTTGTTGCAATATTACTTTTGTTCTGTGCCTAAGTTTTATAGCTGTGAGGCATGTGGGACCCCAGCTCCCCGATCAGGGACTGAACCTTCACCCCCTGCACTGGAAGGCGAAGTCCTAACCACTGGACCACCAGGGAAGTCGCTATGCGGATGTTAAACAAGCAGTTCTTGGGGTTGAGGGTTGGAGGGTTGGAGTGACTTGTAGTGTTCAGCTATACTCTTGGTGTAAATAAACCCACCATGGCTGATTTCAGAGTACCAACATGATCCCACAGATTGTGGAGCTGGGGAGAGATGTATATTGGCCACCATTAGAGAGTGTTTCTACCATCTGGATACAAATAAAAATTAAGAAACTTTACTCAAGAGGATAGAGCAGAGTAAGATGCAATTAAATAGTTAGTGTTGAGTTTAAAGTGTTTATACCTTTTTATAGAATATAACAACATAATATTATGTAGTAATACAAATTATGTGATTTTTAATAACTATTTAACAACTAGTTTGAAAATTTCCTAGAAATTTAACAGTTGGTTCTTGTGCACTTGTGTGAGCTGGCTCCAGTATATCATGACTTTCAGAGCTAAGTAATATTTTTGTTAGGAACAAAGGTTTTATTTTTAAGGAATGAAAATGTAAAAGGCCTTCAGTTAATGTATATTGCTGTGTCTAGATGAGTACTTTCTAGACACACTATTTCTCTTTTTTTAAGCTTTTTGTTTTGTATTAGGGTATAGTCAATTAACAAACTGTGAGAGCTGGACTATAAAGAAAGCTGAGCGCCGAAGAATTGATGCTTTTGAACTGTGGTGTTGGAGAAGATGCTTGAGAGTCCCTTGGACTGCAAGGAGATCCAACCAGTCAATCTTAAAGAAATCAGCCCTGAATATTCATTGGAAGGACTGAAGCTGAAACTTCAATACTTTGGCCACCTGATATGAAAAATTGACTCATTAGAAAAGATCCTGATGCTGGGAAAGATTGAAGGCAGGAGAAGAAGGGGATGACAGAGGATGAGATGGTTGGATGGCATCACTGACTCGATGGACATGAATTTGAGTAAGCTCTGGGAGTTGGTGATGGACAGGGAAGCCTGGTGTGCTGCAGTACATGAGGTCACAAAGAGTCAGACACGACTGAGTGACTGAACTGAACTGATTGCATACAAAGAAAAGTCCTTCTTCTCTGTCTTCAAGTTTTGCCTGATCCTTTGTCCTTGTATCTGATCACTGGGGCTGCTGTTCAGGGGTCCTACTGCAGAAGTTCATCAGATCAGATCAGACCAGATCAGTCACTCAGTCGTGTCCGACTCTTGCGACCCCATGAATTGCAGCATGCCAGGCCTCCCTGTCCATCACCAACTCCCGGAGTTCACTGAGACTCACTGAGTCAGTGATGCCATCCAGCCATCTCATCCTCTGTCATCCCCTTCTCCTCCTGCCCTCAATCCCTCCCAGCATCAGAAGCTTTTCCAATGAGTCAACTCTTTGCATGAGATGGCCAAAGTACTGGAGTTTCAGCTTTAGCATCATTCCTTCCAAAGAAATCCCAGGGCTGATCTCCTTCAGAATGGACTGGTTGGATCTCCTTGCAGTCCAAGGGACTCTCAAGAGTCTTCTCCAACACCACAGTTCAAAAGCATCAATTCTTCGGTGCTCAGCCTTCTTCACAGTTCAACTCTCACATCCATACACGACCACAGGAAAAACCATAGCCTTGACTAGACTAACATTTGTTGGCAAAGTAATGTCTCTGCTTTTGAATATGCTATCTAGGTTGGTCATAACTTTCCTTCCAAGGAGTAAGTGTCTTTTAATTTCATGGCTGCAGTCACCATCTGCAGTGATTTTGGAGCCCAGAAAAATAAAGTCTGACACTGTTTCCACTGTTTCCCCATCTATTTCCCATGAAGTGGTGGGACCGGATGCCATGATCTTCGTTTTCTGAATGTTGAGCTTTAAGCCAACTTTTTCACTCTCCACTTTCACTTTCATCAAGAGGCTTTTTAGTTCCTTTTCACTTTCTGCCATAAGGGTGGTGTCATCTGCATATCTGAGGTTATTGGTATTTCTCCCGGCAATCTTGATTCCAGCTTGTGTTTCTTCCAGTCCAGCGTTTCTCATGATGTACTCTGCATATAGGTTAAATAAACAGGGTGACAATATACAGCCTTGACAAACTCCTTTTCCTATTTGGAACCAGTCTGTTGTTCTATGTCCAGTTCTAACTGTTGCTTCCTGACCTGCATACAGATTTCTCAAGAGGCACATCAGGTGGTCTGCTATTCCCATCTCTTTCAGAATTTTCCAGTTTATTGTGATCCACACAGTCAAAGGCTTTGGCATAATCAATAAAGCAGAAATAGATGTTTTTCTGGAACTCTCTTGCTTTTTCCATGATCCAGCAGATGTTGGCAATTTGATCTCTGGTTCCTCTGCCTTTTCTAAAACCAGATTGAACATCAGGAAGTTCACAGTTCATGTATTGCTGAAGCCTGGCTTGGAGAATTTTGAGCATTACTTTACTAGCATGTGAGATGAGTGCAATTGTGTGGTAGTTTGAGCATTCTTTGGCATTGCCTTTCTTTGGGATTGGAATGAAAACTGACCTTTTTCAGTCCTGTGGCCACCGCTGAGTTTTCCAAATTTGCTGGCATATTGAATGCAGCACTTTCACAGCATCATCTTTCAGGATTTGGAATAGCTCAACTGGAATTCCATCTCCTCCACTAGCTTTGTTCATAGTGATGCTTTCTAAGGCCCACTTGACTTCACATTCCAGGATGTCTGGCTCTAGGTCAGTGATCACACCCTTTCCCAAATGTCTCCCAGGCTCTTCTGTGTTCATATCCTTGGTCCTACCATTACTGTGACATCAGTCATCTTCCTCCTTAACTTCCTCATCACATTCTCCAAGGGTGTGATGGATTATTCAGCCAAGGGAGTGATTATTATGGCTAACACTTAATGTTGGTGCAAATTAGTGTTCACCTCTAAAGTTTGCTGAAGACCTATTTTCTGTTTCCACAGGGAACCTACTGTGCCTTTGGGGATGCGGGTGAAAACCCAGCATTTCTACAAACACTGCATTTCATCTTCCTAAAACGAAACTAGATAAAAAGTATGATATTCAAAGAGACAATTTATTACCTCAGGAAGTCCCTCCTTGCAGTAGCTTTTAGCCTTAAGGTTAATATAAAATCCTTGACATGATGTGTTGTATGTAGGCTTTATGGTCCCATTACATTCTTTTCTGTGTATGTATGCTCAGTCACTCAGTTGTGTCCAACTTTCTGAAACCCCACCAAGCTCCTCTGTCCATGGAATTTTCCAAGCAAAAATAATGGAGCAGGCTGCCATTTCCTTCTCCAGGGGACCTTCCAACCCAGGGACTGAAACCATGTCTCTTGTGTCTCCACAAGAATTGGCAGCCAGATTCTTTAACACTCGCATCACCTGGGAAGCCCTTTCTAGTAGCTTTATAATAGATATTAATACCATAAAAAAGTCATCACTAAACGTAAAGTTCATAGGTAAGGCTCCTAATATTAGAAAATGGGACATATTCAAGAAGCCTTTTGTGCCTGACTTTCTGGAGTCGGGAGTCTAGATAATAGAGAAATAGGAATGAATATCAATAATATTTTAGACAAATGGAATACTAGCAAATATGGAATTGGTTTACTTGTGAATGTTTAACTGAGTTATTTAAGAAATATTAATAATTTAATTCCGTTTATAATTATTTAATAGATTCTGAGAGAGATTTTTTTATTCTCAATACTTCGTTTCTAATAACAGGAATTGGAATAATTTTAGGAGTAAGTATAAACCTGAATTTTGAAAGGGTCAATCATAGTTCAGGATTTGGAAGATAAAATGTTCAAGTGAGCCTTGAGCTTAGTGTAACACATGTGCTGCTTCAATCCTTTTTGCAATAATACCTCAGAGCAAATAAAACCAGCTGTGTACATGAAAAATTCAAATTAAGTATGTTTCAAACAGCCGCTGGTACTGAAGAATCCATTTGCAACTCTATTCTATTTCTTCTGTTACTGAATTCAAGCAAATAGATTGTCAATAAAACTTCATGAGTATCTAAAGTCAGAACATCTCTGATTTATGACAAACACTAATATAACCCAAAGGTTGTTATTGAGCAGAGCTAAAAGATATTAGAAAACAAGATGATAGAGATAGGTAAATGATAGAGATGAGTAATGCGTTATGTGTCTAAATATTATGAATATTAAATATCATCCTTAGTAATGCAGTAAACCCAGAATTTTAAGAATTATATATTTATTTACTGTTCATATATAGTTCACATATTGTTCACACAGTTATGTGAAGTATTTTGATAGTTTATTTAAAATTGGCCTAAGAAATTTTATAATTGTTTTCTAGCAAAATTACAAGTTTATTCATTAATTCTAGCTAAATAATCTGGCTATTACAAGTAAAGGCAGGGTTAATTTAAGATTATTACTATAGTTACAGAAATGATACCATTTTCCTATGAAACAGAATTTTTGAGAGATTAGTCTGTACCCTTATCTTTGAGAAAGTCTGGGTACAAGGTCTCTCCTTGAAAGTAGATGAGCTACCTTGATGCAGGTGAGGGTTGCATGGATGCTGTCATTGGTCACAATTGGCCCCAGGCCCCTATGAGCCCATTTTCAGCTCACACGGAGATATATGTAGCCCACCCTGGAGAAGCTCCAGGTTTTTGCCTCCCATCAACATCCTTGAGCCACAGGCCTGAGCTAAAGGAGGTGACATACTTACTCATCTTTCTTGTGTCCCCTCCCTACTCATGCCTTGAGAAGTCTGGCTCTGGGTAGAAAGAGATGGAGAATGAGGCAGAGTAACTTTGAGGCTCTAGATCATTCCAGCAGGAGGTCTGTTAGTTTGGTGCTGCTTTTAACTTCAGGGGTTCTGAAACAGGATGAATTGCTGAGAGGCGGGACCACACAGAAGGGAGGGCCTGAAGCCTCAGGGACCCCAGGAACCACGTCCTCCGGCAGTGGAAGCAGCACTGGCCTGAGCTGGGAGGGGGTGGAGGCTGGCCTTCCTGCTTTATTTCCCACGGTGCGCAGAGGTGTGGGCTTGATCCTCTGGCCCTGCCCGAATAGTCATCGGATATAACGATGTGAATTAATTGACAGTATCTTTATCAAATAATTTGGGAAGCCACTCAGAAGAAATGAATTGCTTAGCAGGTAGCAGGGAAGACAATGTCACTAAAAAATGCAGGTAAAGCTAATGAAACTTGGACATGTCCAGTGATTTTTGAAACCAACAGGCTGACTAGTTTTAATGCACAATAAAATAAGCTATTTTGAGTGACATGGAAAAAATAAGATTCCTTTATAATGTATATTATATAAATGAACAGTGTACAAGGGATTTGCATAGATTTTCTTACCTCCTCCTGAGGAATAAGTGACTTTTTTCTTTAAAAGGCCCGATCTTGCCTTCTTTCTTAACTTTTCCATGATTGTGATTTCACTAGTTCATCTAGAACAGAATTTAAATATCTAATCAAGGTGGAAAGAATTACACACTTAGACTTAAAACACTCAAATACTCAATTTGCTCTTCAAAATAAAGCAAAATGGCTCGGGATTCAGAAATTTTAATAAGTTCCAAGTTTTTATACTATTAGCCATCTGCTTAGGCAGTGGACAAATGAAAACTTGGGAATATGAATATATCAAATATTTATGGAAATCAAGTGATAATACACTCTTCAGAGAAAAAAAAAATCTCTGATATTCTAGATGAACTACACCAGGCAAATCTACATTTTGTCATCAGGTTTGTGTCTGTTGAGAGGACATCACACACTGTTTACTTTGTTTTAGATGTAACCTATGAACACTGATGATTCTGAGTGATCTTTTCAAAATACTGTCTCTCCCCCTTCTATGGGAACCAGCAGGAGCAAGAGGGCATTTTCAGTTAAATATAATCTGTATTCATGAGCTCCCTGAGTCTTTCTTACTCTCTCGCTTTAGATCTTTCTCTGGGTGACAGGTTCAGAGGTTCAGTCTTGATAAGCATATGAAAATTGGGATGTTTATTTAAACCTCTTGCCTCTGCAAAAACCCAGCCAGGATCTTTTGAGAGCAGGCTTTTTAAGGACGTTTGCTGGCACCACTGGCTTTCTTTCACACTAGCAATCCCAGGTACATCGTCTACCTTCTGGCATGTCATCACTTCTCCTTTGAGCCCTGTCAGCAAAGGAGAGAAGCAGGTACCCGAGTCAACATGGAAAGGAAGAACTGCACTTTCAGCACGTGACGCCAACAGATGCACAGGGATGGAGGGACAGCTGTGCCCATCTCAGATCTGAGACACTGGACTGTGATAAGATTTAAGGACACCAGGCTTATAAGCTGTAGATTTTAGTATATGGGGTGGGGAGGGAGGTGGGAGAGGGGTTCAGGATGGGAAACACATGTACACCCATGGCTGATTCATGTCAATGTAAGGCAAAAACCACTACAATATTGTAATTATCCTTCAATTAAAATAAATTAATTAAAAAAATAACTTTACTCCTTTAGATTAAAAACTCTTTTCTAGTTCATATACATCATTTTATATGAATCTATGTTTTGGATTTCATTCATCTAGTTGATGATAATCCTCCTGCTTGGTTCTGGGTGCTGGATGAAGCACTGGGAATCCATTCAAGAATGCGTGCTCAGTTGCTCAGTCATGCTCGACTCTTGTGACCCTATGGACTGTAGCCTGACAGGCTCCTCTATCCATGGGATTCTCCAGGCAAGAGTACTGGAGTGGGTTGCCATTTCCTCCTCCAGGGGATCTTCCTGACCCCGGGATAGAACCCCAGTCTCTTATGTCTCCTGTATTGCAGGCAGGTTCTTTACCTCTAGAACCACCTGGGAAGCCCCTATTCACGGATAAACTTGGATAAATAACATGGATAAATAACTAACTCAAGGAGGTGCTCCCCTGGGAGAATTCCTTTTTTTCCCCCTTCCATTGACTCAGTACCTTTTTCTCTGCCCCCAAGGTACCAGATTCATTATTCAACAAATATTTCTTGAACATTTCAATCATCAGGCACTGCTACCAAATGAACAGTCACAATTATAAAGCCTCAGTGACAGACAACAATACCCTTTTGTTCCATATTCACTCATCTGCTTGTTAGGTGGGTGTTGGCTGATGGAGGCTGGCTGTGTTAAGCTTGGTTCTCAGTTATGAAATGGATCTGGATTCGCTTCATTTACTTTCCATCTTCTTTAGCTTATGGGATATCCAAGGATTGGCAGAAGCACAAGAAGGGTGGGATGAAACACGGTGTTTTGCGGTCAGAGCTGGCATGCTGGCACATTCTATGAGCCAGACAAGTCACACGGCCATGCTCATCCGTGAGGGTGGAGGTACGTGTCTTCCTTGGAGTCTGGCTGGGGAGGGAGGGGTTGAATATCTGCTGAACAATCATCTCCTCTATCACAAGAGCCTACTGTGTGCCAACTATTGTGAGATGCTAAAGAGGCAGTGGCTTCCAGAGTCTGTCTTTCCTATGCTATGCTATGCTGTCACTTCAGTCGTGTCCGACTCTGTGTGACCCCATAGATGGCAGCCTACCAGGCTCCCCTGTCCCTGGGATTCTCCAGGCAAGAACACTGGAGTGGGTTGTCATTTCCTTCTCCAATGCATGAAAGTGAAAAGTGAAAGTGAAGTTGCTCAGTCGTGTCCGACTCTTAGCAACCCCATGGACTGCAGCCTACCAGGCTCCTCCATCCATGGGATTTTCCAGGCAAGAGTACTGGAGTGGGGTGCCATCGCCTTCTCTGGAGTCTGTCTTTACCGCCTACTAAATAGCAGAGATAACAGGATTGATTGAAGACCGTGGAAGAGGGATTAAGAATTTGAGCTCTGAAGTCAGGCAGTCTGTGAACTCTGGTTGCTCTATTTATTTATTTATTTTTGGCTGCTCTGGGTCTTTGTTGCTGTGTGGGCTTTCTCTAGTTGCGTTGAGCAGAGGCTACTCTAGTTGCAGTACTCAGGCTTCTCATTGTGGTGGCTCCTCTTGTTGAGGAGCATGGGCTCTAAAACACTCTGGCTTCAGTAGCTGCAGTACAGGAGCTCAGTAGATGTGGCTCCTGGACTCTAGAGCACAGGCTCTGTAGTTGTGGCACTCAAACTCACTTGTCTCATGGCATACAGGATCTTCCCAGACCAGGGAGCAAACCCTGGTTAAACTCTTATCCACTGTACCACCAGGGAAGTCCTGGTTGCTCCATTTATTAAATATATGATCAAAACAAGATTTCTTTTATCCTCTCTGAGCCCCAATTTCCACATCTGTAAATTGTAAGTGACAATAAGGTACCATCCCAGAGGGTTCTTGTGGGGATTAAATAAATAATGCATATAAAGTTTTAAACTTAGGATCTGGTGCCATGTAAAGTGAAAGTGATAATTGCTCAGACATGTCCGACTCTTGCAACCCATGGACTGTAGGACCCATGGACTATATAGCCCACCAGGCTCCTCTGTCCATGGAATTCTCCAGGCAAGAATACTGGAGCGGGTAGCCATTCTGTCCTTCAGGGGCTCTTCCTGGGATCGAAGAACCTGGGTATCCTCCATTGCAGACATATTCTTTACCATCTGAGCCATGGGCACTCTTATCATCAACACCAGGCACCCCCGGTGGCCAAGAAGAGCATCCTTGTTTCAGAGGTGCTGGGCGGTGAACTAGAGTAAGCTCTATCCTGACATTGCACGTCTATCCATTTGGGCTCCTGGCATCTGTTGGCCCATCTATGTTCCCAAGGGCCCGAAAAGCTCCTTAAGGACAAGACTGACCCCTCCTTCCTAGGATTCTGCCACTCAGGTGGCACTCAATGCATGCTGATGACAAATCGCTGAAACCCAGTCCCCTCCCCACTGAGCTCCCCATAGCACCGCTGTTAAAATGGGCTGTGGTGAAGGATCTCTTTGGCTTTTTGTTTGTGTTCATTGTTGTTGCTTTCATTTCCAGTCTGTTGCAGACCAGTGTTTTATCTGCCCAGTGATACAGAGTTCCTGATCCAATGCTTGGCTGTTGCAGCCACGTCAAGTCGCCAGAAACGTTTCTGAACATTGACTCCTTTTTCCCACATGTATCTGTGAATGAGCATCCTGTAGATCCACACTGCTTCCCAGACCAACTGCTTCCCACCCCTGCCCCTCGAATAGGGCTTCTGGGTGTCAAGTGAGTTTCCTCCTGACGTCTTTGCCAAGTGAAGGAGGCAGATCAGCAGATGCATCCTTCAGAGCCTTCCAGGTACTCAGGGCCAATGGGCCAAACCATTATTTATCTTATCAGTGGCTTTCTCCCATAATCTGTCCTTGCTGTTCTTCAAAGACAAGTTTTCTTGTAAAAACACAACAGAGGCTGCTTCAAATGCAGATACATGAGTCTAGTGTTAAGTGTAAGAAAGCGAAAGTGTTAGTTGCTTAGTTGTGTCCGACTCTTTGCAACCCCATGGATTGTAGCCTTCCAGGCTCCTCTGTCCTTGGGATTCTCCAAGCAAGAGTACTTCCCTTCTCCAGGGGATCTTCCAAATGCAGGGATCGAACCCAGGTCTCCTTTGCAGGCAGATTCTCTACTGTCTGAGCAGTAGAGTCTAGTGTTAGGTCAATTCCAAACTCCAAAGAAAACTCTGGTGTGCTTCAGGGAGGCTGCCAAGAATCCTGTAGACCAGACATGCTTCCAGCCAGAGACCACAGCCTGGAGTCTCCTGGACCACAGAGGAGATGAGCCTGGCATGAGTGCCTTCAGGGGCTCCCAAGATGTCGATAAAGTTCACTGAAAACCCAGACCAGAGCTTCTGCCTGAGCATCAGATATTATGGGTTGTTTGGCTCCTGTCAGCTTCTGGGTTCTCAAGTCGTTCCTACACAAGCTGAATGGATCTTTGCCCTCAGCTCTTTCTAAACAACCCAGGCTGGAACGTGTGTCCAAGACCCAGCAGAAGTCCCATAAAACCTCCAGCCCACTTGCTGCACCCCAGTATGACCCCCACTGCCTCTGACCACCTCTTGGCTGCTCTGTGTAGCAGGCAGGGGGCAACAAAGCAGCTTGGGTCCCCCCAGCCTCCAGCAGCTAGTGGAGGAGTATGTAACAAGATCACCTCCCTCCCTCTTGTTCCCTGGGGAAGAGGAGCCTGTCTCCTTCCCCATCAGACTCTGTGTGCCTTTATCCTCTAAGGCTCAAATCTCATTCTGAACACCCGCCTCCTCCCCACCCAGATTCAGTAGCTCAGGGGGGCTCCCTCACTCTCCGTCTTCAAATCCTGTGCCCCCTTTCTGGGGCCTCTTCACTGTGGAAGATCGGGATAGGAAGAGTGTAGGTTGGTGGGAGGCATGCAGGGGTATGGATGAGTGTGCAGGGTCCTGTGGGGTTCCTGGGCACAGAAGCCTTCCAAAGAGCTGCTAATCAAGGAAGGGAGGGGATGTGGAGACAGCAGATCCTGGTTCCTCCTGAAGGAGTTCATGCAAGAGTTCTTAGTCACTCAGTTGTGTCCAACTCTTTTCTACCCCATGGACCATAACCAGCCAGGCTCCTCTGTCCATGGGAATTCTCCAAGCAAGAATACTGGAGTGGGTTGCCATGCCCTCCTCCAGGGGATCTTCCCAACTCAGGGATTGAACTGCAAGTCTCTTATGTCTCCTGCAGAGTTCAGATTCTTTAACCCTTATCTACCTTTCCAACATCGAGGCAGTGGTCCTTAGGTCCTTTATATAAACTCCATCCTTCCTATAAGGCCCATCCTTCCCACCCCTGGTGCTTGTAGAGCCCCTACCTTCCAAGTCCACATGAACAAAGTCTACCCATCATTTATTCCCCCCTCATTCATGTCCTACATTAAACCTTCCTTAGTATCCCAAAGCATGACGCCTTGCACACAATAGGTGTTCATTAAATGTCTCGCAATAAAGACATTTAAGCAAAACCTCCTTCCTCTTCAGGATGGGGGCATCCTGTCATTTTGTTGTTCAGTTCAGCCCATCAAGACTTAGGTTTCTAAGCACTAGAAAATTTTTATATATTGAGGATTTGTTGTTGTTGTTGAAGATATGGCTTTTGAAAATATGGTTCAACTAGTAAATGATTCAATTAATTAATGATTTTGATCTGCTGTGGGGAGACACTGGGAGTTTTGCTTCATTTTTTATTACACTTGGAACAGTTTGCCTAGTGGCGTAGGGCTTCTTTTTCCCTGTCTCAAATCTAAGATAATGTAGTCATTTTGTCAA
This sequence comes from Bos indicus, assembly GCF_029378745.1. Lineage (NCBI taxonomy): Eukaryota > Metazoa > Chordata > Mammalia > Artiodactyla > Bovidae > Bos > Bos indicus. The sequence continues at coordinate 24,794,528 of NC_091773.1, read as the reverse complement.
AACATCTGACTCTGAAGGAAATTGCTTCTCTTACAACATTCAGAACAAGTTTTCAAATCACACTGCAAATGAACGGTTGCCAAGACTATGAAACAAGACTTCAGGCAGAAAGATCTACTTCCTAGAATCATAGATGAGGCAGGAACTGCCTTTTCCACAAAGGATCCCTCCTCCCAGCATTTTTACCCATGTCTGGCGGCCAGGGCGGGGCAGGAGCCCAGGTCTGCACTATTCCGCTGTGTGCTCTCACCACTAGGCTTCCTTCCCCTTGTTGGAGCCACTCACTACCTTCCTTGTATGTTCGAGGCCTGGGAGAGGCAGCAGGAAGTAGAGTAAAGACGTGGGCTGAAGCTGGGTGTCCAGTGAGAGGCCCTGCTCTGACACTTTCTTGCGTTGACTGTTGCCAAACCATCAGCCTGCACTGAATCTACATCCTTGTTTATAATACAGGAACAAGCCTCTCCTATAAGCCCTGGGTTCCTGCGTCCCTGAGCTTGTCATAAGAACCAAGCAAGAGTCTTTCTGCTCCTTCTCCACCCCAGTTCCTATTGCACATGGGCTTTATGGAGATGATGCTCTGTCCCTTCATTGTCTCTTACCAGGAATCACGTGAGGTTGGTTTGTCGCAACGCTGGTGATGTTAACTTGGATCCACTGGTTATGTTGGTGTTCATGAGGTTTTCCACTGGAAGGTTATTATTTGTCCCTTTGTAATGAACTAGGAATTCGTGGGGAGATTCTTGGACATTACATAAATCCTCCTTCCTCACGAGGCATGCATGCATCCGTGAGTCTTAGAGTCATCCATTGATGACTCTTGCCTGAATCAATTATTGCTGTGTTGGTGGTAAAATGGTGAAATTCTAATCCATTATTGTTTCCACATTCATTCATTGCCTGAATTGAACACATAATAAAACAGTGAATAAGACTTTGGGCTTCCCAGGTGGCACTAGTGGTAACGAACCTGTCTGCCAATGCAGGAGACAATGAGGTTGCCCCTCATTACTAATGATTCTAGGTGGGCTTTTCATAAAAGCCTGACCATTGTTCCCATCACTTCATGGGAAATAGATGGGGAAACAGTGGAAACAGTGTCAGACTTTATTTTTCTGGGCTCCAAAATCACTGCAGATGGTGACTGCAGCCATGAAATTAAAAGACACTTACTCCTTGGAAGGAAAGTTATGACCAACCTAGATAGCATATTCAAAAGTGGAGACATTACTTTGCCAACAAAGGTCCATCTAGTCAAGGCTATGGTTTTTCCTGTGGTCATGTATGGATGTGAGAGTTGGACTGTGAAGAAGGCTGAGTGCCGAAGAATTGATGCTTTTGAACTGTGGTGTTGGAGAAGACTCTTGAGAGTCCCTTGGACTGCTAGGAGATCCAACCAGTCCATTCTGAAGGAGATCAGCCCTGGGATTTCTTTGGAAGGAATAATGCTAAAGCTGAAACTCTAGTACTTTGGCCACCTCATGCGAAGAGTTGACTCATTGGAAAAGACTCTGATGCTGGGAGGAATAGGTGGCAGGAGGAGAAGGGGATGACAGAGGATGAGATGGCTGGATGGCATCACTGACTCGATGGACGTGAGTCTCAGTGAACTCCAGGAGTTGGTGTTGGACAGGGAGGCCTGGTGTGCTGTGATTCATGGGGTTGCAAAGAGTCGGACACAACTGAGCAACTGATCTGATCTGATCTGATCTGATTGTTCCCTGTAGTCCGTTCCACACCTGGGGCTGAGCAGGGGTCACCAGGCTGTTTGGGTTGGCGCATGACAAACCCCATATTTATTAGGAATGTGCCCCCAAGCCTCTTAGACAATAAATCTCTGTGACAGTGAGAGGGACGTGACCCCAGACAAACAATATGACCTGTTTCCAAACTAAGGTGACGGTGTTTCTGGAGTGATCGCAGGCGTATGGTGTTATGATGAACACAGATGCTTTTCAGTAAACTGGCTGGAACTCATACATCTAAATGAGGCTTAACTTCTGAGTAGTCACTGTGGGAGATGCCCTATGCATCCTCATACAGGTGTCATTTCTTAAAATACTGCAGAGCTCTGTTTTTGGACTGTTTCTAAGGTTCATTTTGAAAAATTGCCTAAGAATCATCAATGTATCATTTCAGTTCAGTTGAGTTCAGTGGCTCAGTTGTGTCCGACTCTTTGTGACCCCATGAACCGCAGCATGCCAGGCCTCCCTGTCAATCACCAAGTCCCGGAGTTCACCCAAACCCATGTCCACTGAGTGGGTGATGCTATCCAACCATCGCATCCTGTGTCATCCCCTTCTCCTCCTGCCCTCAATCTTTCCCAGCATCAGAGTCTTTTCAAATGAATCAGCTGTTTGCATCAGGTGGCCAAAGTATTGGAGTTTCAGCTTCAACATTAGTCCTTCCAACGAACACCCAAGACTGATCTGCCTTAGGATGGACTGGCTGGATCTCCTTGCAGTCCAAGAGACTCTCAAGAGTCTTCTCCAACACCACACTTCAAAAGCATCAATTCTTTGGTGCTCAGCTTTCTTTATAGTCCAACTCTCACATCCATACATTACTACTGGAAAAACCGTAGCCTTGATTAGACAGACCTTTGTGGACAAAGTAATGTCTCTGCTTTTTAATATGCTATCTAGGTTGGTCATAACTTTCCTTCATTTACTATTTATCTTTTTCTAAAATAAAAATAATAAATTCTAAAATAAAAATAAATCATTCCTATTATACTCCTTTGGTTGTTCCCCAAGATGAGTCCAATTTATAAATACAAAGGAAATGTATTTTATTTCAGGTCTGTGGGCCCAGGTTCAAGCTCACACACCAACGAGGACACTCCCTGTCTTGGAATGAGGGTCAAGGAAAGCCACCGTACAGCTGAGCTTCAATGCTTTGGGTGGAAAGAAGACTCCTTTGTCTTGGGCATCTTGGGAGAACAGAATCCAGTAGATGAAATAATTGCATCAGACCTTTATTGAAGCTCACAAGCCTAGCAAATCTCCAAGACAAGACAATACACATCTGACTCCAAAGCCAAGTGCCCTGAGCACATATGAATCAGGACCACAGCCAGGCTGAGGCCAGGGTCATTACCTGACCCACTTAGACCTCCAGTCCTGGAAGTGGCCTTGGCTTGCCATGCTCCCCCATTTTTGTCTGAATTTCTTGGGTGGCGAGTCCTCTGCTCACTCCTTCTGCCCCTTGAAACAGACTTTCCCCTCTGTCCCACAGGGAGCACAGCACCCCATCTTCAGCATCCTTGGGTGCAGCATCCTCTACCTAGTTCACCAATTCTGGTCACATAAGAGATGCTGCCTCACACAGAGGTCAGTGATGCTGGAGACGTACGGGCTGTGCTGGACACCGTGTGGTCTTTGGAGAGACGAGGCCTTTGTTTCTGCTGGTTGCCAAGTGGCTGGTGTATAGGGAACAGTCCCGGGAGGGTGTCTGCAGCTCCCTGGGCAGCCTTGTGTCTTATCTGCAGTCACATCATCTTATCTGCAAGGTCTCAGGGTAGAAACGAGATCAGTGTGCCTAAAATATCGGCTCAGACAGAGCAAGCAGCAAACAAATTCACAGGACAGAGTCCTGTTCCCTCTATTCACACTTTCCAATCCCTAAATTATAGAGCACAGCTTCTCTAATCAAAGTGTGAACACACACACACACATGCAAAATCCATTTGATGTAAAGCCTTCTAGTGTTCACTTTCCGACAGTACCTAGAACATAGCTCCATCCTGTTAGTGGTCTTGCAGCCCCTCAGCCCTCCTGAACTAGCAGTGAGAGATGTACACACCAAAGGTCTCGGTCCAAGGAGCTCTGTAAATCGGGTGGTTTTCACTCAGGGCTTCCCACACTTGGTCTGTTTTCCAGCCAACTGCCTCCTTCTACTTCAAAGTTCAGGGCTATAACAGCGTCACACAGCTGAGCCCCGACTCGGTGAGCAGGTATAAATGCTCATCTATTAGGTAAGGTATGGCATACTGCAGAGTTATAATACCAAATGAGTTCTACAGAAAGCTTTAAAATTCCAGGAACTTCCCTCTTGGTCCAGTGGTGAAGATTCCAAGCTCCCAATGCAGGGGGCCTGTGTTTGATTCCTGTTCAGGGAACGAGATCCTGGCAGCCACAACTAAAGAGCCCACCTGCAGCAACTGAAAGGATCCCACATGGTGCAGCTAAGACCTGGTGCAGCCAAATAACTTTTTAGAAAACCTTATTTTGATGCTGAAGCTCTAATACTTTGGCTACTTCATGCAAAGAGTTGACTCATTGGAAAAGACCCTGATGCTGGGAAAGATTGGGGGTAGGAAGAGAAAGGGGCAAAAGAGGATTAAGATGGTTGGATGGCATGGTTGACTCAATGAGCATGAGTTTGAGCAAACTCCAGAAGATAGTGAAGGACAGGGAAGCCTGGTGTGCTGCAGTCCATGGGGTTGCTCAGTAGACTGAGCGACTAAAAAGTTCACAATAGTTTACAGGTTTCAGGAGAACCTCTCTCTCTCTCCTTGGTTTTCCTCTCTCCCCTCCACCCCAACTGAAGTTCCTATTAGTGTAACAAAGCAGCACAATGGAAAACCTAATTTAAAGCAATTAAATGGTATTGGACTGCAGGTATTCTCAGTGACAGGAATGGCCATGTTCAATTCAGAACGTGGATGGTCTCTCTAGGTCTTTAATTAACTGCCTGTGTCTACACATCTCTACACTCCATTGGAACCACAATTTTTAGGACTACTGTTATTTTTATAGATAAAGCCAAACCAGAAAGTCTTAGGAAGTCAATTTGCATTGGAATTAAAGCCGGGCAGAGCGTAAGCAAAGTGGGTTTTCCCAGATGAAGCCATACTGTGAACAGTTCCATGGGTGGGTTTTCCCATTGCCGTCTCAGTGGGAAAAGTTAAATAGACTAAAGTAACATTTAAATAACAATTTTTAACGACAAATTGAAACAGGACTGAAGACATGCCATGGGGCCACTCATGATTTATTGCCAGATGTTCACTGCAATGAGTAATTGTCATGAGCAAGTGTAGAAGTGAGGCCACTTCCTGGTGGGAAAAGTGGGTGTGTGTGAGGCTGCGGGGACAAGATGTGAAGCGCTGGACAGGAGGTCCTTCAATTTAGGTTTCACAGGATAGGGGCTGAGAGTTGGGGAGAGGTGGGTGGAGCTCCAAACATGGATGCCCTGCTCTGTCTTCTGCTTACCTGTCAGGACTTCTCTGGGTTTTAGACTCTCCTGGCCAGCAGCAGTAATTCTTATGTAAATGAACGAGAGAGACACTTTCCCTTGGCTGATCCTGTCCTAAAGTTGGATCCTTTGTCCTGACAATACATTCTGCCCGTCTTGCATGGAGAAGGGAATGGCTATCCACTCTAGTATTCTTGCCTGGGGAATCCCATGAACAGAGGAATCTTGCCGGGTACAGTCCATGGAGTCACAAGGAGTCGGACACAATTGAGTGACTAACACTTTGGGCTTCCCAGGTGACGCTAGTGGTAAAGAACCCACCTGTCAGTGAAGGAGACACAAGAGATGTGGGTTTGATCCCTGGGTTGGAAAGATCCCCTGGAGGAGGGCACAGAAACCCACTCTAGTATTCTTGCCTGGAGAATCCCCATGGACAGAGGAGCCTGGTGGGCTACAGTCCATAATGGTCGCAAAAAGTCTTAGTGCACACGTCCAACATGGAAGGAAAGAGCACCACAGGGAGGAGGAGGGGAGGCACCGGCCCCTCTTCTGCTGCACACATGAATTTAACGCTGGCACCTGCCGAGGAGGAGGCAATAGTGTGTCCACTTCACAGGTGAGGAAACTGAGGCTCGACAGATGTGAATGAGTTGCTGGAGGGGGAGAAGGAACTGGGATTGGGCTCCTCCAATCCCTCTGCTGCCTCCCCCTGGGATGGAGGAGGAAAGAGGGCCTGGCCAGCCAGGAGCAGGTTGGAGGGTGGGAATGTCTCCACGGGCAGGAGACATGGATGCTTGGAAGTACCCCAGCCCCATGGCCGACCTAGGTCGCTGACTTCCTGCTCTAGGAGACTTGACCCTGTGAATGTCTGCCGATCTCCATGGTTTTTCTGGTTTCTGTTGTCTTTCTTCTCCAGATGGGGCTGGTGGCCTTTTCCAGCTCACCACGGAGCTCTGAGCTCAAGAAGGAGGACCTACTATTACATATACACACACAAACTCAGACGCACATATACTGCCCATGCACACACATACACACAGACGCATACACATATGCAGATACATATTGTATGTATACCATTTATACATATATTTATAAATATATCTATGGAAGGAAAGTTATGACCAACCTAGATAGCATATTCAAAAGCAGAGACATTACTTTGCCAACAAAGGTCCATCTAGTCAAGGCTATGGTTTTTCCAGTAGTCATGTATGGATGTGAGAGTTGGACTGTGAAGAAAGTTGAACGCCGAAGAATTGATGCTTTTGAAGTGTGGTGTTGGAGAAGACTCTTGAGAGTCCCTTGGACTGCAAGGAGATCCAACCAGTCCATTCTAAAGGAGATCAGTCCTGGGTGTTCTTTGGAAGGACTGATGCTAAAGCTGAAACTTTACTTTCAGTACTTTGGCCACCTCATGCGAAGAGTTGACTCATTGGAAAAGACTCTGATGCTGGGAGGGGTTGGAGGCAGGAGGAAAAGGGGATGACAGAGGATGAGATGGCTGGATGGTATCACCGACTCGATGGATGTGAATTTGAGTGAATTCTGGGAGTTGGTGATGGACAGGGTGGCCTGGCGTGCTGCAATTCATGGGGTCGCAAAGAGTTGGACATGGCTGAGCGACAGAACTGAACTGAACTGAGTACATGTATGTATATTATGTATGAACATTTAGCATAGGTTATAATATGTGGTGTTGGAGAAGACTCTTGAGAGTCCCTTGGACTGCAATGAGATCAAACCAATCAATCCTAAAGGAAATCAATCCTGAATATTCATTGGAGGGACTGATGCTGAAGTTCCAATACTTTGGCCACCTGATGCAAAAACCTGACTCATTGGAAAAGACCCTGATGCTGAGAAAGATTGAAGGCAGGAGGAGAAGGGGACAACAGAGGGTGAGATTGTTGGATGGCATCACTGACTTGATGGACATGAGTTTGAGTAAGTTCTGGGAATTGGTGATCGACAGGAAGCCTGGCGTGCTGCAGTCCATGGAGTTGCAAAGACTTGGACATGACTGAGCAACTGAACTGATAACATGTGTATATATAGTATATGTATGTATGTTACCTACATATATAAGTATAGTATGTACTCATGTATATAATTATATATACTCATGTGAAAGTGTTAGTCACTCAGTCGTGTCTGACTCTGCAGTCCCAAGGACTGTAGCCCACCAGGCTCCTCAGTCCATGGGATTCTCCAGGCAAGAATACTAGAGTAGGTAACCATTCCCTTCTCCAAGGGATCTCATCTTCCTGACCCAGGGATCAAACCCAGTTCTCCTGCATTGCAGGCAGATTCTTTACCATTTGAGCCACCAGGGAAGACTATATATTTAAGTAAATGTATGTTATGTATGTAAAAATACCGTGTGCCCACTATCTATGTACACCCGTGGCGGATTCATGTTGATGTATGGCAAAACCAATACAATATTGTAAAGTAATTAGCCTCTAATTAAAATAAATAAATTTAAATTTAAAAAAGTTAAGAAAAAAATATAATTATACACATATGTATTATTACTTTACTATAAGATATAAAAAAGGTGTCTATTTGAAATTATATTATTCTATGTTATTTACTTTTCTGTTACACAAATGCTGTTGTTAATAAACAAGATAAAAATAGGACTGGCTAATGGTGGCAATTGGCAGTAAGGAATTTTGTGTGTGAAGAAAATGGAATATTTTGATACTATTCTTTCTGTCACCTGACACAGCAATTCCCTTTATTCCTTCTCCATTTTCTTGGATTTTGAATGTCTCCAGCTGGTTAGGATACCCTGGGACACAGCAGGTGGCCCTGAAGTCAGCCCCAAAGTCCCCACCCCCACCCCTCAGCTTGCTTCTGTGATCTCTACAGATCTGAGTTGCCCAAAAAGTGGTTCCAGACTCACATACACTTAGGGAACAGTTGGCACTAAAACCGTCTTTTGGAGATTAATGGCTCTGATAAAGATCCCAGAGAAACAGCTTAAGTTTACTTAACCTGGACTTTCCCCTAAGTAGCATTTGATTTCTAGAACATTTTTCTTTCTTTGATGCTCACCACTAAATACCGAACAGGCCCTACCCGATCTCCCTTCATCCCCTTCAGCCCTGGGGGCCAGCTTCCCCACGTGTATTTGCAGGGTCTGCAGCTGGTCTGCTTTCTCCAGGTGTCTGCAAGCTTCCCCCCTCACTTTCTTCAGTCTTTGCTTACCTGACACCCTGAGTGAAGCCACTTCTAGCCCTCATCCCCGTTTTCTTCCTTCTTCCTAAGCATGTGACTCTGTCTAACAGTCTATGCATCTGACTTATTTGACTTACTCTTTAAGACGACCAGAGCTCCTTGCAGGTGGCTAGGGGGCTCCCTGCTGTAGCTCCAGGCCTCGAGCCTAGATCAGGGCAGGGTCTGGAGCAGGAGAGTGACTCCTTGAAGAGGAATGAGGTGGAAGAGGCTGTGTACGTGCTAAGTCACTTCAGTTGTGCCTAACTCTTTGAGACCACATGGACTATAGCCCTCCAGGCTCCTCTCTCTGTGGGATTCTCCAGACAAGAATACTGGAGTGTATACATATTCCCTCCTCCAGGGGATCTTCTCGACTCAGGAATCAAACTCGTCTCTTACATCTCCTGCATTGACAGGTGAGTTCGTTATCACTAATGTCACTGGGACTGCAGGAAGGACTAACCATGTGTAATTACGATTGGGGAGCCCAGTGAAGGGAGTGGACACAGTGGATGGGGAGCAACCTGTTGGGAGCCTTTCTGGTCATCCCCTCAGATTAGACTCTCAAAGTGATCTTGGCCTCTCTCTATCCTACATTCATCCAACAAGCCTTAAGCATCTGCACACAGTACACATCAGACAGTTAACCAGAGAGTGGTGACCCAGTTGTGGGGAAAAAAGTAGAGGAGGGGCTTCCCGCACCCAATGGCTCAATGGTAAAGAATCCACTTGCCAATGCAGGAGATGTGGATTCGATCCCTGGGTCAGGAAGATTCCCTGGAGAAGGAAATGGCAACCCACTCCAGTATTTCTGCCCGGCAGATCCCATGAGCAGAGGAGCCTGGTGGGCTATAGTCCATGGGGTTGCAAAGAATCAGACACGATTGAGCATGCATGCGTTGCCTTCTCACTAAGCAAGATGTTTGCTCTCCATTTTTTTTCCCCCTTAAAACTGAATGGGTGAAAAAGCAGCTCAATCACCAGGAAAAAAAGAGTTAAGAGCAAATCAGTGCTAAAGAAGAGAAGATGCTTTTTATTTCATTTTTAGCTTGAAATCAGCCTCACTCTCTGCTGGGCTGCATAGAATTTCAAATCTCTCTGAACAGACCTCCCCAAATCACTAGGGTTCTAATTTAAGAAATAACTGTGATGTAATGTGACCCTCGGCACATTTGTCTGGAATAAATTCTTTAAGAAATCCAACGTGTGCATGCATATGAACACATAATCATTTAAGTGCAGAAAATACAGAAATCCATTTCAGCTATTAAACTGGATTTAAAAGGCATCAGGTGGTGAATTTGATGGTGAAAACAAAACCTTGGGAACCCAAAATGCTGTCTAAATCTCAATTCACAGATTATTTCAACTAGAGAACTCTCAGTAGATGGATGAAAATCTGTAACTCAGACAGGACGTCTTTAGGGAAGGAGGTTGGTTTTATATCGGATGCTTGTACACTGAGGTGCTCTGGGAAATTCGAAACATGGACAAAACACATCCAGCCTTTGTCCAGGCCCAGTGGAGTGATTCTTCTGCAGCCACAGACATGAGTCCCACATTCTTAAACCATGTGTGTGTGTGCTAAGTCGCTTCAGTCGTGTCCAACTCTGTGTGACCCTATGGACTGTATCCTGTCAGGCTCCTCTGTCAATAGGATTCTCCAGGCAAGAATACTGGAGTGGGTTGCCATGCCCTCCTCCAGGGGATCTTCTGGATCCAGGGATAGAAGCCCATGTCTCTTAGTTCTCCTGTATTGGCAGGCAGGTTCTTGACCACTAGCACCACCTGGGAAGCCCTCATAGACCATATACAGCTGTCAGTTCATTGGAAGAAAACAGAAAAAGACTCTTGTGAAATAACATGATCATGAAATTACTAAATGAGTATTTCATCATTTTCCACCAAAATAAAATGCTCAGTAGTTTAAGTCCTTAAATGCTCTAGGGCTCAATAAGAGGAAAGGGATGTGGCTGAAACATTCGGAAGCCTGTCTGACAGAGCTGAGTTTGTGACGCACATAAATAACTCACCTGGCTGTTCTTCTCCATCTGTTATAAAAGAGAAGAAACAACCAGGAAAGATTAAGGTTGCCTAGAAATCCTTGAACACTTCCAACTTATTTACACTTAGAAAGGCAAAACCTGCAAACTCAAGCATCCTCAGAGGTGGTACTGTGAGGGTCCCCCCTTCCATCTTTCCTGCCCCCGTTGAAACTCCATATGTTCTTAATTACCAGCCACTGTGGTTTGATTCAGTGGAGGGAGCAATTGCACTCGTGCGTGGTTTGCTTTTTTTTTTTTTAATCTTTCCCAGTGAGCAGAATTTTCAGAGAACAACAGGCTGGTGAACCCGTGACTGAGAGGTCAGCACACACACGTGGGAAGGCTGAGGTGGGAGGTGTTTCTGCATCAGCTGTGCCTTGGAGACTGTTGGGCAGAAGACCTTCGATGGTTACTACAGCAGCGCTACCTACCGTATGGATTTTAATACTGTTAAGGGTAAGTTTTGTAGCCTGGCAAAGAAAAGGTATGTATGCTACTCCTTGACCTTCGGGACAAATGAGGGGTGCAAGATAAAAGTCTGTCTGCAGATTTAGAGTTTCGTTCCCCCTTCCTCCCCCACCTCAATAAGTGGTACTTCTCATTGCCTTTGTTACTGTTTGGTTTTATTTATTCATTGACTGTGAGGCATGTGGGATCTTAGTTCCCCAGTCAGGGATGGAACCAGCGCCTCCTCCACTGGAGATGCGGAGTCTTAACCACTGGATGGGCCAGGAAAGTCCCTTACTGCCTTTGAACTATAGTAATCACTGAGAAGGAGACATCACCTTCCTTGTAAGGTGGTTGTGTAAGAAACACTCATCAAATCCCTTTATACAGAGAGGTCTATAGTGTGAACTCCTCTTACCTTAAATGTGCCATTTGTTCATTTTCCAAAAATAAAAACTAGGGAAAGAAAGTCTTCAATGCCAGTCCTAGTCCCCACTTCTAGCCAGATGGTGTCACTGATGGGAACAGGATGGGTGGGAGGACAGGTCGTGGGGGTGGGATTAGTGGAGGGGCATGACCGGGGTTCATGCATTCATCCCAAAGATGCATGTTATTCACTGTCCTTGTGCCGGGTGCTGCAACACATAGAGGGGATAAAAAGTGCCCATGACAGACAATAATGTAATGAATGACAGGATATCTGATTGTGGTCAGTGCCAAGAAGGGAAGAGGCTGGGATGGAGATGAACACTAAGGAGCTAAGAAAAATCCCATGAACACACAGAGTGGAAGGAAGGGCATTCTGGTAAGATGGAAGCTGAGATCCGAATTTGAACATCTCAGAATCTTTTGTGGGGCACTAGTTAAAAAAGCAGACTCCTGGGCCTGGAGCAGAGCCCAGAATTTAGTGAGAACCTCAAGGAATTCAAGCGGGTTTTGAGGGCACACTTTGAGAAACAGCGTGTTAAGCCTGGCCATTTGGTTCTGCCACGTGGTCTTCTATGTACGTGCTGCTATGTCTATATTGGTTGCTTTTCTTCTGAGACAATAGTCACAACGGGCTAGATTGTGCTACAGGAAAAAAAGCAATCTTCAAACTCTTGGTTATTTACAAGGTCAAAGTTCACCCCCTGGGTCAGGGGGCAGAGGGCTGTCTTCAACCTTGTCCTTATTCAGGGTCCTGGTGGCTCTGAAATTTTGCTGCTCTGAGGAATTTTATTGGCTGCCATGTTTGAGGTGAAAAATGATGGCAGATCTGGGACTAGATGTCTGAGCTGTAACTCTGGTCACTTCTACTCATGGTTCATTGGCCACACCTAATAATGTGGGGTGTGAGAATGCAAACTACTTGTGAGCCAAGAAGAGAGGGACTGGATACTGGAAACAGTGGCAATGTCTGCCCTGGGGAATGCAGGAGGCAGAGGCATCAGGCCTGGAAAAATGGTACCTAAGCTCTCAAGGAGTTCTGGACACCCATGGATGGTGGAGGCACTACAATAATATGACAATAGCGGTCATCATTTCCAGAATTGCCAACATTGTCCCTAGAGAAATTTCTTAATTTTTAAAAGTATTTTATACCTGCTAGGGTTAATTGAAAGATAGTTCATGTATATTAGAGCTTCCCAGGTGGTGCTGGTGGTAAAGAATCTGCCTGCCAATCCAGGAGGTGGAAGAGACATAGGTTTGATTCCTGGTCACTCAGTCATATCCAGCTCTTTGTGGCCCCATGGGCTGTAGCCCACCAGGCTCCTCTGTCCATGGGATTCTCCAGTCAAGAATACTGGACTGGGTTGCCATTTCCTTCTCCAGTAGTAGTATAGTAATGTATATTAACAGAGAGTCTCCTAATTGAAGTTTCTTTAAATATCTGATAGTTCATGAGGCAAGGGACACAGTGTAGGAATAACAGAGTCTATGCTAATCACGTCATGTGATGGAATTGTTAGTGGTACTGGGTCTTCCGAGTCTGGGACATACTGGTTTGGGGTGTGCCACAGGGCACTTGGCTCTACCTCCATCTACTCTTCAACCCTGGCTGAAACCCATCACCTCATTTCTGTGCATCTCTTTCTTCCTCCGTAAAATAAGCTGGAAAGAGACAATGGATCACTATGGTCTCTCTCAGAAGAACTGAGAAACTTCCATCTTGATGTGGTCAGGTATGATGATGAGTTTTGAGTCATTCCCTGTGTGAGAAATCACAAACCAAGATACACAGTGGTATTTTAAGCTTCTGAGAAATATTCTGCAAGACAGCTTACCACAAAGAAGCAAAAATGGCTCATACCAGCCTACATGCTAAAAACTCATTGTGGAATGAGTCTTAGGACATACTTTATTAACTTGGGTTTGCATTTTACTTCTTCCACTTACTGGATGTATGGCTTCGAGAAGTTGTTTAATCTTCAGATCTCTCATTGGCAAAATGGATTCTAATTTATTTCCAAGGTGCTTGTGAGAGTAATGAGATAATGTGACAACTGGCTTATTTTAGCATTGCATCGAAGACATCCTGATGGTTGCTTCATGAATGTGAAATGAATTAAATGCCCAGCTTGTGAAAGACTGTATCATCATTATGTCATCCTTGTAGCTTTGTTGTGGTTGGTGGCTCAGATGATAAAGAGTCTGCCTGCAATGCAGGAGACCAGCGTTTGATCCCTGGGTTGGGAAGATCCCCTGGAGGAGGGCATGGCAACACACTCCAATATTCTTTCCTGAATAATTCCATGGACAGAAGAGCCTGGCAGGCTACAGTCCATGGGGTTGCAAAGAGTCGGGCATGACTGAGTGACTAACACACTCTGTAGCTTTGTGTCTGGTCTGTACCCAGTCACACTTGATTCTATCAGCTTCTGACAACCTAGACAGTTGCTGGAGATTCCTTCTATTCAGAGAAGAAGCCTTTTACAGACTTTCTTTCTTTGCCCAACTAAAACAGGCTCAGGCGGCCGGTGCAGCAAATGCCCTTCAGTAATGGGTCTGGGTCCCCATCAGGCCTTGCCTGCTTTCCTGCCTGCCAGGAGAAAGAGGACCCCAGTCATCTCTGAATTTTCACTCCTCGCACCTCATCCTGGTGCTTCCCAAACAGCTCTCAGTGCTGTCACAAAGCCCCGAGGCCAAGGAACACACACATCAGCTGGTTTCCTCCCACTTCACAGATGAGGGAGTAGAGGCAAACTTAGCCAGATGGGTCTCAGGTATTGAAGGTAGGGGTTCCAAAGGGCTGCGGATGTCCCTCGCCCTCTGGACTTTCCTTCTTCTTTGTTTCTGCCAAAGCAAGGGGACAAGCTAAACACCCAAGAAGCTCTCTGTGCAGCTGACTTGTTCAGAGCCAAGCCTGCAGCTGCCCAGCCTCTGACCCCTGACCCAGCAGCTCTCAGACAGCAAAGGGAAAGTCCGTGGAACCTCCCATCATCCTCCAGGGCTAAGTGGACAAGGCAGGTTGGACACTTCAAAAATCACGGTGAGATGAGTTATGTTTTCTAAGTGAAGACTCTCCTTTCTTCTGGAACGCCTTTTCCTGTTCATTCCTTCCTGGGGCACCTCCTGGTCAGTGTACACTGTGCATCCCTGAGGCTGGGACAGGGGAACGATGCCAAATCACCCTGTCATCCAAATGTGTCTCCTGATCCTTGAATCACGGCCAGACATTTCCCTCCACTGTTTGCCCTTCTTCAAGTCCTTGACCAAAAAAGAAGGATGGGGCTTCAAAACGGCTCACTCAGAGCTGAAAGAATGTGACTCTATAGCTTCGTCTCTTTGAACTCAGTGGACTGAAGTCTTTAAAAAAAAATTATCGGTTACCATTTGGTAAGAGTGAAATTGCTGAAAATCTGACTGTTTGAGACATGCTTGTACACACAGGCGGCAGATAAAATTACCAAGATAAATGTAAGGGTGCTTTGGTTTATAAGTACAACACACCCAGTCTGCCTGTCCTGGTCCTGAGCTGGGCTGTAAGGAGCGCAGAGCAGAATCACAGAATTGAGTTCCAGTTTCCTCTGTCACTTACTTCCTCTGGGATCTTGCTTAAGGAGCTTAATCTCCATGGATCTGATGTTCATCACCTCTAAAATGGGACAGTAACTAGCACCTTGGGTTCATTGTAACATTCATAACATTTATGTAAGCAGTATATAACTTAAATGTGATAGCTTAAAAGTATCAAGCCAACACTTAATGAGATCTGCTTCACACCCTGGGCTTCTATGCCCAATTCTGGGGCCACAGTTCACATCATAACCATCAGAGATTTGTGAATTTATTAGGAGGTTCCACCTCTGTCCCCAGGCAGAAAATAATATATTCTGGGGAAAGTATACTGTCTCAAAATTCACAGAAAGGCACTCATGTAGTCCAGCAAAGGCTGGGGCCATGGTGGTCATGACAAAAGTCATGTCTAACAGGAAAAGGCAATTCTGAAACTCAAAAAAAACAAAAAACAAAAAACAAAAAAACAACCTCACTGCTTGATAGCTGAGTCTACAAGGCCAAGGAGGGAAAGGAAGGCATTCCTCACAGAATGAAGAGTCCCAGGAACTCAGCAGTAGTGGTGATATTTATGAAAGTAAGTCCACAGGGATGTCCCTGGCGTAGCCGTAGTGGTGATATTTATTAAAGTAAGTCCACAGGGACATCCCCAGTGGTTGAATGGTTAGGACTTCATCTTCTAGGGCAGGGGTGCAGGTTTGATTCCCGGGCAGGGAACTAAGATCCCACATAGGTCTGAGCCAAGAAACTGAAACAAGAAGCAATACTGTAACACATTCAATAAAGACTTTAAAAATAGTCCACATTTTTAAAAACTTAAAAAAAAAAAAAAAAAAAACAAAGCCCACAAATTCTTTGATCTTCCTTCTTTTAGAACAGTGGAGCCTCCTCCTCCTCCTCATGAGTGTGGGCTGTGTTTGGTGATACTCTCCTGATGAACTGGGCATGGTGGAGCTATGTGACTTGGCTTCTTCCTGCCCAGGTCACTCCCTTGGGGAGAGTGGAGAGCCAGCTGTCACGCTGTAAGGACTCCTGCTGATACCATGTGACCTCTCTTAGAAGCTGATCATCCAGCCTTGGTTCAAGCCTTCAGATGATGCAGCCCTGGCTGACACCTCTCTGCAGCCTGATTAGACAGCTTGGGCCAGAACCATCTGTCTAAGCCTTGCCAGGATCCCTGATCTACAGAAACCAAGATAACAAATACTTATTGTCTTAAGTTGCTGAATAGTGGGGAAATTTGTTAGCAGCCATAGATCACTGAGTGTGTTAATTGCTCAGTCTTAGCTGACTCTTTGTGACCCCCATGGACTGTAACCCACTAGGGTCCTCTGTCCATGGTATTTCGCAGGCAAGAATACTGGAATGGGTAGCCATTCCCTTTTCCTGGGGATCTTTCCAACCCAGGGATTGAACCCGGGTCACCTGCATGGCAGGCAGATTCTCTACTGTCTGAGTCACCATTACCACCACATAGGTATAGATAGATCACTGATGCAGTGGTTAAAAAGTCCCCAGTGAAAACTTCCGTTTGGTTGGAGCCCAGAGGCCTAGGCTTGGTGGCTAAAAGGGACACAGAACATGAGGCCTGATAGCGAGATGCCTGACAATCTTGTTAAGAAGTTAGGATTAATCCTATTAGCAACTTGTTTAAGTGGAAGGATGTTTCTACTTAGAAGAATGACACGAACAGAGTTGATTACAATATCCTGGGCAAGAAATGAGATGGGTAGAGGCTGACTGGATAGAGGGGGACCTCCAGTTAGAAAGTTGTAGGAATAACAGGGCAGTCAAGAGAAGAAGAGAGCCTGAACAGAGTCAATGATAGAGGAGGTGGGTATGGGAGGATTGTCGGAAAAGATGCTGCTTTGCAGAAAGAAACAAGTAGTCTCTAGGGCCAGCTAGTGCAATCCTGCGTCACTCTACACTGTGTGGGGGAATAAAAGTGGGCTGAACTATATTACAGCTCTATATTCACACCAACAGTATCATCACCCATGCACACACACTATCAATATACTTACACCCATGAGCTAAAAAAAAGTGAGCATTTTGCAAAAAGGACTTCACAATTAGGAAATGGCTTACTCTTGGATTTAATGTGAAGCATTTGAAATCATCTTTTATAGAAGCTCTAATTTCAAGGACAAAAAGAAAATAAGGACTTCCCAAGTTCCATAAGAACCCAAAGCCTCACATTTGTTCATGGTATAAAGGCCACAGACGATTAGACTGAACAATAGTGGGGTGAGTTATAGGTTTGTTGGAACACAGGTTAAGGTGGTTTTGAAGCACTGGAAGAACTGAAACAAAATCTATAACTAAAACAGCAAAGTCAGTGATATTAAATTTGCCAAGCCCTCATCTCCCAACACCAGTTACTTTAGGAAAGTAACATCTATCTTTGGTATTTCAATAGCCCCAGAAAGAGATGGGTATATAAATACTAAAGCCATGAATATTTTAAATGGCTTCATTTCTATCCAAATGATGAAGGAAGAAAATGTGTGTGTATATAAAAATATTAAGCTTTCATCCTATTATCTTTAATCCATTCTACCATCACCACTCATAGCAGTATTTCAGACTCTTCGGGCAAGTAGAGTTCTAGTTGAACTAAAATTAAGAAGAGAACCAGAAAAATTCAAAACCAGTAGAGAGTTAAAGAACCAAGTCTGATTTTCAAAGGAAAATGTTGGTGAGTGTAAAAGTTGGAAATCATATTGTTTCTGAAACTTTAAAAATAATCCTCTTTTACATGTTATACGGAACTTTTAAAAAATGTTAATCTTCAAATAACTTGATTCATTAAATAGCTGTTGAATACTCACTGTCCTATTAGTAACAGGAGATAAGACAGGTCCACTGGGAGGAATGATACTTCACTAGAATGAAAATTCAAGTGAAAATCTAAGTTCCTTGAGGCAGATACTGTGTTGTTGACCACAGCAGTCTTGGGTCGATGGTAAGGCCTGAAAACGGAATCACTCATCATATACCCTTTTGATAGAGGAAGGAATGAATGAATGAGTGGACTACTATATAAACAAATGTAACATTAAGGATCCTGAGTTTGTTCAATTAAGAACGAGGCTATAAATTTCAAAGGTATGTCTCCACTGTCAGAACTCAACTGTCAGAAGTTGTAACAAGTAATTACAACTTAAGAGTTTGGTGGAAGATGTAAAAAATCCTGATTTTAAGAAAAGATAAAAAACTGAAAGTTGTGAACTAAGCAGCAGCAGCAGATTTTAGGAACCCCGGTGAAACTATTTTAGCAAAAAAGCACACTGATCTAGCTACAATGAAGAATACAGCTGTTCAGAATAATTGTGATATGGTGAAAATAACTTAATGAAATGCTGTTTCTTCAAGACCCTCAAAAGTCTCCTTCTGGCTCACAGTCCAAAGTGAAACTTGTGTGGAGGGAGTGAAGGAAAAGACAAAGAGAAACCACCACCATGAAAGCCTGCACCAGAGCTATTTATTAGAGTAACGTTTCTTTGTTTTTTCTTCTTCTTAAAGATTTCATAAACAACTGAAGTATGTACAAAGTCTTACAGCATTTACAGCATAAAAAGTGTCCTATGAGCTGATGAAGGCTAAGGCAGTGCTGCTGGGAGCTCCAGGGCATTTCTATAAGAGCGAGGAAGCCGAGCATCCCAGGTGGACCCCTTGGCTACTGCAGGATGACTGTCAGCTGAGGGACAGCCAACTAGACCACCTGTAGGACAGGTTATGGGGGAACAAGCTGATATGCAGCCCTACGGATCTTCGGGTTGAAAAGCTACACAGAGTCATGTTTCAAGTTCCCTGCAGCCTCACAGGTTAACATATGCATGAGGACATAGTCATGCTGCCCAGATCTGGTTCAGCTACCAAAGGTACTGACTTCTGAAGAGAAGGCTCTAAACTGATATGGCTGGCATTTCCATTTGTGTTCGGTGGTCTTCAGGTAGTTCCCACCACCCAAGCCCCATTCCCCTCTCCCAGATAAAACAATTACAACAAAGGGAGGGAGGAGAATCCACTTAGAGTTCTCAACCAAAAAACTAACTTAAAAAAAAAAAATTCAGTATCAGCTCTAGGGTGGCCAGTTCTGTCAAATGATTGATAGTCAAAATTTCTAAATCAACCCAAATCAGATCAATAGCAACAAGCCCCTCTTAACACCCAACCTCCTGATTTAATCCCCTTCATTGTATTTGATTGTCTTTCCTTGGGGTCAGTATTACACAGAACCATCAAAGTTTATACACCAAATCAGACACAGAACATACGTGTCCCCAACCATTACTTGTGTAAATGGCAAGAGGACTGTCAATAATAAATGACTGACATCGGATTCCCCACTTTCTTTCTCAGAAAGCCCAGCCCGGGTCTCTCTGGGATCCCTCACTATCTGTTTGATAGCAGAGCCCATTTATTTTCCCGTTAGGATCTCACATGTAGGCAAATAGGCTTTTTTTTTTTTTTTTAATTCAAAAAGATGTTACTCCCAACTTAAAAGCCAGTTGATAAAACCTTTAATTAAGACACCATAGCGCGGGATATAAAAACACTAGAACCACATAAATATTGAAGAAGTTGTATACCGTTTTCCGTGTAAACAGTTTTGCCAAAGATTGAAGCCCTAAATTAGGATGTGGCCTGACACTTTGGGGCGGGTGACGCGCGACCGGCCAGGCTCTGCAGCGATGGTAGCCGAGGACGCCAGGTCAGTCCCCGTGTTGGCGGGCATGCAACTGGAAAGACATTGCACAACAAGCAACACAAAGAGAGTGGAGAAGCTCACAACACTTCAAGGAGACCTCACAACCTTCACAAGTGCCGAGGCGCGGACAGAGACCCCCCTGCCTCCCTCCGGGCGCGCTGCTGCCTCTTACACGTGGGACACCTTCTGCGACTCCCTGGCCTGTTTGATGCTGTACAACCACTTGATGATGCGCGCGTTCCTCTCGATGGCGGAGATGCCGTAGGGCACCCGGTCATTGGCACTGTCATCGTTCCTAAGGTCACTGTTACTGTCCTGAGACTGTTCGCAGTCCGAGCTGATCATGCTGGCGCTGCGGAAGTTGAGCGAGATGATGTCCGAGTTGGCCCGCGCGAAGTTCTCCATGCCCAGGTTCTCCAGCTCCTCTGGATCCAGTCCGCAGTAGTTGAAGAAGCGCTCCACGTCGGCGTCCACGCGGAAATACCTATCGCTCAAGTCTGACTTGGAGCGCTGCAGCGAGGGTCTCCGGCCCACCCCGCCAGCCGGCTCGGCCGCCTCGGCCTCGGGGGACTTCACTGCGGCCGGGGCGGCCACCTTGGGCTTGGGGGGCAGCGGCGGGGCGGAACTGCTGCAGGGGAGGATGGCCTTCAGGGGCCTGGCCCCGGGCCCCTGGCGGATGTCCGAGGAGCTGTGCGACACGTGCAGAAAGGCGTCGGCGGCGGCGGCGGCGGAAGAGGTGGGCTCGGGCGGCCGGCGGCCCACGTGCGAGCCGCCCTCCTGGGGGCTGCCCCGGCCCGGCGCGGGGCGCGCGCGCAGCGACTCGGCGAACGAGTGCCGGTGCAGCTCGGCCGCGTCAGCCCGGGGCGCCGGCCAGTTCCGCGCACTGTGCTTGTGGCCCGAGCCCGTGCTCGAGCCTTCGGAGCTGTTGAGGATGTTCTTGAGGATCTCCAGCTTCAGGGTCTCGCGAGGCGCGCCCCCCTCGCTCTTGGCTCCGCCGCCGCCGCCGCCGAAGCCCTTGAGCGTGGGGCTGCCGAGCGCGCGCTTGGCGGCGGGGCAGACGGGGGGCTTGGCCAGCACCGCCGGCTTCACGGGCTCCTGCTTGGCGTTGATGACCTCCTGGCTCTTGACGTACTTGGCCTTGTCGGCCTCCAGCCGCTCCACGGCGCTGAGTCTCTTGGGGTTGGGCTCCGCCTGGCGGCGAAAGTAGTCGGGCCCCTTGTTGAGGATGCGCAGGGGCACGGCCGACGTGAAGGTGCCGGCGGGGCTGACCGGCTTCACCATGCTACCTGTCTGTAGGCTCTCCGTGGGCATGGCGGGCACTCTCTCCCCGGCGGCCGTGGTGGATGCTCGTGTGCGCGCCTCCGGATGCGCCGGGCAGACACATGTGCGGGCGGCACAAAGCGCAGCGGATGGTCCGGAACCGAGGGTCAGCGGCGGCGGCAGCGCCTCATCTCCTGCTCGGTCACTGCCCCGGGACTCTAATCCCCTCGCCCCCTCGCCGGCCGGCCGGTGCGGAGAGGCCACCAGCCTCCAAGTTCCTTTAATCGGGCCTCGCCGCTCCTTTCTCCTCCCCGAAGGATGTGGGAGTCTCCTCCAGGTCTTTGTGTTCAACTGCAGGCAGAGCTGAAACACACAACAACCAACCGCGGGTTAGGATGGGCGAGTGACATCACGGCTGTAGCAACAGCGAAGCCGTGCGCCCCCGCCCTGCCGCCCCCGCCCCGGGGCGCCCCCCGCCAGCCCGGGAGGGAGGTGATCCCGGCGGCTGCATGGGGCCCCGCCGCCCGCGCCCGGCGCTGGGAGGCCGGCGCGGCTCCGGAAGAAGAGCGACGGAGGGTTCCCACGCGCCAACTCCTCCTGGCGCCTCCCCATCAGAGAGACCCGCCTCCCGATCACGCCCGGCCCCGGCATCACTTAAACCCAAACCCAGGAAACACGAGATGACAGTAGAAATGTTGGTCCGCAAAGCCCGGTTCCCAGTTCATGACATGCCACTGGATTCCTGTGGCTCTCTTATCTGCTTAGGCTACAGTCTCGGTGACTTCTAAGATGCCTGTTTTGCAATGATGCAAAACTTTTGACTTCTATCACTCTAACAAGCACCTAACGCTTCAAAAACTTAAAAGATGGCAAGAAACGACAGTAATCACAAAACGGTTTTAAAAAAGTCAACATGTTTATCTTATTTTCGCTAACCAGTGTATTTGAAAACACCATCTCCTGTAAACGAAATGTGTACTAAGTTCATCTCATTAAATACAAGCTTTTTTAAAACTAACCAAGCACCAGACAAGAACACCCCTAGAAATACTTCTAGATCAACCATATAAAAAGATATTCTGATTATAAATGCTCCATAATTTTTCACACAATGGGCAGAAATCAAGTTTTTTTAATGTATTTTTCCAAGTCCCCCAGAGAACTAAGAAGACAAGGTGTAAATCATACTTAAATATGTTACTTTATAGAAAACTTGTATAACAGTTAAGCATTCATGGGTCTTATTTATGACCTTCTGAAAAACTTGACTCCCCCACCCCTCAACCAAGACCACTACAGTGAAACACTTATTAATACTCCCAAGATAAATCATTCTACTTAAAGCGATGGGAGTAACAGACCACTTACCTGTCTCCTGAGAAACCTGTACATGAGTCAGGAAGCAACAGTTAGAACCAGACATGGAACAACTGACTGGTTCAAAATTGGGAAAGAAATATGACAAGCCTATGTCTTGTCACCCTGCTTATTTAATTTATATGCAGAGTGCATCATGTGAAATGCCCAGCTGGATGAATCACAAGCTGGAATCAAGCTTGCCAGGGGAAACATCAACAACCTCAGATATGCAAATGATACCAATCTAATGGCAGAAACTGAAGAACTAAAGAGCCTCTTGATGAGGGACTGAGAAAGCTAGCTTGAAACTCAATATTAGAAAAAACTAAGATAATGGCATTGGCTTCCATCACTTCATGGCAAACAGAAAGGGAAAGAGTGGAAGCAGTGACATTTTATTTTCTCGGGCTTCACAATCACTGCAGATGGTGACTGCAGCCATGAACTTAAAAGACACTTGTCCCTTGGAAGGAAAGCTATGACAAACCTGGACAGCATATTAAAAAGCAGAGACATCATTTTGCTGTCAAAGGTCCATCTAGTCAAAGCTATAGTTTTTCCAGTAGTCATGTATGGACATGAGACTTGGACCATAAAGAAGGCTGAGCACAGAAGAATCAATGCTTTCAAAGTGTGGTGGTGCTGGAGAAGACTCTTGAGAGTTGAAGGTGATCAAATTAGTCCATCCTAAAGGAAATCAATCCTGAATATTCATTGGAAGGAGTGATGATGAAGCTGAAGCTCTAGTACTTTGGGCATCTGAAGCAAAGAGCTGACTTATTGGAAAAGACCCTGATGCTGGGAAAGACTGAGGGCAGGAGAATGAGGTGACAGAGGGCCAGATGGTTGGATGGCATCACCGATTCAATTGACTGAATTTGAGCAAACTCTGGGAGATAGTGGAGGACAGGGAAGCCTGGCGTGCTGCAGTTCATGGGGTGGCAAAGAGTCAGACATGACTTAGTGTGCTAACTACTACTTAGCACATGATACAGTGTCACATTTATCTCTGCAGCCCTCTGAACACCTCTGTCGCTGCTGGCAGAGAACACTGATGAGTGAGCGCATCAGCATTCCAAAAAAGGGTTCAGACTTAGCATCATTGGTTATAATTAGGAGTATTAAGAGAATAAGTATTTAACTAACATACTGAAGTTGAAACTCCAGTACTTTGGTCACCTGATTCGAAAACTGACTGATTTGAAAAGACCCTGATGCTGGGGAAGATTGAAGGCGGGAGGAGAAGGGGACGACAGAGGATGAGATGGTTGGATGGCATCACCGACTCAATGGGCATGTGTCTGAGTAAACTCTGGGAGTTGGTGATGAACAGGGAGGCCTGGCGTGCTGCAGTCCATGGGGTCACAAAGAGTCGGACACGACTAAGCGACTGAACTGAACTGATTCAACTAACATATCCAGTAACTAATTTACAAAATAAATAAAGTGGTATTAGTATAAAAAAAATCAGAGCTACCCCACGTCCAAGGTTAGGGGCGGCCGCTGAGAGGAACTACCCCATGTCCGAGGAATGGTAGCTGCGCAGGCGCAGGAGAGAGGAACTACTCCACGTTCAAGGTCAGGAAGGGCGACCTCGTCCAAGATAAGGAGCAGCAGCTGTGCTTTGCTGGAGTAGCCGTGAAGAGATACTCCACGTCCAAGGTAAGAGAAACCCAAGTAAGACGGTAGGTGTTGTGAGAGGGCATCAGAGGGCAGACACACTGAAACCATAATCACACAAAGCTGGCCAATCTGATTGCATGGACCACAGCCTTGTCTAACTCATTGAAACCAAGCCATGCTGTGTGGGGCCACCCAAGACGGATGGGTCATGGTGGAGAGGTCTGACAGAATGTGGTCCACTGGAGAAGGGAATGGCAAGCCACTTCAGTATTCTTGCCTTGAGAACCCCATGAACAGTATGAAAAGGCAAAATGATAGGATACTGAAAGAGGAACTCCCCAGGTCAGTAGGTGCCCAATATGCTACTGGAGATCAGTGGAGAAATAACTGCAGAAAGAATGAAGGGATGGAGCCAAAGCAAAAACAACACCCAGTTGTGGATGTGACTGGTGATAGAAGCAAGGTCTGATGCTGTAAAGAGCAATATTGCATAGGAACCTGGAATATTAGGTCCATGAATCAAGGCAAATTGGAAGTGGTCAAACAGGAGATGACAAGACTGAACGTCGACATTCTAGGAATCAGCGAATTGAAATAGACTGGAATGGGTGAATTTAACTCAGATGACCATTATATCTACTACTGTGGGCAGGAATCCCTTAGAAGAAATGAAGTAGCTATCATAGTCAACAAAAGAGTCTGAAATGCAGTACTTGGATGCAATCTCAAAAACGACAGAATGATCTCTGTTCATTTCCAAGGCAAACCATTCAATATCATGGTAATCCAAGCCTATGCCCCAACCAATAACACTGAAGAAGCTGAAGTGGAATGGTTCTATGAAGACCTACAAGACCTTTTAGAACTAACACCCAAAAAAGATGTTCTTTTCATTATAGGGGACTGGAATGCAAAAGTAGGAAGTCAAGAAACACCTGGAGTAACAGGAAAATTTGGCCTTGGAGTAAAGAATGAAGCAGGGCAAAGGCTAATACAATTTTGCCAAGAGAACACACTGGTCATAGCAAACACCCTCTTCCAATAACACAAGAGAAGACTCTACACATGGACATCACCAGATGGTCAACACCGAAATCAGATTGATTATATTCTTTGCAGCCAAAGATGGAAAAGCTCTATACAGTCAGCAAAAACAAGACTGGGAGCTGACTGTGGCTCAGATCATGAACTCCTTATTGCCAAATTCAGACTTAAACTGAAGAAAATAGGGAAAACCATTAGACCATTCAGGTATGACCTAAATCAAATCCCTTATGATTATACAGTGGAAGTGAGAACTAGATTTAAGGGACTAGATCTGATAGACAGTGTGAACCAGCCTGATGACCTATGGATGGAGGTTCATGCCATTGTACAGGAGACAGGGAGCAAGAACATCCCCATGGAAAAGAAATGCAGAAAAGCAAAATGGCTGTCTGGGGAGGCCTTACAAATAGCTGTGAAAAGAAGTGAAGCAAAAAGAAAAGGAGAAAAGTAAAGATATAAGCATCTGAAATGCAGAGTTCCAAAGAATAGCAAGTAGAGATAAGAAAGTCTTCCTCAGCGATCAATGCAAGGAAATAGAGGAAAACAACAGAATGGGAAAGACTAGAGATCTCTTCAAGAAAATTAGAGATACCAAGGAAACATTTCATGCAAAGATGGGCTCGATAAAGGACAGAAATGGTATGGATGTAACAAAAGCAGAAGATATTAAGAAAAGGTGGCAAGAATACATAGAAGAACTGTACAAAAAAGATCTTCATGACCCAGATAATCACAATGGTGTGATCACTCACCTAGAACCAGACATCCTGGAATGTGAAGTCAAGTGGGCCTTAGAAAGCATCACTACGAACAAAGCTAGTGCATGTGATGGAATTCCAGTTGAGCTATTTCAAATCCTGAAAGATGATGCTGTGAAAGTGATGCACTCAATATGCCAGCAAATTTGGAAAACGCAGCGGTGGCCACAGGACTGGAAAAGGTCAGTTTTCATTCCAATCCCAAAGAAAGGCAATGCCAAAGAATGCTCAAACTACTACACAATTGCATTCATCTCACACGCTAGTAAAGTTGTGCTCAAAATTCTCCAAGCCAGGCTTTAGCAATACGTGAACTGTGAACTTCCAGATGTTCAATCTGGTTTTAGAAAAGGCAGAGAAACCAGAAATCAAATTGCCAACATCTGCTGGATCATGGAAAAAGCAAGAGAGTTCCAGAAAAACATCTAATTCTGCTTTATTGACTATGCCAATGCCTTTGATTGTGTGGATCACAATAAACTGTGGAAAAGTCTGAAAGAGATGGGAATACCAGACCACCTGACCTGCCTCTTGAGAAGCCTATATGCAGGTCAAGAAGCAACAGTTAGAACTGGACATAGAACAACAGACTGGTTCCAAATAGGAAAAGGAGTACATCAAGGCTGCATATTGTCACCCTGCTTATTTAACTTATATGCAGAGTACATCATGAGAAATGCTGGGCTGCAAGAAACACAAGCTGGAATCAAGATTGCCGGGAGAAATATCAATAACCTCAGATATGCAGATGACACCACCCTTATGGCAGAAAGTGAAGAGGAACTAAAAAGCCTCTTGATCAAAGTGAAAGAGGAGAGTGAAAAAGTTGGCTTAAAGATCAACATTCAGAAAACTAAGGTCATGGCATCTGGTCCCATCACTTCATGGCAAACAGATGAGGAAACAGTGTCAGACTTTATTTTTCTGGGCTCCAAAATCACTGCAGATGGTGACTGCAGCCATGAAATTAAAAGATGCTTACTCCTTTGAAGGAAAGTTATGACCAACCTAGATAGCATATTCAAAAGCAGAGACATTACTTTGCCAACAAAGGTCCGTCTAGTCAAGGCTACGGTTTTTCCAGTGGTCATGTATGCATGTGAGAGTAGGACTGTGAAGAAAGCTGAGCGCTGAAGAATTGATGCTTTTGAACTGTGGTTTTGGAGAAGACTCTTGAGAATATCTTGGCCTGAAAGGAGATTCAACGAGTCCATCCTAAAGGAGATCAGTCCTGGGTGTTCAGTGGAGGGACTGATGCTGAAGCTGAAACTCCAGTACTTTGGTCACCTCATGTGAAGAGTTGACTCACTGGAAAAGACCCTGATGCTGGGAGGGATTGGGGGCAGGAGGAGAAGTGGACGACAGCGGATGAGATGGCTGGATGGCATCACCGACTCGATGGACATGAGTTTGGGTAGACTCCGGGTGTTGGTGATGGACAGGGATGCCTGGCGTGCTGCGATTCATGGGGTTGCAAAGAGTTGGACACAACTGAGTGACTGAACTGAACTGAACTGAGTATAAAATCATCTGCTCTTATGGTAAGAAAAGAGTGTCTATTAAAATAAGCTTGGGCAGGGGCTGATAGTTTTCCTTAACATCTTTGAAAACTCTGTCTCTAAGAACACTCATCGTCATGTTTTGTTAGAGACCATTTCAGTAATCTGCAAATGGATTCATTCTAATAAAAATATTTTCCTGTGCAAGATTTAAGAAGCCCAAAGGCAATTCCTCCTAATGATTTCCTTTAATTGTGTGGTGCTATTATGATACTTCAATTTAGTTTTTAGAAAACGATCTCCTCTCATGAAGATGAAGTAGGATTGTTTCTTTGAACATATTTTGAATGAAATGCCAGAGGAGTGAGGATTCCTCCTCAGAGCCTATGGGTCCACTCATTCACTGCCTGGGTGCACCTCCCCCATGGAGCCAGTCCTCCATAGACGGGGTGGGGAGCCAGAGTAGGAGCAGAGTCTGGGCTCAGAAGCAACCCCACAGGACTGCCCCCAGGGAACCTGAGGGCCCCCAGGAGAGGCCTTGTTTCTCCTGAGCATGTATAACATTTTCACCGCTTACCACTGCAGCTTCCAACACGTGTCCGTGGAAGGGACAGTGCTGGAAGGTTCAGGGGCAGAGTGAAGGAGCTGATGGACATCTATGCCCATCACCTTTGTGGCTAAGAACCACTGCAAACCTCCAGCAAGTGGCAAGATTGCCCATCGGGTGATGGGGGCAGAGCCTGGGCCCTTTCCCCTGGGGCTTTGTCTCCTCGTCTGTGACAGTGCTTGGATGAGATCCCCACTAGTCCTTTTCCCTCTAAAAACACGAGGTTCTGAGCAGCCAAGAATGAGTGCGTGAGTAATCACTTCAGTCATGTCCAACTCTTGTGTGACCCCATGGACTGAAGCCCACCAGGCTCCTCTGTCCATGGACTCTCCAGGCAAGAATACTGGAGTGGGTTGCCATTTCCTCCTTCAGGGGATCTTTCTCACCCAGCTTTCAAACCCATGTCTCTTAAGTCTCCTTCATTGGTAGGTAGGTTCTTTACCACCAGTGTGAACTGGGAAGCCCAAGAATGAGTGAGTTATTTCCAGTTTCAAAAAGGGCCCATGGGAATACTGGCCTGTGACCAGACTGTTCTATGATTCCAGCACATACTGTTCTTATGGGAAGGTTTTTCGGAGGATGAGCTGTGGTTATCACATAGCGTCCACTGGCACTAGAGCTCACCCTGGCCTACACAATAGTGTTCTTTTCTAAGTCCACCATATTTGGACTGGAACCCCCAAAATGTCCACCCCAACTGACTTTCCAGCATGCCCACCTGTCCGTCCAGGGGGCTTTGGTACCATTCAAACTAAATGAGATTCATCCCTCTGCACTCTCAGGACTGAGGTCCCAGGACTCCCAGGCTGTGTTCTAGGAAGCATTCCCCAGAAAGCTTGTTTTCCTTCCACCCTACTTTCTGTCTTCATGTAACAGAAACCCTGAGAATGGGTGAACAGAGGCAGACAGCCTGAGGAGGGTTCCTCCAGGCATGCATAGGGCTGGGGTGGGGTGTGTGAGGGTAGCCGTTAGCAGACATAAAACCAGCCTGAGAGATTTGCGTTAGGTAAACAGTTATTATTTGTAACCAGTTTACACTCCATTTCCTTTATGTTTCTAGCCCCTCTTCTGTCTTTCCTGTCATTCCCAATTTCCCTAATAATAGTCAACACACTGATGATGTCTAGAGATGACTGTGGTCACAGTTGAAAAGTTTTAATTTAAACTCTTTGGGGATAGGGCTGCTAAGTCACTTCAGTCGTGTCCGACTCTGTGCGACCCCATAGACGGCAGCCCACCAGGCTCCCCCGTCCCTGGGATTCTCCAGGCAAGAACACTGGAGTGGGTTGCCATTTCCTTCTCCAAGGCATGAAAATGAAAAGTGAAAGTGAAGTCGCTCAGTCACGTCCAACCCTCAGCGACCCCATGGACTGCAGCCCACCAGGCTCCCCCGTCCATGGGATTTTCCAGGCAAGAGTACTGGAATGGGGTGCCACTGGGGATAGGGGGAAAGCATCTTATAAGAAGCCTTAAAAGCCACAGAAAAAGCTGTAGGAACTGGTTGGGTATAGGATAATGTGCTCAGTTGTGTCCGACTCTTTGTGACCCCATGGACTGTAGCTTGCCAGGCTCCTCTGTCCGTGGGGTTCTTCCGGCAAGAATACTGGAATAGGTTGCCATTTCCTCCTCCAGAGGATCTTCCCAACCCAGGGATCAAATCCACGTCTCTCGTATTTCCTGCATTGGCAGGTGGATTCTTTATGACTAGCGCCACCTGGGAAGCCCCATATGGCACAATTGATGTTTCCTGCCTATTTTAGTTGACACACTGAACCTACTTCAAAAATAATGAAGGTGGCAAAGAGTGCGCCTTCTCTTAATCGTGTCATAGCCCTTGATTCTGCTTTTTCACTGCTTGGTGCTTCAGCAGTGCTTGCTGGCACAGAGTGCTGTAGACCACCGGGTGTTTTGCAGTGTAGACTCACATTCAAGACACCTGGAAACCTGGAGTTACACTGTGATGTCACAGATGTGATAACCATGGCCTGTGTTCATGAGCTGTGACCAGGCATAAGACCCTCTGCTGATGGCAGGCTCATTTGACCCTGATGTCAAGACAGGCCTGCAGGAGTGCCTGGGCACTGGTGGAAGCAGACCCGGAGGGGGCTCTTTACCTCTTCATCTTGTTTCAGGGGAGGAAAATCTGATCTCAGCCAAGGAGGGCTTCATCGACTAAAGTATCAATAATTATCCAGTCCTGCTTGATCCCTGGTGGATGGCTAAGGAGACAGAATAGCAGCCTGAGGGAAACTCCCATTCACAGACCATTTTGCCTACATTCTACTCCACTGAATATTCATTGAGAATGTCATGAAAGCATAAAAAGAACTGGAGGAGAAAATGTCACAGAACTAGAGCTTAGGGCAGTTCTTTGAGTCAGGGGAACGTGAACTCAACAGCAGCCCAGCCCGGGGGGCATGGTGGGCACAGCCCTCCCTGCCTGCTCCTTCCTGATGGAGAGGACGGGGGCTGGAGGGGCCACGTTATCTGTGTGGGGAGAGCTGAAGGGGTGCAGAACCAGCTGGGGACAGAGGACACAGGGAGGAAGACTAAGTGGCTCCCTGCCGGCTCCAGCAATGCCTCTCAGAGTTAGCTGTGCCTGTGCTTCTGGGGGTCTGCCCGACACCTTGAGTCTGACTCAGCAGGTTGAGGTGAACCTCAGGTTCTGCCTTTCTCACCACACCCCAGATAGTATCTGGGAAACGGGTCCAGCCTTTGGGTGGAAGAGGAATGGGAAGGACTCTGAGTCCTGTATGGGTGAGCATGAGTACGTCCTAGATACTGGCACAGAGGGTGTGAGCCCGGCTTTCTGGTCTCTCACAGAGTAAAAATCTATGGCTTAGGAGGCGTGGAAACAGCCATCCGAGCAAACTGAAACTTCTAAAACCAGAGTGACCTGGATCCTTCTAACTTCACATCTGCCAGCTCCTCACCAGATGGTTAGGTAAAGACCAGCATCTGAGCTGATGGATGGGACATTGGGGAGACCCAGTACACTGGTTTCAGAGCATTTACAGCCTGGGAGGCAGCGAGGGATAGAAAGTGAGCTGATGTCCACACAGTTTATGTGAAGAATGCATAAAGCCAAATTCCTGTAACCCAGGCAATGTGAATCCCGTGACACTGAGGTCAGGCAGGTCACGGTGACTGTGGCCTCTGTGGAGGGGTCTCCAGCTACGGGGCTGCCACGGGGAATGGCCTTCATTGTTGATGCAGCAAACCCAGATCTCTGAGTGATAGCTCTTTATTTTAAAATTCAATCATAGGCCATGTGCTCCTGGTAAGTAAAGAGAACCAGACAGTTAACACCTAACTGATCGTTAAACTTTAGGTGAGAACAAAGTCCTGGAGATGCAGCAAGGATCCTGGGGTGGACCACAAGCCTTGATTTATGAGTAGAAGCTCCTTCAGTACGTGAACACTGGTCATTTCTCATGTGTGTTATGGCAGAAGAAAGGTGGAAACAGCTTTAAAGAGGGAGTCTGACTAATTCCACTCTGAGTCACCTCACATCTCAGTGTCTGGATCGTATCTATGAAAACGAAAATGTGTTGAATTCGGCGAGCTTGAAAATGCCTTCTGTTCAAATATTCAGACAGTATATTAAAAAGCAGAGACATCACTTTACCAACAAAGGTCCGTATAGTCAAAGCTATGGTTTTCTCAGTAGTCATGTACGGATGTGAGAGCTGGATCTAGCCAAGTCTGAGTGCTGAAGAATTGATAATTTTGAATTGTGGTGCTAGAGAAGACTCTTGAGAGTCCCTTGGACTGCAAGAGCAAACTAGTCAATGCTAAAGAAAATCAATCCTGAATATTCATTGGAAGGACCGATGCTGAAGCTGAAGTTCCAGGATTTTGGGCCCTGAAGTGAAGAGCCAACTCACTGAAAAACACCCTGATGCTGGAAAAGATTGAAGGCAGGAGAAGAGAACGACAGAGGATGAGATGGTTTGATGGCACCACTGACTTAATGGACGTGAGTTTGAGCAAGCTCTGGGAGACAGTGAAGGACTGGGAAGCCTGGCGTGCTGCAGTCCATGGGGTTGCAAAGAGTTGGACACGACTTAGCGACTGAACAACAAACATTCTTGGAGGCAAAGAGCAAAGAAGCAGTTTACCTTTGAGGTTAAAAAGAGTTCTGGAAGAGTGACTCTTTTAGCTTCCTAAAGGTCAGATCACAAAACGTTTACAATCCAAGTAAACGTGTCCCATGTTGCTTCCTGGTTTTCTGGTAACAGCATCTGAGCCCACTGACATCAGCTGTTAAGATTCCAACTTGACTGGGGCCACTTTCATAACTGTAATCTTGGGTTTTTTTCCATATAAGAGCAGAGAAGCCTCACTGAAATAAGAATACAGTCTCCCATAACAGCGTCAACTTTTGAATTCTTTATAAATGCAAGAGAAAAGCACTCAAAATCTAATGGTGCTTATGGAACCGTGGGCTGGGTTGAATCAATCCATTAGTACCTAGTGACTGCACAATTATGTGTAAGATGTAAAGAAACGGGAAAGTCTTGACAATTTAGAAAAAAGATTCAAAACACATACTATGACTATTAATTGAATAATGTTGATCAGTGTGGCAGAACTGTCAGAGCGCTGCCCTGCCCGCCACTTCTCCGGAGTCAGAAGACAGAGGAGGAGAGGAGAACTGGATGGGGCGTCTATCCTCAGGGTAGCTCTCCACCGAGTTCATGGTTCATCCGAGAAACTTAAAACACACCCAGTGGTCAGTGCAGAGTGCTGAGCTGGGGGGAGAGGGGTGCATGGTGACCGACCTGCGCGCGTGAGAACAGGATGGACAGACTCTGCATTTCAGGCAGCATAACGGGGGAGCCTCACAGGGTGATGATGCATTAGCAACAGGGTCAGGTGTGTCGTTGGGAGGGAGGGGCTGCGGGGAGGGGCCAGGATGAAGGGGAGCAGAGCAGGGAGGCTGGGCAGAGCTGGCCTGGGGAGGGAGAGGCTCTAAGGGGTGACCCCCAGGGCACAACCTTTAGGTCTGGATGCTGTCTCTGCCCTGGAAGGGCTGAGCAGCCATGGGCAGGTCACTTCTCCATCCAGGGTCTCAGGTTTCCCATCTCTAAAATGGGCACAGTGATACTACCTACTCAGGGAATTGAGAACGTTAAATAAAGGCACAGAGGCTCTTCTCATCCACGTCACCCTCATGAGGTGGGTGTCTCTGGGGTTGGAGGGAAGACCGGACAATTTCAAGAGATGTTTTAAGACCTGCACTGGTCTGAACATGGCGTTGGGTCTACGGCCAAACTACCCTGAATGTATCCCATCACATCTGCACGTGGCATCGGTCTGGCTGTGAGGGTGAGGGGCGGCGGAGGATGATTCTGGGCTTCCTGCTCCACTGCTGACAAGTGTCTGTGGGAAGCACACACTAGTCTAGCCTTTTCTCCTTCCCTTCTCTGTACCCCAGGCCTGAGCCCACAAGAACGGAACCAGCTGTGCACAGCCACACACCTGCCCTCCCTCTGCTGAGATGGCCCCAACCAGCGGGATTTCAGGAAACTCATCCTCTCCCTCATTCGTATCGCAGATAGCCAACGATACTGTGGGCATCACAAAATTATACTTAGAAGCAAAATGTATTCCTAAATTCAACGCTTAGTTCCATGGGTTAGAGGGAGCCATGACACTGCGTTTGGAGGACATGAACCTGCCCATTTTAATATGAATATGCCATGTTTGTCTCCCCCTTTTCCTTCCCCTTCCAATGCCGTTCACTTTAGTTAACTCCTCCTATGCTGTGAAAATAACTTGTAAAGAGTGCAATAGGAGAATTATAAAACTGAAAAGGTAAACGTTGGAGTAACAAAAGCACGTATCCAAAAGAGACTGAATTTGCACAAGATAAATCAAATGGAAACTAAGAAATGAGAGGCCCAGACATCTGGAAGCATTAAGTCCAAACCACCACCCTTTCGGCGGGACCTGTACTTTTTCAATTCCTGAGTGACGTGCCTCCTTGCTTATCGCCTGCTGCAATTCCTCAGCTCCTGGTGGCTGGATCTTCTCTCTTCTGACCTCAGCGTTGCCATCAGCAATCAGCTCCAAGCTGTAAATGAAATCGTCTTCTGCCAAAAACCTCCTCACTCTGAATATTCTCAGAAACCATGGAGTTGTCCTAATAACATTTCAGCTTTTGATTCCAGTATCCCAGTTTTTAGCTTACTCTTTCAGTTGGCTGGAAAGAGTCTTCACGTGCTACATAATAAAAGAATCCTTGCCCCTGTGTTTTTATTACTTTGTATTCACTTTCCACCTGTTGGGTAAACCATTTCTCTACTTTTCAGCAGGTCCTTTAAGCCTTGTTTCTTCTGACATCCATTCTGTGCAACTGGAGGATAGAAACACAGGTTGGAATACTGAAGAGATGCCAAGAGGCCAATTCTGCCTTCTCAGACCTTCATGGGTGTGGACCAAGGAGTAGAGCCCACCCTTGGGCTCTCCTAGGGTGTGCTGGGCACCCGGTTGGTCAGCACACACTTGCACTGGTATTTGGATCAATGTGTGAAAATTAGACAGTCATGTACTGCATTACGGCAACAGTCTCCAGGTGGCGCTGTGACCTGAGCGAGTCTGCAGGGAGGAGGGGAGAGGGTACAACTTGTTACCCAGCAGCTTTGGTGTGATGTCCATTCCAGGCTTCCCTGGTAGCTCAGCTGGTAAAAGAATCCACCTGCAATGCAGGAGACCCTGGTTCGGTTTCTGGGTTGGGAAGACCCCGCTGGAGAAGGGATAGGCTACCCACTCCAGTACTGGGCTTCCCTGGTGGCTCAGCTTGTAAATAATCCACCCACAATGGATTATGGGAGACCTGGGTTTGATCCCTGGGTTGGGAGGCTACCCACTGCAGTATTTTGGCCTAGAGAATTTCATGGACTGTATAGTCCATGGGGTCACAAAGAGACATGACTGAGCGACTTTCACTTTCACTTTGGTGTGATGTCAGGGGCAAAGAAGGAGTGGAAGACATCACCTAAGGAGCCGGTATCAGGCCGCCTTGGCTCTCTGCTTAGAGAGGTGGCTTTGACCATGGCCTGTGCCCACCCCCATCGCAAATAGGCTGAGGCTGGACTCAGGACCCCTCACCCATCCAGAAAGCCCAACACAGAGCTGATGGAGTCTTGAGAGGGCTAGACACAGGGTCTGTGCTGGACCCTCCACCCCAGGACACAGGCCAGAGGAATCTGCGTTTCCACCAGTACAAAGTGCTGGTTTTCTGGGCCACATGAGCACTTGGGGGAAAGGAGCACTGCTGCTGCTAAGTCGCTTCAGTCGTGTCCAACTCTGTGTGACCCCATAGACGGCAGCCAACCAGGCTCCCCATCCCTGGGATTCTCCAGGCAAGAACACTGGAGTGGGTTGCCATTTCCTTCTCCAATGCATGAAAGTGAAAAGTGAAAGTCAAGTCACTCACCAGGGTTATCTTAAAAAAAGAAAAAAAAATTTTTTTTAATGTGGACTATTCTTAAAGTCTTTATTAATTTGTTGCAATATTGCTTCTGTTTTATATTTTGGTTTGTTGGCTGCAAGGCATGTGAGATCTTAGCTCCTCAGCCACGGATCGAACCCACACCCCTTGCATTGGAAGGCAAAGTCTTAACCACTGGATCACCAGGGAAGTCCCAGTCTAGGGTTATCTTAAAGGAACTGAGGCCAGAGAGCCCTGCACTGAGGGGAGGCTGTGAGCACCGCCAGAGTTGGGAGACATGTGGCTGCCCCCCAGGGAACCCAAAAGCTCCCAAAGAGATCCAGCTCCAGGCTCCCCCACGTGCAGGGACACCAGGTGACACAGCCAAGGAGAGGACCCTGCCATCTTCACAGACCCACATGGGCCTGCCCCTAGGTTAGAAAAGTGAAAGTGAAAGTTTCTCCGTCGTGTCCCACTCTTTGCGACCCCATGGACTGTAGCCTGCCAAGCTTCTCTGAGAATCAAAGAATTCTCCAGGCAAGATTACTAGACTGGGTAGCTGTTTCTTTCTCCAGGGGATATTTCCCACCCAGGGATGGAACCTGGGTCTCCTGCATTGCGGGCAGATTCTTTACTGTCTGAGCCACCAGGGAAGGCCAGGTTAGGAGTGACACCTAATAAAGAGCTGGAAAGGGGGAAGAGGGAAAATCCACAGGTTTGCGAAGCTCCTGCCTTCACTGAGATTTCCAAGCCAATAGAAGGCCTGAGCTGGGAAACAGAGGCGGCCCAAACAGGAATGAGAGAGGCTGGAGGTTTTCAGTCTTTCACGCCTGAAACTGATCTAAGGACTCTGAATTATTGAAGATTAACTGAAGAGGCTATGGGTGGTGTCTGAGATTTCATCCCAGAGGCGGAGAGGAGAATTCAGGGTGCATTCTTGGGGCCTGAGAAAAGAGGACACTCACTTCCCATTCATCCCTCATGAATCCAGGCCGGACAGTAGAAAGGGTCCAGGTGGCATCTGTTGGCTTGTTGATGCCGAGCCCCTCAGTTCAGAGCCAGGTCCAGGGTTTAAGGTCAACCTTGTTTACTCTGGAGTCCAGTACTTAACAGCTCTGTGACCCTGGGCACATTTACCAAGTTCAGGATGCCTCAGTTTCCTCCTGAAGACACGCTGACCGTAATGATGCCTACATGTCCCAGGGCTGTGGTGAGAATTCTGTGAGGGAGTGCGATGAAAGGGTCAGGTGGGGCAGCCCGTCTGTTCAGGCAACACGAGCTGTTATTAAATTTCGCCCCCATGTCCTCAACTTGGCACCGTCACCCCCATCATTACATTTCAAGCTTTATGGTAACTGAATGATCTTCTGTCTTAAAACAATTCCATTGCTCTCAGGAGATAGCGTGGGTGCTCTTTCTGTCAAAGTGGGTTGACTAGGCAGTTTCTGTCTACAAGGTCACTGGTGTGACCCCATTTTTATTTGAGTTTCAACGAAAATATGTGGTTTTAGATTTCAAAACAAACAGTTGTGCAAGTGAAACAGCCTAGAGTAAATAATAAAACCATTATTAAAAATGAAATCAAATCTAAAATTGATAGGAGAAAAGCAGCTGGTTAAATCTCAGTCCAGAATGGAGCCTTGACTTTAATGTCATTCTCCAAGGTCACTTAGAAAACTTGTTCACAGGCTTCATTTGTGAGTCCACTCTAAAAAAGAAAACGTTATGAGTTTCTTTTAAAATGCCCTTCTCTTATTTAAGACAATTAAAATGAAATCAACAATCAGAAGAAAAATTGTATTTCTGGTTCACCAGTCTTAACCAAAGGCAAAGAAAGCTTTGCTCTAACAGGGCCACCAACTTGCATGGATGTGGGGGGCAAGGGGGTCCTGCCCAGCACCTGAGATGTCAGAAGTTGGGGCTGCATGGAACCAGCACCAAAAATTGCTTGGAAATACAATGACTTCCTCAATAGAAAAAAAAAGAAAAAAGACAAGTAACTAAAAAGCAGGGCAACTGAATTCCTAATGACAGCCCAATAAGACTGCTGGCCTTATCCACAGAAACATAAAATGATTCTATCTTCAGCCTCTTTTGTCCTCTCCCAGAGGTGCTTCACGTGGTCTCTGTCTGGCTGCGAGAACATGCGAGGCACACCAGACGTTTTATGAGTGCAAAGTCCAGCAGGGCCCTGGCCCTGTCCACACACCAGCACCCTCGGGTCTCAGGTTTCAGGAGACCAGCTAATTAAGGTGAGGCTCGGCATTAGCTGAGGGGCTTCCCAGGTGGCTCAGTGGTACAGAATCCACCTGCCAATGCAGGAGACTTGGGTTTGATCCCTGAGTGGGGAAGATCTCCTGGAAAAGGAAATGGCAACCCACTCCAGTATTCTTGCCTGGAGAATCTCATAGTCAGAGGAGCCTGGAAGGCAGTGGACCGTGGCATCAAAAAGAGCTGGATGTGACTGAGCGACTGAGCGTGCAAGCGAGAGTTAACTGGCTCCTCAGTTAGGCAGACCAGGAGCAACACCTAGCAGCAGCAACGATATCTCAACAAACTCAAGTATTGTGAACGTTAGTAGCAGCTTATGGAAACCCTGGGCCTCCCAGGCGGCATGGGGATCTAATCTGCCTGCAATGCAGGAGATGCAGAGACACAGGTGCAATCCCTGGGTCAGGAAGTTCCCTTGGAATAGGGAATGGCAACCCACTCCAGTATTCTTGCCTGGAGAATTTCATGGACAGAGGAGCCTGGTGGGCTACAGTCCATGGGGTGGCAGAGTCAGACACACTGAGTGACTGAGCACACACACAAAGACTCCACTTTTGGGCTCTTATTCGCCATCTCATCCATCCTCACCATCACCCCCTTATGAGGGGTCTGATCCCCCTATACCAGCAAGAGAGTAAATCCTTGTAAGTGGTACCCAGCCCAGAATCCAGGGCTGTGTGGCTCTGGGGACCCTGCATCCGGTTATCCCACTGACATGGACTGTAGGTTGGGTTTTTATTTGGCTGTAAATCTGTACATACTCTATGACAATTGTAGCAGAGTGGCAATTCAGACAGAAACTTTCTTTGTGAAAATATTTTCAATTTCTAATGAATAGCCTTGGGGTAAAGGAAATAAATATGTGTTAAATATGTGTGTAAGTACTGTGAAATAAATGAGTTAAAACAGTGCCACATATCAACTTGAAAGAAGAAAAAGTAAATCAGTGATTTGGGGGGAGTGGACCAAATTCACCAAGAAGGTATTAGGAAAATCGCTATCTAATTATGTTTAAAAATTAACCTGTTCATAATGACCATTTCTCATTAAGCACGTGAAAGTGAAGTCGCTCAGTCGCTCAGTCGCGTCCGATTCTTTGCAACCCCACTGACTGTAGCCTACCACACTCCTCCATCCATGGGACTTTCCAGGCAAGAGTACTGGAGTGGGGTGCCATTTCCTTCTCCAGCGGATCTTCCTGACCCAGGGATCGAACCCGGGTCTCCCACATTGTAGGCAGACACTTTACCATCTAAGCCACCATGTACCATGTATTTAATGTAGGGACTTTCCTGGTGGCTCAGATGGTAAAGAATCTGCCTGCAATGGAGGAGACCTGGGTTTGATCCCTGGGTTGGGAAGACCCCCTGGAGGAGGGAATGGCTACCCACTCCAGTAATCTTGCCTGGAAAAATTCCATGGACAGAGGAGCCTGGTGGGCTACAGTCCATGGGGTCGCAAAGAGTTGGACATGACCGAGCGACTAATACACACACACATGTCTTAATGTACAGAGAACTGTACTAATGTGTTTTCTAGGTTTTAAAATTCAATCCCACCAAGATCTCTAAAGCAAGTGTTATTATCCCCAGTTTACAGACGAGGCTTCCCAGGTGGCTTCGCAGTAAAGAAGAGACACAGGAGACGCAGGTTCCATCCCTGGGTCAGGAAGATCCCCTGGAAGAGAGCATGGCAACCCTCTCCAGTAGTCTTACCTAGAGAATCCCATGGACAGAGGAGCCGGGTGGGCTACAGTCCATGGGGTTGCAAAGAGTTGGACGTAACTTAGCAGCTAAGCACGTGCATAGATGAGGAAACTGATGTCCAAAGACAGCAACAGCGTTGTCTGCGAGACTACCGGGCGGCTGTGGGTTCCACACCTATCTCTATGCCTATACCCTGGCCCTTCTTCCCAGGTCACAGCATCACTCCAGCTCTCAAAAAAATACATGTGATGTAATTCTAAAGGGTTTACATTTAAATACCGTGAGTATATTTACATTAGGAAGTCACACTGATGATATTCTACTTCCTAAGATCTAAGACCTACTCTCTTGGCCACTCGCTGCTAAGAACCAGCTTCTTTCCCCAGCAGGAAGAAGATAAGAAATCGTTTAAACTTGTTAAATCAAATAATCCTGTTACTCGCTCACAGTGTAAATGTGCATGCAGAGAAGGTGAAATGTTTAATAACTGAGTTCCATGCATTTCTTTCTTGACACCAGTGACTGCAGATCCACTAAAGTTAGCCAAACTCTGATGAAAATAATGAGACTGAAAAGAACAATGGGAACAGAGACCATGTTTCATTCTGTGCATGACACGGAGCATTTGGAGAGCAAGGGGAACTTGCTTTTCACGGCCAGTTCTACCAAAGCCCCCAGCGGGGCACACAGAAGGCGCTCACTAAAATGGGCACCAGCTGAACTAAAACCTAAAATGCATAGCTTCCCTGATGGCTCAGATGGCAAAGAATCTGCCCCCAGTGCAGGAGACCTGGGTTCAGTCCCTGGGTTGGGAAGATCCTTTGAAGAAAGGAACCACTACCCAGTCCAGTATTCTTGCCTGGGAAACCCCGTGGACAGAGGAGCCTGGTGGACTATAGTCCATGGGGCTGCAAAGAATCAGAGATGACTGAGCAACTCTTTCACTTCAGTAGACTAGTGAGCTCATCGTTTTGTATAGTAAAGGCTCAAAATTCCATAGACAGAGAACCTAGCAGGCTACAGTCCATGGGGTCGCAAAGAGTGGGACACGACTGAGCGCGCGTGCGCACCCACCCACACACACACACACACACACACACACACACAGAGGATAGCCTCAAATAAAAAGGCTGGGAGGTGAACCTCAGGACACACTGTTTACAAATTTGAAACAACATTACAAGTGCCTTCTTCCGATTAGAGAGCTAGAGGCACCAGCCCAGAAATGCACTGGAACTGTTTTCTCACAACGTAGTGGGCCCATTAGCCCTGAACTGTGCTTAGAAGAGGAGAGTGAAAAGGTTGGCTTAAAGCTC
Organism: Bos indicus; assembly: GCF_029378745.1. Classification (NCBI taxonomy): domain Eukaryota; kingdom Metazoa; phylum Chordata; class Mammalia; order Artiodactyla; family Bovidae; genus Bos; species Bos indicus. The sequence goes on along the minus strand of NC_091773.1, from coordinate 24,754,021 downwards.
AACATTCGGAAAACTAAGATCATGGCATCTGGTCCCATCACTTCATGGGAAATGGATGGGGAAACAGTGAAAACAGTGTCAGACTTTATTTTTGGGGGCTCCAAAATCACTGCAGATGGTGACTGCTAAGTTGCTTCAGTCGTGTCCGACTCTGTGTGACCCCATAGACGGCAGCCCACCAGGCTCCCCCATCCCTGGGATTCTCCAGGCAAGAACTGCTGCCATGAAATTAAAAGATGCTTACTCCTTGGAAGGAAACTTATGATCAACCTAGACAGCATATTGAAAAGCAGAGACATTACTTTGCCAACAAATGTCTGTCTAGTCAAGGCTATGGTTTTTCCAGTGGTCATGTATGGATGTGAGAGTTGGACTGTGAAGAAAGCTGAGCGCCGAAGAATTGATGCTTTTGAACTGTGGTGTTGGAGAAGACTCTTGAGAGTCCCTTGGACTGCAAGGAGATCCAACCAGTCCATCCTAAAGGAGATCAGCCCTGGGTGTTCTTTAGAAGGAATGATGTGAAAGCTGAAATTCCAGTACTTTGGCCACCTCATGCGAAGAGTTGACTCATTGGAAAAGACTCTGATGCCGGGAGGGATTGGTGGCAGGAGGAAAAGGGGACGACAGAGGATGAGATGGCTGGATGGTATCACCGACTCGATGGACATGAGTTTGAGTGAATTCCGGGAGTTGGTGATGCACAGGGAGGCCTGGTGTGCTGCGATTCATGGGGTCACAAAGAGTCGGACATGACTGAGGGATTGAACTGAACTGTGCTTAGAATGCAAATATGCTCCAAAGGGAAGTCAACACGAGGTTGAGTTTTACAGCGAAACCAGTAGGTTCACTTAAGAACAAGAGTGAGTATGGCGGATCTCATACGTAAAACAACACTTAGAATTATTTTCCATCTCTCGAATCATTTTTGGTTCTGGAAAAGTTCAGCAGTTGTTAGAATAACTAGTTCCTTGTCTCAAGTGTACTCAGAAAAGACAAGCAGTATTTTTTCATTAAGGATTCAGACGGAATGGTGAGACAAATACTTTTCAAAGTAAGACATGTGAGTCTAGCACCTATTTCTGCAGCTCGTATTTTAATCTTTAGCGCCTGACATGTCTCATATAAACTATGTTTAAGCCTAGAACGGCACCGGGTAAGGCTTCACCACAGTCTGCACCTGAAATGTTACTCTGGGTCCAGTGACAAGGTGCTTGGGGACGGCTGATGTGGGCATCCCACCATGCCCAGGCCCGCTCTGGCTCTGCTCCTAGCTGACTGGAATGACAGCAGCAGGCAGGTGGCCAAACTGCTACGTGCTCTGCCTGTCCATCCTCACCTGCCCCAGGATCCCCTCCTCCCAGGCATGCTCTCTGATGCCTGCCTGCCCTTTCTGCTCCCTGCCCTTGCTTCTCCAAGCCCTCCTCTACCAGAGCCTTGCAAGCGTCCCCAAGCCCACTGCCAAGCCTTTTCTGACCTTTCATTCTGTGTCCCATCCCACCTCCCTGGTGCTCCCCTTCCAGTCCTTACTGTGGAGTGGGGTAGTGCCCCTCCCCCAGCCACAGAAACCTGGGGGCAGGCTGCCCGCGCTGGTCCACCCAGCGCAGCTCTGGACCATGCAGGACAGTAGAGATCAGAGTCTCCTTGTTTGACTCGTGTCCAGCACAGGATGTGATAAAGCTAAGGGACTTCCCTGGCCATCCAGTGGTTAAGAAGCTGCTTTGCAAGGCAGCAGCATGGGCCTGATCCCCGGTGGAGGAACTAAGATCCCATGTGCTGTGTGGTGCAGCTGAAAAAAAAAGAATAAAAAGCTAAAACTATCAAAAAGGCTTTGCTTATACCTCTCCACCTCCCTACTCCTGCTGCCAAAACAAACAAAGCCAGCTCACTGAAGAGGCTTTCTAAGGATGATGATAATTTTTTTAAAAATCTATATGAAAAGTAATCTGATAAATACCTTGAAAACTATACACAGTGCTGGATGGACAAAAACCTTTCATGAGATCTGAAAACTCTACCTTAAATATTCATTCAAATGCAATATGCTTTTCTAACACTATTCCTTAACACTTTTCTTTTCAAATGAAACTATCTGCCTCTACCTTGATTAACTGTGAGTTTCTCATTCCTCTTTACTAAAGAAAAATGACTCATCCAAAGTGAAAAAATGGGATTTGGCTTTTAAGCTTTAGTCGCTGGCATTGTTTAAATATGTTTAGAGAGAAATGCAGTTTTTCTTTTTTTAACAAGAAAAAGAATTACTTTGCTTGGGGCAAAAGGTGGTTGTTGATGTTCAGAGCTTCCAGGTGTCTGAACGGGCGTCACCACTGAACTCAAAGGGGAAAACAGCAGTGAAAGTCATTCATGGGGAACCATCCTTCTGTGACACGTCATGCCAGATAGATGGACACCTTAGAATCTGCTTAGCAGGTGGGGACACCGAGGCTCAGAAGGTCTAAGTGGCTTGCCTAAAGCTGATCAGTTGAAGGAGCAAACCCAGGTCATCTGATTTCTAAAAGCATGTGCCCTCATACAGCCCTCAACAGTTATGGAGACGTCCCAGGCTGCCAGGAGTGAAGAGCGGCCGGGTTTGGATGTGAGCCCAGAAGGCAGGAAGGGAGGAAACAGTGTTCGCAGGCTCCGTCCCCACCCCCAGCCTGGAGGATGCCAGACCTCAGGCTGCTTCCAGAACAAAGTCCCTGTCCTGCTTGTGGCAGATCTGTGTGCCCACTGCTGGGAGAAGCTGCAGTCCACAGGACTCGCTGTGCCTGAGGTTAAAGCCGTGGGGAGGGTGGGTAAGAGGCAGGAGGATGTTCTGCAAACTTTGCGAGGAGAAGCATTCTTATAAGCCCCCTAAACCCGATTAGACTGGCTTCGCTGGTGGCTCAGTCGGTAAAGAATCCGCCTGCAATGCAGGAGACACAGGTTCGATCCTGGGTCAGAAAGATTCCCTGGAGAAGGGAATGGCTACCAACTTCAGTATTCTTGCCTGGGGAATTCTGTGGACAGAGGAGCCTGGTGGGCTACAGTCCATAGGGCCACAAAGAGCTGGACATGACTTGGCAACTAAACCACCACTACCACAAACCCAGTTAGTGGCAGTGATAATAGAAGCTCTTTGATAAGATTCTCTATGGGGCTCTCACTGCACCCTTGATGGGAGAAAATGATTATCCTAATAGCTTGCTCAGGAAATGAGAATATCTTCTGAACAACAGAAATATCACACTCTAGTCCTCACTTGATAAGATAAAAACCAGACTTCCCTGTGCTTGCCTGGTGGCCCCAGTGATACAGAATTTGCCTGCCAGTGCAGGAGATATAAAAGACGTGGGTTCGATCCTCAAGTCAGGAAGATCCCCTGGAGAAGGAAAAGGCAACCCACTCCAGTATTCTTGCTTGGAGACTCCCATGAACAGAGAAGCCTGGCGGGCTACAGTCTATGGGGTCATGAAGTCGGACACAACTATTCATGCATGCACAGTTGCACTGCACTTGCCTGGAGGATTGGGCCTGAATCCTCCAGAGCACAGTGGTGGTGGTTTAGTTGCTAAGTCTTGTCTGACTCTTTTTGACCCCATGGACTGCAGCACACCAGGCCTCCCTGTCCATCATCAACTCCCGGGAATTTGCTCAAACTCACATCAATCGAGTCAGTGATTTCATCCAACCATCTCACCCTCTGTCACTTTCTTCTCCTCCTGCCTTCTGTCTTCCCCAGGATCAGGGTCTTTTCCAATGAGTCAGCTCGTCTCATCAGGTGACCAAAGTATTGGAGCTTCAGCTTCAGCATCAGTCCTTCCAATAAATATTCAGGACTGATCTCCTTTAGGATGGGCTGGTTGGATCTCCTTAAGAGTCCAAGGGACTCTCAAGAGTCTTCTCCACTACCACAGTTCAAAAGCATCAATTCTTCAGTGCTCATCTTTCTTTATGGTCCAAATCTCACATCCATACATGATTACTGGAAAACCAACGCTTTAACTAGAAGGACCTTTGTTGGCAAAGTGATGTCTCTTCTTTTCAATATGCTGTCTTGGTTTGTCATAGCTTTTCTTCCAAGGAGGAAGCATCTTTTAATTCTTACACAGCATGTTTCTATACACAGAACGTGCAGAATGCTTTAAGCAGGACACAGGCTCTGAAACTGCCTGCGAGTCTACAGTCTGATGGAGGAAATCCACATTAGGAGCTGTTTACTAGGCAGTGGGGTGATGACCAGGAGCCAGGAAGGTGGGCTGGTGCCTGGAGGTCAGAAGCAGCTTTTACAGTTACCAGGAGTGGGATGCTCACTGGAGTAAACATGTGCCAACAGCAGCTAAGCTGGTGTGTAACATGTCAGCCTGGGTTTGCCATCACGTCACCCCAAGTTCTTCAGAAAACATTCAGCCAGCAACTGGAATTTAGTAACCAAGTTATGAAATTCTGCAGTCAGGACCTCATATGTCTGCAAAATGAAGGCACAGGCTCCGAACGGAGAGATGCTGCCAGAAACTACTTCAGATGCGACGCCAATGTCTCTAGTTGAACATTTGGATTCATGTAATTTCCTCTTCCATTAGCTTAGAGGGGATCCGACTCTCCTGGGACGTTCTTTATTGATTTCTACAGGGAGGGAATGGGATTCTTCTCTTTTGTTTAATAGCCTTAAAGGTAGATGGAGGCTTTTAAATGTTCATGTTCATCTATTTACTCACTGTGTGTGTGCTAAGTTATGTCAGTCCTGTCCGACCCTTTGTGACTCCGTGGACAATAGCCTTCCAGTCTCCTCTGTCCATGGGGTTCTCCAGGCATCAATACTGGAGTGGGTTGCCACTTCCTGCTCCAGGGGATCTTCCTGACCAGGGACTGAACCAGCATCTCTTACATCTCCTGAATTAGCAGGTGGGTTCTTTACCACCTGGGAAGCCCTAAGGACCTTTACTCACTAAGGTCCTCCAGATCACTCCAACTGCTGCTTCTAAACTCAAGGAGTTAGAGCTTCCCTGTGTTTACAAGTGTATCTAGAAAGACATTTCGATAAATGAAGCCAATATGTATAATATAAAGACTGAATTGCTCCTTTTATCAACTTACAATTGACCATTAAAATGAAATTTATCTCAGAGAGACACTGGAAAAAAGAAACCACAGAAGAAACCTATTGTCTATCTCAAAAAATATCTCAGCAGCCCATTTCCAGTCATTGCAGGAAGAACCACTCAATATTCAACTTCTCATTTCTCAATGCCAGCTTTTTTCAAATGTTATGATAAACACTCTAAAGTGACCTATTTCCCCTGATACCTGAGAAAAGTGATGTGTCATTCCAAAATCTATTTCTCCTACGTGCACGGGAAGCGATGATACTTCTACAGTCACCCTGCTCTGACAGGTGGGAAAATCTCTTCTAAGTAAAAATCTCAAGAAAAGAGTTACTCTGAAAAAGATCACATCTTCTCTTCAAGTTCGGCAATTTGGAACAGTGTTCGTCTTCGCCTCTTTAACCTGAACCAGAATGTTAGACTGGGAGCACCCAGGACAGACCCTCGAGGGGAACTAGGCAGTGAAGTGATGGAAGGATTATAGGGATTGTCAAAGAACAGGATTATCTCAGAGGGACGTGGCCTGAGACCCCCAGAGGGGCAGGAACACAGGGTGCAGATCAGGTTTTGGACTCTTGGGGGGTCGGCGTTTGAATCCTGCTTCTGTGTCCTCAAGCTCTGTGGCCCTGGGCAAGTCAATTCCCACTTGGTGCTTCCATTTTCCCATCTGTTATGTGTGGATCATAACAGTGCCTTCCTCACAGGGTGGCTGTGAAGATGACAGGGTACAGAATGGAAGGCTCTCAGCCTGCGACCCAGCCCACAGAAGGCAGACAATGAATTTTCACAGTAACATGACTGAAAGCATTGAAAGTGCCTGGTGTCACTTGAAAAATCATTTCCCTGGTCAATTCATCGTTTTCAAGTCACACAGAAATTCCAGATGTTCTTGTAAAAAAAAGAAATGCATCAAAACAGGACCTGTATCTACAAAAAATATTTCTGGGATTTTGCCAGGCGTTACAAATGGGGGAGGAAATGACATCTTTACTAGACTAAGTCTCCAGTTGATCAACACGGGATGTCTCTCCAGTGATGTGGATCTTCTCTGATTGCTTTCATCTGAGTTCTAGTGTTCAGCATATGACTCCTATATGGGTTTTGTTAGGTGTGCATGTGTGTGTGCTCAGTCGTGTCTGAGTCTTTGGGATCCCATGGACTATAGCCCACCAGGCTCCTCTGTCCATGGGATTCTCCAGGCAGGAATACTGGATGGAGTATGTTGCCATTTCCTTCTCTAGGGGATCTTCCCAACCCAAGGATTGAACCCGTCCGTCTCCTGCATTGGCAAGCAGATTCTTTATCACTGAGCCACCTGGAAAGCCCAACTTTGTTGGGTGTACACTTAAGTATTTCATTTTTTTGAGCCATTGTGAAGAGTTTTGTGTTTTAAATTTTGGCCAGTTCAGGATGCATCCTTATCATTTTCCACCTCTCTGGACACAAGTTACTAAGGTATAGGCTCTAATGGCTTTTCTGAGAGTCAAAGAGTGTCAGCAAAATTAATCAAAAGATCTAATCAGAAAAATGACTTGTGCAGTGTCATATGGAATTCCAGTCTCTATTTAAGGTAGCCTGTTAGATCTGTTTGGCTTGGAGGATGAAATTTTTCTGGTAGACAAAGCAATCCAAGAATGGATCCATTACAAGTCCACTATGCTGTGATTTCTGGAGAAGGAAATGGGAACCTACTCCAGTATTCTTGCCTGGGAAATCCCATAGATCAAAAAGCCTGGTGGGCTACAGTCCCTGGAGTCACAGAGTCAGACGCAACTTAGCGACTAAGCAACAACAATTATTAGACCTGTGGCCAAGAATACGTTACTGGGGAACCCAGTCTTTTTTTTTTTTTTTTCAAGGGCTGAATGCTTCCATTACCAATTTCTCCAGGTTAATACTTTTAGTAATTAACCAGGGACCACTCCACTGCCCCTCCCCAAAATAAAATAAAAAACTGAAATAGATAAAAAAGAGCTAAGATAAAGTAGATTAATAGAGATGTAAAAGAGGATATAAAATTGAAAAACATTTTCCTATATGGATACCAAATCCTCCTCATTTGTAAGGAATCAGAATAACACATTTCCCATGGAAACAAGAATAAAACTGAATCCCTGTCATAAACACTATTAATTAACTCAGAAATCTGCTTTTATTCTGTCTTCCAACGGACATCTGTATAGGAGGAAACTGTTTCTCAGAATCTATAATCAGGACAGAAACAAAGCCAAGTCTGGCACAACCAACAAATTCTTTCTCAATTAATCTTGATAAAGCAGGAGTTATGTTAATAATCCAATAATTTATAATTGCTAACTGTATAAAATCTTCACTGTGTCATGTGGATGTGTTACAGAATCTAGCTTTTTCTGCAAAATGGTTTCTAAACATGGAAGCATCTTATGGGGACTATTATTAGCTTAGAAACTGACTGGCTCTAATTTGAATAATGTGAAATATACATAAGAAAAGTGAACAAAATCCCAAACGTTACTTTTGGTTCAAAACAGTACTGTGGCTTCTTTTGTTTATCTCCTTTCGTTCCCCAGACCTTGTTAAAGGAGAAGACAATAGTAAAAAGCTAGAAAGAGCACGAGAGACAAAGCGGATAGACGAGTAGTAACTAACCTAATGGGCCTGGGAAGTTAAATGCTAAGTGCTAAGTCACTTCAGTCGTGTCCGACTCTGTGCGACCCCATAGACAGCAGCCCACCAGGCTTCCCCGTCCCTGGGATTCTCCAGGCAAAAACACTGGAGTGGGTTGCCATTTCCTTCTCCAATGCATGAAAGTGAAAAGTGAAAGTGAAGTCGCTCAGTCGAGTCCGACTCTTAGTGACCCCATGGACTGCAGCCTACCAGGCTCCTCCGTCTATGGGATTTTCCAGGCAAGAGTTCTGGAGTGGGGTGCCATTGCCTTCTCCTAAATGTTAAGTGTCTAGTGGGAAATCCCAGGGAAAAGTGACTGTATTTTCCTGGCATCCTGACACCCCACCCCCCAACAAAGTGCCAGGACCCCCGGAGCAGGACAGGCCCAGAGCTGGGGGTTAGAAACCAAGCTGAGAACATGGAGCTTATGAAGCTCCAAGCTCAGTACTGGCTGGCCTGAGACCCCACTGTGACATGGCACCGAGGCTAAAAAAATGATCAGCCTTGCCTAGGGGAGTGTGTGTGTGTGTGTGTGTGTGTGTGTGTGTGTGTGTGTGTGTGTTGGGACAGGGCTTGGGGCACCTGGAGAAAGCCAGCTCAGCCTGTGATCCCAGCCAGTGCTTCCCACCATCAACAGCCCTCACCTTCACAAACTGAGTTGTCCACCCAATGCTCAGCAGCTCCCTTTTAAGTGTTAATGGGCAGCCAAGCACCTAACATAAAAGCCAGAGACTCAAGTAATCAAACAAGAAAAAAAAAAAGAACTGGGAGGAAAATGAGAAATTCAAAGGACATTTGAAGAAAACTTCAAAAGGTCTAGGAAATCATCTAGAAAAAATAAGTGAGGCTATGTATGGAAGCCCTAAAATAAAAACCTTAAAATTTTTTTTAAAAGAGGCAAAAACAAGAGTTGGAAATGAAATATTTAATTGAAATAAAGACTTCTTCCATAGGAGGATTGGAAGGAAAATCAAGGAAATCTCTCAGAAAGTAGAGGAAAAGAACAAAAGTTAGAAAACAGGAAGGCAAAGATGATAAAAATGAGAGGATCCATCCAGAGGGTCCAATGGCCAAACAGTTAAAAACCCCAGGCAAAGAAAACAAAGAATGAGGGAAGGGAGATATTTGGCAAAACTAATACAATATTGTAAAGTTTAAAAATAAAATAAAATTTTAAAAAAAATTCCAATTAAAAAAAAAAAGAAATAATACTAAAAAAAGTTAGTCTGATGGAAAGGTCCAGAGATTCAGATCCAGAAAGAGCAGTCCAAAGAAAAAAGAAGCAAACAAACAAACAAAATCCACAGTAAGAGTCACGTCACTGTGAAAGGAAATCATCAGCATAAAGAGATCTCATAAAGCAGGACACCTAAGATGCCTGAGTGCATTGGACTTCTTAAGGCAGCACTAGATTCCAGAAAACAATGGCACAGTCTTTCCCAGGGAGGGACAGTGCTTCTTAACCTACAATTACATGCCCAGGTAAGGATGAGATGCTTAGACACCATCACCGACTCAATGGACTTGATTCTGAGCAAACTCTGGGAGATGGTGAAGGACAGGAAAGCCTGGCATGCTGCAGTCCAGGGGGTCGTAAAGAGTTGGACACGACTGAGCGAATGAACAACAACAACACAATCCTTCTTCAAGCACAAGGACAAGAATAAAGACACTTTTCAGACATGTAAGGATATAAAAGTGGACCTCCCAGACGGTGAAGCTCACAGAGGCTGTGCTTTGTCAGATGGTGGGGGTGGGGATCAACCTGGAAAGAAAAGCTACAGAGACCCATGAAAAGAGCAGCACACCCCCACCCCAGCAAAAAAATGAAAAGTATCCAAGGGTGTTTCTCTGGTTCTGTCAATGAGAAGTACCAGCAGCTGCTGAGCAGCTCAGAGCAACTGGGGCTGGAGTGACCCCGGGATAAAAAGCTCTAGGAGGAGATGTGTGCGTATTGGTGAAACACTATTCAGATGCTGGAACATGTGGGATTCAGACTGCCTCTAGGTGGATCAGAAAGTGACATTAAAGACAAAAGGAGGCCATGAGTAACTCAATGAAATCAGACAGTTTTTCAAAAGACACGGTTGCAGTATATAAACTGTGTACACAGCAGAGTTTGTGGCTATGTTTTGTGTGCGTATGTGTGTTAGTTGCTCACTTGTGTCCAACTCCTTGCGACCCCATGGTCTGCCAGGTTCCCCTGTCCATGGGATTCTCCAGGCAAGAACACTGGAGTGGGTTACCATTCCCTTCTCCAGGGGATCTTCCTGACTCAGGGATCAAACCTGAGTCTCCTGCATTGCAGACAGATTCTTTACCACTGTGCCACCAGGGAAGCCCCGTTCTTGGGTAGATAAATCAAAATGTCAACAGTATAGGCTGGTATTCCTGTTATTGCTGTTTTGAGTTTTCCACCACTGAACCTGGGCTACAGCAAAGGGGCAGCTACTTTTGGATGCAATCCGGCCATCTGTAAGCACATGTTCTGATTCAGAAATAAATGACAGAGAAAGAAGTTACCTGTGGAAATATCAGTGCCCTTCCTGAGGCATCTGGCCTGGGATTTCTGCTGCCAGATGAGTATCAGTGGGTTATTCTCTTTTTCTTACATCCCCATCACTCTCCACCATTAAACAGTTAACAGGATAATTCAGTGGGCCATTCTCTTTTTCCTACATTTTCCATCACTCTTCACTATTAAACAGTTAACAGGATAATTCAGACCAGGAGACCTAGATCAGAAAGAACAAAAGGGAAGCACCCAGAAAAAGTGACACCTAATCAAGATTTCCCAAAGCCATCCGGGAAGGAAGGCAGCATGCTACGTTCAGGGTGGCCTGCATAATGAGAACATATTTACAGGTGCACAGAGTTTGGTTATCTTCTGTAAATGCTCTCAGGCCACACGCCTTTCCTCCATCCTCATCCTATCAGAAACCACATGCTCTGGCAGAAGGTGCCCTGGAGTCAGGGACGCAAGTGTGGGAGGCAGGATGTTTTGCTCCTGTGTTCGGTGACAGGACAAATGCTGACTCAATGTATATATGAACTTGGCTTAACCTTGGGCTCCACTGCTTATTGGCCACACGTCCCCGAAGCAGGTTATTAACCTACACTGAGCCTCGACCTTCTTGACAGTGAAAGAATGGGACACTTAAGATGCCTTACCAGATGCCTATGGGCTGAAAATAAGGTGACAGGTACAGAGCACTCAGCAGAATGCTGGGCACAGTCCACACCAGAGCCTTGGGGATCAGAGCTGTGGCCACCCGCTTACCCAAGGGCAGCCTGAAGGGTCTGTGGACAGGTTATCAGGAGGGACCAGGGCCTTCAGAGTTGTCTGAACACTTTCTATGGGCAGTGCCACAAGAAGGCTACAAGGACCCACAAGAAAAGGAGTCTATTTCAGCCAATTTTTCAAAACCTTGCCAAATGAGAAGCAAGTCGTTTGGTGTGTTAGCTCTTCTATCCCAATGAGAAACTGACATTCTATATTTCCCACCTGAACTCAAATTAATAGAAACATTAACTTTCTTTGGGCTTCCCTGGTGGCTGAAAAGAATCCACCTGCTATGTAGGAGACGCAGGTTTGATTCCTGGGTCAGGAGGATCCCCTGGAGAAAACAATGGGTACCTACTCCATGATTCTTGCCTGGGAAATCCCATGGACAGAGGAGCCTGACAGGCTACAGTCCACAAGGTCACAAAGAGTCAGACACGACTTAGCGACTAAACAACAACAGAACTTTCTTCAACAATGCTGTCTGATCTTTATTCCTCCATCTCGGGTAGAGTTCAGCAGGCATGTGGAAGGAAATGTTGTGGTTTTTGTTGACTAGAGGATACCATTATCCTACTTGTTCAGAAAAATCATGAATAACATTACCTCTGAATGTTTAAAGTAATATATAAGAATAATGTCTATAGGCAATGTTAAAATGAGAATCGAAAGATGAGATTACTGTAAGGCTAGAAGTGCAAATACAGTTGAGTGGTTTTTAAAATGTATCATTATTACTATTATTGTTACTTGTTTTAGAATAGCAAAGGGAGATGGTATTCCCTGGATGGGCCAAATTCACGTCTGCAGATATAGCTATTTAAAAAGGCACTTTTCAAACTACACTTTTAGGGTTCAAGAGTGAACTTTCAGAGTTTTTAACCTCAGTGTCTGGAAGACATTCACAACTGAAGCTGATGCAGAGTCTGCTGGTTTGCAGCTGGAAATAAGAGCATGCTGAATCAATACCTCCTCAGTGCAGCCTCTCTAGAAGCTTCTGGGCTCCTGTACCACGGCTGTACCTCCTCCTTGAAGATCCCCTGCTTAGAAGTAATCATTTGTGATGAAGCTTTCCACCCCAGCCAGCCGCCTACTGAACCTCCCAGTGCGGACCTTCTGATACAGCACCCTGATAAGCCACTCAGTCCTGAAAAACGAGATGGCCAGTTTCTGGATGGGAAGAGCGTTTGAAACCTGAACGCCCTGGAGTGTGAGGCCGCTTTCCCTTCTCATCGTCAGTGAGTCTCCAGATACTGATACCTGCTTTTTGGTTTTATCAAACCCACACGGCCCCCGCTAGTGGGATCAGCATTTCCACAAGAGAATGAGCTCATTCATCAAAGACGTGGAAATGATGCCACAGAACGAGGTCAGTGCAGAGAGGAGGAAAGAGAAAAGGAATATGTCCAGCTAAGTCCCTTGGGATTATGGAAACGACATTATTATCAGTAAAGAGATTGGTGATAACTGGGAAACATTTTGAAAACTTAATGACACTTGTGCACACAGGATATATACTTTGTATATCTAAGGAGCCCACTCCAGAATCTTCCTGATACTCACGTATCTGGAGGACGAGAGATTTCACAATACAGATAAGTATTTATAAAGACAGATACTTTTTGATTTTTAAAAGGCTGTCCTGAATTTAACCTCCTTTTGTTTTCAAATGAAACAGGAAACCCGAGTCTCTTTAATGCAGATTAAATAAGGAAACTGCAAAAATGCCTTCTGGTTATAAAGATGGACTGTGTTTATTTTTAAATTTTATATATTTATTTATTTTGGCCTGTGCTGTGTCTTTGCTGCTGTGCCGGCTTTCTCTAGCTCTGCCAAGCACGGGCTACTCTCCTGTTGAGATTCTTACTATGGTGGCTCCTCCTGTCTTGGAGCAAGGGCTCTAGGCACGTGGGCTTCAGTAGTTGTAGCTTCTGTGCTCCAGAGCACAGGCTCAAAAGCTGTGGCACCCAAGCTTAGTTGCTCCATGGCCTGTGGAATCCTCCTGGACCAGGGATTGAACCCGTGTCTCCTGCATTGGCAGGTGGATTACCACTGAGCCACCACAAAGCTGAGGACTGTGTTTATTAACAAGACATATACACTGGTAACATACTGCCTGCAGCAGTGATGAGAGACACCACCCTGGCTGGTGTTACTGCACCAAGCCTGCAGGAAAGGGCTTCACAGATACTCAGACATCAACTCCCACAACATCTCTGTTAGGCAGGAGCTAGTATGAGCCTTCCTTTTATAAATGAAGAAACCAAGGCCCCAGGATGTCAAGATGCTCGATAATTTGTCCAAGAAAATACTCACTCTCCCTTCAACTAGAAAAAATGGAACTGGAACATGAACGGGACCACATGGGGCCATGATCACATCTGCCTGATGAAGAAACCAAGGTGCTGAGAGCTTAAGGACACCCCCAAACCTGCCCCCTACTCTCTGCAATAGCTCTCTCTGAGCTTCTGAGGCCTCTGTGCCTTTCCCCTCTCTAAGTTTCCCCCACTCTTTTCCTGAACGTTGGTCCATGGGTCGTCCGGCTTCGGGGGTGAACTTGACCAAATCGCTCTTTGCTCCTGACTCCGAATCCGGTTGCCACCAGGAAAGTGCCACACAGCATCCTATCAAATCTGCTCCTGGAGTTGGCTTGCCTCCTGCTTTGTTAGACTCAGAGAAATGGCTGCACTGATTCCCTAATTGGTGTACCTACAATTGATTTTATTTTTCTTCTTAAAGGATTCTGGATGGAGCTGCACAAAAATGCTAGAAAATAAACCTGCTATAAAAGAGGCTCTGTGCATTAAGCCATCCCCTGGGGTCCTCAGATGCATGCTTTCTGGCCTTCTTAGTTGTCTTTCTTTAGGTCGTGAGGAGCTGCTAGGCTTCGAATCCTAGAGGCAGTCCCCAAATGCCACATGCAGCACAGTAAGGAGAATCTCAACATGGTCTGGGGTGAACAAACCATTCCAGATGCATTCCAGTTCATTCTATCCTCCAGCCTCTGGAATCCAGAATCACAAGCCTGAAATGCAATAAATTCAGTTCTGCCCAAGAATATGATCATTTACTTGTTTTCTTCCTGATCTCTTCCAAACAGGCTGAATGTTCATTCATTCAACATCTCTGCATTAAATGTCATGGCACATCCAAATCTCTGTGTCTTGGAGAAGGAGGACTTTCCAGATCTTTGAAATGGGCTGATGTGTTCTACGGACGGGTCACAGAACAACCGGAAATGGGACAGAACACATCTGATGTGGTCTGAATTTTAGGACGGGCATATTCGCATGTCCAGTGACTGAATCACCTCCTCCTTTTAAGACATCCCGGCAAGGTTCTATGTGCCAGACAAAGAGAGACTCACTGGAAAGGGGATGTCTCAGCAAAGCTTGAAGGTGGTGAGGGAGAGACCACAGAGATGCTAGGGAGACTAGAGCAGAGGCCTGGAGGTACCTGTGTGGCTGGGAGGGAGAAGGGAGGAAGAAGACAGGTGATGGGGGCTGCAGCAGGACCACGATGCTCCCTGTGCAGAGCAGGTGCCACCGGAGTGAGGGCCTGGACTCAGGAGGTGGGGGGCTCTCTGATGCTCTGCTGAGAAGAGGCTTCAGGGGCCAGGACAGAAGTAGGGGCAAGCAGGATGGCACAATGATCCCAGGGTTCTGGAGCTTGGAGACAGTAGTTGGGTGGGGAGAACTGGTCCATTTCTGGATATTCATTAAAGATAGAGCCAACAAGAATACTGTAGCTTCCTTTATTCACTGTCTGTCTCCCACACTCGTATGCAGTTCACTGGAGCAGCCTTTGTTCTCTGCATCTCTGGAGCCCAGAACAGTGCCTGGCACACAGGAGCCCACAGAAACCCGTTCAACCAGTGAATGAACCCGAACCTGCCCAAGTTCCAAGTGCTGCTGAGTGGCTGCACTAGGATCCCAGCCCAGGTCTGTCTCACTTCCAAGCCCCAGCTCATAATCACTGTGTTATTCTGCTTCTGCTAGCACTGCAGGCAGAACATTACGAGGACATGCGGGGGAATTCCTTTCTGGAGTTGTAGAGAAAATGGAAAATGAGGCAGGAAAGTCACTTTAAGAGACTGGCTGGGGTGGGGCACAGGAATGGACACGAGTAAGTGAGCAACGGAATAGTTCAGAAAACAGTAGTGTTCATCCACGTGACTCACACGTTCTGAGGAAGACGGATGTCCCCAGAATTTACCGTGATACAACTCACAGATGAAAACAACAACAGCAAGCATTCCGCGAGAGGCACAGGTGACCCCAGAGCACTCGGCCACTCCAGAGTCTGATGTCACTTCTTTTTTTTAAATTATTTTTATTTATTTCTGGCTGTTCTGGGTCTTTGTAGCTGTGATGTATTTTCTCTAGTTGTGGCGAGTTGTGGTGCTCAGGCTTCTCTCATTGTGGGGGCTTCTTTTGTTCTAGAGCCCAGGCTCAGTAGTCATGGCCCACAGGCTTAGTTGCTCTGTGGCATGTGGAATCTTCCCGGACTGGCTATTGAACCTGTGTGCCCTGCATTGGCAGGTGGATTCTCAACCACTGAGCCACCAGGAAAGCCCCTGATGCCACTTAAGACCATTTTTCCTGCTGCCTGAAGTCTGAGGACAGCACAGCATAGAGTCTGGAGAGGCACCTGCGAGGTTTAGATAAGGCCTCCACCTCACCAGCTAACCATCCTTTGGCAACAGATCAGTGCTTCAATTCCCTGTGTCTCAATCTGCTCATCAGTAAAGAGATATGACCCATCTCCTAAGGCCATGAAATCAGGGGGAAATAAACTAACATATGCAAAGTGTCTAGAAGACAGCGTTGCTCACCTGGATAATTAACCCTTTCTGGAGGTCTATCTCTCACCTCATTGCCAGCAATGCATCTAACACCTTCCCCACCCCTCCAGGTAACTAAGAAAAGAAACTGCCTTTGATGTGTGAGTCTAGGAAGAGAAGCCTGGCGTCCCCCTCCTGGGGTTCAAGAGAGATGAAAGAGGAGTCTCATTATCTTTACTATTGTTATTTAAAAAAAAAAAATTTCGGCCACACCTGGTGACATGTGGGATGCTAGTTCCCCCATCAGGGATTGAACCCTCGACCCCTGCGCTGGAAGGCAAAGTCTTAACCACTGGGCCATCAGGGAAGTCCCTGGAGATTCATGATGAAGAACAGAAACCATGAGGCCAGTGTGAGGCTGGCGAGGACGAGGGGACCCTGGGGCCGGGTATGGACACACGTGGGGACAGTGCCAGTATCTCTTCTGACTATTATGCTTAATTACAGCTTTCAAGGAAAGTCCTGAGAATTCTTGGAAATAGGTAATTTACTCTCATCTTATCATAATAAATGATTATTAAATACAAATCTGTATGACTCTAGGCCCAGCCACTGTGACTTCTGGGAGAATCCTCCCAGACTGATAATATCCCTTATCGTGGAAAGGTGACCAAATCTCAGACAGAATCTATCAGGACTTCTGAGGCCACCTCACATCACGGCAATAATCTGGGAAAATGGTGTCTCCCTGTACAAATATTAGCCTTGGAGTTATTAGTCAGTCCTTCCCTTCTGAAGGGGCAGGGATGGCTTATTAAAGACCCAGAGGGCAGGCGAGAGCAAACTTATTAAGTTCATAGATTACTTTAAAAGCCGGGCAGGATGTCAGTTACTTTTAAAACATAGAATATCCAAATAAAGAGGCTAGGAGTGAGTGCGTAAATGTGTAATGTGCTCAGTCGTGTCCGACTCTTTGTGACCCCATGGACTGTAGCCCACTGGGGTCCTCAGCCCATAGAGTTTTCCAGGCAAGAACACTGGAGTGGTTGTCATTTCCTTCTCTAGGGGCTCTTCCTGACCCAGGGACCGAACCTGCAGTCTCTTGCATCTAGCTGGCAGGTGGATTCTTTATCGTTAGTGTCACCTGGGAAGCCCAGGAGTGAGCGTGAGCCTTTAAGAAATGATGGAGAGTCACTGGGAGTCTCCTCTGACATCTACCTTCTTCCTTTGCTTGCTGAGTTTTAGCCAAGACCCGAGTCCAAAGCGGCTGTGGATACAAATGCCTATGAAACATGGGGAAAGATTTGTACCCAGAGGCCCTGCTGTATTTATGAATCACTCTCCATCAGAGATCTGTTTCCTTCTTTTGCAGGAAACTTTAAAAGATCCCTGAAAGCCATAAAACCAGATGATAGTTCCTTCGGGAACGTTCTTGGGAACACACTGCTAGAAATTGTTTCCTGGTTTGATGGGAATCAGCGCTCATCTGGAAGCAGGTGGGACCAGGAGGGGGCTGGGTGACCAGGAGTTGGGGCTACAACCCCAGCAGGAGCCCGGGCTCAGGCCAGGGGGTTCTCAGCACCACCTGCTCCGCACAGTGCGGTCCTGGCAGTAAGGTGAACCCGCAGGATGCCTGGGGGGGTGTTATGAACGACACAAACAAATGCTCGAGGACAGACTGTGACAATCAGACCTTGCAAGCCTAGCTTACACCCGAGGACAGTCAGGATTTTCCAGGCAAAAATGAATTAGAACTTATAAAAATGACTAAGTAAGCTACTGAAGTAAAGATTCATGTGTGTGCATGTGCTCAGTCAGTCAGTTGTGTCTGACTCTTTGTGATCCCATGGACTATAGCCTGCCAGGCTCCTCTGTCCATCAGATTTTCCAGGCAAGAATACTGGAGTAGGTTGCCAGTTTCTTCTCCAGTTGATCTTCCAGACCCAAGGATCAATCCTGTGTCTCCTGCATTGCAGGCATATTCTTTATCACTAAGCCACAGGGGGAGCCCCTGAAGTGAAGATACTAATCTTAAATTTTAATATTGTTATAATTTTAAATTGTACTAAAAAACAACCCAAAAGAGAGTTATATCTTTTACTCATGGCCTTGTGCCACATAACTACACTGGCCTTTTGCCAGTGTAACTAATCCAAGTGATGGCTATCTGATATCCATGGCTAAATTTGATTCTTAGTTAAATAAGACACAAAGTGCCTAGCATGAGGCTAGGGATGAGCCTGGCCTTAATGAAGGGCTGAGAGAATGTGGTATTAATTCCTCAATTAGCTCCTAGAGTCAGGGAATGAGGGGCCTGTGCACACTTGGGGGTCACAGAGAAGAGAAGCCCTTCTACTGACTCTCCCCATATTTATGGCTCTAAATAGGAAAAGGAGTACGTCAAGGCTGTATATTGTCACCTTGCTTATTTAACTTATATACAGAGTACATCATGAGAAACGCTGGGCTGGAAGAAGCACAAGCTGGAATCAAGATTGCTGGGAGAAATATCAATAACCTCAGATATGCAGATGACACCACCCTTATGGCAGAAAGTGAAGGAGAACTAAAGAGCCTCTTGATGAAAGTGAAAGAGGAGAGTGAAAAAGTTGGCTTAGAGCTCAACATTCAGAAAATGAAGATCATGGCATCTGGTCCCATCACTTCATGGGAAATAGATGGGGAAACAGTGGAAACAGTGTCAGACTTTATTTTTCTGGGCTCCAAAATCACTGCAGATGGTGACTGCAGCCATGAAATTAAAAGATGCTTACTCCTTGGAAGGAAAGTTATGACCAACCTAGATAGCATATTGAAAAGTGGAGATATTACTTTGCCAACAAAGGTCCGTCTAGTCAAGGCTATGGTTTTTCCAGTGGTCAAGTACGGATGTGAGAGTTGGTCTGTGAAGAAAGCTGAGCGCCGAAGAATTGATGCTTTTGAACTGTGGTGTTGGAGAAGACTCTTGAGAGTCCCTTGGACTCCAAGGAGATCCAACCAGTCCATCCTAAAGGAGATCAGTCCTGGGTGTTCATTGGAAGGACTGATGCTGAAGCTGAAACTCCAATACTTTGGCTACCTCATGTGAAGAGTTGACTCATTAGAAAAGACCCTGATGCTGGGAGGGATTTGGGGCAGGAGGAGAAGTGGACGACAGAGGATGAGATGGCTGGATGGCATCATTGACTCGATGGACATGAGTTTGAGTGAACTCTGGGAGTTGGTGATGGACAGGGAGGCCTGGCGTGCCGTGATTCATGGGGTCACAAAGAGTTGGACATGACTGAGCAACTGAACTGAACTGAATTGAAACATTTTATTTAAAGAAGCATTTGTGATGGGACCCTTCAAAAGTAGTTTATGAACTTCTATACCTGTTTATTGGAGAAGGCAATGGCAACCCACTCCAGTATTCTTGCCTAGAGAATCCTGTGGACGGAGGAGTCTGGTAGGCTTCTGTCCATAGGGTCGCACAGAGTCAGACACAACTGAACTGACTTAGCACGCATGCATGCATACCGGTTTATTGCTAATTCACGGCTATCACATGACTACAGTACATGTAAGCAGGGTCTGTAGGTGTTAGCTTTTCCAGATTTCTGGTGCTCTCCCCAGAACCAGGCCGTTAGTTATGAACTGTCTTGTCATCATTTTTGTGTCCGGAAGTCTCCCAACCTCTTCACAATTCCTTCTTCTGATCTACTTGAATTCAAATTTTAAAAATCTACATTAACTATAAGTCAATCAGGCACTGGAGGGACAGTTTAGGAGTGGTGAGTGTATTTTCATGGCATTATACTGATAGAGCCATTTTCTGAACATAGAATTATTTTTAAATTAATTTATGGGTAGATGAGGGATGGGTCTGGTACAATCTCAACATGTGTATTTAGACTGTTGCTTTCTGTTTGCAAAAAGAGATACAGAGAATGGCAAGTAAATACAAAACATAAAATCAGTTTTACAAAGATTAACAAATTCACATAATTCAGAAGTCCAGTATTTTTCCTAACCTAAAATTTATGAATTGCTATTATCAAGTAACAATATCCAATCAAATCTATTTTATCGAATTAGAAGTAAAGCTACCTTCAGGAAAGTAAAGTTCCAAAATAACATTTAGAAGAGATTTTCTATTTGGCCTATTATAATTTGGAACTGATTTTCCTGGAGCATCTTGTCCAGTTGTTTAAAGAGGAACCTTTCATTTGCGGAACAATCACCACTAGTGTTTTCCTCCTGTGTCATTCCTCACAGCGCTTGGCACTATTTCACGGTATTGTTGAAGTGACACACTCAAACACTTAATACATAATTGACTTTCTGTGGAAATTTTCTCAAAAACTGAAAAAGAAAAGCACTTGTTTTAATCAGATTTTCTTCCCTCTGTTGGTCTGTATTTGAAATAAAAACGGACATTTAACACTTAGCCCGTAACACAGTCCAGATCAAGTTTTGATGTAATTTTTCCAGAATAAAAAGGATCCTTGGTCAGGAGCTCTGATTTATGGTAAAGAAAGAAATGATAAGCTGGAATGGGGGTGGGATGTGAGGTTCAAGAGGGAGTGGATACATGTATACATATAACAGATTCATTTAGCTGTACAGCAGAAACTAACTTGACGTTGTAAAGCGATTATACACCAATAAAAAAAGAAATAAGAAAAATAATGCCAGCAGGCAAAATACACTTGAAATACTGTTACCTTAACTTAAAACTGAATTACATTTTTATTATATATGTATCAATGTAATCTTTCCAAGTGACCGTTTATTATTTATTTCTTCATTGATTCTCTGATGGAGAAATTTAAATTTTAACTGTCTTAACAGCTCCTTTCCTTTTTGTCCTCTGCAAATTAAAGTGCATAATAATGTCATAAATACATTTCATAAATAAATAAACATAAGTTTCTTTTTCTTTTTTCTAATCATGCATTTAATACTACTTTCTGGTTTGGGGCAAATGATTCTAATAAGAACAATTCCTCTTCTAGACAAGTATGATAATACCTGCACAGAAGACTTTCTTGGATAAATAACTCTGAACAGTCCAAATGTAAAAAATGTAAGGAGATGTGTGTACTCAGTTGTGTCCAGCTCTTTGCAACTCCATGGACTGTAGCCCACCAGGCACCTCTCTCCATGGAATTTTCCAGGTTACTATACTGGAGTGGACTGCCATTCCCTCCTCCAGAGTATCTTCCTGACCCAGGGATCAAACCTGGATCTCCTGCATTGCAGGCTGACTTTTTAATGGTCTGAACCACTGGGGAAGCCCATATTAGGAAGATAGCAAATTTAATTTCTGTTAGCCTGAAAAAGATTACTTCTTTTGCATGGACGCTTCAGACCTTTGTGCTGTCTTGTATGTCCGTTTCTCAGAGAATTCTGTTTTCTTGTGCCATTTGATCACTAGTCATGGAAGAGAAAAAGCAACAGAATAAACACAGAAGTATGATGTCCTGAATTTTTTATTTGTCCCTGACTCTGAGCCTCTCACTACTACAGCCTTTGAATGAGTAAACTGAATACATTACAGTAGAATTTTTTCTTCTGGCCTGACTCACTCCCATAATAAATTAGTTGCACAGAAGGGCAGCAGGGTGTTATTAATCTAAGGTCAACTGCCACGGTCGGCTGGACTGCACCGGCTCAAAAGGCCACTCTGGCAACCCCACAACCTTCTGCTTCTGAGGCCAGCGGGCTGGCCCTCTGGCTTCCCCATCAGTGTCTGGGCACCTTGCCACTGTCCAGGATAGCTGACCTCATTTTCCTGACTGTCCTTCAACCGTGGCAGTGGGGCACAAAGCTGGGGAAGGGGGGAGAAGCCACTCGAGACACTGACAAACGCTTGTCCCCGAATTGCCCTCATGTACTGCCTGGCCAGTGACCAGAAAAGGGGCCTGCCCAGGCTCAGTACTGCAGAAAACACTACAATCATCATTTTTGTAAGCACCCTTCACAGAAACAGCTACTGTGTCTTTGTTTGAGACCAATAAGTAAATTTAGCCCCGGGGCTTGGGAGAGTTCTATTTACAAAGCCTCTCACCAGCGCCAAACCTGAATAGCAGAAAATGATTCCTGCACATTTTATGTTAATTTCATGAAACTGGATTTTAGTCTTTCTTGCTGATTCTGTTCTGACTGTGAGGCTCCTTGGGAACTGATCAAGCTTCCATTCAATCTCTCATCTGGTCCTTTGATAAACTTCATTTATAGAATGAGCCAACCGTGGGGCTGGATGTGTAGGGTGGAGACAGAAGTGATGATAAACAGATAAGGCAGAGGACCTCACAGTCTAGTGGGGAAGATAGAAACGAAGTAGGCGGACCACGGTCCTGTGATGTGTGGAGTGTGATGTGCTATACAAGAGGACAGTGCTGTACCCAAATGCTGCTCTTTCCTGGCAACTTCCTGAACCAGGTGGCCACTTCCACCTCCTGCAGTGTCTGTAACAGGGTTAGAGAGGGTCGCTGAGGGACTGAGATCCTGCACGTCAGGTGCCTTGGAGCAAAACAGGTACCTGATAAAAAGGAGGTACAGGGTCGGCAGAGGGCTTCCCTGGTGGCTCAGAAGTAAAGAATCCGCCTGCCAATGCAGGAGATGCACGTTCGATCCCTGGGTCCAGAAGATCCCATGGAGAAGGAGATGCAGCCCCCACTCAAGTATTCTGAAAATCCACAGACAGAGGAGCCTGGGGGTACAGTCCAAGGGGCTCGCAAAGAGTCAGACATGACTTAGCAACAAAACAAAATGAAAGGGTGGGAAGAATAAATTACTTCCGGATGGACCCAGGTGAAGGAGGTGTGTAGTTCCCGGGAAGGGTGAGGAAAAATTGCTCTGTGTTTTCACTGCAGTTCACCGAACCACAAAGCAGGAGAAGGGGCAGGCACCTTCCGCAGAAGGAAGAGTCTGAGTCAAGTCGTGACCCATCAAAAGCCAAACCAAGGAGGGTGGGCATTCACTGCTGATGTAGGTGGTGACGAAGGGCCTGGTAGGAGCTGGCGGCTTCCCGGGGCAGCTGGCGTCCCCAGGAGGGGACACTATAGGCCAGGGGGCTGAAGAGGACCAGCGGCCAATTTCAAGTCACCTGTTTTCCTGAAAGTGCCAGAAAGCTCACACAGGACTACAGCAGAGCAGAGGCTTCATGGAATTTTTCTCATCAAGCCTGAAGTGAGGGCCTGCCTAGAGGGGGCCCTGGGGTTGCCTCGGGGGTCCTGCACCTACTCTGAAGGTTTCCCCTCGATGGCGCTGGTTCAGGGTCGAATAGTCCACATTTCCCTATTCCTGAAATTGCCTTTGTTTACAGATTTTAGTAAATAAATAAACATCCACAATCTGAGAATAGGAAAGGGTTTTCAAAATCACCACTTTAAAAAAAATTAATCTATTTAATTGGAGGCTAATTACGTTACAATATTGTAGTGGTTTTTGCCATACATCGACATGAATCAGCCACTGGCACACATGTATCCCCCATCCAGAACCCGCCTCCTGTCTCCCTCCCCATCCCATCCCCCGGGGTCATTGCAGTGCTCCAGCCCTGAGCACCCTGTCTCATGCATGGAACCTGGACTGGCGATCCACTTCACATATGATAATATACACGTTTCAACATTACCCTCTCAAATCATCCCACCCTTGCCTTCTCCCACAGAGCCCAAAAGACTGTTCTTTACATCTGTGTCTCTTCTGCTGTCTCGCATATAGGGTCTTCGTTACCATCTTTCTAAATTCCGTATATATGCATTAGTATACTGTATTGGTGTTTTTCTTTCTGGCTTATTTCACTCTGTATAATAGGCTCCAGTTTCATCCACTTCATTAGAACTGATTCAAATGCATTCTTTTTAAAGGCTGAGTAATACTCCATTGTGTATATGTACCACAGCTTTCTTATCCATTCATCTGCTGATGGACATCTAGGTTGCTTCCATGTCCCGGTTATTGTAAACAGTGCTGCAATGAACACTGGGGTACACATGCCTCTTTCAATTCTGGTTTCCTCGGTGTGTATGCCCAGCAGTGGGACTGCTGGGTGATATGGCAGTTCTATTTCCAGTTTTTTAAGGAATCACCACACTGTTCTCCATAGTGGCTGTACTAGTTTGCATTCCCACCAACAGTGTAAGAGCATTCCTTTTTCTCCACACCCTCTCCAGCATTTGTTTGTAGACTTTTTGATAGCAGCAATTCTGACTGGTGTGAGATGGTACCTCACTGTGGTTTTGATTTGCATTTCTCTGATAATGAGTGATGTTGAGCATCTTTTCATGTGTTTGTTACCCATTTATATGTCTTCTTTGGAGAAATGTCTGTTAAGTTCTTTGGCCCATTTTTTGATTGGGTCATTTATTTTTTTGGAATTTAGCTGTAGGAGCTGCTTATATACAAAATTATCACTTCTAATTCTTTACTGTCACCAGCAACTTTTCTTATTATTAAATAGTTATTTGGCTGTGCCGGGTCTTAGTCGTGGCATGTGGGATCTAGTTCCCGCGTGACCTTGGGCCCACTGTATCGGGGCCGTGGAGTCTTAGCCAGTGGACCACCAGGGAAGTCCCGTAACAGCAGCTTCTTGCTGCTTCTCGAGCGAATCTTCACCTCAGGTTCAGACCAAAGTGTTTTGGAGTAAAAATTTTAATTTTTTTTCTTTATAAAGGTGATGAATATTATGAAATAAATCACATGAAAAACTATATGAAAATCTATGTATATAAGAAATGGAGAAAGTGTTAGTTGCTCAGTCATGTCCAACTCTTTGCAACCCCTATGGACTGTAGCCCACCAGGATCCTCTGTCCCTGTTTTCCAGGCAAGAATACTGGAGTGGGTTGTTACTTCCTACTCCATGGGACCTTCCCAACCCAGGGATCAAACCCAGGTCTCCTGCATTACAGGCGGATTCTTTACCATCTGAGCCGCCAGGGAGACTTGTATATAAGAAGGACAGATCCATAAAGGAACAAAATCAATGAGTCACCTTGCTGTATGACCACTTTGCTATAAGTTGCAAAAGACAACAAAGAAGTCACTCTTTCCACCCACAGATTTACTCTGTGTTTAAATCAGCTTAATTTCCTAAACACTATTAAACCAATGTTTAAAGCACAAACCATCCCCGCCCAAGGCTTTTGGTGCCCATATGTGGCCCAGCAGGCTGTCAGTGTGAGGCCCCGTGAGGACGGGCACAACATCACAGGCATGCTGGGGGCACAGGGGACCTTCTCCAAAACTGTAATCAAGGGTGCTTTCTCCTCCACAGACCATAGCACTGGATCTGACGCATTCACACAACCCAGAGGCTCTTGCTATTATTCATGATACTAACATCTTTCAAAAGCAAACAATTTGGAGCCTTTAAATTATAGGTATTTTTTACAAGGTTGAATGATGCAAGACAGTTTTAATTATTTGAGACATTTTAAAGTCAAAACATTCTGCCTGCATACCACAAAGTACACAATGAAGCCCCACTGCTTGTTGATTTAATGAGCAAACAAGACTGCTTCTCACCCCCCAAGAGATGGCAAATATAAACCGTAAATCTAGTGATCAGTCTGGAACTGACAGTACAACGCACTATGTGTGATCCAGTGACTTGGCCGTTGGCCCATGGGGCATACCAGTGGGGCCCTCCTGTACAATGAAAACAAACAAACTTTTTTAGTACAAAAATATTTCCTAAAACTACTAAATATTTCACTAAAGAAATTTTATGGTACAAAAATATTTCGCTAAAATTATCACTAAAATGTAAGTCTCTGAATATGAACTTTTGGACTCTTTGAAAATTAAAAGTCACAAATAACAGAAAGTCAGAGAAGTTCTAGCAGCACTACGGTGTCTTTGACGATATGAACTGCCTTCAAAAGGCTAGGAAAATACTTGCAGATACTGATGATATTAAAATGAATGTGTGAACCAATTTTCAGTAACAGGCAATCCAAATGGCAACAGGGTTGGTTTGACTAGTTGTCGCTACAGATAGTCCCTTGCTTTGCAAGGTTCAGTTCAGTTCAGTTCAGTTCAGTCGCTCAGTTGTGTCCGACTCTTTATGACCCCGTGAATCGCAGCACGCCAGGCCTCCCTGTCCATCACAAACTCCCGGAGTTCACTCAGACTCAAGTCCATTGAGTCAGTGATGCCATCCAGCCATCTCATCCTCTGGCGTCCCCTTCTCCTCCTGCCCCCAATACCCCCCAGCATCAGAGAGTTGGACTGTGAAGAAGGCTGAGCGCCAAAGAATTGATGCTTTTGAACTGTGGTGTTGGAGAAGACTCTTGAGAGTCCCTTGGACTGCAAGGAGATCCTGCCAGTCCATTCTGAAGGAGATCAGCCCTGGGATTTCTTTGGAGGGAATGATGCTGAAGCTGAAACTCCAGTACTTTGGCCACCTCATGCGAAGAGCTGACTCATTGGAAAAGACTCATTTGCAAGGTTAGGACTGTCAAAAGAACCAAAAGGGCTGAAACCAGGCATGTGTACTCAATAATCAACAGCAAAAACGATGGTTCTCTGCCCTTTTAACAATTTTTGGCCAAAACTTTAAAACTTTTGTTGTTGGTTATAAATGTACAGGGAAATGAATGCTGTAACTTAACATATTTGAATTGGCAACATAATCACATTGAGAACTTTTTCTTTCTTTGTAAGTTTATCTAGAGAAGTTTGCATAATCCAGGCCTGCCTTCCTTATTTCACCCCACTGCTTATGAAAGGGGTGAGCATCTTTTCCATACCTGGAGAACTGTCACTCTTCTAAGTTTGGATGGGCTTCCAATCTTTAGTCCTTTGTGCCTCCAAAGTCGGCATATCTCTGAGAATTCCTTTCAAGTGACATTTCTGGTGAAGTCATTTCCTCTGGGACGTCTTCATTCTTGTTGTCTCGGTCACTTTCCTCATCTCTCTTTGCTTGGCTTTTGTCTGCACCTCTGGGGCATCTGGGCTGGCGGCAGCATTACCTTCCCTACAGTCAGAGCATCTTCTACTGACGTCTGATGGGATTCTCACTTCAGCATCATCATGTTCACGGCTCTGCTGCATGTCCATCTGTCTGGACCAATTCTCTTGGAAGTATCCATGTTTATAAAATGTCGTAAGTTACCACCTCAAAACAAGGAGGAAGCACAGCTCCATGCTTCCTGTCTGTGGGTGAACTGACCAGTACCTGCGCAGTGACTTATCAATGGCAGACTCCAAATAAAGCGATGTGACTGGTCATAGGTCAAGCTGACCCCCTGCTATTTACTTAGAGATTTACAGACTGAAGAGCTAGCTATGAGGTTTATAGTTCATGTAACTACAGCTAATATACTGCAGTAACTGAAATGTGGGCTGTGGCTTTAAGCAACTGGTTTTATTCAGCTAAAACATGTAACGGAAATTCATGCAGAGTGGAACCATGTACATGGGGGTAGAATTCAAATGCATCAGCTTTCTTCCAACTCCATGGGCTACGACAGAGTATTTCCTATTTGTTTAAGCTGGGGCAGCTGTCAAGTTCCTAAGGTTTGCATGAACATTCAGAGGTGAAAAAGACATCTGAATCTAGGAAAAATGAAACATTCTGAAAAGTAACCACCCATCAGGCAGTAGAGCTGTGATGAAACCCAGGTGTATCCAGCACCAAAACTTGTTTTCCAACTTTAGGTAACATGCAGCCTGAAGCGATTTTATGAAAATGGCCAAAGTCTTTGAAACCATCCCCTCCTCCCTGTCCCAGGGCACCTGGTTCTGCAGGTTACAGCTCTGGGCTGCACCCATCCGAGGAGGCTCTCATCTCCCAGGAAAGGCAAAGCAAAGGCAGACTTCTCTTTCTGTACGCACTTGCTAGTACAGAAATCCAGTCGATAATATGACAGTCATCTTTGCCCAAATTTCTTTCCATAACTGAAACCATGTATTCTGGTTTAAAGTAGCCAACTGCTTTAAACCAGAATACATGGTTTCAGTTATGGAATAAAACTAGTTTAATTAAATAAATTAAATTTATTAAACTAGTTTAATTTAAATAAAACTAGTTAATTAGTTAATTTAGACACAATCAGAAGCAAAAATCAGACATGAAGTATATATAATTTTATGGAAGATCAAATTATGTAAACCATGGTAAGCCTCTAGTATTATAATCAAATTATACAATAAGAAACTGGCTTGGTCAGATGGTAAAGAATCCGCCTGCGATGCGGGAGACTGGGTTTGATCTTTGGGTTGGGAAGATCCCCTGGAGGAGGGCATGGCAACCCACTCCAGTTTTCTTGCCTGGAGAATCCCCATGAACAGAGGAGGCTGGCGGGCTACAGTCCATAGTGCCTCAAAGAGTTGGACACGACTGAATGACTAAGTACACACACACACACACACACACACACTGTAGATACAGGCTTCCCAGGTGGTACTAGTAGTAAAGAACCTGCTTGCCAACGCAGGAGGTTTGAGAGAAGTGGGTTTGATCCTTGGGTTGGATCCCCTGGAGGAGGGCATAGCAACTCATTCCGGTATTCTTACATGGAGAATCCCATGAACAGAGGAGCCTGGCGGGCCACAGTCCATAGGGTCAGACATGACTGAAGTCACTTAGCAGCATGCAGGCTGTAGACTCACTCTAAAACAGAAGTGAATGGATTTGTGGGAATATCCTTTGCAGCTCTGTGTCATCTTTTCCCAGTTCTGTGGATTAGAGGCAGAGGAACTCACTCTGAGTTCCACTGAAGCAGTGGCAAAGTCATCTGCCATCTGCTTCTGTTATTCTCACTCTGCTTCCATGTAAACACATTCTTGAAAAGCGTTGGTGAAGAAGCCAGCATTGTTGAGAGAAAGGAAAAGTAAGATGAGCTGGTCTAGAAAATAACTAAGCAATGTTAATACAAAAGGTTTCCTTTCCTTTCAAGTTTTAGATACAGGGCCTAAGACCACTTAAATGGAATATATTTGAGTTAGCAAACTCCAGCTTTTTGCTGTAGCGTCTGCCCTGGGGAAATAAAACACGTGGCCTGGGATTGTTAAGACAGTTACTTCGCCTCCTGGCTGGTGGGCCCAGACTTGCAGGATCAAGGAAATGGGTACCAAGAGATACAAACGCTGGTGAACCTCCAGATACCATTTAGAACCTGGCTATCTTGCTGCTGGTAATATAAATGCACCATGATTAAATTGAAGTTCAGCAGCACACCATCGAGAAATCAACTCCTAAAATATGGAAAATATTAGATTTTGGAGGAAGTCAGTATACCTAGATTGGAAATCAATATAGCTCTAATTAATAATATCTTGTGGTTTATTCTGACTAAATACTCATTATAGTCATGGCTACTTTGGGATTAAAATGAAATTATCACTTGGTGAAAAGGTTAGAAAGATGTTTATAGTGATTTCATTGCCATTTGGGAGTAACAATTGCTGGCACAAGTTTAGATACAATTAATTTATTCTTTAAACAAGGTTAAGCTGGTATAATTAGGAATAAGTGGACCCGCAAGGTCATGAACAAGCAGAGTGTTCAGTGGAGCTGCTGCGTCAGGAATGCTCAGGACTCCACTTTAAATGCAGCCACACTGATTGGGCTTCCCAGGTGGCACCAGTGGTAAAGACCCCACCAGCCAATGCAGGCGATGTAAGAGACACAGTTGAATTTCTAGGCTGGGAAGATCTCCTGGAGGAGGAAATGGCAACTCACTCCAGTATTCTTGCCTGAAAAATCCCATAGACACAGGAGCCTGGCAGACTACAGGCTATGGGGTCACAGAGTTACATGACTAAAGTGACTTGGCACGCTTGCATACTACATTAGGCAGCCCTAGGAAATGAATACAATACGTGAAATACACTCAACAGAGAACAGAATCAATATATGACACCTACATACTGCCCTCTGTGAAGGCGTCTACCTACCTTCACAGGGAATAACAATCTTACGAAACTAAACTACAACCCGTACCCGTCAATTGAACTAGTGACTATTTTTTCCAAAGTTACTAAGAAAACACCAGATTAAGAAGTGTCGGTTCGGAATATGCTGTCTGTGAATGTGTATGTGATTGAGTACTACACAGAACCAGGAGAGAGGCTTTTTACCTTCCCTGAATTCCAAAAGATTTTCCTAGACTCTGAGTTACAAGAGAAGAGAAGGGAGAAAGGGACAGAGGTTAGGGCAGGGAAAGGTTTAGCCAGACAGCATCGTGGGAGCACGCTGTAGAGGCAGAAAGCCTGGACAAATTCACAAAACATGACTGGGACACTGAACAAAGGAGTGGCATTTTTGAACGATCAGCAAGCAGGAAAGAGAATGAAGGGGTGGACAGAAATCAACAAAATTTTTAAAAATGAAAATAACCATGTAAAACACACAGCCTTCATTAGTCCCTCCTCCATGTAATACCATATACTACATGATAGAAAAATCACATATAAATAAATATGATAAAAATACACACTTTTCTCAGAGTTTGAAAAACATTTAAATACTCAAAATTATTTGTGTTTAATTTTTTAAACTTATTAAATATTCATTTTAAAAGCTATATTAAAATATTTAAGTATATCACAATTAACACTACTATTAATGTATAACCTTGAATAGTTCTGCACATTCCTTTAGATGCTATTCCCAGTTTAAACCAAGAAATTTGCAGGAATACAGACATTGCACAGAGAAGATTTTGAACAATTAATCATCCTGTCTGAGTAGGGACAGCCCCTCCATTAGGAAGTTGAGATTTCAAAGAGAAGGTGAGTGTCCTGGCAGGGGTTACTCTGCCTGAATGAAGTATGATTATTAATCACATCGAATGTAATACTTCTCAGATGAGACGTGTCTATCTGTAATTTGAAAGGAATGCTTTACTTTCAATCATTATAACTATTCAAAAGTCAGATAGTAATCTTGGATACATTTTTAAAAATACTAGTAGAGAGTTAATGTTCCTGGAACTACCCGGAAGGGCTTAGAGACTAGTAAGTGCGTTTCCATGGTAACAGACCGCTTCGCTGTGGAGAGATCACACATCCCTAAAACCTAGCGAGCTCAAGGGCAAGACAGAGATCTGCATTTTGGCTTTTCAGGGTCACCATCCATGGTAACTTTGGCAGGATTTTTATCCTTATGAGGATGCATACAGCATTCATACTTAGAAGCTGCCGAGGCTTCAACTGCTCCTCTTCTCCAGGGTGTGGATAACACAACGTGAGAGGGTGCTCTGATGGTCAGTGGGGGTGACAAAGTCACCCACAGATTTCCCTTTGCTTCCTGCTATGATTTATAGCACCTGCTTATCCAGTCTTGATGCTGAGTCCCCAGAGATAGGACAGGCTGAGCTGAAAGGAAGGACCTTCCAACAGCCTTCAAGGAGACCAAGTGCATGGGTGGCCACTGTCCAGCAGGGGCTCCATGCACACCAGCTGGACAACTGAGCCATGACAAACGGCCAAGTGGTCATGAGAAGGAGGGAGCAGAGAGGATGAGGGTCCGCTTACACCCCGACTGCCAAAAGATGTATG
Source organism: Bos indicus (assembly GCF_029378745.1). Classification (NCBI taxonomy): domain Eukaryota; kingdom Metazoa; phylum Chordata; class Mammalia; order Artiodactyla; family Bovidae; genus Bos; species Bos indicus. The sequence goes on along the minus strand of NC_091773.1, from coordinate 24,722,728 downwards.
GATGCCCGTGACCTGACGTAGGCCATCAGCAATCCCTGACCTAGGGCGTCTCCATGAGGGATGGTGCTAGAAAGAAAGGCCTCCACTTGCTTTGTTTCACTGGCAGTTCTGGCTGGAGAGGTGAGTATGAAAGAGGTGAGTATGAAAATACCCCTCTCTCTTCTCTTCTGGAGCTCACTTCTAGACGGGCGCTGCTCTAACCCTCTGCAGAGGTCCACCCAAAAGCAGTGTTTACTTGCGGGACAAGGGTCCAACCAGACCTACAGTCATGGACCCAAGGGGAAAGCAGTCCCATGGGGACAGGACCTGTGTGTCTCATTTTCCTCCTGATACAGGGATCTGAACCACATGGTGTGGATCAAGTGAGAAAATCCAGGTAGAGCCTTAAAAGGAGGCAGAATGCACAGCTGTTGTTAGTATTGTTAATGTTTTTCAAATCAGGCCATGTCCTCTGCTAGGCCATGTGAGGAAGAACTCAAGTCAACCTTACATAAATGATGAGAGGAAAACACTGACTTTCTAAGAGTGTGCACAGACCTCAGCCTTTCTTTTGAACAAAACAAGTTCACTGCAGCTGAATCTTGCTAAACTGTGACACATTTTGGGAAAAGGTCAGAATCATACATCAGGTATAACAAACAAAAATTTCTAAAAGATCAATCACAATTTTAGAAATGTTACGTTTCTAAAGTAAAAAAAAAATTGTTTCAATAGTATTTTACTTTTATGAAATATATTTTTTTTCTAAAAGATGATCTCCTGATCTAAAAATAAATAAGGGCCATGTGACTTTTAAAATGAATAACTTTCATTCAGAAGTAAAAGTTATTATCAATGTCTCCATATTACACCTGTTTCTCTAACGCTGTGTCATATCATTACAATGTTAGCAGGTTTACAGTGTTGCTCCAAGCGAGTGTCTTTTCAAGGTAACACAGTTATTTTGGTTCTTATTTTGGTTGTAATCCATTTATCACACCAAATAGAATAACTGCCAAGTGTGATCACAAGTGCTAATAAAAATAAAAATGACCAGGGAAAGAAATGTATCTTGAGTAGTAGAAGATTATGGCTTTGAGCTCAGATTCTACTATGTCTTTTTTGAGGAAGGGTAAAACCATAAAATCAAGACACCCCAAAGTAAATCAAGTCACAAAACTAAATGACTGTGAATCTAAGACACCATGTTTTCAGCACCACTGCCGAGGGAGGCAGCAGTCAAATATAACCCTTAAACAACTAAATACATGCCCTACACAAAGGACCAGGTTGAGAGAGATCTCTAAGTTCTCAGAACTGCAGAAATCACAGCTTAGCCACCAATGACCTTCAAGTGATGAAATCCTTCACGATCCTTGCCTGCTGAAGCCCCCAGCTTCACGGGGACAAGGCAGGGAGGCAGCCTCCGATGGCAGCATCGGAACCAGAGAGTTGATGTGAAATAAAACCACTCGTCTGTGAAGGTTTTACTTCAGCTTGTCCTTGCCCTTTGTTGGAGCATTTCATTGTCATCCTAAAACCTCAGAGCTTTATTACAGAGTTTTCACCATTGCTAAAGGAATATTCATGGCACCAGACTCCGCCGCTATCAGAGACAGTATTTATGTCCATGAGAAGATAAAACTGTTGTTACAAGGGGAAATGTCACAGATTTACAAGCAATCAAATTTACAAGGCAGCGAGTGGATGTGCCTGGGTTTCACCTTGGGAGCCCTCTGATCCAAGACCTAGCGTGAAGGCCAAAAAATCTGTCCTTCATGGTTCTGGGGACAAAATATCACTTCCCCTCCTGCAGCCCCTCCTCACACTCCAAGGAGGGGGCTGGCCAAGGACGAGGGCCTAACTCAGAACTGGCTTCAGTGTTCTCGAAACTTCCACACAAATTTCAGTGCACGCAATCAAGAGAGAATCATGTTTAAACCTTTCTAAAATCTGAGAAATGGGAGAAATAGAAATTGGTTTATTAAAGTAAGTGTTCGTATTCATGAAAATGAATATGTTAGTGGCTCAGTCATGTCTGACTCTTTGCGACTCCATGGACTGTAGCCTGCCTGCCTGCCAGGCTCCTCTGTCCGAGGAATTCTCCAGGCAAGAATACTGGAGTGAGTTGCCTTCCTTCTCCAGGGGATCTTCCTGACCCAAGGATCAAATCCAGGTCTCCTCATTGCAGGCAGATTCTTTATTGTCTGAGCCATCAGGGAAGCCCTATAAAAAGAAGTATATATAGTCCCTCTCCTCAAATCTCTTCTAAGACTAAAGAGGACACAATGCATTATGGAAAGAAAGGGGACCATTTCATCGAATTCAAAAGTGAACTGTGAAGGATGGCACATTCTGTCTGGAAATGTCATTTTATTAGAGGAGTTCTAAACTAGATATATGACTTGAAAGCATCATTTGGGTCCTGAAGGGACTGGGAATACAGCAAGTGAGTAAAATAATGAAGACAGCCATGGAGTGACCCTGGGGAGGTGAGAAAATCTGGCCTTTCATACAGACTCTGAACATACATATGCAGGCAAAACGTTTTAATGGAATAACAGAAAGTTGTGATTATCCCTTACTATTAATTATGAAATTATTTGTAATCCTAGCATACTCTACCAGGTATAAAGCAAGTGAAAGTGAAAGTGTTAATTGCTCAGTCATGTTCCACCCTTTTCAACCCCATGGACTGTAGCCTGCCAGGCTCCTCTATCCATGGGATTTTCCAAGAAAGAATACTAGAGTGGGTTACCATGTCCTCCTCCAGGGGATCTTCCTGACCCAGGGATCAAATCTGTGTCTTTTATGTCCCCTGCACCGGCAGGCAGATTCTTTACTGTCTGAGACACCAGGGAAGCCCAACATTTTACTATTGATAATTTATTCATGTTTATATCAACTTCATTGATATTTCAAAAAATTGGCACTGGCTCCTAGAGACCAGAACTTTGGGTGTAGTAAGAACTTTGGGACTCAGCTGTCTTTGAGGCAGTTTTCAGCTGCAGCTTTCCTCAAGCTGAGATCACTGGGGCATCAATATGTAACACAGGCAGACGCAGAGGGTCTGGGCTGGAGCAGAGCCTCATATTCCCAGTACTTGAAGAAACAGAGTTCGAAAACCACTGACGAAGGTGAAGTCATTCTACGATGGACTCAGGAGGTGCTGGTCTCAGCAGAGGTCTGAGGTCTGGTCTTGGAGCCAGGATGGAGCAGGAGACAGAAGGGCTTGTATCCTGGCTCTTTCTGAGTGAGACAGGCTACTCTGAAGTGTCACTGTCTCTCAGGCGTCTGCCTCCTCGTTCGAAATGCTAGGATAACAGTTCCCCCATCGCCAAGCGGATGAAGTGAAAGTGCTTGGTAAAATGTGTAAGTCTGTATGAAGAAAGCAAATGGCTACTGCTGATCAGGAGCCTGCAGTCAGAGGGCTGGGAACAAAGCCCATGGCTCGTATCCCTGGTGGGGGACAGGAGCGGCATTCTGCCCTACAGTGAGGACAGAGCTGAGGGACAGCACTGTGTCTTCAGGGCTACCACATGATAAACTCGCCTGAAGGGGATTCTGTGGTCAGAGAAGCCTTCAGTACATCTAATCTGCTAAAAGAATATGCTTCCTAAGAAGGAAAAACACATTTGCTTCCAAAGTCTGAGAAACACCGAGCACAGCAAAAGCATCACACGTGACACACTTTGGCACGTCGGTAAGGATGGGGCTTCTCAGGTAGCACAGTGGTAAAGAATTCCCCTGCCAATATAGAAGACGTGGGTTTGATCACTGGGTTGGGAAGATCCCCTGGAGAAGGAAACGGCAACCCACTCCAGTATTCTTGCCTGGAGAATCCAATGGACAGAGGAGCCTGGTGGGCTACAGTCCATGGGGTTGCAAAGAGTTGGACACAAGTGAGCACAATCGAGAGAGAAGGATGGATCTGCAGCCAAACCAGGGTTGGAATCTACCTGCTTTGTTCAACAACTATGTGCTGTGAGAACCTCAGGAGGTGATGCATACGAGGGACTTAGCACCACGCCTGGCCGCTGGGAAGTGCTGGGTAGACGCCAGGCACAGCCCCAGCTCCACAGTCTCCTACTTGTGCCACGTCATGTACTTCCTTACACTCTGCAGCTTTCCTTCCATTAGCAAGCCCGTGTCTTCACTGCGAAATGCTCTGGCTCCAAAACGCGTTCGAGAACTTCACTCTCTTTGGTCCTTGGTAAGGTCATCACCTTACTGACCCGGGAGGAGACTGGAATCTGGAGGCCGTTTGTATACATCACGGCAACAAGGCACAAGCAGAAAACAGAAGTCGCACTCTCCACGACATACCCTCAGAACCACACGGCTGTCCTACTCACAGACATGGCTAAGTGCCAATAAAGTCACTACTTATTAGTTTAAACACTTCACGTAGCACTTCCAAAGTGGGTTTCAATAGCACTAAAAATAAGAGATCGATTGGATGCAAATGTCTAATTATCAAAAAGTGCTCTGAAACATAGTCGTACTTAAGATTAATAAGACACACTGCAAACACACATAATGTCAAGTGTCATTAATATAGTACAATGAGAAACCCTAAAATGCTGCAGAGCTGGCATAAAGTGTCTTCTTCAATTCCTGCTTCTTAATGGGAGATTTAAGGTCACGGGTTTATATAGTTTTTCTCAATCGTACTGAGTATCTCTTCCTCGAATGCTTAGTGACTGCAGAATGTTTAGAATAAAAGAGCTGCTCTCCAAGGCCCCAAATGAGGCACCAGACTCCACTCTCACTCCTGGAGGCCACCTTAGATGGGCGGCATGTCCTGCAGTGAAGTGAGCCCTGTACACAACTGACGGACACCAACGCCATGTGTGCAAACCAGCAGCGCTCAAGGAATGCAGCGAGGAATAAACAGCTGCACAAAAGCAGAATGCGGCACGTTACATAACAGACATAGGTCCTGGGCCGCTGGCCCTGCTAACCCCCACGTGGCCACGGCCTATATCTGTAGACATGTCACATTCGCACAGCAGCAGACGAGAAACCTACAACCACCCTCTACACGTGCAGAACATCCTTAGTTCCGTTAAAGCCCACAAACTGTTCTCAGGCCTCTATCATGTTAGAGGCTGTGCTGGGTTCTAAAGACACACTGAGTTAACACAGAATTCCCACCCTTACACCTCTTATAATCTATGAGAAACTAGTAGAGGCAACTTCCTGTAACACAAACCAGATCAATAAGCACTCTTATGTCCTCAGGTGGGCATCCCTGGTGGCTCAATGGTAAAAGAATCTGCCTGCCAATGCAAGAGACATGGGTTCGATTCCTGGGTTGGGAAGATCCCTGGAGGAAGAAATGGCAACTCATTCCAGTATTCTCACCTGGGAAATCCCATGGATACAGGAGCCTGGTGGCCTACAGGGGTGGCAAAGAGTCAGACGAGACTTAACAGCAAAGCAACAATAACAACACGTCCTCAAAGAATGAGAAAAGGACCTGCCTGCACTCACAGATTGAGGCACCATGAGCACACGGAATATAAGTTGTGAATAGAAGCAGATTTAGGGATAAGAAGGGCCTCCATACAGGAGAGGAACGCTGATCCGGGCCCCACAGTGAGTGGGATCTTGATCCAGTTTCTACTTGAGCTTCTTGCTTTCAGTGGGTCTGTTTTACCTCTCAGAGGAGATGCTGTAATCTTTCTCTTGATTGTGTTTCCACATGTCTATTTAGATGTCAGTCTATTATGGACATTTAAGAACTGACAATTGCTTTCCATTTTGTGTTGGTGAATAAAATTGTTATTTTCGTGGCAGGCTTCCTGGGTTGATAAATAGCTTCTTCCCTCTCCAGGAAGTTCATCAGGACACAGAACTCCACTAATGCAGCAAAAACAACCTGCAGTCTCTTCTCGGATTTCAGCCCCAGCCCACGTCCTCCCGGTGTGCCATGTGGACACCAGGGGTGGCTTGTATGGCACTGCTCTTAATAAACAGCAAACAACTGAGAGCCTGGGCAGTGTTATTTATTTATTTTTAATTGAAGGATAATTGCTTTACAATATTGTGTTGTTCTCTGCCATATACCAACATGAATCACCCATAGATATACCTATGTCCCCTCGCTCTTGAATCTCCCTTCCACCTCCCACCCCATCTCACCCCTCCAGGTTGTCTCAGCCACTGGTTTGAGCTCCCCGAGTCACAGAGCGATTTCCCCCTGACTATCTATTTTACATATGGTAATGTCTAAGTTTCCATGCTACTCTCTCAATTTGTTCCACCCTCTCCTTCCCTGCCCGCCGTGTCCACAAGTCTCTTCTCTATGTTCGCGTCTCCATTGCTGCCCTGCAAATTGTTTCATCAGCATTATCTTTATAGATTCCATATATATGTGTTAATATATGATATTTGTTTTTCTCTTTCTGATTTACTTGTTTTTCACTTTCTTACTTACAGCTTGGGAAGTCTTTGCATTAAGGGGCAAATTGATATAAAATTTTATATCAATTTGCCATGGAACTTGAGAATCATATAAATACTTCAAGCAAAAAAATAATTTCAAGACTATTCATAAATGTACCTGGTATATATTTAATTGTAAAAAATTTGAATGAATGACTGGCAAAAATTCTTGGATTTTGCTCAAAAGCCTCTTTTTTTTTTTTTTTAATGGAAAAAGTAAGTTTTACAATGGGCCTCAAAGTAATTCCCAGACTCTGGGAGACAGGAATTGATAAGGAATTCCAGGCAAGGAAAAGCTCACAAACTCTGATGAGCAAAATGTGTGGGGAACAGGAGGAGAGAGATGGACATTGACTTTAGATGAAGGTGGGTAGCCCGGTTGAGAAGTGGCTTTAATTACCAAGCTTCCTGGTAGCTCAGCTGGTGAAGAATCTGCCTGCAATGCAGGAGACCCCAGTTCGACTTCTGGGTTGGGAAGATCCCCTGGAAAAGGGATAGGCTACCCACTCCAGTATTCTTGCCTGGAGAATTCCATGGACAGAGGAGCCTGACAGGCTACAGTCCATCGGGTTACAAAGAATTGGACACGACTGAGGGATTTTCACTTTCACTCTGACATTTATAGGTAACGTCAGAGGTAACCAGAAAGGTAACCAGAAAGAAGGGCTTCCCTGGTGACTCAGCGGCAAAGAATCCACCTGCCAATGCAGGCGATTTGGGTTTGATCTCTGGGTTGGGAAGATCCGCTGGAGGAGGAAATGGCAACCCTCTCCTGTATTATTGCCTGGAAAATCCCATGGACAGGGGAGCCGGCAGGTTAGGGTCCATGGGGTGGCAAAAGAGTCAGATATGACTTAGTGACTAAACAACAACAACCAGAAAGAAACAGGATTTTGGAGCAGGAAGTAACAAGAAGAAAACAGGGCTTCAGAATTTTCTGCTTACTAAGTGGACTGGTCTGAGAGCAAAGACTAAGGCAAGCTGACAAGCAAATGGCAAAGTTAGGAATGGAGCTGTTTGGTGACAAAGAGATGACAATACCAATGCTCGGGACACAGGGAGGCAAGGTTTGATGCCTCTGTGTGCACATGGGGTAAAGAACCATGAGTTCCGTTGGTCCAGAGGAGGGTCCTTCCACTGACTGTCCTAGTCAAAGCTGCTTCTCTTTGACAAAGGATGTTGCTGAGCCCAGCTCTAAGTCTGTCTTTCGGAGCATCAGGCCCATGAGACTCAAGTAAAAGCAAGAGATCCAACATCTTAGGCTCGGATGAACCTACAAGAGTAAGTCTGTCCAAACACCCAAAAAGACCAGGTGCAAGAAAGAATTTCACCTCCTCTGCCAAATAGGAGGAAGTCCCCAAAGAAGAAACTCAGATTAGGAGGATTTTCAGGTTTTCTGTTTTATCTGTGAACCCAGCACCTAACAAAATAACAGAAATGAATATTTAACTACATCTTTTTTTTTTTAATTTTTAAGCTTTACATAATTGTATTAGTTTTGCCAAATATCAAAATGAATCCACCACAGGTATACATGTGTTCCCCATCCTGAACCCTCCTCCCTCTTCCCTCCCCATACCATCCCTCTGGGTCGTCCCAGTGCACTAGCCCCAAGCATCCAGTATCATGCATCGAACCTGGACTGGCATCTCATTTCATACATGATATTTTACATGTTTCAATGCCATTCTCCCAAATCTTCCCACCCTCTCCCTCTCCCATAGAGTCCATAAGACTGTTCTATACATCAGTGTCTCTTTTGCTGTCTCGTACATAGGGTTATTGTTACCATCTTTCTAAATTCCATACATACGCGTTAGTATACTGTATTGGTGTTTTTCCTTCTGGCTTACTTCACTCTGTATAATAGGCTCCAGTTTCATCCACCTCATTAGAACTGATTCAAATGTTTTCTTTTTAATGGCTGAGTAATACTCCATTGTGTATATGTACCATAGCTTTCTTATCCATTTAAATTTAGTTTTTAATTGGAGGAAAATTACTTTACAGTGTTGTGTTGTTTTCTGCTGTACAGCAATGTGATTGAGACATAATTATACATATGTATCCCCTCCCTGTTAAGCTTCCCTCCCCTCCCCCTACCCCACACCTCTAGGCCATCAGAGTGGCAGGCTGGGCTCCCTGTATTATATAGCAACTACCTTTGTCCTAGGTGTCTTACTTATGTTTTGGCTACTATATATATAATATGTATATATTATATATATGTCAAATGCCATAGACTGGGTGGCTTATGAACAACAAATGTTTATTTCCCATAGTTGTGGAGGCTGGACATCCAGGATCACGGGGCCAGCATGGTTGTGTTCCGGTGGGGATCTCTTCTTGGCTGCAGCCTCCCCACTGTGTCCTCACATGGCAGAAGTGGTGGGGCTTCTCCTTGGAGCGTTTTCTGTAGAGGGCACTAATCTCATTCAGGAGGGCCCCACCCTCAGGACTCCAGCACTGCCTGGAGGCCCCAGCTCCTAACACCATCACAGGAGCCACCCAGAGTTCAGCGTAGGAATCTGGGGAGGGACACACACCCACTGAGACCACAGCATTGGGCTACTGAAGAAAGACCAGCATGGAGAGGATACTCCAGTGCTCAAGGATCACACAGTCCTGAGCAGTGTCATGTGGTTTTGAATGTCAGTATTCAAAACACACAAATGCTTTCTCAATCACAGTGATGCAGCAGACACCCAGCAGGCTGGAGAACAGACCAGACAGGAGGGTCTGATCACTCTGAAGGTGTCTTCCTCTCTCTCTCATGCACCTGCTCTGACGCCCTCTTTATCACTTGACTTTTTGGCCTCTTCCCTTTTGTTATTCATTGAGAACTTGGCCTGGTTTCCAGCATGTATGCTCAGTCATTCAGTAATCTCTGACCCTTTTGTAACCCCATGGAATGTAGCCCATGCCAGGGTCCTTTGTCCATGGAATTTTTCAGGTAAGAATACTGAAGTGGGTTGCCATTTCCTACACCAGGAGATCTTCTCAATCCAGGGATCGAACCTGCATCTTCTGCACTGCAGGTGAATTCTTTACCACTGAGCCTCCAGGGAAGCCTCTGGCTTCTAAGGTCTCATAATATTCCACCAGGCAGCTGTGTTCTCTGGAAACTTTCCCACTCCTTTCCCCATAGCCCAATTTTCCTCAACCAATCTTCCCATTCCATTTATGACTCTATCAGTAAGCAATGATATTCAGGTCTGGGGTCTGACAAAAGAGTCAAGGTGGACCTGGGTGTTATATCCAGCGTGTGTCTGGTCACATGGTCACCCTCTGTATGAGGTTAACCTCTTTGATTCTTGTGCCATTGTCTAAACCACAAAGACTAATCTACAGGACATGTGAAGACTGCAGGGGGGCTGTGACCCCCGCTCCAGAGCAGGCCTTCCATAGACAACAGCCTTAACTTTTCTGCTACTCCTTGCAGAAAAAAACTACATTGACAATGAACTGACTTACAATGTAACAGACATTAATAATGAACAACAAACTATATACACAGCAACCTACAGAATATGTCTTTCATTTAAGAAAAGAGCATTTTAAGTATGCCAAATCACTTAATTGGTAATTTAATAATTTAAATTGCAATCAATAGTGGCTTCTTGAATTTCATAATAAATGTGTGCTGCTGCTGCTAAGTCGCTTCAGTCATTTCTGACTCTGTGCGACCCCACAGACAGCAGCCCACCAGGCTCCCCCTTCCCTGGGATTCTCCAGGCAAGAACACTGGAGTGCATTGCCATTTCCTTCTCCAAGGCATGAAAGTGAAAAGTGAAAGTGAAGTCGCTCAGTCGTGTCTGACTCTTTGTAACCCCATGGACTGCAGCCCACCAGGCTCCTCTGTCCATGGGATTTTCCAGGCAAGAGTACTGGAGTGGGGTGCCATTGCCTTCTCCGAAATGTGTGCTAAATCCTCACAAATAGAGGATTTTTTAATAAACTTTATATATATAAACTTTATTTATTTATATATTTTTTTAAAGATTTTTTTATGTGGACCATTTTTAAAGTCGTTATTGAATTTGTTACCATATTGCTCGTGTTTTATGTTTTTTATTTTGGCCACAAGGCATGGGGGATCTTAGCTCCCTGACCAGGGATGGAACTTGCACCCACTGCATTGGAAGGTGACGTCTTAAGCACTGGGCCACCAGGGAAGTCCTAGAGTTTTATTTTGGAGAGGGGAATATCCCTATTTCTATTCTCCCAAAAGTCTATACAATTTTTATGAGAGGAATAAAACAACTGAAATCCCAGCTGCTATTTCCAGAGGTTCTCCCCATCTCCCTCTTCTTTTCTAAAAGGCAGTGAGCCAGGTCAGGTTCTTGTTGGCGGCTGGCTCTCCCTGGCCCCAGTAGACCTGCTCAAGGTCAGCCTTGCCAGTTTCGAGGAGCCACCCGACAGGCCTGGTGTAACCTGAGCTCGGTCGGAGTCACTCGCCTGGCAGAGAGCTGATGTGGGAAAAGGCAGAAGTCAGAGATGAGGGCATGAAAGGTAGATGAGTCAGGGACAAGAACTAGATTCCTTTCTGCAGATGACCAGCTTCGTGAGACACTGAGATGGAGAAGAAGTGATGTGGAAAGCTAGCAGGTATGCCCGGTCAGGGCCATTTAACACACAAACAAACGTGCAAGGTTGTTTCTGCTGCCAGCAATCTCAAGTCCCCAGCACTCACGCTCTAAAGGAACGAAACTCCATCCCGAGAGGTTTTGAGAAAGGTGACTTTCTGGGAGAAGACTGACTTTATCAATTACTTAAGTTTGATTAAGATAACAAGCAACTACAACCAAAGGGAACATTATAACTTACTTCCTGAAATTCAATCACATGAATAATGCACAAAGGTTGGTGGCTGTGTGTCCCCAGAAAAGTGACTCACATACACATTACACAGGAGCACTGAGCTTCTAGGCTGAAAACACTCAACAGTTTGACCCAAAGAACATGATAAGGTCATTTTATGCCTGCCTTTTCTCTTTTAGTTTCCTTAAAGAAGGGACCATTTTCAAAAAAAAAAGACCCATCTTGTACTTTTAAAACATAATAATCTTAAATGAACCCATCGAGGAGTGGTGAGAAATGTTAATGACAATAATAATACATATTCTTCATAAGGCGACTTATTTGGCATTTGTAAACTCAGAAAAGAACAAAGTTTTAACAAACTTTACAAGTGACAATAGCCTAAAACAACTGAAAACATTTGTACAATAAGACAGAAACTATGCTTTTCATAGCAATCTCTAGAGTACTTTTTGTCTGTTTCTAGCTTAGCTAAGAGAAAACTGATACAAAAACAATTTAAAGTAACTAGCACACAATGGGAGAAGGCAATGGCACCCCACTCCAGTACTCTTGCCTGGAAAATCCCATGGACAGAGGAGCCTGGTGGGCTGCAGTCCATGGGGTTGTGAAGAGTCAGACACGACTGAGCGACTTCACTTTCACTTTTCACTTTCATGCATTGGAGAAGGAAATAGCAACCCACTCCAGTGTTCTTGCCTGGAGAATCCCAGGGACGGGGGAGCCTCGTGGGCTGCCTTCTATGGGGTCGCACAGAGTCGGACACGACTGAAGCGACTTAGCAGCAGCAGCAGCAGCACACAGTGACTTGGCATTATTTGAGAATTAGACACAGGGGCCCAGAGCCAGAGCTTACAACCTGGCGACACCGTGTTAATGACTGACAGGGTTGACTCCTTTCTCATCTCTCCGATGCAAGATCTGGCCAAACAGTAATACTGACAAAGCTAAAGACAATGATGTCTGTGAAGGTAACTCACTATCTCCTCCAGGCAGCCTATCCAGGAGGCAGGAAGAGTGGCCCTACTCTTCCAGGCCTACACGTGCCCTGACACTTCCCGTGGCTGCCATGTGACCTTCTCCAAATCCTTAGGAGTGTGTCTGTATTCTTACTTGTGATGTGGGTAACTGAGGCTTGAGGTGAAAGCCACTGGCAGGGCCAGTAAGCGGAGGAGCTGTTACACCTGTGTCTACTCTGCCTCCCACGCCCGGTACTTTCCTGGTTACTGTGCATGTGTGTTCAGTCGTGTCTGACTCTTTGCAACTCTATGGACTGCAGCCCTCCAGGCTCCTCCATGGGATTCTCCAGGCAAGAATACTAAAGGGTACGGCCATTTCCTCCTCCAGGGGATCTTCCGACCCAGGGATCAAATCCACATCTCTTCTGTCTCCTGCACTGGCAGGCAGGTTGTTTACCACTTGCGTCACCTGGGCAGCCAATTCCCTTACTGTCAGGAGCCAGCTGTTGGGTGGAGGGGAGAGGGATGGTACAGGGAATCATAAGAGGGATGAAGACGCCCCTTGTTGCTGGGGACTTGTCCTGCTTTTAGCACTTGAAAGTCTCATATTCCAGAAAACTCTGCACTTGAGTGCAAATCAAGAGGGGTGGGTTCCTAGAACAAGTGGAGTTGGGAAGACAGGTTCTGTTGGAGGCAACCTCCATAAAACCCACCTGTGACCAGGTGCCTTTCTATGACCTGGGGGCTGGGAACAGGAGACGCTGAGTTTCCTCCAGCCAAAAGGAGCCCAAGGCTTTCATGTCAGAGCTTCTCACATCTGGGATAAGGTGACATGGTGATAACATTGATGGATTTCAGGGTAGATCACTGATACGTGTTGTTGGCTTTTTCTTGAATCTCTCTTTCCACACATTGTAGAATTCCACTAGGCAGGAGCTGATTCTTATCTGTCAGCCTGAGTTAGATGCTGAGACTGCTGGAGGCCAACACCATCTACCCAATAAAGTTCTGCATGATGCAATAATAAACAACTATAAAATGCATGGTATGCTGTCCAGGTAAAAAGGTGTGTTACATATGAATGCTGGCAAAGAGGCTGGAGGAAGGCTGGCAATGAAACCAAAGCACGTGGTCACTCGGAGACATGGACACCAAGGCTCAAACTTAGTGATTTCATAAGGGTTGCTTTCACCACCTGTCAGGTCCCTGCAGACCTGTGTTAACCAGAGAGCTGCCTCTCTTTCCTAAATATCCCCAACCTCATTTGGTGACGCTGGGATCTCAGTCCCTCTGTCAAAGCGGAGGAAGCCCCTAGACACTGATCTCTGCTCAGCCACTTCCTCAGCTCCGTCATGAGAAGATGTGTCTGGATATAGGAAGCTTCCACGCTCACCATCAGGAAGGAATCTGGTAGTGGTGTGGACGTGGGACAAAGCACCCAGCAATGTCCTTTATGTTGTTGTGTTATTCTTCAGTTGCTCAGTCATGTCTGATTCTGCAACCCAATGGACTGCAGCACGCCAGGCTTCCCTGTCCTTCACCATCTCCTGGAGCTTTCTCAAACTCATGTCCATTGAGTCAGTGACGCCATCCAACCATCTCATCCTCTGCTGCCCTCTTCTCCTTTTGGTTTCAGTCTTTCCCAGGATGGACACAAACATTCCATCCTCCAATACCTGCCCCACCCTCTCGGCCTGTCCCCTGGTTGGCATCGAGGTTCTGCCCTCTAGACGTGACTTCCCGTGGGAGGCTGTCCCACAGAGATCTCTGTGTCCCAAACCCCAGGGTACTTGCTGCTAGCCCCACAGCATTAGGCCAGCCAGAAAGCAGCACCTCATTCCCCAAGTACATAGTGCTTCTCACTGTTCATTCATTTCATTTTGTCTTCAAATTCATGTACTTCCAGATATGAGGGAGATTACTAGTAACTATTAATATGACACAGCCCTTAAAAGACTGTAACTGCCAGAAGACATGTCAACAACAACATGGAAACCCCTGGGAAAGGAAGTCATCATTATATCAATATTTTTGGTCCTGCAGGACCTCAATAGCGGAATGCCTTTTTTTTTTTTTTTTGCCAGATAGCAAAGTATCTGAAACCTCTGTCTCTCTGTCTTAGTGCCATACTGACATGGGTTTCAGAGAGAATCAATATCTTCTGCTCAGAATGGATCAAAACAAAGCAGTTGACTTACCTGAGAGGGGAATAAGTGTTTGCCCCGTTGCAGGCAGGAATCGCAGGGAATCCTTGCTCCCTTCAAGTACTCTCCACTGCACGAAATAGCTAAAAATAGAGGCAAAAAAGAGACGGCTATTGCTTTTCTATTTGACAAAAATAAGCAGGCTATTAACTGTACACAATAACAGAAAACGACAATTCTTTTAAAACTTGGTCAATAACCTTGAAAGAAAACAATAACAAACAGGGAGGTAAACCTAACTGCGCTAGTTCTTCTATAACTATTTCATTTACAAGCTCAGTGTTCTTGCTTTGACAACTTTTGCAAGGACATATTTAACCACAGACAGCAAGTATAAAGGTGGTGGTGGTTGTTGTTTAGTCCCTAAGTCGTGTCCAGCTCTTTGCAACCCCGTGGACTGTAGCCCGCCAGTCTCCTCTGTCCATGGGATTCTCCAGGCAAGAATATAGAGTGGGTTGCCATTTTCTTCTTCAGGGGATCTTCCCAGACCAGAGACCAAACACACATCTCCTGCACTGGCAGGTGGATTCTTTACCACTGAGCCACCAGGGAAGCCCCGAAAATCTGTCTAAATTCCATCAAATGTAAAAGGAGAGCAGAAGGCCTTAATCATAGTAAGGTCAAACAGAAGTGTTATATTCCAAGCCCAGGTTTTACGGGCTTCTCTTTAATGACCACATACAAAAGAAATGATTGAAGTATATAAAAGAGCTAATTAAACAAATAAAAGAACCAACAGGCATCCAATAGCAGATGATGACTCCTGGCAATGCAGGCAGTTTCAAAAGCTATCCCTGAATTACTAAGAGCACAACAGTTAGGAAGGTATTTTGAGATTCCTTTAAGAAGCATTTCTATTTCTTTATTTTCTAAAAGATTTTTTTCATGTGGACTATTTTTAAAGTCTTTATTGAGTTTGTTACAATATTGTTTGTTTTTTATGTTTTGTTTTTTTGGCCATAAGGCATATGGTATCTTAGCTAACTGACCAGGGATCGAACCCACACCCCCTCCATTGTAAGGCAAAGTCTTAACCACTGGACCACCACAGAACTCCCAAGGATGCATTTTTAAATTACTGGATATATTAAAACTTTTTTTTAGAATCCCACATGATATAAATCTATCAAAATAAAAATACTTTCATGCAACAATCTAGTGTGCATTCTGAGAAGCAAAAATAGGAGGAAGAAAAGACATGATACTTTCTATTTATGACATTTATTACAGACCACAAATAAGACCACAAGTGATACTGAGTGCACACATGCGTGCTGAGTTGCTTCAGTCGAGTCTGACTCTTTGCAACCCTATGGACCACAGCCTACCAGGCTCCTCTGTCCATGGGATTTCGTAGGCAAGAATACTGGAGTGGGTTGCCACGCCCTCCTTCAGAGAATCTTCCCAACCCAGGGATCGAACCCACATCTCTTTTGTCTCCTGCATCTGCAGGCAGGTTCTTTACCATTAGTGCCAACTGGGAAGCCCCTAGAAGAGGCCTAATGTCTCCAGGCCAGGTTTTGGAGTGTCAACCCTGCAATATAATGCCAGACTCCCTTCAGTGCTTTTTTTTAAAAAAAAAAAATTTATTTATTTAATTTAGCTGTGTTGGGTCTTGGTGGCTCTGTGGCACGTGGCATCCGAGTTCCCCAACCAGGGACTGAATCCAAGTCCTGTGCATTGCAAGACACAGTCTCAACCCTAGGACCACCAGGGAAGTCCCTCCCTCAGTGCTTCTGATACCAGAGTTGCCCAGGGAACCAGCCAGAAAGCCACCTGCAGGTACAACTCTGCAGCTCTTCACGGTGTCGACTGACCATTCCTCCTTTCTTTCCACTAGAACTTTCAGACCCTGTTCACCTCAGCTTCTTTGTGGAACATCAAGTTTTACATGGAAGGACTTTTCACTTTTAATCTGATTATCATTTTTCCTACTGTGATTATAAAACTATAAAAGAAAAAGTTACAAAGCATCACGTATATAAGATAATGCTTTACTTTTAAATTACTATATGTTTTATACTCTAGTTCATGCTCACAGACCTATTTTTGGTAGGTCAGAAATGTCAATCATCAATAAAGAGCTATAGAATTATAAGAACAAAATGTTCAAGTGCCTCAGACACTAATTTTTACTTCTTTATCTCAGAAATACATAGATTTCCCTTCTTGTAGTTAAAAAAACTTAAGATGTGATTCATCTGAAGATAAAGTGCAGATTTTGTTACTTTGCAACAACAGAAATAACAATTTATTTGGTGCTATCAGAAAAGAAAAATGCCCCTTTAGTGTATGTTAAAAGATCTTCTAGGATATCATAGTAAATCACTACACAATATTCACACACTGTTATATTAATGTTTACATCTTTAATAAGTTCCTTCTAGACACAGCAAGTCTCAGGATCCAAGCCTGAGAGTCAGCATCAGCCAGAACTACCTCCCTTGGCTTCCTGTGATGCAGAGCCTAACGAGATGCTCGCACGGAGGTTCACAGGGAGTACGTTGGGCAACAATAATTTACTTTTAAGACAGTCAACTTCTTAGAATGCTCTAAGGCCAAGGTAATTTAGGAAGTGTTTTATGAGATTCAGAGAAGGAAAGGGGAGAGACAAGGATGGGATCACATCAATTAATTCCTCCCCAAGTGTCGGTCCAAGCCCGTCTGTGGGTAGGAGGTTACTTTCCACATCTGCACAGGGAGCAGGTCAGGCAAAAATGAAGAGGCAGGCGAGGAAGAGCAAAGCCAGGAACTGGACCATGCCCTCTGCCCCCTCTACGCAACCTGGTGAGATGTGACCAGGGGTGTGGTTTCCATTATTGGGGCGTCCGAAGAGGAAGTCAGAGCTGGCTGCAGGGGGACTCCTCCACTGACCATCTCACCAGACACAGTATCTCAAAACTGAGATGCCGGATGACAAGGAACCGCATCCAACTTATTACAGACAACACCCTATCACCACAAACGACAAACTTTCCCAATATTCCTTGTTCTTTTTTACAAACCATTATGTGGGAGAAAGAGTATGCCCCAGGAAAGGATTAGGGAGGGAATTTGCAGGGGCTGGGAGGTATGGGTGGGGAGGAACCCACAG
This sequence comes from Bos indicus, assembly GCF_029378745.1. Taxonomy (NCBI): domain Eukaryota; kingdom Metazoa; phylum Chordata; class Mammalia; order Artiodactyla; family Bovidae; genus Bos; species Bos indicus. Next base: position 24,705,221 of record NC_091773.1, on the reverse strand, counting down.
TTAGTATTCTGAAGTTGTCCTCCACCAAAGAACACACTGAACGCCTTGAGCCAGATTACAGCTTCAATTCAAAGCAATTATTTTAACCAGATTCTTAAATGGCAATGTCTGGCTTTTCAGGAGTAGGGAGATAATTCTTGACGGCTTTCAGATACCAGCAGGGTTCTCCACCGATCCTAGACGCATGGTGGCAGTCAGCCAGCCGTGTGACTGGTGACTCAATACACAAGTTTCTGTGGTCTCCACCGTCTGATACAGTGAGGACATCAATTTTTAAGTCTGGGGGCTAAACAGTGGCAAGGGGGCTCTTTCCCAGTAAAATAGAACTCCACAGAGTAGCTGTACTCTAGATACGCTGAAAAGCAAACACTTGGAGTGCATTTGCTTGCGTTTCTTTAAGCTCAGCCTTGGCTGTTTAAATATTTCCTCCTTCCCAATGCAACATCTTTATTACAGAATTCAAGATTATTTACTGTTTGATTTGCAAAATCATCCAGGCAACCACAAACAGAAATTTTTAAATGTTGTCAAACATCAAAGTGGCAAGAACCCCACCTTCTGTGATGTCAACTCCCCATAACAACATCCCTGTTAAACAAAGCCTGAGTCAAAAATTCTGTCTGGCACAGGGCAAATACACACCTTGCAGTGTCTCTGGAAGAATGGGATATGCAAACATCCTCTACAAGAAAGAGGCTTCATGAAAACTACATAAGGGGAAACAAAGAGAACCCATCCAAAATGAAGGCTGCACAGATCTTTGAAGAAACAATAGAGGTTACTTCTGAAGCTGAGACCCTGCGCTGACACCAGGAGGGCCACGGCTCTGTCCTAATTAAAGTGTGATTCTCCGAACTCTCCTCCAGGGCTCATTATTCAGGAGAGTCCGGACCCGTGCAAACAAAGTCGCCCGGGTACCAAAACGCACCTCCAGAGACACCTAAATGGATGCAGCGTCGGGCTCCCCCAAACAGCAGAGAAACCAGTAAGATTTGCTCCCCAGCACTTGCACTCTAGCATCCAGGTAAAAACAAGATTCTCGCACGAAGAAGCTGGTTGTTTACCAGTTCAGCCTTCTCCGGGAGAGCATATTTGAGACGGAACGCTGGAGGGGTGCGTGATATTAACAAAAGCAAGATCAAATTAAGCAGATGACATGATGAGCACGCTTCATTTCATGCATGGCCGTGTTTTGCAGGCGAGATAAAGATGCAAAGTAATTACCATGAGCTGAAACTTTTTCCCTGAGCCCTTTCAGCAGCCGGTGACTGCCCTGCTCTCACAACAAAGACGACCGCCTTCTCCTGGGTGCCCGATTCCTCCTGTAACGTTACCAGCTAAGCACCTCGGCCGTGGCCAGGACGCAGCGGAGTATTTCTGTATCCGTGTCTCCAATGCAGCATAAAGAGTTCTGTGGAAACCTATCAAACCGGCGAGCAGCACGGCTGGCAACCAATGAGGAGCGGCTGGGGCGGAATCCGGCACATGCTCTCTGAGGCTCAGCTGTCACCAGCGTTTAGCAGGCTGCTAATCTAATTATAGCTAGTTTGCTAGCACAGAGCGACCAGAGCCAAGCGCAGGAGCAAATTAAATTTTAATAAATGAAACCCTGCAGACAAAATCATCTTGATTCCTGTCACTGTGAGGATTGATGGGTCACCTTATAAACCAGAAGTGGTTTTTAAAGTGCATTCTTGTTTTTCTTCCAATCTAGAGAAACAAAGAGTGGTTAAATCAATGTATGGTATGACCAGCTTCCTTCAACTTAACAGATTCCAGAGAATATGAAAAAGAATGTGTATATATATAGGTATAACTGAATCGCTTTGCTGTACAGTAGAAATTAACATGACACGGTAAATCAACTATACTTCAACAAAATAAATTAAAAAAAAACTTACATTCCAAACAATATGAAAAAGAAGATGTATATTTATGTATAACAACCACTTTGGTACAGTTGAAATTAACATGACACTGTAAATCAACTATACTTCAATAAAATAAAATTTAAAAATAAACTTAACAGATTCCAAAGGATATGAAAAATTAAGTGTATATTTATGTACAACTGAATCTCTTTGCTATACAGTAGAAATTAACACAACCTTGCAAATCAACTGTAAGTGTGTTAAGTCACTCAGTCATGTATGACTCTCTACGGCCCCATGGACTGCAGCCCGCTAGGCTCCTCTGTCCATGGGATTCTCCAGGCAAGAATGCTGGAGTGGATAGCCATTCTCTTCTCCAGGGGATCTTCCTGACCCAGGGATTGAACCCTGGTCTCCTGCATTGCAGGCAGATTCTTGACCATCTGAGCCATACTTCAGTGAAATAAATTAAAAAAAAATAAACACAGATTTTAGCACGGAGGAATAAATAATAAATTCAGTAGTACGACAATATTAGTGGTAGTGGTATAAAATTGGAGTTTTTATTTACCTTGATAAGCAATTTGCCACTTATTTGTCCTAAAGTGCTAACTAGTCTCTCAATATAGCTTGAAATACCATGTAAATTCCCACCCATCCTGAGAATGTACTAATCAAGGTGTCAAAAATCATCAATTTGACTACAGTGATGAATAATAATTCAGAAGCACAAGATATGGAAAAGGGGGACCAGAAGTCACTGTAAAATAAAAAATTAAAGAAATCTGCCCACAGCACAATTTCTTGGTAAAAATAGCTTCAGAAACTGAATCTCGTGAGAGGCATAGGAGAAATGCATGGTTTCCAACAACCAGGCTATTGGGATCCGCTATTCCCTGCTGTGTGACATGGGGCAAGTGACTGGATGTCTCTGAGTCTCAGAGGCAATAGCGGGAAGTATCTTCAGCATCATTGCTGGGAGCTGTGAGCACTCAGCGCTCAGCGTGGACATTGCACAGAGCAAGTTATAAATTAAGCTGTTATTCATAGCAGCTATCTTTTCACAACACCACGGTGTCTCCCTCCTTTCCTGGTACCAGACTACTCTAAAAAGAAGTATCTAAACTTCTCCAGGGCACAGCTTTGTCAGAAATACCATTTAGAAATAATCAATGGGAACAGAATCTAGAAAGATGGTACTGATGAAATGATTTGCAGGGCAGTAACGGAGACACAGACACAGAGAACAGACTACAGACATGGTGGGGGGAGGAAGGCGAGGGTGGGACGAATGGCGAGAGTAGCATGGAAGCATATACACTACCGTATGTAAAATAGATAGCCAGCGGAAGTTTGCTGTATGCCTTGGGGAACTCAAACCAAGGCTCTGTAACAATCTAGAGGGGTGGGAAAGGGTAGGGGGTGGGAGGGAGGTTTAAGAGAGGGGACATATGTATACCTGTGTATAATTCATGTTGATGTATGGCAGAAACCAAAGCAATATTGTAAAGCAATTATCTTTCAATTAAAAATAAATTTAAAAAAGAAGTAATCAATGGTGACAAGCCAAGAGCAGACTTGATAGCAGACAGAACCATTACTGGTATTCACTGTACTAACAAACATTATTTCCCCTACTTCTTTTTGGATATGTACTATTCACTAACCTCAGCTGACTCTATATGAACCAATCTCAAAAGGAATTGTCGGGAAATGAGGGTTTATAATTTCATTTTGTGAATGATTTGTAATATAGATTAAATGCTATTATAAATCTGAAAAGGGCTTCATTGGTGGCTGAGATGGTAAGAAATCTGCCTGCAATGCAGAAGACCTGGGTTCAATCCCTGGGTGGGGAAGATCCCCAGGAGAAGGGAATGGCAATCCACTCCAGTATTCCTGCTTAGAGAATCCTATGGACAGAGGAGGCTCGTGGGCCTCCATGAAGTCACAAAGTTGGATATGACTGAATGACTAGCCACATACATCTGAAAAAGTATTTTCAATGGAATATAAGTTGAGGTTTGTAATGAGGAGACTGATTAAATTTTAAATGACACATTTATGTGAAAAGGGCTCACAGCGGAGAGGTTAGCTAGTCAAATGCAACTTTTATCCTTGTATCTATTTATTTATTTGTTTTCCCTTCAAGTCATTTTTTTCTTCCAATATGTTCCTCAAAATTAACAGTCTTCAATCACATTAATCAAATCTCTTAAAACTTCTTTTTTGTAACTCCCCTAAATCGGTATATGTTCTACCAATCCAAGTTCCAATCCAATGATAACATGCAAACTTCTCATTTCTGTAACTTTGCTGTGTTTTGGTTTTTCTTTGAAAACTTTTACAAAACACTGACATGCTCCACCTGCCTTTAGCACATGCATAATGTTTGTGAGGTGTAGCAGTAGTACGTGTGTGCTCAGTCATGTCTGACTCATTGTGACCCCTTGGACTGTAGCCCGCCAGTCTCCTCTGTCCATGGGATTTCCCAGGTAAGAATACTGGAGTGGGTTGCCATTTCCTTCTCCAGGGGATCTTCCCGATCCAGTGATCCAACCTGCTTTTCTTACATCTTCTGCGTTGTTAGGCGGGTTCTTTACCACTAGCGCCACCTGGCATTATGATTTGCTGTGAGGAACCAAATCCTCCCAGAGATTAATTAGTAGCTGTGGGGGAAAAAAATTACTATGGGACATCCTTCATCCTTCCCTCTTTGGGTACCACAAACTGTATGAGAATAATCCAAGGGAAGGAATACCATGGCCCATAAATGTCAGAGCAAAGCACAGAGACTCCTGGTCTATATATCAAAGAGTGAAAAACTGTGGAAATGTAGATATAGACACCAACCGTGAGAAAATATGACAGACACAAATTTCTTTAAATGACTGTCCCAGGTGCTACTTTGCAGCAGCGCCTGCATGGATTATCAAAGCGCCATCATCATTATCAGGAGCTAAAACTCCAAGAGGAGTTGGCTTCAGTGATTTGGCCTAAGGCACAGATCCCTGGAGGCTGCCAGCATCCAGCCTGGTACCACTCGCAGGCATTCATCTGGGAATGCCAACAGCTCTGCCTTCCTCTTCATGGAACAGACTGCTGGCTCAAAAAGGGGCACTTTTAAAAAGCTGTTCGATTAATTTGTCTCATGCCTGTTTGGTGTAAGACATTAAACACACTTTGTAAGAGAAAGAAGCAATAATCCCTTCTTAGGTCTTATCTTTCAACACTGAGAGCCCATATATTAGTTCTAAACTGGGTAACAATTAATTGCCGATCATTCTTTCTTTAATTTTTGGCTGTGCTGGGTCGTCACTGCTGCGTGAGGGCTTTTCTCTAGATGCGGCGAGCAGGGTCTGCTCTCTAGCCGTGGGGCACAGGCTTCTCACTGCGGTGGCTTCTCTTGTTGGGGCACACAGGCACTAGGGCCCTTGGGCTTTAGCAGTTGTGGTGCATGGTGCGTGTTGCTCTGTGGCATGTGGGATCTTCCCAGACCATGAGTCAAACCTGGGTCCCCTGCAGTGGCAGGCAGATTCTTAACCAGTGGACCACCAGGGAAGCCCTGCTGATCATTCTTATTAGCACTCTTCTGGGGGAACCTAGAGCATTTTCTTCCAATGGTCCTCATTTCCTAGGACTGGTGAAATGAGATGAAATAGCAGGGAGCAAGGAGACATAAGGATTCAGGAAGGAGTCCTGCAAGGAGGCCAGTTCTGGAGATACTGACATGAGGCTTGCTTTGCCTGGGCGGTAGCTGTCACCACATTAAGGTACAGAAGCCCTGGGTACCCCCGTACAAAGATCTGAAACACACTGCACCGTCTCTATGCTGACGATCTAGGGCAGCTCATAGCTGCTTGGGGAGGGACTTCCTAGGACCCACCGGCCTGGCATGGTGGACGGCATGAGTCAGCGATGCCTGACCACAGTGCCAAGATGGTGGGTGGTCTCCCAGGGACCCCCTCCCCATTTCCTGGGGCCTGCCTGCCGTATCCCCCTAGTACAGATTTACATGGTCCCAACCTCTCGGGCCATTTGTCACTCCAGCCCGCCCAGTAGGCCACAGAGGGCAGTACTCTGGACTTTGAAATGGCTTTATCACAGGTCAGTTTTTCACTGGATCAGCCCAGGGATGCCTGTTTCCCTGAGAGTGAGCCTGCTTCTCAGGCCTCAGAGTAAGGGATCACGTGGTGGAAGAAGAATAAAAAAGCTTTTATGTGGAGGCCCACGTGCATTTGTGTGTGCTTCAGTCGTGTCCTACACTTTGCGACCCCATGGACTATAGCCCGCCAGGCTCCTCTGTCCATGCAATTCTCCAGGCAAGAATACTGGAGGGGGTTGCCATGTCCTCCTCCAAGGGACCTTCTCAACCCAAAGATCGAACCTGTGTCCCTTCTGTCTCCTACATCGCCAGGCGGTCTTGACCACTAGTGCCACCTGGGAAGCCCTTAAGTGTAGGACTAATCCTCAAAAAGATTTGTTAGTTACTCAGTCGTGTCCAATTCTTTGGGATCCTGTGGACTGTAGCCTGCCAGGCTCCTCAGTCCCTGGGATTCCCCAGGCAAGAATACTGGAGTAGGTTGCCATTCTCTTCTCCAGGGGAACTTCCCAACCCAGGCATTGAATCCAGGTCTCCCACATTGCAGGCAGATTCTTTACCATCTGAGCCACCAGGGAAGTCCTCAAAAGACTTACACACATAATTCACATCTGCTGTGTCTCATTCATTCCTTCTGGCCTCTAGCACCTGGGGCCAGCGTGTGGAAAGCCCGAGTGCCAACAGCTTGGTGATTCCATTTTGCTCCTCTTTTCACTAAAACCATGTCAAAGCTATGGTTTATCCAGTAGTCATGTATGGATGTGAGAGCTGGAACACCAAGAAGGCTTAGCACCAAAGAACTGATGCTTTCAAACTGTGGTGCTGGAGAAGACTCTAAGAGTCCTATGGACAGCAAGGAAATCAAACCAGTCACCTAAGGGAAATCAACCCTGAATATTCATTGGAAGGACTGACGCTTGAAGCTGAACCTCCAATACTTTGGTCACTTGATGCAAAGAGCTGACCCACTGGAACAGACCCTGATGCTGGGAAAGACTGAGGACAAGAGAAGGGGACGACAGAGAATGAGATGGTTGGATGGCATCACTGACTCAATGGACATGAGTTTGAGCAAACACCAGAGATAGTGAAGGACAGGGAGGCCTGGTGTGCCGCAATCCATCAGGTCACAGAGAGTAGGACATGCCTTAGAACCTAAACAACAGCAACAGCATGGTTGGTCCTACACATACACAAAATGAATTATTAATTTTAATCCATGGATATATAATTAGATATACAATAATTATTATAATCTAATACTTAGATGGGAAAGAAATGGCAACCCACTCCAGTATTCTTGCCTGGAGAATCCCATGGACAGAGGAGCCTGGCGGGCTACAGTCCATGGGGTCACAAAAGAGTTGGACATGACTTAGTGACTACATAACAACAAACAATAATTAGATATAATAATAATACTTAGACATTATTATCTAATAAGAGCTATGAATTAGGTGGCAGAAGTTGTCTTGAGCTTAAAAGCTTCCCTTCCATTCTCAGATCATACCAAGTTTCCTGAACTCCACCAGGCATTTTTAGGTTTCGAATGTGTTTTCCTCATTGGTAATCTCCATCCTCCCAAAAGGACCCAAGATTAGACTCCCTCTACTGACCATGGGATAATTCCTACAAAACCTTCAATTACAATAAGTGGATTAATGTCCTAAATATCAGCTCTGTCTCTTGAAGTGGAATGCCTACACATTTCAGTCAAAAGCAGTTTTCTACCGTTGTAAACAGTTCTATAAAGTATCAGTACCAGTTCTGGAATTCAATTCTATGTGTATTGTCCAAAATCAAGACATATAATCTTGCATCAGTAAGGCTTTTACTATTTTAAGCAAGAGCTTCATAGAAGAACTTCAAGTATGCATGGCATGAATGTTCATAAATATATTTTAACATGACTAACTTTGAAAGATTAGACTTTTATCCAAACAAAAGTGTAACTACAGAAAATAATTTGGTATGAAATTCATTTGGGGTCTTTATGAAACTTTTAAAGTCAGTAGAGACCAAAGAATGAATTTGAGTAAACTCCAGGAGATAATGAAGGACAGGAAGCCTGGAGTGCTGCAGTGCATGGAGTTGCAAACAGTTGGATATGACTGAGCGACTGAATTACAATAACGACAGAGGTCAAAGAGTAGCTGTCTTGAAAAGGGCCACAGCAGAATCTCAGAGGTTACATCCTGAAGGATACTCCTTGGGAGAATTACATTGCTAGAATAATACCATCATATGCTTCTCACCTTTTGTCTCATTATTTTTTATCCCAGTCTAGCCATCTTCCGGGCTTCCCAGGAACCAGTGCTAAAGAGCCTATCTGCCAACACAGGAGACGTGGCTTCAATCCCTGGGTTGGGAAGATTCCCTGGAGAAGGAAATGGCAACTCACTCCAGTATTCTTACCTGGAAAACGGACAGAGGAGCCTGGAGGGCTACAGTACATGAGGCGAAGAGAGTAGGACATAACTTATCGACTAAACAACAGCAGCCACCTTCCAGCTGGCAACCTTAGATAAGTTACTTAAGTCCCTCAGGCTTGAATTTTCTCATCTGTACCGTAAGTATGATGATGCTGTGTAATAAAATGAGTTAATATACACAGAAAACATGTAGGGAATGCTCAGCGTATTGCAAACATTATTTAAGTTCTCTCCACTTGGCTGATGGCAAAATTAAAACATCCAGGCCAAATGGTATTAACATAATTAGAAAAGCTGACCCTCTTAAGAAAAAGGACTAGATAATAAAAACAAATAACCATATACCCTGAATACAACACAGATGGGAAATGCTATACTGTTAAGAGTTTATTAATAACATCTAGAAATTATGAACCTTATACAGGCGTAACTTTTTTTCTGGGATAATCTGAAAAAACTTCTTGAAAATTTTACAAATGTGTATACATTTACCCCTGGCCACTCACTTTGAGAAACTCATTCTAAAGAAATAGTTGGGATCAAGTGCTAAATTACAAACCATTCAGGATATGTGCAAATAAATGCAAGTAAAGAATTTATCACAGTATCCTTTATTATAGAGCAAAAAGAAAAGATCATTCAACAAGAGCCATTACATAAATGATGGTGTATAAATAAAATGAATGGAATATTTCATTTCAAAGCTATTTCAAAGTTATACTCCAGAGGAATATTTATTAAGTGGAAATATAGCTGACTAAGTGAAAGTGAATCGTTGAAGTTTAAGTGAAAGTTGAATCGATGTATATTATCCTACTTTTGTTAAAATTATTTCTGTGTATATATGCACAAATTTCTGTGACTATATATGGAGAAAAAGTCTAGGGGCAAATGTGAGAGTGAGAGTAGTTTTTATCTTTGCATGGTCAACTTGCCTGAACTTTAAAATGCTTCTACTGTGCTCTTACTCGGAGAAGGCAATGGCAGCCCACTTCAGTACTCTTTCCTGGAAAATCCCATGGATGGAGGAACCTGGTAGGTTGCAGTCCATGAGGTCGCTAAGAGTCGGACATGACTGAGTGACTTCACTTTCACTTTTCACTTTCATGTGTTAGAGAAGGAAATGGCAACCCACTCCAGTGTTCCTGCCTGGAGAATCCCAGGGACGGCTGAGCCTGGTGGGCTGCCGTCTATGGGGTCGCACAGAGTCAGACACTAGTGAAGCGACTTAGCAGCAGCAGCAGGAGCAGTGCTCTTACTAATGTTGAACATAACTTATTCTTTTTGCAATTTTATTAAATTTAAATACCATTTTAATTTTTTTTTTCGGCTGTACCACACAGCATGTAGGATCTTAGTTCCCTGACCAGGGATGGAACGCAGGCCCCCTGAAGTGGAAGCACGAAGTCTCAACCACAGGACCATCAGGGAAGTCTTTGAACATAAATTTTCAATTAAAACTTGATATTTTTCCCAACTCCTACCCAAGAAAAAGAAAAAATGACAGGAAACAAGTTTTTAAGGAGTGGTTCCTCTAACATCTCAGGCTCCGAGGTGCCTGCTGCCTCCCCAGGGTCAGTGACTCTGTTCTCCTGGCAGTATATAGGATACAACTCAGCTTTGCTAACCAGCTAGCAAGTAGCAACTTCAGTGACCATGATTCTGATGTGCTAATTGTTCTGAGCCAGAAGTCAAACCAGTAGAGTGGGAACCAAAGGTTCAGCCTGGATTGTCAATCTGTTGATGCTTGTTAGGCATTAGAGCCTCAGCTGACGCTGGAGCAAGGACTCACTGCTCACTACGACTCAGATATTCCTTTCCTAAGTCATCTGGATAATTCTCTCCTTTTACCTAAAGGCACCCTTATGTACTTAAAAGATATGTCCAGGTTCAAATGCCTGGAAAGAAGCCAGGAAGGTTCAGTGATGGAGAACAAAGAAAAGAATTTCTTTGGATATAAAGGCAGAAACATTAGCATCACTGAAGATTGACCAGAACTCTGGCAGGTTTTGGAAGCATGGACTGCCACTCCTCCAGTGAGAATTAAGTTTAAAATAAGGTAGAGCAAAGCAGGGGCCTCCTAGATAGCTCAAAATGTCAAGAATCTGCCTGCAATGCAGGAGACCTGAGTTCAGTCCCTGGGTTGGGAAGATCCCCTGGAGAAGGGCGTGGCAACCCACTCTAGTATTCTTGCCTGGAGAATTCCATGGACAGAGGAACCTGGCAGGCTACAGTCCTTGGGGTCACAGAGTCGGACAAAGTGAGTGACTCACTTTGAAAGCAAAGCAGTCACCTTTCAGTATGTGCCTAAACTGACTATTTTTACCCTCACAGTTTGAAAAGTCTTGCAAATCACAGCTCAGTATCATTAACAGACAATGGTTCCAAGGTTTTGTTAGAAAGATATTTCCATTTATGTGTGTAGATTTTACAGGCAATTTTGTTATATCTGGGGACCAATTTTTAAAGTTCTACAATAGAAATTAAAGTGCAAATGGGATTTACTTAACAGAAATTTGCCTTGAAGCAAAGTGAGCTCTGTTCTACCTATACTGTTAAGTGTGTAATTACCTGTATGTCAAAAGTCAAGACTTTTTTTTTCCTTACTGAAAATAATCACCTCCCAGTTTCTTTTTGACTGTGAAGTTCTTCATAAATGGTGACTGGTTTTCTGAATCTAGATTGCCTAGATTCCTCTTATTTCTATTTTCATACGTAGGGATCTTTTCTAAATTTCCTTTTACAGCAAAGAATCAACTTTTCATTACGTAATCCTGTTCAAGGCAGGGATAATACTTAGGGAAGCTTTTTCATTTAACAAGTGTTATTCTCCTGGAAAGGCTTCCCCAGTGGCTCAGCGGTAAAGAATCCACCTGCAATGCAGGAGACACAGGAGATGCTGGTTCAATCTCTGGGTCGGGAAGATCCCCTGGAAGAGGAAATGGCAACTCAGTTCAGTATTCTTGCCTGGAGAATCCCATGGACAGAGGAGACTGGTGGGCTATGGTCCATGGGGTCGCAAAGAGTTGGATACGACTGAAGCAACTGAGCACGCATGCATTTTCCTGGAAAGTTTACCACTCAGTGATTTGAGCAGAAAAAATACTATGTTCTTCAAGAATGAGGAAGAACTTATTTGAAGTGAAAGAATCCTTTGAAAATATGACCATCTGAATAGTTTCTAAGTAAAATCGAAAATCTGTGTCACTTATTTAAGGTTCTTGCTTGGGTTGACAGTGTGCGCTTTATCGACACAATAAAGGAAACTGCTGTCCCTCCCAAGAGAACTGAAGAGTCTGTAAATTTCTGGTGATGCTTGAAAGTCATTTCTTCAGGTGTGGGTTCTGTCTATGCAGGGCACCTTTCCTAAGCCCAGTATCAGTGTATCGGGTAGAACAAGCACCTGGAAAAGATAAGCTTCACTGCATACTACCTTTATCATGTGTATGTTATTAGCTTTGAAACTGGAAGTGATTTGAAGGACATTAATTCCCCTTAAAGGAAACTTTCTTGGGCTTTTCTTTCACTTTATTTTCAAAGTCAGATTACAAGCTAATTTAAATTTCAAGTATTCTGATTACATTCCTCTTGAATGACTGCTCCTGATCTTTGCCAAGTCAGTGTTCCCATTCAGGGAGAAGCTATTTTAATTCTACTGCAGGCAGGTCTCCTAACGAAGAGGAGAGTTTAAATTCCTCTTACATGGAAGCGCACATGATGAATGCTTTTTAACACAAAGTCTGAGTCAAGACTACACAATTGGCTTTCTTGTACTAAATTATATAGAAGGCTTTTAAATGAATATCGCAGAAATGTTCTGCCATAGGAATAAATGGCATAAAGCTCCTGACAGATTAGTGTGAAAGCACTATAGGGGTCTACAGGGCAGCAACAGGAACTGCCCACCTGATATCTTGATGGTATTTTGCACCTTGTATAGGTTAAAGAAACTTTGGAAGTTTTAATCATCTTCCTCCAAAGGGGCAAGCATAATCTTCAAATTTGCTTTCGGTGTTGTTTAAGAACAAGAATAATTTGAATATGTGATGCAAGTTAGTACCTGGCTTTAAGATGGTACCTGGTGTTCCCTTATCCTGAGAGTGGGGGGTGGAGGAGAAGTGGGTGGTTCTTAGTTCATTTTATTTTGTCTACAATGGGCACGGCTCATCCACATGAAAGAGTGGATCCTGGCTGGTCTGGGTGAGATACACAGGAAACCTTATAGGCCTTGCTCTTCCATCAGTGGGATGGATGGTCCAACTGAGGAGAATCAATACTTGAGCCTATGGAGATGCTCTGGTTGAGAGCCAGGGTCCCATAGAGATGAAGGAAAGACCTTCTGCCCCAAACCCTGCCCTGGGACAGGCCAGGTGAGGAAGGAGAGAGAAGGAACATCTTTTTGATGTGTTATTACAACTTTTCTTAAAATGTCCTAATTCTCAGCAATGGAACATATACAGAATTTTTTTCTATTATTTTCATTTTGAAAAATAACTTAATTTCTGTCTTCCCCAAAGATGCTGATGCTGTGTACCTTTCGGGAGGATCAAACAAACAACCAAACAAAACAAGCCTCTGTGGGGAACCAAGAAAAAGCAATCCTAAAGCACTGCTATTTTAAACAACAGTGAGGCTCAGTCGTGTGAAATAATTGGAATTTCAGTCAATCTACTGTTCTTCCCAATTTACTAGTTTTGGGGCTGCTCTGTAGTCGGTGCTCACTCATGCCTTCATATGTGTTTCTTTTCAGCATGACTCTATGACCTAAATTGCAGTGAAATGGAATGTATGACACCAAATTTCTCATGTCTGAACAAACTGAAGTCATCCAACTGCAAAACACAGTCCACCTGCAAAATTCCTGTCAGTCATCCATCAGTGATATTCTGCATTTGGTGGAAATGTATGCCACAGTGATGAACCCACAGCGTAATTGCCCTGAATTCCAACTGATAAGAAAGGATCATCCTCCCAGAAAAGGATGGGAAGCTACTAAAGATGCTGAAATTCCAATAGTGTCATTTAATGAGAATGAACAAGTTAGATCAACAAGGCAGAAAGGAGAGAGAGCTCAGAAACAGACCCACAAAATTACAACTGACTTTTCACAAAGGAACCCAGACAATTCAATGAAGGATGAAAAGCCCTTTTAACAAATGATGATGGGACAGCCAGATACCCATAAATATTGACCTAAGATAGCTCAGAGACCTAAAAGTTAAAAACTAAAACTATAACCCCTCTAGAAAAGGACATAAGGGAATATTTTTGCAACTTTGGGGTAGGTAAAAATTTCCTAGAGTCACAAAAAAACACTGACTGTAAAAGAAAAAACTTATCAAATGGTCTTTAAAAAGTTTTTTCAACTTCTGCTCATCTCATCAAGACAATGTGAAGAAAATGAAAAGGCAAAATGAGAGAAAATATATCCTTTACATAAATGTAAAAGAACTTTTAGCCAGAAAAATATTAAAGAACAACTAATCAATAACAAAGGACAATCAAAATGCTTAAAAAAGGCAAACACTTGAACAAACTCTTTGCCAAGAAGATACACAAAAGACCTGGGAGTACATGAAAAGTTGGTCAAAGACATCAGTCATGAGGGAAATACAAATTAAACCCATAATAATACACTATTCCATAGTCACTTAACTTACTAAAAATAAAAGACAATAGCAAATGTTGGCAAGAATATGGAACAAACAGACTGTCACACACTGCTAACAAGAAAGTCTGAATTAACCAAACACTGATCCTGATTATCCATCAATTTCACTCAGGGGTATTATCAAAGGTAGAAGAAAATAAATATCCATAAAAAGACTCATTCAACAATGTTCAGGTAACTTTACTCAAAACGTCCAACTGGAAACAATCCAAATGCTCAGTAACAGAAGAACAGATAAACAAATTGCAGGACATAATGAAATAAATATTACTCAGCTACTGATACAAAAAGGATGAACTTCAAAGACATGATGAATCTTGACATGTTCTGGGATGAAAGGGACTAGTATGAAGGGTATGCACTGGATGATTCCATCTACGTCAATTTAAAAACACGTAAGACTAATGTACTTGGCTTAAAGCTCAACATTCAGAAAATGAAGATCATGGCATCTGGTCCCATCACTTCATGGGAAATAGATGGGGAAACAGTGGAAACAGTGTCAGACTTTATTTTTTGGGGCTCCAAAATCACTGCAGATGGTGACTGCAGCCATGAAATTAAAAGACACTTGCTCCTTGGAAGAAAAGCTATGACCAACCCAGATAGCATATTGAAAAGCAGAGACATTACTTTGCCAACAAAGGTTCGTCTAGTCAAGGTTATGGTTTTTTCAGTGGTCATGTATGGATGTGAGAGTTGGACTGTGAAGAAAGCTGAGCGCCGAAGAATTGATGCTTTTGAACTGTGGTGTTGGAGAAGACTCTTGAGAGTCCCTAGGACTGCAAGAAGATCCAACGAGTCATTCTAAAGGAAATCAGTCCTGAATATGCACTGGAAGGACTGATGCTGAAGCTGAAACTCCAATACTTTGGCCACCTGATGCGAAGAACTTAGTCATTTGAAAAGACCCTGACAGTGGTAAAGATTAAAGGTGGGAGGAGAAGGGGACCACAGAGGATGAGATGGTTGGGTGGCATTACCAACTCGATGGACATGAATCTGAGTAAGCTCTGGCAGTTGGTGATGGACAGGGAGGCCTGGTGTGCTGCTTTCCATTGGGTTGCAAAGAGTTGGACACGAATGAGTGACTGAACTGAACTGAAGACTAATTTATGGTGACAAAATAGAATAATAATTTTTCCCAGAGTGGAAAAGGGAGATCTGTTTAGAATTTACCTCCCAAAACCCCATATTGTATTAAAAATATAGTCTTGCTACCAAGTTTTGAAAAAGGTTTATTATTGACTTGACATCCTAATGAAATTACATTTCAAATTCTTTTGAACCGTTCAATATCTCATTTATGTGTATGTATAGTATGCTGTGTATACACTGAGAAAATAATGATGACTCTATTCTTCATGATTTTAAATGACAGTTAAAGTTTACTCATTTAATATTGTACCTGTTTGTGTGTATACTCAGTCATGTCTGACTCTTTGCGATCCCATGGACTGTAGCCCACCTGGCTCCTCTTCCATGGAATTCTCTAGGTAAGAATACTGGAGAGGGTTGCCAATTCCTTTCTCAGGGGATCTTCCTGACCCAGGGATTGAATCCATGTCTCCTGTGTCTCCCTCACAGTAGACAGATTCTTTACCACTGAGCCACCAGTGAAGACCCAGGAGGTAGTAAGATGACTTTTACATCCAGTTTCACTCCCCAACTCCTCAGGTCTCACATCCAATAGTGTATATTGAAACCAAACAGAAATATTTTTAAACTGAGTTGAAGTTCTGGAGAGGGAGAGAAAAATATTTTAAGTCAGGCCAAATATTGAACAAACATTTATAATAAAGCATAAAACTCCCTGAGATGCAATAATTGAAAATATTTTCCTGGAGCACCAAGCCCACTGTTGGGAGCCCTTGTCCTGCCTCTCTGAGGTCGCTGTCCTAGGGATCGCGTGGAAGTCCCATGTGTGTGCCCGGCTCCACGTGTCCATCTCCAGTTCACCTCCTCCCCTGACCTCAGGATTGCCAAGTACAGCACCTCCAGGTCTTCCCCCATGGCGAGGCCCTCCCTGGTCCCCGTCTGCATCAGTTTCTGTTGCCGTGTAACAAGCACCCACCCACCTCCTATTGCACAGTCTCTGTCGAGGCGTGGCTTAGCTGCGTCTCCCAAGGCTGCCGTCAAAGTGTGGTCTGGGCAGCCTTCCTCTGCAAAGCTCAGGGGCCTCCTTCAAGTTCCATGGTTGCTGGCAGAATTCAGTCCCTGGAGGCTGGAGCACTGAGGCCCCAGCTTTCCTACTGGCTGGGAGGGCCATCCTTTCCTCCAAGATGCAGCTCACAGCTCCCTTCTCCAAGACCAAGAGGAGGATCTCTATTGCCAAGACAGAGTCTTACATGAGATAACCCAGTAGTCACAGCAGTGTTATTCATCCTCTCACTGTATGCCATTAGCCCCACCCACCCAGCACAGGGGTCATCTCAGAACTCTGCCAACCATGCCCCCTAAAATGCCAGCACCCACTCCCACAACACACACATCTACTCATCTCCCTGCTTTATTTTCCTCTGTAGTACTTAACAGTTGAAATAACAAATATTTGATATATTTATCTTCCGTATTTCAGCTTCATCTCACTGAAATGTAAGCCTCACGAGGGCAGAACGTTTGGTCCGTTTTTCTTTACTACTATATCCCCAGCTTGCAGAAGACTACCACCTGGCTCAGAGCAACTTATCAGCAAATATTTATTGCATGAATAAATGGTTTACTACCTAGGATTGCCTGAGAAACGTCAGCATCTCAACATCTCCAATTTTACTCCTAAGCACAGATTTCTGCAACCTTTTCCCACTATAGTTAGTTGCCTTACATCAGAACTTTTAGCCACAAAAGATCAAGCTAAACGTTATCTTTTCCACAGCTGCAAAGCTATATAGTGGTATTTTATTTATAGTTTTATCAGCCAACTATGTGGTGAGAATGCCACACTAAATATATGCAAAAACCACCATTTTTAAGCTTGTGTGAAAACAGATATGTTTAATGTCCGGTTCCCAGGATCAGAGATGACTTCTGTTTGTTTGTTTTTTAATCTTAAAAATAATCTTTGGTCAAACAGTGGAGAAAATAGGAAGTAAAAACCAAGGTCCTTTGAACACTGACTCCAAGAAAACCACAAGTATGTGACTAAGTCCGTGACTGAAACAAAACAGAAGTACGGTGTTTGCAGGCAGTGAACACAACTGTGAAATCTGTATCTGACTGCAGACTTTTCCTGACGTCCAGACTAAAAACCTCTTACATACGGATGTGTGTGCTAAGTCACTTCAGGCATGTCCAACTTTGGGACCCCATGGACTCTAGCCTGCCAGGCTCCTCTGTCCATGAGATTCTCCAGGCAAGAGTCCTGGAGTGGGTTGTCATTTCCTGCTCCAAGGGATCTTCCCAACCCAGGGATTAAACCTGCATCTCTTATGTCTCCTGCATTGGCAGGCAGGTTCTTTACCACTAACACCACTGAGAAGCTCTTAACGTAAGTACAGCTTCCACTAAAAGTAACCGAAGAGCACTCAGCTGATCACAGGTCAGGCAGGTAGATTGTCTCTTTCATCTTGTTTGACTTTCCCTACTCTTGTTTATTTTACTAGCGCTACTACTACTAATGCAATTCAAGGAATACAATAAATTTTTAAATCTCCCTTGCCAATGATAAATGAGCATTCACTCCTGCATCCCTGGCTGGTTTCTCTTCTGCCTTCTCTCCTCTAACCATATATATGGTTTAATCTGCCCCAAATAGTGATTCTGGCAAGTCTCTCCTCTGGTTATGAATACAGGGTGGCTCCCTACAGCCTCGCTCCTCAAGTTCATGGTTCTCCCTAGGACCTCGCTTGTTAAATTCCTCACCTAGGTTAGGATGTAGCCTGGATCGGCCTGGTTTCTATGTTAACCGCAAGACTCTGACCACTTGACTCCATCTTGATCTGGCCACCACTGGCCTCAGGATGACTGGTTAAAAAAATACAGATCAAATGAATGAAAATCACTAATATCAAACCCTAAGTCCTACTGACTGTAGAAACATCTCTTCACATGGAAGACAGACTTCTCTGACTCTTAGAAACACAGTAAGGTTAAGAAAGAAGAAAGTCCATGAAACACAGTCTCCAGTATCTCAAAGTGAAAGCATGACATTATGGGGACTTCCCTGGTGGTCCAGTGGTTAAGACTCCACATTCCCAAAGCAGGGGGTCCGGGTTTGATCCTTGATCAGGGAACTAGATCCCACATGCTGCAACTAAATATTCTGCCTGCTAGAACTAAGACCCTGTGAAGCCAAATAAATAAATATTTTTTAAAAAAGGAAAGTATATGGAGGTAAATTTGGCATTTCCCAAGCATCTTAACTGAGCTTTCTGTGAAGGCAGAATGCCAACAGTGGCCCCAGAATTCCCAGCACCTTGGGGCACAGCTCTGCCCAATCATAGGATGGTAAACACAACGGATTTCACTCCTGGGATAAGCAATGTTATAAGGCACATTAACCTCAGCAAGGACTTCCCAGGTTGCTCTGTGGGTAAAGAACCCACCTGCCAATGTAGCTGATGCAGGAGACATGGGTTCAATTCCTGGTTCAGGAAGATCCCCTGAAGAAGGGCATGGCAACCCACTCCAGTATTCTTGCCTGGAGAATCCCATGGACAGAAGTGAGCTACAATCCAAGGGATCACAAAGAGTCGGACATGACTGAAGTGACTGAGCAGGTATGCATGTACAACTTCGGGAATGGGGACTGACTGGGTGGACTCTTTACTCTCTTCACCCTTTAAAAGCAGAGAGCTTTCCTTGGCTCGTCATAGAGGAGAAAATTAAGAGACTGTAGAGACTGTGAGCTGAGGGGGCTCTGACATGGATGCTGCTCTGATGCTGTGAGAGGGCCCAGGATAAGGAACTATGAGTGGTTTCTAGGAACTTTTAGGAACTAATGGCAGCCCTCAGCTTCGGTCTTGCTACAACCTGAATGAGCTTAGAAACTGAGTCCTCCCCAGAGCCTCGATCTAGAACACAGCTGGCCAAACTTTGAGTGTGAGATCCTGAGCAGATTTAGTCCAGCCGGGAAGGACTTGTGATCACTGGACCCTAAGCTGAGAAACAACTTTGGAAATATCCTGCAGCAAAAGAAAACCAATGCTCTTTTTTCTAAGCTCAGCTTCTATCTGTTCATAGAAAATAACATTGTAAAAGCACCTCCCAGTACTGAAAACTGTCCTCATGGGCAGAAATGTATAGCCAACAAGTGAAAGAGGACAAAAGCATAAGAGCTCTTCCAGGAAATCACTTATCTTTCCTACAAAACCAAGACATTTGGGACCAAGCAGAATATACAAATCTTTAATGATCGTGCCTACTCTGGGGGCTTCCCTGGTAGCTCAGATGGTAAAGAATCTGCCTGCAATGCAGGAGACCTGGGTTCAAACCCTGGGTGGGGAAGATTCCCTAGAAAAGGAAATGACAACCTATTCTAGTGTTCTTCCCTGGAGAATCCCATGGACAGGGGAGCCTGGCGGGCTATAATCCATGGGGTCACAAAGAGTGGGACACAACTGAGTGACTAACACGCACTCACACGTGTGCACGCACACACACACACACAGGCCTATTCTAAAGATCATCATGTATGAGTAGGACTTCTCAGAAATGTCAGAAGAGGAACCAGCCCTTCCGTGATATTTTACAAACATGATCACCAATGGCATAATGAACATTATAATTTATTCAGGTTTCCATAATAAATAGGAAAGGTGCTCATCTTTTATTCATCAAAAGAATAATTGATTATCTACTTTACACAGTATCCTTTGTAAGTGCTTATTGACTAGTTCCAAGAAAGGCTAAGAAATACATGCCATCTATATATTATACACGAAAAAGTAAATATTAGAGGATGTTTGCCCACTGCTTTTCTTAAGAGTAACCAGTAGTCACTAAAATACACATATTCTGCATTTCGTTTTGCTTCTATAAGCAATCCTAATTAATTTATAGATATTTGTATCATTTCTACCCCATGCCAGGCTCCCTGCTAGGCACCAAAAAAAACATAAGATAGTAAGTCAGTCCCTGATTTCCAGTTATCCAGAGTCTGATAAGAGAAACATGTCTATAAAGAATTGAAACAAGCAATTTCAATCAGTAGGATATTAGTAGTATGGGGACTGCTTAAGATGCAGTGTTACCTGTGAATTATGTAATCTTGGTGCAATGGTGCTGTGCAAGCATGCTTGCTCAGTCAAGTCTGATTCTTTGTGACCCCATGGACTGCAGCCCACCGGCTCCTCTGTCCACGGGATTTCTCAGGCAAGAATACTGGATCAAGTTGCCATTTCCTCCTCCAGGGTATCTTCCCTGACTCAGGGATTTAAGCTGTATCTCTTGCATTTCCTGCACTGGCAGGCAGATTCTTTACCACCGAGCCATCGGGGAAGCCCACAATGATGCTGAGCTGTCAATTAAGACAGTGTGTATTTCCATCTGTCCATCCATCCAAGACGCTCATGAGTTAAACAGAAACAATTGACTGAATTAAGGGCTGTTCTGACATTTGTTGTGTGCCTAAGGACTGTGATCAACTACGTATTTTTAATGAAGGAGAACTAGCTTTTCATAAAATACATCTGTTGTTATTGTTCAGTCGCTAAGTCGTGTCCAACTCTTTGAGACCCCATGGACTGCAGCACGCCAGGCTCCTTGTCCTTCACTCTCTCCTGGGGTCTGCTCAGATTCATGTCCATTGAGCCTGTGATGCCATCCAACCATCTCATCCTCTGTCGTCTCCTTCTCCCTCTACCTTCAATTTTTCCTAGCATCAGGGTCTTTTCAAATGAGTCAGCTCTTTGCATTAGATGGCCAAAGTACTGGAGCTTCAGCTTCAGCATCAGTCCTTCCAATGAATCAAGGTTGATTTCCTTTAGGATTGACTGGTTTGATCTCCTTGTAGTCCAAGTGACTCTCAAGAGTCTTCTCCAGCACCACAATTTGAAAGCATCGATTCTTCAGTGCTCAGCCTTCTTTATGGTCCAGCTCTCACATCCACACATGACTACTGGAAAAACCATAGTTTTGACTACACGGACCTTTGTCAGCAAAGGGATGTCTCTGCTCTTTAATATGCTGTCCAGGTTTGTCAAAGCTTTCCTTCCAAGGAGCAAGTGTCTTTTAATTTCATGGCTGCATCTATCCATTGTTTAATATGAAAGATGGCTTATAGTTCTTAATCTGTCACAATTAAGTGTACACATCTCTAATATGACAGTCTGAGTAAGGGACCATTATTTTGTTCACTAACCTCTAAAATTCCCCAAATAGAAAGTTATATTAAAATCATGCTGACTCCCCAGAAACAGAGCATATGAGAGTTTGGGACCTAAATCAAACCAAACATTTCACCCCTAACCCAGCAATGTAAAATGACAATAACTGTATTCTGGGAGGGATAGAGTGATTACAGTAGAAAATACTGAACATTACAGTTTATGAACACACACACACAGTATCTATTCTACCAGTCCTGCTGGGAGGAAATGAAAATCTTAATCCCCATCATTCTACCGTGGTTTTTCTTAAGTGAGAAATTTCCCTGCGATAATGCTTGTCTTATTTGGCGTTTATTTTTAAAAGGATGAGCTGTGACTTTTCGCACAAGCTGTTTTCAAATTCCACCACTTAAAATTATTCCTGAAAGAACTTTCTTAGGCTCAGCCGTCAGATGTTTAACATCTGCTGTGCATTAGACAAAGTCAAGGATGCAAAACACGGTGCTTAGAAATCATAGGCACATAAATAATGCAGGGGTGGGATGCAGTGAAACCGACAAATCGTGACCCCAGCCATAGAGGCATTTATACACTGTCTGCGGAGATCTGGTTAATAAACGTGCAAGACTTTAAAAAGCAATAATACATAAAGACAAGAGGACCAGGAGGGGAATACCTGGAATAGAGGATTCCTGCTGATGGGCTCCATCCCAAAAGGCAATCGGCCCACCCACCACATGGTCCCCCGGTATCCTGCTGCATAAAGTTGCACTGGGGGTGGGACGAGGCCTCTTGGATTATGAATATTGAATTTTGCTTTCTTTAACTCAGTGGCTAATGAGTTAGTTTTTCCAGTAGTCATGGATGGATGTGAGAACTGGACCATAAAGAAGGCTGAGCACCAACGAATTGATGCTTTCCAACTGTGGTGCTAGAGAAGATTCTTGCGAGTCTCTTGGACAGCAAGGACATTGAGCCGGTCAATCCTACAGGAAATCAACTCTGAATATTCACTGGAAGGACTGATGCTGAAGCTGAAGCTCCAAAACTTTGGCCATCTGATGCGAAGAGCTGACTCACTGGAAAAGACCCTGATGCAGGAGAAGAAGTGGGCAGCAAAAGATGAGATGGTTGGATAGTATCAGTGACTCAGTGGACATAAGTTTGTGCAAACTCCAGGAGATGGTGAAGGACAGAGAAGCCTGGCATGCTGCAGTCCATGGGGTTGCAAACAATTGGACATGCCTTAGCAACTGAACAAACAAATTTATTCTTGAGTAAAAGCAAAAGCCTAAAGGCCACCAGCCTGTTCTGGTGAGATCTACTGAAGGAGCTCAGAGCCAGGTTTGGAGGAGATCCTGGCACAGCTTTGGGAAACCTGCAGCCTTGGTCACACAGACCCACAGCCTCACAATGGACATCGAATCTCGGTGTCCCATCTGCCCGAGGGGGCCAATGAAAGGGACAGTGACAGCTTGTATGAAGGGCACCTCGGCCCCAGCACTGCACTAAGCGCTCCTCAGGGGCATCTCATATAATTCTTATCAGAACCTTTTGAAGCAGGAGCCAGGAGAATAATCTAGAAAGAATAACAGAATGGGGCCAGCATGATAGGGTGGTTGTGAGGATTACGTGAAGACGGTGTGCTGTGATGATCAGCATTTTACAAGGCACACAGTGCTTAACAGATGGCATGTATCATCATTCCTTGGCTGAGTGAGAAAGGGGGCAGAGGATTTCAAGCAAAGGAAAGAGTAGGGTTTGTAAAAAGCCTTCCAGATCACAAGTAGACCAGTACAGCTGGGAGGGATTCCAGGGAGGACAGCAGGAATGGCTGGGATGTAAATCTGAACTCGATGTGGCTGTAGCTGAGTGGCCAGCCTCCCACATTCATAACTTTTACTCCCATGGCCCAGGAGAGTTAGGACGAGGCTTTAAAGAATGAAGGTGAAAAGAGATACTAATTTCATTGAGATCCACCAACAGGCAACACTCAAGGAAGACTGAAAAGGGAGCAGATAGGCGGCAGAGAGACTGGTCAGAGGAGGCTTCAGCAATATCTGTTATCTTGCAACAGGTAGTAACTGGGACATGGCTCAGATGGTAAAGAATCCGCCTGCAATGCGAGAGACCTGGGTTCGATCCCTGCATCAGGAAGACCCCTGGAGAAGGGCATGGCAACTCACTCCAGTATTCTTGCCTAGAAAATCCCACAGACAGAAGAGCCTGGTGGGCTATAGTCCAGGGGGTCACAAAGAGTCGGACACAACTGAGCGACTAACACTGGAACAGGTAAAACAGAAAGAAAAGGACAAACATGAAAGAACAAAAATACTTAATGAGAGGATACTCTGAGGTTTTCCAAAGATGCTTCCTTGGTGATGGAGGCTCAATGGTACTAGGAGAGCAGTCAGAAGAGGATGCTGACTTAACAGGAAGATCAGGAGTCATTCATGACATCATGAACTTGAGCCTGGAGTGGAGTGTTGATGATACGGGTCTAGCAAGTGGTGTAAAGGTTGAGCTCATCAGTGGAGAAGCACAGGTGTGGGTGTGATGTTCTGGGTGTAGGTGACCCAGTGACTGAGCCTGAACCCTGGTGGGGGGCACACTTAAGTCACAGGACGTGGATGGACAGAGCGGGCAGGGAGAAGATGAGAGACTCTGAGTTGGGAGGACGGAAAAGCAGTCATGAGGTCCTGAGGGCAGGGGAGGAGGAATGAACCAAGCACGTCCCTGATTTATACATCAAATCAAGAGCAGAGAGAGAGAAGACAAAACTGAAGCAGAGCTGGGGAAGCGGGAAGGGGAGGAAGGAGGAGGATGACCACAGACAGGATGGGTCCTGAAGGGGACACTGTCATGAGAGTCAGGGCATCCAGGCTCAGAAGGCGAGAAGAGTGAAATTAATACCGAATCTTACATCAGTCAATGCCAACATCCCCTTTAAAATAAAAAAATACATATATTCAGCACTACCAAAATCATCCCCACCAAACCTGCACTAAAGGAACACTCAAGGCTTCTATTTTTATCCTCAAACTATGAACAGAAAATTTTCCTGAAAAGAACTTGCAGGTGCTTCTGAAAGAGACTAAGTTAGAGAAAATCTACTGCAAAATATTGTTTATTAAACAATTCACTGCTGATTGACTCTGTGATAATGAACTAGGTTCAAGCACTGGAGAGCCTCAGGCTGGCTTGAAGGATTATTAGGCAAGTGTTTAGAATCAACACTGAATTTCTACAGTGCAGATGTAATCCAAGGAATGTGAATCCATTAAGCTTTTATGCTAATAACTGTTCAGGAGAAGTTGAAAGAGAGGTTAAAGAAAGAAACTGAAGTTTAAGTCTTCCTTTGACATTAAAACGATTTCTGTTCAAAATTCTCAAATCGGTCGCCTAGCACACTAACCTCCTACGTGAAGAACCTATTTTTAAAGACACTAAAATCTCAATATTCATTACACACATTAAGTAGTCTCTCAAGTTTTACAAGAGAGCAGTCATTCAGCAAAACAAGTATAAACCTCACAGAGACAGACTTCCTCCATTACTGTTTGATAGGAAACAACCTCTTCAAATCCTTACTAAGCATCTTGCTTGATTAATGTTGGTTTTGAAAGAAGAGAGAAAGAAAGGAAAAGAGGATAATAACAACAGTCCCATGAGGTCTCTCTCTGGTTAACCACATCCCAGGCTTTGCAGCTTCCAGTTACAAGTCTAGGTGATGGGGAGAGGGGAAAACAGCAGCCTCCAGATCCAGCCACATAGGGTGAGAGCCCATGAATACACTCCCTGGTCCTCACACCACTATAAGCAACCTACCCAAACACAGAATACAGAAACCATGATGCTAACACTCAGGTCATTAACACTGACCTCTTCTCTACAGAGTCACGTAAGAGCGATGTTACCACTTGGAATCCTACAGAATGTTTACATATCTGCTCCCCCAAAATGTAAAGTAGCTCATTCTTCTTGCACAGTTTCATAGGAGGGGAAATCTATCGAGTCTCCATTTGCCACCTAATCAAGGTCATGCATGGAACACTATTTCAGGATTGTCTGAAAATGCTCCCTGCATCACCAGTATTTTCTCTTTGTAACTTCCATCCAACTTTCTTTTGCTTTGAAAGTATGTTGACATGATGGCTGTCATCAATAGCTCTAGAAATCTGAACAGGCTCCTTGGTTCAACTATCAACCCAGGAAACGGTGCCCCACAGCCATCCTCAGGTAGAATGGCACAGTCGAGCATAAGCATGTGGACAGAGAGTTTACAACTCACAACTAATGCTTGCCTGACTTGGCATCAATCACTCTTCTACAAAAGTGAATGTGGGGACTTCCCTGGTAGTCCAGTGGTTAAGAATCCATCTTCCAAAGCAGGGAACATGGGTTCAATCCCTGGTCAGGGATCTAAGATCCCACAAGCCATGGGGCAACTAAGACCCAGTGCAGTCAAATAAATAAAGAAATTAGCTTTTTTTTTTTTTAAGTGAAAGTGATTAGGTAATACAGGCTTAAGACTAAGAAATGGCAAAATGTACACAAAGATTTCCTTCTTCAAATCCTTAAATCTATGGAGTTCCTAAAGATGAACCAAAAGGGAAGAAATTACATATGTAGAAGTGGTACTAAGACATCCTGGTTTTCTGATTCCTTAAAGGGTAACTTGCACTTAGTGAGAGTTTTTTGGTATATACAGTACAACAGGAAGAACATGATACATGGGATGATGAGGCTGTAGGTTATATCTGACAGTTAATGCTTGGGGTCCTACAAACTGTGCTTCAGTTTCCTCACCTATGAAGTGGGCACTCCAGAACTGCCACAGAACAGCAAATCACTTCTGAGAATCTAGAAGACTGAGCTACTTATATTTTATTTTAAAGTTTATTAAGTGAAGTGAAAAGTCGCTCAGTCGTGTCCGACTCTTTGCGTCCCTATGGACTGTAGCCTGCCAGGCTCTTCTGTCCATGGAATTCTCCAGGCCAGAATACTGGAGTGGGTAGCGCTTCCCTTCTCCAGGGTATCTTCCCAACCCAGGGATCAAACCCAGGTCTCCGGCATTGCAGGCAGATGCTTTACCAGCTGTTGTGTATTTATACACAGTAGGGACTAGTTCTGACAATTTCATTGCAGAAAATATGAAAATCCAGCTATAGTTCATCTGATAATGCTAAATTTGGTCATCATGCCTAGTGAAGGATGGAATCCATGCCCCCTGCATTGGAAGCACAGAGTCTGTTTTTTTATTGGAGTATAATTGCTTTATAATGTTAAGTTAGTTTCTGTTGTACAAATATGTGAATCATCTATATGTATACATATATCCCCTCCCTTTTGCGCCTTCCTCCCCACCCCTATCTCATCCCTCTAGGTCATCACAGAGCACAAAGCTGAACTCCCTGTGCTATAGAGCAGCTTTCCACTAGCTATCAATTTCACACATGCTAGTGTATATGCCAATGTGGGAGCATGGAGTCATGACCACTAGACCACCAGGGAAGTCCTTGGTATGACAATCTTAATATAATTCCTTTAAATAAGATGAAAAGAATCCTTGGTTTGTGTGTTCAACTACTGTGATAGTTTGCACAGGTGGCCAGTGAACTGTAATCAATAGAAGCAGCTGGAATTGCATTACAAGGCCTCACATGAAATACAGCCGTTCATGGAAACCCGAGAGACCCTGGTCTTCTGAGCATAGAGGGCACCCGGGCAGGGGAGCAAGCAGGTCAGTCCATTCACTGGAGCACCCACTTGGGGTCGGGCACTGCTCCAGACCCTGAGCACAGAGCTATTACAGACACACAGAACTCCCTACCTGCCTGGAACTTACTGCCTCCCAGATCTACCTGTCAACTTTCTAAATGAAGAGTGATGCAGCAGCCAGGGAGAGCATGATCACGTCGTCAGGCACAGGGACACACTGCAGCCGTGAGGATGTGACACACCCAGGGTCGCTCAGAGTGGCTGAGGGAACACAATCCATGGACAAAAAACAAGGTCCTCCTGTGGGACACAGGGAACTCAGTTCAACATCCTGTGATAAACCACAGTGGAAAAGAATATGAACAAGAATGTATACATATGTATAACTGAATCACTTTGTATATAGCAGAAACTGACACAACATTTAAATCAACTATATGTGTGTGTGTGCTAAGTCACTTCAGTCTCGTCCAACTCCTTGTGACCCCACGGACTGTAGCCCACCAGGCTCCTCTGTCCATGGAATTCTCCAGGCAAGAATACTGGAGTGGGTTTCCATGCCCTCCTCCAGGGGATCTTCCTGACCCAGGGATCGAACCAGAGTCTCTGACGTCTCCTGCATTGGCAAGTGGGTTCTTTACTCCTAGCGCTATCTGGGAAGCCCCCAATCAACTAATTGTCAATTTAAAAAATTACCACCAACATAAGGGAAAAGAACACATTAAAAAGAGAGAAGGAGAACGCAGTTCTAGTGCCCTGAACCACACATGTGGTAGACGCAGTGATAGGCTTCCTCCTGGAATAAACATGGCAACAGTCAGCTCACTGCACACGGACCTGTACTCACCCACTTACTGTCAGATGACGATTAATGTCACTTTACTGATTTTTAAAGCAACCCTTCAACAGACTATTAAACTCAGACTTTCAATGAATTAAAGCTGTCTTTAAAAAAAAAGCTTTTTATTTTAGCTGTTAACTCATTATTTCCTAAAACTAAATCACATAGAAACTTGTTGCTGATCAGTAAACTGCTAAGTCGTGTCGGATTCCTTGTGACCCTGTGGACTGCGGCACACCAGGCTTCCCTGTCCTTCACCATCTCCCAGACTCTGCTCAAACTCTCGTCCACCGAGTCGGTGATGCCATCCAATCATTTCATCCTCTGCCACCCACACCTCCTCCTGCCCTTGATCTTTCCCAGCATCAGGGTCTTTTCTAATGAGTAGACTCTTCTCATCAGGTGGCCAAAGTGCTGGAGCTTCAGCTTGAGCATCAGTCCTTCCAATGAATATTCAGGGTTGATTCCCTTTAGGATTGACTGGTTTGATCTCCTTGCAGTCCAAATGTACATGCTATCCATTCTATTTAATGCTGAACATATTTAATTGATAAAGCAGTTTGCAGGCTTTGTTTCAATTCATCCAAACGGTCTTTTGTCCCTGTTTTACGAGAATTTCCAAGTGCTGCCAGATTTTAACCAGAACCAGCACTTTCCTAAAGAGTATCCATGAATCCCCAATTCTAAAGCGTGAGTGAGTTTTGTTGGCCTGCAGCTACACGACGGCCAAAATATTTCAAACTGGCTTTTATTTTGTGCCTCTATTGCGTGAGGTCTATAATTTCCAAAATTACTAAGCCGATTATTTTGTAAGTATAATATCCACAGCCTGGCCAACTCCATCTACTTTAGAAATGAGCACAGGGACTTATTTTGATCCTTCTGGTGCAGTCCCGGCAGTTTTATTCTCCTAGTAGCTGTTGTTTTCATACAGGAGTTTTAGCATATGAAAGTTTGCTACATAAAATATTGATTTTTTTCATTCATACATTTTTAACTGAAAGGGAGCTTTGATGTACTCAGGTGAGCTTATAAAGCATGAACTCTTATCATAGGTACAGTATATTCATTCACTGTATGGTCATGAAATTTTTTTTTTAAGAGTATAATTGCTTGACAATGTTATGTTAGTTTCTGCTGTGCAAGTGTGAACCATCCATATGTATACGTCTATGTCCTCACTCTAGAGTCTCTCTCCCGCCGCCCTCCCATCCCATCCATCTACGTCACTACAGAGCACCGAGCTGCGATATAGCCGCTTCCCACTAGCTAGCTGTTTTACACATGGTAGTATACATATATCAGTGCTACTGGCTCAATTCACTCTACCCTCTCTTTCCCCTCCTGTATCCACAAGTCTGTTGTTCACATCCGCGTCTCTATAAACAAGGCTATCAGTCAGTTTACAGAGGGCTGGGCAGCCAGTGGGACAGGCTGCTATGAACTACACACCCTGGGAGATGTCATGACCACGGTGGTCCTTGTGAGTGGTGCTCAGGACCACATGCCATTCACTCTGGTAAGCGCACATGGGGTCTCTGAGCGCATGAAAGTCTCCATAGGTTACTGCAGGAAGTAACCCCCAAGTATCACAGACAGGACTTCAAGCAAGCCCCCCAAACCTGTGTCAGTACCAGACCAAGGGCCGTCATATTCACCGGTCCACACCCCTCCCAGGAAGGGGCACGTGTATGTTCACACAATCAAACCAGAATACGAAGGAATCAGGCAGTATGTTACTTTTTTGGAGAGACAGAGCCACATGTCTTTGAGAATGAAATTCTAGAGCCAGTCTGACTGGGTTCGAATTCACTACTGCCTAGCTGCATAACCCTGGACAAGCTATTTCACCTCTTTAGGCCTCAGTTTCTTCATCTGTAAAATGGAGATAACTCAACCCAGAGATGTGATGAAGATTAAATGAGGTGATACATGTAAAGTATCTAGACAGGGCCTGACAATATAACCACTCTTCAACCATTCAGATGTGGTGCACTATTGTACAGTATTATCGTTTTGGTAAGAAAATCAAAGCCAAAAGAGACCGAATAGCTTGTCATGGGTTTTAGAATTCGTCAGCGATTTATTCCAGAATGAAAATGAAATCTATAAGAGTTTCCCTGAGACCAACTTTCTGAAAAGGTAAAGCCTACAACATGAAGTCATATGTGGGTCTGAAAAGCAAATTCCTGTGCACGTCAGGGCTCTGATGATGACATGGGGCATCCCTCACCGGCCACCTGAGCTGACGTTGAGTAGTTGCCTCTCCTTGTGGGAAGGGGAATACCCAGTGGACAAACAAGTCCAGTGTACACCATCAGCCATCGACAAGACTTCAAATCTTAGAAGAGAATCAGTGTCAAAAAGCCCTGGCATCTCTTCCAGGTGAGGGGCCTCCTGCTTTCATTCATGCTCTTTAAATATCAACCAATCCCCACTGTGTTCCGCTCCCACCTTGGAAAATCATCTCACTCATTTCAGTGCAAACAGTGTCCCTGCCTAGTGCCCTGAGGGAGCCAGGCTTTTTCCACTGTGTGAAGTGGAACAGCTAGAAATCAGAAAAGAGCTGATGTGTTAACGAGCAGGTGCTTTTTATCTACTTCAAATTCCCAACAAGGGTCCAGGGAGAGTTGATAACTGATTTGGATGTAGATTACAGCTCTGAGATAATGGAAAACAACATCCACAGGAAAGCAGGTCTTCCTCAGAACCTCCATCTAGTGCAGGAGAAAGGTGTGGTTCTGCCTAGAGAACTGCACACAGGCCTTGCGCACACAGTCCAGCTGTTCCAGAGTCGTCCAGAGCACCCACATCTTAGACTGCCCTCCAGAGTCTGTGTGATCATCACCCAACTAGTACCACTCTCTTAAGAAATGATATGGGGAGGGCTTCCCTGGTGGTCCAGTGCTTAAGAATCCGCCTGCCAATGCAGGGGACACAGATTCGATCCCTGGTCCGGGAAGATACCACATGATGCTGGGCAACTAAGCCCATGCACCACAACTGCTGAGCCTGTGCTCTACAGCCCGGGAGCTGCAACCACCGAAGCCCTCACACCCTGGAGCCTGTGCTCTGCAACAAGAAAAACCGCCGCAGTGAGAAGCACACACACCACAACAAAGAGAAACCCTTCATTTCAGTTCAGTCGCTCAGTCGTGTCCGACTCTTTGCGACCCCATGAATCACAGCACGCCAGGCCTCCCTGTCCATCTCCAACTCCCGGAGTTCACCCAGACTCACGTCTGGCTCACTGCAAATAGAGAAAGCCTGTGCATGGCAATGGAGACCCAGCACAGCCAAAAATAAATAAATAAATTCAAAACATGAAATGATATAGGGAGATTACACTGGGCAAAACTTAAGTCTGTATATCAAAAAGTCCAGGTAAACCAAAGTCTGAAGAAGCCAGGAGCGAACAGGTATGCTGTATAAGACAATCTGTGTAAAAGGCAGCCAAACCCCAAAAGGGTCACAGGGCATCATCTCTGAGTGACATCAACATCTCACCCACAATTCCCATCACTGTTTCATTGAGATAGAAAAGCAGGGGAAAGCACCCAAACCCTGTTTTTCAACAGCTTAATACAAATGCATATGTTCTATTTTTAAATCAACGAACATCTATGATTCTCAAATGTCTTCATCATAAATGTAATTAGTGTAATATTCTGGATCAAGCAGAGTACAGTACCTGAAAAGTAGGAATAACATTATTTTCAGTCTAATAGCATTACCTGTTCTTACTCACTGCCTGATTATGAGTCCAATCAGAAATGATGTCCTCATAGCTGATTCACTTTGCTGTACAGCAGAAACTGATACAACACTGTAAAGCAGTTATACTCCAATAAAAATTAACTTAAGAATGACTGTATTTACATAAACATTTCTTATACATTGGTAATAAACTTTCAATATTTATCTAAAACTAAAAAAAAAAAACCCACGATGTCTTATGGAAACAGAGAAATCGGAAGCACTCTCTCTTTAAGATAAATGTGAGGAAACAAAGGATTGGAGACTTTTCATAGCTTATCTGAGGCCAAATCCTGCCAAAGACTCAAGCTGACCTCTGCTTATTCCACACAAGACGGAACC
This sequence comes from Bos indicus, assembly GCF_029378745.1. NCBI lineage: Eukaryota > Metazoa > Chordata > Mammalia > Artiodactyla > Bovidae > Bos > Bos indicus. The sequence continues at coordinate 24,673,217 of NC_091773.1, read as the reverse complement.
AGGTACCAGGAAATAAGTTTAATCTTTAGTGATGTTCCCTGGCTTACTGCAGAAGCTAGCTGTCAACCATGTGGTCAAGTCACAAAAGGATTGCGGAGTCCTGCAACTGAAACTGAGAGGGGGCTGGTGTATACACCGGTTTAGGGATGTCCTCATTTACCGGACGGGTCATTTCAGCCAGTGTTGTCCTGCCAAAACCCTGACGCCACACGTTTGTGACAGCCGGTGACCACTACGATGAGTGAATTTCACCCCCAGGGTAATGCCCTCAGCTCCCCTTCCTGGCGCTAATGGCACACCTGCTGGGACTTCCTCGGATCGTGCCCCCTGAGACCCCAAACAGGCAGAAGCAACAGAACAATGACAAGTCACTATGCGGGAAGAGGAGGCACCAAATCCTGAAAGAACACTTGCAAACATGTGGTTGAAATGTCACCATCAATGAAGCGATAGGGAACACTGAAATCCTTAATCATGACAGGATGTTTTGCGTATGGGGGAAAGGATAAAAAAGGAGAAGAGTGGGAAACAGTGCCACGTTTCAGATTAAAAGGGTAGTCCTATTTTTTTACTAAAATGATCATTTTCACTTAATATTTTTTTAATGTGCTTACATTATACTGTACCCTAGAAAAAAGATTTTCCCTTTTCTAAACCCTTCTTTAAAAACAAAACAAAACAAAAAGCATGTGCATTTGTCACTAAAGGGTTTCCCTGGTGGCTCAGCTGGTAAAGGATCCACCTGCAATGCAGGAGACCCGGGTTCAATCTCTGGGTTGGGAAGATCCCCTGGAGAAGGGAACAGCTACCTACTCCAGTATTCTGGCCTCCATGGAGTGTATAGTTCATGGGTTCTCAAACAGTCAGACATGACTGAGCGACTTTCACTTTTTTGTCACTAAAATTTATTTTACTAATAAACCCTATGCCAACAAAGTTGCTGAAACAAGGATGATGGAGAAAGGAAAAGTTGTAAGTGGACATTTATAGCCTCATTAAAACAGAGCTTACCAAATGCTGGTCTTGATCTGGGGGAGACCCTCGAGGACCCACAGCCCAGGAACACCTGGTCTGGTCTGTTAAGTGTGTGCACATGAGTCACTCTTTAAGAGTGTTATTTTGGATACTGGTAAAATGAAATGCTCAGGGGAAAACAAACTGCTTTTGCTTGCGAGACAGTCAATAAATCGCCTCAGAACACAGATGAATTTGCTTTGGGGACGGTAATTTGTGCACTTCTCAAGAGCAGGGGGCCTGCCTTCCCACATGGTAGCATGGATGCCAGGACATATGTGTTAAGTGAACTGTTAAAGAGCAAATGCAACCACGTGGCCACTTAGGACACTCCTGGGTACCAGTTCTGCCCCCAGAGCCCCAGGTGAAGCACAGCTGTCCTTTCCTGGGGAGTGTACCAAAGGCTGACCATGTTCAATATGATTTTTTAAGTCTTCATTGAATTTCTTACAATATTGTTTCTATTTTATGTTTTGGTCTTTTTGGATCTTAGCTTCCCTGATCAGGGATGGAACCTGCATCAGCTGCATTAGAAGGTGAAGTCTTAATCACCGAACCGCTGGAGAAGTCTTGCAGTATGATTTAATACACTAATTATTAGTACTTTCTGTAAATATTTTAATTACATGAAGAATACCTATATTCTTATAATAATAGAAAAGGATATCTTTGCTGAATTCTTATAAATATATTAAATGAAAGTAACTGTCAAAAGGTCTCAATTTTCTCCTCTGTAAAATAAGGAATTGAACTTGCACCATCTCCATCTTAAACATTTCAGGATTTCATACGGAAAGTACAGCACAGTTCTGAGAAAAGAGCACAGACATCGATGATGTCCTAGGGTTGATGGGGAGTGCTGGTGGCACCGGATCCGGGGGGAGCAATGCTGAGATTCACTGCAGCATTATTTACAATAGCCAGGACATGCAAGCAGCTTAGATGGCCATCGACAGATGAATGGATGACGAAGCTGTGGTACATATACCCAATAGAAAATTATTCAGCCATAAAAAAGAATGAATTTGAGTCCGTTGAACTGAGGTGGATAAACCCAGAAGCCTGTTACACAAAGTGAAGTAGGTCAGAGAGAGAAAAACAAATATCATATATTAATGTATATATTTGAAATCTAGAAAAATGGTGCTCTTGAACCTATCTGCAGGGAGGATATAGACGCAGACATAGGAAACGGACTTGTGGACTCAGGTGGGGAAGGAGAGGGTAGGATGAACTCAGAGAGTAGCACTTAAACATATGTATTATCACATGTAAAACAGATAGCAAGTGGGAAGCTGCTGTAGAGCACAGGGAGCTCAGCTCAAAGCTCTGAGATGGGCTAGAGGACTGGGATGGGAGGGGTGGGAGAGAGGTCCAAGAGGGAGGGGATATATGTATACTTAAGGCTGATTCGTGTTGCTGTACAGCAGAAACTAACACAACATTGTACCTCAATCATCCTCCAATTAAAGATAAATTTAAGGAAAAAAAATTAAGTGAGAAAAGGCTAGGACACATTTATACGCCGTCAGCAATTACTCATGAGAGAAGAATGACATGCTTTTTCAATAGGTGCAATTATCCTCCTACAAGGACCTTTTGAAGACTAAGAAACACAAATTGGGTGACTTACTAGGTCAGAACAATCTAGAATTCACTGGGTCCCCTACAGCCTGCATCACTGCTTGCGTCACGTTCTGGTGATGCTTATCTGCTCAGACAGAGGCCAAAGAAGGAAGAGGTTCTGAAATGACATGCAAACTGCAGGGTGGACACAGGGGACATAACCAAAGATAACAAGGCTTGGTGGCCCTGAACACCAGACGGTAAGAAAGAGAAAAAAGAAACGTCTGCTTTCCAACTCTAATTAACTCAGAAAACAAGTCAGAAAACACAGCCCAGACAGTACTCCTTGAAAAAGAGATGCTAGTAAAAAAATTTAGAAGACTATAAACAGCACTCCTCCTTAAGATGGAACTTCATCTTTATGACTGAAGTGTGCACCTTGAATTTGAAACATTTTCAGTCCATAAAAGACCCAAATTTTCCTTTGGAGAAGGAAAGCCAAATTACACATTTGTGTACAAAACCCGGGAAAAGTGCTAAGTATTGTGTTTTGTTTGTTTTTTACAAAGTAGCATATGTACCAATTAGAATCATTTACTGCAGATAACAGGCTTTGCAGAAGGTTAATCAGAGCCTAGGATTAGAGACCAAACTGGAAATATTTTTTAACATACTTGTACCTTCATGCCACGAATACATAGGAGGTCTATCAATTAACTTAAGGATCTCAAAAAAATCCTCAAATCCCAAAACCTACCATCGGCTGTTTTTCTCCTTTAACTAAACAATAAAACAAGGTTAAAAAATAAAAGTAAAAGTATGTGCTCAGTCTTGTCTGACTCTTTGCTACTCCACAGACTGTGGGGCCCACCAAGCTCCTCTGTCCCTGGGACTTCCCAGGCAAGAATACTGGAGTGAGCGTCGTCATTTCCTTCTCTAGGAGATCTTTCCGACCCAGAGATTGAACCCAAGTCTCTTGCAGCTCCTGTATTGGCAGGCGGATTCTTTAACACTGAACTACCTGGGAAACCCAAGGGAAAATATGGTTGCATATTAATCAGAGAAATCCAGTCTAGGAAAATCTAAGTGAATATTACAGAATCTTAAAGAGACAGGTCACTCAGTACAAGTTCTTAGGTAGTGAAGGGTTTGAAGAACTGAGTATCATTAAATATTGAAACATATTCCTGCTTAAATGGTTTGCTTTGCTCTTAGGTGGTACTCAGGTCAGATCAATGCCAAAAGCAAATAAGGAAGGAAACTCAATGAGAGTTGAAACCAAAGGTCACCTCTGCAGGGGATGAACCTCTCTGTTTGGAGCAACAACTCAACTTCTCTGTGGTTTACAGAAACTTTCCAAAGGCACTGCTACAAATTTTGAGAAGCAGCTGTATTATTTTCACTTGTTTAATCTCAGGACCACTCATGTGCAACCATGTAACCAAGTCGAATTTTTTAAGTTATGCAAATTAAAAAAAAAAGCCAGCATAATTGTTGATTGGTCTCTCAGTCATGTCCGACTCTTTGCAACCCCATGGACTGTAGCCCACCTGGCCCCTCTGTCCATGTGATTCTCCAGGCAAGAATACTGGAATGAGTTGCCATTTCCTTCTCCAGGAGATCTTCCTGACCCAGGGATCAAATCTGCATCTCCTGCTCAGCAGGCAGATTCTTTACCACTGAGCCACCTGAGAGGCCCCATTTTATGGGCACCACCTCATTTAATGCTTACAGTAACCATGAGAAATAGGTATTGTCACCTCTGTTCTGCAGAAGACAATAGAACAGAAGCTCTACCATGGATTATACACCTCCTGTGCACCCACAGGCTACACAGCAACTTATCCTTCGATGCTCACAAGGAGCCTATGATGTAGACACTGCCTGTATCCTGACGTGACAGGTGAAGAAACTGAGGCACAGAAAGTGAACAGCTTTCCAACATCATGCACACTGCACGTGGCTGAGTCCAGATGCTGACCCAGAGCCCACTCTCACCAAAGCCACCAGCCCCAGGAAGTTCTGGCTCTGTCCACCTATGAGAAGAGCTCCAACAGCAGATGAGAGGGGACCACAGCTGGGCTGCCCAGAGCTGGAGCCCCCCCACCCATAAGCCAACTCATAAATCTAACTGGGGACCATCTCAAGTTTCCTAGAAGAACTCACAGTCAGGAAAATATGCCTTGCCTCAAAGCTGGCACTGCTCCACGGCCCCCGGAGCATCTGACCAGCATACACGGCATCCCACAGGATACAGGCAGTGCCCACATCCCAAGATAAAGAGCCCGGGTAGGGACGATGCCCGATGTCCACCCAACACTCATCCATCGCTTAGTTCCTACAGTCAACCATGTGCTGGACCACAACAGGCTTTCTTGGTTACTGAACTGAACAGGCCAAGGACCCCCTCAGCTGCTGACAATGCATGGAGACAGACAGACACCCAGGAGAACAGTGGACCAAAGGCTGTGGAATGTGGCCAGTTGCTTTCGAATATTCAGTTGAGGCAGGTATCAGGTGGGGATGGGGTAGAGTCAGAGGGTATTTGAGAAGGTGACCAAGGCTGAAGAAGGAGGCAGGAGCTGGGTGTCTCAGAAGCGAGATGAGGCTCATGCTCTCCAGGAGGGAGGCAGAAAGTCAGGTGAGGGCAGTCTCACCAGGAGGGAGACTGCTGGCTCCTTAAGGACAGACAGAGGCGCCAAGCAGAGATGCAACAGTGTCTCCAGAGCCAGGCTGGCGGGGGTGTACCACGAAGGAGGATTTCAGCCAAGGGAGGAGCTCACCGTTCCCACCCAGCATCCGGGACAAGGATGTGCAGGCTTGCAGCACCTGAGTCCCAGTTCTCCCCAGAATCTTGGCGTGACTAATGTATTATCAAGGCAAGAGGCGGTGGGTAAACATCAGTTTGGCTACTAAATGAGGGCAGAAGCCACCAAAATGAACAGGCACAAGGGAGCACCCATGGTCCCCAGCTCACAAAACCCACCATCTGCATTAGCAAGGGCCACACGCAAGGAAGAAACAAGGCGTGACGACCAGCAGAAATTAGGAAACCACCTTTTCCCATAGAATCCTACCCTGTTGGATTAGGGCTCTTATTACAGACTAAGCACGTTTACTAACAACATGAGTCTGTGCAGAGAAGAAAACGATTAAAGCATGTGCACCCAAATTTAGCTAGTGTTAACTCCGGGCTTTGGGAGAGACCAGTCACATTCTATGTTATGGATCGGGGTCATTTAGATTTTTCGCATGTTACATGTTCTGTTAGTGATTGGAGAAAATATAGCAGGTCTCACAGCAAGTGAGAGTGTTCACAAATTCATCTGTCGGGTGGCAGTCCCCTGACGCTACTTTCTGCATCTCCACGAGGGGCTAAGCCTCGAAGAGCCCCAGAATTTGCAGAAAAAGCAGCAGCAAGCAAACACCCGGGGAACCTCAAAGAGAGCCAGGGAAGTGCACATGTTTCAGGGCCCAGGTGGCTGGCGAGGGAGTGCTCTGGGCACAGCCAGAAGCAAGACTGCCTCTCATTCAGACCTGCCAGCACAGAGCTGGGGGGAGGTCCTTTTCAGAGGCTGTCCCTCCCACTCCTGCCAGTGACCCCACAGGACAGACTCCACACACTCGTTTGTTGAGTGAATATGTGTGAAGAAGGGAGAGGAAGGAGAAGGGAAGGAGGAGACAGAGAGAGAAGACGACAAGGAGGGCTTGGGTGGTGGTGGGCAGGGGAGGGGGTGGTGAGGGGGGGAGGGACAGGAGGAAGACGGTGGGAAAACAGGGAAGGACACCCAAACTCCGCTCGACAAATAAGGCGCTGCCATTACTTTGTGATCATCAGATGTACACATGAATTTAATACCACAGTTTTTAACATGTATTACCTTTTACTTCCTTTCCAGGCTGTAGAGTCTTGTTAGCTTCCAATTCAAGAGTCAAAAAGAACAGGAGAGGTGCCCTGGATATCCAGTTGGAGACAGCTAAAATAAAAGAGCAGAGATGATTATGATTATTCTGGAGAAGAAAAGTGATGAGTTTTTCAAGTATCATTCAAGAGAAACTGATTTTCACTGTGTAACAGAGAGTGTGTATTTCCTAATCTACCTGGGGAAAACCTGGGTCCAAAGCCTCTTTTTTACAGAGCTGCTCGATTTGGGAAAAAGACAAAAGTCAACTATAAGGCGGGCTTTGCTTGTGCCCTTAAAGGAAAACAACTTAAAGGGCCTGTGGGCTGCCACTAGCCTGGAGATCCCTGTGAGCCTCCCTCTGCCTCATTCCAAGCCCAGCATCCCCAGCAGGACACAGCATCCTTGTAATTCACAAAACCGAGCAGGAAATGATGTCGCCTCCTCACAAGAAACTGTATAACTGGGGAGAAGAGAGATATGTTGTTTGTACTGCAGAAACTCTGTTAATGTTTGCAACGGAATAAAATATTACAAGTCAGCATTTTTTCTTATCTTGTCCTCCAAACGCAGTTCCTACCAGAGCTCACAAACATGTGCCTCATTGTTCTGGGTTTTCTTTATTCTCCTGATGCAAGGTCAGCTCTTGGAGGCGACACTATCCCAGTTTTTGAGTATTTCATTTTTAGGAAGGAAATAATTAACACTGACTGGGCACGTACTCAGGTCCAGAAACAATGTGACTCCACTTTACAAATGTGGAAAGAAACGTGCAAAGAAACTTTTTGGAGGAAAGTCGTGTTCTTAGGTCTGTTGTTTAGTCACTGAGTCTTGTCTGACTCTTTCACAACCCCATGGACTATAGCCCGCCAGGCTCCTCTGTCGATGGGATTTCCCAGGCAAGAATACATGGAGTGGGTTGCCATTTCTGTAAATGTTCTTACTCTATTTGGAGACACTTGGATGAATCATGAAAGTGGTTGTTATGTGGACAGCTAGCAGCTCAAGAAAATGTGATGGAAAACTTAACCATCTTTTCCTCTAGCATCTGCTTTCGTCTGGTGCCGTCAGCCCAGATAATGACATCTTTACTTGACAGTGGGAGCCAGCCAACAGGGAAGGAAGATGCTCTGTCATAGACACCTTTTTTTATTGAGATTTATTCCATGTTTTGCACGGCTACAGGAGTAATCAACAGTATGATTTTTTAAGGAGGCACTTGGGACTTCAACAGATGATGCCTGAGAACCACTTCATTAAGGTGGACGTCAGTTCCCCCACCATTATTAGTTCCTTTCTGGAGCAATATGTAGTGAACAGTGTGCCAGGAGTTCATGAGTAAGGCTGCAAATCTTGACCTAGATTTTGAATAGCTTCAGAAAAAGTAAAAAGCAAGCCTGAAAATGTCTATTTCAATAACTAACACTGATAATTCCCACTCTCACATTCAAAACTTTCAAAATAATCTACTTTTCCTTTGTCTCACTACTCAACAAGAACATAAAGTCAGAATTAGCACTAAATTAAAACAGAAACATAAACCCCAAGTTCTACGGGCTCTTTTTGATTGCTTACTACCTGCAGTTTAAGATTTTATTTGCTTGCTGAAATATAAGGGACACCAAAAATTTAAATGAATAAAATCACAAACATTTATGAGGACATTAGAGAAATTTTAATCCAAAACACCTTTGGGCCCAATTTGAATTGACTGTGACCCATAATAACAAAGTAAAAAGTTTTGCATTTTACTATTTCGAAAACAGGCTTTTGTTTTGTTCTAATATTGTATCAAAAATTCCTTTTCATCTTTACTATTATTTTTACCTTTTCCTTCTCTTACTTTGGAAGAGAGAAAGTAATAGAGAATAACAAAGAGAAAGCAATAAAGACAGAAAAGCCATGCAATTATGACTGGAATGAGGAATAACACCACAGATGAAGAACTTCAAGACTGGAATTATTTTCAAAGTTGTCATGTGACCTCAAAACCATCGTAACAAAAATAATTCACAGCACAAGTCTTTCAACTGACTCATTTCAGAGCAGAGGAAAGCCAGAGTGGCCAAGTGACCTCTCCAAAGTCACACAGCAAAGCTGGTCCTAGATCTCAGATCTGCTGGGTGCCAATCCAGTGCTCTATCAGATCATAAATTTCAAAAGCAACCCCCCATGAGCTCACAATTTCATCAGCTTTTCTACTCATTCATTATCCTACACAGCATGGACACCTCTTGATGAATCAACTCAAGTGTATATTAATACAAGTGTTAGTTGCTCAGTTGTGTACGACTCTTTGAGACCCTGTGGACTGTAGCCTGCCAAGCCCCTCTGTTCATAGGATTTCCCAGGCAAGAATACTGGAGTGGGTTGCCATTTCCTTTTTCTGGGGATCTTCCCAATCCAGGGATAGAAACCTCTGTCTCCTGCATTAACAGGCAGATTCCTTACTGTCTGAGCCACCAGGGAATCCCATATTAATACAAAACACGGCTCACAATGATCAAGAACATATTCTGCCTTTGGTCCACAGATACAGCTAGAATGAACCACTAAAGGCCATGAAATACTCTCAGGTTGCCTAACCTAGAAACATCGACTCTAAAAACAGAATTACTGGACTTCCTTGGTGGTCCAGAGGTTAAGAATCCATCTGGCAATACAGGGGACTCAGACACAGGTTTGATCTGTGGTCCAGGAAGACCCCACATGCCGCAAGGAAACTAAGCCTGCGGGCCACAACTTGAGAGTAGCCTCCGCTCACCCCAACTAGAGAAACCCCATACGCAGCAACAGAGACTGAGCACAGTCAAAAGTAATTAAATTAATTTAATTATTTTACAAAATAAAAATAGAATTACCCTGTCTTGTTCATAGGCCCCTTGGACTTCAAGGAGATCAAATCAGTCCATTCTTAAGGAAATCAACCCTGAATATTCATCAGAAGGACTGATGTTGAAGCTGAAGCTCCAATACTTTGGCCACCTGATGTGAAGAGCTGACTCACTGGAAAAGATCCAGATGCTGGGAAAGATTGAGGGCAGGAGGAGAAAGAGAGAACAGAGGATGAGATGCTTGGATGATACGCTCTGGGAGATAGTGGAGGACAGGGCAGCCTGGTATGCTGCAGTCCATGGGGTCAAGCGATCAAACAACAACAACTCATAGCCAAATCACAATCACAGTTTTGCTACAATACTTTTTTCCAAGTAGATTTTATAGCTAGCCATCAGGCAAAATCTCGGTATTCTAAAGCTTACACAAGCAGTTTTTAAAGTGAGGATTTCAAACTAATTTACGACTACATCCATCAGTTTAGAAGATTTGGCAAAACTAATACAATTATGTAAAGTTTAAAAATAAAATAAAATTAAAAAAAAAAAAAAAGAAGATCTCTTGTTCTCTAAAACTGGAGTCATTCAAGAGCACTTAAACCTACCCCAGTCAGCAGCTTATCATCACTAACAGTCACTTGTTGACTCCCCAGTAATTTACACTGAACAGCGGTGGGTGCAGGGGAACCAGAAAGCAGGAGAGGATGTTGTGCCCACTGCAGAGTGCCCTCACAGTGGTAGGGGAGTCAAGGTTTGCCTGTGATGGATGGATATGTGTGCATGTGTGTTTAGAGGCATAATTAGTACCTTCACAAGTGGTTTCCCCAGAGATTATGAGTTGACAGAGTCAGTAAAAAGTACATGTAGCAAAGCAAGGCAAGGTAAATTACAACAAGCCAAGAGATGACAGGCAGTTCCTGCTATACATGCCCCGCAAAAAAAGAAAAAAAAATGGTGTAGGAAATAAAATGTCCATGAAAGATATTCCTTTCCTGAAAATACGTCAGCAATAAAATACTTTCTTTATAATTCTCCACATTACCTGATTAATGGTATTAAAACTCAGAGAAAGACAACAACATAAAAAAAAAGAGAGAGAGAGAGGACTTTCCTGGTGGTCCAGTGGTAAGAACCCACCTTCCAGTGCAGGGGGCACGGGCTCGATTCCTGGTCAGGAACTAAGATCCCATATGCCTCTGAGCAATTAAGCCTGTGAGCCACCACTAGTGAAGCCCTCACGCTCTAGAGCCCATGCTCCTTCAACAAGAGAAGGCTCTGCAGTGAGAGGCCCACAGCTCCTCTCCACAACCAAAAAAAGCACAGATGTAGCAACGAAGATCCAGCACAACCAAAAAAATAGACAGGATCGGAACGCAAATTTTCAACAAAGAAAACCAATGCCAAGGGAGCACAAGAGCTCTGCTACATAATTAGTCAGTAGGAAATGCAAACTAAAACCTCAATGAGATGCCGCTGTATAGTCATGAGAATGGCTAAAGTTACAAGCGTAAAAACATCAAGTGTTTTGCATGGATATGGAACAACTGGGAGTTTCATACAATGTGTTTGTATGGGGATGGGGGTGTTAGTCGCTCAGTCGTATTCGACTCTTCTGTGACACTATGGACTGCAGCCCACCAGGCTCCTCTGTCCATAGGGATTCTCCAGGCAAGAATACTAGAGTGGGTTGCCATTCCCTTCTCCAGAGATCTTCCCAACCCAGGGATTGAACCCACATCTCTCTGCATCACAGGCAGATTCTTCACTGTCTGAGCCACCAGGGAAGCCCTAAGTCAGGGCAAATGCCCCATCACCTTGGAGCTACAGAATATAAAGGTGGTGACTCCCTGAGGAGTCCAGGCAGTCGAAGCTGGACTACAGCACTGGAACCAAAATATTTACCTGATGGAGACTCTTGAGTATTCTTCCATCAGCTGAGTTCAATCCTGCTTTCACACCTTAACTAACCATGTGACCTTGAGTGAGTAAACCTCTCAGAGGCCAGATTTCCTGGTCTGGAGATGGAGATAACTACAGCCAGGACCTCACAGGTCATCTTGAAGATTAAATGCCAACAGATCGCAAAGGAAGTAGCTAAAGACGAGTTCACTCACTGCATGGGGCCACGTAGCTGAGCCACCTCCTTCTGCCCACTTTTGATCAACAAATGGAAACAGTCCCTACTTTGGAGTTAGATGTTTCAGTAAAAACATGTGAAGATGCCAGGCACACAAGAGTGACTCGATTATGAATCACTGATTTCTAAACATTCTGGAAAATTAACTTGTATTTCCCAAAAGGCAGGATCATACAGCTAGAGACATCTTCTTGAGATTCAAACTAAAAAGACCATAATCACCTCACTGTCAGGCTCCTCACATGCTGTGAACTCACCTTAAAAAGAGGGCTTTCATGTGTTCCAACAATTAATTTCTTTGGACTGAGTTGAAATAGATCTATTTCTCTAGACTTGACAAAAAAAGAAGCATATGAAAAGTTTCAATAAATTCACTGAGATGTGTTCTGTTCACTGATTCTCTACATATAGTAACACTTAGCAAACCCATAAATATCCAAGATAGAATTTTCTGAAGAATGTCACAATGGAAAACCTGTAAAATGTTTCCTCTAATGTCAATGTCACAAAAATATTTTTAAAGATACATGCACCTAGTTTCAAATAATATATTAAAACAAATGTTGCCCATCTCAACTGTTCATTCTTAACACTCTTCAAAATGGTACTCTGACACACAGCTTATTATACAAATACATTTTTTAAACCTAGCACAGTTATTAATTGCTTGCAATCCAATTATATACATTGTCATTTTCCAGGGTTTTAATGATTCTGAGTCAGTAGCTGGAAATGACTTCCCTGGTGACTCAGATGGAAAGTGCAATGTGGGAGACCCAGCTTTTATCCCTGGGTTGCGAAGCTCTCCTGGAGAAGGAAATGGGTACCCATTCCAGTATTCTTGCCTGGAGAATTCCATGAACAGAGGACCCTGGCAGGCACAGTCTTTGGGGACACAAAGAGTTGGACACAACTGAGCGACTAACACACACAGCTGGAAATAATAGCTCATTTAGAAGAGATTAATAAAATAACAAAACAAATGGAGTTTATAGTGGTTCCCTGACTAAGCACCAGCCGAGATGGGTGGGACGGTTATTTAGACGCATGAACGTGAATATAAACCAGAATGATCTTGACATATTCTGTGGGGCTAATATGCTAATCTGGAAAGAAGGAACAGAGGAGCTTCTTTCCTTCAAAAATTTTAAACTTGTACAACACCAGAGACTTCCCAAATCCAAAATAAACTAAGAGAGATTTTCTTTTTGGTCAACACGGTTCTTCCAAAGTCACTGTATTTACAATCTCACTTGATTTACAAAAATAAACTCAAATTGGATTAAAGACCTAAATAAAAGATCGGAAACCATAAAACTGGAAGACAACGAAAACAAAACACTCTTTGACATGACTTGTAACAATATTTTCTTGTATCTGTCTCCTCCGGCAAAGGAAATAAAAGCAAAAATAAACAATTGGGGCCTAATTAAATTTAAAAGCTTTTGCACAGCAAAGGAAACCATCGACAAAACAAAAAGACAACTTCCTGAATGGGAGATAATATTTGCAAATGATACATCTGATAAGGAGTTAATATCTAAAATACATAAGGAGTTCACACAAAATATCAGTATCAAAATAACAAACAACACAATTAAACAGTGGGCAGAGGATGTGAATGAATAAGTGTTTTTCCAAAGAAGACACACAGATGGCCAACAGGCACATGAAAAGGTGCTCACCATCACTAATCATCAGAGAGAAACAAAGCAAAACCAAAATAAGCTATTAGCCCACACCTGTCAGAATGACTGTCGTCAAACAGACTGTAAATAACAAAAGTTGCTGAGGATGTAGAGAAAAAGAAAGACTTGAACACTGCTGGTGGGAATTTAAACTGGTTCAGTCACTGTGGAAAGCAGTGTGAAGGTTCCTCAAAACACTGAAAAAAACACAAATTACTCTGTACTTCTTCATCCAGCCAGAACCTATTGTAGAAAACATGTATTTTGTAGTTACTCAAATTTTTATGTGCAAAATCTCTTGCTAACCTACATTGTGAAAAATATTTCTATCAAGAAAAAAAACAGGGATAAGGAACCCATTAAAACCTAAGATAGAAAGCATTTATCTTTTCTGGAGGCTGATATTTAAATTTTCTTTCATTTTTTCTACTATGGTAAAATACACAATACATAAAACTTGCCGTCTTAACTGTCTTTAAGTGTACAGTTCAGTGGTATTAAACACATCGCAATGCTGTACACATCACCACCATCCATCTCCAGAACACCTTTTATCTTGTAGAACTGCAGCCCAGACCCATTAAACAATAACTCCCCATTCCCCCTTCCCCAGCCTCTGGCAACCACCATTCTAATTTCTGTCTCCATGATTTGCCTGGGTATTTCATAGGAGTGGAATCATACTGTACATCTTTTTGTGATGGGCTTATTCCAATTAGCATAATGTCCTCGAGGTTCATCCATGTTGTAGCATATGTCAGAGTTTCTTCCCTTTTTAAGACTAAATAGTACTGCATTGTGTACCAACCACATTCTGAGTAGTCATTCATCGTTTGATGGACACGAACTGCCTCCGCATTTTAGCAGTTGTGAATACTGCTGCTGTGAACACGGGTGTATTGAAACAAAAATCTCTTCTAGACTTTGCTTTGGATTCTTTTGGGTATATACTCAGAAGTGGAATTACTGGGTCATATGATGATTCTACTTCTATAAATTTTAATTTTTAAATGACTATCTATTAAATAAGTCACTATGTTCCTTGAAAACCAAAAATAGAAATTATGTAATACTATTTAAATAATCCTAGTATATCATGCCAAAAAATTATGTCAACAAATTTCTGTTTTCTGCTTTGATTATAAACTGGCAGACTTCCATCCTCCTGGGCATCTATAAATACCAAGTAACAGATAGTGTTGGTGAGATTTAAATCTCTTTTTTTTTCCTTAAAAAATTAGTCTACATGATAAAAAAAAAAATTAGTCTACACGATATAGTCAATGTTGGACTACAGGAGCTCCAAGAATCACTTAAGTTGTTTGAAAGGCAGACACTCCTTATGTTCATTGAGAATGTGGGTTCAGTTTTCCCACATTATTATTATTATTTTTTTTTATCCTTAGGAAAACAGACCTGTTTCACAACCCTGAGGTTTGGGCTCTCCGGTCTAGGTGAGAAATATAACTGGAGTCTCCTTCAAGGACTTTCCAGAGCAGGTGGCAATGATTTCAGGCCAAAGGATCTCTACTTTCAGCTTCCTCTTAAAAAAAAAAGCTATTCTTCTCATTAATAAGCATGTGGAGAACAGTGCCAAGAACACTGGTATTTTCTGCTCTTCTACAACAATTCAGCATGATGTTAATAAAATGTAATATAATTTACTGGGCACTTTTTTGTTAACACTTAAACACAAGCTTTATTGAGGCATCATGTTTTATAATTTTACACTTTTTTAATTGTGGGAAAATATGCACAACACAGAATTTACAATTGCAACTGTTTTTAAAGATATGGTTCAGTGACATTAGGTACCTTCACACTGTTGTGTGACCATCACCACCAAACATTTCCAGACTGCTTCATCTCAAAAAACTGAAATTCTGTACCCATTAAGTATTAAAGTCCATTCCCCTCTCTCCTTGTGTGTGCGCTTAGTCGTGTCTGACTCTTTGCAACCCCATGGACAGTATAGCCCGCCAGGCTCCTCTGTCCATGGGATTCTCCAGGCAAGAATACGAGACTGGGTTGTCATTTCCTTCTCCAGGAGATCTTCCTGACCCAGGGATGGAACCTGGTCTCCTGCAGTGCAGAAGGGTTCTTTACCATCTGAGCCAGCAGGATAGTCCCTCTCTCCCCTGCCCCTAACAACCACTACTCAAGGACTCTGACTCCTCTAAGTACTTCCTGTAAGCAGGAGGATGCAGTAGAGCTCCTTTTCTGACTGGCTTACTCCACTCAGCACTATGTCCTCTGGGTTCATTCAGGGGGTAGCAGGTGTCTACTGGGCACTTCTTACTTTTCACGTCACAGGAAAATGGCCTTCAGGATGGAAATGTACAGCCAGGTGCTTCTCACTCAGCAAGGCCACAAAAATGGACGGGCTGAATATACATTGGGCTTCCTAGTGACTCAATGGTAAAAAATACATCTGCTGATGCAGAAGATGTGGGTTTGATCCCTGGGTCAGGAAGATTCCATGGAGGAGGAAATGGCAACCCACTCCAGTATTCTTGCCTGGGAAATCCCATGGAGAGAGGAGCCTGGCAGGCAACAGATCACGGGTTCACAGGAGTCTGACATGACTTAGTGACTAATAAACAACAAAAAAATATACATCACTGTGTTTACAACAAAAAGAGCCTGACCGCACTGGCCACCTCCAGAAAAACGAGCATCACCAGCCCTGCAGAAAGCTGCTCTCAGTCCCTCTCTCCCTGGTACACCCCTGAAACTGTCAATGCTGGCCCCCTAGCACATGAGCAAGGGGAGCTCTGAGCCAGGCTAGTGGCATGTCTCTAAAATAAGTCAGGGTGCAGTTTCGTAGAGGACTTAACTTTTTTTTTTTGAGGACTTTTTATATTCAATGTCTCCTGTAGGCTATTAATATCTTTAGACCTTTGGGAAATTAATGTCAGTATAAAGGACTGGCAGGGAAAGATTGACACTATGAGTAAACATCAAATTAATGGCTCTATTACATTTAAGGCAGTTCTGCTCTCTTAATGGTAATACTAAATTGCATGGTAAGAAATATAGCTTGCTCCATAAAACAGAGCATTTACTGTATGATCTTTTGTAGCATTTTTTTGGCTGTTTGGCTCTTTTATGTAAGCCTTACTTTTCAGCTAAATTGCATGTTTCACAAACAGTCTTTGAATTCTTTTATGTCTATCATGTTCTACTCTAAAATCAATGTCCACAATAAAGTAGATGTTAGATAAAATATTACTGGTTGAGCAAGAAGTGATTGATAAAACAATCTAACACATAAAAAATAAATTGATTCATCATCAAAGAAGTGTTTGAATCAGGTAGTATTTATAGCTTGGTGGTTAAAGGTGTCTGTTTTATAGTCAAACCATCAAGATTTGGATCTCAGTTCTGCTTGGGGTTGTTCTGAATTAAATGGCAATACATTTAACACCAGTGATTTGGAACCTGAAAGATGGTAAATAATAAAACACCTTTCAGCCATTAGTACTAGGAATGCCATTGCAATGGACTGAATGTCTTCCCTCAAAATTAATATGTTGAAATCCTGAACCCCAATGTGATGATATTGGGAGGTGGTTAAGTCACGAGGATGGGGCCCTCAGGAACAGGATTAGTGCCCTTATAAAAGAGACCCTAGAGAGCTTCCTTGCACCTTCTGCTAAGCAAGAACTCAGAAACAAGAAGTGTTGTCATGAACCAGAAGCTAGCACTCATGGTACATGGAATCTGCCTACACCTTGACCTTGGACTTCATAGTCCTCAGATCTATGATAAATAGATCTATTCTATTTCTTACTGTCTGAGGAGCCCCTCAAAGCAACCACAAAGCTATGAATGCACTTTATCTCTGAGTCTTTAACTCTTACTGTTCTCTGACCTACATTTGATTAGTCAGTTTCATAAAGGAAAAGGAGTTTGTCTCAGGGCAAGTTTGAGAGAACAATGCTTCATTTTACTTTTTATTCACTTTCAGATATCTTGTTCTGTTGGCAGGTATCAGTAACCAGCGGTGGCTCATTTGAATAGCACAGGTATCACAAATTTCAGTCTTGGGAAAAGGAAAAATTAGAAGAATGTCACTCATACACTCAACTGGGCACTGATCATCTGCCAGTGCTTTCCAGTCAATCCAGGGCCAGAGGGCAAGGGAACTCACTGACTGACTTCTCAGTTTCAGGCATTTACTTTAAGAATGCATATATATGGGTTCCCCTGGTAGCTCAGTGGTAAAGAATCCACCTGCCAATGCAGAAGACACAGGAGATGTGAGTTTGATCCCTGGGTTGGGAAGATCCCTGGAAGAAGGAAATGACAACCCACTCCAGTATTTTTGCCCGGAAAATTCAATGGACAGAAGAGCCTGGCAGGCTACAGTCCACAGGGCCACAAAAGTTGGACATGACTGAGCATACAAACACATACACACACACACACACACACTATTGATACTATGTATAAAATAGATAACTAATGAGAACCTGCTATAAGGACAGAGAACTCTACTAAATGCTCTATAGTGATCTAAATAAGAAGGAAATCCAAGGAAGAGGGGATATATGTATTGCGTGGCTGAGTCACTTTGCTGTACAACAGAAACTAACACAACATTGAAAAGCAACTATACTCCAATAAAAATTAATATTAAAAAAAGGAGGAGACTGCACTCTCCAAGAAGTGAAACAAACAAAATATTATACTTCAATCTACTATTTTATTCATGACTCCTGGAATACAATTTTTCAAATTACAAAATATATAAAGAAATAAGAAACTGTGATCCATTATTAAGAATGAACAGTTAAGAAAAAGAGAATCTCTACTCCATTAATGAAATGAGTAGTTGGGGACTTTAACTATAATAAATATATATATATATAAATATATATAAAATATACATATGTTAAAGAATTTATAGGAAAATAAATATATAATGGGAGAAGAGATTGGTTATTTTAGGACAGAATAGAAACTCTAAAATAGAACTAAATAAAAATCTAGGGCTAAAAATACAACATTTGAAATAAATTTACTGAGTGGGTTTGTTAATTGGACACTGCAAAAGAACAGGTCAGTAACCTTACATTCTCCAAATTAAACAGAGAAAAAGGACAGGAGAAAAAGAACTAAGTATCAATGATTTGAGAATTCATATCATTTACTGAGATAACAAGTACAGTAATTAGGGAAGAGAAAAGAGAACAATAGGATTAAAATATTTCAAGAACTATGAATAAAATGTACTAAATTTGCAAAAGTCATCCCACCAACCCAAGCAGCTCAATAAATCCCAAACAGGTAAATACCAGGAAAACTAGACCCATCTATAGGATAGTCTAACTGCTAAAAATAAAACACAGAAACAACTTTTAAAAAGCAAGGAGAAAAAAAAAAGACACACAGCAGAACAAAAATAATGATGCTCAACTTCTCATCAGGGCCCAGGGAAAGAGTGGAACAGCAGAGGGCTTGCCAGCTGGTCCAATGGTTAGGCCTCCACCTTCCAATGCAAGGTTGTGGGTTTGACCCCTGGCAATGGCACCCCACTCCAGTACTCTTACCTGAAAAATCCTATGGACAGAGGAGCCTGGTAGGCTGCAGTCCATGGGGTCGCTAAGAGTTGGACACGACTGAGCGACTTCACTTTCACTTTTCACTTTCATGCACTGGAGAAGGAAATGGCAACCCACTCCAGTGTT
Organism: Bos indicus; assembly: GCF_029378745.1. Taxonomy (NCBI): domain Eukaryota; kingdom Metazoa; phylum Chordata; class Mammalia; order Artiodactyla; family Bovidae; genus Bos; species Bos indicus. The sequence goes on along the minus strand of NC_091773.1, from coordinate 24,654,383 downwards.
CTTGCCTGGAGAATCCCAGGGACGGTGGAGCCTGGTGGGCTGCCGTCTATGGGGTCGCACAGAGTCAGACACGACTGAAGTGACTTAGCAGCAGCAGCAGGGAAATAAGGTCCCACATGCCTCATGGCCAAAAAAACAAAAGATAAAACAGAAGCAGTATTGTAACAAATTCAATAAAGACTTCAAAAATTGTTCACATTAAAAAAAATCTTTAAAAAACAAGGAATGGAATAGCATAGCTGAAGTGCTAAGAGGAAAAATAATGCTGCCAATCTAGAATCCTATATCTGGCAGAAGTATCCCTCAAAAATGGAGGCAAATGAATGAAGTTTCCAGTTAAATAAAAGCTGAACACTCTGTTCCTAGCAGACCCACACTGCACTAAATGACAGAGAAAGTCCTTGAGGTTGAAGGGAAATAGTACCAAATGGAAAAACTGAAAAATACAGGAAGGGATGAAGAGCACAGAAAAGATAAATGTGGGGATAAATGTTTTTAAAGGTATCTTAAAAAAATTTTTTTTTTTAAAGTTACAAGTGTAACTCAGACTTTAGCTCCATTTTGAGAGATCTGAATGTCCACTTCTTACTCCACCCTGATCTCCATCGGAAGAAAGAGCTTGCACTCCCAAGTGAAACAAAATATTATTTAAAAAGGTATCTGGCTGTAAAGCAATGTATAATAATATGCATGCGTGCCTGTGTGCTAAGTCGCTTCAGTCACATCTGACTCTTTGCGACCCTATGGACTGTAGCATGCCAGGTTCCTCTGTCCACAGGACTCTCCAGGCAAGAATACCGGAGTGGGTTGCCAAGCCCTCCTCCAGGGGATCTTGCCCAACCAGGGATGGAACGTGTGTCTTTTATATCTCCTGAACTGACAGGTGGGTTCTTTACCAGTGAGCCACCTGGGAAGCCCACATAATAATACATGTAGAAGTAAAATATATAACAAGCCTACAAAAGATGGGAAGAAGGTAGAGGACTCAGTCCCTCGACCTGGTCCTGCCCACCTGGCTAGAAGTTCTGTCCAAATCTCTCCCTGACCAGCTCCCCATGGCCAGCCCATCCCTTCGCCTACCAACACCCACCTTTCCCCAAGAGGAAGGAAGATCGGACTGCACTCAGGTGGGACCCTCTTCAGGAAAGCCTCCTTGAGCATGTCGCCTCTCCCTATGCCCTGCACCTGTGTGTCTGCTCATGGCATCCACATCTCCTGGGGGCCCAGAAGCTGGCACCTGGCACATCCTGGCACCAGGAGGCATCTCAGGACAAACTCCCTGGAGTTGGGCAGTGAGCCAGTCTGAGACACTGAAGGATCACCCTTCTGGCGCTTCCCTGGACAAGAAGCTGACCTCTAACCAAAACAAAGAGTATCGGGAAAGGCCCCTGGGGAGGGTGAACTGAGCTCCCCCTAACACACCAACAGCAGCATCAACCCACCTGCCATCCACCTTGGATGCAGTTCCTCCAGGTGACTGTGGTCCTAGCAACACTTGACTGCAGCCTCCAAGACTCTTGAATACCCAGAGAAATGCAGCAGTGGGAAACCTTTATCCTTTGGGGCCACTACATTTTGGGGTCACTGGTTATGCAACAGTAGACAAAACAGATTGCATGTCAACTCCCAGTGTTCTTTGTGCCCAGGGCAATCATTTATCTAAAAGTATCTATTTCGTAGATAAAAAGATCATCAAAAAGGCACAGAGAATACCTGTTCTGGTTCTCTCTGGCCCCACTCACCAAAGAGAAGGCGGATAGCTCAGATTCTAAAATTGTTTAAAAGATACCCTAGTTTCTATTTTGTGAGGTATTTAGATTAAATGGGTCAACTATATAATTAAACCGTAAAAATAGAATGAATTGAATGATATAATAAGAAATAGTTCAACTTTCTATGAGTCAAATTTATTTCCAAATGGGACTTATTTTAATTATAGAATACACATTTTACTAGATGTCACTTTAAATCCTTGTAACTTGGAAAAAAAAAAGTTTCAGCTCACTGAGGGCAATTTTACTTAAGGACCTGAGACTAAATTTAGAAACTACCTTCAGTCTATTTATTTAAATTTAATCAATTTAATAGCATCTAACTGACTTTTGTTGAAAAAGAAAAAGTGTTCCAAGAATGTAAACTTTATGTACTCTAAAACAGTTTTTAAAAACAGCCAAGCTGTCTGAAAGGAGGAACAGCATTAACTCAGCTAAAAAAATTAAAAGCCCCCAAATTTGGCGCTTCCCGGGTGGTGCTAGTGGTAAAGAACCCCCCTGCCAATGCAGGAGACAAAAAAGACGAGGGTTTGATCCCTGGATCAGGAAGATCCCCTGGAGGAAGAAATGGCAACCCACTCTAGTATTCTTGCCTGGAGAATCCCCACGGACAGAGGAGCCTGGCAGGCTACAGTCCATGGGTTTGCAAAGAGTGGGACATGACTGACTGACTTAGCACACAAGACAAGGATGTTATTTCAGAAAAACGTTTTTTAAATCTAAGGCAATAAGTACATTTTCATGGCCCAGAGTCTTGATGTTAATTAACAAAGACATCTTATACTGAATACATTTTAAAATATTTTATGAACTCTGAATATGTTCAAGAACATATTTTCATTATAATCATAAATAAAATATGAAGATCGTAGTTTTGCTTTTGAAGGCCTTAAAACGTTTACTAAATGGCACCCCCAAAAGCAAATCATAACTGAATTGATATTTTAACAATGAAAATGCACACAGACTAAAGACAAATGCAAAATGCTTAGAGAAGAACATACACGTCCACAGCTTATTAAACAGCAGTGTTATATTAAAAGTTATCCACTTTGTTTCAGATTCATGGCGAGAAAGTTAGAGCCTGTGACACACAGGTCATCTCCCCTGCCCCAGGGAGAGCTTTTATAACCCTTTCTGTCTTCGCAGCATTTTCCCTACAAGACACCCAACCTCAATCACCAACCCTCCCGGACTCCACAAAGTTGTGTGGTACCTACTACTACTAAGTCACTTCAGTTGTGTCCGACTCTGTGCAACCCCATAAACGGTAGCCCACCAGGCTCCCCCGTCCCTGGGATTCTCCAGGCAAAAACACTGGAGTGGGTTGCCATTTCCTTCTCCAATGTATGAAAGTGAAAAGTGAAAATGAAGTCGCTCAGTCGTGTCTGACTCTTAGCGATACCATGGACTGCAGCCTATCAGGCTCCTCCATCCATGGAATTTTCCAGGCAAGATTACTGGAGTGGGGTGCCATTGCCTTCTCCGTGTGTGGTACCTAGAGAATCTCAAATGAAGCAACTGGCAACCTTTAGATTAAATGCTTCAGGTGGTATGTATCTGTGTATCTGTGTGTCTGTGAGCATGCTCAGTCGCTCAGCCATATGTAACTCTTTGCAACCCCACGGACTATGTAGTCCACCAGGCTCCTCTGTTCATGGGATTTCCCGGCCAAGAATACTGGAGTGGGTTGCCATGCCCTCCTCCAGGGGAGCTTCCCAACCCAGGGATCAAACCCAAATCTCCAGTGTCTCTTGCATTGGCAGGCAGATTCTTTACCACCGAGTCACCTGGGAAGGCCCTCAGGTATTACATCATTTGATTTTTTCAAAAATGCTACTGTTAAAGGAATTTGGAATCTAAAATACACACGTTAACTGAATCCAGAAATCGTATGTTTTCCTTTCTTATAACTGAGATGAACACTGGGAAGCCATCATTTGGCTTTGAAAACTGTACAATTGACTGACTATTAACTGAATGGACTGAGGTCTTCATTTCGATTTGCCCAAGCAGGATTTCCTATTTATATATATATACTTCTACTTGTATTTTTTGTAAATCATGGTTTTCAAAAGTTAACAGATTTTGACATTATTTAGTACACTGAACTTAATCGTGATGAAATTATATTAGCCAAAATAGAATACCCAAACCTTTGAATAGTCACTTGTGATTATCACAGGTTCTCGATTAAGAACTGCTAAGGAAACACTCAATGCAAAATAATTTAATTCACTAAAGATATCACGGTAGTATTAAAATTTTTTTCAATGATATTTGTTTACTCACAAAAGAAAAAAAGAGGACTTTGCCCAGATCAGTGGTTTAATAACAGCAGGGACTGTGTTAAAAATGCAAATTCTCAGGGACTTCTCTGGTGGTCCAGTGGCTAAGACTCCATGCTCCCAATGCAGAGGGCCTGAGTTCAATCCCCAGTCAGGGCCCTAGATCCCACATGTTGCAACTAAGACCCTGTGCAGACAAAATAAATAAAAATTAATAGTTTTTTTTTTAAATGCAAATTCTCAGGCATTCCAAAACTCAGTGAATCAGAAACTCTGGGAAGAGACCAGCAACTATTTAACCCTTCAGGCGACTGATGAGCTAGAGTCTGAGAATCATGGCCCAGACACAGGGCTCCTAAAGCCACCTCTGCATCACTGTCACCCCGGAGACCACATGGGCAGCCCCCCACCCAGTTTCCACTCGGATGCTCCAGAATCCCAGGTGTGTAACGGGTTCCACGGTGCGGACCACTGGAGCAGGTGACCCGAAGGGCCTTTCAAGGAAGAACTGTGACACCAAGTTCACCCTGAGAGCTCCCATTCTGCTTGACTCTCTGCCAAGCCAGACAGAAGACAAAAGTGTCGCCCTGCAGCCAGGAGGCCAGGATCTCAATTCACAGATACTCCCGTCCCCAAGAGACACAGGGCCTGGCCTCCTTTCCAGCTGGTAACAAACGCCCCAGGATTGAAGGCCGGCCACTTTGCTCCACTCCTTCTCCATTCACAGGCATTTATCAGTTTATTTTGGTGTTAAAGAGAGGTATGACCTTGTTTTCCAACAACGATGCGCTGCTGAGACGGGGCCCTGAATAGATTCTGTTAAATCTACCGTGGAGCTGGAGCTGACTCTGAGCTTCTGAGCAGGAGGCAACGGACCCAAGATGAGAAGTAAAAAAAAAAGAAAAGAAAAGATGGAACTGGAAATGGCAACCACAAAGGCAGGTTATGGGTGAGGTGGACAGAAGTCAGGGTTGGAACACTCTGGGCTCAGCGTGGGGGACAGAGCATTGAGTGTCCACAACCCCTTCTGGACCTCTGCTTGCCTGACCCACCAACAGCTCCTCGAGGCTTGGGGGGGGGCGGGGGGGCAGAGGGACACCCCAGAGGGATACCCCAGGACATCTTGGGAGAAGCCATGGGCAGAGATCTCCAGCTGGGAAGACAAGGATGGGGAGGCTGACTCCATCCTGCCCCCGGGTTGTGTGGGAGTGGTGAACAGCATGACCCCAAGAAAGGGGAGGCCAGGCCAAGAGGGCAGTGGGGGCCTCTCTGACTGCTCAGAGTTGAGGCAGCCACCCTGGCTCCCTGAGTACAGGCACCAGACCAGCTCTTCCCCTTGCCAGCACCTCAAAGAGGCCATCTCAGCTCCTGACGACCACGTTACATGGGACCGTAGTAACACCACCCTGCAGGCTGTTCTGAGAAAGAAATGAGGTAACCCCAGGGGACCCTGAGCAGCTCTCCACAGGCACAGGAGCCCAGAGGCCTGCCTGCCGGGTACCGCGACCACCCAAATATGCCCAGAGAGCACCTTGTTCATGGCCCAGAAATCTAATCAAACCCCTCTTTGAGATATTCTACCCAAGAGATAACTAAATTGTAAAAATCGGCCTCATCCCCCTTTACATAGGACTCAACAAGTCTTGTAATTTTGAACAGAAAAAAAAGTAACCTCTAATTTTTTTTCTCATCTACAAAAAAATACATAAATAAACGGAAAGCTGCTCATTGCTGATCTAAGTATTTAATATGAAAGCTTTGCTAAGGTCAAATATAAAACTCCTAGCTTCCCAAGGTAAAGAGTTCAAAAAACCAACATCTAAACCAAACATTAAGAAAGCCTCTAGTTTTACTTTAAATTGGCCTTCTTTCCCCAAAAGATGTGAGATACCTTTAAGAAAAAAGAAAATAAAATCAGAGACAAACAGAAAATTAAAAACTTCAGGACTTAGAGAAAATTAAAGCATAGAAACAGGGCAAAATATAGAAGAAACCAGACATAAATTTCTTCTAAGTTGCTATAGTTGAGCTTCATTTCTGCCTAAAGTTTATTGATTGTCATCAAATTATTTGTCTTTTGTGTTTTTGACAAATCTGTAAGCATGTCAAGTGTCAAGTACAGAGAGTAATAACGCAGGACATACTGACTACACCTCCCCCAAAACACAGGCAGCGATGTCATATGGCTGCTTCTGGAATATCCTGCAACCCAGCTGAAGAGCAGGACAGACAGGGGGACTGCTGCCTCAGGAAAATGATCTAAGCAGAGTCTAAGATAACTCCACGCCACCTGAATGTGGCCTGCGCCCGCTTCCCACACACATGGAATATCAAAGGTGAGGGAAGCAGGGCTATGGATGGGCTGCATCAACCCTGAAAAGAATTTCCCACAAGCCTCTTAGATTGCTAAGAGCTCAGAAGATCCATGCATGTGTGCATACTCAGTCACTCAGTCATGTCAGACTCTTTGAGACCCCATGGACTGCAGCCCACCAGGCTCCTCAGTCCATGGGATTCTCCAGGCAAGAATCCTGGAGCAGGTTGCCATTTCTTACTCCAAGGGACTTTTCTGACCCAGAGATCAAATCGGTCTCTTATGTCTCCAGGCATTGGCAGGTGGGTTCTTTACCAGAGCCACCTGGGAAGGCCCAGAAGGTCCATAATTTTCAACCAAAGTTCAAAAAAGGCTGACCAGATGCAGAATCATCCACTTCTATATGGATGCAGCCAAACAGGGACCCAGTGGGCAAAGCCAGAATGATATTTCAAAAACAGTAGCTTGAAGGTCACTCTAGAGGTCAGGGAGAATGTATCATTAGTCCTCACGCCCAGCACCCAGTCAGCATGGTGCCTGAGCAAACACACCCTCAACACATGTGATGGATGAATGAGCTGCCAACCACGGCTGGCGTGGGTAACCTTTTCCAGACTACCCAAACCTGACCGAACTCGACCTCTTAACAAATGACTCTCATTTATGAAACAAGCACTATGGGAAGCCCAAGAGCATCTCCCAGCCTGTTCTCAACACAACCATCAACACAAGTTATTCTGGGAACTGAGTTCAACCAGCCACAGAGGCAGCCACACCATTAAAACAACTTCATGCTCCCTAAACTGTCCTCAAGCTTATCAGAGGAGAACTTGTCTGATCTTCTAGCCTTGTAACCTTACAAAAAACCAAATGAGGTTCACTTGGCACGATCTGTTCTTAGCAAAACTATCTTGCCTTTAGTTCTCACTACTTCCTTTCCTACGAGTGCCCAGCCATCTGCTCCACACTATGCTGTAGAATGCTGCCAAGGATGTGAAGGAAAAGCCATGAATCGTAGAGTCTAAGACAGCATCCTCCCAGGAAAATGCAATGCAAGTCACAAACGCTAACCATGTATGTCCTTTTACATTTTCTTGTGGGTAACATGCTAAGTTGTTTCAGTCGTATCTGACTCTGTGACCCTATGGACTGTAGCTCTCCAGGCTCCTCTGTCCATGGGATTCTCTAGGGAAGAATACTGGAGTGGGTTGCCATTTCCTTCTCTAGGGGATCTTTCTGACCCAGGGATTGAACCTGTGTCTCCTATGTCTCCTGCATTAGCAGGCAGGTTCTTTACCACTAGCGCCACTTCTTGTGGCTATAGCAAAAATTAAAAAAAAAAAAAAAGGTGAAATCATTTTGATAATCTATTTTACTTATAAAATTGATAATATATTTTAATAATACTATATTAGCAATCCAAAACAGGTGAAATTATTTTGACAATATATTTTATTTATAAGCTTGATAATATATTTTAACGATAATATATTATCTGTCCAAAATAGTATCACATAAACATGTAATATAAAAATTATTCATGAACTATTTTACATGTTTTTTCCAAGCAAATCTTCAAAATGTGATATTTTATGCTTGGAGGATATCACGATTGAGGCCAGCCACCAAGCCAGTACCCAGAAGTCATGTGCGACCAGCGGTCAACACACTGGACAGTGCAGGGCTAGAATCTCTTGGCATTTTCTGAAGAATCGGGGCATTTAATTCTGGCATCTCTTGTCTTCTCCATAATGTCTCAGGATATTATCAATAGTGGTGTCTTCATCCTATCTTCAAATTTCCCCTGCACCGGAGAGGCCCTTGGCCTTGATCTTGAGATGCAAACCACCCTCAGGGCAGCAGAGTGGACTCGGACACAAGCAGATACTCACATAAAGCTATGAGATACAATTCCTGTCCTTCTACTGAATCCTACAGTAGCGATAAGGCAGAGACATACTTTTACGCCTTTGCATTCAAGTTACTTGGGCTTCCGAGGGGGCTCAGCAGTGAAGAACCTGCCTGCCAAGGCAGGAGACCCAAGAGATTTGGGTTTGGTTCCTGGGTTGGGAAGATCCCCTGGAGAAGGAAATGGCAACCCACTCCAGTATTCTTGCCAGGAAATCCCATGGACAGAGGAGTCTGGCGGGCTGCAGTCCATAGAGTGGCAGAGAGTCAGACACGACTGAGTACGAATGTGTGCATTCAAGTTACTTGAACATCACAAAAGGTGTGATTGTTTATTCTGTTTTTTTATTTAGACCACATGAGGTCAAGGAAAATAACTAAAGATGAGACATAACAGAGCCTTTTAGGATGATCAGGAAGGCATAAAGTAGAGAGAGGAAGCAGCAGATACAGTGCCAGGCAAAGCCCAGGGAAGTGGCTGCAGAGGCCCCAGGGCCAAGGCAGGGCAGCCCTGGATGGTGGGTTAACAAGACTTTGTCCTAGGCACTTGAGTGGGGCCTAGGGTAGCCAGGCAATGTGACAAGCCAGTGACACAGCTGATTCAGAGGGAGCACAGTGGAGGCAGGAAAGGGAAGACGGTGGAGGCGGGGCCATCAGTCAGAGAGGAAAAGAGGACCAAGGTCTAAGCTGTGGGGGAAGGCACACCAGGAGCAGGGGAGATTATCTCAGAGTCAGATGGAGGGGGAAACCCAGAGAGGATGTCAGAGGGGACTAGGGTCCTCACTGCAGGATCAGGGTGATGGTGAGCTCCAAGCATCAGCTGGCAGGAACATGGATGGGCTGAAAAATACTGGCCAGACTTCTGCCCTCAGTCCAGAGGCCTCTCCCGCTCAGCTGAGGGGGGGACTCTGGTCAGGCGCAGCCTCAGCTCAGATGCAGTGGGGGGCAGGAGATGGAGGGGAGAAGTCACCCCTCCCCAAAGGCGAGCTTTTCGTGGCTCTCACACAGTCGCTTCATTAGATCACAAAGCATTAAACATCTATGAGCACAGACAAAAGCTGTCTTGCTTACTACTAGGTTTGCTATTTTAGGCTTGAGGAATTTACCCTCTTAACAGTAGAGGGAAGTTTCTTAAGGGAGTTTTGCTACTTTTCAAAATGCAAGAAAAAAATAGCTTTTGATACAATATTCCCTCGGTATTACTTTTTGTTCAAAGAGGGGATGGAGGGGTCAAAAAGTAACTGTGAAAAGAAAAAGGGACAAAGCTTTACTTTTTTCTCTTGTAAAGACGAATCTGTGCTTTGTGGATGCTGCATCCCCCATGCGAAGTGAGCAACACTGTGATGCGTGTGACCCCAGTCACATGGACACTTTCTACGAGGACAACAGGGCATTTCAGATGATGGACACGGCTGGAAGAGGTCACGTCAGTTCTCCCACGATGGGCAGGAACCTGGAGGCAGAACTAGGGAAAGGAAGTTCTAAGAGACGGCTGAGATGAAGATGAAGCTCTATAGGAGGTGGCCCAGAGGCTCAGAGCCACTAGAGCTTCAAGCAAGACAAGTGAAATCCACCCCACCGGGGAGCATTCATGGTCCCTGGTAAACAGCAGGCACTCAAGCATACATGAGAATGGGTGCCACACCACTGGATTCCAAGGGCTACAAAGAAATGAAGTGGTGTCCGTCACTATTGACACCACTGGTTACCACATCAGTCGCATCTGACTCTTTGTAACCCCATGAACTGTCGCCAGCCAGGCTCCTCTGTCCATGGGATTTTCCAGGCAAGAATACACCCAAGCCAGGTGGTGCTTGGAGCTCACCATCACCCCGATCCTGCAGTGACGACCCCAGCCCCCTTTGACATCCTCTCTGGGTTTCCCCCTCCATCTGATTCTGAAATATCTCCCCTGCTCCTGGTGTGCCTTCCGCTGCAGCTCAGGTCTTAGTCCGCTCTTCCTCTCCAGCTGATATCCCTGCCTGGGCCTTCTTCCCTTTTCTGCCTCCACTACGCTTCCTTCTCCAGTGGATTCCAGGTCTTCTGACCCTGGGATCGAACCCACATCTCTTGTGTCTCCTGCATTGGCAGGTGGGTTTGTTACCCCAGCACCACCTGGTACGCCAGTACTGTATCAGTTAGCCAAAATCTGAGCACTGGTTTTGGAAAACAGCTCAGTAAGGCCTGGCATCCAGGTCCTAATGGTGGAACATGGAAGGAGAAAAGATTTTAGCTCTATTTACCTTTGGCCTCAGCCAGTCTCATCTAAGGGGATTAGGATTCTAGACAAAACTCTTTTCTGGAGTTTCATAAAGACCCTAAAGTCAACCTACTGGAATCTGCTAAGGCTGCACCACCTGATTGCAAGGGCTACCCACCACAGTCAAGGTTCCCAGGCTTGGTACCAAAGTGCTGCTGTGGTCATTTCTAGTTTCAAACCAACTCATGATTCAGACAGGAGCAGATAAGGAACCTCAGGGAAGCCCAGACCATTTTAAATGAGTTGATCTAAATGTGAGCTCTGGGAGAAATGAGTATGTTTTGGTTATATGCGACTGATCAGTTGTTGCCCTCCCCAATGTAGGTGGCCTCGTCTCATTGGTGGAGGACCTGAATCCCACAAGGCGGGTGAGGGGATGCGATCTCTCTGTACCTGGCTGAGCTGAGACCCAGTCTCCCCCACCCTCCCACGGGGGCTGATCCCTTGTCTCTGCTACGGTTCCTGCTGCAAACAAAACATTCTAAAACTTCTCAGCCTGCAAAACCCCAAGAGCCAATTTATTACAATAAACTTTGTTGAGATCAAGATTGAGATCCTATTGGTTCTGCTTCTGTGGAGAACCCAGACCAATATAAGGTATACATGAATAGTCAGTACTGTCTGGTAAAATGAAAAATCCAAAGTAATGTGAAGGTCCTTAAGACCTAATGTACAGCACAGGGAACTCCACTCAATGTCATGTGGCAGCCTGGATGGGAGGGGAGTTTGTGGGAGAATGGGTACATGTAAACGTATGGCTGAGTCCCTATGCTGTTCACCTGAAAGCATCACAACATTATTTGTTAATCGGCTATATTCCAGTGCAAAATAAAAAGTTAAAAATTAAATAAAATCAGAAAGGTAAATTTCAGTGATAAATATAAAACTTTGGGGGCAGGAGAGCTGTTCATCTAACTGAGAGCACCCCTTCCTCTTGTCCTCAGGTATAAGATATTGTTCCATTTTAAGCCACTGAGGGATAAGGGCTTTATATTTTAAATTGCGAGCTAATAGACGCTCTTTTTCTCATCTAAATAAATACATAAATAAAATGAAGATCCTTAAGTATTCCTGAGACAAAATGTATAAGAACATGTGATAACGTTTTGGTTTGCTTAATTAAAAGGCCTTAGGGTGTGGTCTCTTGATCATGAACTCAACTCACTTCAACACCTTTTGGAAAAGAGCCAGAGAAACTACAGAGCTTTTCAAAAGCTGAATGCTTTGCGCTGAGATTCTACTGGAAAAGGCACACAGAAATAGCAATGGAGGATTAGCAATGGAGGATTAACAACCGAAGAGGTTCAGATGTGTGTCTGTGGATTCTGAAAGGAAAAATTCCTGTGGGAGAAATCCAATAAGCACACCTGACCAGGTGAGCTGGAACCCTTCATGCTGCGGTGAGGGCAGGGCAGCTCCTACCTGGGGAAACGTGGCTGCTGCAAAGCTCATGCTGAGCACGGGGGTTACAGCTGGAGAAGTGTAACCCCACTCAGACTACCTGCCATGCATAGGACTCCGGGGGCTTCCCAGGTGGCCCAGTGGTAAAGAATCTGTCTGCCAATGCAGGAGACACAGGAGAAACGGGTTTGAGCCCTGAGTCAGGAAGATCCCCTGAAGGAGGAAATGGCAACCCACTCCAGTAGTCTTGATTGGGAAATCCCTGCAACAGAGGAGCCTGGTGGGCTACAGTGCATGGGGTCACAAAGAGTCAGACATGACTGAGCACGCACACACCCATGCATGGGCCTCCCATCACTTGTATGGAAAATTCGCTTAAAACCAAATTCCAAGGACTTCCCTGACGGTCCAGGGATAAGAATCTGCCTTGCAAGGCAAGGGATACCAGTTTGATCCCTAGACTGGGAAGGTTCCACATGCCGTGAGCAGCAAAGCCCGTGTGCCACAACTACTGAGCCTGTGCTCTAGAGCCCGAGAACTGCAGCTGCTGAGCCTGCTACTATTGCAGGCCCTAGGCTCTGCAGTGAGAGAAGCCACTACAGTGAGCAGTCTGCACACCACAACCAGAGAGAGCACCCGCACAGCAACGAAGACCCACCACAGCCAAAAAAAAAGAATTCCAAACAACGCAGGTAGACTGCACATATCCTCCAGCATGACCTAACAGAATATTTCAACTTCCCCCAAAAGATAGATTTTATACAACTCTGTAATACTCCCCTACAAGAGTTGTAAATATAAATTCACTAACAAGGATTAGAAAAATAATCTCCGTTAAATTACAGAACAAGTTATGAGACAGCCAGTCTATCCCCTGAAAGATGGTGGCCACTTTGACCAAAAACTGTAAGAAGGCTGATTAGACATCGAGTCTTATTGTAGGTTAAAACAAAGCCTACAGGAGCTGGGAAGAGCACCCAGCTGAATTCCAGACCACCACAATGATTTCTCTTCTTCCTTCAAGGTCACTGAACAAGAACAAAACTCACCGGGAAGAAAAAACGTCTGATTCTTAAAATCACAACGTTCCAATCAGTGATCATTTGAGTGAGCACTGGCCAGGGATAGACTAAAAGGATTTTAAAAATCCCCAACTCATAGTCAAGTGTACAGAGAACCTCCCAACTCACCTTGTTCTAACTATGTAGTCAAAACAGAAGCGCTGTCAGGGGTCACTGGTATTTCCCAACACCACTGAGTTCCCAGTTTCCAACTGTCCATTTCTGATGGAAACGGTGGCCCCCTGAGAGCCAGGGATTGGAAGATGATTAATAGTTTTCACGTGGGTGAGTAAACAGGCTCACCCATCTAGGATGGTTGGAGGGTTTGCACGAGAATTTGAAAATATCCTTGCATTTTATGTGCTAAACTTCACCCAAAGACTATAGTCAACAAGCAAACACTGGGAAAGATGAAAGCCTAGAGAAGAAAATAACAAATATTCTTATTTCCAAAATGATTTCCTTTTCAAAAAAATACAAAAACATAGCATCAAAATCAGTGAAGCAACAAAAGCCATTATAATGGATACAGCATCACCAGTAACAAAATATGACTTAGAAATGGGAGGAATAACCCATGATCCAGAGGGCTGACCGGGCAGGTTCACCAGGCTGCCAGCTCCACCCTGATTCCAATGCCAGCTTCCCAGGGGGCAGAGCAGTGTGACGTGTGACAGCCCGGTCCCTTGTATAGCAGGCACACTTCCCCACCACATTTCCTGGTGTGCTTTATAGAAGGAGAAGGGTGCCTATAAGCTGGTATATCAGGTATTAAGTAATCAGCCTCTGGTGACATTTACTGGAAGATGAAGCAGGTGACACCCTCTGAAATGCAAAACCATAAGCAGTCCCACAGTTCCAAGAAACCCGTATTTCCAGATAGAAATTTTCCCTCTTCCCCAACTTCCATCCCCAAAGTCCTCTCTGAAGGCTGGCTTGGAGCCTGCTTGCTGGATCCCAGAATTCTACCCCTGGTCTGGAAGGCCCATCATTGCAGCCAAAAAAACAGTCAGAGAAGAGCCCTGCTATCCTTTGGGTCCCATAGGAAGGACCCGTTGTCAGCAGTGTCACCTGCACAGCCAGTAGATAAATAAGCCTCGTCCCAGGCCCTGTGGACACAGCAGTCCTTGCAACAGTGACCTGCTCAACCTGGAGAAACACGCTTATAATAACAACAACAACACATACACAATTTCCCTTAGGAATGAGCTGAAGAAAATACCACGAGACTGGGGGCCAGAGAGTGGCTGGAGAAGGAGGGACCTTAGCTTCAGCAGTCGGGGTGAGCCTCTCAAAAAGAGACTCTCACGCTGTGACTTGTGTAATGAGAACCCTCAAGACGGATGCAGGGACAGATGACATCCAAGAGGTGGTAACCCCCGACACCAACCAAGCTCCACGGACAGCTGGCTAGTCTGCCAGCACCATCCTCCTTAAACCCCTCAATGATCCTCTGAAGTGGGTCCCACAGTTTCTCATCTGATAGATCAGGAAACTGAGGTTCCCGAAGCCTGAGGAACCTGCTCAGCCCATAGAGCCAATCTTTAAACCCACACGGGGTCCGTGAGCAAGGCGCCCTCTCCCAGCCTCTCCGGGACCCGCTTACTGGTTTGCTGGCTGGTTATCCAAGCCTCGCCCCGCCCTGCTCCCAGTGACAGAGAGAAACAAAGCTCAGAGCTCCCAGGGGATGTGCTGCCCACTCTGAATGAGCACACAGTGTCTGTGTGTCCCCTTGAGCTTGGCAGATCCTGACTGTCCCAGTTCCCTTGATTCTCTGACATCCACAGTCTGCAGTCCACCTGTGGGAACATTATCTGCAAATGCCTTCTCACGCGGTTGTGAAGCAGCAGAAAGTCACTTACAAGGGATGCAGTTTTCTACACCAGCTTCCAATCCAGAGGTAGGAGATCCCTCTACACAGCCCCTCCCCCCAGGTCCTTCCAAATAACAGAATTCAACTCATATTATGCAGGCGCAAATAAAACTGAAATACAAACCAGCAGGCCCTCTCAGCCTGGTCTCCAGAAAAGACCAGATTTCACCAAATCTAAGGCAACTCTATTTTCCAGTGTTGACATCTGAAATGAGGATCCACATCACAGCGGGTCCTTACAGGCAGAGCTCAATGGGAAGTTTGCTTTCTTTCTCAATGGTGTACACAGCAGTGACACATCTTAGAGCAATACTGTGTCAAAGTGTTAACCGTTCAGTCGTGTCTGACTCGTTGCGACCTGGTGGACTGTAGCCCACCAGGCTCCTCTGTCTGTGGGATTCTCCAGGCAAGAATACTGGAGTGGATAGCCATTCCCTTCTCCAGGGGATCTTCCCAACCCAGGAATTGAACCCTGGTCTCCCATGCTGCAGGCAGATTACCATCTGAGCCACCAGGGAACAGTGTGTCAGGTGAGCAGAAATTCAACGTATCTCCTCTGCTTTCCTTGCAGCCCAGTTGGTACTGGTCACCACGAGGTGGGCACACTGAGCTGCCAACCTGAGAATGAGAGCGAGTCTCACCCTCCAGCAGGACCCACTGCATACAGAATACAGAGAAACCCCCCCCTCCCTCACCCTGGGTCCTCAAGGAAGGCCCTGCTCACCTCCTCTGCTACTGTCCCCTGTTCCTCACAAAGGTCACGGGGCCTTTGCACAGGCTGTCTGTCTTCTCGGCCCAGAGACCTTCCAGAGGTTGCTTCTTTTTCTCACATAATGTCTCCACTCAATCAGCCTCCATGAGGTCCTCAGATATGAATGCCACCCTCAGTCTTGACTGCAATTATTACTGCTTCAAATTAGCTTTTCAGTTACTTGTTTACTTCATCTATTTTGTCCCACTTTACACCAGAATCCCTCAATGAGGCAGGGACCTTGTCTTTCCTGGGCACTACTTATCTCCAGGACCTGCCACACAAAGAACCCTCTATAAATATCTGTTTAATATAGCAATCATAATAGAAGAAATTACTAAACTACATTATTTCACATAATTACTTTATTTTCATTACCTTCCAGTCAATGGGACCAAAAAAATGCTGCCAAGAAGAGCTATTTTGAAAAGTATCAGTGATTCTTCCTGAAAAAGACAAAAAAGATGAAAGTAACTTCTAACAGGGCCCTGAGCGGGGCGGGAAATGCTTTGCATTACAACCTAACTACTCCAAAATTTCCCATATGCTTCCAAACTGTAATTTTAAAAGCTTTACCTGGAAATGGACAATTTCAAAACCCACTGATCTTGCTCTGATGTATAAAACACAGCACAGAATTCTTATAATTTTTCTAGAAATCTGTTTGCCAAATGACGTATTGTTTCCTTGGGCTGAGTTTTCACCTTTGAACTTCTCCCTAAAGTGTTTATAATGTTCAAATTCCATCTTTAGTGCCAGTTCCACTTTAGAATTGTTTAATCATACTGGAAAAAGGAAGCAATTTGCTTCACCTACTAATGTTTCCTTAAAAAAAAATTAAAAACAAGTCTCATGTCTTTAAATGCTGTGTTCTTACGTGATTATCCTTAGGGGACTCAAACTGCAAAAAGTTAAAAATGTGAAAATCACTCCCAGGCCTTTCTCACAAGCAGGAGGGAATCAAACATGTCAGAATAAGAGAGAAGATGTATGATTTAACTTCAAGAATTTTGTATCACATAAAGACAGACCAGAAACAAACCTGGGTTTAAAAACAACGAAAGTGTATTCTGCAATACATTTCCTCGCTGGTATCTAATGACTTGAACTAATTGTTTGGACCATGACATCTATGAACAACAAAACGCTAAATTTCCTTACTACTGTTCACCAAAATCTTCCACACAAATCACTCCATAGCTTATCCCAACAAAATTTAGAATCAATACTACATTTATGTGTATGCATGCGTGCGTAGTTATCTCTGACTCTTTCAGACCTCATGGACTGTAGCCCGCCAGGCTCTCTGTCCATATTTCCCAGGCAAGAATACTGAAGTGGGTTGCCACTGCCTTCTCCAGATGATCTTCCCGACCCAGGGATTGAACCTACTTGCATTGGCAGGTGGATTCTTTACCACTGAGCCACCAGGACACAGGCACACCTGAGTTAAAACTGCAGCTTTGCTTCTCCGGAGCTCCATGACTCAGCCAGGTCACTTAGCCTCACCTGAAGCAAGAAGATAACAGCAAGGACCCTGTGCTGCAGGAGTTTAGAGGATGCAGCGTCATTTGCCTGGAACTCAGCCAGTGCCCACGCTGGCCAGAGAGATAATCCTCATTACAATCCAGAACCCCCTCGTTCCTGCGCTACCTCCTCTGCTCGGTGCTGTACTAAGTGGAGTGAATATATTTTTCGTGGATGAGTCATGCCTTTGCAGAGCTCCAGAGGCTTCAGCCTGAATTTCAATTCTTGCAGCATTGTATGGAGTGGCAGAATGACAGTAAAAACCAGAATACACGAGAATTCACTCTAGTAAGTGGCTGTCTTAAAGTCAGTAAGTGAGTAGGTTTCTTATTTGTTTTTCTCTCCTAGGAGTTGAGTGTTGAGGAGAAAAAGAAAAAAGCCCAGGTTTGCTGAGAGATCCTCTAGGCTCAGAATGATCAATCTTCCTCTGTTAGGGGAAAAGAGGGGTCCAGGGTACAGTCAACTAAATCAAATTTTGGCCGACAATGTTTGTCTTAACACCTGGAATACCTAGAATTATTCTTAACACCTGGAATTTTTCAGAGAGAAGAATTTGGCCAATAGTTGTAAAAAGCTGAAAATGCAAAGACCAAACTTTTCTTAAAAGTCTATTCCTAAGAAGATTGTTAGAAGGTATCAGTGCAGAAAGAGTGTATTTTGGGGAGAGGACGAGAAACAAAACTGAGAAAGGAATCCCTCCTCCAACTCCATTGGATCACACACGTCAGCCCACCAGCACCAGTCACAGCACCATCTACTGCCACATGGTCCCCACAGCAGCCCAGCTCTGCAGGCCCCACGAGTTAACATTGAGCTTGGCTTAAGCTAAGAAAACTATTTAGGAATGAAAAAGATGTCACTTCAAAGTTAAAAGTGGTGAGTAGGGGGGAAACCCCAAAATGAGGGTTAACTCCTAACAATCTTTTCAAATATCTAGGTAACAGACATCATCTTTCTGTTATGAACACATGATCATTAAGCCACTTTGATTTTTCTTTGCTAGTTACACTAGCAGATTTTACTCCGCAGATTTTAAAGCACGGATAAGAATTATGTGTTCTGGCTGATGTAGATATAAAGGGTACACGTATTTATCTTTATTACCTTTTGACACAGTGCGAACCACCTAACTGCTGTGGTAGCAGCCACAAGGAATTGAAAGTATGATTCTAAACCTACAGAACAAGGGGGTTCAGGATGGGGATCAGAGCCCAGGTTTCTCCTAATGTCTAGGCTTCTCCCTAGACAAGGAGGCCCTTAAGGATAATGAGGTCTCGTGAAGTGTGCCTGTATATGAGCATGTGCAGAACTGTGTTCTCATTCTGAAATCTGCTATATCTCGTGTATAAGAACACATACAACAGCCTGTCTGTCATAAGCAAAACAACAACCCAACCTCAATCCTGATCTAAAACTAAACCGCAGACATAAAACAGACCATAAATTAAAAGATCGGGAATTAAAACAACCATTTTCCATAGAGAAAAAAACATATGGACTGATAATAAAAATTATAAATAAAACCAGCTGACACTTCCCTAGCACCACGTCCCGGAGGGCACAATGCTAAGCTCTTTACAGATTATCAGGTTGTCAAAATACCATCTATAGTAATGGCACAGATTAAATACCATAGGGCAAGTCGATGGAGTGTTAACTCAAGGAAGAAGGCTGGCTTACCATAAAACCCTTATGTCAGAATAACTGTACTTAAGAAATAGCTCATTGGAATGACTAGGAGTGGTGACGTCGCAAAATAAGTACAAGTTAATTCGGGTATTTTCCATGGAACGACTCTAAGTGTAAATTGGAAGGAAAAGGCTAAATAAATAACTTGAACTCCAACAGGGGAAATGAAGAAAATGGAAGTCGTTTACAGTCATTTACTATTTATACTGCAAAAAATGCTTACTCTACTATCCGCCTCCTCAAAATCAGACCAGCGCGCAGCCCTGACCATACCAGCCACGCAGTGTTGTTACATTTGTGTGCGAGGTTGTGAACAGGACGTGGCCGGCAGGAAAAACACAAAGTTAGCTCCTATCTCGGGCGGGAAAGAAAGCCTGCTTACTTTTTGCGGCTCAATAAAGCTGAACACCAACTCTTAAGGGTTAAAAAACCGGGCATCAGGTGCTCGCTTTCCGCTCTGCGGAGGGATTTGAGCTCACGGCGAAGTTCCCTCGCTTCCCTCCCGGCCTGCACCCTGCAGGAGAGCTGTCACCGCCCGGGTCCCCCACCACCAGCAGCAGAGCCCCTAGGAAGCGCGCTCGGCAGCCGGGCTCCCAGCTCCGCGGGTGATGGGGAGCCAGCGCGCCAGGGGTCACTTAATTCTATTTCAGATCTGAACGCTTTCAAAGAAAGTCCAGACAATTGAGACCACGAATGGGGCCCGAGGGGGTCCCCCAAAACAAACTTTCGGGGCCTCGGAATCTGCATATCTTGCAGGAATTCCCAGCCCACGAGGAAAAGAGACCGATACTCGCAAAGTACTCAGGACCAGAGATGAGAGGCCGAGCGGGGGGGCCCTGGACGAGGGGGTCCCGGGAGGAGCGCCTACCCGCGCGCCCAGCTCGCCGGGCCCCGGCTCCGGCCTCCAGCCAACCCCCGGCGCGCGGCGAGCTCGCGGCCCGGAACGCCGGCCGGGGTCGGTCCGGGCCACGCGGCCCGCGCGCCCCGTTGAACCGAGACCCAGGCTTGGCGGGAGCTACAGGGGCGGACCCAGCTGCTCCGCGGCCGCGCGCAGCTTCGGCGTTGTGCGCGATCGGGGCGCGGCTCTGCCCCCCAACTCGGCCCCCGGCCCAGCCTTACCTCGGCCGCGCTCCCCTGTGCGGCTCGAGCCGGGCACCGGGCTCCGGGGACGGCGGGGAGAAGGAGTCGAGGCCCGCGAGGGACGGGGGCCGGGCCGCCGGAGCCACCGGAGGGCAGAGCGAGGGACTGGGAAGGCCACGGGGTCCGGGGCGCGAGGCGTTGGGGGGCCGAGCTGGCGGCGGCCGCGGCGGCTCGGTCTGAGCCGAGTGGGAGGGCTCCGGCTGCCAGCGCCAGGGAGCGAGGGAGGGAACTTGGAGCGACTTGCCGCGGCCGGGAGCGCGTGTCCCCGCCGGTGTGCACGCCCCCGAGCGCCCCGCCCCCGGCCCCACCCCTCCCGCAACCCCCCCTTCTAGCACCTCCCCCAGATCATCCCCACCCCTCACTCCCATCTCAGCGGCCCCCCCCCGCCACGCTCCGCCTCCAAAGCGCTCCTGCATTGGCCCCCCACTCCCTCCGGGTTGGAGAAGCGCTGGATCTTAACTGCCTGGAAACCCCAAACCTGGAGCCTGTTCTGTGAGTGTGAGAACTCGCCAGTCCACCTACCTAGATGTTGGTGCCTGACAACATTCTCTATTGACTAACTTTCATCTACTCAGATACACCCTCTCAATATTTGTAAACTAAATTTCTGGAGGCTTTTTTTTTTGGTTTGTTGGTTGGTTTTGTTTTGCTTTTTTAATTTTTTTATTTAATTTTTATTTGAGTGTGGTTGCATCTCCTGTGTCTCCTGCATTGGCAGGCGGATTCTTTCCCACTGAGCCACCTGGGAAGATCTCAATACATAGGTTCTTCATAATGTTCTATTAGTTTCTGCTCTACAGCAAAGTGAATCAGCTATCAGTTCAGTTCAGTTCAGTCGCTCAGTCGTGTCCGACTCTTTGAGACCCCATGAATCGCAGCACGCCAGGCCTCCCTGTCCATCACCAACTCCCGGAGTTCACTCAGACTCACATCCATCCAGTCAGTGATGCCATCCAGCCATCTCATCTTGTGTCGTCCCCTTCTCCTCCTGCCCCCAATCCCTCCCAGCATCAGAGTCTTTTCCAATGAGTCAACTCTTTGTATGAGGTGGCCAAAGTACTGGAGTTTCAGCTTTAGCATCATTCCTTCCAAAGAAATCCCAGGGCTGATCTCCTTCAGAATGGACTGGTTGGATCTCCTTGCAGTCCAAGGGACTCTCAAGAGTCTTCTCCAACACCACAGTTCAAAAGCATCAATTCTTCAGCACTCAGCCTTCTTCACAGTCCAACTCTCACATCCATACATGACCACAGGAAAAACCATAGCCTTGACTAGAAGGACGTTTGTTGGCAAAGTAATGTCTCTGCTTTTGAATATGCTATCTAGGTTGGTCATAACTTTCCTTCCAAGGAGTAAGCGTCTTTTAATTTCATGGCTGCAGTCACCATCTGCAGTGATTTTGGAGCCCCCCAAAATAAATTCCATCTATTTGCCATGAAGTGATGGGACCAGATGCCATGATCTTCGTTTTCTGAATGTTGAGCTTTAAGCCAACTTTTTCACTCTCCACTTTCACTTTCATTAAGAGGCCCTTTAGTTCCTCTTCACTTTCTGCCATAAGGGT
This sequence comes from Bos indicus, assembly GCF_029378745.1. Classification (NCBI taxonomy): domain Eukaryota; kingdom Metazoa; phylum Chordata; class Mammalia; order Artiodactyla; family Bovidae; genus Bos; species Bos indicus. The sequence continues at coordinate 24,632,835 of NC_091773.1, read as the reverse complement.
GGTGTCATCTGCATATCTGAGGTTATTGATATTTCTCCCAGCAATCTTGATTCCAGCTTGTGCTTCTTCCAGCCCAGCGTTTCTCATGATGTACTTTGCATATGAATTAAATAAACAGGGTGACAATATACAGCCTTGACGTACTCCTTTTCCTATTTGGAACCAGTCTGTTGTTCCATGTCCAGTTCTAACTGTTGCTTCCTGACCTGCATACAGATTTCTCAAGAGGCAGGTCAGGTGGTCTGATATTCCCATCTCTTTCAGAATTTCCCACAGTTTATTGTGATCCACACAGTCAAAGGCTTTGGCATAGTCAATAAAGGTACACATAAATCTCTTTTTTGTATTTCCTTGCCATATAGGTCACCACAACGCACTGAGTATCAGTAATGTGTATATGTCAATCCCAGTCTCCCAGTTCATGCCACCCACCCTTTTCCTCCTTGGTATCCATACTTTTGTTCTCTACATCTGCGTCTTTGTCTCTGCTTTGTAAAAAAGATCATCCGTACCATTTTTTTAGGTTCCACACACATGCTGAAGGTATTTTTGAGACTCCAAAAAATATTTGAAGAAAACATTAGAGAATATAGGAAAAAAATCTTAGGGTACCATGTACCACCCCTAGAGTATGGACCAACTGATGGTTAGAAATTAAGTAATTGTTTCCGGGTGCATCCTTATTTATCTGATAATGCATGGTTTGGTAATGCTTTTTCTTTTGATTTGCCTAATAACTTGTTTGGGATTTTGAGGGTTTTATTGTTTTAGGAAGATTAAACCCATTCTAGTTTAGCGTTTACTATTGGGAATGCTAAAAGAGAAAATCTGTATTTATCAAAATGGTTGATTTTGAATGAGATATGAGTTCACAACATAATTACTTCTCTAAAATATGTAGCAAAATTTTATTTTATATCTTTAGCACATTTGAAATGCAGTCACATTCATCCTGTTTTCTCAGAAGGATCATCTATATTTGAATTATGTGACTCTTGTTTCATGCAAGTTCCGAAATTATCAAATAAAGAAAACTCAGGCTCCTATAATAAGTCTTTGGCTTTTTACAAGAGAACCATTTTAAGAAAGTGACATGATACTGGGTTTTCAATGGAACTTTCCTCTGGCATACTAATGCATTCCATGTGATCACAGACTATGCTGTGGTCTCCATTAACTCCCAAAGTCATGTAACAGTGGAATGAAGTGATTTTTCATCCCTCCCATAGCAAATGGAACCAACCTTTCTCACTCCAATCGTCTATTAAAAAAAATTAATATCTTTACCCCAACCTCTTCCTTTTGGGAATTGCTTCCTGCCTTTGTGTATGACACACCTCCATCGACATTGCAGGAGCACATGACCCAGGTCTGTCAATCAGAGTGCATCTCATCTCTGGCACAGAGTGGAGGGGGGCTGGCACATGTTCTAATGAGGGGGGTGATCCTTTTTCTGAACTGATATGGCAGCTTCTGAGACCATGCCATGGAAACCTGCAGCAGCTGGAGGAAACCTATTAGAGAGGAAAACCACCTGAGCCAGGGAAACAGGTAGAGCCCTGACAACAGTAACAAGCCCCTCCGGGCAGCCTGGTGGCTCAGACGGCGAAGAACCCATCTGCAGTGCAGCAGATAGGAGTTCGATTGCTGGGCCGGCAAGATCCCCTGGAGGACGAAATGGCAACCCACTCCAATATTCTTGCCTGGAGGATCCCAAGGACAGAGGAGCCTGCAGGCTACAGTACATGGGACTGTAAAGAGTCAGACACAACTGAGTGACTAACAGACTAATGACATCTTCACTTAATCATCTACTAACACTTTAACTTTTCATGGGCAGCCATCTCTGAAACCAGTTAGAACTGCTGGACATCTGAGGAAATGCACCAATAAATTGTCTTTTTAGCTTATTCTATTTTGAGCTACGTTACTTTCCAAAATACTCACTTAAAAAGCCGTAAACAATTCCCATAAGACCTAGACTCTGAAAATCAGGAATGTAGCCAAACAGTGCAGCTTCCTTGTCACCTAAATGGCCTTCGTAATAAAGTAGATGACAAGACAGTCGCTTATCAGGAAGGCTTGCCTTGAGACAGGACTAAGGGTGTCATTTAGGGCATTACTGTTGCCCAGGGTAGATTCCATATTTTCACTTTGTCCTTCCCAAAAGCAAAAATTAATAAAAGATGTGGTTAGAAAACGAGAAAGAGGATAACAACACCGTAAAACTAGAATATCCCAGTAAATGTCTTTGTCTTAATTATTCCAATGACAGGAGCCTTCATAATCCCCAGTATTTGCTGATATAAAACATTTCCTTTCTGGAATCACAATTGTAGGGTCTGCTACAAACTCTGGGGGACTGCTGACTTTGGTTCGTCATGCTGGAATTTTACTCATCAGGAGAAGTAGGCTGTTGGCCTGTGCTTGAAATTCTTTTGTCTCAGAGATTCTTGTGTCTAAAAGTAGATAACAATATTCGACTAGTACCCTATAAGCATTCACACCCCAGTCAGCGGGTTGCTTAGCCATTACTCACAGATCCGTGAATGATAGGAGTGTTGGTGGTGAGGGAGTGGGCTGCATGCACACAAAGGCATTGCTTTGAACCTCTGATTCCAAGGGTATTTTCTTACGGGAATTCTGATCCTTATTCAGAGTTTTCACCAGTCTTTCTTCACATGGGTACACACCCAATTGTGTGGACAACCAGTGAGATTTCATGTATAAAAGCCTGTAAGCCAAATAGTAATACATCATAAACAGATCTGAGCCCCAGAAAAGAACAGTACAAGGAGGTGAACCATCTCCAGAATCGGGACAGAGTAGCTTAGGAAGAAAGGAAAGAGTAGTTCTGAAATCCTGGCCCAGCCGTGAATGACATTTATTCAAATGATTGGCTATGATTCCCCAGTGAAAATGTCAATCAAACATCCAGAGTTTTCCCACGTCCATACATCAGATCCATGTGATGTCAGTGCCATTTCCCTGCCCAAAAGCACTGTGACTCTCAGTTCACCACGGATCCAACAACCCCATCTGTCCGGAACCCATTCTAGGAACAGGGCATACATCACTGCTTTTCAGACCCTAAAACAGAATCTCTTGAATGCCCCTAAGACACCACCTCTCTGGTGTCGGGGGAAGAGGGATAGACTTGTGTACTAAAAAAAATCCCCCAGGAGATTGTGATATTGAGCCAGGGTGAAGGTAAATAAGTTCTGTGAATACCTGCTCTTCATTCCACAGGAAAGGACTCCTTGAATTTAGGATTGTATGTAAAATTATAGTTATTGTTGAACAAGCTTGATTTTTCTTTTCCTCTGAACAGCCGAGGTTATAGAAGAAGCACTGAGGGATGCTCCTTAGGAGGAGGAAGGTTTGCTAGAAGCAATCAGGCTGAAAAAGCACAGCTCATGGCAAAGCGGAGATAAGAGAACCTCTAAGTAGAAAAGCACCACCAGTTGCTATAGGAAGAGGTGACTCCACCACAGGTAATAGCCAGGGGTTATCTTTATTGCACATTGCACAGTTTATTACATGTTCATGCTAATGATCGATGAATCCAAACAGTTGAGTTATGTCCAAGGAGTACTGACTCACATCATTTAATACTAGTAATAGCTCTCATTTCTTGGGTACCAGGTCTGTGCTTCCCAGGTGGTGCTAGTGGTAAAGAACCCACCTGCCAAAGCAGGAGACTTAAGAGACGAGGGTTCAATCCCTGGGTCAGGAAGGTCCCCTGGAGGATGGCAGGGCAACCCACTCAGTGTTTTGGTCTGGAGAATCCCATGGACAGAGGAGCCTGGAGGGCTACAATCCACCGGGTTGCAAAGAGTTGGGCACAACTGAAATGACTCAGCATGCACTCACAGATCTGTGCTAGGTGGTATACATGCCTCATTTCCATTCATCACAATGGCCCTAAACATAAATATTGTGATCCCCATTTTATTAAGAAGAAACTCAGGCCCAGGGAAGGTGAGTGAGGTATCCAAGGTCATGGAGTTAGTAATTAGGGAATTTAAAGGCTGGTTCATAGGGTGCCAAAACCTACGAATCTTTTACTCTAAATCAACCTTGCCTGTGAGTTATATGAATTACCTGCCCAATAATACAGTCCTTAACCATGTGAGCTATTAAAATTTCAAAATTAGATTGAATGAAGGCTTCAGTTTCTCAGTGCCACTAGCCACTTTTCAAGTGCCATTAGCCACATGGTGGAGGCACAGAGAAAAAACATTTCTCTCATCACCCCAGAAAGTCTTGTCAGTACTGACGCTTCATGTTTGTTTTATCAGTGAAGGCAGTGTTCTCTGTGATTAGATTTTTCAAGTAAGCTCTTCCAACTTTATGTTAACTATTTGGATGGGATGTTTTCTAAATGATGTCATATGTTCATGTGCCTGTGTCTTATTTTGTTTGGGCTGCTACAACACAAATGCCATAGACTGAGTTGCTTATAAACCACAGAAATTTATTTTCTCACAGTGTTGGAGGCCAGGAAGTCCAAGATAAAGGCAGCCCCTGATGTGAGCCCAGCTTCTCCTTATGTCCTCAGATGGCGCAGGGGAAGGGACAAGGAGCTCTTTGGGGGTCTCCTTTATGAGGGCACTAACCCCACTCCTGAGAGCCCCACTCTCATGACCTGATCACCTCCAAGGCCTCACCTACTAATATCGTCACTTTGAAGGCGGGGAGCATGATTTCAATGTATGAATTTGAGGGATACACAGACATTGCAGCCTGACTTAATTAGCAGAGCACATGGAACTCAATGCCTGTTTGAGGCATTCTGGGCAGGGCGCCCACCTCAGTGGACCCAAGTGGCCTGCCCCCAGCCCACACTTCTGTCTCCACGGGCCCTTCTGCTCCCACCCTCGCTCCTCGTTTTTCTCAGACTGTCTGCTTACCTTTGGCTACATCTAGTGCCTGTGATGTTCTGCCCTCAGCCTGCTTGTGCTCATCACTCTTCCTATGGGTTGTTTCCCCAGTTCCATATCTCCAGCTACCATCAATTTGCCTGTAACTGCAGAATTTTCCAGAGAAGGCAATGGCACCCCACTCCAGTACTCTTGCCTGGAAAAGCCCATGGACGGAGGAGCCTGGTAGGCTGCAGTCCATGGGGTCGCTAAGAGTAGGACACGACTGAACGACTTCACTTTCACTTTTCACTTTCATGCATTGGAGAAGGAAATGGCAACCCACTCCAGTATTCTTGCTTGGAGAATCCCACGGATGGCGGAGCCTGGTGGGCTGCCGTCTATGGGGTCACACAGAGTTAGACACGACTGAAGCGAATTAGAGCAGCAGCAGCAGCAGAATTTTCATCTCTAACTCCCACCCCATTTTCTGATCCTTAGGGAAGTTCTCTTTCTAGCCCTTTACTGGACTGGTACTACTCACACTGCTTTGTCTCTGGACCGGCAGCATCTGTGAATTGTTGCTACTGCTCTAAGACAAGATGAGTTTAGAAGATAGAAGTCTGTGGTTACACACATCTAGCAATTTGTTTTTTCAATAGTTGTTTATTTGGCTGTGCCAGGTCTTTTGCTTGCGGCATGGGACCTCTTCGTTGCAGCATGTGGGATCTAGCTCTCAGGGATGGAACCCAGGGCCCCTGAATTGCGATCTTGGAGTCTTAGCCACAAATCACCAGGGAAGTCCCATTTCTAGCAATCTGACATTGCTAGGACATGATCTTGTATTCTGTGCTGCTGCTAAGTCGCTTCAGTTGTGTCCAACTCTTTGTGACCCCATGGACTGTAGCCCTCCAGGTTCCTCTGTTCATGGAATTCTCTAGGCAAGCATGCTGGAAAGGGTAGCCATCCCCTTCTCCAGGGGATCTTCTCAACCCAGGGCTCGAGCCCAGTTCTCCTGCATTGCAGGCAGATTCTTTACTGTCTGAGCTACCAGGGAACCCCCTTGTATGCTATAGTATGTACATAAATACCAGACTACCATGGATTGGACATTTCAAGCAAACAACTACTGTACCTGACTCCCCTCAGTTGTCTCTGGGGCCCCTAACAGTCTTTTCCTACACTGTCAATAATGATATTATTATCCCCCAAGCATGAGTCAGGATCCAGGCAGGCAGGAAACAGGGATGTGAATACAGGGAACCACTCACAAAAATGCTGGAGAAGCTGAAAGGACAAACACGGGAAGGTGAGTCAATCTAGATTTAGCAGGAGCCGGAAACTCTCCCGGGAAGGGTACAGATGAAGGAGAAGTAGGTGTCATTGGCCTCTGAGATTTGGAGCTGTTGAACTGATCCATTACCAGGAATAACAAGGATTGCCCCCAGGAGCTGAGACTGTTTAGGACATGCAGATGCTGTCAGTTTAATTGAACTGAATTGAATTGATTTTCCTATTCTGTTATTCACACCGAACACATATAAAAATTTCCTGAGGAAGGCTAGATTGCCAAATATCATCTGTAACCAATTAGTGATGGAGAGGGTTTGAATCTGTGCAGGTCCTTTCCATCTATGAAACATCTAGGCTTCAGTACTAAGATGTTGTGCCCACTTCTTTGAAATAAATGAACTCTTATTTTCATCTGGCTCAGAACTCCCAGTTACTTCAAGATTTTAAACTATTTCGAAAGGGTTAAGCCATCAGAATTTACTTGTGCAGTACGTGAAATATTAGACTAATATACATGCCCTGTGCATTCTCATAGACTGGGTAAAATAATGTACTAAGGAGAGTTTTTAAAGTATTTCTGACAACTGTGAGCTTAGAATATTTATCTACTTCCATAATAGAAACATCATCCATCTATTTTGTATAGAGCTCATGAATTCTTATTTTCCCCAGAATAAAAAAATCAGAGGTGAAACAAATAACTGGAGTCTCTAATTTCATTCCAGCCTCTTCCTAATCAAATATTAAATCAGTTCATTAGTAGCCAGAAAAAATGAACTAATTTGGATTTTTTCTCCTCCTTTCTACCATTATACCATAGAGCATCTAACGAGCAAAATAGATAAGCCAGAGAGAATAAGGAGAAAAGGAAAAGTCAGGAAACATGAGGTCCCTGAACCACAGATGGTAACGATGCTTAATCACCAATTTCTTCTCTTTAAAACACTAGAGTCTTTAGTGTTCAACGTGTATTTTTCCCCTGAACTCTTTAAAGCAGATGTTCTGGCTTCTCAGTGTTTGGTAAAGATATACTCAGAATTTCATGGAGGCGTTCTATTTTTCAGTTACCTGGTGTTACAGGATGAGCAATGCTATTTCTGACATTTGTAGAAATCAGTTGCAAGTGATCGGGATGTTGCGGGAGGTTTTAACAAAATGTCAGAATGCCTTTTAGCTTCTCCGCCCACTCATCCTTCCCTCACTCATCTGTCACAGAATCTCTCGTTGTCAATATTTTCACTCATGCACCTAAGCATCCACTTCTTACCTGCCCTCAATACAACACAGTAACTTCCCCTGTTTACTTTCACAACCAGTCAGGTGTGTTCTTTGTTACCTTTTCTGTGACTCTTCTTCCTTTCCCAAAATTGGTGAAACTCAATCTTTTGAGCAGCAGCTCAGTGATTCCAACTTGTTTTATTTACTCACAAATTCCACATATTCTTAATTTTCTGCTCATTTCACCACCGGTGGCCAAGACTTCGAAGTAGGTATTTTTGGAGGACATCAACACTTGCAAATCGCCAGCCAGTCTGTCACAAGACAGGGACGAGGTAGAGGCATGGAGGCAGGGAGGTTGGGAAAAAACAAAATGGGATGACCAAAGGAGTGTCTCTCTTCCCCATTTCACCATTCCACCCAATCAAACAAGCTCTGACTCAGCTGACTCATCTACAGAAAGACTAACAGTCTATCGATAGCTTTTGGGACAACAAATTAACATAGGTTGCCATTGTGGTGCTTCTTATAGAATAGAAGTATGGATCCTGGAGAAGGGCATGGCAACGCACTCCAATATTCTTGCCTGGAGAATCTCCATGGACAGAGAAGCTTGGCAGACTGCAGTCTATGGGGTTGCAAAAAGTTGGACATGACTGAGCTACTAAGCATCCACACATTTAAAGTTTCTACCTACTGCCTTGAATAAAACTCTCAACTAACTTCCCTGGTGTCTCAGACAGTAAATAGTCTGCCTCTAATGCGGGACACCCGGCTTTGATCCTTGGGTTGGGAGGATCTCCCAGAGAAGGAAATGGCAGTAGAAGTATGGATTTTTGTAGCATCAGCTACAAAAATGTCCACGTGTGATGACGGTGTTTTATCAGTTTGCACTTGTCTTCCTCTGATAGCCTGTACTCCCTATTTAGATGTTGACTGATTGTGTTAGTCGTTCAGTTGTATCTGACTCTTTGTGACCCCATGGACTGTAGCCCGCCAGGCTCCATTGTCCATAGACTTTTCCAGGCAAGAATACTGGAGTGGGTTGCCATTTCCTTCTCCAGGGGATCTTCCCAACCCAAGGATCGAACCCGGGTGTCCCACATTAGAGGCAGATTCTTTACCGTCTGAGACACCAGGGAAGTTAGTTGAGAGTTCTATTCAAGGTAGTAGGTAGAAAACTTTAAATGTGTGGGTGCTTAGTTGCTCAGTCATGTTCGACTCTTTGCAACCCCATGGACTTCAGTCTGTCAGGCTTCTCTGTCCATGGGGATTCTCCAGGCAAGAATACTGGAGTGAGTTGCCATGCCCTTCTTCAGGGGATTTTCCTGACCCAGGGATCAAACCCAGGTCTCCCACATTGCAGGTGGATTCTTTACAGTCTGAGCCACCAGGGAAGCCCAGAAACTTTAAATACCAGCACAGTTTTCTCACAGTCGTAAAGCAGAATAATTGCTTATGAATTTTAGATTGGCTGGGTTCCTAAACTCCTAATCAACATCTTAAGCGTGCTGTTCTTGGAAGGTCTTCCTGAGTTACATTGGATTAGATTGCATATATCTCAGAACTCAGATCTCACTACATGCTCATAAGTTGTCCTGTTCAATTGATGGTAGTTGAGTGGCTCCTCCTTAGTTAACCTCTCCAGACTGTAAGCTACATGAGAACAGGGGATGGAGCTGTCCTCCCATCCTGCCCCAGGTGAAATTTCTCCTACTGCTTAGCAAAAGCAGAGGCAGCTGACAGAACTTCATCAGACACTCACTGAGATAAACAGATAGATGCTCTGATAGTGGCATAATCATGATGTCACTTTATATTCATCAACTCCCAGTCCCCAGAAAGCCTGGACACCGCAGCCCTTCCTGCACGGTCCTGAGCACGGGAAGTGCTGTCCTGCTGGAGAAGTCCTAGCTCTGAGTGTAGCTACCAAGAGCAGCAGAGCATCTTTCCCACCTGGTAACACCCACCAGAATCCAGGAGAGAATGAGGACTGGACATTCCAGAAGCATCTAACCCTTAAAAAGATCCACAAAGTCACACTTAGGAATATGAATCGTAAAATGTTCTTGTTAATCTTCTATGAATGCAAGTGCTGCAGGAGATGCAGGTTTGACCCCCTGGGTCAGTCAGATTTCCCCTGGAGGAGGAAATGGCAACCCACTGCAGTTTTCTTGTCTGGAGAATCCCATGGACAGAGGAGCCTGGAGTTACAATCCATGGATCTCAAAGAGCTGGACATGACTGTGACTGAACACACACATACGTATTGTTCATAAGCTTCTAATGTTTTCTGTGTACACTAGCATGTATCACTATCTGCCTGTCTCTATGTGTACGTGTATTAATAATTTCACTAAGAAAATCTTTGCTGTTCTTTTTAAAAATTTTATTTTATTTATCTGACTGCACGAGGTCTTAGTTATGGCACATGGGATCTTCAATCCTGGTTGTGACATGAGAACTCTTTAGCTGCGGCTGTGGGATCTAGTTCCCTGGCCAGGGATAGAACCCTGGCCCCCTGCAGTGGGAGTGTAGCGTCTTAGCCACTGGACCACCAAGAGAAGTCTCGGTCTTTGCTGTTTTTAATGAGAGAATCTTTTAAACAAGGGCACAACTACTTAAATGTAGACACTTATTTTATTTTAAAGGGCATTTTAATAAACCTTTGCATGAGGGCTAGATGGGTATGTACAGGTTGTCATCTTCTACCCTGTCCCACTAGAATAAAGCAGTTACGTAACTTATGGATATGCACCTTGTCAAGAGTTATGTTCTGTTGTAACAAAGTTTTATAACAATCACACACTAAACTGTAGAATATTCATTGTGCATATGATATAGACAGGCTGTGAGGGGTCATAGCAAACTATAAGATGTGATTTCCATCCATGAGTAATTTTCAACTACTTTAAGCAGCGTAATACACCCATGAAAAAAACTCAGCAGATGAGCAAGGTCAAGTAAATATAATGCAAGATCAGTTTCAAATAAACTCAAACAGATGCTTTATAGAGAAATCAGATGGAGGAAGTTTATAAAAGTTTCTTCAAGGAAGTAAAATTTTAATAGGACTTTATATCATGGGATGATTACGAAGAGGAGCGTAGGGTTTTTCTCATCAAGAAATTACAATTATAATATAAATAAGGCATAAATTAGAAAAAAACTGATAACTTCTCTGAAGAGACTATGATAGATTTATTAGAGATTTATTAAAGGAGTTTGGAAGTGAGAGAGTAACAATCATTAGTGGATGACAAATAACACACCAACAGTTTCTTGCTTCTAAACAGTGTTTCAGAAGATTCTAGATACTCATATAAGAGGCACTGTTCCTTTATCTCTAACTTTAATATAGAGTATTATTGTTGAGTATCTTTGACCTCTATTGATCAACATGACTAAATGATAAAATAAGACTTTATAATGTACAAGTAAAGACAAGATTAGTTGAAGTATACAGTATTATGAATCATAATTATATGATTTAATATTCAACAAATTTTTATATAAAACAGATGTTTTGAAATTGTACATACAAAACAACTGTGAGCATTTGGAATAAGAAGAAGTTTCAGTTTATGCTTCTGAAGTCCTCTTAATTTTATAATTAAGTTAGAATGCCTAAATCAGAATATTACAGACATAGGAATTTTTTAAGTTCCCATAAATTCTTAAGATTGGAGAGAAAAATAAAGCAGTAGATCTTAAAGAGAAGTAGATTGCAAGACTAAATACAAAAGAAGTGTTTCTTTTTCTTGTTAGTGAAGCTGATGACACTAGTAAGAGTGTCAGAAACTAAACCAAATATTTTCATGATTTTAATAATTTTATTTTTTTAAAGATTTTTTGGTTTTGATGTGGACTATTTTAAAAATCTTTATTGAATTTGTTATAATATTGCTTCTGTTTTTGGCTGCAAAGCCTATGGAATGTTAGTGCCCCGACCTGGAATTGAGCCCACACCCCTGCACTGGAATGAGCAGTCTTAACCTCTAGATTGCCGGGAGAGGCCCTGATTTTATTTTTAAATAGTTCATATTGAAGAATGTGATACATGTAACAGAAAACTCTGTATACATTGTACACATTAATTTACCCCCACCCAATAATAGCAGAGAAATGTTATCTGGAATAGAAAAGTTGAAAATTTCCTGTTGTAAGCAAGTCTAATATATTTATAACTCAGATTTCTTCCTTTTGTCTTTCTCGATGGGCAAGTCTTACTTATTCCATATATTCCTATGCATAAATGACTTCACTAAACCTAAAGGCATTTTCCTCTGACATTTATGGGATTGGAACGTTTTTAGTGAAGGCTTTTAGTAAAGGTAGAGCAAGCAGAAACATACTTTTTGAAGATAACAATTGTTTCTTTAAGCAAGTAGACATTAATTATTCAGAAAAGATTTCAGCATATTATGTGTTTATCATAAAATATTTCCAAGAAAGAATAAACCGTCTAAGTTACACAATACAACTACCCCCCATACAATGAAGCACTTACTGTATTTTTCCACACGCTGAGGTAAACCACATAATGTACAAGGAGTGGAATGACTCCAGCCACAAATATGCCTGCATATTTCCAGCTTCTGTTCCTTTTAATTTACTTGGATTTCTTTCCTTGCAGTGATAAGGAAAGCTTCAAAACTCTTAAAAGAGATGATAAGAATAATATTTTATGCAAGAGAAATTTCAGGTATGTATAAGGTTATTTGGAAGCCAACAAGTATGAAGTGTCTTTGGTGCTTCTTCAAACAACAAATCCTTCCAATCATTTATAACAATATGACCAACCAAAGAGGAAAGAATCTAAAACATTTATGTGCTGAAGGTAATTGTTGTCTGATTGTATATAAGTAGAGTTACAGAACTCACCAAGCAAGATGAGACCTTAGTGGTTATATACTCAACAAACCAGAAACATAAATTACGTGATATTGTTTTTACAATAGTAAGTCAGAATTAGGAGGAAGGCAGTCAAGGAAAATGCTGAAAGTCTGGGTGCTTCATAAAAAGAGTTCACCCATTCATTTATTCATTAATTCATTTGTTTGTTCAACCAACATAGAGGGCAAAGTTTCTGTCTCTGATAATACAACAGGAAGCAAGGAGACAAAGTTTTTGTACTGTATTCTTGTGGGAAACAAAAATCTTCAAATAATATGATAATAAACATGTAAGATAATTTCAGATGATGGTGAGTGTGTTTGTTTCAAAGAGCAGAAAAATCTAGTGGCTATGAAGGTGTGGAGTTGTTGGTCATGTCTTCAGGAAGGTCTAAAAGGGGAAATGGCAATTGAGCTAAGACCTAAGACAATATAGGGGCTTCCCTAGTGGCTCAGTGGTAAAGAATCCACCTGCACTGTAAGAGCTGTGGGTTTGATCCCTGGGTCAGGAAGATCTCTTGGAGGAGGGCATGGCAACCCACTCCAGTATTCTTGCCTGGAGAATTCCATGGACAGAAGAGCCCCCCGGGCTACAGTCCATAATGTCACAAAGAGTCGGACACGACTGAGTGACTACGCACAGCATAGTGCAGAGTTTGGGATGGACATGTACACTCTGCTATATTTAAAATGCATAACCAGTAAGGACCTACTGTATAGCACAAGGAACTCTGCTCAATGCTGTGTGGCAGCCTGGATGGGATGGGAGTTTGGGGGAGAATGGATACATGTGTATGTATGGCTGAGTCCCTTTGCTGTTCACCTGAAACTACCATGACATTGTTAATCGGCTAAACTCCAATACAAAATAAAAAGTTCAGAAAAAGAAAAGAGTTGATTTTGAGCAGGGATCTGAATGGCACACTGAAGCCAACCAAGTGAGTGTAACATTTCTGGCAAGGAGAAAACCAATGCAAAGGCCATAATATAGGAATCAAGTCAGCATGTTTGAAGAATAAAAAGAAAATTGATGTAGGCTTATTTTTAAAAAATAAAATCTCTAAAAACTGCATCTAATGGTCTACTCTGCCACCATTTTTGCTTCTGTTTTGAATTCTGGTTTACTATCAAACCTGCTTTATCTCCCAGCTTGATATCATTTCGTAAATTTAATTGACTTCTATTATATTTTCATTGATGGTATTGCTAATAATCCGAATAGGACCAAACCAAGTATAACCCAAAGAAAGAATCAATTCAAAATCCTATTTCAGGATAACATCCGTTAATTAGTGGATCCATTTTGGGGAGGGATTCACAGATTTACATGACTATATATTTCCTCATGTTGCCATTATTAATAATTATAATAAATATAACTGCCATTTAAGAGCAATTAATAATACACAAAGGCATGAGGTTAAATTTTACATAGTCCTCTAAACAATCTCCAAAGTTTTGTGCATAAGAGAAACCTGGGCCACAGAGAAGTTCAATGAGTTAATTGCTTGGGGACCACAACACGATATGTGTCAGTCCCTCAGTCGTGTCTGACTCTGCAACCCCCTGGACCGCAGCCCACCAGGCTCCTCTGTTCATGGGATTCTCCAGGCGAGAACACCGGAGGGGGTTGCTGTGCCCTCCTCCCACAACATGAAATAGAACAGTTAGTGCTCAGCTGTATAGGTGAGCGGCATTGTGTGCAGTAGAATATCCCAGGGTTCAATGAAAAGAGTTACTTCTTCCCCAGGGGCCGATTTTCCTTGAGATTATCTTGTCCTGGGTCATATTAACAGGGCTGTATATACTCTGATAATTCTTAGGCTAGATATCTATTGTCAGCTCACTCTTTACCTAGAATTTGCCTTCCCTTTTTTCTCATCTCTTAGTTATCTACATATTTGTCTAGGACTCAGCGATTATTATCTCATCTTTACAACTTCTCTTTCAGCTACTCCAACAATACCCCTACCCCCAAACCTAGACTAGGCTAGCATGAGAACTGACCACTACTTCTCTTCTGATAAACTTTATTGAGACACAGTGACCACCACTTCTTCTAAGCTCATTCAGGAAGAGCATGTGTCTTTCCATTTCCAATCCTTTCCCCTTTGTTCCACGGTCCACACTGCAATCAGGGAGGCTCCTGCGAATTTTTGGTGGTTGTTGTTTAGTCACTGAGCCGTGTCTGGCTACTCTAGTGACATCAGCCTTTTTTTTAAATAAATTTAAACCTCTTTGATGACTGTCTATTATTTTCAGCATAAAATCTCCAAACTACCCAGCCTGGTATGCTCTAGAGGTTATGGTGAGTCAGTAACTTCTAGAATTTGTGGGCAGGATTGGTCAATAGTTCTTCCTCTTCAGTCTTCTGGCATCTTTCCCCTTTTCCTCAATTTCTAAAAAATTATATGCTAGAAGGTGTAAAATAGGGTTTTCTTGGTCTTTCAAAAATTTGGAGATGTGAGCCTGGGTCAGGATGATGGTAAGACAAGGTGAGTGAGTTGCCTGGTGTACAAGATTTAGGGAGGTTCTGGCTCTCAGGATGGTGCAAATGCCAACCGCAAGGGGAAGGGGGAGAGGATAGGCCTGTGAATGGGTGCATAAATGTGCGTCTATATGTGAGTGCTCACAAAGGGTGATCTTAGAGAGGGGTTTAATAATCAGGTGAAGAGGACAACCCATTCTGTAGATACCAGTCAGGCTCATTCTCCAATCCCTACTTTCATCACCCAGTGGGCTCATGAACAAAATGGCCCTAGTGGTAGGGATGGAAGTTCTGCCTGGGCTCAGTAACAAGGATTTTTGTTCACCAATACTGGCGTGACTACAGCCATTGTTAGTATCCAACCTGTGGCAGAGACTAACCCTGAGGACCAGTCGTGGCCCATTCCCCATGGTCGTCAGCCAGCTACCTGGTGGCAGCTTGATTGCTTGAAGTATGTCCATCACAGAAGGGGCAGGGCTTTGTTCTCACTTCAGTAGGCACTTACTCTGGATACAGATTTACCTTCTCTGCGTGCAGTGCTTCTGTCAAAACCACTATCCATGAACCTACAGAATGCCTTTTCCCCGTCATGGTGTTTCACATAACATTGTGTTGCAGGGAAAAGCCAATTCTGACTTCATGTTGGAGCTGTTCCTTTGACTTGCTTTCCTTTGCCTTTGTCGTTTTAATCATACAGAATGGCCTGCCTCAGAGAATCCTGCCCCTCTGCCAGACTGTTAAACTAAAGTGCCTTTGTTTAGAACCCTGTCTACCTGTAGATGGCAGGAAGGAAGAAAAGAACACGGTTCCTGCCTGAGGCTTGCATTCTAGGAGATGTTTGCAAGATTAATGGCCTTTTTACTTTGTTTCCTCACCTGCCTGCTCAGCTCTGATCTACGAAGGACTCTGGCAGCAGTGTGCTATCATCTTAAAGAGGTACTCCTTGCCTCAATACCTCCTCTCTGACTCATTGCCCTGTCATAGAGTGAGCAGAGCGAGATTGGACTCCATAACAACTGCATCTGATAAGGAATTTACTTCATAGCAAATGCAGTGCTCTTCTGGGCCCTGGCTCACAGAATTCACTGGTTTTACTATGTCCCCACCATCCTGAAGCACCTTGTGAACTGGCCTTTTGAAGACTTAACTCACAGCATCAGTTATATATTATAGCAGCACTTTGGGGAGCTGGGGAACTTTCCTCTAGGATGCAGAATAAATTCCTAATCAGTTGTTCCTTCCATACCCAGGATTCGGGCATTCAGGAATCAGAGATTAGAAATGTCTGACTTGTGGTGATCCATGAGAAAAATATGCACTTCCTGTTTCTTCAAATGTAGACTCTTTATATGGAAATGGAAATTCCAAAGGGAGAAATACTGGCATCAGGGGAAACAAAAGTAATTCCACTAAACCAGAAATCAAGTCTGTCACCTGGCCACTTTGTGATGCTCTAGCCAGTGAAGCAACAGGCAAAGAAGGCAGTTACTACACTGGCTGGAATGATTAATCATGACCAAAAGGAATAATTGGGTTCTACTCCACAGAGGAGGTAAGGAGGAACGTGTCTGTAATGCAGACAGTTCCCTGGGGCACTTCTTAGTATTTTTCTGTCCTCAGAGTTAAGTCAGTGGAAACTACAGAAACCCAATTCAGGCAAGATTTCTAGTGACCAGACCATTTGGGAGTGAAGGTTTGGGTCACACAGAGGAGTGCAGGCACCACCAGTGGTGCATAACCTGGGCACAAAGGGAACTTTGGCTGATAGTAGAACTTGTTATAATCAATGCGCTAGTGGTAAAGAACCTACCTGCCGACGCAGGAGACTTAAGAGACGTGGGTTGGATCCCTGGGTCAGGAAGATCCCCTGGAGAAGGAAATGGCAACCCGCTCCAGTATTCTTGTCTGGAGAATCCCATGGACAGAGGAGCCTGGCGAGCTACAGTCCATGGGGTGACTGAAGCGACTTAGCACTCACAGTAGAAGAACTTATTGTAATTGCCAGCTATGACCATGTACTATTTAGAGAACTGAGTATTGTGATAGTTGAGCATTTTTCCTTAATTGAATACAATTATTTGTATTAACCAATAATTTTTTCTTCTCCTTTCCCAATATCCTAACATAATAGTAGTTTACTTTATAGCTCAGTATTTACATTACTTACATAGCAAATAAGGAGTGGAAGTCATCTGGAAGAAGACAGGTGGTTAAGAAGAGAGATTGACATCAGACAAAGGAGGATTTTTGCATTCATTTTTGGGTAAAGGATTACCCTGCTTTTGTTGTATGCCGCATGTTCAGTAGAGATATGACTTTGCTATCATTTCTATTTGGAAATTAAGTGTGGCTTAAAGACATGTGTATGGCAAGTGGACAAGGTGTGGTTTTATAATGTGTCAACTTGTCCAGGTTGAATTGTTTCCCAGAACTCCCTTCCCTGAATATTTCCAGTCTGGGTGGGCCACAAGAGATATTTTTGTGTAGGATTTGGAATGCAAAAGTGAGGAAGCAGCCCTTTTGTATGACAAATCTTGGATGACAGAAATGTTCATTGTCTTGATTGTGTGATGATTTCAAGGGTTATACATATGTCAAAATTGATCCAATTGTGCATTTTAATATGTGATATTTAATATTTCAATGATGTGACAATAAAGTTATGAAAAAAAATCTATACCTGGAGAGGAGGCTAGCACAAGTTCTGATGCTTTGCAGACATTTGCACTAAACACTGCGTGATTTTTTTCACTCTTTCTTCTAAAGCGTTTCCCTCTCCTTAGGTGACTCCTTCTCTCTCAGTCCCACCATGGTGACAGAGACATGTGATCCAAGCCATGCAGGTCATGTTACTGTCTCCCCTGTCACCGAGATGTGCCTGTACACCAAGCCAAGCCTCTTGGTGTCCTTCAAGATGAAAATGGAGCTGGCCAGGAAGACATCTTCTCTCTCCTGTTAAAACCCTTGGGATGAGCCCAGGGCTGCTGGAAGCTTGTTTTCACTGTATGTGGAGTTTTCTGACTGCACTTAGGACAAAGCTGAGGTGGAGTGAGGAAAGATGAAGAAAGGGGCAGAGAGAAGAGGGCTGGGGCGGGAGGAGAAGGAGACAGGAAGAGAGGGAGGGAGGAAAGATAGAATGAGAGGAGGAGGGAAGGATGGGAGGGAGGGAGAGATGCTTAGATGTGGAATCAGGCCCCCAGGAACCAGCTTTACCTCTGCCCTTCCTAGACTGGAGACATCTGAGCCAGTAAACTTCCCTCTGGCTTAACTATGATTCAGGTTTCTGTCATTGCCAACAGAAAGAGTCCTGACTGATGCAGTATTTATTTAGTACCTTTCTTTTAGACTGAGGTGAGAGGTGAGATGTGTATTACTCTCTTTTGCCCACCGCCTTCTTGTTGTTTAGAAAGTATCTCTTTTTGTTCCAGGCCGGGTACACAAAGGACAAAATTTCCTTAGCACGCATTTCTTTTGAGGTCTTTTCTCTCTTCTCTTGTCTTTAATGTTCTTTTTTCCCCCCTTAAAGTTTGTTTGCCTTCTGTGATGCCCTCTGTACTTTGTACTTGAAGTTTCAGTTTCTGGTGGGTGGGAGGGATGGACGTTTAAAATGAATGAAGCAGTGGAAATCCGCATTTTTGCTTCTCCCAACCATGCTGTACTGGTTTGAGTGTAGGGTGACCAATTATTCATTTTCTTAGCTGAGCCCTAATAGTAGTGAGTAAAAGTCTGCCCTAGAATCTTGGCATATCATGTTCTGTCATTCTTAGTTTAAAATGCAGATGCAGGGACTTCCCTAGTGGTCCAGTGGTTAAGACTTCACCTTCCAATGCAGGAGTTGAGGGTTCGAACCCTGGTCAAGGAGTTAAGATCCCACATGCACTGGGGCCAAAAAAAGCAAAACAAAAAAACAGAAGCAATATTGTAACAAATTTGATAAAGACTTTAAAAAGATGGTCCACATTAAAAAAAAACTGATAAAATGAAGATATACAATTTCATGCTTTTTTTTTTTTTTTGGTGGATATTATCTTGGGATATGCATGGAAATTTGGGAAGAGATGAGCCAAGTGGTGCTTGGGCCCTTCCTTGTTCAATGAGAAGCCTGGCAACTTGGCCTTTTAACATATGAGTTATTCCCTATCTCTGTTGGATTTGTAATGCTTCTCTGGTGGCTCAGTGGTAGAGAATCCACCTGCAATGCAAGAGATGCAGATTCGATCCTGGCATTGGGAAGATCCCCTGGTGTAGGAAATGGTAACCCACTCCAGTATTCTTGCCTGGAGAATCCCATGGACAGAGGAGCCTGGCGGGCTACAGTCCTACAGTACATAGGGTTGCAAAGAGTCAGACACAACTGAGCACAAATGAGTGAGGTTTTCTTTGATGGTGAAATGTCAATTGCCTTAAGGGGATAGAGGAGAGATATTTCTGGAGAAGAAAAACAGCCCAGGATCACCCCAGGGACCGTATGTATTCAGTCTATCAACTCTGTGGTGTTGGTCTTGTTTCTGAAAAGTCAGAGGGCAGAACATAGAGGAATAATATTTGGTGAGACTCTGGGAGTGGGGTGGGGGATTCCCTGATAGCTCAGTTGGTAAAGAATCCATCTGCAATGCAGGAGACCCTGATTCAATTCCTGGGTCAAGAAGATCCGCTGGAGAAGGGATAGGCTACCTATTCCAGTATTCTTGGGCTTCCCTTGTGGCCAGTTGGTAAAGAATCCACCTGCAATGCAGGAGATCTGGGTTCGACCCCTGGGTTGGAAAGATCTTCTGGAGAGGGGAAAGACTACCCACTCCCGTATTCTGGCCTGGAGAATTCCATGGACTGTGTAGTCCATGGGGTCGCAAAGCATCAGACACGGCTGAGCGACTTTCACTTTCACTGGGAGTAGGGGCACCCATCTCAGCAACAGAAAGCCTATGGAAACCTTCCCAGAATAGACTTGGAGGGTCCTCTCCGTTTTTGCTTCTCAGATGCTTCTTGCTGGTCAGTGACTTCCCGTGACAGTACTAGCTAGGGAGCCAAGTGGTGGTCAGACAGAGGCTGAGAGGTTGGCAGAAAAGTCATGGAAGAGGTAACTTGCTCCTGGGATATTTATATTTAGGGACTTAATATATTTTTTCCTGAGAAAGTCCTGGCTTTATAATTGGATGCTCACAGTAAGACAGTATTCTTATCTGAATTTAGAATTGTTGAAGACGTGTTGTCCCTGTTCTACATGGTATTTCTGCAAGTCTCATGCATGTGTGCTTGTCACTTCAGTCATGTCTGACTGTTGGCAACCTTTTAGACTGTAGCCCACCAGGCTTCTCTGTCCACGGGATTCTCCAGACAAGAATACTGGAGTGGGTTCCATGCCCTCCTCCAGGGGATCTTTCCAACCCAGGGATTAAACTCTTGTCTCCTGCATTGCAGGCAGATGCTCTATACTGAGCCACCTGGGAAACCTGAAAGTCTTATATACCTCCCTAAAAGGAGCAAATGGACTTAATTTTGGGCAAAGGAGCCTACAGATGGTGTTTGCAGAGCTCAGTTGGGCAGAAGGTGCAGTTAAAACTGGTTCTAAAAACCTTTCTGACACCGCACTGACCACAGGGCTCTGAGAATCACACTAGAATTCCACCCATGATCTTAAAACTCATAAAAAAAAGAAATTATATAATAAAATTTGAAGTCAGAATAGTTGTGATAAGTGCTGCAATATTTCTTCCTTATATTCTGTCAGAAAAAAATCTGCTTTTCATAATGGACATTTAGTTAATTGCCCTGCTGCTGGCTGGATCGCTTTGTCTGTATCATATCAGGCATCTCTTATTTATGCCCAGAAAGATGATCCTGAAAGAGTGGATTTCTAAATGAACAGTATTTACACTCTTGGATTCAGGATGTGGAAGAATGCATAGCAAACTTTTACTCTTTGTTGCTTCTCCTTGCTTCCATATGCCTTTCAACTAGTGGGTGAAAATAAAACTTAATGATTAATAATCTATGTGGAACTTCTTAAAATTTTGAACATAGGTGCATAAAATACATTAAGAGGTAGTTAAATTCAGGTCAACAAGATAGAAACCTTCTCAGACCTCTCAAATAATTATAGGTAAATTTACTAGGGAATTTTGAATGTGAATTTTAATTGGTTTAGTAATGTTTCCAGTCACTATTTATTATGTAACTTAAAAATTATACAGTATCTTGCTGGTGTTTTGTAGAGCCAATATTGATATGATTTATTTGTGAAATAAAGTGAGAAAACTGTACCGCTAATCTTCATGACTCAGTCATAAATCTTTATACTCTTTTGCAATAAAATGCATTTCCAATAATGCTAAATATACTTTCCATGGCATTTTAGCCTCTTGGGCCTTGACCACTCCACGTTCTTAAGATCATGATATATGTTCCCAAATGAACCAGATGTTCTTTAGAGTCTGAAATAGAAGATCTCATTAAAATGGGTATGTGAGGGTGGGATGATTTGGGAGAATGGCATTGAAACATGTATAATATCATATATGAAATGAATTGCCAGTCCAGGTTCGATGCAGGATACAGGATGCTTGGGGCTGGTGCACTGGGATGACCCAGAGGGATGGTACGGGGAGGGAGGTGGGAGTGGGGTTCAGGATGGGGAACACGAGTACACCTGTGGCAGATTCATGTTGATGTATGGCAAAATCAATACAATATTGTAAAGTAATTAGCCTCCAATTAAAATAAATAAATTTATATTTAAAAAAATGGGTATGTGCATATGTATATGTGTTCTGCTATATTTAGAGCAATTTATTTTTTTCAAACAGTATAGATGCCAAGGATTGCCTATTATTTATTTATTTCTTTAAGCAGTTAGCCCTGGACAAAATAACTGTGAGCAAGTCAAACTCATCACATCTGGGGACTATGCCAATAATGTTGAACAAAGGTGCTTTCTCGGTCTTGGCCTTATGTGCTTTCAAACATTCAGCAACCTACATTATGAGCTGGATTTAATTTACTTGGTAGAACTTGTGAAAATACTACAAGGGAAACAAGATATTCTCTGCATTCAGGGTTAACAATGGAGCAATACAAACAGTCCAACACATGAGGAAAAACATCAGTCAGTCGGTTCAGTTGCTCAGTCATGTCCAACTCTTTGCGACCCCATGGAAGTCAGAATGCTGGGCTTCCCCGTCCATCACCAACCTTCCGGAGCTTGCTCAAACTCATGTCCATCGAGTCATTGATGCCATCCAACCATCTTATCCTCTATCCTGCCCTTCTCTTCTGCCTTCAATCTTTCCCAGCATCAGGGTCTTTTTCAATGAGTCAATTCTTCACATCAGGTGGCCAAAGTATTGGAGCATCACGTTCAACATCAGTCCTTCCAATGAACACTCAGGACTAATCTTTAGGATAGACTGCTTTGATCTCCTTGCAGTCCAAGGGACTCTCAAGAGTCTTCTCCAACACCACAGTTCAAATGCATCAATTCTTCGGCGCTCAACTTTCTTTATGGTTCAGCTCTCGCATCATAAAACTATAGCTTTGACTATACGGACCTTTGTTGGCAAAGTAATGTCTCTGCTTTTTAAGATGCTATCTAGGTTGGTCATAGCTTTTTTTCCAAGGAGCAAGTGTCTTTTAATTTCATGGCTGCAGTCACCATTGGCAGTGATTTTGAAACCCAAGAAAATAAAGTCTGCCGCGCTTTCCATTTTTTCCCTATTTGCCATGAAGTGATGGCACCAGATGCCATAATCTTCACTTTTTGAATGTTGAATTTTAAGCCAGCTTTTTCACTCTCTTCTTTCACTTTCATCAAGAGGCTCTTTAGTTCTTCACTTTCTGCCATAAGGGTGGTGTCATCTGCATGTCTGAGGTGATTGATATTTCTCCTTGTACTTCACAGCTGGCATTTCACATGATTATGTACTCTGCATATAAGTTAAATAAGCAGGGTGACAATATACAGCCTTGGCCTAATCCTTTTCAACTTGGAACCAGTCTGTTGTTCCATGTCTAAAACCATAAGAATGTTTAAATAAAGATGTGCCAATGCAGAAGAATTCAAGAAACTTCACTAAGATTATTTGTATTTAGAAATTATTTTTATATAGAAATATACATAAAATATCAGTATTAACCACTGTCTGAGTTACCTCCTTAAAGATACATTTGTGGTTGTTAATAGCAGTGAACCACAGGCTGGATCAAAACACATTTGTACACACATTTCTTTTATAGAGTGCATATCATCTTAAGTATTAATCTTAAGATTCATAACGAAGTCTCACCACTTCAAAGAGATGAAATCTTAATTAAAAATAACGTTGTAACTCTTCTTGAATGGACATGAGTTTGAGCAAGCTCCGGGAGATGGTGAAGGATAGGGAAGCTTGGCATGCTGCAGTCCATGGGGTCACAAAAAGTCAGATACAACTGAGCGACTGAACAACAACTTTGTTAATGAGAAAAATCATTTTTAGTTCTCCAGAATGTATTGACTTATAGAATACTTACTGATACCTATGTATCAACCAAACTTTAAGGAATATAATTCTTTCATTCATTTAAAAATATTTATGACAGCTTATTATGTGACAGGCATTCTTCTCGGTGTGAATGCCACACAAATGAACGAAACACACATCTCTGCCTCCAGGGTGCATCATTCATGGATGAGAAAGAGGGCAGGAAACCGAATAAACAGTAATGTGGTCCTTGGAGGGGATGGTTGCTGTGAGGAGGCATAGAGCAGGGGAGAAGGACAGGGAAGACCAGGGGCGAGGCCATCAAGACCTGAAGGAAGTGAGGGAGCTGCCCAGGTGGTACCCAGCCCCAGAGCTTCCTGGGGAGGGGCACTGCAGGAGTCAGGGCCAAACGGGAGGAGTGCCATCTTCAAGGTCCGTGGAGAGCAGAGTCATGGGAGCGGATGATGCAGGGGTAGAGAACTGGATGTCAGGAAGGTCAATGCGGCGGGAGGGGCCAGAGATCAGGTCAAGGCCCTTGGCTTTTATTCTAGATGAGATGGGAAATCTTCCAGCAGGAGAAAGTCACGACAATGATCTGACCTGTATTTTAATAGAATCACTCTGATTAACTTCTTTTTTCCCTTAAATTTTAAATCAAAAAGTTTAAATTAATTTATTTTATATAGTAAATATTAATGTATTTTATATTAGTTATATTATGCATTTATTGCTGGATCATATATTAATTTTACTTTTAATTATTTTGAAGAAATTCCATACTTTTTCCTTAGTGGCTGTACCAATTTACATTCCTATCAACAGTGTATGAGGGTTACCTTTTCTCTCATCCTCACTGACACTTATGTGAATATTTTTTTTAATTTGCATTTCCTTGGTGATTAGTGATGCTAAGCACCTTTTCATGTACCTGCTGGCTCTGTGTGGCTTCTTTGGAAATGTTTCTATTTGGATTTTTGTCCATTTTTCACTCAGATTATTTGCTTTTTGTTTGCTATTGAGTTGTATATTAATTTCCTTATATATTTTGTGTATTAATCCTTCATCAAATATTCAGTTTGCGAATACTTTCTGCCACTCTGTAAGTAGCCTTTCCATTTTGCTGATGATTTCCTCTGCTCTGGCAGCAACTTTTTACTTCAATACAGTCCAGTTTATTTTTCTTTTGTTGCCTGTGCGTTTGATGTCATATCCAAAACACAGTCTTTTCTAAGACCAATGTCAAGGAGCTTTTCCCCAATGTTTTCTTTTTAGGAGTTTTATAGTTTCAGGTCTTACATTTAAGTCTTTAATTCGTTTCAAATTAATTTTTCTAAGTGGTATAAGACAGAGGTCCAGTTTCATTATATTGCATGTGGATATCCAGTTTTCCCAATAGCATTTCTCAGAAAGATTTTTTTTTTCTTGCTTGTGTATTTTTGGCACTTTTATCAAAGATTAGTTGATTCCATGTGTTCTTTTTTTTTTTTTAAATAGACTGTTTTGGTGCTAATATCACTCTTTTTTTTTTTTGAAGAAAACTTACTGTCGTCAAATGTGTGTGTATATGTACATATATATATATATGTCCATGGCGATTCTCCAGGCAAAAATACTGAAGTGAAGATCCCCAACCCAGGGATCGAACCCAGGTCTCCTGCATTGCAGGCAGATTCTACCTTCTGAGTGATCAGCGAAGCCCATCAGTTAGTATACCAGTACTTTATTACCTGCTGCTGCTGCTAAGTGGCTTCAGTCGTGTCTGACTCTGTGCGACCCCATAGATGGCAGCCCACCAGGCTCCCCTGTCCCTGGGATTCTCCAGGCAAGAACACTGGAGTGGGTTGCCATTTCCTTCTCCAACTACTGGTGTAAAAATACAAAATTCCAACATAAAGAATCTTTTATCAACAAATATTTTAATACTTACATACATTTGTGCTGCATCAGATTAAAAGCTTCACTCTGAAGACTCCTTGATATGCCTGTTCACAATCCTTTACAAAAATCAAGCAAATGAAACATTGCACTTCATTGCAGTGCATTACACTCTGTGACATTCTGCATGGGCTCCATCAAGCACAAATTAGCATTTCTTTCCAGGCACAAGTTCCCTTTATGAGAAATGTGAGTACGTGGATTTATTACTGACTCAGAGTCGTCAGAATTTAAGGTCTGTTAAAAATGGGTTTTGGGCCCTTTCTGGTGGGAATTAAAAAAGCTCTAGGAAGCTAGAGCTGGGAAATAGAATAAGGAATAATAGGAATCATAAAACAAGAAAAGTAAGGAAACATCTGCAGGGTATTTGCCTCCAGCTCAGGTACCCCTGCTCTATCACTCCTGTGGATTCTTCCTGGCTTGACTAAATTTTTTTTTTTAACAGCTTTGTGCTCAGTCATTCAGTCATGTCCAATCCCCTGGACTGTAGCCCGCCAGAGTCCTTTGTCCATAGAATTCTCCAGGCAAGAATACTGGAATGGGTTGCCATTTCCTCCTCCAGGAGATCTTCTCCATCCAGGGATCAAACCTGGGTCTCCTGCATTGGCAGGTGGATTCTTTATCACTGAACCACCAGGGAAGTTCAGCTTTATTGAGAGGTAATTTGCACACCATACCATTAATGCATTTTATGGGTATAACTCAAGGAAAGTTTTTAGTGGTGTCGCAAGGTGGTCTGGCCTGATTTTTCACCCCCACATCCCACTCAGCTCCTTTCTTTAACCCAAATTCTCCAAACCTCTTCCAACTCTGTTTTTTTCTCCTTCAAGTAACTCACTTAATAGCATCATTAACGCTTGTTCAATCAAGCAAGGAGACCCAGGTTAAGTAGATGGCATGCTTCTCTTCTTGCCCAGTGAGAAAAATCCAGTTTATTCTTCCTCCAAAGTGTTTCTCAATTCTGCCTCCAAAGTCTCAGTTCTCTCCCTTGAAACCCACTCAGGTCGGAGCCATGTTTCAGGCCTCCCTGAATTCTCACATGAACTGATGTGAAGGCTGCCATGTGATTTTCCACTGGTAGACCCTTCCCAGCTTTCATTGACTCATGTCCTGGACTCCCTGAGCCCAAATCTGTTCATCTTTCTCTTGTGTCTCTCAGCAACTACGAGGTCAGTGTAGACACTTGCTGCTTACCTGGGACCTTTACCATCTGGCTTCAGTCCACACTTCCCATTGCAGTTCCTACCCCTTTCCTGGTCATCCATTCTAAAATTTCCACCACGCTTCTAAACTACAAGGCATCAGTGTATTTAGGTACATGGGCTCTCTTATACATATTTATCTTTGCACCAAGATTACTCCTTTCCTCTCTTTTCTCTGTTCCCTGCCTGGGGAATTCTTCCATATCCTCCATACACCAAACATGATACCAGCTTGGTGAAACCTTTCCTGAATACTCAGGACTGTGTGCTCAGATGTCCCAAGCTGCTACTGCACTCTGCAAAAACTTCTTTTTCTGTGTGGATGTTAAACTGCAATAAGCTCTTTCAACTGCTGGGGGAAGTTCTTTAAGACCAGGGACTGCCCTGTCTAACTCAGTAGGTCCTGCTATTCTGAATTCATGGAAAGGCTTGATATGTGATGCTGAGTGAATGAAAGTCAGTATTATCTTCAAGGTCATCTTCAGTACAGTCGATGTCACAGTGATTTCCCTGGAGGTCCAGTGGTTAAGACTCCATGTTTCCAATGCTGGGGGCATGAGTTTGATCCCAGGTCAGGGAATTAAGGCTTCACTGGTGGCCCAGATGGTAAAGAATCTGTCTGCAGTATGGGAGACTTGAGTTCAATCCCTGGGTTGGGAAGATGGCCTGGAGAAGGGAATGACAACCTACTCCCAGCATTTTTGCCTGGAGAATTCCGTGGACAGAGGAGCCTGGGTACAGTCCATCGGGTTGCAAATAGTCAGACATGACTGAGTGACTTTCACACACACACACTCAGGGAACTAAGATCCTACATGCTGCAGGGCCAAAAAAAAAAATCAGTGTCACATTTTTTTAGAAACTGGCCAGGTGACATCTTCGGTACTGATCTGGTTTGGAATTTTTATCTCTATGCTGATTTCTCACCATTTTTTTTTCCTTCTGGCTGTGCAACATGGCTTGTGGGACCTTAGTCCCCCAACCAGGGATCAAACATGTGCCCTCAGCAAGAAGAGTACAGAGTCCTGACTACTGGACTGCCTGGAAATTCCCTTTTCTCATTTCTTCAATATTTAAGAATATTTTTCCCATTAGGCAGAAAGAGGGACATCTGGTCCCTTTTTCAGACCGAGCTTGTTTAGGACTTGCCTGGTAGGAGAGAAGAAGCCATGTGTCCCTTCTCTGGACTCCCAGGCCCATGGAGTCCAGTTGTCCTTGGAATCCAGGAAATCGGTGAGAATGGGGTGGACGGGAAAAGAAGCTGGAAGGTAAGACTAAAAATAAAGAGAACTTTTAACAAATTTATTGAAGGTTTGGGGAGAATAGAGATGAAGAGAGAAGAGTGATATGCTGTGAATGACATTAGATTTTGAGCATTAATTATATTTAAAAAATCCATTCCTCAGTAAAATGCTTAGAATGTAACAACCAGATGGTATATTTTGCTTTTTATGATTTTTAACATTTACATTCCTGCTGGTTTTATGAGGAGTTATTTGACTTTTAGTGACTCAGATTTCCGATTGAGGATTGTGGTTGACATGGTTTAGGGCATCACCCACCACCCATGTGCACTCCTGGGGAGAGATTCCTCACACAGCATCTCCATTCCAGGTGGTGCATTTTTTCCCCCACCACAGGATCATTTCTTAACCCTTTCTCTTCTGTTCTGGGGAGGGAACTGACAAGAACCTCAAGGGCAGCCAATCTATAATCTCTGACTGTAGCTCTGCTTCAAAAAAATAAGATGGGGCAATCAGACTTTTGTGTCTTGGAGTAAGCCACTGGGAAAGAAATTTCCAAAAGCTATTCAGAGATGAATGGAGTTAGTAGCCATTCAAACCCAAGCCATTAGTGAATGTGAAGAAGCACACAGAGCATAGATGAACAGAGACACAGGCATTGTTTTTTGTCCAGTCACTCAGTTGTGTCTGACTCTTTGTGACCCCATGGGCTGCAACACACCAGGCTTCCCTGTCCTTCACTATCTCCTGGAAGTTGCTCAAACTCATGTCCATTGAGTTGATGATGCCATCCAATCATCTTATCCTCTGCTGCCCTCTTCTCCTTTTGCCTTCAATCTTTCCCCGCATCAAAGTCTTTTCCTATGAGTCGGGCTTTCACATCAGGTGGCCAGGGGATTGGAGCTTCGGTAACAGTTCTTGCAATGAATATTCAGGGCTGATTTCCTCTAGTATTAACTAGTTTGAATAAGTGATATTAAGAATACAAAACAGCCAAAAGAGAAAACTCAGTTTATTACAGTTTCCAGGCAAGAAAGACCTACATTTGGAAACACATCAGTATAGCAGCAGTCTATATCTGTATCTTTATCTTTATCTATATCTATATCATGTTGGGTGAATGAATAGGGTTTTGACTAGCTCAAACAGAAGTGGGAAGATTATGGCAAGACCTATCAGAGAAGGAAAAAAGTTCCATTGTCCCCAGACTGAACTGAGGGTGTGTCACCATGCTCACCATTCTAATTTGTCTCAGAATACCCAAGTGGCGCAGTGGTAAAGAACACAACTGTCAATGCTGGAGATTGTGAATTCGATCCCTGGGTCAGGAAGATCCCCTGGAGTAGGAAATGGCAACCCACTCCAGTATTCTTGCCTGGAGAATCCCATGGACAGAGGAGCCTGGAGGGCTACAGTCCATGAGATCCCAAAGAGTAGGACATGACTGAGGACCATAGTATTAGTACAATGTATTTAGTTTGTTTTTGTAGCCCCTAATGTGGTTTTAAAGACTAAGTTCTCAAGGTCCTTAACTTTATAGAATAAAGCTTTTCAATATATGTCCTTGATGCTGATATGACTGAACAGAACAAGGTTTATTAGTTTGCTAGTCTTAGAACTTATTAAACAGAGAAATTTCTACAAATTTACACAGCATACACATGTGCTTGTACCACCTTGCCCTTAAGTGCAGTAACTTTATCAAAGTATTAAGGAATCATGAATATGCTGTTAAAGAATGGACATCAAACAATAATGACCCACAAAAACAAGTTACTGTTTGTTTCTCAGGCCATAAATGAGAATAGACATTCACAAGTGCATGCTTGTGGTTACTGTTGCTCTTGATTTAACCTGACACTATTGGATCTGCATGGTGGTGGAGTTATAAGAAACTATTTCATAAACCCTACAACTATGTCTGAATTCTGATTATGATGGGGCCCATAATGGAGGTCAGTCAGCCCACTTGGAGGTCATTCATCATTCCCTTATTTCCTAGAGACAGTTTCAAAATGGAGAAATTTGTAAGGACCCTGCTCAAGTGGAACTTTAGCTATAATCAGGGAATCACAGAAGCTCCAAAATTGCACTGAGCTGCACAAAGTTTTCTGAGAAAGATTTCTAAGTTCACATTTACAGAGTATGTTCATGGCATCCTTATATGAGATCACATTTAGGACATATCCCTATATTTGAATTCCAAGTTTTCACCAGACTATATTAATGACTCTTCAAGTTGAAAATATTATTTTGTAGACATTAATCAGGCTGTTGGCTTCCCAGGTAGTACTAGTGGGTAAAGAACCCAATGCAGGAAATAAAAGACACGAGTTTGATCCCTGGGTCAGGAAGATCCCCTGGATGAGAGCACAGCAACCCACTCCAGTATTCTTGCCTGGGGAATCCCATGGACAGAGGAGCCTGGTGGGCTACAGCCTAGAGTCACAAAGAGTTGGACATGACTGAAGCAACTTAGCACACACACATGCAATCAGGCTGTATTGTTGGTCCATTCTTTAAAAAATTGCATCATCTTTAAATGCATTTAAATGCATTAGATTCAAGATCCATGAAAAACAACTCTGGAGAGGAATTTTAAACTTTAACCTCACCACAAAATGCTTAGTCTGTAAGAGGAAGTGTCATGACGACTTTGTCATTATCTACTTTCAGTAGGTTTGGAAATAACATTCAGATATGATAATCAAGATTAAGTCCTAAGAATGCATTATAATCCAGGGAAACTTCTTTCTTCTTTCAGTTCAGTCCAGTTCAGTTTAGTCGCTCAGTCATATCTGACTTGCGATCCCAAGGACCGTAGCACGCCAGGATTCCCTGTCTATCACCAACTCCCAGAGCTTGCTCAGACTCATGTCCATTGAGTTGGTGATGCCATCCAACCATCTCATCCTCTGTCATCCCCTTCTCTTCCTGCTTTCAATCCTTCTGAGCATCAGGGTCTTTTCCAAGGAGTCAGTTCTTCATATCAGGTGGCCCAAGTATTGGAGTTTCAGCTTCAGCATCAGTCCTTCCAATGAATATTCAGGACTAATTTCCTTTAGGATTGACTGGTTTGATCTCCTTGCAGTCCAAGGGACTCTCAAGAGTCTTCTCCAACACCACAGTTCAAAAGCATCAATTCTTTGGCGCTCAGCTTTCTTTATAGTCTTTATAGTCTATATTCTTTATAGAATAAACTCTCAACTTTCTTCTTTACATAGAAATATTGACTTGAAGGTAAGAACAGTAACAATTATAGAAATGAAGTTAAGCATTGCAATCTGATACATTCATTTTTACCCAGGAGTGTTCTCCTGAATTTAATGATGTTTCATAGACACTAAGAGTATTTTCATAAGTGGATTCTTCTTAGCTAAGAACTAGTACATCAACATTTCTACAAAGAAATCCCTTGAAAATATTTTTTTTTCTGTTATTTGAGTATAACTCAAGCTCTCTCAACTTATTTTTCTTTTTTACTAAACGATTGGAATGAAAACAGAACATATGTTTAACTTATGGATACTTCTAGTGAAGAGTAATTATTAACATCATTAGACAAAATGGCATCAACTTTGTGAGAAAGCAAATTATTGTATTACCTCCTCGATCTAATTAAATCCAAATAATTTTTTTAAAAGGCAGAATTTGAGACACAAGAATTTTCTGTCAGTGAGAATTCATAAATCTGATTCAATGCCATTTTGGAGACCCGCTAAGAATAAGAGAGTTCTGATTTGAACATTTTCCAAGTTCAACCATGCCTGACCTGGTTCCTTGGGGTGAGGAAGTTATTGCTAGATGCATTCCTGAAGATGTGGGGTAAATGATATTCCCTCAGAACTCTCCAAGTCCTAAGTTATGAGTCTGTGTGGGAGTTGGGAAGTGGCCAAGGGTGCTTGTGTGGAGGGGATGATTCTGTGTGCAGATAAACATCTGCAGAAGCTACCAGTTCTGCCTGGTGACAAGTTTGAGTGTGTTCCATCATTTTTCACTGAGAGTAAGTTCCTCGCAGCAGAATGAGCTGCAGAAGCAGCTCTGTTTCCTGGAAAGAGGGTGGGAGCAATGGTCTCTCTGTTCACGGGGCAGACTAGAGAAAAAGTGAGGATGAGAGAAGAAGCGGGAGGAGTCCTCTGAACTCTCCTCACCGAGTCTGGGGAAGGCAGGGTGAGCTCCTCAGGGTTCTTATGAGAAAGCAACGCTGAGGCCCTGATGGAAATTTATAATGACTAAATAGTTTAGCAACAAAATACAGTAAGTCCCCTACAAATGAACTTTGAAGTTGCAAAGTTTAAAAAATGTGAACATGTGCTTGCGTGTCCAATTGTGTAAGTTCATGTGCCTGGCATACATTGTCACGTGCGTGCATTCTTGACAAAGGGTTGTGCTTTTATACACTTTAGTGCAGTAGTACAGTATCTTTATTTCAAGCCCAGGAGGGACCCAAGCATCACTGGATCATTTTTTCAGAAGGGTAGGTAGAATTGAAACCAGTAAAGAGCCAGAACCTGTGCCATCAAGGTCAGGCATGTGTGATATTTCAGCTTGTCCTCCATCTCCTATTGCTGAAGATCCTTCAGCTCTACCATCTCCTGCCTCCTCTCCCTCCTCCAGTCATTTACTATTCTTGCCTATTTACTCAATGCCAGCTCCTGTATGCCAGCTATTGTACTATACAGATGTACTATTCAAAGTACTGTACTGTAACATTAAAAATATTTTTGGTGTGTGTGTTTGTTTTTTCTGTATTATTTGCATGAAAAGTAAACCTATTACAGTATAATATCGTATAGCTGATTGTGTTATTTGGATACGTAGGCTAAATTTGTTGAACTTATGAACAAATTGGACTTACGAACATGCTCTGGAAAAGGAACTTATTTGTATGTAGGGAACTTATTGTGATGTAGACTTGGAATGGAGTTGGTCAGAGGAGGAACCAAAGGACAAGAAGAAGGAAAAGAGAAAGAGAAATGGAGAAAACCCTGAATGGCCATTTCAGCACATGCTGGTACAAACTAAGCCTTGAGTCTCAAAAAATTTCACTTCAAATAAAGAAATAAAAGGAAGGAAAAAATCTGAGAATCTCTCGAAAAATTTCAGTCAAGTTTCAAATTTATGTACCTTCCTCCTCCCCCCCCCTAGCCTTTATCTTAAATTCAAGAGGAATGCAACCTTTCCTTGATGATTTTTTCCAGAATTAAGTACTTTAAAAAATGGTAGATTAAAGAGAGTTGCAAAGGTCTGGGATTCATCAACCGGAGATCTAAGAAAGTAGGGTTTTTCTTTGTTTTGAAGTTTTCACAAAAAACTGTCTTCCATTTTTCAGTTTGGATCCTGTTTAAAAAGGTGCAAAGCATAATAGTAAGAGTTTTTCCATGAATTCTTCTCAGTTTGTACAACATAGGAAATCTTAGAGAGTTGGGGGGCGGTGGTGGAAAGGGCAGATTAAAGCTCCCTCCCATAACTTAATTTCTGCTTTTATAGATCAAGTTTTGAGAAGATGTATAGAGGAAGAACTCCAGTACAACAGTGGTCCCCAGCCTTTTTGGCACCAGGAGCTGGCGTCTTGGAAGACAGTTTTTCATGGACTGAAGGAGGCAGAGGATGGTTTCAGGGTAATTCAAGTGCATTACATTTATTGTGTACTTTATGTCTAGAATTATTACATCATCCCCACCTCAGATCATCAGGCATTAGATCCTGGAGGTTGGGGACACCTGCAGCAAAGGACCAGCCTGGAAATTTTTTGTATTTTCAAAATAGGTGGAAACCTGGGTAAATAATGGTTTCCTTTCTTCCTGTGTTAAAAATTGTGTCCACATACTTGTACATGTATGGCTGAGGCCCTTCCCTGTTCACCAGAAACTATCAAAACATTGTTTGTTAATTGGCTATACCTCAATATAAAATAAAAAGTTAAGAAAGAAATTGCATCTTTGAACCATAGTAGGTACTTGTTTAAATTGAAGAAAAGTAAGGAAAACCACTAGACTATTCAGGTTTGATCTATATCAAATCCTTTATGATTATACAGTGAAAGTGTATTAGATCTGATAGACAAAGTGACTGAAGAACTATGAACGGAGGTTCATGACATTGTACAGGAGTCCGTGATCAAGATCATCCCCAAGAAAAAGAAATGCAAAAAGGCAAAATGGTTGTCTGAGGAGGTCTTACAAAGAGCTGAGAAAACAGAAACTAAAGGCAAAGGAGAAAAGGAAAGATTCATACCCATCTGAATGCAGAGTTCCAAAGAATAGTAAGGAGAGATAAGAAAGCCTTCCTCAGTGATCAGTGCAAAGAAATAGAGGAAAACAATAGAATGGGAAAGATTAGATATCTCTTCAAGAAAATTAGAGATACCAAGGGAACATTTCATGCAAAGATGGGCACAAAAGAACAGAAATAGTATGGATATAACAGAAGCAGAAAATATTAAGAAGAGGTGGCAAGAATACACAGAAGAACTATACACAGAATTATACACAGAAGAAAAAGATCTTTATGATCCAGATGACCACAATGGTGTGATCACTCACTTAGAGCCAGGAATCTTGGTATGCAAAGTCAAGTGGGCCGTAGAAAGCATCACTATGAACAAAGCTAGTGGAGGTGATGGAATTCCAGGTAAGCTATTTCAAATCCTAAAAGATGATGCTGTGAAAGGGCTGCACTCAATATGCCAGCAAATTTGAAAGACTCAGCAGTGGTCACAAGATTGGAAAATGTCAGTTTTCATTGCAATCCCAAAAAAAGGCAATGCCAAAGACTGTTCAAACTACTGCACAATGGCACTCATCTCACATGCTAGCAAAGTAATGCTCAAAATTCTCCAAGCCATGCTTCAACAGTATGTGAACCAAGAACTTCCAAATGTTCATGCTGGATTTAGAAAAGAGAGAGGAACTAGAGATCAAGTTGCCAAGATCTGTTAGATCACAGAAAAGGCAAGAGAGTTCCAGAGAAACATCTACTTCTGGTTTATTGCCTACACCAAAGCCTTTGACTGTGTGCATCACAACAAACTGTGGAAAATTCTGAAAGAGATGGGAATACCAGACCACCTTACCTGCCTTCTGAGAAATCTGTATGCAGGTCAAGAAGCAACAGTTAGAATCAGACATGGAACAATGGACTGGTTCCAAATTGGGAAAGGAATACATCAAGGCTATATATTGTCACCTTGTTTTTTTAACTTCTATGCAGAGTATATCATGTGAAATGCTGGGCTGGATGAAGCTCAGTTGGAATCAAGATTGCCAGGAGAAATATCAGTACCCTCAGATATGCAGATGACACCACCCTTATGGCAGAAAGTGAAGAAGAACTAAAGAGCCTCTTGATGAAAGTGAAAGAGGAGAGTGAAAAGTTGGCTTAAAAATCAACATTCAGGTAAAAAAAAAAAATCAACATTCAAAAAACGAAGATCATGGCATCAAGTCCCATCACTTCATGGCAAATAGATGAGGAAAAAATGGAAACAGTGATAGATTTTATTTTGGTGGGTTCCAAAATCACTTCAGATGGTGACTGCAGCCATGAAATTAGAAAAGACGCTATGACCAACCTAGACAGCATATTAAGAAGTAGAGACATTACTTTGCTTACAGAGGCCTGTCTATTCAAAGCTATGGTTTTTCCAGTAGTCATGTATGGATGTGAGAGTTGGACCATAAAGAAAGCTCAGCACTGAAGAATTGATGCTTTTGAACTGTGGTATTGTAGAAGACTCTTGAGAGTTCCTTGGACTACAGGGAGATCAAATCAGTCAACCCTAAAGGAAATCGGTCCTGAATATTCACTGGAAAGACTGATGCTGAAGCTGAAGCTCCAATACTTTGGCCACCTGATACAAAGAGCTGACTCACTGCAAAAGACCCTGATGCTGGGAAATATTGAAGGCAGGAGGGGAAGGGGATGACAGAGGATGAGATGGTTTGATGGCATCACCGACTCAATGGACATGAGTTTGAGCAAGCTCTGGGAGTTGGTAAAGGGCAGGGAATCCTTGTGTGCTGCAGTCCATGGGGTCGCAAAGAGTTGGACTGAATTGAGGTACTACTTGCTCAGCAGACATTTCTGACCTTCTAGAAGGTGCTGTGAACTTGGGGTGGACCCCACCTCAGGCAGACACCCCCTATGTGTGGACTCCATGCAGCACTAAGAGGACATTTGGAAGCACCTGAATTCATGCAGTGCCTACCGAAAAAGTTTTTCAAGTGGGTTGACTGGTCTGCAAGCAGAACCAAGAAATTCTCAGTGAGCAGGGTCACTGGCTGTTTCCAAAAGCTAGACCCTCAGACAGATTGTCACCGGAGCCCAGAGGCTCTTCAGCTGTATCCAAGCTTTCCTGTCCCAGTAATAGGCGCCAATCAACCCCAGAATAACTACTTATTATACACTCAGGATGAAGACATCAATTTGATAAAAATGAAAATGGCACATTTAAGCTGTCAACTTATCAAGCCTATTTGTCTCATTACTTTTAATGAAAAAACTCAGATATTCTTTAGTTTTTTCAGGAATACATGAATTATAGTATTTCAAAAGCATAATTTTATTTTTATTTCACAAGAAAGACTGTTAAAGAACAACTTATTTCACATTCTACTGCCAATAAATAGGTTCAGACCAAAATAGAAAAGTTGGTAAATAATGAATATATTTTTAAAATTTTACTTTCATGTAATGACATCCTAATCCATCTTGAGAACTAGCCTTATTGTGAACCTGCTTTACAGAACTACCAAGGAAACATTTTGGTCAGCAAAAATGCAGTTAAACATTTTTTTTCATATTAAAATTTATATGAGTTTGTATTTCTCTCCTTTTTTAGAATAAATGAATTTCCTGTTCTTGTGTAAATGAAGATTCTGATTAGAAAATATTTAATTAATAAAGCCATAGATTGCAGGCAAAATGGCAATTTTCAGAAGAAGGAATAGAGCCTTCAGTCTCTTACTTAATTAAGAATTGATGAGGGTAATCTCACTGATCACACTTAATGACCTCATGTTCCTTCAATGCAGACAAAGGAGCACTGAGCTGAAAAGGGAAGGACTCACACCAAGTCTCAAAGAGTCCTGGTTAGCACTGTTTAACTTACCTACTCCCGCTCTTGCCTGTTTTGCTGATAATAGAAAGGGTGTGTTAAAAAGCCTGCCCTTTAAGTGAAACAGGACAAACAATGGAATGAAAGGAGACTTGTATTTTTCAAACCTTTGAATTGTGCTATATCTCTCTCCCATTAACCTTCTGTTCAGCCCTGAAGACTCATTCACAGGGACTACCCTGGTGACTCAGACAGTACAGATTCTGTCTGCAGTGCAGAAGATGTGGGTTCAATCCCTGGGTCAGGAAGATCCCCTGGAGGAGGGCATGGCAACCCACTCCAGTATTCTTGCCTGGAGAATCCCATGGACAGAGGAGCCAGGTGGGCCACAGTCCCAAAGTGTCGGACACAACTGAATGCTCATGCACAACAGGATTCAAGGGTTTATTTCCCCATCAAAGACCCCTTCCTCCTTTATCGATGCTCTTTTCAAATACTGAACATGACACTGACCTTTTGAGGTCTGCAGCATTTCCAACACCATGGCATTTTCCCATTAAAATGAAATCAGTTTCATCCTTTTCTATAAGAGCTAAAGGAATTGAAAATGATTTAGCAAGTGATCTATATATGCAAGGATAGGAGTCCTTACAGAGATGACTCTGTATTTCCTTGTCTTCCTTCTACACAAAAGTAAACATTCAGAATCCAGAAGGTGGAGCATTATGTTAGAGGAGACACAGAATCAATACAACCATGCCCACCAGTGAAGCATGTGTCTGGGTCGCTTCTCAGGTACTGGGACAGGAGTTGCCACAGCCCAGGGCTCATTACAGCTCTCAGTCCTGTCTGCATCAGGAGCTCAGCACCACCAGGATTTTTTTCCCTCTGTGGTGTTCCCTACACCATCCCGGGAGCAGAAGTACACCTGGGCAGGGGTGCACATCTGTTGATTACATTCTCTGAAAGTGGCACCTTTTCAGCAATTCTCTGATATGATTTGCTGAAATCATGCTTAAAAGATTGTGATTAAACACACACACACACACACACACACACACTAGAGGAAGCCCTGGGAAACGAGATGGTAAGACACATAGGAATCTCTGCCAGCTTGCTGCCTTGTGTCTGGCTGGCTTCCTGATGTGTTAGAGGTTCACTTCCTCTGCCTGGGAATCCACCCATTGTCCTTGATGCAATCTATCAGAACTATCACCCTGGCCCAGGGGAGCCTCCTGTGCTGTGCAGGATTGACTAGATACTTCCTTTATCTTCTCTTGGAGGAGGCACACGCCAGAGGCCTGTGCTGCAATTACAGGCTGCTCTGCCTGCCAGAGGAATGGGGAAGTACGAGGATTAAGTATCACCGAACTTTCTAGACAGGGGAAGGAATGTCTCTAAGGATCAAACAGCAATAGCAACAGCTAAGGAGGAAAAAACAAAAAGATTTCACAAAGTGAAGGGACCAGGAGGAGGGAGCTGAACAAGTGATGCTCCTTGTGCAGGGGGTGGGGTGGTCCTCTTATCAGTGGGAAGCAGGCTCAGGGCCCAGGAAGAGCAATGGCCCTGCTCTGGGAGGAGGTTGTCATGGCAACCAGGGACCTCCTCCAGGGATTGTTACCTGCATGGATCTTACAGGGAATTATAGCGGTGGTAGTGGTTTAGTCGCTAAGTCGTGTCTGACTCTTTGTGACCCCATGGACTGTAGGCAGCCAAGGTCCTCTGTCCTCGGGATTTCCATTTCCTTCTCCAGGGGATCTTCCTGACCCAGGGATTGAACCTGAGTCTCCTGCATTAGCAAGTGGATTCTTTACCACTGAGCCACCAGGGATGCCCTACAGGGAAGGAGGGCCTGCCAGCTAGGGTCAAACACCTGAAACTTGGAGTGGGAGGAGAAAAGACACCTGGGAAAGACCACACCTGAGTCAAGCTCCTCTGAACTCTTTTTCCTCTAGGCTGTCTTGAGACCAAGAGTAAGAATCTGGCTAAGTCAGTAGAGTAAGAATCCACTACCCTTGTATCTGATCAAATTCCGGTGATATTTGATCCCCTGGGTCTGCCTTCTGCAGCAATACCGTCAGGAAGGTTTAGCTAGAGGCCCCTTCACTCTGGATGTTTCGTCTTAGTCATTCTCACCCTGCTTCTTGGCTGTAAATCCCCACTTTTCCTTGTTGCCATTGGAGTTGAGCCTAGTTCTAAACTGAGATTTCTTTTCCTCCTTTGCAATAATTCTTGTGTAAAATTTTTTTTTTTTATCATTTTAGTTTTCCCCCTCTCTGATTTTTCATTGAGCTAGAAAAACTAGGTGGAGGACAGTAGTTAAGAAAATGAACATTGACAGAGAAAGCTCTAAATGATTCTCAAGAGACATCAGGCCAGGCAATAGGTATGGATGGAAACAAAAGTGAATGTAACATTTCAATTCAGTTCACCAGGTATGAGGCGGTGCTGGACTCAGGAGAGAGCTGGATTAAGGGAGTTAAGAGATGAATGAGCCTGTCCTTCCTCTCATGCAAAGATAAGAAAATTACTCTGTTGTAGGAGAAAAGTATATACATGGCCATTTTCCTTTTTTAATGAATAGATACTTTCAAGCTTTTTTATCACTGACATTATATGTAGTAATAGAAATATGAGATGATACAGAAGAGCAAAATAAAGGGAGTAAAAATCACCCATAATTCCTCCACCTAAGTATATACATACTTCTGATTTTTTTTTCTTCTGTATGTATACTTTTGGGCTTTCCAGGTAGCACTAGTGGTAAAGAAGCCGTCTGCCAATGCAGGAGACTTGGGTTGGCTCCCTGGGTCAGGAAGATCCCCTGGAGGAGAAAATGGCAACCCAGTCCAGTATTCTTGCTGGGAAATCCCATGGACAGAGGAGCCTGGCAAAGAGGTGGACATAACTGAAAGTGTGTGCACATGCACACACAGACACACATTTAATATGTGTTCTCAATAACCTGAAGCAGGGGTTGGCAAACTTGATCTATAAGAGCCAAGAAGTAAGTGTTTTGCGCTTTACAGATCATATGCTCTCAGTTGCAACTATCCAACTCAAACAATATGTAGACAGATGAGCTCCCATAAAACAATCTACAAAAACAGGCAGTGGGCCAGGTTGGGGCCATGGCTGTAGTTTCCAAACGCGTGACTTAAATGAAGACAAAGAATGTGGTTATCAGATGTGCATAGAACACAGAGCTATGAGGGATCTATACTA
The DNA here is from genome assembly GCF_029378745.1 of Bos indicus. NCBI lineage: Eukaryota > Metazoa > Chordata > Mammalia > Artiodactyla > Bovidae > Bos > Bos indicus. The sequence continues at coordinate 24,592,959 of NC_091773.1, read as the reverse complement.
TGATTGAGTGGAGTGCTGGACACATATAAAATAGTAGCTCTCATTGTTATCATCATTTCTACTGCATGATTGAGTTTTTAAATTACCTTGAAAGCATGAAAAGTGAGCAAAAAGCACAAGACTAAAATATGAATGTATGCAAGGCTACTTTTTTTTTTCAAGAAATATATCGGAATGTATAAAATATGGAAACACTTGCCATGAGAGAAGTTCATATGACAAAGCCTATGAGTAGTTTCAATTAAGATGGCAAATTTAGAGGTCTTCCTTGGTGGTCCAGTGATTAAGAATCTGCCTGCCAATGCAGAGGACACAGGTTTGATCCCTGGTCCTAGAAGATTCTACATGCCCAGGGGCAGCTTAGCTCACATGCTGCAAATGCTGAAACCCATACCTTAGAGCCTGTGCTCTGCAACTAGAAAGAAGCCCCACTCGCTGCAACTAGAGAAAACCCGTGGGCAGCAATGAAGACCCAGTGCAGCCAAAAATAAATAAATAATAAAAAAGTTTAAAAAAGGTTATCCCCCTTAAAAAAGATGGCAAATTAGACACACTTATTAATCCATGCACATGTCAAGTCCACAATTATTGGATTATTTAAATATATATGTACATATTTAAGCATATATATGTATGTATGTATATTCCGTCAGGAGCAAGGAAAAGCGACAGAAGAGGACAGCTGGAAAGCTAGAAAGCAGATGGATGAATGGTTACTGGCTCAGTGGACTTGACTTAAGAAAGCTGAATCTCAGCTGGTCTTGGGAAACCTGGAAAGCCTCTGATCCTGGCTGGATAAAATCCTCAGGGCTGAGAGTTGGAAGCACCAAGTGCCCCTGGAAGATGGATGAAAGGGGAGCTAGAATCTGAAAGACAGATTTTTAAGAAATTGGTACTCCCAGTTCTGTCCTCCTTTGGGAAAGGCTGGATGTTAGTCTCTGGGGCAGGTAAACTCCTGAATCTCTGGCTGACCCGGAGGACTCTTGATAGAGCTGAAAGCTGGGATTCTCTATTGAAAACAGGAGGATTATGTGACAGTGTGCACATATTGACAGGGAGATCCCCTTACCACCAAGTCTTCTTCCCCTAGCTAGACCTAGGATGCTGGCCTCTTCATTCTAGGCATGATGCTAAAAACTTGGCCTCTGTGTACCAGTGCCCAATAGAATCTTAGAAGTTTTGGGAGAAGTAGAAAAGAAAAGCTTTATTGCTTTGCCAGGCAAAGGGGAACACAGAGGACTTATGCCCTCAAAAACTGTGTATCCTAACCTGGAAAGACTGGTGAGAAGTTTTATAACAATGGGCTTCCCATGTGGTACAGTGGTAAAGAATCTGCCTGCCAAGGCAGGAGTTGCATGAGATACAGTGTAGGTCCCTGGGTTGAGAAGATCTCCTGGAGGAGGAAATGGCAACCCATTCCAGTATTCTTGCCTGGAGAATTCCATGGACAGAGGAGCCTGGCAGGCTGCAGTCCATAGGGTTAAAAAAGTTGGACACGACTGAGCTCACATTCTCACAAAGAGCTCAAAGATACTGTTCTGTGTATCCCTTGATGTAGGACTAGGACCTGCCCCAAGGCTGTCTTGTTCCTTGGCTGTTCCTTTCTTGTCTCTGCATCCTCTCCCAAATCTTCCCTTTGGAACTCAGGGAAGGTGATGGAGACTAGAATCAGTTCCCTACAAACAAGAAATGGGGGACTTGGTGAAGCTTCCATGCCCAGGAGCCCCGCAGGGTCTCACTTGGTTTTAGGCAGAGATTACAAAATTCTTCTCTGTCAAGCCAAATAACCCTAGGAAAAAAGGTCTAAAGGTATGAACATTGGAGCTTCTCCAACTAGTTGGTTCATTCAGATGGCCCTACAGTGACACCCATAATTGACAAGCCCTGTCCACTTTTGTAGAGCTTCCAATCAGCTTTTTGATACCCAGCCAAGAATCACAGAAAATAAGAGATCAAAACAAGAGCAGGGAAAGAAAAGCAGTTTGGAAGAAACAAAGACAATACAAAAAGAAGGAAAATGTCAAATGTTAAAAAAGTAAAATGAAACGAAACTGAATTATCAGAGAGATAAGGGTAGCCATTTCACTGATGAGCTAAGAATGGGATGTTACCAAAAAAAAGAGCATTTGCAGATCACAATAAGTGCTCTTGGAAATTAAAATTATAATAGCAGAAATGGAAACCTCAATAGAATGTTTGGGAGATGAAGATGAACAAAATTCTCAAAAAGCAGAGCAAAAGACAAAGTTTTGTATAGAAAAGATAAGGAAATTAAGCCTCTTTTGAAAATTTCAGCATTTCAGTAAGAGAGGTCTCAGGGAAAAAGACATATGAAAATAGAGGCAGAAACATTACTAAAGAAGGGATTCAAGACTCTTCCAAAACTGAAGAACTCAAGACGACATGCAAAAATTCAGGAATCTAACTGATATCAGACTTATTCATTGCAGCACTGGAATGGGGAAAGAGCAGAGCAATGCTTTCCAAACTCTGTAGGGAAATAATTTCAGCTTCTATACTTACAGAAACCATCAATTAAGTGAAAAGGTAGAATAAAGACTATGGGGACATTTGAAATCTCAAAAGAAATGACTTTCCATGCAGCTCTGTTTAGCAAGCTACACAGGGATGTGTTCCACCAAAATATGGGAGGAAACATTTCAAGAAAGAGAATGTCATGGGATCCAGGACACAGATCAACACAAAAGAGAAATAAAAGGAATACCCAATATGACAAAAGATGTTTGCGCGAGGAGCTAGGTCTGAGAAGAGGGGGTTAGGAGCTCTGAGAAAGATTCCTTTTAAAAAAAAAATTGTTAACCCGATCAATAGAGAATGAATCGAATGAATCGAGAGGAGGTTTATACAATGGGGGATGAGTTTGGGGTTTATGCGACTGGGGAAGATAAGAACATAGAAAACCAAGCAAACAAACAAAAACAATGATTAACTCCAAGGTCAACAAGAAGGCTTTCTCAGTGATGAATACTACACGACTCAGCTGTGTTGTGTGCTTGTCATGGTGATGTGAACACGAAATGTTTATAAACCCAAACTGTGATCTTGTGCGGTCGGGAGGACAGGAATGTGCAGTGTGTCATAGTGCAAAGAGGTACATCTTTCCCTTTGGTGGTGGGAAGTTGATAGACAAACCTTCAAATGACAAGACGAAGCCACACGCACCTGCTGTTTAGAATAGGGAGGCACGTACCGTAAGAGTCAGCAGAAAGCGCTGGAGTTGTTACATCTGGCGACTGGAAAATAGGGGAATGAAGGAGCCTGGTACTTGCTTTTCTTCTAACGGCTTTCACAAGTCTTCCTGACTCTTTATGCTGTTCAATGACTTTGATTTTAAAAGCCTAAGTTTAAAAAGATGTGGTTTGAATTCAGCTGCTCTTGTATTTCACTTGACCATTCTCATTTCTTCTTCTTCTTTTTAAAAAATGTTTATTTATTTACTTGACTATGCCAGGTCTTAGTTGCAGCATGTGAACTCTTGGTTGCAGCATGTCAGATCTAGTTCCCTGACCAGGAATTGAGCCCGGGTTCCCTGCATCAGGAGCACGTCTTAGCCATTGAGCTACCAAGGAAATCCCTCCCATTTCTTTTTTCACACAGAGTCCTATGGTTGCTTCTACAAAGTCTGTGCAAAACTGGCTGCACACAGACTCCGTGTAGAGTTTGAGTCCCCAGAATCCACAGCACACATAGAGTATTATACCCATGAGGTCCATTATATTTTTATTTTTAATAATATTTAAATTCAAAATAGTACAATGCACATATCATTATAGAAAAAATGCAGAGATGACAAAGAGGAAGAAAATAAAAATAAACCATATTAAACTCTGGATTTCCCTGGTGGTTCAGATGGTAAAGAATCTGCCTTCGATGGAGGAGAACCAGGTTTGATTCCTGGGTTGGCAAGATGACTTGGAGAAGGAAATGACAACCCACTCCAGTATTCTTTCCTAGAGAATCCCATGGACAGAGGAGCCTGGCAGGCTACAATCCATGGTGTCGCAAAGAGTTGGACACAACTGAGTGACTTTCACTTCCCTTCACTTCAGACCTCTGGAAATGATCTTAATAGTTCATTAAAAGCCTTCTCAGATTTTCTAAAAATGTAATCAGACAGATTTGAATCTTATTTTTTTATATTAAGAAAAAAATAATGATTTATTTTCTATCAATACATACATACATCATAAACAACTCAGTCTAACTTTGCATATTTAATTTACTTGGATATTTTATTTTATTTTTTACCTATTATATCATTATTACATGAAAGGGTTTAAGACTTCACCTTCCAATGCAGGGGGTTCAGGTTCGATCTCTGGTTGGGGAGTTTAAGATTCCATATGCCTCTTGGCCAAAAAACCAAAACATAAAAAACCCCAGAAACAATATTGTAACATATTCAATAAAGACTTTAAAAATGATTCACATTAAAAAAAATGAAAAAAAAAAAAAAAGAGAAATAGAACACTGCTGATACTCCAAAATGTCCCATAAACCCAGCCCAAGGCCTGCTGAATCACACCTCCATTTTTTCTCAAGAAGTAAGTGCTATGATGACTTTTATAATAACCGTTTACTGGCTTTTCCTTATAATTATACTATCTATATATGCAACCCTAAATGAGATAGATTTTGAATCAACAAGAATTTATAAGAATGGAAATATATCTTACTTATTTTACCAAGTATTCTTTTTGTAAGTTTCAAATATATTTTTGCCTAGAATTGTAGGTTACTTATTTTACTATTTGAATAATTTTTTAAAAGAGAGGCATTCACAAAATAGCATGCAGAAATTAATGAAATGGATGAGAAGATGAATATAAACTGCTTCACATAAAGAAATGATAAAGTTTAAACTCAGATAAACCATTTAGGGGAACAGGAGAAGTCACTTCATACAGATGAAAGTGTGAAAGTGTTAGTCGCTCAATCTTGTACTACTCTTTGTGACCCATGGACTGCAGCCCATTAGGCTCCTCTGTCCATGGGATTCTTCAGGCAAGAATACTGGAGTGGGTAGCCATTTCCTTTTCCAGGGGGTCTTTCCAACCCAGGGATCGAACCTGGGTCTCCCACATTGCAGGCAGATTCTTTCCCACTGAGCCACCAGGGGAGATCCTCATATAGGTGAGCTACCGCAGAAAAGAAAAGGTGTGAATGAATTCTCATCAGGTCCTGTAGAAACCGCAGTCAGATTCCACTTAAATATAAAAATCACGTTTCTAACAATTCAAGTAATCGAAACTAGAAATATGTGGCTTTGGGGGTGGTGAATTTCCTGTTCTGGAAGTGTTTGTGCAGAGGCCCAGGATGGCTGGAAGATGGAAGTTACAGATGGAACCCCTGCCTTGGGTGGAAATTGGATTAGACAACGATGAAGGCCCCTTGCAACTTCAAAACTCTCCTCCTCTGTGACCTCTCCAGGTACTGGAGGTGACCCTGAAGACCTGGTGACCCAGCGCACAGAGAGCACCTACTATCCGAAGCACCGGAGAGCAGCTGTTTTCAATTTCCACTGTTGACAGACCAAGAGGAAATGGCCTTTGGTTGCTGCAGTGGAAATGTCGGAGGAGCGGAAACGTGAACCCTGAGAGTCTGACGCAACAGAGGAATTGGGGAGGTTTTTGAGAAAGATCGACATTGTCTTTCTGGAATACTTTAGGCATTAGACACCTAGAGGCTATGTACCAAGATCCTTCCCCATTGCACATAGAATGTGAAACAGTGGGAAGAAGATGGGACGAATTGAAAGTAGCACTGAAACATATAGATTACCATATGTAAGATAGCCAGTGGAAATTTGCTGCATGACCCAGGGAGTTCAAATCCGGTGGTCTGTGATAACCTCTAGAGGTGGGGTGAAGTGGGAGGTGTGAGGAAGGTTCAAGAGGGAGGGGACACATGTATACTTATGGCTGGCTCATGTTGATGTATGGCAGAAACCGATAAAATATTGTAAAGCAAGTATCCTCAAAGTAAAAAGAAATAAATTTTAAAAATCTGAAGCAAAATTCAATTCTGATGTTGAAATTATTTTAATAGCCAGTTTTATTGAGAGTAAAAAATTCCAGAAATTAATATACATATTCATGTACTTCATATCATTCAATTCAATTGGTACATTTGCTTATCATAAAGGGAAGTTGTAGGAAGTAACCTACTCTCTGGTCAAAGCATCTTTTTATTAGAATTATAACAAAATTCCTAGTTTCAATGTATTTATTGCTAATAGGTACCACAGCTAGTAAGCTGGAAAATGCAGAATGTCATGTAAAAAAATGAAAACATACAAGCATTCTTTTTTCTTTTAAAGAGTTACTAGGTTTTTCTTTTCTTTTTTAATATTTTTGGCTGTGCCGTGTGGCACGTGGGATCCTATTTCCCTGACCAGGTCTCGAACCCGTGCCCCCTGCAGTGGAAGTGCAGAGCCCTGACCACTGAACCACCAGGGAAGTCCTACAAGCATTCTGAATTGCTGGTTAACTTCTGGTCAAGGAACCATTTTCATGTTTACACTTTGAGGGTCAACAATTCCAGTCCTCTGGTCATTCAGTCAAATGTTAATTTAGTTACTCCTATGAAAGGACTTTTCAGATGGAGTTAAGGTTACTAATCAGCTAACCTTAAAATAGGGAGATTATCTGGGTTTATGGGTTTGGACTAAGTGTAATCCCATGAAATCTTAAATGACAAAGAGGAAGGCAGAGGGTCAGAGTTGAGGGCAGGGGGCAGATGAGAGAGATTCCAAGTGGGTGAGGGACCTTTGAGGGCTTTCAGATGGAGGAAGGGGGCTGTGAGCTTCAGAGTGTGGGGAGGCCCCTAGACACCCACAGACCTCAGTGCTACAGCCAACACCCGAGTGAGCCTGGGAGCAGATTTATCTCTTGAACCTCTGAAAAGTAACACAGCCCCTGGACACCTTGACTTCTGCTCTGTGAAACCTGGAGCTGAGACACCAACTAAGCCCACTGGGCCTTGTGACCTACCCACAGAGAGATGATAAATGTGTATCCTTTAAATTCGGGTGATTTGTTCAGACAGCAAGAGAAAACTAAGATAAAGAATTGCATAGAAATTTAACAACATTTCAACCCTGTAAATAAGAACCAAGACACAAAAAGGAAAAAAAAATGAAAAGAAAAGAAACTAAGAATATTACTTTTTTTCTGAGAACACATATCCACAGCCACCTGGAGTGGCAACTTTTCTGTCGGGACTACAGTAAACCAGAAATCTGGTTCAGTCCCTAGATTTCCCTGGTGGCTCAGACAGTAAGGAATCTGCCTGCAACTTGGGAGACCTGGGTTAGGTCCCTGGGTTGGGTAGATCCCCAGGAGAAGGAAATGGCTACCCACTCCAGTTTTCTTGCCTGGAGAATCCCATGGACAGAGGAGCCTGGCGGGCTACAGTCCATGGGGTCGCAAAGAGTTGAACACGACTGAGCAACTAACATCTTGGGTTGGTCTCAGCCCTGCATTTGCTGGCAAAAGGCAGGTTGCCCAGAGTGTTTATTCCAGGCTACAGGAGACTCCTAGAATGGAATTAATATGATATTAAGTCTTTTTAAAATATATATATATATTTACTTATTTATTTGACTGCATCAGGTATTAGTTGTAGCACACAAGATCTTTGTCATGTCATGTGGGATCTTTCGTTGCAGTCCAGGGATTCTCTTGTTGTAGAATGCAGGCTTAGTTGCTCGGTGGCACGTGGGATCTTAAGTTGCCCAACCAGGTTTGGAACCCCACATCCTCTGCATTGCAAGGCAGATTCTTACCACTGGACCACCAGGGAAGTCCCTGGTACTAAGTCTTAACATTCAAAATAACTTTGCATTTTATGAGGCTACATAGGTTTAAATTTTTATACACACACACACAGACACCCTAAAAGAATAAATTGTTAAGGACGTGGAGCAGATTTTAGGGAACTCTCCATGACTGCTTTTGGGTGGTTGGTCAAATGTAAGGACTGAGCAACTAACACACACTGTTATGGTTAATTTCTGAAAGGCTGAGAATTCAAATAGGAAGAGTCAGTCTTTGTCTCGCATGCCAAAGCTGCTGGGATTTGTGCAACAAAGCACGGGAAAGAGAGGCAAGAGTGAACTTTCAGAGCTGGAATTCAGGGAAGTCTTCCTGGAGGAAGTGACATTTAGCTAGATATCCCCAGGATTCTCAAATAAATGGAAGGCATGGCTGAAAAGAGGGGTCATTAAGCGTAACACAGACCTCTGGGCTTCCTGGACTCTGGCACTGAGCCTCCAATTGCTGATTTCACTTAAGTTTAAGCAAGTTATGAACAACAAAGCGTGCTTTCTCAGTAACCTACATCAGTGCACAGCCCTTGTGTTGACTTCCAATGGCATCATTATTATTCCATGACAATATTAGAGCTTTAAGTGATCATTTAACACTTGCTGTAGTTTTTACAGCTGACTAATTTTATTAGTCTGGGCAATTGCCTGCACCTGTTTCAACAGTCAAGTGGACTTTTTGCTTTACTAAATGAACTCAATTCTGAGCAAAGTTTTAACAATGCACCTATTTTAAGAAGCAAATAGAAAAATTTGGGTTGTGCCTTCTGTACCATAGATGCTATTGTGGACATGAATGTCAGTATGTAGTCATGGATGCTTTAATTGTGCAATTTTTTTTCTCTTCTGTTTTGGCTCGTCGTCATGGATCTGGGTGGCGGGTCGCTGTTGTCATCTTGCTCTTCTCTACACTATGTCACAGCCCCTGTCATTATTTAATTCTTAATTTATCTTTTTTTTTTTTTTAAACTGAAGTATTGATTTACAATGCTGTGCTGCTTTCAGATGTGCAGCAAAATGATTCAGGTTTTTCAGATTCTTTTCCATTAGGTTTTTACATGAGTTTGGAGATAGTTCCCTGTGCTGTACAGTAAGTCCTTGCTTATTTATATATACAATAGTGTATATCTATTCATCCCAAACTTCTAATTTATCCCTCCCTCTCCTCTCCCCTTTGGAAATGGTGAATTTGTTCGCTAGGTTTGTTTGATCAGAGTGTTTTTGGTTGGAAAGTTTTCTCTCACCCACAACATCTTGGATGTCTTAATGACTAATTTATTTTTCATAGTCCATGGACTCTTCAGAAACCAAAAATTACATTTAACTGGTTTTAGCTAGAGTCTGTTGACACAGATGATTTCAAAGTGATTTATACTTCAATTCCTTCATCCTCAGTATTCATATGAGATTAATGATAAATGAAATGATAATGGTGACATTTATGAAGCTAATGGATATTCACATTTTTAAATATGTATAAGAAAACAAGTATCTTTGAACTAAAACTTACGTTGGAGATATTTGAATCCCCTTGTGTGTGTTTTGTTTTTTGTGGGGGTTAATGCTAAGAATTACCAAAAAAAGAATCACATTTTATTACCAAGGGGTAAAAGTGCTGCCAAATTATTATATTGATGGTCCTAACGCAAAGCTTCAAAGAGGTTTCTAAATTGAGTGTTAATACTAAGATACTGAGCCCATACTCAGGCGCTGCGTTTCGTTGTTGTTTAGTCACTGAATCATGTCCAGCTCTTTGCAACCCCATGGCCTGGAGCCCACCAGAGTCCTCTGTCCATAGGATTTCCCAGGCAAGAATACTGGAGTGGGCTGCTATTTCCTTCTCCAGGGGACCTTCCCGACCCAGGGTTGGAAACTGCATCTCTTGTGTCTCCTGCATTGTCAGGCAGATTCTTTATCACTGAGCCATTCTCTACTAGGAAGCCCCAGTCCTGGAGAAGGAAATGGCAACCTGCTCCAATATCCTTGCTTGACAGAGGAACTACAGTCCATGGGGTGGTGGAAGAGTCAGACATGACTAAATAAAATAACAGGCACTGTATTAGAAACCCCTATAATATAGTTCAGGGAGCAGTGGTTCCCATCTTCCCTTCATCAAGTTGTGCTAAGGTAGACTGACAAAAAGGGGCCAGGCTCAAAGCCACAGATTTTGGAAATGTTGGGGAGAAACAACACTACAGTTAAAACTGTGTGCAGAAAGTTTAAATTCACTGCTGTAGCTGAAACGCCAATACTTTGGCCACCTGAGGCGAAGAACTGACTCATTAGAAAAGACCCTGATGTTGGGAAAGATTTAAGGCAGGAGAAGAAGGGGATGACAGAGGATGAGATGATTGGATGGCATCATCAACTCAAAGGACATGAGTTTGAGTAAGCTCTGGGAGTTGGTGATAGACAGGGAAGCCTGGCATGCTGAAGTCCATGGGGTCGCAAAGAGTCAGACACGACTGAGTGACTGATCTAAACTGATCTTTAAAAGACATTCCCATCAAGTACTTGGTTTAGTTGATTTTGGATTTTTCCCTTTTAGTTTCTAAGGCTGGTAAAAATATAATTGACTACCGAGAGAAACAAGTTCTAATTATCATTCTATTTCTGTGTCATAACTAGTTTTTATTAATTTTTCTCTTCAGATCTGGGTTGCTGTGTGCAATAATGAGCATGTCTTAGTACATGTGGGTTTTTATTCTACATTTTTAATAATACAGCTATGCTGCTGCTGCTAAGTCGCTTCAGTCATGTCCGACTCTATGCGACCCCATAGACGGCAGCCCACCAGGCTCCCCCGTCTGTGGGATTCTCCAGGCAAGAAAACTGGAGTGGGTTGCCATTTCCTTCTCCAATGCATGAAAGTGAAAAGTGAAAATGAAGTCCCTGAGTTGTGTCCGACTTTTCGAGACCCCATGGACTGCAGCACACCAGGCTGCGCCATCCATGGGATTTTCCAGGCAAGAGTACTGGAGTGGGATGCCATTGCCTTCTCCAATACAGCTATAGTGTTGAGGAATAAAAGACTGCCTAGTAAAGCTGAAAGATTGCAAAGCTCCTTTGTCCTTCCAACCTTCCTTTTTCTCTGTTCTTGAACTGTATTTCATGATCATCAGTATTTCAACATTGAAGTTAGAGAGAAAGTGATTATGTATTTACTCTTGCCCCCCAAATCATTGTTTATACTTAAAATATCTTTACCCTGGAAGATTAGCTCTTCTTTCTAAAGTGTTGTCCCTTTTTTTCTTGCCACTAATATAACCAAGAAATATTGTTGTTCATTTGCTAAGTCTCTTTGAGACCCCATGGAGTGTAGCCCACCAGGCTTCTCTGTCCATGGGATTTCCCAGGGAAGAATACTGGCATGGGTTGCCATTTCCTTCTCCAGATGATCTTCCCAACCCAAGGATTGAACCCATGTCTCTTAGATTGCAGGCAGATTCTTTACTGCTGAGATACCAGGGAAGCCATAACCGAGAATGAATCACTCTAATTGGAAAAATGTAAACAAGCCCCTAAGTACTAGACCAGGCATTCAAGGAGATATCATTTATCTCAATATGTTTTTTTAAAGTGGTATTTGCTGTTCCAAACAGTCTTGTTATCAGTGCATTACTCAAGTCTGGTCACTCATTATCAGTTTTTCAACATCAGCCTTAAACAGATGGGACCACATGTCCTACCTCAAAGGCAGGCTCATTCTGGCCTAGTTCATCATCAAAACCCAGCTCAAACACAGCTGTCAAGGGTATTTATTCCCCAAATGCTGGTAAACTGGAGATATCAGATTTAGTGAGTTTTGAAGATCATGCACTGAGTGTATTGTGTTCAGTAACCACACAGACACACAACAGGAGAGTGCTGGGGCTGTTTCGCTGATTTCAGGAGTGAAGCAAACGAAGCTGATGTTAGACTAGAGAGCAATGCTCTCTATGCTCTATGCCACTATGGCTGCCTTAAAGCCAAAAGCTTTAAAGTTAAAGGTTTGACTTTGCCAAGGAAAGAAAGTGATATAAGCAGGCAAATAAACTGTGTAGGGGTGTCAGCCCCCCGATCCACTCTCTTTTTCTCTCTCTCTCTCTCTTATTTTGGCTTGTTTGTTTTGGTTTCTTTGGCCACACTGCATGCCATGTGGGATCTTAGTTCCCCCAACCAGGGCTGAAACCTGGGTCCCTTGCATTGGAAGCACAGAGTCTTAGCCACTGGACCACCATGGAAGTCCCAGAGACAGTCTCTCCTTTATCTCTCTGTGGGGAATTCAGCCCTGCCCTGGAGAGGTTCATCGTCTAGTGTGGGCAAGACCAACACAGAAAGAGGTGACTGCCTGACATGGACTTAAACGAGAAGGCATTTTTCCTTCCCTAGAAAGTGTAGCCCAGGAGCCAGAAAGAAAGCCTTTCCCTTCTCTCCGGGAGACTGACCTCCAAGCATGTGACTTAGTTGACAGTCATAACTAGAGGCAGCAGACTGAGACAGAAATTACACATGAACCATACCTCTTACCCACTCAACTGTGCTAAAATGCGAATACTATTGCAAGAATTAAGATGGGTGTTGAGTGTGTATGTGTTCACGTTGCTTAATTTACTCTTATCTTTCTAACACCTGGCATATAGGAAATTTCTTATTTTCATTTTTATAGCAGCAGAAGAAGGAAAGAAAAATTGTTTTAGAAGCACTTTTAGAAGGATATACGACAAATTATTTCCTGAGGCATGGCAGTTGGGCTGATGCAATGCTGAATTCTGAACTAATTTCTTTTTTAGAGTCCCATTTACAGACTGAATTAGGCTCATAGTTGGATAGTGGCAGGAAGTACAGCTTGAAATTTGCAGTCAAGTTAAGTAGCAGTGGGCAGGTGATTTATTTAGCATACTCTAGGAAAGATCCCCTGGAGAAGGGAATGGCAACCCGCTCCAGTATTCTTGCCTGGGAAATCCGATGGATAGAGGAGCCTGGTGGTCTACAGTCCATGGGGTCGAAAAAGAGTTGGACATAACTTAGCAACTAAACAAAAACCATATATATTATTTTCATAAATGCTTCTGCCGATTCAAGAATTGGCTAACGATTGGCCTCCTCCAGGAAGCTCTGCTCACTAATGGTCCCGCTCCTGGTCCACATGCACACAAAGCATTGTGTGCTAATTAATTCTCATTTTAAAGAATCCTAGTTTTTACTTTTAAAAGTAATTATTTGTTTATTTGGCTGAACCAGTCTTAGTTGTGGCATATGGGATCTAGTTTCCTGACCAGGGATTGAACCTGGCCCCCCCCCCCAGCATTGGGAGCATGGGGTGTTAGCCACTGGACCACCAGGGAAGTCCCTTAAAGAATCCTAATTTTTTAAAAGATTTAGGAAATGAACTTATGGTTGCCGGAGGGAAGGGAGAGTTAGGGGCTTTGGGAAGATCGTGTACACACTGCTATATTCAAAATGGATAACTAACAGAAAGCTACTCTATGGCACGTGGCACTGTGCTCAATGTTAGGTGCCAGCCTGGATGCGAGGGGGGCTTGGGGAAAATGGATATGAGTATACGTATGGCTGTGTCCTTCCACTGTTCACCTGAAACTATCACAACATTGTTAATTGACTCTACCCTGATACAAAATAAAAAGTTTAAAGTTTGAAAAGCAAGTAAACAAAATTCTTACATTACCATTTTCCTGAGAAAATTGCCTTTTTTTTTTAAATGAGAATAATTTAAATTCCCTACTTTTCAGTAACAGACAATGGCCCTGTCCTAAATGATGAAGTATTGTAGTCTCTTGGACCCAGGACCAAAGCTTTGAATAAAACCAATTATAATTTCCAACTCAGTATGAGCCGCATAAAGAGAACCAGAAGACATTAATTTACAGTAAGGAGGAGACATTTGGCTTGGTGATTCAGTGAAATAAGCATCAAAAAGTTAAGTGTTTCAGAGAATAAAGTCTGTCAGTTCCTGGATTTGACAAACTAGTTGGCAAAAATTCAGATGGGTTAGTTACAGAGTTGTTGCTGTTCAGTCACTGTATCGTGTCAAACTCTTTGAGATCCTGTGGACTGCAGCATGCCAGGCTCTTCTGACCTTCACTATTCCTGAGTTTGCTCAGATTCATGTCCATTGAGTCGGTGACGTCATCCAACCATCTCATCCTCTGCTGCCTCCTTCTCCTCCTGCCCTCCATCTTTCCCAGCATCAGGGTCTCTTCCAATGAGTCAGCTCTTCACATCAGGTGGGCAAGGTACTGGAGCTTCGGCTTCAACATCAGTCCTTCCAATGAATATTCAGGGTTGATTTCCTTTAGGATGAACCACTAGACCACCACGAAAATCCAAGAATTACAGGCATTTTTAACTCCATAAGTGTGCACAGTACTAAGTTTATAAGTTTGATTGGTACTTTTTAATAGAGTACTGAATTAGTGTCATTATTAAACAACTAAATGCACTCATTTTATTAAAGAATATTTATGAGTATGAATAATGAATAATATTAATCTTTAGTAACTCACATGGTAGGTTACTAATACAGAGCCTTTAGTGAAATGTGAAATTAAAAACACTTTTGGCATGGACATTGCACTTCCCTGAGAGCCTTTCACTGTTCACTAGTTGGCCCTTCACGACTGGCTAGTTGCCCTCCCAGTTCCACTTTGAGAAATTCTGCTCTGGGTAATGTTATCGTTTCTCCTCTCATCCTGGTCAACCAGAATGTTGTGGTTATAAACCAAGTGGTGTTCTTCTTACTGTTTCCTTTCACTGGTAGTTTCCATTGTTCTGTGGCAGCTTATTGGTGTAATTTCAAACTGGCTTACTAACCCCATGGTTTGGGTAAAGAAGCAGGCAATGTTTTCAAGATCCCCTCTTTTCTATTTTTAAGAATAAGAACCTAAATACTTTGGACTCTTAATATGTATCACAGCCTGCAGCACACAGGCTTGATGTTCTGTGTACTTTATCTCATTTAATCCTCATAGTAATACTACAAGACCAACATTTATGCTCCTGATATTAAAGGAGAGTAAACTGAAGCTGAAATTGGTTAAAATAACTTGGTCAGTGTCATGTAACCAATAGGAGATGGAGTCAGAGAAAGAACCTAGGTTTATCTGACTCAAACCCAGTCACTCTGTATAGACCATGCTGCTGCTGCTGCTGCTAAGTCGCTTCAGTCGTGTCCGATTCTTAGCGACCCCATGGACTGCAGCCTACCAGGCTCCTCTGTCCATGGGATTTTCCAGGCAAGAGTACTGGAGAGGGGTGCCATTGCCTTCTACCTCCTGTTAAAGAGGTAAACTTGATGACCCCTAGTTCAATATGAGAGTGGTGAGGTTATTCCCAGGAAGAGGTAACCCAAGAAAGAGAAATGGCTGGAGGGAAAATGGGAGAAAGAGAGCTAATAACCTTAGTTTAAAGCATGATGAGTTTGGGGTGATGAATAAGCATCCAAATAAAAAGTTATTCTGGAATATTACTTCTATACACCAATTTTCAAATAATGTATCTCAGGACAATAGCAATATTCATTGACAGTTACTATCAAGAGATGCTGCATAATTTTGTGTTAAGATCCTAAGGGGGGAGTAAGTATATCAAGAAGGGTTTTCTTTTCATGTCAGACAAACTTAATTTGCAATTAACTACAAAGAATATCTGCCTACTCCCTCCCTCTTTGCTTTCCTGCTGGCATCTCTTTCTACCTTGGCTTCTTCTCCTTACATCTGAGGTATTTACTGCTATGTTAACTCACCCAGGCTTTGAAGGTTTTATTCAAATCTAGGAATGATGTAGAACTGATCAGATGATTCTCATCTGAAAAGAACCAAGGGAGTCAGAAGAGAGATGCATAAGAAATAAGAAATACGATGCATAAGGCTATAAGAAAATAAGCTGACTGGAGAAATTTTCAGATTAAATCTAATTCAACATTATTGAGAAAAAAAACCCAATGGGGACATAATTCATCAGGAAGGCTTAGACTAGGATGCTTTGCTATGCCAAATGAATTAAAGGTACACTGCCACTTTGAAAACAAACAGTTGTTGCCAAGGCTCATGAATAATCACATGGAGCAAGGCTGGTTTTGTACAGGTTGTGAAAAACCTTTCCTTTTATTCACACCTTTAGGATGAGTTCATCAAGGTAAGATGGATGAAAATTCCTTTTGTGAGGACAGAGTTTTATGGGAGGATGGGTTCACTCTTTAGTTTTAAAGGTGAAAACTTTTAAAAGAAAGAAAGCAGGTAAAGCCAGCTTTGGCAGTAGGGAACAAATACAAGTCACTTTATCCCCCTGACCATAAACTATAAAATGAAGTCTCATATTAGCTGGCATGTGGTTACAGTACAGTTATCTCAGGCTTGAGGGTTAGGAAAACCTGGCTTCAACCCTGTGTTTGCCACATAGTAGCTGTGGGTCCCTGAGTAGGTTAATGAAAGCACTCTCATCATAAAAGGGGTATAAATCCACTTGTGTGTTGGGGGGGGGGTGGGGGATGGGCAGTGATGGACATTATTGTGAGAAGAACAGGGAACAAACTTAATAGAGCATCTGGACCACGTCAGGTCCATTTCATCCCAGGATCTAAAATCTATGCTTCGGCAAAGTCTGATTAAAGTTTAAACACCTTTTCCTTTCTGATTCCATACACTTTCCTAGTACCAAAATAAGATGTTGTCACCCCTCCAGGCCAAACTTATGGACTCAGAGATGAGTCAGAATTTTGGGGCTCTCTAAAGTGTTGCAGAGAAGAAGCCAATTCTGACTCCAAATTGGAACTGTTCCTTTGAGTTTTTCATTGCTTTTTTCTTACAGTCATACATAATGGCTTGCTTAAAAGGAACCTGTCCCTCTGACTGTTAAACTAAAGTGCTTTGGTTCAGAACCCTGTCCACCTGCTGATGACAGAAAGGAAGAAATTAACACATCCTCTGCCTGAGGCTTGCCATTCTAGGAGATGTTTGCAAGAGTAATGGGCTTCTTACTTTGCTTCCTCACCTTCCTCCATCTTGATCTTTAAAAGAAACTGGCATTCAGACCGCATAAGATGGTTATTTTGAGGTGCTAACCTACCATCTTCTCTGTCAGCTGGCTTTCAGAATAAAGTCATTTTCCTTGCCTCAACACCTCATCTCTCGGATTCTTTGGTCTGTCCTGTGGCAAGCAGAGCGAGCTTGGACTTGGTTATCTAAGGGTATTGATCATGTCTGCTCACATTACTTGGTATGGCTAAGGGTGTCATTTGGAGAATAGCTTACAAGCCATAAGTAACTTGAGCTCAACTTAGATGCTCTTCTAACAGGACTTTGAAGAGAGGGGCCAAAGAGAAGTAATTAAAGAATCAATCTAAAATAGCAAGTAAAGTTACCGAAACAAAGGACACAGTTGGGCCTCAAAATAAGACTGCTCTAGTCGCTCCCAGAAACATTTGTGGATTTTTGAAAATTTACCTGTGTCTGGATCAGCTGTACTGTGCTTAGTCATAGAGTTCTGTCTGACTCTTTGAGACTCTTCTGACTGTAGCCCGCCAGGCTCCTCTGTCCATGGGATTTCCCAGGCAAGGATAGTGGAAGGGGTTGTCATTTCCTTCTCCAGGGGGTCTTCCCGACCCAGGGATTGAACCCGAGTCTTCTGTGTCTCCTGCATGGCAGGTGGGTTCTTTACCTACAGAGTACTTCCTAAGGGAAGTACTTCCTAGAGGGAAGTACTTCCTAAACCTACTGAATTGGAATGAAAGTTGGGGCAATGTTGGGGATAGGAACACGCAATTTTTTTAGTGCCTCTCTACATCTGCCTTACGGGCACTATGTTTGTTTCATTACTCATTTGCAACAACTAATTTGAGCTTTGTTGATTCTTTAAATGATGTTTTGCTTTTTTATAAATTTTGAAATAAATTTGACATAGAAGATTTGCAAAAACAGGACAACGTGAGTAGAAATAAATGGCAAAACTGTTGGATTAGAGACCAAAAATATTTCTAACAATAAGAACTCATGGGTATTTATTTTATTATTTATCCCATAATGTGAACGTATTGGGTCTTCCCAGCTGGCGCTAGTGGAAGAGAATCTTCCTGCAATGGAGGAGATGTGAGTTTGATGCCTGGTTCAGAAAGATGCCCTGGAGAAGGAAATGGCTACCCACTTCAGTATTCTTGTCTGGAAAATCCCATGGACAGAGGAGTCTGGTGGGCTACAGTCCATGGGGTCACAAAGAGTCAGACACGACTGAGCAACTGAACATACATGAAAGTATTGTTATTTATTTGTTGCTCAAGTTATTCTAATTTAACCACCGGGAGCCCTTTATAGTTGGTTCTTATGACTTTTGCAAAGATCCCATCTTTTTAAATTTTTTTTTGCCCCCTCCCTTCTTTCCTTCCCTTTTTCTTCCCTCCCTCTCTCCTTCTTTCCTTCCTTCTTTCTCTTTGCCACACATTTTTATATGTTCATTTTCATTTGACTTCAGTTCTAAGTATTTGTTGATTTTCCTGAGGCTTCCTTTTGGACCCATGCATTATTTAGAACTAAGTTATGTCCAATCATTTTGAGATTTTCCAGATATCCTGTTACTGATTTTCAATTTAATTTCATTCAGATCTGAGAGCATATTTTGTGTGATTTCTGTTTTTTATTTATTTATTTATTTTTTAATTTGTGGAGGTTTGTTTCTTGGCCCAGAATGAGACTGCCTGGTTTGAGCTTAGTTTTTGCTTTGGTAACTATCAGTATACAAAGTGCTCTAAGGTATATTTTTTGTTTGGGGTGAGGGTCTAGCTGCTGAATTCTGAGTTTAGGTCTTCATTTGGCACTGTGCATCAGGGAACATTGCCGGAATGTTCTAGTTCCACTCTTCCCTCCCATCAGTGTTCTGCTGCTCTTTACTATTCCTAGCTTGTTAGCTTGGAGCTGGGGTGTTGGTTGCGGTTGTTTTGATTAATGCTTTGCTTTAGGCATGCGTTGTTTCTCCAGGTCTTGGGGGGTGGACTTCTTCTTCCCTCCCCTGTGGTTGTCATTCCAGCTTCTCTCTGGGCTTAGAGTTTGCCTCTGCTCCTTTCCCCCAGTTGCCTGGTTTCTAAAGGCGCCCTGGGGACAGCATGCTTTCTGCCTCTCCTGCACTTCTGCTCTGTCTCCTCCTCTCTGCACCACAGTGAATGCTTCTTAGGACTCTTTCTGATCTTTTCTGTGGATAGCTAACGGGGTCTGCAGAGAATCAGTTTTCAAGTGTGCAAAGACTCAATTTCTGCAGCCCTTAGGACTTTCACTCTCTGACTGGTCCACACTTCAGTCAGTTCAGTTCAGTCACTCAGTTGGGTCCCACTCTTTGCAACCCCATGGACTGCAGCACACCAGGCTTCCCTGTCCTTCATCACTCCCGGAGCTTGTTCAAACTCATGTCTATTGAGTTGGTGATGTCTTCCAACCATTTCATCTTCTGTCTTCCCCTTCTCCTCTTGCTTTCAATCTTTCACAGCATCAGGGTCTTTTCCATTGAGTCAGTTCTTTGCATCAGGTGGCCAAAATATTGGAACATCAGCTTCAGCGTCAGTCCTTCCAATGACTATTCAGGACTGATTTCCTTTAGGATTGATTGGTTTGATCTCCTTGCTGTCCAAGGGACTCTTAAAAGTCTTCTCCAGCACCACAGTTCGAAAGCATCAGTTCTTTGGTGCTCAGCTTTCTTTATACTCCAACTCTCACATCCATACATGACTAGTGGAAAAACCATAGCTTTGACTAGATGGACCTTTGATGTCAAAATAATGTCTCTGCTTTTTAATATGCTGTCTAGGTTGGTCACAGCTTTTCTTCCAAGGAGCAAGCATCTTTTAATTTCATGGCTGCAGTCACCATCTGCAGTGATTTTGGAGCCCCCCAAAATAAAGTCTGTCACTGTTTCCATTGTTTTCCCTTCTATTTGCCATGAAGTGATGGGGCAGGATGCCACAATCTTAGTTTTTTTTAATGTTGAGTTTTAAGACAACTTTTTCACTCTCCTCTTTCACTTTCATCAAAAGGCCCTTTAGTTCTTCACTTTCTGCCGTAAATGTGGTGTCATCTGCATATCTGAGGTTATTGATATTTCTCCCGGAAATCTTGATTCCAGCTTTTGCTTCATCTAGTCCAGCGTTTCTCATGATGTACTCTGCATATAAGTTAAATAAGCAGGGTGACAATACACAGCCTTGACATACTTCTTTCCCGATTTGGAACCAGTCTGTTGTTCCATGCCTGGTTCTGACTATTGCTTCTTGGCTTGCATGCAGATTTCTTAGGAGGCAGGTCAGGTGGTCTGGTATTCCCATCTCTTTCAGAATTTTCCACAGTTTGTTGTGATCCACACAGTCAAAGGCTTAATCGTAGTCAATGAAGCAGAAAAGTGAAAGTGTTAGTCACTCAGTCCTGTCCAACTCTTTTGTAATCCCATGGACTGTAGCTCACCAGGCTCGTCCATCCATGGAATTGTCCAAGTAAGGATACTGCAGTGAGCTGCCATTTCCTTCTCCAAGGGATCTTCCTAATCCAGGGAGAACCCAGGTTTCCTACATTGCAGGCAGGCTCTTTACTGTCCAAGCCACCAGGGAAGCAGAAGTAGATGTTTTTCTGGAATTCTCTTGCTTTCTCTCTTGAGAGTCCACACTTGGCTGTCACCAACTTTTCACCTATTCTAGCCTGACACTAGGGCTCCCATAGAGGCTCAGAAGTAAAGAATCCACCTGCCAATGCAGGAGACCTGGACTGGATCCCTGGATCAGGAAGATCCCCTGGAGAAGGAAATGGCAACCCCCTCCAGTATTCTTGCCTGGAGAATTCCATGGACAGTGGAGTCTGGCGAGTTCTTTACTACTATGCCACCAATATTTGCTATCCTCATGACTCAACATAGGGTTATTTAAAAGGTATTTTCTAGATTCATTTTTGTCCTTTACCTCAATAGTTTAATCCATTTACTCTTGTGACTATTCATACATTTACATTTTCCCTATTATTCTAATTTCTCATACATTTACATTTATTTCCTATTATTCTACATTTTTGTTTCTTTTCTTCTCTGCTGTCCACCTCTTCTCTTGTATTTGCCTTCTTTAAGAAACCATTTTTTACTGGAGTATAGTTGCTTTACCCTGCTGTCAGTTTCTGCCGTACAGCAAAATAATCAGCCATACATATACATATATCCCCTCTTTTTTGGTTTTCCTCCCCATTTATATCACCACAGAGCACTGAGCTGAGTTTTCTGTGCTGTACAGTAGGTTCTCATTAGTTGTCTATTTGATACACAATAGTACATATATCTCAAACCCAATATCCCAATTTGTACCCCCTCACCTTTTCCCCTTGGTGTCCATACCTTTGCTCTCTACATCTGTGTCTTTATTCTTGCCTTGCAAATAGCATCATCTGTACCATTTTTCTAGGTTCCACATAGATGTGTTAAAAATCAACACCTGTTGGAAAATTATATGCTTTATGTCTATATCCTTGCTATTCTAGCTATTTTTAACATGCATTCAATCTGTTATGCTATCACATTATGAAGCCTCTGGCAAACTCAACTGCACACTCAGGGAAAATAAGAGTGGAAAGGCAATAGCATCACAGTATTCTTATGAAAGTGGTTTTGGCCTGTTTACCTCTCTAATCTAACCTCAGGGACCCCCAGGGTTACCTAGAACATACTTTGGGAACCTGAAGTTTCAAAAACTTGCATTTATTTTGTAGGAGCTCTAGGTCATTCTGGGGCTTCCCAAGATGGCTCAGCAGGTGAAGAATCTGCCTGCGACACAGGAGAGGCAGGTTTAATCCCTGGGTCGGGAAGATCCCTTGGAGGAGGGCATGGCAAACCATTCCAGTATTCTTGCCAAGAAAATCCCACGGACAAAGGAACCTGGTGGACTATGATCCATGGGGTTGCAAAGAGTCAGACACAACTGAAGTGACAGCATGCATATAGAATATTCTGCTGGGCATGTCTGGTTGAGACCTATCATGGAATCCCGAGCAGCTTCAAACGTTAGGTTTTTAAAAACAGGGGCCTGAAGTGGGGCACAAAGGGCTCGCTTTTGCTGCTTCATTATTTCTCTTGGGGTTGGCGCTTCTGTGATCTTCTCCTCTCTTCAATGTCATCCTCATTTCCTTTCAGACTTTAAAAACTGCTTTGCTAGACCCTTTATACATTTTCAGTTGGGATTAAAGGTAATCTGTAGGAAAAGAGAAAAAGCCGGTAAAAATTCTGATCACTTAAGAGAGACAACAGTCTCAGACTGAGTCATGCTGGTAAGAATGAGCCTGCCTGTGTTCTAATTTCAACATGATGATTTGTGTACATAAAGATTTAGCTTCGTACTACACGTTGGTGATGAATGAATTTCTGACTTTTGTCAGTGGAAGTCCATTTGTTTGACTTAAAGAATAATTCTTTAATTGCTGAAGCCAAGTTTAAGTCACAAAAGGTCTCTGAAGTCACTTTATCTTTTAAAAATATGAGCAAATGGTATCTGAAAACATCAGTCTATTGGATATTTATGTACAAGGCAAGCTGTTGGCTGAGATTTTTACATGAAGTCGTCTTTTAAACAAACACATACCCTAGCTAAAGCACAGGGTTTTCTCACAAGAAGTCTTACTATTCAGAATTACTGTGTGTGATTATCTCTAAAACATGATAAAGCCTTGATTTTTATGGTTGATTAACTAGGTTATTGCAAATCACGTCAGCTTGGAGTTTGGCATGCCTCCCAGAAAGCAAACTTTGCAGGCTAAACTCAAAGTTCCTTTTTCCATAACAAAGATCTGAATCCATAACATCCCTTGAGGTTTGTTGCATCCAGCACAGACATTTCCCAGGGTTTCATATGGTTTTCTGGAAAGCTCTTAACCCAACAAGTGGTTCCATATGGAGCCATCTGAGCTAATGAAGGTTCATTTCCTGTGAATTCATCTTACTCTGGGTATTCTCTTCAAGTCAGTCTTTCAGCCATCACCGGTCCCTTCTGCTTCTGTCCCAGCCTGTGTTTTGCTGAGGGAAGCCACAGTCACATCAGTGACCTGAGGAAATATGCTACTTATTTTTTTAGCAATCAAGTTAGCAGGGCATGTTATTTTATCTTTGGGGATATATTAGGTGACTGTGGTAGCTTTGTAACAGAGTCTGCACAGAATAAGTAGCAATTAGGTCCTCGGTAGATGCCATGATAGGAAGATCAAGAATGTCCTTAGAAAGTGTGGTTTTAGACAACCGAAGACTCAGTGAAATCATGATCCTTTACATTTGAAAGCCCAATAGTCATGTATAGATGTGACAGTTGGGTCATAAAGAAGGCTTAGCACTGAAGAATGGATGCCTTAAAATTGTAATGCTGGAGAAGACTCTTGAGAGTCCATTGAACAGCAAGGAGATCATACCAGTCAATTCTAAAGGAAATCAACTCTGACTATTCATTGGAAGAACTGATGCTGAAGCTGAATCTCCAGTACTTTGACCACCTGATACGAAGAACTGACTCATTGGAAAATACCCTGATACTGGGAAAGATGGAAGGCAGGAGGAAAAGGGGGCAACAGAGGATGAGATGGTTGGATGACATCACAGACTCAACAGATATGAGTTTGAGCAAGCTCCGGGAGATAGTGAAGGACAGGGAAGCCTGAATGCTATAGTCCATGGGGTCACAAAGGAGTCTGACACGATGGAGCATTTGAACAAAAACTATATTTAATTTCAAATTTTCATGGGAAAATCACTCAATCCTTTTGAAGCTGATACTGTCAATGTTACACCCAAATGCCTTGGGATCCCTTTGATCGTATCATGCACCTACACCCTGGACCCAGCTTCTGTGTCCTTTTGATCCTAGCATGACTATCTTTGCAGAACTGTAATTGGGCTCCTGGACCCGATTTGCCCCATGCCAGGGGGGCCCAAAGTCCCTGGGAGTCTTCATTCCTACCCCACTCCCATTGCCCAGCTCACTGCCACTGACCAATGATGGAGAAAAAGGGTGTGGGGTGTGCGTGGGAGGGGGATGTAAAGGTCTGCTTCCTTGCAGAGTTCTTCTGCTGAGCCAGGTGAGGGTTGGGCCTTTGCCTGAAATCACACCGTTGTTGGATTCTACCTCTTCTAATCTGGGGTACTAATTCTTACCAGACAGTCCTACTGTAAAAATATGATGACACAGCATTTGTAAAAGGACTGATGAATAGGAAGAGAACTTGTTCTGACTCCACGGCAGGGATGTCACACAACAAGAAGCTCTGAGTTGAGAATTTAAGCCCTAGTCTGGGCCTCATGGGTTTAAAGAAAAGGCATTGTCAGTTAAGGGACAGGTCACTTATCAGCAACTCTTTCACTAAACTGAGAAGAAACAAAAAGCAATGTTGTTGTTTAGTTGCTCAGTCATGTCTGACTCTTTTGTGACCTCGTGGACTGTAGCTCACCAGGCTTCTCTGTCCATGAGATTTTTCCAGGCAAGCATATTGGAGTGGGTTGCCATTTCCTCCTCCAGGGGATCTTCCCAACCCAGGGATCGAACCTGGGTCTTCTGCAACACAGGTGGATACTTCACCATTAAGCCACCTGGGTAGCCCCCAAAGCAATAGTGCTTGTTTTTAGAAACTGGACGTCAATCCACAGAGAAGAGGTTCTTTTTTTGGGTTCTTATTGTAAGAACCTGGTGGGGTTTTTGAAGAGGAAAAACCCATGAAAATGAGAGAGTATGTCTGACTGTAGTCTTGAGGAGTTTCTTACACCCATCACAGTCCACATTCAGGCTCCAACAATTTGTCGTCATTATCTAACTGTTCCTATCTGTCTGTGGCTCCAGTGGCTTTTTCTCTGGGCCAGCAGATCTTGGTTTCTGTGTCTGTCTAAATGCACCTGAATCAGGAATTCAGGCTAATGATTTATCCAATGACTTCAGTTCTCTGAGAGCTCCAAGAGAAGTAAATGATTTTTAATTTTTCCAGCTTTTTCTTGTTACAAGGACAGTTGTTGTTGACAACGTCCAGGTTCTTTATATGTTAGTATAAGTCACTCAGTCTTGTCCAACTCTTTGCAACTCCATGGACTATAGCCCACTAGGCTCTGCTATCCATGGAATTCTTCAGGCAAGAATACTGGAGTGGGTTGCCATTCCTGGAGAAAGGAAGTCAGGTCATCTCATCCTGTGCTGAGATGCTTAGTCACTCCCACCAATATCCCACCTGGGTGACTCCCATGGGCTCTCCTGTGGACCTTCCTCTTAATTCCCATATGCTCTAGGCTCTTGCTCCAAGATTCAAACTCCCATTTCTCCCTTTTCTTCCTCTCCTCCCTTCCCAATGTTTTCAGTGTGCTCTTTCAAATTTTTGTTCCTAGCTAGCCAGACTCTATTTCATCCCAATCATTGGTCCTGCTTTCCTGGAACTCTCATATGGGGTTATTGCCTTT
Organism: Bos indicus; assembly: GCF_029378745.1. Lineage (NCBI taxonomy): Eukaryota > Metazoa > Chordata > Mammalia > Artiodactyla > Bovidae > Bos > Bos indicus. Next base: position 24,567,689 of record NC_091773.1, on the reverse strand, counting down.
TACCTTGAGATGGAAGCAAAGACACAGCACTTGTAGATTCTGAGTGCTGCTTCCAGCCTGATGTGCAAAGCCTTCCATCGTGTCCAAGGCTTAACTCTCTGCTGGGGCTCAGAATGTACCCTCTCCCCATCCTTGGGAACGTCACTCATCTTCTCTCTTTCCTACATCCTCACCTTCTCCCTCTTAGTTGGATTCTCCATTTCCACTTTAATGTACTAAGTCTCTTCTGTTTTTAAAAAAACAGTGCTCTTTGGACTCTGCATCCTCCCTTAGCTCCTGCCTGCATCTTTCCTGGACACAGCTAACCTTTAGAAAGAGCTGAAGTGTTCTTTTTCCCTGGATGCTGTGAGCTCTAGCTTCTCCTTAGTTTCCTTCAAAGCTCTTTTCTCCTCTGCCCATCCTTACCTCTGGGGTTCCTTTTTATTTTTCCCCCTCTTTCATCTGCCTCTTCCCTCCTACTTGTCTGCCTCTTCCCTCCTAGCTCTATGTATCTTGCTATCAACTTTATCCTTTCTCAAGGTTGAAATTAAAGCCACACAATGATGTGGACACTATCTGTATCTCCTGGACCCATTTCACTTCTGAGATACAGACTCATGTAAGTCCAGCAGGTTAATGACCATCTAAACTTGGATGACTCTGCTTTTATTTTCAGCATGGAGGCTGCCAGTGCATACCTGTTGATGTGTAGGTTGAAAACTCCACTGCACCATGAGGTGGGTGGGTTATGCCATAGAAGGAAGGAGGCTGATTCAAAAGTGCTTTGGGGAAGCTGGCTTATTCAGGACCCTTCGCAGCATCATAGCACACTGTCTGGGCCCTGATAAGCCCCTGCAGGGGCTCCTCCATTAACTAAACCCATATGCAGTACAATCAATCACCTGAGCCAAATCCCCAAATACAAGTCTGGTAGGTGAGTCCCTGCATTGCTTTGTCTACCCATCAAGAATAATGACCATTTTTTAAAGATTAATTTATTTTAAATTATCTTTGTTGCTATGCACTGGTTGTCTCTAGTTGTGGCGAGTGGGGGTTACTCTCTAATAGGGGTGCATGGGCTTCTCACTGTAGTGACTTCTCCTGTTGCAGAGCACCAGCTCTAGAATGTGTTGTGTGCTCAGTAGATGTGGTGCCCAAGCTTAGTTGCCCCATGGCATGTAGGATCTTCCCAGACCAGGGATTGAACCGGTGTATCTTGCATTGGAGGTGAACTCTCAACCACTGGACCACCAAGGAAGTCCTGCTGTTAGTTTCTAAATTAAACCATTTGGATCTGAAGTCTGCTTATCTTAGTCACCTCTCTTTATGAAGTGGTAAAGAGATTTCTGAGTTTCTTTTGCCTGAAATATTGGTCCTGCATTCTACATGGAGTTCCTGTTCTTTGGTGTCACCTCGTCAGAAAACACGTATTCCCAGGGGGTCCCATTTGGGTTTTTCTACAGATACACAGTTGAAAATAGGCTTCAGCCTGATGGAAACAGTGCATTAATTTGGGTTCATTATGAATTAGACAGTCTTTGAGGTCTTGCCTGAAAACCCAAATACCATTTGTGACACAGTTTCCGTGGGGAAATATATTCCAGATCCAAATTACTGCCTTAACACATTAGCTTGTTAACTATATAACGGTTCCCAAATTGGACGCTGCCCACACAGGCAGAGTACTAATGTGTTTGTAGAGCAGGCTGGCTCTACCACAGCTGGCAGAGTCACAGGATCGGGAAATCCTGAGTTAAAGCTGCAGACACAGGGACTTCCGTGGTGGTCCAGCGGTGATGAATCCGCCTACCAATGCAGGCAGTGCGGGTTCGATCCCTGCTCAGGGATCCCACGTGTGTGTGAAGCTCAGTCGCTTAGTCTTGGCTAACTCTTTGCGACCCTGTGGACTGTAGCCAGTCAGGGTCCTCTGTCCATGAGAGTCTCCGGGCAAGAATACTGGTGTGGATTGCCATATCCTCCTCCAGGGGATCTTCTCTGACTCAGGTATCAAACCTGTGTCTTCTGCATTGGCAGGTGGATTCTTTACCACCAAGGAAGCCCATGGAGCAACTAAGCCCACATGCTGCAACTAGAGAAGCCCAAGCATTACAAGAAGACCAGTGCAACCAAAAAAAAAAAAAAAAAAAACCAAAACTGCAGAAAACTGCAGACACAGCCAAGGGCAACAGCGGCAGTGGCAGAGTCTGATAATTGGCTAGAGTGGGTTTTCAATAGCTCTGTTAGCATTCAGCGACTGTCCATGTGGAAGATTTCGGAATCTTTTTCTGTATCAGGAAAGGCCACGGCATGAGTAATATGACTGCAAGATTTGCTCTGTTCTACGTTATGAGTGGGTGATGAGAGCTGGTACAATTTGGAAGATGGAGAACCTTCGACCAAGCACTGAACTTCTCTCACTTCATTATTTCCATCTGAACATTAGAGATTAAAATGAAGTGTTACCTTAAAATTAGCTGGAAGGCCTGGATGATCGGCATGTGAAGTTACACCATTTAGAAAATTTTAAGGTAGGGAAAATGGTACTTCCCTGTCATGCTCCATCCCACACACTCAATTTTTAAAAAATTTATCAGGTTCAACGTTGAACGTCTGAAAACACCACGATTTTAGTCCAGTTTGATCTATACATTTGCCCCCAAATGGGTGTGGCTGTGTGCAGCAGACTTGGGTATGGCATAAGCCCTCTTGGAGGAGGTTGCCATTAACCCCACCATAGAGCTGCCAGAACTTACACAGGACTGAGAAATAGACTCTTGGAGGGCACAAACAGTCAACCATATGCACACCAGGACCCAGGAGAAAGGAGCAGCAACCCCACAAAAGAAAAGACAGCCTTCAGAATGGGAGAAAATAATAGCAAATGAAGCAACCGACAAACAACTAATCTCAAAAATATACAAGCAACTCCTACAGCTCAACTCCAGAAAAATAAACGACCCAATCAAAAAATGGGCCAAAGAACTAAATAGACATTTCTCCAAAAAAGACATACAGATGGCTAACAAACACATGAAAAGATGCTCAACATCACTCATTATCAGAGAAATGCAAATCAAAACCACTATGAGGTACCATTTCACACCAGTCAGAATGGCTGCGATCCAAAAGTCTACAAATAATAAATGCTGGAGAGGGTGTGGAGAAAAGGGAACCCTCTTACACTGTTGGTGGGAATGCAAACTAGTACAGCCACTATGGAGAACAGTGTGGAGATTCCTTAAAAAACTGGAAATAGAACTGCCTTATGATCCAGCAACCCCACTGCTGGGCATACACACTGAGGAAACCAGAAGGGAAAGAGACACGTGTACCCCAATGTTCATCGCAGCACTGTTTATAATAGCCAAGACATGGAAGCAACCTAGATGTCCATCAGCAGATGAATGGATAAGAAAGCTGTGGTACATATACACAATGGAGTATTACTCAGCCATTAAAAAGAATACATTTGAATCAGTTCTAATGAGGTGGATGAAACTGGAGCCTATTATACAGAGTGAAGTAAGCCAGAAGGAAAAACATAAATACAGTATTCTAACGCATATATATGGAATTTAGAAAGATGGTAACAATAACCCTGTGTACGAGACAGCAAAAGAGACACTGATGTATAGAACAGTCTTATGGACTCTGTGGGAGAGGGAGAGGGTGGGAAGATTTGGGAGAATGACATTGTAACATGTAAAATATCATGTAAGAAACGAGTTGCCAGTCCAGGTTCGATCCACGATACTGGATGCTTGGGGCTAGTGCACTGGGACGATCCAGAGGGATGGTATGGGGAGGGAGGAGGGAGGAGGGTTCAGGATGGGGAACACATGTATACCTGTGGTGGATTCATTTTGATATTTGTCAAAACTAATACAATTATGTAAAGTTTAAAAATAAAATAAAATTTAAAAAAAAAAAAAAAGACTGACCCAGACTTGCCTGGGAGTGTCCAGGAGTCTCCAGAAGAAATGTGAGTCAGTGCTGGTCTGCTGCAGGGTTGGGGGCACTGAGTGTCACAGTGCCTGCATGGGACCGTTTGAATGAGGTCACCATTATCTTCATTACCTTCACCATAATTTGGCCCCAGGTAAATAACAGGGAAGGAACACAGCTCCACTCATCAATAGAAAATTGGATTAGATTTACTGAGCATGGCCCCGCCCATCAGAACAAGACCCAGTTTCCCCCTCAGTCAGTCCCTCCCATCAGGAAGCTTCCATAAGCCTCTTATCCTTCTCCATCAGAGGGCAGACAGACTGAAAACCACAGTCACAGAAAACTAACCAATCTGATCACATGGACCACAGCCTTGTCTAACTCAGTGAAACTATGAGACATACCATGTGGGGCCACCCAAGATGGATGGGTCATGGTTGAGAATTCTGACAGAATGTGAACCACTGGAGAAGGGAATGGCAAACCACTTAGTATTCTTGCCTTGAGAACCCCATGAACAGTATGAAAAGGCAAAAAGATAGGACACTGAAAGATGAACTCCCCAGGTTTGTAGGTGCCCATTATACTCCTGGAAATTAGTGAAGAAATAACTCCAGAAAGAATGAAGTGATGGAGCCAAAGCAAAAACAACACCCAGTTGTGGATATGACTGGTGATAGAAGCAAAGTCCAATGCTGTAAAGAGCAATATTGCATAGGAACCTGGAATGTTAGGTCCATGAATCAAGGCAAATTGGAAGTGGTCAAACAAGAGATGACAAGAGACATTTTAGGAATCAGCTAACTAAAATGGACTGGAATGGGTGAATTTAACTTAGATGATCATTATATCTATTACTGTGAGCAATAATCCATTAGAAGAAATAGAGTAGCCCTCATAGTCAACAAAAGAGTCTGAAATGCAGTATTTGGATGCAATCTGAAAAATGACAGAATGATCTGTGTTCATTTCCAAGGCAAAACATTCAATATCACAATAATCCAAGTTTATGCCCCGACCAGTAATGCTGAAGAAGCTGAAGTTGACTGGTTCTATGAAGACCTACAAGATTTTCTGGATCTAACACCCCAAAAAGATGTCCTTTTCATTATAGGGGGCTGGAATGCAAAAGTAGGAAGACAAGAAACACCTGGAGTAACAGGCAAATTTGGCCTTGGAATACGGAATGAAGCAGGGCAAAGGCTAATAGAGTTTTGCCAAGAGAACACACTGGTCAGAGCAAACACCCTCTTCCAACTACACAAGAGAAGTCTCTATACATGAACATCACCAGATGGTCAATACCAACATCAGATTGATTATATTCTTTGCAGCCAAAGATGGAGAAGCTCTATACAGTCAGCAAAAACAAGACTGGGAGCTGAATGTGGCTCAGATCATGAACTCATTATTGCCAAATTCAGACTGAAATTGAAGAAAGTAGGGGAAACCACTAGACCATTCAGGTATGACCTAAATCAAATCCCTTATTATACAATGGAAGTGAGAAATAGATTTAAGGGACTAAGTCGGATAGACAGAGTGCCTGATGAACTATGAATGGAGGTTCATGACATTGTATAAGAGACAGGGATCAAGAGCATCCCCAAGAAAAAATAATGCAAAAAAGCAAAGTGGCTGTCGGAGGAGGCCTTACAAATAGCTGTGAAAAGAAAAGAAGTGAAAAGCAAAGGAGAAAAGGAAAGATATACCCATTTGAATGCAGAGATCCAAAGAATAGCAAGGAGAGATAAGAAAGCATTTCTTAGCGATCAGTGTAAACAAATAGAGAAAAACAATAGAATGGGAAAGACCAGAGATCTCTTCAAGAAAATTAGAGATACCAAGGGAACATTTCATGCAAAGATGGGCTTGATAAAGGATAGAAATGGTATGAACCTATCAGATGCAGAAGATATTAAGAAGAGGTGGCAAGAATACACAGAAGAAGTGTACAAAAAAGATCTTCATGACCCAGATAATCACGATGGTGTGATTGCTCACCTAGAGCCAGACATCCTGGAATGTGAAGTCAAGTGGGCCTTAGGAAGCTTCACTACAAACAAAGCTACTGGAGGAGATGGAATTCCAGTTGAGCTATTGCAAATTCTAAAATATGATGCTGTGAAATTGCTGCTTTCACTATTCCAGCAAATTTGGAAAATGCAGTAGTGGCCACAGGACTGGAAAAGGTCAGTTTTCATCCCAATCCCAAAGAACGGCAATGCCAAAGAATGTTCAAACTACCACACAATTGCACTCATCTCACATGCTAGCAAAGCAATGCTCAAAATTCTCCAAGCCAGGCTTCAGCGGTACGTGAACCACGAACTTCCAGATGTTCAAGTTGGTTTTAAAAAAGGCAGAGGAATCAGAGATCAGATTGCCAACATCCGTTGGATCATCAAAAAGGCAAGAGAGTTCCAAAAAAACATCTACTTCTGCTTTATTGATTACACCAAAGCCTTTGACAGTGTGGATCACAAAAATCTGGAAAATTATTCAAGAGATGGGAATACCAGACCACCTGACCTGCCTCTTGAGAAATCTGTATGCAGGTCAGGAAGCAACAGTTAGAACTAGACATGGAACAACAGATGGGTTCCAAATAGGGAAAGGGGTACGTCAAGGTTGTATATTGTCACCCTCAGTATTTAACTTATGTGTAGAGTACAACACGTGAAATGCCAGACTGGATGAAGCTCAAGTTGGAATCAAGATTGCCAGGAGAAATAACCTCAGATATGCTGATGACACCACCCGTATAGCAGAAAGTGAAGAAGAACTAAAGAGCCTCTTGATGAAAGTGAAAGAGGAGAGTGAAAAAGTTGGCTTAAAGCTCAATGTTCAGAAAACTGAGATCATGGCATCTGGTCCCATCAATTCATGGCAAATAGATGGGAAAACAATGGAAACAGTGAGAGATTTTATTTTTCTGGGCTCCAAAATCATTGCAGATGGTGATTGCAGCCGTTAAATTAAAAGACCCTTACTTCTTGGGAGAAAAGTTATGACTAAGGTAGACAGCATATTAAAAAGCAGAGATATTACTTTGCCAACAAAGGTCCATCTAGTCAAAGCTATGATTTTTTCCAGTAGTCATGTACGGTTGCGAGAGTTGGACCATAGAGAAAGCTGAACATTGAAGAATTGATGCTTTTAAACTGTGGTGTTGGAGAGGACTCTTGAGAGTCCTTTGGACTGCAAGGAGATCCAACCAGTCCATCCTAAAGGAAATCAGTCCTGAATATTCATTGGAAGGACTGATGCTGAAGCTGAAACTCCAATACTTTGGCCACCTGATGGAAAGAACTGACTCATTTGAAATGATCCTGTTGTTGGGAAAGATTAAGGGGTGGAGGAGAAGGTGATGACAGAAGATGAGATTGTTGGATGGCATCACCGACTCTATGGACATGAGTTTGAGCAAGCTCTGGGAGTTAGTGGTGGATAGGGAAGCCTGGCATGCTGCAGTCCATGGGGTTTCACAGAGTCAGGCACAAACTGAGCAAATGAACTGAACTGAACTGAGATGGTGCTGGTGGTAAAGAATCTGCCTGCCACTGCAGGAGATGAAAGAGATGTGGGTTGGATCCCCAGGTCAGGAAGATCCCCTGGAGAAGGGCATGGTAACCCACTCCAGTATTCTTGTCTAGAGAATCCCATGGACAGAGGAGCCTGGTAGACTACAGTCCATGGGGTCTCAAGTAGTTGGACAAAACTGAAGTGACTTAATATGCAGTTAAGCCTAGAGGCCAGACATAATTAAAAAAAAAAAAGTCCCTGATTTGTACATTTTTCCACTGCTGAACATCTATCATCACAGTGATTTTCTTGAAGTCTCAGTTCAACATACCCATTCTGACTTTGAGACTCCTTGTTTGCTGTTCCTCTCAAAAGATGGGAATGGGTTATTCATGGTTTATTTTCAACTGAAAAAGTAGCAAACTGTATGATAATGTTTTCATGAATATTTAAAAATTGCTGCTATAAGTGTTCTGTATCAGTTGCATCCTAAGACCTTATTAAATATGAAGAATTCCTGTCTCAAGTGCAAATATATGTAGAAATATTGATATATAATTCTTCGTGAAAATACTTTCTTACAGAGCACTTGTGTTCTCGTTACTGTGCCAGTTGGAGTAAAGGGCGACATTCCACATTCTGCCCTCGGGAAACTTGATGCAGTAAAGTGTGCTCTGCAGTTTCCCTGTCAAATCTAACAATATGCTTTGGGTCAGCTGCTCTGTGATTGGAGGCTCAAGAACAAGAGAATGTAAACTACCTGAATTGCTGTGAACAGCAGGTTGTGTCCAGAACTGGATGTGCTGATGCCCAGACTTAGTGGGCAGCAGCTGGGAGGGGCTGTGGGGCTCTGAGAGCTGAAAGGACTGGGAGAGATAGCATCATGGCCCCTTTGCGGAGGAAGATGGGCCTTCTGGGCTGCTCCATCCTTCACTGGGCCAGTGCAACTTTTTTTTAACCTTTTTTATATATACTTAGAATTCTGTATTTTTTCTGTATATGTGAAAGGAGGGTTTTGCTGGGGGAAAAAAAAAAAAAGCTGAAATGGAAACCACTGGACCCAGGACCCAGGTTTTCACTGGAGGGGATTAGATGTTCTCCTCCGTGTCAGAGTGTCTGCGGTCTCAGCAGAGCTTGGGGCTTGGGGTTGGGCTGTAGGAGAAGCTCTTCCTAACAGTTTTTGTTGTTGTTGTTCACTCGCTCAGTCGTGTCCAACTCTTTTTGACACCATGGACTGCAGCACACCAGGCTTCCCTGTCCTTCACCATCTCCCAGAGTTTGCTCAAACTCACGTCCATTGAGTCGGTGATGCCATCCAACCATCTCATCCTCTGTCATCCCCTTCTCCTCCTGCCTTCAATCTTTCCCAGCATCAGGGTCTTTTCCAATCAGTCAGTTGTTCGCATCAGGTGGCCAAAGTACTGGAGCTTCAGCATCAGGCCTTCCAATGAATATTCAGGGTTGATTTCCTTTAGGATTGACTGGTTGTTTCCCACAGTTTTTACTCATCAATTAATCAATTTATTGAGCATCTACCATGTGTCATCTAGTGTTCTAGGTGCTGGAACTCTAGCAGTGAACAAAAATGATACATTGCTTGCCTTGTAGCATTTATCTTCCAGTGGTGGAGGGATACAGTGTATGTATGTATGTAATATAATAATGAGACAGTGATGAGAACTGGAGGAAAACAAAGGGGATAGAAGGGAATGGGTCAGTGTTGCAGGATGTTTCTCCATGAAGATGTGACATCAGAGTAGACCTAGATGTAGCGAGTGACCTAAACAGTGCCAGGGCCTAGGGTCAGAGTGGCAGTCACAAGAATAAGTAAATTAAGACTCCTGGGTGGTATTAGGTTTAGCCTCTAAAAACCCTACACTGAGGTCAGAATGGCTGGACTGATGTGAGGGGCAGAGGATTGGAGAAGGTCAGAGAAGGGGTCAGGAAGCAGATCATGTGGGGACAGGAGGTCATGGGAGGGATTTTGGACTTCCTTGGGAGTGGAATGGGGAAAGCCAGGTTCATGAGATTGTCATCACTGTAAGTTCCAAGTTATGGCACTATGGGAAGTTCAGAGATGAACAGGGCTTTATTTCTGTCCTCATAGGTATAATCCATAAGGCAGATTTTAGGGAGAATTGCATATAAAAATTATCCTTTGTGTGGCTTCCTGTGATGATACATTTTACAGTCTTTGGTTCTGTGGACAGAGTACAGAAATGGAATCCATTTTATGTAAAGTGAATAAGTCACATAAGCTTAGCTGACAAAGTAACTCCAATTTCATGAATTTGATTCTAAAATGTGAGTTAATTTCACCACAAACTCTCAGTAGTATGGATTAGAAACGTGGAGTCTTTTGGGACTCATTTTCTCACTAGTCATCAGCATTGCCAGGGTGCCCACAGCAGCGTTCTCTGATAATGCTTGTGTTTTCACAATTCTTTTCAATCCAGAAATCTAAGCAGTAACTAGCCATCAGCTAGAGTTCAGCACAGGAGACATGTTTACAGACTGACTGTCTGACAAATAAGTGGAGACAAGGATGAAATCGATCACATTTCAAGCAGCAGTGATGCCACTGTGTGACAAAGACAGCCTTTGCTATTTCAGTAGGAATCAATCGATCAGTGAAAAATTCAACCAATTACTTGGTGTTCAACGTAGAAAAGTGGCTAATTTTCTTTTGCCCCCACTGTACATTAAAAGGAAAAGTTGATAAAATCTGAAGATAAGAGAAAGATTTTTTTTTCCAGAGTGAATTCTAGCACCCCCAGATTTAATTCTGAAACTATCTTTAAATTCTTACTGCAATTCCCAAATACAGTATTCCAAGATAGCTGCAAAATTTTGTCTTGATCATGTGAACTTCAGCAAAGAAAGCATGGTCTTTTTTAGAAATTAGAATTTTTGTTCTTATTGGTTAGTATTCTACCTTGCGCTAGGACAATATATGAAAAAAAAGTGAAAGTGTCAGTTGCTCAGTCATGTCCAACTCTCTGCAACCCCATGAACTGTAGCCCACCTGGCTCCTTTGTCCATGGAATTCCCCAGGCAAGAATACTGGAGTGGGTTGCCATTTCCTTCTCAGGGGACCTTCCCCACCCAGAGACAGAACACAGGTCTCCTGCACTACAGGCAGATTCTTCACCATCTGAGCCACCAGGGGAGTCCCATGGGCAATATATACATTATATAAATTAATATATTAATATATCCATTCCTTCATAATCCTGATAGATACATTCAGCTACATGATTGACTAATTATTCTTCTTTGGCCAAAAACAGGCTATCAGGTCATTAAATGTCATACAACTAAGAAGAAAGAAAAATTAATTTGGAGAAGTACTATTTAAAGTAAATGCTACAGAACCTGAGGGAGGTGCCCAGCAATTAAAGAGATGTTAAGTCCAAGACGATCTGGGTGTTTCAGTAATAAGAACCTTCATTTCCAATCAGTATTGTGCTCAAATATTTAGGTTAGTTTGAGAGTTGAACTTACAAAGAAAATATTTCCTTAAAAATCAGTAGCTTAAAGAGGTTTTAAGCTATTGTTTCACAATCCTATTGCTAATAACCCAGAGCATGTTAAAAGACTATATTTATATAGGAGACTATATTGAATGTAAAGGTAAATGGCACTGCTGTGCTTTCTATCCTGGGGTGTCTGGAGGAGTCTTGCAAAATTCTACCATCATAAAGATCTTTCCTCATCTCTTTTCCTAAGCTCTGCTTCTGTTTATGTAACTGGCCTGTGGACACAAAGTGACAGCTGGGTAGTTAAGCTTAAATAAAATCAATATCCTCAACTGCTGTGTTTTATATTTCTCTTTGGAGAAAAGCTTTCTTCCAGAGCCTATTCATTCTAAAGGATTTTTTTCCCCCCTTCTTTTTTCATAAGATATTAGAAGTGTGATCTGCATAGTGAGTTATTCATTCCTACTTACATTTTCTAATTTGTAAGTGGAAACACCAAAGTGTCAGAGTTGACCAGCTAATTATTTCCTGATTCCTTTCTCTTTCAAAAATAAAGCCAGTTGAGGGTGAAAGGGAGGCCAGTGCTGAGCTAAGGAACTCCAGGAATAAGCGGAGTCTGTAAGACCCAGGCAAAGGAACTAGATTAGCACTGACTCCAGCTGATAGCCGAGAAGGCAATGGCAACCCACTCCAGTACTCTTGCCTGGAAAATCCCAGGGACAGAGGAGCCTGGTAGGCTGCTGTCTATGGGGTCACATAGAGTCGGACCTGACTGAGGGACTTCACTTTCACTTTTCACTTTTCACGTATTGGAGAAGGAAATGGCAACCCACTCCAGTGTTCTTGCCTGGAGAATCCAAGGGAGGACGGAGCCTGCCGTCTCTGGGGTCGCACAGAGTCAGACACGACTGAAGAGCCTTAGCAGCAGCAGCAGCCAGCTGATAAAAATGATTCCCATGGGGATGTGGGCTACCAGTTCTGACACTGCTGTACACGTGTACTAGAACTGAGTCAGTCAGAAAAGCGGTCCTCTCACTGTTGGAGTGGGAGGTTACCGTATGTAAGAAGAGCAGGCTCAAAGGATCCATAGCATTAATGGATAAGAGTTGAAGACATCATGATAATCTCATGTTTGGCTTAATATAGAGATAGATGGTTACATATTAAAGATACTTATCGATATATATATATTTATGCACAGAATACTTTACAATATGTATTTCCTTTCTCTGTCAGCTGAGACGGCCTTAAAGAAATGATATTCAGTCACAATAGGCGGATCTAGTGCCCAGATCTGGGTCTTTAATACCATCCTCTAATAAAAGAAATTAGGACTCTGGATAAATGGCTAAATCTAGGACTGAAGCAGGAAATAAATACAATGATCCTGGAGTATCTTAATGTGGGAAAATAACACACTGCTAAAAAATAAAACAGAACCCCCAAACCCCATACACACACAATGTTAGGGTTTATGGGACAGGAGTCAACTGAAAGAGCTCTGATGGGCCAGAGCTGGAATAATTTGAACAACAAAATAAATTAAGGAGTATTTGGATTATGACCCAAATATAAAATACATGTCCATGAGTCCATATTGATTTAATTACAAGAACAAATAAATAGATGGGGGAGAATAAACAAACTTCCTGTACTGCTGCTGCTAAGTCACTTCAGTCGTGTCCAACTCTGGGCGACCCCATAGAGGGCAGCCCACCAGGCTCCCCCATCCCTGGGATTCTCCAGGCAAGAACACTGGAGTGGGTTGCCATTTCCTTCTCCAACGCATGAAAGTGAAAAGTGAAAGGGAAGTCGCTTCAGTCGTATCCGACTCTTAGCGACCCCATGGACTGCAGCCCACCAGGCCCCTCCATCCATGGGATTTTCCAGGCAAGAGTACTGGAGTGGGGTGCCATTGCCTTCTCCCCCTGTGTTATATAGCAACTACCTTTATCCTAGGTGTCTTAGTTATGTTTATAAACAAACTTCCTGTACAGAAGAATTCAAAATAATCTGCATAGATGCTTTGCCCTCAAGGAGATGGAGCATAGCTCCCTAGTGCTGCAAGGTGGGCTGCACTGCTTTCTAAGTACGGAAAGGGGAAAACTGGAGCAACTTGGCGGTGACAGAGCCGGAAAACACTTCCTCAGCCGTGTGATCAAATTCACCATCGTGTGAATACCATCGTGTGAATTTGTGAATACCAACGGTGTGTATCCTTGATATGATGTGGTAAAAATGGCACTTTACTTCTGTGATCTTTCTCTCCAAAACATGCAACTCCAGTCTAATCACGAGGAATTTGCTTAGTCGCTCACTGGTGTCGGACTCTTTGTGACCCCATGGATTGTAGCCCACTAGGCTCCTCTGTCTATGGGATTTCTCAGGTAAGAATAATGGAGTGGGTTGCCATTTCCTTCTCCAGGGGATCTTCCCAATCCAGGGATTGGACCTGCACTGAACCAAATCATGAGAAAACCATGAGACACATTTGAATCAGGGGATGTTCTACAAAAATACCTGGACTGTACATCCCCACGTTGTCAAGGTCACTAAAGACAAGGAAGATCTGAGCACCTGTTATGGCCAAAAGACATGATTACTAATGTGACGTGGTGTCCTGGATGGGATGCTGGGCCAGAAGCAGAACATTAGGTAAAAGCTAAGGGACTCTGAATAAAGTAAGTATTTTAGTTAATAGTTTATCAATCCCGGTCTGTTAATCGCAACACATATACTAACATCAGATGTTAATAATAAGAAAAACTGGGTGTGGGGTATATGAAAACTCTGTAACATACTTGCAATGTTTGATCATTTTAAAAAAATTATTTAAAAGATGAATCTAATTAAAACTTGCTAAAGTAATTCAAATGCTTAAAAACTTAGATTAATATTGTTCTTCCCATTTTCATATGCTTTGTTTTAGTGGAATTGGTAAAGTACAAGATTTTGAAAGAGAAGATAATTACCCCCAAAAGCTGTGTCTGGCTGCTGCTTCTGTGTCCTCTGTAAGTAATATGAACATTTAAAACTAAAGGTTAGCTGTGAAGAGAACATTGTGCAATTAAAAAGTGACAAAATGTTGTCTCCAGTATTTTTGCACTATGCCTGTGAGAAATGTTGTCCCTACTTATAAAAACATTTTATTTACTATAATCAGCAAAGAATATGCTTTATATACTTAGTAAATAAATGCATGATGGATTTGAATTATTCTATGATCACTGTAGTATTTAAACTGGCAAAGCACATGCCTATGAATGCTAGAAATAAAATGTTTAAAATACTTAAGAGTGGTTTGTAAAACTGTTGACACAAATGATCTTTTTGCAATTAAGTGGAAAGAAAAAAATACATATTCAGCACATATATAAATACAGTCAGAAAGTTCATTGACCTTTGCTTGATTTTGTAACACATACAGATTTCTTCAAGTATTGATGGTTTTAGTATCAAACATATAAACTAGAATTCAATTTTTTTCTGCACCTTTTATTTTGGAACATTTTGAAAGATGATATTCTTTGTGTCAGGAAACACAGAGGGTTATAATTTAAGACACACTATGCGGTTTGCCAAATAGATTTTGACAGTGGTGCTCCATCAATATTTTACTGAGAATGAAAAATGAACATCAGACCATTTTATTTATTCTCTCTAGAGCCTAGTAACCTATTGCTTTACTCCAAGGGAAGTCCTAGTTCTTCTGAAGAACACGGTCTTTTGAAACCTCTCAGGAAAACTCCAATGCCATCTGTGCACTTTTTATTTATACTTTCATAAAAAGCCTTTTAGTCAATCCAAGACTGGTGACACTTTGCTAGGGCAAAGCTTGGTAAATAATAGTTCCTTTCAATATAACACATTTTGATATCAACCAAGTGGATAATAACGTTTGACATCTGATTTGTCAGGAGGAATGAAGGTTATATTCTATGAGCAGCGTGTGTGTGGCCATCCTGTTACAGCAAAACTAAATTCTCAATCATGTCTGTGGCTGCATTGAGCCCTGGACTGGGAGTCCCAGTTCCGACTCAGACTCTGGAACTGCTTCTAATCTCTGTTAATGCATATGGGGAAATCCTCTCATTGCTTTGGAACTGAGTTTTCTCACATGGAAATGTGAGAGTTTTATTTTTCCCCTGCTTCTATTAATTTTCTTCTTCTTTTTTAAAAGACTCTTACTTAAAGTTATTTTTTATTTATTTTTTTGGCTATACCATGCAGCATGGAGGATCTTAGCTCCCTGACCAGGGATCGAACCCATGGAAGTTCGATGGTAAGTGGAAGCGTGAATTCTTAACCACTGGACTGCCAGGAAAGCCCCACTATTCAGATTTTAATGACCTCATAGTACAAATACAGGTGAAGGAATCATAAGCCGTTTTTCCTTGTGATACATTTAGGAAAGACTGGAGACCACAGCTGATTTGAGTGTGAGAGATGCGGTCAGCCAACTGACAGGTGAATGGAAATCTCACTGCTGCTATATAGGATGTGAAATCAAGAGAAAAAAATGTCAAATTTCTTTTTTTGTGTGACATTAAAATATCTAATACAAAATTGTTAAAATGTCTAATTCAAAATCTTAACCCCAAACCTTGAGAGATACTTAATACAGTATACAGTCCTGGAAAACATTGCTTATAATGGAGCATGAGGACTGAATGTGGGGTGCGCATTTCTAATCACATTCCAGATATTTTTCAAATGTCATCTACTATTGCCATAGCCACTGTATCAGTTTTGTAGGTGATGAAGTTGATGATGATTTTATAGAATCTTAGATCCTGTATCTTTGTGAAGGACACAAGATGAATCTGTAAAGCTAAATCTCAACAGTTTTTATCTTAGAGACTGTTGTTAGCCATGCTTTATATGGAGTAGGAAATGGCAACCCACTCCAGTATTCTTGCCTGGGAAACTTCATGGACAGAGGAGGCTGACAGGCTGTAATCCATGGAGTCCCAAAGAGTGGGACGTGATTAAGAGCACACACACAAACACACACACACGATTTACACATAGATGAACAGAGCGTTATATACACACAGGATAGAACTCTATAGATCTCTCTTTATCTTTCATATAGAACAACATTATTTGGAACAAAAATAGGCTATAATATGCATATTATAGAGATTATTACCAAAATGACTAGTTTATAAATGTAATTTCAGTAATAATCTCTATAATATGCATACTTATAGCCCATTTTTGTTCCAAATAATGTTTTTCTATATGAAAGATAAAGAGAGATCTATAGAACAAAAATGGGCTATAAGTATGCATATTATAGAGATTATTACCAAGTATGACTAGTTTATAAATGTAATTTCAGAGAAGGCAATGGCACCCCACTCCAATGCTCTTGCCTGGAGAATCCCATGGATGGAGGAGCCTGTTAGGCTGCAGTCCATGGGATCACTAAGAGTCAGACACGACTGAGCGACTTCACTTTCACTTTTCACCTTCATGCATTGGAGAAGGAAATGGCAACCCACTCCAGTGTTCTTGCCTGGAGAATCCCAGGGACGGGGGAGCCTGGTGGGCTACCGTCTCTGGGGTCGCACAGAGTCGGACATGACTGAAGTGACTTAGCAGCTTAGCAGCAGCATAAATGTAATTTACTGTATTAAGCAATTGAAGGGAGAAATTATATGATCACCCAACATTGAATATATTCAGCAATCAGTCTACAAACTTTTCACAAATTAGGAGTAGAAGAGAACTTTTAAAACCTGAGGAGAAGTGTCCTCAAAAACCCACAGTAATATCACATGTAATGATGCTTTCAAATGTGATTTCAAAATCAGCAAGGAGGACAGGCACTCTCACTCCAACTACTAAACACTGCTCTGAAACTTGTATTCATTGTAATAAGGCAAGAAAAAAGCCATGAAGATCAGAAAGAAAGGGAAAAAAAGTCATTGTTTGTAGATGACACAATTATCTACATTAAAAACTCAATCTACAGACATATTAGTATAAGAAAGTTAAAAATGTCCCTAGATAGAAGAACAATATACAAAGGTCAGATGCATTTTAACAAGCCAGAAATAAAGAGTCTTAAAAAGCTACCATCTATAAGAGTATCCCTCCCTAAAAAGAAAGGTGCATGGAACAAAACTAACAAAAGATGCATAAGAACTGAGTTGAGCACATTATAAAGAAGAATGGAAAGACATCAGAGCCCTTTTGTATACTGAATTGCTTCATATCCACAAATGAGTGTATATAACTTAAAGACAATGACTAAATTTTAAGAAATGAAATAACTACCACCAGCTTAAACAGTACAACATGAGCAGTCAGACTCTTGAAAGTCCATATGTATTCCTGGTATATCTGTGCAAGATTTTCTCTAGAATACATGCCTGGAAAGAGAATGGGTGAGTTGAAGAGTATACAGATACTTTCATTTTACTAGCTAATGGGAAAGTGTTTCCCAAGACTTTTGTACATCAATTATTAGTGCATGAAAAATTTTATTGCTTTATACTCAAATACTACTAGACTATTTAATTTTTGCCAGTCTGATTGGTATGAGATAACATCTCCCTGTGATTATATTAGTTTCCCTATTGCCATTATATTTTGTGAAAGTCACTCAGTCATGGCCGACTGTTTGTGACCCCATGTACTATAGAGTCCATGGTATTCTCCAGGCCAGAATACTGGACTGGGTAGCCTTTCCCTTCTCCAGGGGATCTTCCCATTTCAGGGATATAACCCAGGTCTCTCACATTGCGGGAGTATTCTTTACCAGCTGAGCCACAAGGGAAGCCCTAACAGAAGCAGAAGATATTAAGAAGAGGTGGCAAGAATACACAGAAGAACTGTACAAAAAAGATCTTCATGACCCAGATAATCACGATGGTGTGATCACTCACCTAGAGCCAGACATCCTGGAATGTGAAGTCAAGTGAGCCTTAGGAGGCATCACTATGAACAAAGCTAGTGGAGGTGATGGAATTCCAGTGGAGCTATTGCAAATCCTAAAAGATGATGCTGTAAATGCTGTAAATCCTAAAAGATGATGCAAATCCTAAAAGTGCTGCACTCAATATGCCAGCAAATTTGGAAAACTCAGCAGTGGCCACAGGACTGGAAAAGGTCAGTTTTCATCCCAATCCCAAAGAAGGGCAACGCCAAAGAATGTTGAAACTACTGCACAATTGCACTCATCTCACACACTAGCAAAGTAATGCTCAAAATTCTCCAAGCCAGGCATCAATAGTACGTGAACCGTGAAGTTCCAGATGTTCAAGCTGGATTTAGAAAAGGCAGAGGAACCAGAGATCAAATTGCCAACATCTGTTGGATCATCAAAAACACAAGAGAATACTAGCAAAACATCTACTTCTGCTTTATTGATTACGCCAAAGCCTTTGACTGTGTGGATCACAACAAACTGTGGAGAATTCTGAAAGAGATGGAATACCAGACCACCTGACCTGCCTCTTGAGAAATCTGTATGCAGGTCAAGAAGCAACAGTTAGAACCAGACATGGAACAACAGACTGGTTCCAAGTAGGGAAAGGAGTACGTCAAGGCTGTATATTGTCACCCTGCTTATTTATCTCATATGCAGAAATGCTTATGCATGAGAAACACTGGACTAGATGAAGCACAAAATGTAATCAAGATTGCCAGGAGAAATATCAATAACCTCAGATATGCAGATGACATTACCCTTATGGCAGACAGCGAAGAAGAACTAAAGAGCCTCTTGATGAAAATGAAAGAGGAGAGTGAAAAAGTTGGCTTAAAGCTCAACATTCAGAAAACGAAGATCATGGCATCTGGTCCCATCACTTCATAGCAAATAGATGGGGAAACAGTGGCATACTTTATTTTGGGGGGGCTCCAAAATCACTGCAGATGGTGACTGCAGCCATGAAATTAAAAGACGCTTATCCTTAGAAGGAAAGTTATGACCAACCTAGACAGCATATTAAAAAGCAGAGACATTACTTTGCCAACAGAGGTCTGTCTAGTCGAGGCTATGGTTTTTCCAGTAGTCATGTGAGAGTAGGACTATAAAGAAAGCTGAGCAGGAAGAATTGATGCTTTTGAACTGTGGTGCTGGAGAAGACTCTTGAGAATCCCTTGGACTGCAAGGAGATCCAACCAGTCCATCCTAAAGGAAATCAGTCCTGAATATTCATTGGAAGGACTGATGCTGAAGCTGAAACTCCGATAGATTGTCCACCTGATGGGAAGAGCTGACTCATTGCAAAAGACCCTGATACTGGGAAAGATTGAAGGCAGGAGGAGAAGGGGACAACAGAGGATAAGATGGTTGGATGGCATCACCGACTCAATGGACATGAGTTTGAATAGACTCCGGGAGTTGGTGATAGACACGGAGGCCTGGAGTGCTGAAGTCCAATGGGTCACAAAGAGTTGGACATGACTGAGCGACTGAACTGAACCAATTGCCATTATAACAAATTATCACAACTGTTGTGGCTTAAAGTGTTTTCTCAGTCACTGAGTTATGTCTGACTCTTTGTGGCCCCATGGACTGTAACCTGACAGACTCCTCTGTCCATGGGATTCCCCAGGAAAGAATACCTGAGTGGGTAGCCATGCCCTTCTCCAGGGGATCTTCCCAACCCAGGGATCAAACCCAAGTCTTTTATGTCTCCTGTATTGGCAGGCAGATTCTTTACCACTAGTGCCCACTGGGAAGCCCTAGTGGCTTAAAGCATCACACATTTATTATCTTCCATTCCTGGAGGAGTTCCAACTCTGTTTCATGGCACTAAAGTCAAGATGTCTGGTAGAACCAGTTCCTTCTTGGTGTCTCAGAGGGGAGAATCTGTTCCTTGTCCCTTCTCATCCTCTAGGTGCCTCCTGTGTTCCTCAGCTGGTGGCTCCTTACTTTTATTTCCAACCTTTTGTTTCACATCTTCTATTTCTGCTATCCATCTCTTGTCTTCCTTTCTTAAGAATTCTAGTGATTACCTTGGGCCCATGTGGATAATCCAAGACAAACTTCCCATCTCTAATTTAGTTATTTGAACAATGTCTCTTTTGTTGTGTAAATTTACACATTCAAGGTTCTGAGGGTTAGGACGAGGACACCTTTGGGAGGCCATTATTTTGTCTGCTAGAGTATTTTACTTTAAATTGAGATATAATTGACACATAACATTATATTAGTTTCAGATGGACAACATGATTTGACACATGTATGTATTTTAGAAAGATCACCAGAATAAGTCTAGTTAATATCCATTGCCACAAATAGTTACAATTTTCTTGTGGTAATATGGTTTTTCCTGTGGTCATGTATGGATGTGAGAGTTGGATTGTGAAGAAGGCTGAGCGCTGAAGAATTGATGCTTTTGAACTGTGGTGTTGGAGAAGACTCTTGAGAGTCCCTTTGGACTGCAAGGAGATCCAACCAGTCCATTCTGAAGGAGATCAGCCCTGGGATTTCTTTGGAAGGAATGATGCTAAAGCTGAAACTCCAGTACTTTGGCCACCTCATGCGAAGAGTTGACTCATTGGAAAAGACTCTGATGCTGGGAGGGATTGGGGGCAGGAGGAGAAGGGGACGACAGAGGATGAGACAGCTGGATGGCATCACTGACTCGATGGACGTGAGTCTGAGTGAACTCCGGGAGTTGGTGATGGACAGGGAGGCCTGGCGTGCTGCGATTCACGGGGTCGCAAAGGGTCAGACACGACTGAGCGACTGAACTGAACTGAAATGAAGAAGTTTTACTGTCCACTATTTTAACAACTTTCAAATATAGAATGCAGGGCTTATTTATTTTATACCTGGAATTTTGACCACTTTCTTTCACTTTCCTCACTCTGCACGCCACGCTTCTGGTGGCCACTAATCTATTCCATGTAACTATGAGGGTTTTTTGGTTTTCTTTTCAGATTGCACATTTAAGTGAGATCATACAGTATTTGCCTTTCTCTGTTTGACTTATTTAGCATTAATGCCCTCAAGATCCATCCAGGTTGTCAATGGCAAGTCTTTCTTCTTTTGTTCTGCTGAATAGTATTTCATTGCACCTATATCACTTTTTCTTCATCCCTTCATCCATTGATGGACCCTTAAATTGTTTCCATATCTTGGCTATTGTAAATAATGCTTCAATGACCATGTAGATATCTTTTCAAATTAAGATCTCTGTTTCCTGTAACTACCCGGAAGTGGAGATGCTGGAGCACACGGTAGTTTTATTTTTAATTGTTTAAAGGAAGCTCTATACTGTTTTCCATAGTGGTCGCATCCGTTTACATTCCCACCAGGGCTTCCCTGGTGGCCCAGACAGTAAAGCATCTGCCTGCAATGCAGGAGACCTGGGTTCAACCCTGGGTCAGGAAGATCCCCTGGAGAAGGAAATGGCAGCCCACTCCAGTACTCTTGCCTGGTAGGCTACAAAATCCCATGGACAGAGGAACCTGGTAGGCTATAGTCCATGAGGTCGCAAAAAGTCCAACAGGACCGAGTGACTTCACTTTCAACAATGCACGAGTGTTTCCTTCTCGTTATATCCTCACCAGCACTATTTCTTATCATTCTGATAACAGCAATTTTAACAAGTGTGAGTTGGTGTCTCATTGTGATATTGATTTGCATTTCTCTGAAGATTAATGATGATGAGCACCTTTTTGTGTACTTGTTGACTCTGTGTCTGTTTTAGATAAATATCTATTCAAATCCCCTTGGTTTATTTAATTAATTAATTTATTTTTTGCTACTGAGTTGTTGAGTTTTTAATATATTTTGGATATTAGCCCCTATTCAGATATATGATGTACAAGTATTTTCTCCTATATGGTAGGCTGTTTTTTGTTTTGTTGATGGTTTCCTTTGCTGTTCAGAAGCCTTTCAATTTGATGTTGTTCTACTTGCTTATTTTTGCTTCTGTTGCCTTTGCTTTTGGGGTCAAATTGAAAAATCATTGCCTAGATTGGTATCCAGGAACTAATTGCCTTTCTTCTAGGAGTTTTACGGCTCCAGGTCTTACATTCAAGTCTTTAATCCATTTTAATCCAATTTGATTTTTGTGAGATAAAATGTATAAGATATGGTCCAATTTCATTCTTTTGCATGTGACTCTCCAGCTGTCCCAGCATCATTTATTGAAGAGATTGTCTCTTCCTCTCAGATATCCTTGGCTCCTTTCATCATAAGTTAATTGACCGTGTATGTGCGGATTTAATTCTTGGCTCTATGTTCTGTTGTATTGATCTATGTGTAAGAGCTGTTTTAATATGCATTTCTCTGAAATTACCTTTCCCTTTAAATTTTCACCTTTCTCAGCAAAACACATTTTCCCTGCTAAAGGAGGTCTTTTTGTTGGAAGAGCATATTCCATTTTGAATTGGGACTCATTTCTATTGATCCATTAAAAAAATATTTTGAAGCACTTTATTTTTTTTAACCAGATCTTGCTAGGACTTCAAAACAAATGACTAAGACAGTTCCTTTCCTAAGTTTCAGTGATGCTAAGCTACCAACTTGGCATGGCCTATGGGGCCTACCACCCCATCTCTGACAAGAATCACTATACATTCTTAAAATCATACGTGTACCCAGATTTTCTCAGCTGTACGTGGGACTTTTCCCTGTAATCATTTCATCTTACCTTGGACATTTTTGTCCAAAATGAAAAAGAAATTGACTTCCTTTCCCTTAAAAATAATAATTTCTTCCTTTAAAAAACTGAGTGTGGATTTTATAGTTTAGATAATTTATCTAGAAGGTAAAATTAGCACCCTTCAGTTCTCCTATATCTATATATATTTTTTAAAATTTCCAATCATATAGGTTATAAGAATATAGGCTCAAAACCTGAAAAAGGGGTTTATTAAAATGAAGAACTTAAGTTTATCAAAAGACTATAGGAAGAGAGTGAAAAGACAAGCTCAGGCTTTGAGAGGATGTCTACAATACATGTCCCTCCTACTCATCCTCCAAATGTGTAAAAAAAATGCCGATAGATTAGTATGAAGAAAACATTACAATGAAAAATGAGTAAATGACTTGAACAGGCACTTCACAGAAGCAGGTATCCAAATGGCCTCTACGCATATGAAAAGGAACTTAATTTAGTTATGTTTGACTCTTTGCAATCCAATGATCCAGCAGACTTTAGCCGGTCAGGCTCCTCTCTCTCTGAGGATTCTCCAGCCAAGAATACTGGCATGATTTGCCATGTCCTCTTCCAGGGGATCTTCCCTACCCAGGAATTGAACTTTCAGACCCAGGGATCAAACCTGTGTCTCCTGCATTGCAGGCAGATTCTTTACCATCTGGGCCACCAGGGAAGCCAAAAAAAAAAAAAAAATGGTTGATACTAGGTAATCTGAGAATTCTTCTTACTGATTCAGATGTATTCATATTCCATTTTGTCTTCTATTTGTGCCCGAGCTCAAGTTTGAAATACAAGCCATTAAAAAGGAGGTCAGCATGCATGAGATACGAGAACAGCTTTGATTATAGTTATTTCTGTGAAAGATAAAGATGATTTATCTTGTGCTGATTATAGGTTTACTTTCCTCTCAGGGCAAGCTTTAAAATCATTTACAACGTTATCAGTGGTGTTAAATAAAATCCTGCTTGCATTTATTCTCCTGGATAAAAATCGACTGAAGAGAGAATAATTTTTAAAAACATATGTATTGAAATGGAAAAAGAATTTGGAGTCAGGCTTTCAGTTAAAACCTGCATTTTTAGTTTTTTAAGGAACTTCCATGTGCACGTGTGCTAAGTCATTTCAGCTGCCTAAAACTCTTTGTGACCCTATGGACTGCAGCCCACCAGGCTCCTCTGTCCATGGAATTCTCCAGGCAAGAATTTTGGAGTGGGTTTTCATTTCCTCCTCCAGAGGATCTTCCCAACCCATGGACTAAACCCAGTTCTCTTGAGTCTCCTGCATTGGCAGGCTGATTCTAACCAGCTGAGCCACCAGGGAAGCCCAGGAAATTCATGATGGACCAAAGAAATTTGGTCCATCAATAAAGGAAGCTTGTTTCTAGGTAGAATTCTGTTCTTTGATGGGATGGGGGTGGGGAAAATGGATGGCTAAGCCTATGAGGAGGTCCTTGCCAGGATGGATTTGGCTGCAGAGGCTAACAAAGAAGAGCTGCTAGGCTGTCCTGGACAGCCTTGTCCAAGGAGCACAGAAGCTTAGATACAACTCAGGTAATCAGACATAGCAGGAGAATTCCATCATTCTAAATGAAAAAAGCAGGTAACCAAATGGTTTGATGATTCAATAGCAGAAATTGTTAGTATAATCTCTACACTCATAGACTAGGAATGAAAAAGGGTATGATTATTTCAAATAGTGCAGAAGAAATATTTGACAAAATGTAATATTTGCTTATTATTTTGAAAACACTTACAGAAAACTAGCCATAGAAGGAGATTTATCAACCATATGAAGGCTCTTACTTTTATTCAACTTTCCAGGGGTCTAGACAGAAAAACAGAAAGCACTTTAATACTTACAACAGAGGAAATTTAATGCAGGGAATTTGTTACACAGTGGATGGAATGCCATGTGCAATATAGTGAGGAGACCAGTGAGCAAAAAGCCACTAGTACCCCCAATTCTGGGGGTCACACAAAGGAGACAGGCTGAAGTCAAGTGGGAGAACAAAATACAGCTGCACTGGGTCTCAGATGTGGCACGTGGGATCTTTGGTCTTCATTGAGGCGTGCAGGATTTTAAACTGCTGCATGCGAACTCTTAGTTGTGGTATGTGGCATCTAGTTCCCTGACCAGGAATCGAACCTAGGTCTCCTACATCGGGAGCATGGAATCTTAGTGGCTAGACCACCAGGGAAGTCTCTAATTTGTGCCTTAATTTAACTCTTCATCTCACGAAGGACATCTGGTGTGCTTTCAGTTTGGGGCTTATTATAAGTAAAGGGTAGGGAATCTGCCTGCAATGCAAGTGATCCCAGTTTGATCCCTGAATTGGGAAGATCTTCTGGAGAAGGAAGCGGCTAACCACTCCAATATTCTTGTCTGGAGAATTCTATGGACAGAGGAGCCTGGTGGTGGGTTACAGTCTGTGGGGCCACAGAGTCAGATAGGACTGAGCGACTAACGCTTTCTTTCATCACTTCATGAATACAGTGGCTATGAGCATTTTTATACAGGTTTCTGCATGAATGTAAGTTTTCATTTCTCTAGGGTAAATGCCCACAAGTGAAATGCGTGGATCACAGGGTTATACCATGCTTAGTTTTATAAGAAACTGTCAAACTATTTTCCACCGTGGTTGTACCGTTCTGCTTCCCCATAACAACATACGTGATTCAGTCTCTCTGCATCTTTGCCAGTGTTTGGTCTTGTCACGATTCCTTATTTCAGCCACACTGATGAGTGCATAGAAATATTTCATTGTGGTTTTCATTTCAGCTTCCCTGAATACTAAAGATGTTAAACATCTTTTAATGTTCTTATTTGCCATGGGATGTACTTCTGCGGTTGAGAAAAGAGTTCATTTAAAGAATCTTGAAGCAATAAATTCTGGAATGGGCAAAGAATACAATATACTTAGTTGATTAGGGAGCTAGAAGGATTTAGAAAGAAGCAAGAGACAGAAAACTTGCTAAAAAAGCCAGAGAAAAAGAGAGAGAGAGAGAGAGAGAGAGAGAGAGAGAGAGAGAAAAGAGATTCCTAAAATCAAAAACAATCTGAGGGTTTTTTCCTTTAAGTTTCTATATCTAACATATGCTTTTAAATTCTAATGACCCCCAAAGCAGTGACTGACATTATCAAGAATGCAGACTTTCAGTTCAGTACTTGAGTCATGTCTGACTCTTTGCAACCCCATGGACTGTAGCATGCCAGGCTTCCCTGTCCATCACCAACTCTGGGAGATTGCTCAAACTCATGTCTATCGAGTCGGTGATGCCATACACCCATCTCATCCTCTTTTGTCCCCTTCTCCTGCCTTCAGTCTTCCCCAGGATCAGGATCTTTTCTAAGGAGTCAGTTCTTCACATCAGGTTGGATCTCCTTGCAGTCCAAGGAACTCTCAAGAGTCTTCTCCAACACCACAGTTCAAAGGCATCAGTTCTTCATGCTCAGCTTTCTTTGTAGTCCAACTCTCACAACCATACATGACTACTGGAAAAATCATAGCTTTGACTAGATGGACCTTTGTTGGCAAAGTATTGTCTCTGCTTTTTAATATGCTGTCTAGGTTAGTCATAGCTTTTCTTCCAAGGAGCAAGTGTGTTTTAACTTCATGACTATAGTCACCATCTGCAGTGATTTTGGAGCTCAAGAAAATAAAGTCTGTCACTGTTTCCAATGCTTCCCCCATCTATTTGCCATGAAGTGATGAGACTGGATGCCATGATTTTCATTTTGTGAATGTTGAGTTTTAAGCCAGCTTTTTCACTCTCCTCTTTCATTTTCATCAAGAGGCTCTTTAGTTCTCCTTCACTTTCTGCCATAAGGGTGGTGTCATCTGCATATCTGAGGATATTGATATTTCTCCTGGCAATCTTGATTCCAGCTTGTGCTTCTTCCAGCCCAGCGTTTCTCATGATGTACTCTGCATATAAGTTAAATAAGCAGGGTGACAATATACAGCCTTGACGTACTCCTTTCCCAATTTGGAACCAGTCTGTTGTTCCATGTCTGGTTCTAACTATTGCTTCTTGACCTGCATACAGATTTCTCAGGGGGCAGGTAAGGTGGTCTGGTATTCCCATCTTTTGAAGAATTTTCCACAGTTTGTTGTGATCCACACAAAGTCTTTTTCATAATTAATAAAGCAGAAGCAGATGTTTTTCTGGTATTCTCTTGCTTTTTTGATAATACAGTGGACGTTGGCAATTTGATCCCTGGTTCCTCTGCCTTTTCTAAATCCAGCTTGAACATCTGGAATTTCACAGTTCACGTTCTGTTGAAGCCTGGCTTGGAGAATTTTGAGCATTACTTTGCTAGTGTGTGAGATGAGTGCAATTGTGCAGTAGTTTGAACATTCTTTGGCATTGCCCTTCTTTGGGATTGGGATGAAAACTGACCTTTTCCAGTCCTGTGGCCACTGCTGAGTTTTCCAAATTTGCTGGCATACTGACTGCAGCACTTTCACAGCATAATCTTTTAGGATTTGCAATAGCTCAACTGGAATTCCATCACCTCCACTAGCTTTGTTCATAGTGATGCTTCCTAAGGCCCACTTGACTTCGCATTCCAGGATGTGTGGCTCTAGGTGAGTGATCACACCATTATGCAGTTCTTACCTCTCCATCAGTTTTAGGTCCCGAACCTCTGCTTTCTGTCCCCTGGAGCAGCAGGAATTGTTTCTTACTGAAAATCTAACTTGTCATACTCTGTCCCTTTTTTCTTATTCAATTGAAATTTTTACAGACAGCCAGTCTTAAATTGGGGCCTTGAGGGTCCAATTTGTCATATAGGTTGTATTATCTGTGCATTATTTTCAGGGGGAAGGTGAGCAATCAAACGTTTAAAAAATTATAATGTATTTTAAAAAATAAAAACTGTGGATTTCTTTTAGTTATCTCTTTCCTGGCTTTTCTTAAAAATTCAAAAGCTGTAACATTGCATCTGGCTTTTGGTCTTGAGTTACTGGTGTCTGTTTCTGTTGCTACAATCTCCACCTCTCTCTATTACCCTCCAACCCAGAGTTGAAACATGGGAAATACAAATCAGTATGTCCACAGATAAACTGAGGCATATTTATAAAATTAAGAGTTTATTTGAGCAAAAATTGATTCGAGTTAGGCAGCATACAATTTAGCAAATGAAAGGGGCTCTGAGGAGCTGAACAGAAGACTATTGGTAGAAGTAAGTGGAAACGAGGAAGTTATACCAGGCTAAAAAGCAGATTGGTTATTGCAAAGTTATTTTCCTTTAGGGGAAGACAGGGTCTCTCAGGCAGATGACCTAACTGATCAGGTGATTCCTGATTAAGTGGTTGAAGATTCCATTTCTGGAAAAACTGCAAGTATATAATTAACTAAGTCTCAATTTGGTTATGTGGGGCTTGGTTAGCATAAGCAACTCTATCTGGGGCTTATTGTCTTGCTTTTAACCAGTAGGACTAAGTAGAATGTCCCAACTTAAAAATCTCTCCTGCTTTATTCTTTTGTTTATTTGCTTGGCTCCTACACTTTTGGCATTTGGTTTGTCCACCCTGCAGAGTATACACTTTCAAATGATAGCCTAGTAAGTGACTAAAGAAAGAGAAGAAGGTTAAAGTAGCTAGCAATGTATTTCAGAGTCTTGTCATTGGCTTTTCCTATAATCTAAACCAGTGATTCTCAACTTTGATTTATACACTGGAATCATCTGTAAGTTTTCAAAGAAACCCCATGTTACATTCTTCCTCACGCCCCTTTTAATGGCTTCTTAGTGCACCATAAACCCAAACTCCAAGTTGTTTTACCTTCCCCTGCACAGTGTCACGGCTCTACCCTCAGCTTCTGCTCTTCTCTTCCCTCTTCATCCTCATCACTGACCCCACTTTCACCTCATTCAAAACCTCACCTCTTCTCACCCTTCAGAATGTAGTCTCTTCAGGGACTCTCTATTTAAACAGCCCTCCTCCTGGAATTTTGCAATTCTGTTGGATGTTGACTTCTATATCCTTAAGCTCATGATGCAAAACAAACCACCTCAAAGTCAGCAGCTGAAAATGATCACCTATCTTTCACTCTGTGTGAAAGATAGGATGGTCCTCTGGTTTTAACCACCATGCCTAATCTTCTTGGGGCTCTCTGATCAGCTGGAGTCTGGAGGGTCCAAGATGGCCTCACTGGGGTGTCTGACGGCTGGCAGGCTGACGGAGCGGCATCCTGGTTCTCACATGTGGCCTTGCAGCCTCCTTCAGGCTGGCTCAGGCTTGTTTACTTGGTGGTCACAGCACTTCAACCACAGCCAGAGAGCAAACCTCAGTGCACAAGTGATTTTCCAGCCTCAGCTGGTGTCACATTGGCAAATGCCATTGTCCGGAATGAATCTCATAGTAAATGAAATAACCAAATGATGAATAAATGAAACATAATAATTTCTAAAGAAAAATACAACTTATAAAAATTGACTTCACTAGAGATATAGAGTCTAAACAAACTAATTACAATAGAATAAAGAAATTAGTTAGAGTTCTCCCTTCCAAACTGGTCTGCATAGCATATAGGGTCTGTCTCTGTTGCTGTTCACTCGTTAAGTCATGTCCGACTCTTTGCGACCCTATGGACTGTAGCCCGCCAGATTTCTCTGTCCATGAGATATTCCAGGCAAGAACACTAGAGTGGGTTACCATTTCCTTTTCCAGGGAGGGTCTATCAACTCAACTGTTAAGAATAAGATAGTTTCAGTTAGGAAATTTCCAGATTCTTTCTGTGCAGTGGGTTTAACATTGTTCCCTATGCTTGACAATGATTGCAATACAAAGAAAATTACAGGCAATTTCACCTATTAGTATTGATGTAAAAATTTAAAATAAATTATTAGCAAATACATCTAATAGTAATTAAAATTAAGAAACTATGACCAAATACTTTTTATTTCAGAAATACGAGGATAGATCAATATTAGGCAATCCATTGGTATAATCCATCATTTTAATTGAGTTTGGGAGAAAAATAATATGATTGTCTCTATAGACACAGAAAATACATTTGGAAAAATTCACCCACTCATGTGAGAAAGACTAAATGAAGTAGGAATCGATGAATACATCCTTAAAGATTCTTATATCCATTCTGTGTGTGTGTGTGTGTGTGAGTTCCAAAGCCTTCATCTTACTTAATGGAGAAACTCTAAGGGCTTTCTTATTAAATATGGGGGAAAATTCTCCTTATATTTAACATTATGTTAGAAGAATTACTCATACAATTAGATGAAAATAGAGCAATTACAGGCATAAGGATTGGAAAGAAAAAGGTGAAACTGTCTGCACTTGTAGATGATGTGGTTATATATTTAGAACACTTCAAGGAGTAAAAGGAAAGTTACTTTAAATAATAAATTTATTTAAAATGTTTGTAATGTAGCAGGTTACCAAAAGCTTCTTATATTCAAATGCAAACCTGTTGTAGAATGTGACATCTGTGTCTATGACAGCAAAACATAAAAAAATTATAATGATAACTTTAAAAGTAATTTCAAAATTGTCTATGAGGAAAATGTATAACACCTGGAATGACACAATTCAAATATTTATTTTCCTTGTTTTACCCATATTTTTATAAAATATAAAGTAGTGTCAGAAAGCAAAATATATATCTATTTTTAACCTGTACACATTTGTATTTTTTAATCCACAATTTAAAAGTAAAAGGTATTCATTTTCCCAGACACAGTTCTAAACAGAAAGAATAAATGAACAAGCATGACTTGATTAAGTCAGAGCCCAATCATGGGATAAGTACAGGTTTGTTCAGAGAGAGAATTTGAAAGTGATTCAAGCAAAATGTTAGGTGACAAGCAGGAGACGGATGAGGCAAAGTGTGAGATGTTAATTGATGCCTTGAAGCTTAGCTTTGCAGCCAAGGCAAGTGTTAGCGGGAAAACCTGAACAAGAGCAAGTTCAACTCAAAACCAGAGAGGAAGACTTAATTCATATTAAAATAAAGAGGCTTGGCTTTCCCACACCCTTTCCAGAAACGTCTGTGCTTGTGTTGTAATCCAATTTTTCTAAAGTTCTCCTAAAGCTCTGTGACATGATAAACAGAAGCCAGAGCTGGACCTTAGGGATTCAAAGTCTAGCTTCCCTGTCATATGGGAAACTACCCAACAGGCTTGGTTCCATCTGTTTTGACCACAGCTTAGGTTCATCATTTCTCATTAATGCTTCTTTATAGAGTATCTTCTCCTTTATTGCTCTGAATATGATTATCATCACTTTGTTAGTTCACTCACTGATCATGCGGCTAATTTTGGATTCTGTAGAGTTAGATTTTTGTATGCTCAAATTGCGTAGCAGTCCATGGGGTTGCAACAAGTCAGCCATGACTGAGCAACTGAACTGGCTAATTGCACAAATTGTAGGAGTCTTTAAAACACACACACATGCAAGCATACAAACACAGAAACACACACAAAGCTTGCTTCATAAGGTAGAACTTCTTCCATACCAGTACAGGATTTATTATAAGTAACATGACAATGGGCTTCCCAGGTGGCTCAGTGGTACAGAATCTGCCTTCCAATGTAGGAGACACAAGAGATGTGGATTCGAGCTGGGTTGGGAAGATCCCCTGGAGTAGGAAATGGCAACCCACTCCAGTATTTCTGCCTGGAAAATTCCATGGACAGAGGAACCTGGCAGGGTACAGTCTGTTGGGTCGCAGAGTCCAACATGACTGAGCAACTGAGCACATATGCAATATGACAGTAAATGAGATTTTTTGCTTTAATGTAATCCTATGCTTATAAATTTGCTGTGTTCCAGACAATTGCCAGATTTTGTTTTTGTTTTTTTACTTTTAAACACACACAGTGCCACAGTGGGTAGGTTCCTAGACAAGCACCCAGAAGGTCATTTATCGAACGCTGGGCCTGAAAGTTTTAGTTGCATCAGTTGTGTCTGACTCTTTGCAACCCCATGGACCATAGCCCTCCAGGCTCCTCTGTCCATGGAATTCTCCAGGTAAGAATACTGGAATGGGTTGCTATTCCCTTCTCCAAGGGCTCTTCCCAACCCAGGGATCGAACCTGGGTCTCCTGTACTACAGGCAGGTTCTTTACCATCTGAGCTACCAGGACCTGAAAACCAATAAAAACCATCTAGTGCTCTTTCCTTACTTATTAAAAAAGAGAACGAGGCCTATACCATATAATGAGATATCAGAGCCACACAACAATAAGTGGTCCGGGTGGGTCTGGAGTCTGGGGTCCTACCCCTAGTGTACAAGATTTTTTCTGTGATCACTGCTTCACAGCATGTTCTCAACTCATGCATTGGTTACAAACTATTTTCAAAGCCCAGCAAAAGTGGGGTTTTATCAGGAGCCTGAATCTCTCTGATAGCCTAGGCTACCCTGAGACCGGAGACTAGCCTTGAAATTCCTGTGATTGAATGCAAGGAAAGTTGGCTCCTCTCTCCCTTTGGGTGGCAGGGGTTGCTACGGGCCCTGGTCTCTGTAGTCATTAGAGAAACCTTGTGAGCAGAGGGTTCATGGCCTTTCGGTTGTTTTATCAGCCACATGTGGCCCTTTTGGTGGTGGTGGCATAAGCTATTTTATAGTGAAAAATACTTGGGATAAAATGAATAACAAACACATTAAAGATTCTTTTTGAAGGCTTGTGCTTGAACAAAGGTGGCTTCTTTGGAGCAAGAAGTGTTCATGTATTCAGATTGTGAAGGAGGCTATGGAGGAGATATGTGAGGACTTGCAAGGAAGGATTTGAAAAGCCAGGCGCTGGTCCTTTTCCTGGGTGAGCAAGTCCAGCCGCGTGATCCTAAGCCCATCAGACTCCAGGGGGATTACATTTGGCCTCATAGGGCAAAGGGAGACAGTTAGACATGTTCACACAGAATACATCTAAGTTTACAGCCCCATTTGGCAGATAAGATATGTGTTATCATCTCAGCTCTGTGGATAAGGATGTGGGGAGCTCCAAGGAATTTGAGCTAAAAGTATTAAACAGTTGTTTGGCTGTGAGGACAAAGGTCTGGACACGACACAGTGCTTTCCCTCCTGTGTGTCCATGGGCAGCCGGCAAGAAAAGGGCAGATCCAGGACTGGAATCAACATTTCCTTACTCTGAACAACAGCTCTGAACTCTACAGTATGTTATTTCAGCTGCAAGGCAAGTGCTATGTGTGATAAATGCTGCTGACAATGGAATCTTTCATCTTCCTGGGGCAGGTAAAAACTGACAGTCCTGAACCTTACATCAGGGGCTTCTGGTCTGGCTGAGCTGAGACCAGGATGTTATCCATAGGGATGTCTTTGTCCTCCTCCTCTACCTCACCTCCTCCTCCCCCGACCCAGTGTCTGCCGGGATCTACTGATGCCCACGTGGGAACTTGTGCAACTGGAAAGGGTGGAGGGTTTTAGTTGAGTGGTAGAAGATGCAGGAGATACGATGGCAACTCTTCCTCTTTAAATTCTGCAAGTTTTGCTTGAGGTACCAGGATGTTTGAAACTAATTTTCCTGAGAAATATGGAATGAGGCAAAGACAAGGAGTCAGCAGAACTATCTAGAAGACACTTTGTTTGATGTGAAAGGACTGTCATCGAATGGAAAAGAGAATTTCCCTTAGTTTTGCCCTGGACCTGTGCCTCTAGCATGTTGAAGCCTAAATGTTTTAGGGACACTCAGAGATGCTTTTTGGGATGAACAGTGGCATTTTCATTATGTGATGTGATGGTGACAAAGCTTTTCCAAGTGGCAAGTGTGGTCAGAAGGAAGGGGACGATAGGGAAGATGATGCTAGTTGGTTTGTGGCACTGGCAGGAACCTGTCTGGGCTCTCGAAGAAATAAATGGAGATTATTTCTGGAGGGAGAAGAAAGTCATGAGGTCTTGTTATTGTGGGGCTCAGATTCTTAGAGCCAGTAGGCATTAGGATTACCTGCCTTAATAACATATAGGAGTTCCCAGGCAGCGCTAGTGGCGGTGAACCCGCCTGCCAGTGCAGGAGACACAAGAGACATGGGTTCAACCCCTGGGTCAGGAAGGTCCCCTGGAGGAGGGCACGGCAACCCACTCCAGTATTCTTGCCTGGATAACCCTATAGACAGAAGAGCCAGGTGGGCTATGGTCCATGGGGTTGCAAAGAGCTGGACACTCCTGAGTGACTAAGCATGCATGCACAATAACATGTAGATTGTCTTATGGAAAAAAAAAACAAACAGCCAAATTGAGCCTGTTTTAATTTTTAGACTACTACCCCAATGCAGTCTCTGCAGGAATCTACTGACCTAAGGAAGAGATGCTCCTTTTAAGATAAAAATATTTCCTCTGCTATAAAATAAAATGCTCAGGATAGTTTTAGACAAGCATGCTCTTTCAAAGAAAAAAGAATAGAGGAAACGATTTAAGAGCACTTTCTGAATTAATCCCAGAGCTTGTGCTTGTAAACTGGATAAGGCTCCTATGGACCAACCCCAGCTGGTTTTGAAAACCCAGAAGTGTATTAGGAGCATACTCTCCCAGGGCTTGAGAGATGAAGAGGATGGCAGGTTTCCTTTTGTACTTAGTGTGGGCCATTCAGTGTGGCCGGGGCATTGCACAGCATTTCAGAGTGTGGAAATGGAACATGCAGGCAGATTGATGAGTTCTCTCTGCCTTGGTGTGGATGAATGGCTGGCACATCTCCTAGCCACTGCAGGCATGCAGAGACCCTGCTGGAAAACCGGATGGCGAGGAGGCTGCGCTTTTCTATGACACAAACTGTTCCTTCCTTAACTTACATGTAGATGTCAAATATTTTTACAGTAAACACCTACAACATAAGCCTCATAAATTATTGCACAAGGCCATTGTCGTATCCACTCAAAAAGAGTCGTTTATTTTCTCATACAGGAAGTATGACTTAAAATAGTTTTGCCTCCAGAAATGACGGAATTTTTTCCAAATGGATCTGCCATTTTCCCCCCAATGACTTCACAATATTTTATCTCCCTGCCTAGCCTTTCCTTTGCTCACATGGGGACAAAAATATCCTTAAAATAGCTCCCTGCTTTCTACTGATGGAGATCTTCAAACTTGAATACATACACCCAGCCAAGAGACTTCAGAGTTAGGTTTGCCAGCTGACGTGATTGAACCCAAGCAACATTGTGGAAAAAATGATGAGAAACTGTATTATCTCATGCACGCTCTATTCTGTCTTTTCAGTTCAATTTTAGAAAATATCTGATTTTTCTTATTTTAATTTCTTTTTTCAGGTGATAAAAGAAACTTATGAAGAGGTACAGATTTTCAGCTACAAAATAAGTGAGCCCCAGGTATGAAATAGAGAGTGTGGGGAAATCAGATGATAATTACATAATATCTTTGGATGGGGACAGATGGTAACTAAATTTACCCTTTTGAAATATTTTGAAACACAGAAGCATTGTGTTGTGTACCAGGAACTAACATAGTGTTATAGGTCAATTATATTTCAAAAATGTTTGCAGAGCAAGGATTCAAGCACATGTCTGCAGGAACACAGTGTTTAAAATTTTCACGAGGCCACTCAGCTCTCTGTTTTATGTAGTGTATACGTGAGCCACCACTGCAGGAGGCACTTTGCACGGAGTGTCTGATTTCACCTTCAGAATACACCAGCAGGTAAATATCCCTGTCTTCTGTCATAGGTGAAAAAAAAAAAATAGATTTGGAGGGATGAAATCGTGAACTCAGGATCCTTTGATTTGTACCTGTCTCGAGTGGGTTTTGTATCAATGCCATACTTCTCCTCTTAGATTCACCTCATCTCATTACTGATCTGCAACATGGTTTATTTGCTTATGAAATGCAGGCAACCTGGCCTGCTCCTTGTACCTGATATTGTTGTTGAGTCGCTAAGTCGTGTCTGACTCTTTGTGATGCCAGGGACTGTAGCCCACCAGGCTCCTCTGTTTATGGGATTTCCCAGGCAAGAATACTAGAGGGGTTAGCCATTCCCTTCTTCAGGGGATCTTCCCAACCCAGGGATCAGACGCTCCTCTCCTGCACTGAGGGTTGATTGTTTACCACTGAGCCACATGGGAAGCCAATCCTTGTACCTGATCTGATGGTTCTATCTGATGAGCGCCAAGTACAGCACTAGCATAATGTGGTCCCAGTGATTTCTAATTGAATGAATTGAGGGTAATGTATGTGAATATGCTTTGTGCACCATGAAGCAGGCTTGTGTATGCTGTTACTCTGCAAGTTAAGACAAAAGGGGAAAGGAGATGAAGTGAGGACTGTATGGACAGGGGTGGAGAAAAGAAAAAGAAGAGCTAGCAGTGCCTGCTGAGGGATTTTTCTGGTGTGATAGGAGTTAACATTGTTATTGAAGAGCTGTAAAAAGACATTTTAAAAAGAGTCCAGTAAATATGACCACATCAGCAGGAAAAATAAAGCCCAAATCCATTAAGGGGAAATGGTCTGACTTTGGAAATCAATAAAGAGAAAAGGGACCAATCTTTAACCATAGAGGCACATATTTATTTACTTTTTATTTAGCCCCTTTTTATTTTCCCATTATTGATTCTCAAAGACCAAAACACTAGTCTAGACTTCCTGACTTTTCCCGCATTTGTCCCGAGACATTTCCTTAATCCCATGCTTGCTGACCCTCCACTCAGCTTGTATTCCTGTAGATGTTACTCAGTTATATTCAAGCCTTTGTACCTTTCTTTCCCCACCTCCAAGGACTTCCAGAAAGTTATCCTATTCAATTCAATCTTTCTTTTGCCAGTTTGTTTGCAAATTGCAATCAAATATAAGGTCACTTCTAAAATGCAATTTCACTTAATTTAGCTGTTGCCTCGTTGTTTCAGAAGTAGCTGTTTAAGTTTCAGTGACTGATCTCTGAGCTGAACCGACCTCCATCAGCTCTCTTATGCAGCCGGCAGTGATAAATCACAGCATTGCATCCTGGCAGCCTTGAGACAAGGACAGAAAAGTGCTGAAAGTGAAAGTAAAAGTGGAGTCGCTCAGTTGTGTCCTACTCTTTTCAACTCCATGGACTGTAGCCTACCAGGCTCCTCTGTCTATCAGATTTTCCAGGCAAGACTATTGGAGTGGGCTGCCATTTCCTTCTCCAGAGGGTCTTCCCAACCCAGGGACGGAACCTGGGTCTCCTGCATTGCAGACAGAAGCTTTACCATCGGAGCCACAAGGAAAGGGCTGCTGCTGCCGCCGCTGAGTCGCTTCAGTCGTGTCCAACTCTGTGCAATCCCAGAGATGGCAGCCCACCATCCCGTCCCTGGGATTCTCCAGGCAAGAACACTGGAGTGGGTTGCCATTGCCTTCTCCGAAGGAAAGTGCTAGGTCTGGTTTATTGCAGGCTCCTCCTCCTGTGCTGTCCCTGAATTGCAGATGAGGGGAAGTGGAGGAAACGACAAAAGTGATAGTGGCTGCAGAGCAGAGAGAATGGAAGACTTAAGCCCCCACAGCTTAGTCCCCAGGTCTAGAACGCCCACCAAGACTGTTGAAGGTAAAGACTAGCACTCACGTACTTCATTTCAAATCTGTGCATTTTAGGACTATTCATCTTCCTCACAAACTCTCTCCTTTCTTTTACTGTAGGAAGAAATAATATAATATTTTGATATGCAAAAGATTTCTTTTCTTTTTTCTTTTGCCTTCTCCATGGAATGAAGACATAAATTCTATCAGAACCCCATAAAGTGGCTGAGTTTTACCATTAACCATCAGGGAAATGCAAGCTATAATTCAATGCCGCTAGGCACCAACCACATGGTGGTATTACAACTCATGGTGTATAAGTTGACACAACCACTTTGCAAAACCATTTGGCAGTATTTATAAAAAGATGAACATATCACATTTTGTGTATGTGTGTGTTCGTTGCTCAGTTGTGTCTGACTCTGTGACCCCCATGAGCCTGCCATGCTCCTCTATCCATGGAATTCTTCAGACAAGAACACTGGAGTGGGTAGCCATTCCTTTCTCCAGGGGATCTTCCTGACCCAGGGATAGAATCCAGGTCTTGTGCACTGCAGGAGGATTCTTTACCATCTGAGCCACCAGGGCAGCCCATACCACATCTTATGACATAGGAATTTCACTCCTAGATAATTCAGATACTTATGTATATTTGTGAATCTAGCACATGTATAGGAATTTCCATAGCAGCATCATTTGTAATAAACCCAGACTGAAACATCCTAAATGCCCATAGTAACAGGATGGCTAAATTAATTGTGCTATATTCTTACAATGGACTAGAGCAAGGAGAATAAATGAACACATACAACAAAATGATTTTCGTATACATAGGGTTAGGCTTAAAGAACCAAACCCATAGAAGTATACAAGACAAAATACCATTTTTTTTTCATTGCAGGCTAAGCTTGTATTTGATGATAGAAGTAAGAATGGTGGTTATCCTTGCTGGGAAGGAGTGAATAGAAGCAGACTTGAGGGATTTACTAGGAAGCTAGTAATGTTTTCTTTCTTAATCTGGTGTTTGTTACAGGGTGAGTTCACTTTGTGAAAATTTATCAGACTCTTCACTTGGAATATGTGCACTTTTCTGTTGTATGATGCACTCAGGATAAAATCAAGAAATGGACTGGGTTTCAGAGATTCTTATGTATGAGAGAGCTTCTAGTGTTTTCCTAAAGGCTTTTTCCATGGCTTTTTGTCTACTCCACCTTAGAGGAATTCTGAGAGATATTAAATGCAGAAAGCACATTTTATTTTAAAAGGAAAAGAGATTGAGACCACTGGCAGTAAGGGTTTCTGTGGAACATAAAGCATAGTGACCAGTTTGGACAGGAGCCTCTGGAAGCTCTGAATTTAAGGAAACACTGACTTTTGCTCCTCAAAGCCAACTTAAAGGATGAGGAAAGTTGATGCTGGCAGTCTGAGCTCAGCATGTAACAACTGCTACCACCTCCACCAAGAGCGTGCTGGCTGGATTCATTCCATCCTCCAAACATGTGGGTGGCTGTGGTGGCATTACCCTACTCCTACCTGGATGGTTTGGCAGATACTGTCCATGCCAGTTTCTGCTGATCTTTCCAGACCAAGTGTTTCAACAATGAACACACTTTGGGTAGCTTTACCATGAGAAAAGAGAAAAGTGAGAAAGCTGGCTTAAAACTGAACATTCAAAAAACTAAGATCATTGCATCCAGACCCATCACTTCATGGCAAATAGAAGGGGAAAAAGTGGAAGCAGTGACAGGTTTTACTTTCTTGTGCTCCAAAATTACTGGAGATTGTGACTGCAGCCATGAAATTGATACTTGCTTCTTGGAAGGAAAGCTATGATAAACCTAGATAGCAAATTAAAAAGCAGAGACATCACTTTGCCGACAATAATCCGTATAGTCAAAGCTATGGTTTTTCCAGTAGTCATGTACAGATATGAGAACTGAACCATAAAGAAGGCTGAGTGCCAAAGAATTGATGCCTTTGAATTGTGGTGCTGGAGAAGACTCTTGAGAGTCCCTTGCATTGCAAGGAGATCAAACCAGTCAATCCTAAATGAAACAAACCCTCACTATTCATTGGAAAGACTGATGCTGATGCTGAAGCTAAAGCTCCAATACTTTGGCCACCTGATGCAAAAAGCCAGCTCACTGGAAAAGACTCTGATAATGGAAAAGATTGAGGGCAGGAGGAGAAGAGGGTGGCAGAGGTTGCGATGGTTAGATAGCATCACCAACTCAATACACATGAATTTGAGCAAACTCCAGGAGATAGTGAAAGACCAGGAAGCTTGGCATGCTGCAGTTCATGGGGTCACAAAGAGTAAGAAGTGATTTAGTGACTGAACAATGACGACAACAACAACCATGGTTCACTCATTAAGAGCATGTATATCATTTACTTACTCTGATAACCTAAACCAAAATAATCCCACAATTGCAGTAGTATTTATCTCTCATTCACATGACCTGTCCACAAATACAGGTTGATTGTCATGGCTTAATCCTAATTTCTTCTCATTCTGGGATGAAATCCTCTAAGATTTGCTTTCTTACTTGCTTATATCATTTTAGGTCATATTTCCTTGGCCAAAGCACGTCACATAACCACACTCATTTCTGGTACTGGTTTTGTATTTGTCTGCTTTATACTAGGCTGCAGTAACAAGTAACTCCCGAATCTTGCTCACATTGCACAGGAGTTGTCTTGAGTTGGAAGCCATGCTTCTTCTCCACATGTCTCCTCACTTTGGGATATGAGTTGAACGAGAAACCATGTTCATGGCAGAGAGAAGAGAACAAGATAGCTAGGAGAAATTCCTGATGCTTCTTGCTGTTTTCTTGTTCAGTCATGTCCAGCGCTTTGCGACCCATTGGATCACAGCCTGCAGGACTCCTCTGTCCATGTGATTTCCCAGGCGACAATACTGGACTGGGTTGCCATTTCCTCCTCAAGGGGATCTTCCTGACTCAGGGATTGAACCTGCGTGACCAAAGTGTATATTATGGACAACCCCAAGAGCAGTGGGAAAATGTTTTTGCCTTTCACATGGAGGAAGCATTGCCAACTACATGACAAGAGGTGAAGATACAATCCTCTCATTGACAATAGAGACTCATAGACAATCACAGTGAGTGATTGGGATCAAAAATTGGTTGGAAATGATTTAACTTGAAAAAAGCAGACTATCTAACTGTCCCTTGAACTGATTGATAAGAAGTTATTTTTCTCATATAAAAGGAAGTCTAGAGGCAAATGTTTGCTAGAGTTAGATTTTAGTGTTAGATTTCTCACCAATATCATAGGGACTCAAATTCTTTTTTTTTTTAATCTTTCTGTTAGACTATCCTTAATGTGTTAGTCATTCATATTTTTACACATTGTTTTTAATGGCAATGAGACTGCAGAGTTCCAAGAATTACATGCATCTTGAAAAGAGGAAGAAAGAAAATGGATGGAACAGTCACATGGATACCTTCTATCAAGAATCCAAGCACTTTTCCAGAAGTCCCTTCCTTCATCCCAGCAAAGACATTGGCTTTCATCTTATTTTGTAGCACTTGGCTGCCATGAGTTGTAAGGGAGGCTGGAAAGTATTTAATTTCCACAAACTCTAATGAAGACAGGCCAAGGAAAGTGGGGCTTGAGTATCAGTTGACTTAGCCAATCGATATCGCTTCCCCAGAAAATCATTGGAAAGCTGGATATTTGAATCTGAGCATTTGTCTTTGTTTGTAACTGTTTATAACAAAAAAATTTACATCTTTTATTGGCCTAGTTGGTTAGGTTTTCATCTGTTATGCACATAATTTCTTCAATAATGCTATTAAATCTCTCAAACAATCTAGTCTCAGAGTTTATATGGATATACCTTGCTATTAAGTATATTGTTGTTTTCCTAGGTAACTCACATCTTCCGTAAGAGAGAAAAATGAATCACAGTGATGAAATCACATAGAAGAGTAGACTTTAGGATGGAAAAAACCTTTTATTTTCATTTGACTTGCCTGTATTTCTAAATGCTTCATAATTCCTTTATGTTACTAAAACAGAAAATAATTGTGTTGCCTAATGTGTTACTTAGAAATTAGAACTTACTTCCAAGGGTAGAAACACATTCTTGTTTCCTGAGAGGAATGTGTTATTAACGTCTCTCTCTGTTAAAATTGTGAACTGCGAGGAGTCTGACTGATTTGTGATAGTGTAATATTTTAGAAGAGCCTCATGAATAGAAGATATTTTTGTAGCACAAGCTTAGTTTCTCTTTCCTCTATGTGTGTGTGTGTGTGTGTGTGCACGCATGTGTGTCTGTGTTAGTCACTCAGTCTGGTCCAACTCTTTGTGACCCCATGGCCTGTAACCTGCTAGGCTCTTCTGTCCATGGAATTCTCTGGGCAAGAATTCTGGAGTGGGTTGCCATTCCCTTCTCCAGGGGATCTTCCTGACCCAGGGATCTAACCCAAGTGTCCCGCATTGCAGGAAGATTCTTTATCATCTGAAACACCTATGAATTCCACTATGGGTTCTGGAAACAGTGACAGAGTTCATTTTCTTGGGCTCCAAAATCACTGCAGATTATGACTGAAGCAATGATATTAAAAGATGCTTGCTTCTTGGAAGAAAAGTTATGACAAATCTAGGCAGCTTATTAAAAACCAGAGATATGACTTTGCCAACAAAGGTCCGTATAGTCAAAGCTATGGTTTTTCCAGTAGTCATGTATGGATGTAAGAGTTGGACCATAAAGGAATCTGGACACCGAAAAATTGATGCTTTTGAACTGTGGTATCAAACCAGTCAATCCTAAAGGAAATCAATCCTGAATATTCATTGGAAGGACTGATGCTGAAGCTGAAACTCCAATACTTTGTCCACCTGATGTGAAGAACTGACTAATTTGAAAAGGCCCTGATGCTGGGAAAGATTGAGGGCAGGAGGAAAAGGGAATGACAGAGGATGAGATAGTTGGATGGTATCACCGACTCGATGGACATGCATTTGAGCAAGCTCTGGGGGATGTTAAAGGACAGGGAAGGCTGGTGTGCTACAGTCCATGGGGATGCAAAGAATTGGACACAACTGAGTGACTGAACAACAACAAAATGAGTTCTGGAAGACATAGAAAGAAGGGATATCTCCTCCACGTGCTCCTGGTACTGCCTCCTGCTCAAGAAGTCAGGTAGCCTGTGATTGGTAGTTAAGACTGGAAGGGGCTTTACTGAGTTCAGAGGCAGAAGCCACCATCTTCGAACAGCAGTTGAAAAACTTCTACAGCACGTGAATTCAGGACGCAGGATTTGGTAGCAGGACCAAGTAGCCACGTTCTCTGCTTTATGAGCATGCCCAGGTTAGGTGTACCTGGGCTAATGCAGATGGGACCTGTGGTTCCTGGACCATCATCTTTTTTGCACATAGTCTAAATTGCCTGATGTTCACCAAGGCTCTGAATTACATTGAGTCAAGAATTAAGAGTTTTTAAAACTGTAAGCATAAGAAAAATAATTTTCTCTTGGTTATGTACGGTACTTACAAACTACCAAGGTTTTCAGTCCAGAACAGAGGCAACGAGAAAACAAAATGTGGTGCTAAAAGGGTAAAAAAATTGTCTTGAAATAAACTCTGTTTTCCAAAGCATAGTTTTATGTTGAATTTTCCTTGCTAAGAGAGTTAATAACATGTCCATGTCTTTTTAAATGTACAATTGAGAACAAACAGCCTTCATAAAACAAAGTATTTTGGCCACTAGAGTCAAACTTCATGAGAACTTGGACCTGTTCCACCTTGCCCTGACTGCATCTCCACCCCTGGAACAGCTCCTAGGACATCATGGGTGCTGCATAAAAAGTTAGTTGTGGAGTGAAGTCTCCAATTATGTGTTTTCATATTCATATGATTCAGTGTTTAAATGTTTGAATGTTTGATATATTTATTGCCTCTGATATCATTTATGGGTAACAGAAGAATCTCAGGAAAAAGAAACTATAAAGTTATTGCTAAATTTGAGATAGGACTGCAGTTCAGCTATTTCCATGCCCTGATTTTATTGTGGTCATTACAACAACATATGAATAAAGTCTTCACTTATTGTATAAATTTAGTAGTTTATATTTCCATAAACATAATAGATATTCAACTTAATGAAAGGGAAGCTATTTGGCATATATAATTTATAATACTGAAAACACACTTGCTGTTTCCAACCTTGCTAGTGATTCTTCAAATTCAGGAATACAAGACTGATAAATA
This sequence comes from Bos indicus, assembly GCF_029378745.1. Lineage (NCBI taxonomy): Eukaryota > Metazoa > Chordata > Mammalia > Artiodactyla > Bovidae > Bos > Bos indicus. The sequence goes on along the minus strand of NC_091773.1, from coordinate 24,524,423 downwards.
CAAATTTGCTTTTTTCCATAATAGCATGGTTATCACTACAACTCATTAAGATTGAAAAGAAGATAAATAAAAAGATGAATAGCTATTTATTTAAGACTGTCTGGATTAATTTTCTACTTTCTTCCAGGGAGTGAGACAGACATCAAAAAGGAAGGGCAATAAAAATGATACAGACTGGGCCTAGTAATGATCTGGATTAGTATCAAGAGCTATTCACATCCACACGTATTTGGCTGTCTTAGAAGACTGTCAGATCAACTTGACTTACTTTTGTCTTTGGAAGAATGTGTTTGCAGTGGCCGGCTTTGAGCTGGCTTCCACCAGCATTTACTAACTGCTGTCACTATTCCTAATAACTCTTATTGATAGCTTGCCAACATCGGCACTAGGGGATAATGTGAGGATCAGCAGTTTCCTGATGGGTACAGACATCTGATTCCACCTTCAACATTGTTGTCTGGTTACAAGGCCAAGGTTTGAGTCCACCATAGTCTTCTGAGACAGCAGTTTCATTTTTGCACAAGAAAGGGGCAAGCGCAGAAACCAAAGTGATAGGAAAGAGGCAGTCTAAATCAACATTTTCTAGAAACTGTATGTTCATTAAAAGTTTTGGCTTTTATTTTGAGACATGATGGTATGGATATATATGTTGGCTTCTCAGGTGACACTAGTGGTAAAGAACCCACCTGCCAAAACAGGAGACGTAAGAGACCTGGGTTCAATCCCTGGCTTGGGAAGATCCCCTGGAGAAGGAAATGGCAACTCACTCCAGTATTCCTGCCTGGAGAATCCTATGGACAGAGGAGCCTGGCAGGCTACAGTCCATGGGATCACAAAAGAGTTGGACACGACTGAAGCGACTTAGCACGTTCACCGTATATATGGGCATTCTTTCCATTTTAAACTCTCACTGGGAAGAAATTCTCTAAAATGTTTCAATGATATGGAAGAAATGAGGAAGCCAAATGATTGACTTCATAAATAGATTACATAGCTTATTTTTTTGAGTTTATATCCAACTAGGACTAAGCCACACAGGTAACCAATATTCATTAGGATCTCCTTAAGTAATAAATACTGGGCTAGATGCTGGGGTTATGGGGATTATTTAGACATGGTCTCTATCCTCAAGAGGCTCACAGTGTGGGGGCAGATAGATAGGTATGTGAGAAGAGGCTGGTTTAGCTCAGTGTGACATCTCTCAGAAAGTCTCCCCTCTCTCACTTCTGTCCTAGGCTCCCTCCCCCAACATATGCTCAGAGCACACCCTTGTCTTTCTATCATCAAGGATCAAGTCCACTCATTTCACTCAACACATATTCCCTGGTGTTTTTTTTTTTTTTTTTTTAATTACAGACTGTTTTCTTCAGTTGGAGGATAATCGCTTTACAATGTTGTATTGATTTCTGCCATATGACAACATGAATCAGTCACAATTATATATACATACCCTCCCCCTTGAGCCTCCTCTTCCCCATCTTCATATATGTGGAATCTAGGAAAAGAGCACTGATGAACCTATTTACAGGGAAGAAATGAAGATGCAGACATAGAGAGCAGACTTGTGGGCATAGTGGGGGAAGGAGAAGGCGGGATGAACCGAGAGGTAGCATTGACATACACACACTAGCATGTGTAGGATAGATAACTAGTGGGAAGCTGCTGTATAACACGGGAAACCCAGCCTGGCGCTCTGTGATGACCCAGAACACATAGTCCTTGAATGTCTCCTACACATCAGTCTATTCCACGCATATAAGTAAACACATGCATTTTGATATATATATGTATATAGTTATATATCATATGTGAGCTATATGGTATGTGTATATATTTTCTTCTGGTTTCTTTTATAGACCTGTAAATAATAAGAATGTATACTAAGTGAATCTTTGCAAAATCCAGGTCATATTAAATGCACTGTTTTTGAGCTTTGAACACACTCAGTGTTTCTCTTGACATTAAGTATTCATTGTCAATGTGCTTGTAATATAGAAAATGCATCAGATCCCCACTCTGTGGTGAACACAACTCAATCTGTTTAGTCAATTCCTAATTAAGAGTCATTTGGGTTTTAACTTTTTCCTATTACAAATATTACTAAAACTGTTGTTCCTCTATGCAAACCTTTGATTGCATTTTTATCGCAAGATTATAATTAGCAGTCAACCTTCAATGCTAATCAGCCTTTGGAAGCAGATATGTTCTCTTTGGCTCTTCAGTTAGAAGTTTTCTTAGCTGTGTTGTGTGATATAATTTCACTTTTGTGTTTGACCAAGTTTAGATTTCTAGCTCTTTATCAGGGTATGGAAGAAGTCAGTCACAGAGAACAAAGACTGTGCTTTAGCTCCTCCTGCAAACTGACACACACTTATCTGAGTGTATAATGTACAATCCTTTCTGTCACTGGCTTGGAAAGTGAGGAGGATCCTCAGAGGGCATGAGGTTGGGGGAAGTCTGAGGTGGACACTGTGGTCCCAGTGCTGGAGTGGCTGGTAATGCGACTCGGCCCCCCAAGGACTAGTTTCACCACTATTTCCAGTTTTCAAGGCTACAGTCTGGATGATCTTCTCCCCAGTCTTCTCTGAGTCCTGTTGGAATGTCAGGAGAATGGGAGGTGCTAATTAGGGGTTGAGCTGTGTGCTCCCCAAAAAGATACGTGGAAGTCTTACCCCAGTGACTCTGGATGTGACCTCATGTGGAGAGTCATTACAGAGGTAATCAAGTTCCAGGGAAGTCATTAGAGTGGGTCCTCATTCAATATGACTGACGTCCTTATACAAAGAGGGCATGTGGACACAGAGGCAGGCTTAGTAAGGAAGGAGACAGGTGAGTAAAGATGGGTTATGCTGCCCGAAGTGAAGGAGCGTCTGAGCCAGCAGGAGCTGGAGGGAGCTAGAAGGGTCCTTGTTTGTAGGTTTCAGAAGGAGCATGGCTTTGCCAACACCCTGATTTCAGACATCTAGCCTCCAGAACTGTGGGACAGTCTATTTTTGTTTTTTGTTCATGGTTTTTTTGGCCATGCTGCGTGGCATGTTAGATGGAACCCATGCCCCATGCAAGGAAGTGTGGAGTCTTCATTGAACCATCAGGGAAGTCCTGTTTCTGTGTTTAAAGCTCCCCGGTCTGTGGTATTGGTTACGAGAACCCTAGGAAACTAATACCATACTTACATGCTGTGACTAATGATCCCAGCTGATATTTGGCATGGGTTTACTTTTTAAAGTTTTATTTCTTAAAATATATTTACTTATTACTTTTTATTTTTATTGGAGTATAGTTGCTTTACAGTGTCATATTATTTCTACTATACAGCAAAGTGAATCAGCTATAGGTATTCGTATATGCCCTCCTTTTTGGATTTTCTTTCCATTAGCTCTACAGTGGCAATCACACCCCACTCCAGTACTCTTGCCTGGAAAATCCCAAGGACAGAAGAGCCTGGTAGGCTGCAGTCCATGGGGTCGCTAAGAGTCGGACACGACTAAGCGACTTCACTTTCACTTTTCACTTTCATGCATTGGAGAAGGAAATGGCAACCCACTCCAGTGTTCTTGCCTGGAGAATCCCAGGGACGGAGGAGCCTGTTGGGCTGCCGTCTATGGGGTCACACAGAGTTGGACACGACTGAAGCAACTTAGCAGTAGCATGTTCTCATTAATTATCTATTTTATTTATTTATTTTATATCAATAGTGTATATATGTCAATCTCAATCTCCCAAATGCATCCCATCACCCCCATACCTGCTTGGTGTCCATACATTTGTTCTCTATGTCTGTGTCTCTATTTCTGTTTAGCAAATAAGTTCATCTGTACCATTTTTCTAGATTCCACATATCAGATCAGATCAGATCAGATCAGTCGCTCAGTCATGTTTGACTCTTTGCGACCCCATGAATCGCAGCACGCCAGGCCTCCCTGTCCATCACCAACTCCCGGAGTTCACTGAGACTCACGTCCATCGAGTCAGTGATGCCATCCAGCCATCTCATCCTCTGTCGTCCCCTTCTCCTCTTGCCCCCAATCCCTCCCAGCATCAGAGTCTTTTCCAATGAGTCAACTCTTCGCATGAGGTGGCCAAAGTACTGGAGTTTCAGCTTTAGCATCATTCCTTCCAAAGAAATCCCAGGGCTGATGTCCTTCAGAATGGACAGGTTGGATCTCCTGTCCCTTGCAGTCCAAGGGATTCTCAAGATTCCACATATAAGTGATATTATAAAATCTTTGTTTTTCTCTGTTTGACTTACTTCACTCTGTGTGACAGTCTCTAGGTCCATCCACGTGTCTACAAATTATGACATAGAAGAATGAGACTGTAGCATTTGCTAGAGTGCAGCTCTCATTGGAAAAGAATTTGATCCTGGGAAAGACTGAAGGCAAAAGGAGGAAAGGGCGGCAGAGGATGAGATGGTTAGATAGCATCACTGAGTCAATGGACGTTAATTTGAGCAAACTCCAGGCGATAGTGGAAGATAGAAGAGGCTGGAGTGCTGCAGTCCATGGGGTCGCAAAAAAGTTGGATACAACTTAGAGACAGAATAACGTCAACAATATGTAATGAAACCTAAGCAGCACAGTAGTTGACACATACTTAGTGCCTATAGACAGCACATGATCAGCTGTGGGACCAGCAACAGACTTCCAGATGGTACTGAACAATGGGGAGAATGCCCAGGCTTCGGATGTAGTCAGATGGTGGGAAGATGCTGTGGCCATCACTTGACTGGAGTCATATGCAGGTCTGGACTGTAATATCATCTCATGTACTCTGAAGAATGCAGCATACCAGGGCTTTCCCCATTTTTAACCTTTTATTTTCTTATTCAGTTTAACACGTTTCTTTGATCCCCCTGCCCCCTCCTAGAATTCAGTTTCTTGGCAGTTGACAAAAGATCTTGAAGTAAAATCCAATACCATAAGTGCCTTGTTTCAGCTCTTCTGTCTTTTGCTCCAGCACCATCTAAATTTTTATATTAATTTAGATTTCCATCAAAGTCTTCTGTCAGTGATATTAAAGGTTTTGAATGTAGACATCACCATCAATGGAACAAAACCCTTTCAGTAGCTATCCTAAAAGAGAAGTACTTGCAATTCTTTAACCCTTCCCAGGGGACTAACTGGAGACTTTCAGAGGCAAACTTTATGGACGATAAGAAAAAAACAGTCCCAGGGCAGAAAAGTTATGTAACCCCAGTAAACACCAAAATAGCACATAAGCTACTGCACAGAAAGGCACTGAAATATGGAGCTGTTTATTGTGTCCGACTGCATCAGATTTCCACAGCTTTATAGGGAAGGAAATTAGAACGGTGAGTCTCAATTAAATTACGAACATGAAATCTCCCTCAATTGCGCTAATAGAAAACCCTAATGTTGATCCTGGCATAACTTCTGAATTTTAAACATGAATGCTTTTCATTACTCATAATCACCATTAAAACTTAAGCACCATCCATAAAACTAGTCTTTGTTTTTAGATGCCAAAAGGTAAAGCAAGAGCAGTTGAAGTTTCTAAATGTAATAAAATGCCAGGCAGAAATATCAGGTTATAGACCTGTTCATTTTCAGAGATCCCCAGCTCTCTAGGGGCCACTGGGACTTTATCCAGTCTATTTGTAAGCATACATGCTCAGTCACTTCAGTCGTGTCTGACTCTTTGTGACCCTGTGGACTGTAGCCTGCCGGGCTCCTCTGTCCATGAGATTCTTCAGGCAAGAATACTGGGAGGTTGCATTCCTTTCTCCAAGGGATCTTCCTGACCCAGGGATTGAACCTGTGTCTCCTTCATCCCCTGCACTGCAGGAGAATTCCTTACTATTTAGTCACAGGGGAAGCCCATCTATTTGTATAGTTCAGATTACTAGTACAATCTTACCTGATTTAGGGTATTTTGGTAAATAGTTTCATTTATTAGTAGGGCTTATAATGTTAGAATGCTTCTGTCGATACTATGGTTTTAAACCCGCTATTATGCTTTGAAGGCTTCTGGCATTCTTTTTTCCTCAAAAACCTTTTAAAACTTTCAGTAGAAGTGGCTGTTGGTGCTTGTGAGGTGGGAAAGGTGATAGCGTCTCCTAAGGTGAGCAGGGGAAATTTTCTGTAGCGCACCTGGGGCCAACTGGCAAGAAAGCGCCTAACACCTATAACTGCAGACTCGTTTTCAGCTCAACTGCAAGTACGGGAGGGGCTCAGGACTCAGATAACCCAACTCTCAAAGGGTGGGAAATGCTAAGATTCAGTCTCTTGACAGCAGGGAGTTTCCCCTGAAAATTAAAAATAGATCTACCATATGCGCCTGCAGACCTACTTCTGTGTATATATCTAAAGGGAAATAAAATCAGTATCCAAGAGATAATATAATGAAATCATCATTATATTATTATATTCATTGCAGTATTATTCATAGTAGCCAATATATAACAATCTACACATCTATCAGGAATTCCCTGGTGGCTCAGACGGTTAAGTATCTTCTTGCAATGCAGGAGACCTGGGTTTGATCCCTGGATCAGGAAGAGGGGAGCCTGGCAGGCTATAGTCCATAGGGTTGCAAAGAGTCAGTCATGTCCGACTCTGGGACCCATGACTGTAGCCTGCCAGGCTTCTCTGTCCATGGGGATTCTCCAGGCAAGAATACTTCAATGGGTTGCCATGCCCTTATCCAGGGGATCTTCCAGATCCAGGGATCAAACCCCTGTCTGTTACGTCTCCTGCATTGGCGGGTGGGTTGTTTACCACTAGCACCACCTGGGAAGCCCTTGACTTCCTCTGCATCCACACGATTCTAATCAAAAGGTGCAGAGGTTAATAAAATTCCAGCTAGAAAGTGACAGCTACTCTAAGATTGTGCAAAGCCAGTGGTCCACGTGGAGAGAGTGGAGGTCCTTTTCCAGAGCAGCACTGGATAAATGTGACTGGGCCCTGGGATTTCAGCTGAAATTATACTAATTAACCTTTGCAATGGGGCCAAAGGAAATACACATTTTGCCCAAATCTCTCCAGAAATAAAACATCCTTCACTTTTCCTGACACCTAAGAACACAAAACATTATTGTAAAGGGTCAGTAGAACAGCAAACCTCCTGAAATATCTTACTACAGGAAACATCAGACTATTTAGAATAGCTCCTAAATGAATCTCTATCAGTAGGATGAAAAAAAAAAAAAAGACCTCTGTGAAATAGGTCCAAAAGGCAATAAGAGAATGGGTTGTATTAATCATGATTCCTTTGCAATAGACAGAAAGCCCAGGACAAACCAGCATCAGCAAAAAGGATTTAACTAACTCCCTTATATGAAATGCCCAGGAGTGTGCTGGTTTTAGATGCTGCTGCATAGAAGACTCCAAACTGTGTTCTCACAGAATGATTTCTTGCTGTCTTGCTCCTCTTTGAGAGAAAAACTACCATCCTCTCTGTGGGTTCTATCAGAAAATCTCTTTCTTTTGGGTAGAAGGATAGCTGTGAGCTCCAGTCACACCTTTCAGGTTCGGTATCCATGGAAACAGAGCAGTGCCTCTCACCCAGCACCTCGCTCTTGTAACTTCATTGGCTGGTCAGGTCAGGTTGTCTTTCTAGAAATCAGTTGCTGGGGCTGATTTCACTGAGCCGCTTTGGTGCAAGATTCCTGCCTTTCCCTGAGACTTGTCAGGTCACAAAGACTTGAATAAATCTCTAAGGTAAACCAGGAGACTTGGCTTGGAACAGTGGAAATGAAAACTGGAGAGGCAAACAGAGGCCCACTACTTAGGGTAAGATTACAGTGCAGCAGAGCATGAAAAGATTCATGATAAAATTAAAACTAAAACAGATTTGAGTGCAATGCACAAGGATGGCAAAAAATTTACTGGAAGGACAGAATCAAAATTTGCATTGGGACTAGTTAGAGAAAAAGAAAGCAAAGTGGTACAAATATTAAATTGTGATATGAAGGAAAAATTAAGAAAACCTTCCAGAGCACAGAGGAAAAGGAAAAGAGGAAACTAAAAGTCATGAAAGACTCAGAAAAGAAAACCTACTTAAAATTAAATTTTAAAATAGAGAGTCCATGAATAGACCCACATAAGTATAGTCAACTGAACTTTGAAAAGGAGCAAAGGAAATACGATAGAATAAAGATAGTTTTTCAACAAATGAGTGAACAACTAAGCAGCCACAGGCAAAACCCTGAATCTAGATACAGTCCTCACACTCTTCACAAAATTATCTTGAAATGGGTCATAAGCCTAAATCAAAAATACAGAACTAGAAAAATCCTTGATAATAACAAAGATGAAAACATAGATAACCCTGGGTATCATGATGACATTTTAGATACAACAAAAGAATGATCCATCAAAGAAATAATTAATAAGCTGCATTTCATTAAAATTAAATTTCTGCCTTGTGGAAGACAATGCCAAGAGAACAAGAAGACAAGTCTCAGGCTGGGAGGAAATATTTGCAAAAGAAATATCTGATAAAGAACTGTTATTAAAATACACAGAGAACCCAAGACTCAACAATAAGAAAATAGACAACTCAACTAATATACAGACTAAAGACCTTAACAGGCTTCCCTGGCGGCTCAGATAGTAAAGAATCTGCCCGCAGTGCAGGAGACCCAGGTTCAACCCCTGGGATGGGAAGGTCCCCTGGAGGAGAGAATGGCAACATGCTCCAGTATTCTTGCCTGGAGAATTCCATGGACAGAGATATGATCCAGGGAGTCTCAAAGAGTCAGACATGACTGAGTGACTAACACTTTCACTTTCTAAAGACCTTAACAGACACCTTATCAAAGAAGATATACTGATAGAAAATAAACATATAAAATGAAGCCCCTACCTCATACGTCACCAGGGAAATGCAAATTAAAACAACAATGAGATGAAACAACACACGTATTAGACCAGATGCTGTGATCTTAGTTTTTTGAATGTTGAATTTTAAGCCACATTTTTCACTTTCCTCTTTCACCCTCATCAGGAGGCTCTTTAGTTCCTCACTTGATTAGTAAATCTTAAAAAGTTATGCTCTTTGTTGTTTTTCCAAAACTTAATAAATTAAAATCCTTCACATTTGGAGGATTAAAACTTCCTATTTTCAATTGTGGGTGGGCTACAGACTTAGTCAAAACTTCTCTCCTACTAACCACTGAATCCATCAGTTACTAGCAAAAGGGTATTCAAGGTTCACTGCATATGTCCACAAACTTATTCCGGAGAAATTATTCCAGTGTCTTCAAGAGAACTTAGAAGACGCATCTGATCTGTAAGGACACCAAATAGCTCATTATTCAGATTTTGGAGAGAGGGACCATGGGGAAGACAGAAGCATTTCATGATCCCAGACCCAGGACCTGTGGGATAGTAAATGTGAAATGTGTTATCCATGAAAAAAAAATGGAAAAGAACATCAGACTTATTCATTTCATTTCCTTAAGATCAAATAATAATAAAGTCAGTTAGAAAAATGTACGTACATGTTAAGCTTCCTATTGTGTAAATAATCCAATATCTGATTTAAAGGAAAAAATCTCCAAATGGGTATCACTTCTGTGTTAATAGACAAATGAGCTCATAGGGTCTTTCTTCTCAGCCTACGTTGAGAATAGTTAATTAAATAGCATTCGCTGTACTCAGAAACTACCAATAACAAGCCATCAAAAGACATGAGGACATAAAAATTAAACTTCTCACATCACGAAGAGCAAATTCAGGGAGAATCTGAGTCTCTGTTCACCACAGGCTTTGCTCCCATGTGGTCTTGGCAGGATCCATTTCACTGGTGGTGTCAATTTATGCACACTGGTGTTCTGTAGAGAAAGTGATTGAACAAGACCCTCCAGAGTTTGCTCCACTCTTTCATTACCCATACAATTTTTATTGTATTGTGCACTGGCTGACATAAGCAGAACACAGATTAACTTGGTGAGGGAGCATTGTGCACCTGCCAATAACCTATTCATTCCTATGTGAGTTTTATTACCATTGTGTCATTTAGTACCCGGATGGGAGGGGGAGTTGTAAGGGTAAAGAAACAGTCTCTCAATACACCTATTCATCTCAGCCTCGTTTGTTCCTACCTCATTTTTCTTCCCCTCCTTGACTGTGTGCAGCCCTTGAAAGGACAGTTATCAGCTATCATTGAACCAGCCACCTGTCTCCTTGACAACTCTTATCAAGCTGTACAGGCTTCTGGTGAATACCTTCAACCCTGCACTGAATAAAGAGCTTCAGACTGTTACCATCTGGTATACTGAGTTCTTAGAAAATATCAGAAGACTTGTATCTGACACTGTCTACACTATTCATTGTATAAGAAGATGTATTGGAATTCATAAAAGTTGAGAGGAAGAGAGAACATTCATTTTGCAGATGAGGGAAAAATACTTGTTGATCCCCTTTGTGAACTAAATATATAATTTTATGAAGAATGTTTGTCTCTGACTCTGATCAATCATATGTTAACATTCTTATGGTTTTCTCTATATCCACATCTTACCACCACATCCAGCTGCTGAAAGATAAAAGGAAGCTGCTTTCCTTAGGTTCTTTGACAGATCAATGTCTTTGACAGATATACGTCTTGGGCATATATCTTGATAAAACTGTAATTCAAACAGATACATGCACTCATTTGTTCATATCAGCACTATTTACAATGGCCAAGACATGGAAACAAACTATATATATATTGACAGATGAACGGACAAAGATGTATGTAATGGAATATTACTCAGCCATAAAAATGAAGGAATGCCATTTGCAGCTACTTGGATGGACCTGGAGTTAACCATACTAGGCAAAGTAAGTCTAAACTAGAAAGACAAATGACATACGATATCATTTATATGTGGAATATAAAATATGACACAAATGACTTATCTACAAAACAGAAACAGACTCACAGACATAGAGAACAAACTCGTGTTTGACTAGGGGGAGGAAGGGGAAGGATGTAGTGGGTGTTTGGGATTAGCAGATGCACACTGTCTTACATAGAATGGATAAACAAGGTCCTACTGTATAGCAACTATATCCAATATCCTGGGATAGACCATAATGGAAAAGAATATGAAAAAGAAGATGTATATAATATCACTTTACAGCAGAAATTAACACAACATTGTAAAATCAACTATAAAAAAAGACTAAAGGAGACACCATGGCTGTCTGCTGTCCCTGAATCACTTCTCCCTTCTTACCTTCAGCAGAGTTCCTTATTTGTCAGAGTGTTCAGCCTCTGACCCAATACCCACAGGCTCAGGAGTAAATTCTTACTAATTTAAGCTAATCACAGTGATTTTATTCCCTTTGCCAGTGATGACTTAGAAAAGGATCTTCACCTCAATGCTGGTTAATGAGAAAAGAGAGGAAGCCAACTTGGAGAGCTTTGGAGGGTTTCTTAGCCAAAAAGAGACACGGAGGAAGAAACAGCATGATGAATTGGAATTGGGAAAGCCACCTTCAGAGCTTGATGATACTGGTTGGGGGCGGGCAGAGGAGAGAGATGTGGCCAGCCTACTCCTTGATGACATCAGTGAGCTATTGAAGTAATTAACTTTAAAGGAGCTCAGCATTGGGGTTTTTCTTAAAGAAAGTAGAATTATCTTATTGTCCATGACAATTAGTTAATTTATTTTTACTGTCAACATCCTAAATATACTGTTCTTATTTTTAGCATCCAATTATTCGGAGTACTTCTCTCTGAAACCTTGCTTGGAATCTGAAATCATGAAATCCTTCTTCATCCATAGAAGTGCACCATGGACTGAACCATTGATCTGAGTTAGTCAAAAAGCAACCATTTGCTAGGGAAGCTGACTCAAGCATCTTTTAATGTCAAGTGGTTGTCACCTTAGCTTACATTAAAGATTTGATATAAGGGAAGGGATCACTATTATAACAGTAAGGAAATGAACTCCATTAGGGGTTCTGAGTGATGATGGAAGAACCAGCAAGAGGGTTATTGCCAAGAACAAGGGGGGCTTACTTTGAAATAGGAGTAGAGAGAGAATTAAGCCATTTAGTAACTGTACAAAGAAAGAGGAAGTGTCAAAACAGCCAGATTTTCACCTTCTTTCTGGGAAGGTGAAGAACTGTTATCTAAAGCTGCTAAGTCAGGAAATAAATGGACAAATTTCTATTTCCAGAGTAAAGCTTTTTTTGCTTCTTCTTACATTAATTAAACTTTTTATTTTGTATTTTGGTATAACTGATTAACAATGTTGTGATAATTTCAGGTGGACAGTGAAGGGACTCAGCCATACACATACATGTATCCATTCTCCCGCAAACTCCCCTCCCATCCAGGCTGCCCCATGACATTGAGCAGAACTCCCTGTGCTATACAGTAGGTCCTCGTTGGTTATCCATCAGAGTAAAGCTTTTAGTTCTGACATTTGAGGGACTACAGGCTTAATCTCAGGTCACTCCCACCCCCAACACAGACATCCAAGAGAAGACACCCAGTAATACCCAGGACTCTAGAAAAGCTTCACATTAAAGAGGTGGATCTTACCAGAACGTGAATCTTCCTAGAACAAAGCAAAGAAAACCCACACTGGCCAGCTTATATTTCATTCTTACGTGTGAACACATTCCTGGGATGACCACGTAATGAGGACTTAGAGAATCATGGATGTTGATTGTGGAAGATTGTAAAAAAATTAATAAAATAAAAAAATCGAATTGGGAAGATGTTTAAGGGTAAGAACTTACAACTAGTAGGTAAGTTCTGGAGATTAATGCATAGCATAGTAATTGTAGTCAATAATACTGCATTATAAACTTCAACGTTGCTAAGAGACTAGATCTTAACTGTTCTCACCACAAACAAGACACAATAATTATGTAACATAATAGATGAGATAGCTAATTCTACAGTGGTAGTCATATCTAAATATATAAAAACATCAAACCAGCAAGCAGTACACCTTAAACTTATGCAGTGCTATATGTCAATTTTATCTCATTTTTAAAAGAAAACTAATAGTGGAGGAAATAGATGCTTTCAAAACAAAGAGAGCTTGGAAGAATTTCTAATTAGAATACTAAGAAAAAAATTTTTTAATGTGATTTCTTATAAAATGAGAATAAGATGAAGAGAATACTCAAATAATGTGACAGGTCTTTCAAAGATTAAAAATATTATTGTAAAAAGAAAAAGCTTAATTAGAAGACTCAAAAACTAAGTGGCAAAATTTCTCAAGATGTAGAGAAAAAAATTTAGAAAGACAAGGAAGATAATTAGAGGGGAGGAAAAAGATCTACAGGGTCAAACCAGGAGGTGTGATATCAGACTATGGCCAGTTTTAAGAAGAGAATAGAAAAATGAGAGGAAATTATCAAAAAAATAATTTCATAGAACTTAAAAAAGGACAATGATTTTCAGATTTCAAAAAACAAAAAAATGTACAAAAATACTAAGCTAGAGATGGGATTTGGATGATGTAGGACTCTGCAAGACAGGTATTCATGGGGGAAAAATAAAGATTCCAAGCAACAATTAGAATAAATGATGTGATGGAAAGTTTTGAGGGTATTATAACGAACGTTATTCTTTTGTCAATAAGGAAAATGTTGGTGATAAGCAAACAAAAACTACATTAAGGCATCAAAAGAAAGGTAAAGGGAATTAATAGAGCTTACATAGTGATTATCACGGAGAAGGCAATGGTACCCCGATCCAATACTCTTGCCTGGAAAATCCCATGGACGGAGGAGCCTGGTAGGCTGCAGTCCATGGGGTTGCGAAGAGTCGGACACGACTGAGCGACTTCACTTTCACTTTTCACTTTCATGCACTGGAGGAGGAAATGGCAACCCACTCCAGTGTTCTTGCCTGGAGAATCGCAGGGACGGGGGAGCCTGATGGGCTGCCGTCTAATGGGGTCACACAGAGTCGGACACGACTGAAGCAACTTAGCAGCAGCAGCAGCAGTGATTATCAAGGTGATAATTGAAAAAGGAACAGCTACTGTTTAAGTTTAGGAAAGTAACAAAGAGTGTAAATGAATTTATCAAACATTCTTAGGAAGAAAACGGAAGCAGGGCAAACCCTCATCTTTCATGGTGGAAAGGTATGAGATTATCATCTAAAATTGAGAAATTGGCCTTAATTTATTTCTAGCTAAACATGGTGGATTAACAACAGGCAATGATTTCCTTTTTCCCAGAGATGCCATTAAAACTGTAACAAAAGAATTAAAAAAAAAATCTAAGATCACAGAGAGGATGGAAGAGTATTCAGGAAGAAAATGACCAAGATTAACTAGATTCAACTGGATTCTACATGTGAACATTAAATCCAGCACCCTAACAGAATATAAGTAGGTAAGGGTCTACCTCCCAACCTCTGGCAGGAATTCAGAGGAAACCTTCTCTAGAAAGATCTAATAGCATCAAAGAAAAGACATCCACAGTCTGGCATTTCTGGGTCACTCAGCATCATGCTGGTCATTCCCAGTATCATATCTGTGAATGAAGCTGTTCAACCCACATACAGACTCCCTAGTCAGCTTGTTAGTACCTAACTTGTTTTCATTTCTTTCTTTCATATATAATATTTAACACCTTCAAGATTATGTGATGTCTATGTAAATTATAAGGACTTCCCTGGTGGCTCAGTCGTAAAGAATCCACCTGTCAGTGCAGGAGAAGAGGGTTCCATCCCTGGGTCAGAAAGATCCCTTGGAGAAGGAAATGGGAACCATTCCAGTATTCTTGCCTGGAAAATCCCATGAACAGAGGAGTTTGGTGAGCTACAGTCCATGGGGTTCCTAAAGAGACGGACAGGTCTAAGCGACTAAACAACAACAATGTAAATAACAAAGCATAATAAATAAAAACCAAACACTGGTGAAACCTCAAACCCATGGAGAAGCTAAAATTAGAGTTACTGATAAGGTGCAAACAGGGTGAGTTTCTTTTCTGTATCACATCGACTCCTTTCACCCCAGTTTGTCACAATCCTGAATTTTATATTCATCATTCTTATACTTTTTAAAAAATATAGCCTTACCATGTGTTTATTTATTTATTTATTTATCTGCTGTATTATATGTTGTTTAGTTTCACTTGGTTTTGGACTTTATATAAAAATTATATTCAAAATTCCGTTTTTAATTGTTCAACCTTATACTGATAAGATATTCTGGAAAAGATCAGAGAGTAAATATTTTATCTTTGTGAGGCATATATGATCTCTGTGGCTCTGTTCAACTTTGCTATTTTAGTAGGAAAACAGCCAGAGCATCATGGTTCTTTCCATCATAAAGCAGTTTTAAGTTTTATATAAACAAATTTAGTAGTTTTTTTTTAATTGTTAACTTTGTTGTCATGTGAACTTCTTCCACCTTTGTTGTTACAAAGGAGACAAAAAAAGTCCATTTTTCTCCTAAGTGTTGACAGTATTTTTAAAATTTAATTCATATAAAAAATTTTTAAAAGAGTCATCTGGAATTAAATTTTAGGTATTCAGTAGTGGTTTAACTTCTCATTTCAAAAAAAGTTATCAACTTTCCAATTGCCTTTTACAGAATAACTTATAATTTCTCCACTTATTGGAAGGACATAGTTATCAGATTATAAAGTATAGTAAGTGTTTGTGCTGTTTACATGTATCTCCTGTATGTCCATGTGTGTATTTGATCTCATTTTTAGAATCTTTGCTTTACTCTAAAAGTGCCATGGATTTTCAGTTACAGTAGCTTTAGAGTAAGTTTGAATAATAGAAAGGCCTGCCTCCAATCTTTTTAAGACTGTCTAACCCACTACTGCCCATTTATTCCTTTTTGTGAAATTCTAAGTCTTCTTGGCAACTTTTTCTCTCCTAAAAAAATATGACCTGTGTTTTTATTGTAAATGCATTTCATTTATGTTTCTCTAGGAAAGAGAAGTGTGGTCATCTTTACCATATTGTCTGCCCACCTGGAAAGATATAAATTTCTTGAATTACTCAGATCTTTTATTTTTATAACCAAAGTTAAGCCTTTGGGAGCTATAAACTTTCCTGACAAATTTTTTGAAGCATAAAACCCTGACATCTGGGAAAAATTGCATATACACAAACACAATATTTTGCATAATATTTCTGGAAGGTACATTTTTGAAAGTTCATCCATTAAAATATCTATCCATTAAAAACTGTCTAATACTTTGAAGAATAGTTTTAAAAGGTTTCATTCTTCTTGTGGGTTCTGCCTATTTCACATACTTTTTTTTTTTTTTTTCTGTTCAGCTTTTAGATAATCTTTTTATTGTTTTCCAACATGTCAATGTGTCTTGGTGCTGGTCCCTAGAGCCGGTTCACCTGGGATCGAATCTTGACTCCTCCACTTACTACTAGCTGTGTAAAAAATCACTTAGTTTGATTGTATCTCCATTTTCTATCCTTAATATAGTGATGTTAAAGTTAGTATTCTTCATTTATTTTTAAGCCTTTTTATTTTGTATTGGGGTGTAGCCAATCAACAATGTTGTGATAGTTTTGGGTGAAGAGTGAAGGGGCTCAGCCATATATATGCATAGATCCATTTTCTCCCTAACTCCCCTCCCACCCAGGCTGCCACATAACACTGAGTGGAGTTCCATGTGGTATATGATCGGTAAAGGCAGTATACTTTAGATTAGGTCTTGCAAATACTTATGTGTTATATAAGTGTTAATTAACATTATTAAAAATAGAATGTATGTTTAAAATTAGTTAACTATGTCTGGCTACTTTCCCAACTCTTTCATTTTTAGCAGTTTTAAAATGCAATCTCTCTTAGATTTCCAGAGCAGTGTACATCATCTGCAAATAGCACAAATTTTATTTCTTCCTTTTCAATATTCACACTTGTTTTTTCTTCTTGCTGCTTTATATTGGCTAAAACTTGCCCCAAAATGTTTTATTCTTATCATAATGGGTATGATGCTGTGTTACACTATAAAATATGGTTGCAACTAATGGGTTTTTATTATGATAAAAGAATATCCTACCATTCCTGGAAAAAATAAAAGATTTTATATTTAGCAATAAATTGAAGCTGTCTTTTAGCAATTACTTCTTTGGCATGTCTTTGGTAATTATAATATTATCCTCCTTAAAATACTAATATGAAGACTACTGTTGGCTGATTTCTAAATGCTGGTCCCAGATTGTCCCCACAGTTACAGTCAGGCACCCTCTAAACCCTGATCTTTTCTGATCCAGTGGCTTTCTGCTTCCATGACTGTCTTGGGACTTCAGAACATTTGCAAGCTAAGAAAGCCAGGTCCATGGTCCTGTCTCTGTAGACACACCTTGAATTTATTTCTCTCTGGGGCTTTGCCAGGCAGGAGGAATTTATAATCCATTAATTCCACTGCCTGAATTGTGAGCAACTTGGCTTTGACCTCCCCTTTCCATAGAACAGCAAGAACTTTGCTTCAGTTGCCTCCAATCAGTGCTGAAGTATGTTTATAATACATCATTTTAGAAGGGCAGAGAAAGGGTGAAAACGAGACGTTAGCTGTGTTTCCATCTTTAATCCATCTAAATGTTTATATCTTAACTCACCAATATTTTATTTAAAATTTTGCATCCATATTCATAAGCAAAAGTTGGCTGTAATTTTTTCTTGGTTGATCTTTGTCAGATTTTAATATCAAAGTCCTAAAAAAATTTGGAAGCTTGAAATCATTTTCTATCCTTTAGAACACATTAACTGAAATCAGAATTATCTATTCCTTGAGGTTTGATAGAATTTACCATCTGTACACAGGGAATATTTTAGATAGTTCTTTACAGGTTTTGATCTCTTTCATGATTATTAGTCTCCAGAATTCAGTTTTGTTAATATTATTTTTCATGCCACACTTTAATAAAATATGTAACTCTTTTAATAAAACATGTGGAAACTAGTGGTCACTCATGATCTCCAGATCTTTTCCTGTTAATTCTTCTCTAGCAAGTTGTTTCATATCCCCTGTGATTTATTGGCTTATGAAACTATCTACAGAGAGTTAAATTGTGTTATGGTTTCCATATATTCAACCAAACTTGCCTTATTATTTCTTTTAATTATCCCTACCACCACTTGAAATGCAATTTGCTGAATATTTTTCCCTAAAAGAGACAATGGTAGGGTATATTTAAAGCTGAAGAACTGCATTTACAGCCCATATCAGAGTTGGAATTGACAGTCCTACCGGAATTTCCTTTAAAACAATGCCATGATTTAAGTGAAAGTAGTGACATTAGTTGGCAGTATATTGCTGCTAGATTTGTCAATAATGAAATATAGAACAATAAAAAACACACAAAAGATAAACTGGGTATGAAGTCAAGAAAATGGTTTCGCGACCCTGAGTTCTAAAACTCCTAGTAACTGTCCCATTCTCTCACTTTAAAAATACTTATTTAATAGAATTGAAGCCTAGAGAAGAGCTCAAACAACAAAAAATGAGGAAGTTTTACATTTACCCAGGAAACAAATTGTAAAGCTAAATGATCTGTGTATTCTGGGTTATTTTTTATTTTCATGAGGTGCCAAATTTCTCATTTCAAGTTGGTTCTTTGTTACTCAGATTCCTAGAGTAGAATCGAATTACATTTGTTTGTGGGAGGATTATTAGTTAAGTGTAAAAAAAAATGACTCAAAATATAATTATGATATACAGTACATGTATACATACATGGGCTTCCCTGGTGGGTCAGTGGGTAAAGAATCTGCTTGCAATGCAGGAGACACAGGGTTTGATCCCTGCATCAAGAAGGCATTGCAACCCACTCCAGTAGTCCTGCCTGGAGAATCCCATGGACGGAGGAACTTGGCGGCCTGTGGTCCACAGGGTCACAAAGAGCTGGACACAACTTAAACGACTGAGCGCACATGCACATATACATACATATTTTCAAATTGGACCATCTCCATACTGCACAAAAGAATTGATGAGAATTTCTTTAAGATTTCTCTCTATATATAATCAATGTGCCTTGGGGACGTGATTAAAATAAAAGAGAATTGTCCAGAAAACTGTACCTCTATTTCATTCAGTCAGTTAGAACTATGTTGCAATTCATAAAATGCTCTTTTCCAAAGGTTAGCAATGCATACTGCCACAGAGAGGATCAGACTGGATTAAAGCAAATCTAGACTCCACAATTTGGAGAGAGCTTGTTTGCTGTCTCATGGGAAGGTGCAAGGGGAAGAGAGCATCTTTCTGGATTAGAGAGCTAAGATTTCAAGGAGTAAAGTAAAAAAATATATTAAATTGAAGCTATTCCTACAACTGCAACTTGGGTCTCTTTTGAATGCTCAGGCTGGTAGATGAACAAAAAAGGGAGTCACTGGCCAGGGTAATTCACTACGATTAGCTGGTGCTTCTGTTACACAGGTATGGGACGTGTATCTGGAAATCAGTGGTTTGGTGGGATCCTTTCCTGGTGCTCCCATGCTCAGTGATAATAGTCACCAGAACCAAACCAAGCTATCAAGTGTGCTCAGACCCTGGAGGTGGAGTCTTCTAATCGTCTAGCCATCTAGGAGCAGCTGAAGACTGGCTGGGGATGAGAAAAATCTAGAAGGGGACTGGAACACAGGAGCAAGATGATACATCTTTGGTAGGAGCTGCATGACTGGGAACTAAGGTTTGTCCTGTTGCTGTGTGTGTATTTGTTAGAGATGGTGCCGACTGCCACCTTGAAGAGACAGTGATAAGTTGATGGGAACATAAGCAGATCTGAGCCACCTGAGGGTGAACTAAGGCATTTATGACTTTATGCGCAGCTCTAGAGAACAGTCTTCAGGCTACCAACTGCATCCATCTCCATCACCCTCTGTCCATCTCTGCTTTCCTGCCTCAGGCCTTTTATTTGTTTGAGAAACAGAAGCCTTTTCAGCCCAGATATAGATACAGCTGAGAAATGCAGGGGACTTAGCACTCCTAGAACAGCCCTCAGGTGGTGGGGGGAGTCAGGGAGTGGTGGTAGCTGGTGGGTACCCATCCTGTGGTACCCAGCTGGAAAATTCTGGGAGGCCTCTCATAGGCACACCCTCACCCAAGCACAGTCTCCTGGTTTCTCCTCCTTTATTGAGTTCCTTCTGTTCCTCACTTGTCCTCTTTTTCTTTCTTTTTTGACATGGACCATTTTTAAAGTCTTTTTTAAATTTGTTACAATATTGCTTCTGTTTTATGTGTTGTTTTTTTTTTTTTTAAGCCCTGAGGCATGTGGGATCTTAGCTCCTCAATCAAGGATCAAACCTACACCCCCTGCCTTGGAAGGTGAAGTCTTAACCTCTGTATCACCAGGAAAGTCCCTGTCACTTCTCTTCTTATCAACCTCCTGCTTACAAGACCTGTTGTAGAAACCCAAAGTAAGAGATGGGATTTAAACTTTTCTCTTTAAATTATCAATGTTTGCCCCTTTGGAAGTAAATTTTTTATCCCTAGGACATTCATTCTTTAAAAAACTACGAGATTCTCAAACTGTGATTCTAAGTAAATCGGTAGAAGTATTTATTCAAAGAGATCTTATTTTTTTACTTGGCAAACCCATAAGAAAAAGAGATTCTATGGGATGAAAAGACCCAGAAGCTCTGAATGGCACACCACAACCAGACGACATGTGAAATGAAGAGTGTGTCCCCAAATTGCTCATCCTACTCCTTTGCATGAAACTATTGTGACATCTATTCCTTTCTCAAGGCTGCTCTCCTTTGTTTGGGCTCTTCCTCTAGGTTTTGTCTGTAATTTCACTTGTCCTTTCCTCTTTTTGCCACAGCCTCTATGTATTTTCTTATGGTGGTTTAGTTGCTCAGTCATGTCCTACGCTTGCAACCCCAGGGACTGCTGTCTGCCAGTCTCCTCTGTCCATGGGATTTCCCAGGCAAGAACGCTGGAGTGGGTAGCCATTTCCTTCTCCAGGGGATCTTCCCAACCCAGGGATCGAACATGGTCTCCTGTGTTGCAAGAGGATTCTTTACCACTGAGCCACCATGGAAGCCCACATGTATTTCCATACATTTTCTTTTTTCTCTCTCTTTTATTTTTCTTGACATCTGCCCCTTCTCATTCAGTCTATAAATACTTGTGTCATTTGAGGCTTATTGTAATTCAGATTCCCTCTTAGATTCTTGGAAATTTTTTTTTTCCTTTTCTTTTCATGTTAGTACAACAATTTTTGAGAACTTGTCTCAACTCTCAGATTTCAGAGAGTCTCCCAGATTGCCAAGCCCTATGTCTTATTAGTGGGGACAGCCTAGACAATTTCTGACAAATTAAAATGTCCAAAAATAGATTGAATGTTTTTTAGAATCCTATTAACCTGAAGTATTGAAAACCAATTGCAAACACAGAACTCTATATCACAAGAGTTGAAAGCTTTTATGTCAATTATACCTCAGTAAAGTTAGAGGGGTGCTTCCATGGTGGCTCAGCCGATAAAGTGTCTGCCTGCAATGTGGGAGACCCGGGTTCAATCCCTGGGTTGGGAAGATCCCCTGGAGGAGGAAATGGCAACCCACTCCAGTATTCTTGCCTGAAAACTTTCCATGGACTGAGGAGCCTGGTAGGCTAAAGTCCATAGGGTCGCAAAGAGTTGGATACGACTGAGCAACTTCACTTTCTTTTCCTAAAGCTAGAGGGGATCTGAAAGCAAAAGCATTCCCATGTAAAGATACCACTACAGTTATTTTTACATGGCATCAGAGAACAGAGTGCTGTAAATTCACTGATATGTTCTTGCCTCAAGTTCTTAACAAATAATCAAGATAGTCTGTGGACAGCTCAGAGCCAGAACTCCATAAATGAAAATACGTGTTGCTCACTGTGCTTTTTCTTTAAAAAATTAATATTTTATCATAAAAAACTTTTAAAAGAGCACATGAAAAGGTTTTGTGGCAAAAGAAGGATTTCAAAGGTGGACATAGAAGGATGCTGGTGCTGCTAAGTCACTTCAGTCGTGTCCGGCTCTGTGCGACCCCATAGACGGCAACCCACCAGGCTCTGCCCTCCCTGGGATTCTCCAGGCAAGAACGCTGGAGTGGGTTGCCATTGCCTTCTCCAGTGCATCAAGGTGAAAAGTGAAAGGGAAGTCGCTCAGTCGTGTCCTACCCTCAGTGATCCCATGGACTGCAGCCTTCCAGACTCCTCCATCCATGGGATTGTCCAGGCAAGAGTACTGGAGTGGGGTGCCATTGCCTTCTCCGACATAGAAGGATAGAAGATGCTAAAAATGTGTCAGAAACTAAATATTCTTTCTATGAAAAGTATCTAGAAATGGAATGTGAGAAGAAAGCAAACAGCATCGGAACTTATTTTGACTTTTCATACTCTTTTCTCCTATTTTGTTTAATTCTCCAAGTTTCCACAGGATCTTTCATTTTGAAACAGTAATATTTAAAATTAATTGAATTGAATTTATCTGTTTTTTTTTTAAATTTATTTACATGAAACAGGTCAGCATGAAAACTGAAACAGTTGACTTAAGAACCAGACACTGTATATCCTCATTATTCACCACATATTGGGTTTTGGCTTCTTACCACCTCCACACCATTTCCCACTTGAATAACCAATGTAGCCCACGGTTTACTCCTGCACTCCTCTAAGACTTGACTCTTTGTGGGTTTCCTAAAAAGGGTTTCCTTCCCTTGAATCTATTTCTACCTCCTCTTTTTTTTTTTTTTTTTTTTCATGCATTAAATCACCTGAGATATGGCACACTCCCATCAGGAAAAGTGGTTCAATGTGACACTTCTGGGGGTGAGTGTGCAAAATGGAATTTCAGAGAGCAAAGTTGTTTGGCCATGTGGTTCCCTCCCCCAGCAAGTGATGAGGATTTGCCACCAGAGCAGCCAGTGTCCACCATCTTCCAACTGAAGACCCTGCCCTCAGTCCTGGGCTAGTGGTGAGAAGGAGGTTGAATTAAAAGACAAGGTGAATTAGGGACATCCCTGGAGGTCCAGTGGTCAAGAATCTGTCTTGAAATGCAGGAGACACAAGTTCTATCCTTGATCCAGGAACTAAGATCCCACGTACCAGGGAGCAAGGAAACCCTTGTACCAGAACTACTGAGGCCAAGTGCTGCAATGAAAGATCCCGCATGATGCAGTGGAGCTCCACGTGCCTTAACCAAGATCTGATGCAGCCAAATCAAGTAACTAGTTCACTTAAAAAAAAGACAAGGTGAAGTACATGGTAGGAAGGGTGGAAGCTGACATCTCAGTTTAGATGTCCTCTCACTCTGCAGAACGTGTCCTACACGGTGAGTCTCTTTCTGAAGACTTGGCCTCAACAAACACTGACGTATCTCCCAAACACAGTGAACTGTGGAAAAACCCTTGATGTGAATTTACAGAAACAAAGCTGATTGGCTAAATGGGTTGCAGGATCCCACGAAAGACAGAAGAGAAATTGGATCTGATGTGGCAGGAAATGTTTTGTTCTCCAAAACCTGCTCTAGTTAATGAGGTTGCCAGAGTTTCTTAGCATCTGCAATGTGACTATGTCCTCCTAATCATGAAATGTTGGTATTTCAAGACTCAGGAGTTTGGAAATGGAGGGACATTTTGTGCAATAGGTAGGCACGCTCTGGACATTAATGAGGTCACAGCTGAAGGGTAAAATAGGATTTTTCCAGTTTCTGGATTTATTCAGTATCTTTTGTATCAAGAGAGAAAAATACTTATAGGGGAAAAGCACGCTTTAAAGGGGCTTCCCAGATGGTGCTAGCGGCAAAGAACCCACCTGCCAGTGCAGGAGAGTGAAAGACGCCGGTTCAACCCCTGGGATTCCCTGGAGGAGGGCATGGCAATCTGTTTTAGTATTCTTGCCTGGAGAATCCCATGGGCAAAAGTAGCCTGGTGGGCTATAGTCCATGGGGTCGCAAAGAGTTGGATGCTATTGAGGTGACTTAGCATGCACACACACAAGCTTTAAAGAGCCAAATATGTAAAATCCCACACATTTGTTTCCAATTACTTATTACCTAATCCATGTTTAATGCTAAGCCAAATCTGTATTCTGCATTATTTACAATTTAATTAAATGCTCCTTTCTGTTAATCGCATAACTACCTAGCCATTATTCATTACCAGCCTTGCCACCCCTCACCCCCCACCCGCTTTTTTTTTTGCATGCTGGCTGTATTCCAGACCATGAAACAAGGCTGAGTGACCATAAGGGCCTTGTGTTCACAAGAGCCCTGCTGTCCCAGGGAGGCGGGGACTGTCTCTCCCCTGTGTTGTTCTCTATGTTCTTTGGTGCCGAGTATCAGTCTGTTAGGTCAGATCGTTTTGTTTAACCATATGTATTTATTTAAAATGAAATTTAGACTTAAATATTGTCCTTGTTGTCAGTGTGACTGCTGGTTCCTTCCAAAATGTAAAGAAAGTTGGTTCCTGTGATTTTGTGGTTTGAAAGGAGCCAGACCACACCTTCTCCCTGCCCCCTGCCCTCCAGAAGAATACCAGGGGCTCTGGCATTTTCTGGAGAGTACTGCCAACTCTGAAATGGTATTTCTTTTTTATACCTTTGTCTAAACTCTTTTGACCTGACCTACAGCCCAGTTCTCCTCCCTTCTCCCTCAGGGGTACTTTTTCTCAGACCACAGAGCTCTCAATGTCAGGGATCCACGACTCTTCCTGGGTTTTTTCCCTAAAAGAATTCCACAGTCAGAGCAAGCTTATGCTAAAAAGATATGAACAAAACCAAAATCTAACTAAAGAAATCTAGTTGATGCTATTAATAACTCAGTTCATTCATTTTTCAATACATTTTTGAATGTTCTATTTATCTCTATGATACTTATTATTTTTTTTTGGTTTTTATCAGGACTTCTACTTTTCTGTTAGAAGAATGTCAACTTTCCAGTACCTTTGATGGACATAAAGACAGATTCTAGAGACTATTTCCTAGTATCATTTTCTCCTAAGAAATTTAACATAATTCTAAATTGTGTTGGCTAGAAAGTGATACTATAGAATAATGTATTGTTTCCTTTGTGTTTATTACACCAGCAACAAAAAATTATAGTATGCCTTTTGCTTTTGTTAATTTAATTACTTAATAGTAGATGGAATTTTGTTTTCAGCAAGAGAGTTATTGAATGCTAAATAGCTCTATAGAATAGTAGTGATTTAAAAATAAATGATTTGTTCAGATTTTTTAAAGGATAAAAAGCATAAGAAGGAAAGAAATCTTTTATGTAGGCTCAGGCTTCAGTGTTTATGAATATCGAACTTTATTTAGGCCGAGTTAAGCCCGAACACATCAACAAAAATGCAAAATTACAAATAAATAAGAATTTTTGCCGGAAAATATGTCATATTTATTTAATCTTAGAGCTTTGTTATAAAATTCTGCAAAGTATATTCTGTCAGCCAGTGTAAATGCTTCCCGTTTGTGGCTGGACTTTGACCAGTGACCGTGCAGTAAATGACTTTACAGAGATGTCAATGAGATGGTACTTTTAAAGAAGAGAGACTGTGTCTTGGTAATGAATGAAAGGGTTGTGCTTCAGGAATGTGCTAATTTTGGCAAATATTCTTCTAAGGAAACTTTTGAGGGAAATAACTCCCAATGTGGGAGATACTGATTTTTTTTTCTCCCTCAACAAATGATTTTATTGCTGCTACATAAACATGTAAGAATATATTAACATAATGTGTGAGTGCATGTGTGCTCAGTCATGTCTGACTCTGCGACCGTGTGGACTGTAGCCTGCCAGGTCCATGGAATTTCCCAGGCAAGAATGTTGGATTGGGTTGCCATTTCCTTCTCCAGGGCATTTTCCAAACCCAGGGATTGAACCTGCATCTCTTGTGTCTCCTGCATTGGCAGGCAGGTTCTTTACCAGCCTAGCCACCAGTGAAACCCATAGCCATATGAGAAATAGTGAATAACTTGACAGTTCATCTCTTTATTTTAACTAACACATATTCAGTCGTGTCCGACTCTCTTCGACCCCATAGACAGCAGCCCACCAGGTTTCCCCGTCCCCGGGATTCTCCAGGCAAGAACACTGGAATGGGTTGCCATTTCCTTCTCCAATGCATGAAAGTGAGAAGTGAAAGTGAAGTCGCTCAGTCGTGTCCGACTCTTAGCGACCTCATGGACTGCAGCCTACTAGGCTCCTCCATCCATGGGATTTTCCAGGCAAGAGTACTGGAGTGGGGTGCCATCGCCTTCTGCGAACACATATTAAGTTTATAGTAAATCGATCTATAGTATATCACTATATCTCTGCATTTGTTTACATCATGATTCATGGGAGGGAATGAAAAGAACCCAATTTTCTTATGACACAGTCTCATGAGGAAGATTCTTATTTTTCTTGTGTGATGTTGATTTGCCTCCCAAATGCCATCAGTTTCTGAAAGGTACAACCTGTCAATCCTAAAGGAAACCAACCCTGAATATTCATTGGAAGGACTGATGCCAAAGCTGAAGCTCCAATACTTTGGCCACTTGATGTGAAGAACTGCCTCACCGGAAAAGACCCTGATGCTGGGAAAGATTGAGGGCAGAAGGAGAAGTGGGCGACAGAGGATGAAATGGATAGATAGCATCACTGACCAATGGACATGAATTTGAGCAAACTCCAGGAGACAGTGGAGGACAGAGGAGCCTGGTGTGCTGCAGTCCACAGGTCACAAAAAGTCGGGCATGATTTAGCGACTGAACGATGACAACAGAAAACATTCGTCCAGTATTAGGTAGATACTGCCTGTGTTTTCCCTTGATTGTTGTACAGAGGTTGTAGAAAGCCAGATTTGTCTCAGGGACATCATTATAAACATAGATTGCAAAGTACAGAGCATGAAGGGCTAGCAGTTCTGTTTCTCATCTTGTGCAGAGGAAGAATAGACCTGAAACACAAATACACCTGGGGTGATCCAGGCAGAAACCCCATCCACAGACTCTTTGTAGCAGGGCTCATTCTTTCTAAGGGCCCTGTAAATTAGCGGTCAGAACCATTGCTCATGACCATTGAATAGCCAGACACACTTAAAGACCAGCTGCCATCATCAGTAAATGAAAAAGATTGCTTTAGGGTCAAATTCAATTTTGATTGTAAATTGACATTGAACCTCCAGGGCAATGACACATGGCATTTCTTAAATACTTGAACATATTTACATGGAGAAAATTATTTTGTCTCTGTACACATATGACCTCCCTGGAGCATGTCTGGTAGACCAGTCAGATCCAAGACCAAGGCAGATTTAACTGGAATGCTTACAAAGGATATGTGGTGACATCATCACACCTAGGGCATCTACTCTGTGCAACTTAGTCTCTCAATTTCATTAAATAACGCTTTTCAAACATTTATTGTCAATGGCTACACTGAAGTATATTAGAGGACACATGAAATATGTTAGTACACAAAGGATGCTGTAGCTCATTTGTAATTTTACTGGGACTTCCTATGGTCTCTGTCAGCTTTTTAACCAAAGGATTCTTTCAGAAGCTCTTTGCCAGCTCATACTATCGCATAGCTCTTTTTTTTTTTTTTAATTGGGCTATTTTCTCATTGAAATGCCAGAGGAAATCTTTGTTAGGATCACTTTTTAATATTGTTGTTGTTCA
This sequence comes from Bos indicus, assembly GCF_029378745.1. NCBI lineage: Eukaryota > Metazoa > Chordata > Mammalia > Artiodactyla > Bovidae > Bos > Bos indicus. Next base: position 24,496,878 of record NC_091773.1, on the reverse strand, counting down.
GTAGTTAAGTCATGTCTGACTCTTTGCAATCCCATCAACAGCATACCAGACCTCTCTGTCCTTCACTATCTTGCTTAGATTGCTCAAACGCATGTCCACTGAGTCAATAATGCTATCTAACCATCTCATCCTCTGTCACCCCCCTGCTCCTTTTGCCTTCAATCTGTCCTAGCATCAGGGTGTTTTCCAGTAACTCAGCTCTTCATGTCAGGTGGCCAAAGTATTGGAGCTTCAGCATCAGTCCTTCCAGTGAATGTTTAGGGTTGATTTCCTTTATTATTGACTGGTTTCATCTTCTTGCAGTCCAAGAGAATCTCGAGTCTTCTCCAGCACCACAGTTCAAAAGGATAAGTTCTTCAGTACTCAGTCTTGCTTATGGTCCAACTCTCACATCTGTACATGACCACTGAAAAACCATAGCTTTGACAATATGGACCTTTGCTGGCAAAGTGATGTCTCTGCCTTTTAATACTCTGTCTAGGTTTGTCATAGCTTTTTTTCCCCTAGGAGCAAGCATCTTTTAATTTTGTGCATTCAAATTGATTTTCAAACTGTGGTCCATACATAAGGAAACCATCTTGGCCAATATTTTTGTGGGCTCTAACAACCTTTAGGAGCATTTTTGCTTCATTTAGTGCTGTTTGTCAACATACTTCCAGCCATTTGGAGAGTTCTTTGATCATTGGCAGTTGTAAGTGGAGTTGTTTCCAATTTAACATTTTTAATCATGTCATTGAAAGACTAACTAGGGAGATATGAGACTTCAAGAGCTGAACTTGGTAGTGTAAGTGTTGGCATTTTGTGATCCAATCCAATCAATTTTAATGGATGAAAATACCATTAGAATAAATGCATGGGAGCCACAAAATAAAGTAGCAATGAAATAAATGCTTTGCTTGCCTGTTCAGTCACTCAGTCATGTCCAACTCCTTGAGACCCTATGAACTGAAGCCAGCCACGCTCCTCTACCCATGGGTTTTTTCAGACAAGAATAATGGAGTGGGTTGCCACTTCCTCCTCCAGGGGATCTTCCCCACCCAGGGATCAAACCTTCATCTCCTTCAGCTTCTGCCTTGCCAGTGGGTTCCTTGACATAAGCTGCCACAATTCTGAGAACTGGCCTCAAGGAAATGGGAACAAACTTCTTTGGAACTAAAAACTGTCAGACTGCATGACTAATTTCAAGATGACTGTCAGAGCTGACCATGCTGTTTCTGCATATAACCTGCTCCCTCAACTTTTTAAAAACGCTTGCCCGCTGTTTGTCAGTGGCGGGGGCGGGGGGAGTTGGCCTTTGGAAAAAGACCACCCCCTTATCATGGTTGCCAGCATCCAAAATAAAGCAAACTTTGTGTGTTAGTTACTCAGTCGTGTCTGATTCTTTGTGACCCTATGGTATATATAGCCCACCTGGCTCCTCTGTCCACAGAGTTCTCCAGGTAAGAAAACTGGAATGTGCGTAGCCATTCTCTTCTTCAGGGAATCTACCTGACCCAGGGATCGAACCTGGGTCTCCTGTATTGTAGGCAGATTCTTTATCATCTGAGCCATCTTTGCTTTCCACCATACTTATCTCTTTAATGGCTTTTGAGCATCAAGTAGCCAGACCTGCTTTCAATAACACCTCCCTCCCTTCTTTCCTTCCTTCTTTTCTTCTTTCCTTCCTCTCTTTCTCTTTTCTCTATTTTCTCCATCCCAGTTCAGTTCATTTCAGTTCAGTCACTCAGTCGTGTCTGACTCTTTGTGACACCATGAATCGCAGCACACCAGGCCTCCCTGTCCATCACCAACTCCTGGAGTTCTCTCAAACTCACATCCATTGAGTTGGTGATGCCATCCAGCCATCTCATCCTCTATTGTCCCCTTCTCCTCCTGCTCCCAATCCCTCCCAGCATCAGAGTCTTTTCCAGTGAGTCAACTCTTCGCATGAGGTGGCCAAAGTACTGGAGTTTCAGCTTTAGCATCATTCCTTCTAAAGAACACCCAGGGCTGATCTCCTTTAGAATGGACTGGTTGGATCTCTTTGCAGTCCAATGGACTCTCAGGAGTCTTCTCCAACACCACAGTTCAAAAGCATCAGTTCTTCGGCACTCAGCTTTCTTCACAGTCCAACTCTCACATCCATACATGACCACTGGAAAAACCATAGCCTTGACTACATGAACCTTTGTTGGCAAAGTAATGTCTCTGCTTTTGAATATGCTATCTAGGTTGGTCATAACTTTCCTTCCAAGGAGTAAGCGTCTTTTAATTTCATGGCTGCAGTCACCATCTGCAGTGATTTTGGAGCCCCCAAAAATAAAGTCTGACACTGTTTCCACTGTTTCCCCATCTATTTGCCATGAAGTGATGGGACCAGATGCCATGATCTTCGTTTTCTGAATGTTGAGCTTTAAGCCAACTTTTTCACTCTACACTTTCACTTTCATCAAGATGCTTTTTAGTTCCTCTTCACTTTCTGCCATAAGGGTGGTGTCATCTGCATATCTGAGGTTATTGATATTTCTCCTGGCAATCTTGATTCCAGCTTGTGCTTCTTCCATCCCAACAGAGTATAAATCCGTAGAAAGTGGGCATTCACTTGGGACACAGGGTAGAGCATCTGAGAGGGTGGGGTCTGAGATGGCAAAGCAAGTCCCGGTGGGGATGATAGTGGGATGCTTGTGGGGGTGGAAGTGGAGGCATCAAAGGCGGACAACTATCTCCCAAGATCTCTTGGACTCTGAGACTACTTTCTGGGCAACTCAGGCTTTGAAAAGTACTTGACAAGTAGCTTTACAAATGAAGATGTATGCTACAGTATTTTAAACTGCACTTCAGGGTCCGGGCTAACTAGTGTTCAGATTGAAGAGAGAACAGGCTGGACTACATTGCCTCAGGGACAATATGTCCCACTCACCAGGCAGAACTAAACCACCCCTGACAGAGGCTCAGCTTTAATCTCTCCTTCAACTAAAGAGCAATTTTACTCTGCCTTGAGAATGTACAAGTTCTACAGAATTGGAACTTCAGGAGTACTTTACTTTGAAGTCATCCTCAGTATTACCTTAATTGCCCTCTTTATGTTGTCATTTAGACTGGGAGGCATTTCCAATTCCTGTTGTGCATGCAGGATGATAAAGTAAATAGCTCTCATTAAGAGCTTATCTGGTTTTTATTCCTACTACTAAATGTTCTTCTGTCATTATATATATTCCTGGAAAGATATATAGGAATGAGATTGTATTCAAAGGATAAAAGTATATTTAGTATCTTAAAAGATGTGCTGTGCGTGTGTGCTTAGTCACTCAGTTGTGCATGACTCTCTGTCACCCCATGGACTAAAGGCTCCTCTGTCCATGGAATTTTCCAGGCAAGAATATTGGAGTGGGTTGCCATGCCCTCAGAATATGAATTTAAGACAGGTTCTAGATTTCAATTTTTTTAAATTCAAGAATAATCTTAGTTAATTGGCATTCTTACAAGAAAGTTGAGTACTTCTTAGAAAACTTTTTCTTCAATCTTTTTTTCTATTACTTAGTGTTTCTACATTCTTTTATTGTAAAAGATTTGTATATACACAAAAATAGAGTTAATAATATAATCAGGTCAAAACCCAGCTTCAACAATGATCAATATTTGGCTATTTTTCTTTCATCCATATTTCCTCTTTTAATATTTTCCTCCACATTCTTATTGTTTTAAAGCAAATTTTAGAATTGTGTATTTTCTCTTGTAAATATGTAAGCATGTATCTTGAAGAGAAAATCATTTTTTAACACTACCAGAATATCATTATGATAGATTAAAATTTTATTTTTTAAAGCAAATTGAAGAAATCATGTAATTCTAAACACATCTATATATATTCTAAAAGATAGGACTGTAAAAAACAAAACTATCACACCTAAAAATAACAGTAATTTAAAAATAACTTTTAAGTTCAGTTCAGTGTTAAACATTTTTTTAATTGTCTCATAAAAGACTTTTAATAGTTACTTTGTTCAAATGAAGTTCTAAAGATGCAATGGCATTTGGTTGGTAGGTTTTGTAGGTCTGTCCCAGTTCTTGAACCCCACATCCAGTTTTTCTGTTCAAACATACAGATCATTTTCTCAGTAAAATTTCTCATTCTCTATCCTTGGTTGACCGCAGACTTTTACTGTCTTTAAACAAGTCCCTTTTCCTCCTGCATTTGCATAGCATTGGATTCAGAGGTTTTGTTGGGTTTAGTCTGGGGCAGGGTCACATGTCTAAGTGATACTATGTCCTTAAATGCGTTACAACAGGAGGCACACCTGCTTAGTGCTCAGTCGTTCAGTCATGTCCAACTCTTTGTGACCCCATTATCTGCAGCCCTACGGGCTCCCCTGTCCATGGATTCTCCAGGCAAGAATATTGGAATGGGTTGCCATTTCCCTCTCCAGGGGATCTTCCTGACCCAGGGATTGAACCCGTCTCCTGCCTTTCAGGAAGATTCTTTACCACCTGAGCCACCGAGAAAACCTGAAATATACAATAGTCCTCCTTTATTCCTGGTGTTGTTTTCTGAGGGTTTCAGTAACCCATGGTCCAGCAATATTAAATGGAAAATTCCAGAAATAAACAATTCAAAAGTTTTATATTTCATTCCATTCTGTGTAGTGTGATGACACTTGCTCTATCCTGCCCTGTGCTGCCTGGGACATGAATCATACTTCTTTCTGTCTATGCTACCTGTTTATAGTAGGGGAAAAAACATAATATATATAGGGTTTGGTACTTTCCATGATTTCAAGCATTCACTGAGGATTTTGGACAAGGGGGCACCATTGAAATGCTATTTGCATATGTTTTAAAAGTACACTTATGTGGAGAAGGCGATGGCACCCCACTCCAGTACTCTTGCCTGGAATATCCCATGGATGGAGGAGCCTGGTAGGCTGCAGTCCATGGGGTCGCTAAGGGTCCGACCTGACTGAATGACTTCCCTTCCCTTTCCCTATGTGCTTAATATGCTATTATTATTTACACAATGTTAATAAATCATGCTTTCCCAGTCATTTTAAGTTTCTTAATTTTCTAGTCTGTTTCTGTATCAAATAATCCAATGTAATAACAATTCATATGTTATCCAAACACACTTTGTTTTTAATAAAAGATGTTAACTAAAGGGTAGATATAAAGAGGAGATCGGCATTGTTAACTCTTTTTTATTGAAATTTTAAAATTCAAGAAAAACCATGCATTTGTGTAAATTGCAAATTAATACATCCTAAGAAATGGCTCATTTCATGGGTTGAAATATTTCAATCCCTTGAAACTAAAGACTTAGGAAGAGATACTTGATGATAGCCCAAATGTTTGGTAAAATATTAAAAATAAGATTCTGTGATTTACATTTAAAAAATAATTCTGTGGCTAATGAGGTGGTAAATTATTTCTAGCCAGGATTATAAAACTTATAATTGGTCAGGAGCTAGAAACTGGAATATCTTCAACAATTTATGAAAATCTTTCTAACATATTCTCTTGAAATTTAATAAAAGTAGATGTGCAGTTCTTAACTATTACCTAAAGTTGCACAAAAATCACACTTCTCATATGTAGGTTGTTTTGCCTTGAAATGATTAGGTGCTAAGCTAATTACTTTGGCCACCTTATGCGAAGAGTTGACTCATTGGAAAAGACCCTGATGCTGGGAGGGATTGGGGGCAGGAGGAGAAGGGGATGACAGAGGATGAGATGGCTGGATGGCATCACCGACTCGATGGATGTGAGTTTGAGTGAACTCCGGGAGTTGGTGATGGACAGGGAGGAGGCCTGGTGTGCTGCGATTCATGGAGTGGCAAAAAGTTGGACATGACTGAGAGACTGAACTGAACTGAACTGAAGCTCCCTCAAGGTAACACAGACGTCATAGAACATATAACAGAATAAAGTGACATTGGTCCACAGGATGTACTACATGTTTTCCTTCCTTATGGCTATTCGGGGAGCATACAAAATAAGATTTGTGGTGGTTTGGTAGCTAAGTTGTGTCTGACCCTTTGTGACCCCCTGGACTGTAGCCCACCAGGCTCCTCTGTCCATAGGATTTCTCAGTCAAGAATACTGGAATGCGTAGCTATTTCCTGCTCCAGGGGATCTTCCTGACCTCGGGATCGAACCCTAGTCGCCTGCATTGGCAGGCAGATTCTTTACTGTCTGAGCCACCAGGGAAGCCACAAAATAAGATAAGTTTCAGAAAAATATGATACCAACACGTTTTGAGTCATGAACATTGGTCATATTTGTTAAATGACGGCAGGTCCTTTCTCTGTTTATGAGACATTTACTAAAAGTGGAATCGTGAAGTGAGTCATAGAAAAACCAAAAGGTGAGTGAGACGAGCATATAAAAAGGTGAACTTTCAGACATAACCATTATGGTTTGAAATTGGGCCAGAACCACATCCTTAAGTGATGAATTCTCTGTTTTTATAACTTTATAATAACAATTAATTTTCATCTAGTTGATGCAGGTTTTAAAAATACATGGTCCAAATGACTGAATTTGAGTAATTTCATTTCAAATGAGAATGAAAGAAAAAGAAGAAAATAGTAAGAAAACTAAAAATAAGAAGAAAAGTGTTTTAGACATTTTGAAGACAGGCATTTGCATATTTGTGAAGATTCTGTGGCACTTATAATATCAAACATGATGGTAGCCCATCAGGTTCCTCTGTCCATGTGATTCTCAAGGCAAGAATACTGGAGTGGACTGCCATGCCCTCCTCCAGGGAATCTTCCTGACTCAGGGATTGGACTGCATCTCCTGCATCTCTTGCATTGGCAAATGGGTTCTTTATGACTGAGCCACCTGGGGAGTCCATAATATCAAAGAACATAGGTGGGGTAAAACTGGCTTATTATAGAGAAAGAAGTGTTATTTCCTTTTGTGTGGTTGATTGCTTTTTTCTCTTACATATTTGGAAGAACTGACAGCTTTATAACAAAATACATAGACTTGAAGGTTGCTGCAGTGATTCTTGATATGAAATCTTCAATTAGAAGGTCCCTGGGTTTATAAAGCCCAGGGCACATGAGATTCTGTTAGAATGCTCAAGTTTTTGTATCCTTTGCAAAAGAGAGAGAGAGAAAGAGAAGTGTGTGTGTGTGTGTGTGTGCGTGCACGTGTGCGCGCACAGAAGGTCCTGATGCCCTGCCCTACACCTTTTCTGTCATCATTGCAGGACACAGGATTGTCTAGACAATCAGGACCATCTGTACAGCTGGGGTTGGGTAGGATTCAGTTAAGAAGGAGAAGACAGACATGACAACCATGGGTGCCCACCACAAACATATTACTGTTCCCAATGACTTGATACATTTAATGAGAATGAAGCATTCCTGGTCCACATTGTCTCCTCTTCCCAACTGTTTATTCCAAAGGTAAAAATGTAAGGTCTTTGGTTGAGACCACAGATCAGTATTTCAGAAGGAGGCAGCTAATATGAATGTGCAAAGTAAATCCTTTCTTTGAAGCAGGGAAACTTTACTTGAGCCTTGTGTGTTTTTTGTTGTTGTTGTTGTTGTTACTCTATATTAGCGAAGAAAAGTATGTAGGGGCTCCATATTAAACCTCAGCCTATTTTCTGGACTGGTTCCTGAAAGATATCAGGTGTTTTATTTCTAATTCCTAGGAAAAATTTAAAGAAACTAGAGAGATCAGATCAGATCAGATCAGTCGCTCAGTCATGTCCGACTCTTCGCGACCCCATGAATCGCAGCACACCAGGCCTCCCTGTCTATCACCAACTCCCGGAGTTCACTCAGACTCACATCCATTGAGTCAGTGATGCCATCCAGCCATCTCGTCCTCTGTCGTCCCCTTCTCCTCCTGCCCCCAATCCCTCCCAGCATCAGACTCTTTTCCAATGAGTCAACTCTTCGCATGAGGTGGCCAAAGTACTGGAGTTTCAGCTTTAGCATCCTTCCTTCCAAAGAAATCCCAGGGCTGATCTCCTTCAGAATGGACTGGTTGGATCTCCTTGCAGTCCAAGGGACTCTCAAGAGTCTTCTCCAACACCACAGTTCAAAAGCATCAATTCTTTGGCGCTCAGCCTTCTTCACAGTCCAACTCTCACATCCGTACATGACCACAGGAAAAACCATAGCCTTGACTAGACGAACCTTTGTTGGCAAAGTAATGTCCCTGATTTTGAATATGCTATCTAGGTTGGTCATAACTTTTCTTCCAAGGAGTAAGCATCTTTTAATTTCATGGCTGCAGTCACCATCTGTAGTGATTTTGGAGCCCAGGAAAATAAAGTCTGACACTGTTTCCATTGTTTCCCCATCTATTTCCCATGAAGTGGTGGGACCAGATGCCATGATCTTAGTTTTCTGAATGTTGAGCTTTAAGCCAACTTTTTCACTCTACACTTTCACTTTCATCAAGAGGCTTTTTAGTTCGTCTTCACTTTCTGCCATAAGGGTGGTGTCATCTGCATATCTGAGGTTATTGATATTTCTCCCGGCAATCTTGATTCCAGCTCGTGTTTCTTCCAGTCCAGCGTTTCTCATGATGTACTCTGCATATAGGTTAAATAAACAGGGTGACAATATACAGCCTTGATGAACTCCTTTTCCTATTTGGAATCAGTCTGTTGTTCCATGTCCAGTTCTAACTGTTGCTTCCTGACCTGCATACAAATTTCTCAAGAGGCAGATCAGGTGTTCTGGTATTCCTATCTCTTGAAGAATTTTCCACAGTTTATTGTGATCCACTCAGTCAAAGGCTTTGGCATAGTCAATAAAGCAGAAATAGATGTTTTTCTGGAACTCTCTTGCTTTTTCTATGATCCAGCGGATGTTGGCAATTTGATCTCTGGTTCCTCTGCCTTTTCTAAAACCAGCTTGAACATCAGGAAGTTCACGGTTCACATATTGCTTAAGCCTGGCTTGAGAGATAGATAGATGCAGTTTGGGTATTATAGTTGGAGAAGGCCTTCTCTCTACCCTCCAACCAAAAGTTAGTATGATTATTCATACCAAGAATAACTCTTGGTCCCTTCCCATATGCAACAAAATGATTATCTAATTGCTGTGGTCATCATACTAGGAAACCCTAATGAGTGCTTTGAATATACTAGTTCTAATATACTAGTTTTTGTTACTAGTTCTCAGAGGCAGAGGGCTCACTCATTGCCTTTCTGATAGTTCTTGGGTCATCTTCACCCTAACTCTTCTTGATCATACTGATAAGTGACAATGTCTCCTGTTGACTTCTGAGGACCTGACTCTCCCAGGAGAAGGAAATGGCAACCCATTCCAGTCGTCTTGCCTGGAGAATTCCATGGACAGAGGAGCCTGGGGGCTACAGTCTATGGGGCTGCAAAGAGTCGGACATGACTGAAGCTACTTGGCAGGCATGCATTCTCCCAAGAAGGGTTTTTGTCATCTTTATATTGTCTTAAAAGTCTGGTCCCTTAAGCATTATATTTATCTGAAATCCTGAAACCTTTAATCACATGGTTTTTTGAGTTGATGTATGCTTCCCTTATGTGTGATAGTTTATTATTTATGCACATTTGGAAGAGAAGGGAGGACTAAATGTCCGGGCTTTTGCTTAACTCAGAACTGTCTTGAAAAGAGAATTGAAAGGATAGAGGATAGAGTTTAGTGAAGAGAAGAGTATATTATATTCCACGTTTGCAGAACAGGTTAGAGAAAAATTTGGAAAAACAGGCCTAGAAACAGGCTTTGCTTAGGTTGGAAGATGCCTAGATTAAGTGTGATTTCATTACCGACATCCATCACCATCCCCACCCTTGCTCTCGTCCTGAACAAAAATCAATAATTGGATTTGTATTTGTTTAGAGTTCTGTGCTATTTGCTGCAGATTTATGCTACCATGAGTCCTTGTTGAAAAGGTCAATTTTTGTAGCTGTTATTGCAAATGTAATGATCATCTTTATAATGATTAGGGTTACACTATTCTATTAATAACTATTGAGTTTATGGAAATAGATTCATCCATGAAGAAAAATGATAGAATGAAGGTTGGTAAACAAAGTGAGTTTGAAAACATGACTAAGAGAAAAGGTTTGAATTTCCTTGAATGTTAAAAAAATCTAGCAGAAACACTATTCTCCAGTATAATTAGAAATAGCTATTTGTTAATTATTCTAAAAGAGGTGGTTAAAGTCAGAGAATTGTTACATAACCGATCATGCCTTAACACGAGATATCCAAATGACTGTAGAGAATAGAGTGGGTTCCCCCTTGTTTATGTAACATAAATCACATTGTAACGTGATGGATTGTACCCAAGGAAAGGACAGAATGTTCTGAGCAAGAAGCTGGGAAACACAGTGAAGAGCTTGTGACATGATCCCTCACCATTTGGACTTCTTGTCTACTGTATGATAAATGGGACTTTTTCTCTACAGGAAAATGGAGACCAAAGGGTATAAAATGACCACACGTGAAAAAGAGAAGGGCCAGATCCCCCGTGGAGAACATGCCAAAGTTGACCACCACCCACCCCCACATGCACTTCCCATCATTTGGGGCCCTTAGCCATTATCCACCTCATGTTTGGTAGTCAAGGAGATGAACCAGGAGATGATGGGGAGAGAAGCTTTCCCTGGGAAGAGTTCCTGAATGGTTGGCTCTGTGTCTTGGATCCCAGTCTGATGGCAATTGAGAGTGCTCCAGAGGACAAGCATGGACCTCTGACACCAAAAAGAGCATTCTGAGTGTCCACAATTTGCTGAGCTATTGCCAAGGGCTGGGGAGAGAAGTGAAAAGCACCCTTGAGTCCCAGAAGTTTGAGAGAAATAGAAGTGGGGAATACCCCTTGCCTAGAGAAGCCCCTGGGTGAGAAGATTTGGCATCTTCTTGATGGTGGAGCAGGAGAGACTGGTGGGAGAACCAGGGAGGCAGAGTGCTTTTCTGGGTCAGAGGACCCCAGGGATGCAGGCAGGCTTGAATAATTCCAAAGATTTCTTGCACAGGCAAGGTAGAAAAAAGCAGAGGTGTGCTTCAGACTGAAATGCTTGGTGAAGCTGGAGAAGTCACAAGGCAGAGTGTAAAGTTCACGCCAGTGAGGGTTTCTGTGTAGGTCCATGTGGAGGAGGTCTCTGGAGAATGCACGAAAGGTCCCACTGTTAAAACGCCAACACTCATCTTCATGCCATTGCTGTAAGGATCTGAAGCTCCTTCCCCAGAGTAGACCTGCCCCATCCCTCCCTTCATTTTTCTCCCCAGCTCTAATCCCACAGAAGCCAGAGGCAGAAGGGAGAGTCTAGAAGAAGCAATGGAAGATTAAGGTTTAATAGTGAACAGTAACCAATTTCCTTTCTCTGCTCCAGGACTGAACTAGGCAAAGGGAGAAGGCTTACATTGGAAGAGTTTGACTTTGTTATTTTTTTTTAGATGGCGCTAAACTACTTTGTCCTCAATATCCGAAAGTGATCAGAACAGCTATAGAATCTCTGTGACATTGTTGGGGAGGGGACAGCAGACTGAACACAGCATGGGCGGAAGGGATCCAGGGAGAAACGTGCCTGTTTACCCTCTAAAGAGCAGCATGTGGATGTAATATATACTCATCGCTCAGTCATGTCTGACTCTTTGTAACCCTATGGACTGTAGCCACCCCCCAGGCTCCTCTGTCCATGGGATTTCCCAGGCAAGAATACTGGACTGGGTTGCCATTTTCTACTCTAGAGGATCTTCCTGATCCAGGGATTGAATCCACATCTCTTATGTCTCCTACATTGGCATGCAAATTTTTTTTTTTTTTTTACCACGGAGCCACCTGGAAATTTCAGTGTGTGGATATTGTCTAAAAATTGGCCATAATAAAATACACAGAAAAAAAATGCAAATGGTGCACAGACATGGAAATAACTTGTCATTTTTAATTGCTGGATATCCAATCTAAGTTGGACCGTGAAAGCCCCTTAAATGACTCAATTTAATATTTTCTCATTAGTTTGGCATCCAGTTCGAACATGTGCCATCACTGTTAAATGTAGGATTAATTTGAGTAGCATCCAAGTTCTCTGATTGTCATATTTGCTGAATTTGACTGGTGTTTTTATTGCAATGTAACTTGAATTTTCTAAATAGTTTAATACCACATTTTTTACTGTTGATCTAAGCAAATGTTTAAAATATATCTAGCACCATAGAATAAACATATCTTGAAACAGATCCAGTGTTGGAGAGTTCATAACTACCTGTAAGCACTGACAGTCACCTCTGCTACCCTGAAGTCTTGGGCTTGTATTCAACTCATGCCTTTGAGTGACTTGGTCCTGGAGAAGCACAAAGTCAGAGGTAGTTAATGGGCACCTTGATCAAAGTGCAGTGAGATTCTTGTTTTCACCCTTGAGAAAATGGGTACTAGTCACATTGGATTAAGAGAAAGCTAAGGGTCTATAGGGCTTCCCTGGTATCTCAGCAGTAAAGAATCCACATGCCAATGCAGAAGACATGGGTTTGATTCCCTGGAGGAGAAAGTGATAACCTACTCCAGTATTCTTGCCTGGAAAATCCCATGGGCAGAGGAACCTGGTGGGCTACATACAGTCCATGGGATTGCAAAACAGCTGGACAGGACTGAGCAACTAAACAACAACAAAGAATCTACAACAGGGAGAATGTGGTGGAAAGACCTTGGAGTCCCAGAACAAGACATGTCCTTTATGTGATCCTAAATTCTGTAAAACTTTATGTATCAGCAATGCAACAGAGAGATTTTCTCCAGAAAGTGCTAATTCAAGACTCTCCTGCTTTGAATTTATTCTTTTTTTTTAAATTTTATTTTATTTTTAAACTTTACATAATTGTATTAGTTTTGCCAAATATCAAAATGAATCCGCCACAGGTTCATCTTAGAACATACAATAGTTTTTGATTTTGGATTTTTGAAGTGTCATAGGATATTAGTGATGACGCTTATTCTACCCTGTGCTTATGTTACTCTGCCAACAAAAGTCCGTCTAGTCAAGGCTATGGTTTTTCCTGTGGTCATGTATGGATGCGAGAGTTGGACTGTGAAGAAAGCTGAGCGCCGAAGAATTGATGCTTTTGAGCTATGGTGTTGGAGAAGACTCTCGAGAGTCCCTTGGACTGCAAGGAGATCCAAATGGACTGCAACCAGTCCATTCTGAAGGAGATCAGCCCTGGGTGTTCTTTGGCAGGAATGATGCTAAAGCTGAAACTCCAGTACTTTGGCCACCTCATGCTCATGCGAAGAGTTGACTCATTGGAAAAGACTCTGATGCTGGGAGGGATTGGGGGCAGGAGGAGAAGGGGATGACAGAGGATGAGATGGCTGGATGGCATCACCTACTCAATGGACATGAGTTTGAGTGATCTCCGGGAGTTGGTGATGGACATGGAGGCCTGGTGTGCTGTGATTCATGGGGTTGCAAAGTGTCGGACACGACTGAGTGACTGAACTGAACTGAACTACCTTTGTGGATGGCGGGCCATGCTTCCCCTTGAGATAAAAGTCCCCCACCTTGCCCCACCACCTCTGCCTCCTACACCTGCCCTACTGTGTACGTGGGCTGAACATCCTTCCATGCTTATCAAGGCTCCTTCCCTTTGCGTGTTGACCCATCTGCCACTTCTCTGCGTATCCTCCCAGCGAAGGCAGGAGTGCCCCTCAGGACTGAGCACTTTTTGTTGGTGCAGACGAAAGAAGTCGAGCAGGGAGAACTACAATCTGCAATCTCAAGGATTAAAGAAGGAAAAGAAAGATCTTTTCACAAAATTGCTGAATGTGCTGCTGAGCCTCTGGGATTTGAATCCACAGAGCCTTTGAAGTCAGGAGTGGCCGCGGTGGGGTTTTGTTGGCAGGATGCAATGGGGCAGCCCTGGCTTAGCTGGTGTGTGGGGGGGAGGGGCGCAATTCTGAGTCCATCTCTGGTCAGCAGACTCTGGGAGGTCATAAACTTCCTTGGCTGCCCGTACTGTCCCTTTGCTTGTTTTTCCCACTAAGTGCTTGAATTGAGCAGTGGAGACTAAGAATAAGGCCAAGGAAACGGTTCTTTAATTGTAAAGAATAAACCCAAATGAAAAACCGGATTTCCCTGCACACACATACTCAGGCCAGTGTGTCCAGTAACAAAAGGGACCGTGGAACAGAAACAGCACATTTGGTTCTAGAAAGCTTTTCCCAGCTGAGTTGCTGTGGAGTTAATCTCAAGATAAGGAGAGAAGATGCTGACCTATTTTTGGAAGGATTAACTCCACAGACAACCATTGTAGGTGAACAAACGTCTGGTCCATTTCTATGCATGAAGGCTGCTTCAGGCTCTGATGCTGCCAGAAGGTCACTGCTGGGTCCAAACAGAAGAACCGTGATGGTGGCTGCCTTTCAGTGACCAGGGACACCACTACAGGGACCCATTTATCAGGCTGGGAGGCTGAGGAGCTGGTTACAAATCCTCTTGGAAATCTGCCTGAAGGTCATTTCCACCTTCACAGCAGCTTTCAACCATCGTCTGATCCATATCTTGAAGGAAGCCCTCTGGAGGGGCTGTGACTTGCTCCCTCTGCTGCTGCCATACCTAGGCATCCTGGAAAGAAAACTCAATCCAGCACTGCTGCCTGTCTTTCCTTTCTGAGGTCTAGAAAGCCAGAGGAATCTGCCAAACGTTGCCTGATGGTCCTTACATGGTTGTTGAAAAAACTCACATGTATTTGTCACATCAAGTCAGCATGTGAATTTTCTCTGGGACTTAGCTTCTTGGAATATTCTCAGAGGGCACATTCTTGCCTCCCTACTACCCAGGGCTGGAATGGGTGAGCCCCCAGCCCTTAGACAGAGGACACAGGCTGTCCTTGGCACAAGCTGCCGTGACCAGCACCCTTTGATGGCTCCTCCTTTCTCTTCCTTTTTCCTCCACAAATCCCTTCCTGATGGAATGTCTCACTGTGTTCAGCTCTTATTTTTCTGTTTCTTGTGGTTGGTCATGTCTATCCAAATTACACTAATGCCTGGACATGGAAGGTGATGGGTCAGCAGGCCTGAGAAAGTGCCACTGAGTCTCTTACATCTTTTCATCTCCACTTGAAAAAGAAGACAGTCCGATGCTTTTCAGAAATGCTCTCTACAGAAATGCAAAGGATAAGACAGTGCTCTGTGATGACCTTCTTCATATTAAAATACTTATTAATTTATCCAACTATTGCTCAGCACCAAGAAATACAATATCAAGGTAGGACCATGATTCTTACTCACAGTGATTCCTCAACCTTGATGCTCTGGACTTTGTTCCAGTATAGCTTCAAAATATTTTTGTCAGAAAATTATTCCTGGAGTTTTTATTCTTTGGCAGTACTCTTGAAAAGTATAGGCAATTCATTCAAAGCACTTGGCCACCTAGGCAGCTATTTTATGACATCCAGAGGCATGTCTGTCAAGGATGAAAACATGGCATTTATCTATAAACAATGATAGGATAAAGGGGCCAAGTTGAAGTTTTCCCTGGAAACATGTCCTGCCACATATTCATTGCCTCACGGAAAACCACGCGGTGCACGCCAAGTTTTGCATCCAAAGTCCCCCATGACCGGGGCTCGTCCACCCCTTCAGGTCTATTGTGTGCACACTTCATGTGTCCCAGAAACGCCCAGATAGTCCGTGTTCTCTTTGTTTCACGTTCCTGTGCCTCTGTGTTTGCCAAGCCCCAGTATTTCACAGATGACAATAATTAGCTGGTGCTTTGTGCTCTCTGTGCTCGTCTCTCATCTCCTGTACTCAGGGCTGCTCTAATATGCAGATGAGACAAAAAACAATCCTTTGTTGTCATTTCCAGGCAGTCCTATTGGGAGAGTGCATCCTGACAACGACAGGGTCTTTTATTTCCTGAATACAGCATATTCATCATCTTCCATACAATGCTGGTCAGAATGATTTACAGTTTACGTAGATACACAGATAAGGAAGTCACAGTTCAAATACGAAAAGGGACAGTAAGGAACAGAAATGACTCCTTCCCCGCTCTGTCCCCTCTGTTTCCCAGCCATCTCTCCTGCTTTTCTCCTCCATCTTGTAATTTTTTCTTCATCTTTCCTGAGACATTTCCATGTATATAAAAGTCAATATCAACATATCAGCAAAGGAATATCAACATTCCTTTTCCTTCCTCAATTTGTACACAGATGACAGCATACTATAAATGTTCTTCTGCAATTGATTTTTAACTTAACATTAGCATTATCCTGAGGATCCTTCTCTAATGATATGTAATGAATTCTCTAATTCTTTTTTTTTTTGGTATTTTATGGCTGCAGTTACATATTACCTATAGATGGACACATGAATTGCTCCCAAATGTTTTGTTTTTACAAAAATGCTACATTGAATAGCTTAAAAAAATGTATTTATTTATTTTAATTGGAGGACAATCACTTCACAGCACTGTGGTGGCCCCTGCTTGCCCTGAAGCTATTTTCATGTCTTGACACAACTCTAGTGTGCATTCTTCTTTTTGTTTTAATTGAAGTAGAATTGATTTACAATGTTGTGTTAGTTTCAGGCCTTCTACTTTATTTTCATTGACTTAGCTGCTCTTGCAAAAAATGTCTTAGATATTTGATTTTTATGCTCTTTTCATATCTGATGGCTGTTAATTTCCCTGTAACAGGGGTTTGTTTGTATCTCACAAATTTTGATATGTATTATTTTCATTATCATTTGGTTGAATATATGTTTTATTTCATTATAATTTCTATATAGATTTGGACCTATAGGTTATACAGAAGAGTGTTGTTTATTTTTGGATGGGGGGAGGTGAATTTTTATCTTTAACAAATGATTTCTAGCTTAATCCTCTGTGGCCCGAAATCACAAGTGACCAAACTTCACTTCTTTGACATTTGTTGTTATTTGTTTTTTGAGCCAGCATATAGTCAATTTTGATAAACATGTCTACCTGAAAAAATATGTGCTCTGTAGTCATTGGTCTCAATGTTTTTTAAATGGATAGAATTTCATTTGTTAAGCATATTTTTCAAATCTTCCTCTTATTTACTAGTTGTTTCTCCTTTTAATACTTTGACCACCTGATGCGAAGAACTGACTTATTAGAAAAGACCCTGATGCTGGGAAAGATTGAAGGCAGGAGGAGAAGGGGATGACAGAGGATTAGATGGTTGGATGGCATCACAGTCTTGATGGACATGAGTTTGAGCAAGTTCCAAGAATTGGTGATGGACAGGGAAGTCTGGTGTGCTGCATTCCATGGGGTCACAAAGAGTCAGACACAACTGAGCGACTGAACTGAATTGAAAATTTTTCATCATGATTGTTTATTTCCACTTTCATAGTTTTAAAATTTTTATTTCATACCTTCAGTGCATGAAAATTTAGGATCATTTTGTTTTCCTACTCTGTTATTATTTTGAAATAATCCTTTTTATTTCTGGAAGATTTTCTAGCCTATCTAATATTACTAGAGTTATACAAGTCTTTTTTGATTAGCATTTATATAGCATGTATTTCTGCTTTCTTGACTATGCCAAAGCCTTTGACTGTGTGGATCACAATAAACTGTGGGAAATTCTGAAAGAGATGGAAATACCAGACCACCTGACCTGCCTCTTGAGAAATCTATATGCATGTCAGGAAGCAACAGTTAGAACTGGACATGGAACAACAGACTGGTTCCAAATAGGAAAAGGAGTATGTCAAGGCTGTATATTGTCACCCTGCTTATTTAACTTATATGCAGAGTACATCATGAGAAATGCTGGACTGGAAGAAACACGAGCTGGAATCAAGATTGCTGGGAGAAATATCAATAACCTCAGATATGCAGATGACACCACCCTTATGGCAGAAAGTGAAGACGAACTAAAAAGCCTCTTGATGAAAGTGAAAGAAGAGAGTGAAAAAGTTGGCTTAAAGCTCAACTTTCAGAAAACAAAGATCATGGCATCTGGTCCCATCACTTCATGGCAAATAGATGGGGAAAGAGTGGAAACAGTGTCAGACTTTATTTTTTGGGGCTCCAAAATCACTGCAGATGGTGACTGCAGCCATGAAATTAAAAGACGCTTACTCCTTGGAAGGAAAGTTATGACCAACCTAGATAGCATATTCAAAAGCCGAGACATTACTTTGCCAACAAAGGTTCGTCTAGTCAAGGCTATGGTTTTTCCTGTGGTCATGTATGGATGTGAGAGTTGGACTGTGAAGAAGGCTGAGTGCCGAAGAATTGATGCTTTTGAACTGTGGTGTTGGAGAAGACTCTTGAGAGTCCCTTGGACTGCAAGGAGATCCAACCAGTCCATTCTGAAGGAGATCAGCCCTGGGATTTCTTTGGAAGGAATGATGCTGAAGCTGAAACTCCAGTACTTTGGCCACCTCATGCGAAGAGTTGACTCACTGGAAAAGAGTCTGATGCTGGGAGAGATTGGGGGCAGGAGGAAAAGGGGACAACAGAAGATGAGATGGCTGGATGGCATCACCTACTCAATGGACGTGAGTTTGAGTGAACTCCGGAAGTTGGTGATGGACAGGGAAGCCTGGCGTGCTGTGATTCATGGGATTGCAAAGAGTCGGACACGACTGAGCGACTGAACTAACTGAGCATGTTTTTAACATTCTTCTATATTGAAATTTCCTATCTTTATATTTAAAGTGCAGTTTTTATAAGAATTTAATTTTTTCTCAATACAAGTTTTGTTTCTTATTTTCCTTCTTGCTTTGGAGTAGTTTCAAGAAGGAAAAGAGGCAATGATTTAAGAATCTAGGTCCTACCTTGTATCGGGCATGCACTCACCGGAAGATAGTCATTGCTCACATAGAGAACAGACATAGACAGAGAAGGGGGAGGAAGAAGAGAGTGGAATGTATGGAAAGAACTGAATGGAAAATTATATTAGCATATGTAAATAGATAGCCAGTGGGAATTTGCTGTACAACTTAGGGAACTCAAACAGAGGCTCTGTAACAACCTAGAGAGGTGGGATGGGGAGCGAGATGAGAGAGAGATTCAAGAAGGAGGGGACATATTTATACCTATGACTGATTCATGTTGATGTTTGCAGAAACCAATACAATTCTGTAAATCAATTATCCTTCAATTAAAAAATAAATTGATTTAAAATAGATAACAAACAAGGACTTAGGTATAGCACAGAAAACTATGCTCAATATTCTGTAATAATCTAAATGGAAAAGAATTTGAAAAAGAATAGTGAAAGTGAAGTCGCTCAGTTGTGTCCGACTCTTTGTGACCCCATGGACTGTAGCCTATCAGGCTCCTCTGTCCATGGGATTTTCCAGGCAAGAGTGCTGGAGTGGATTGCCATTTCCTTCTCCAGGGGACCTTCCCGACCCAGGAATCGAACCCAGGTCTCCCACATTGCAGGCAGACGCTTTACCGTCTGAGCCACCAGGGAAGCCATCTGTCTATGTCTGTTGTCTATGTGAAAAAGAATAGAGGCATGTATATGTATAACTGAGTCACTTTGCTGTACACCTAAAACTAACACAGCATTTTTAATCAACTATGTTTCAATGTAAAATAAAAATGAAAAAAGAAAGATAGTCATTGCTCATGTGTATGCAGAGTGGAGAGAAAGGGCAAATTAAATTTGTTCTTTGATGCCTGGAAAACTGGGGGGCTCAATAAAAAAAGTCTTAAGGGAATGGGAAGCACTTGACTGCTGAAAGCCAAGAAGAAAGACCAAGGTGTGAGGGTGTCTAATGAGTGCACTGATTGTTCCAAGTGGAGGGAATTCTATTT
This sequence comes from Bos indicus, assembly GCF_029378745.1. Lineage (NCBI taxonomy): Eukaryota > Metazoa > Chordata > Mammalia > Artiodactyla > Bovidae > Bos > Bos indicus. The sequence goes on along the minus strand of NC_091773.1, from coordinate 24,477,155 downwards.
TGGAAATTGAAAACAAGCAAAAAAAGAACACAAAGAATGGAATCCTGCTCTAAGGTTGGTATCCAATGATAACAGATTGTTCATGACAGCCAGTCATACATGGCTTACAATGTGGTCCTGGAAAATAAGTGAGGCGCTGTGGTCTATTGAAGATGAGAAGTGAATCTTTGGGGATAAATATCAGAAGAGGGAAGTTGGAGATGTTTAAGAAGGGATAGAAACAGAGATGAACTAATTATTAGAAATATTTCTCAAATTTGGCTTTGCCCTTGCATGGACTCCACCATGTGGAGCTAGGATGGGCTACTTGCAACAAAACATGTCTTATGGATGTGGGGAAGGTGGGGGAGGAGGAAACAGGGAGGGAGCGAGCAGTTCTGTGAGGCTGGGTCTGAGAGGACTTTGTGTTCATCTCCAAAAGTCCGGTTGTATCCTATGCAAGAGTTCCCTGGACATCACCTGGGCCAGGCAAGACGTATCCAGATCAGTCTAGGGAAGATGCTGGATGAAGCTGGAGCATGAACTGCATCCTGGGGAGAGCGGGAAGATGGAAAACCACTTCCAAGACTCACGTGCCAACTCAAACAAGGGATAAGATTGATTATCAGATTGATTTGAGTTACTACTTTTGTGTTTTTTAAGTATTTCTTTTACTTAAATTTTTAATGATAATATTTGACATTTTAAGTATTCACAAAATCATGATAGAGACAAGTTCTGTGAAATGAAAAGCTTAGAGAATTGAATTTTGAAATTTTGTATGAACTGAGCTGCAACTGTAGAGATCCTATTTGTAGGTGTTTCACAGAAAACTGAGAGAGCTGAGAGAGGAACATCATGAACCCTCAGGTCAGATTTCCAGGTGGTGATGAAAGGAGACTGTTTTGTCTCTCTGGGGGCAGTAATAGCTTTCTGTATGTTACATAATCCACTAAGGTTACATAAGAAACCCACTGCACTGTGAGAGCCAGGTTCTCACAGAAAAACAGCAAAATGAGAACGGCATGTGTGTGTGTATGTTTCAGGGCCAGGTCCATGAGAAGGTGGGGAATATAGCGCTTAGAAGTTCTGGATCAATTTCCTTATCACCTGGAAATTAATCCTCTTGAAGTTTAAATGAAAGAGGGAACATGGTGCCAATGGAAGGATCGGACTGAAGAATTCCAATTTAAGATAATCCTGCAAACATTTAAAACAAAACAGTTAAGCCCACGTGGCTTTAAGAAGAAAATACCAGCAGTTGCCTGTAGCAACCATATGCCCGTCTGCCTACCTGTGTGTCTGCAGGTGCATGAAAGCCAGCCAGAGGAAAGCTTATTTCCTTAATAAACACAGGCTGGATTGAAACTGCTCACAACTGGAGTGAGTGAAATGTAACTTTTTAAAAGGTCAGTAAAATGTAACTGTCTCAGAGATCATTCCAGGCATGGCCCTCTAGTTATGTTACAAATTATTACCTGAGTAATTTTATTTATCTGTACCTGGAAGGTAATAATTCTTAGTATCTTTGTCTGAAAAGTGTTTTCTGATTGTTGGATTGGAACTATTCTAACATAGCGAGGGTACTCACTCTAGAATCTGAAAGGGATTCACCCTAAGATTTAGGCATATTCTAGGTCTCATAAAGAAGGCTTAGCACGAAAGAAATGATGCTTTTGAATTGTGGTGCTGGAGAAGACTCTGGAGGGTCCCTTGACTTCAAGGAGTTCAAACTAGTCAATCGTAAAGGAAATCAACACTGAGTATTCACTGGAAGGACTGATGCTGAAGTTCCAATACTTTGGCCACCTGATGTGAAGAACTGACTCATTGGAAAAGGTCCTGATGATGGAAAAGATTGAGGACAGGAAGAGAAGGAGGTGACAGAGGATGAGAGGAAGGATCCTTGCCTTCATGCAGCCCAGATGTCACCCATAGCGACCACACCGCCAGCTCTCTCTCAGGAAATATTGATGATGTGTGAGAGTTCTTGATTAGGAAGGTGGGAAATCATAATTTTTGAACTATAATTTTACAAAAGAGCAAATTCACTTTTGTGGTTCTCTTATCAACAGAGCTTATGTGAGTAGTGAAACCAAACTGAAAGGCAGGAGGATTAATGTCACGTGGCAGCCCTGAGAAAGTTTTGAACACTCAGATAATGAGCAATGACTGGTCACAGGATGAGGGCATCGGCGGGAGTGAGTATGACCCCAAGAGAAGCCAAGCTTGGAGCCAGGTTCAACATGATGCAGAAAGGAAGGGGCAAAGTCTGGAGTCAGTGTCAGGACTTCCAGGCCTCCAGAGGTCTTCTCCAGGCAGGACTGTGACTACATAAAAGTGAAAGTGTTAGTTGCTAAGTCATGTCCGACTCTTTGCGACCACATGGACTGTAGCCTGCCAGGCTCCTCTGTCCTTAGGGATTCTCCAGGCAAGAATACTGAAGTGGGTTGCCATGCCTTCCTCCAGGGGATCTTCTCAACCCAGGGATCAAACTAGGGCCTCCCACACTAAATAATTAGGCAGATTCTTTACCATCTGAGCCACCAGGGAAGCCCCCCAAATACTGGAGTGTGACTATGTATACAAGCTCAAATTAGGCAAAAAGAAGACAAAGCAATTGCACTGACTTGGAGACTGGGCGGAGTGTGCGAAGGTCCTGAAGAGGCAGGACCACCCAGCAACAGAAAATGAGAACGCATGGTGCTAGAACAGAGTCTGGCTGTCCTCTGCCCTGAGAACCAAAAGATGTGTCTACAGAGATCCAGTTTCAGAAGGCTAGTCACTCCTGAGGTTGGACAGCAGGGCCCTCTCATTGCCCGGTCTGAGATGCAGAGTCCGGGTGATGAATACTAGTCCGGTAACTTGGAGTCACAGACCCTTTCCAGCTGTGTGGCTTTGGGTGAATGACTTAACCTTCCCGACACTGCTTTTTCACCTCCATGTGGGATAATATTAATACCTCCCTGGCATTACTGTCACAGAAGTCAACAATAATGACTTAAAAGTCTTTTGTTCTGTGCTTGCGTGTGTGTATGCAGGCTCAGTCGTGTCTGACTCTGCCACCTCGAGGACTGTAAGCCCTATAGGTTCCTCTGTCTATGGGATTCTCCAGACAAGAATACTGGAGAGGGTTACCATTTCCTTCTCTAGGTATTTGCCCCATAGATAAAACTTAATAAGTGATTATTGTCTCTGTTAAAAGGGTACTTGATGTAGAATTACACCATAAAAAGATAAGATCAACAGTAAGTTAAATCTTTTGTTTAAATAATGCAGATAATGGTGAAGCTGGAAGATAAGAACATTATGTTTTGCCGTTGAGAAGAGTTTCCCAAGTCTATCAAACCACAACGTAAGTTTATTATGCTGTCAGCATTGCATTGACTTTTGCATCATGAAACAAATGAGTCATTCCCAATCTGCCAAATGCTTCCCAGAACCAGAAATGTATTTGATCCCAGTTGCCATTTTGGAAGGAAATAGTTAAATCCCTCTGAAATCCTTTTATCATCTGGGAAGCAAGTGGGCAAAGACAATACATCTACAAGATTTTCAGATCCATTAGAAATGTCAGAAGACAGTCAATTATTAATTGAAAAATAAATGTATAATCAGTGAGGTAAACTTATAAAGACAGGTCTGAAGCAAGAGATAGCAAGAGATTTTTAAATAAATTAAACATTACTAGTTGAGGGCTATTGTTAGCAAACTTAGAATTTAATAAGAAGTTGTTAGACCAGATTTGCTCAATCAGAAGTAACTATAGTAAATTATAAACACCTCAGTTAGTGATTCGTTAGGTGATATTTTTGACACATTTTCCTTAGAGGCTGTCAAAAACAAACAAAAAAGAGAACAAAGCATTTAGCATGATGATCCATTGAGGCACACTGGCAATTCCCTTCTCCAGCTGACTTCCCTTTATCCTGAAAGTTCAGAGGGCATGAAGTAAATTATTTTTTCAACATGTGTGCTTTTTATTGTTCTGAGATGTAGTCAATTTCCAGTAAGCTGTTTGTATATCAGCCTTAAAACATTGCAAAACACGACTAAAAAAAGCTGCAAAATTCCTATGCATTTTTACATCACTTACTCTACTCTGATGCTCCTTCAACTCATTTTGTCCTTACATCAGTCCTCTGGGGTAGGTACTACCAGTATTCATCTTGCACAGATGAGGAGACAAAGATGTGAAGCTAGGAATAAGTCTCCTAGACTTTTCCTGGCAGAGCTAGGCTTCAACCGGGGAAGTCTGGGTCTAGACTCTGCCCTGAGGCTGGTCAAGGCTCCCTGGTTTCATCTTAAGTATGAATGCCTTTTCCTCTTTGGGAGCTCTGCCCCTGACTTTATTTATTTCTGGACCTCAAGGGCATAGAACTGACTTCACCAAACAGCAGATTTTTGTCATATGTTTCTTCAAGCACTTCTTCTGTTTGATCATATGTTGTTTTCTTCCTTCCCATCTACACCGGAATGTATTTAACATGCCTTTCTCCAATTCATCCTCCATGTGTCTATGACAATGCGTGTAATTGTAGATCCTTAAAAACTGTCAGGATATTTGCGTGTGTGCTTTAAAAAATTACTTGAATTGTACTGTGCATGGATCTTCTTGCTGATGGTATGTTGTGATAGACTCTTGGAGGGAAATAACTTAATATTTTTCAAAAGTCAAGTTAAGAACGTATCAAACTATTGTACTGATTCATAAATATATCATTGTAATACATAGTAGATACATGAGTAAATTGACCAATATATTTTTAAACCTCACTTTAAAATATCTTTCAAAGTAAAAGTTATAAAATATTTCATATATTCTAAAGTAGTTTATCTGTTTTTCCTCTTTTCTTATTATTTAGATTCTATCCTCTTATTGTTTAGCTCTTATTGTTTTACCTTTCATATTTAGAAACCATACATTTTTGAATGATTTTTTAAGGTAAGAATCCAGCTTTATTTTGATATTATATATCAGCTGTTGTTACTAACACCATCTGCTTAATAATCCATATTTTCCCTGATATTTACAATGACATATAGAACATGTACCATGTTTCCAAGTCTGTTTCTGAGATCACAATCTTGTTCCATTTATCTATATGTTCTTGTGCTGGACTAACCTTATTACTCTTATTTCTGAAAAGATTTCTTAATTATTTGAGGACATTTATTATTTTATTTAATTTAAAGTGGGGCTTCCCACATGGCACTAAAGTGGTAAAGAATCTGCCTGTCAATGCAGGAGGCTCAGATTCTATCCCTGGTTCCGGAAGATCCCTGGAGAAGCAAATGGCAATCCACTTCAGTATTCTTGCCTGGGAAGTCCCATGGACAGAGGAGCCTGGTGGGCTGTAGTTCACGGAATTGCAAAGACTCAGACACGACTCAGGAAGCACACACGGACATATATGTTAGCCATTGGTGACTTAGATAATTGTGAAATGAAATTTCTAGTCACTCATGTTTTACTGCACACGACTTCCTCCTCTTTCTGAAGAACTCTGCCAAGAATCCTCCCAGAGTCTCCGTGTGATTAACTGTGTGAAGCTTAGTACATCCGATAAAATCTTCATTTTGTCCTCACTTTAGATAAGAGTTTAGCTCTGTGTCTTCTCTGTTTTGAAACTATCGCTCTGTTCTTTCTTCTATCCTGTGTTACTGTTTTGAAATCTGATGCCCTTTTGAAGTACTCTCCTGTTCCCTTCCAGAAGATTGTAGAATGCTCTCTGTCATTGATTTCATTGAACATTACCCTAATGGGTCTGGCAGTTGAGGTTTTCTTATCTCTCCTGTTGGGCATTCTTTGTTTGAACCTGGGAAGTTTTTTGTATGGAAATGTAGGAACATTTGTAGGAAATGTTTTCTTGTATTCCCCGTCCCCCTGCCCAGACCACTTGCCAATTCTTTTGTTCTGGGACTCTTGCTAGGTACCCACTGACACTCATACTTTTACCCTTATCTCTTGAGGTTTCCCTCCTTCCTTCTAGCCCTTAATCCTTTTCTGACGCCTAAGACTTCCTCAGCTGTACCTCCCTGCTGCCTGCCTGTTAAGTCGCTTCAGTCATGTCCGACTCTGTGCGACCCCATAGACGGCAGCCTACTAGGCTTCCCGTCCCTGGGATTCTCCAGGCAAGAACACTGGAGTGGGTTGCCATTTCCTTCTCCAATGCCTGAAAGTGAAAAGTGAAAGTGAAGTCGCTCAGTCGTGTCCGACTCTAGCGACCCCATGGACTGCAGCCTACCAGGCTCTTCCATCCATGGGATTTTCTAGGCAAAAGTATTGGAGTGGGGTGCCATTGCCTTCTCCGGCTGTACCTCCCAGCATGGGATAATATGCTGCTTTCTGGGTATCGTCTATTATTCAACTCATTGATCACATTCTTTATTCTAATGGTTGTGTTCTTCACAACAATACCCCCAGCTGAACATTGTTACTTTGAACTCAAGTTTCCAGTGTCCTTCTTAGATCCCTGAAGATATGTACTTGTGCTTACCTGAAACTCCTGCTCCAGTTGGTCAGTTCAGTGACCCTTGCCAGGTATACTTTCTTGCTCTTCAAAGTGCTGCCGCTTCTCAAGTATTATTACTTTTTCCTTTTGAGTTCTTATTCCCCTTGGAATTCTCTGTTACCCAGAGCCAGTGATATGGGTCTGGGAAAAAGGAAGAAATCTGAAATCTTAGCTTGCTCTTTCTCCTAGGAGGTTTGGGTTTGGGGCGTGGGGTCTCAGGACAGAGGCCTCCCTGGACTTGCAATCTAAACTCCACCAATCCCCATTTCCTCTCCTCCTCCTCTGAGGACCTTTTTTCCCTAGAGAAACCCTGGTAGCTCTGCCATGTACTGCTCTTCTACATGAGGTCATCCTCTGATAACTTTTTAATCCACACAGTGGTGTTAGAGGGATGGAGGGAGGAGAGGATTCCAGGGGTGTCCTTTGCTATGAATATTGATATATTCAGACATTAATTAATCTCCTTGACCAGGGATCAAACCTGTGCCCCCTGCACTGGAAGGCAAAGTCTTAACCACTGGACCACCAGGGAAGTCCCTTAACCACCTCATTTTTGTGTTCTCTCCCGAGTGGCTTCAGAAGAAGATGCCAGCAGCTCACACAAGCTTACTGTCTTCTCTAGCACTAAAAATCCTATTCAATTTAGGAGAAAATTCCTGAGATAGCACTTCTCATTTTATACATTCATTTGTTTATTTTCGAGAAAAATGACAGCAGAGTTAGCACTAGTGAGGTCCAGAGATTTATTGAAGTTCAACGCTGACACTAGCAGTTAACATCTCTATTTCTCTGGGCCTTTAACTTCTCTGAGTTTCAGTTTGCTCATCGGCAAGTTGGAAAAAACAGCATTAATACACTTTCATTCAGCAGACACTATGCGCCAGGCACTTATATGAGGCCCAGATGACTTCATAAGACAGCTGGGGAGAATCAAAGGAGATAAAAATGCAAAATAACTAGATCGGCAGAACATACTCCGTTGAGGTGTGAAAACTGCATAGAACTTAAGGAGTTGGTCTGTGGAGTGAGAAAGAGGTGCATTTAAATCATGTCAGTAAATTCTGTTATTTTTGAGTATGTTCCCTAGTGTATCTGGGTATTAGTTTCTTAAACTGTCAAGTGGAGGTGATGCCCACATCAAAAGATTGCTGTGAATTTATTTTTTTATTTTTTTTAATTTAATTTTATTTTTAAACTTTACATAATTGTATTAGTTTTGCCGAATATCATAATGAATCTGCCACAGGAAATGAGATAATTTGATGACACACTTAGTGGTCATCTGATATGACCACTTCTCTGATATGTTCAATAAACACTGGCTGTTATTTGTCTGATATTTGCTCCTTCCTGGAGTGGCCATGCTGCAAAAACTTAATCACTTCTCAAAGGAAATTAAAGGGACATTGACCTTAAATAGCTTAATGTTGCAGAATCTAAACGTAGTAGGTTCTTTATTAAATATTGAATAACTATAATCACTCTTTTTGGCAAAAAAGCATCTCTCAAATTCTTGAGCTATCTGGCTCAACATTGTGGTCTTTGAAACAATGGGTAAAGTTTTTGAATTATTGCCCAAGATCTTGATCTTGAGGGACACTGCAGGATGTTGAAAAATGAAATGCTATGAATAGTGACAGTTCAAAACTTAAAAACATGTGTGGTTTGGATTAGTCAGTTGGGGGGTGTGAGTGGAAGTAAAGACAGGGGCTCTAAATTGGAGAGCAGGAATAAGACACTGGGTCAATGATTTCAATGATCCTGGTGTGGATTATAACTGAAGGTATAGAAGCGGAGAGTCATATTTCAGAACAGCACAAGTTTTTCTGTCCCGTACAGCAGCGACTGGCCACATGTGGTTACTAAACACTTGAAATGTGGTTAGCATGATGGAGACGAACCTAAAGTTTATTTGATTTTAAATTGAAATTGAAATAGGCAAGTGGAGCTGGTGTTTACTGTATTGAGCAGTGCAATGCTAGAAAAGGGAATTGGCCAAAAAAAAAAATGATGCCAGATTAAAAGTGGGTAATGAAGGAGAGAGAAAGATAGGTGTTCACAAAAGCCCTCAGGGGAAGACTTCAGGGAGCCAGGGAATATGGGTATCTTTTGTTTCCTTGAGGATCCTTTCAAGAACCATCTGTCATCACCACATTCAAAGCTGTAGGCATCTGTAACCTTGTCATCACCCTGCAATGCCTGTTAACAGGTTCCCAGGTCCTAAGGTCCTCTATCTTTGCGCTCAGAGCCCAGGGGAGCCGCACACCATGTGGCACGGAGCTCTACTAAGGCCGGGAGAGCAGCGCTGATGCCAGGGTGAGGAGACTAGCACCCACAGCATCACAGCATTTCCTTCTGGACGCACAGCATTTGCCACCCCATATGCTACAGTGCAAAGGGCAGAAAGCTGCCTTGTGAGATGGCAATACAATCTCCCCAGGCTTAGTCATAGAGAGCCAGAGCCTGTAATTTACTAAAAAAAGAAATTTTAGCTCCATTTCTTGTGTGTTTGGGCAGGATGTATATTTAGATATGGGATGTATTTTGTGTGTGTGTGGTTAAGAACACATAGCTCAGTGTTAGAGATAATATAACTTTTTGCACAGGAAGTTTAAAGAAAGGAAAAGAGGTACTTGCTCTTGTAGACTAAAAGATTTGAAGATGAACCCATACTTGTTTGGCCCTGTGACTTCTCAGCCTTTTCCTGCTTATCTGGTGCAGTCCTGACGTTTACTTTCCTGGGTTGAAACAGCAAGGCAAGGATTTTTCCAGGAGCACTTGGGAGCTCACCTGAGTCCCCACTCCCACTTCAGCATCTATATAGTGGGAAAATGTTCTCTAGAGAGCAGATGAGTGGTTGGTTGGTCAATTATTCCCAGGCAATTCTGACTGCACTAGAGAAAGCAGCAAAAGTTGGCTAGAGAGAGATCAACCTTGTAGAGGGAGAATCCTCCTTCCAGGTCACAAGAAGATCTCCCCTGACAAAAGCAGAGAGCAGGAGGACCCGACAAAACGGTGTAAGTGGAGCTTCTTTGATTGCTAAGACTCATCACTACATGGTAACAGCTTTCAATCGTCAGAACATTTTTATGGTTTTAGGAAGACATAGCTGTCTTCTGTGGTCATGGTAAAAAGCATTTTATCCCATCCCCTGAAGGGTGCTCAGCTACTTACAATATTTCATGAAACCAAATGTTGCAGTTTATTGAAACATGAAAAGCTGAGATTGGATGTATTAATATTATTGGCCTAAACCCTAAATTAATATAAAGTTCACAAAGAAAGTCTCAAAGGGTCACCAAACACACGATGCAAAGCAAGTTAACTCTGACCCTCAGGTTTGGTCTGCTCCAGAGTATCTTTTAAGATTCTTTTTTTTTTTTTTTTGATGCTGACCATTTTAAAAAGTCTTTATTGAATTTGTTACAATATAGCTTCTGTTTTATGTTTTGGTTTTTTGACAGGCTGGCATGTGGGATCATAGCTCCTGGCCCAGGGGTAGCTCCTAGCTCAGGGATCGAAACTGTACCCTCTGCACTGCAAGTGTGGAGTCTTAACCACTGGACTGCCAGGGAAGTCCCTAGAATATCTTTTAACAAGTACAGATTTTAGGTCTGTGGAGCTCAACAGCTGCCCATAGAGATTTAGTACTGTATTTTTTTAAACTTAAAAATGTCCCCTCTTTCATGAAATCCATCTTGGGCACATTCTGTGGTGACAGTTTATTGGAATTAGTCTTTTGGACTTATTTTGTGTATATGGCTTTGTGACATCGCAGTGCCCTTGTTATTGTGAGTTAACACTTGCCTGGATGGCTCCACTGTTCCCTGCTCACTCAGTGATGCTGGAATCAGATGCCCTTTGAGGCCAGACACTGCTGAGGTCAGCCGTCATCACTCAGATCCAGGATGCAAGGGCATCCACGGAAGCTGCTGACTGATGTGCCCCTGGTCCCCGGGCCCTGGGAAGGCGGAGGTGTGGCCATCACTGATGGCTGATGTGCAGCCTTCAACGGTCTGCTTCAGGAAAAGAGTTGAGGTGAACAATCTGTTCTTTCTTTCCAAAAGGCAGTGTTCAGCACATCCTTTGATTTACTTTGCAGTTGACAGGACACTACAATGATAAAGCAATTTCTTAGAAGAAATTCTGTTTCTAATCAAAATCTGCTTCTGGCTACCAACCTGCCTGTCCTTTCGGGTCCCCAAACATCCACTCTCAACTTGCTTCTCTTGTGTTTCCACCGAGAGAACCATCTGCTTCTAGAGAGGAGCAGAACAAAACAAAGTAAAACAAGATGCGCCGAAGGCCCTGGTAAAGGGTAGGTCAGGATAATATGTCTATGTTAATAGGCTGATTTTCCTCCTTCCTGCCTGCCTTCTTTGCATCTCTCTCTATATATATCTCTGTTTCTTTCCTCCTAATTTTTTTTTTTTTTTTTTTTATGTCTAGAAAGAGACACTACAGTGGAGGCTAAATCCACGTTTTCTTGATTGTTTAAAAGAGAAAGTGACCATTGGGGAAATGACGAGGGGTCAGAACTTCCTGATTCATATTCAGGAGCCCTCAGCTCACTTGTTCTGACTCCCCTTCTGCAGCCCTTCCAGAGAGAGAGGGAGGAGAGTGAAATGAAAGAGGATTTTACCAAATGCTTTGAAAAGAAAAGGGAGAGCAAGAACGGGAAAGGAAGCTCATTGCGGGGAGGCTTGTATGTGTGTGTGTGTGTGTGTTGGGGGAACAGGCTAAGAGCTCAGAAAATGCAGTGACATAAATCAGGCTTGTGCTGAGTTTCCTGCTTTTTTATTGGGTTGTTCCCTGTGGTGCTTTCACTAAAACTGCTTCCTCTTTCTCTGCACTCATTTTGTTCCCAGTCCAGAGTGTCTTGGATGATGTTGGTGAGATGCCAAACATCTGGGTTTGAGAGAGAGAGATCACCACAGTTAAGTGACTTCATCTTCTCCTGCCCCTGGGATGCTCTGGTCTGTATGTTCCAGAGGTCTGATGACTGTTCATTGCTGGATATCTATTGATCATGTGGGAACCAGGCCTGATGCTCATCTGTGCACCTCAGAGATAAATAAGAGGTAATAAAGTTTATGATATTTTTCATAATACCTGGAGTTGTCATGGTGACTCTTTGCAACCCTCTAGATCACAGGTAGCAAGGCTCCTCTGTCCATGGAATTTTCCAGGCAAGAATACTGAAGTGGCTTGCCATTCCCTTCTTCAGGGGATGTTCCTGATCCAGGGATCCAACCCGCATCTCTTGCATCTCCTGCACTGGCAGGCAGGTTCTTTACCACTGAGCCACCTGGGAAGCCCTATCATGGTGACACCATACCCCAATATGTAATATTTAACATTTTGTATATAAGCTTTACATGTGTCATTATTAGAAGCTCCACGTTAGAGTGTCACTTTGTGCCAGTCTTTGAGATAAGTGCTTTACACACATTAGCTCACTTAATCTGCATAATAATCCCAATATGTAATTGGTGTAGTCATTCTCATTGTACAATTGAGAAAACTGAGGTTCATAGGAGCTATGTGAGTTGCTAGAAAATAGTATAACTGATCTTTAAATCTTAGTCTTCCTGGCTTTAGAATCCTGAGCAATGATTTTTTTTTTTGATATTTCAGTTGATAATTGTAAGTACTAATATGGAGAATGAAACTAACAAGTGAAGCAGTGAGAATCCCTACTTTGTTCATTTGAGGATGTTTAATTAAAATATTGGTTTTCATTTTCTGCACTCTTTCTCCACCTATATGATCTCTTCAGTAGCTAACAAAAGAGAGATGTGAGCTGTTTGTTTTTCAAGGAGAAAATCTTAAATCAATAAATATGAGGCTCCATTCTTGATACAAATAACTTAGAGAAAAAGTAAGGCATTAGATTAAAATGCATTGAGAATATTGTGAAAATGTTCCTTGAATCAGCCACACTTCTTCCTTCTAAATTCTAAAAAACTGAGTATAATTACTATCAATTACTTAATATTTCTTATGTGTAACTCCAATTATTATAATATTTATTGCTATGGAACAAACTACTCCAAAATTTAGTCACAGTGCAACAACTACTGTATAATACCTCACAGCTTTTGTGAGTTAAATATTCAGAAATAGCTCAGCTGACTTGGTCTTCTGCTTCATGTGACATTGCCTCCGGCCACCCAGCAATTGTCAGCTGATGTTGGAGGTGGCTTTGAGCTGTCAAATTACATGTGTGCATATAATTTCAAGTTTTCTTATAAATTTGAAAGTTTTCTTATAGCCATATTTAAAAAGTTTAAATAAATAGAGTGAATTTTAGTAGCATATTTTATTTTAATCTAATCAATCAAATATTATTATTTAAGCATCTAATCAATATGCAAATTTTAATGAGCTGTTTGTGGTATGTTTTTTGAAATCCAGTGTGCATTTTATCTCACAGTGCATCTCGGTTTGGACTGTTGACACTTGTGGATGGTGGCTGCCGTACTGGATTGCACAGGTTGCTAGAGACACCATAATATCTTTGCTTTCATGCGAACCACCGTGCTGGAATTGTCTGGAAGGCTGGGCTCACTAAGTATTCTCTGAGTATTCTCTGCTTCTCTGAGTATTCTCCAGAATTTCCCATGGGATTTTTCCTGCAGGCAGTCAGTCTTCTTATAAGGCGGCTCAAGTTTCCAAGAGATGGAGGCAGAAGTTGTGAGCTCTTTTAAAGGATGAGTCCTAAACTGGTGTAGCGTCATCTGGGTGCAAAGGGAAGTAAAACTGTCCCATCTCTCAATGGAAGACTGATAAAAGGACTTAAAGCTATCTTTAATATGCCAGGAGAACATTTATTAATGTTTCTCAAAGTGTTATGCAGTAAACTTGCATAATTTAAAAACTCTTTATACACATTTTTAGGATACTGAAACACAGTGTATAATGGAAGTGGAGAAATAGTTACATATATTTTGTAGACCCAGAATTATAATAATATATGAATTATCATAGATGTTTAGAGTCATATATAAACCTTTAGAAAGGACAATTTATCATTTGTGATTTACTTCCTATTAGATTCTTGATTAAACAACACAACACCTAATATCAACACTGTTCCTACAGGAAAATAAAAACCATTTTTCTTGTTCCACTATTTTCTAATGTTGCCACTACACCATGGTGAAAACAGGGGGTGCCCATTTTAATTTTACAGTTGTGACAAAAGCATTATAAATCTTTACCTTATTTCTCTTTGGACATTTATTTTAGTAATTGCTCAGCCACAGGCTCTAATGTTCTGAGTAATTGTTCTGTCAACAGTTCTAAACCTTGTTTGGATGAATATGTAACAAGTTGGAGATGGTTATTTGTTTTCAAATAACCTGCTGCAAATACAAAAGTGGTGACTTTAGAAATTAAAAAACAAAGAGAAACATAGGGCTTATTTTTATTTTTAAAACAATTTTCCAGATACTTGACTAGGTCAGATGAACTCTCCTGTATATTGAAATCAATAATTTATGAGCGCTAACTACAGAGAAATAAATTAAGACAAGGGAATAAGGAACTTAGTGAACAGCTGTCTCTGGGTAATAATTAAGAGTGATTCTGAAATATATTAATTTTGTCACTAAGCTAGAGAATAGCAGTTGGGCTGGACTATTTTAACACGGCCATCAAAAGTCCTTGATTGTCCCTGGAAGGGATCGGTCTCTGTGACTAGTCACAAAATTCACCTAAACTCATTGTTTTTGATAATGACAAGCAGTAGCAGCATGCTCTGCTGAGCAAGAGCTAAGATTAGTGATTTTATCAGGGGTAGCAGAGATCTGTAATGCATCATAGACCATTGTGTGAACTGAAGCTGAATCCCCTGCCACAACAGGCAAGGTGGATTTTCCAGGTCTATCAATCCTCAGATTTCACAGTGTGCCTGAAAACAGGTGGTAATTGAAAACGTAATCACTAAAACTGGAGAGGAGAAATTATGTTTTCAGTTCAGATCTTCACTGGATTATGCAGAAGAAGCCAATGTATAAGTTTGCATACAAGCCAGACAGTTTATTTAGTGTGATTTGGTGATTCAGTCATTTCAGTTCTCCCACATGGAACAGCAGAAGAGCCTATAATAGAATTTAATGAGGAGTTTGGAGGGCACAGTGATCAATAAATTTGCTCTTGGCTTGTAAGGCAATAAGTGTCTTGCTCAAATTCACCTTCTCAAAAGTTCTGAATTGAATTAGAACTCTTATTCTCGGTGTATTCTGAATAAGTGAGATGTCAGGTTAAAATTAATCTTGAAAATTCAGACCCAAGAAACAAATAAGATAGATGAATCACGTTAAAAGTCCCTGGGATTTATGCACTCAACCTACTTACTGCTGTCTTCCTGTATTCTGTCCTTCAATTTTATACATATTGCCAAAGACCATTCAGTAGAAGGAAAGTGGTCTAACATGTATAAAAAATAAAAATTTTAAAATCCACTTATAAAATCAATCATTATGTGCTAGAGATACTGTGTAAGGCAATGTACCTATATGTTCCTATTTGTGCTGGTGGGGCCATCACAGGAACTGTGCCTGGAATCAGACTTTCTTTCCTTTCTCCTGCCTGCTTCTTCCCCTCTTGTGCTGGGTTCTTCTGGTCCATAGACCACTTATAGACAAAGCCTTGTCTTGAGGTATGTATTAATATCTGGGGACCCTGATATAAGACCCCAAAGATCCTTTTGACATCTCTCATTGTCTGGCAGTTACATGTTTGGAAGAGAAGAGTCCTTCCATCCATCTGCCCCAGGGACTTACAGACACAGAAGAAGGCAAGCCCCAGCCAGTCACTTCATAAAAACATCTTTCATGCTTTTATGCTACCCCTACTTGGTTAAAAATAATTCAGCAATCCAGTCTGAACATTAAGTTTTCCATTTTCTGCCCGTCCCCAACAATATTTAATAATGCTTTCAGAAAGTTCATCTATTTCTGCTTGTATGTTTTGCAAATGGATTTTACTTTGCTATACTTTTGGAAAATAATTCTCTCTAGATAATCAAGTTAATAGATGAATTTCAATATAAAATATGACCAGAATGCTGAAGTACTTAGAAAACTAAGTATAATGAATGACTTTATAGAGCTATACAACTAATCAAATTTTTATAAAAATGTGAGTGTAGAGAACAGTGATTGGGGACAGATAACTTTCAGGTTAACATTCTACAAGATTGTAACAATTCCTCCTTAGTGATAATTCTTGATAAACATGAGCATTGCACTTTAAAATCCTTCTCCTAAACTAGTAGATCTTTTTCTACTTGTCTCTCTGTGTCTTCATCAGAGGAAATAAGAGCTTATTCAATATTATAAAATAATGACGAAGTTTGTTTGCTCTTTGGAGGAGGAGATCTATGAATATACAGGTATATAAAACCCCATGGATTTATGATGGATTTGAAACTGTGAAATTTACAGGACTCTGATTCTAATTCTGAACTGAAAAATAAAAGGAAATAAAGTCTCAGGGCCAAAGAGGGGTAAATTGGGGTTTGGAGAACTTTCTGGATGGCCCGATTGGGACCTCTCTGTGCTTCTCTGGCTTCTTTCTTTCCTCTGCCTCTCCGACAGCTCCAAAGTCCTTCTAAGAGTGGCTTCTAAGTACACCTCACTTGTTTTGTTTTCGTCTTTCCTGGAGGGATGAGTGAGAAGGTGAAGACTGCAGAATGCAGGGCGTAGAACACGGCAGCATTTATTTGCATGTGTGAGTCACTTTGGAAAGAGAGTCTAAAATGGGAAGAGACGTGTTATAAATGAGAATCTTTCTGAGCCTGTATATTTTTAACTAGTAAAATGGGGTAACATAATCTTCCCTCCTATCTTACTGTTGTGTGAAACTATAAATCTAATTGTTTTGAATTGGTTCATGGTGCTTTCCACGTGTACTACATCCTTCTGCTTTGCTGTATATTGATTCTATTAATTTTTGAGAGTTTGTCATTGAAACTCCAACTAAAAATCCTAATTTATCCACTTAAAAAATAACTGTAACATGTAGTGGAACTATATGTAACTTTGTTCTGTATTTTCGAAGTCTCCTGTAAATGTGTTATCATACTTTCATAATTTAAAACATAAAATAGAAAGAGAAAAAAATCCCTCCCCATTTTCTCAGATGTAAATAGGTCAAATGTGCGAACAGTCCTCACTTGCTAGAGCTCAATTAATGGCCATTTCTTGGTCTGTTTCCTGTGCCTATGCCCTTAAACACCACCAAAGGAGAATCAGATGCCTTGGAATTTAGGGGGGATGTCTGTTAGATTGCCACATGTGCTCAAACACTTCACTTTTGTAAAATCTAGGGTGTACATGAACACATTAATTCTGCCCAGGCACCCAGATGTGCAGTCATGGGGTGAATTAACTTGAAGGCAACTGTTGAGATTTTGCACTGGGTTAATTCCAGTTCAGCATATGAGGCCAGCAGCTGCCAGAGGAGCTGTTCCTTGAATATTTCATTATGAAACTCTATTTATAAAAAAAAATTAAGCTTTCTCCCCCACCCAACTCCACTCCATTCTCTCAGGTGCCCAGGTATTGTGGCCCCGGGCAGACTCCCCAGCCATGTTTCCCGCCGGTGGACACTCTCTGCTGACCTGTGTGTTATCATCGCTCATTCTCCACTGGAGATAATCTTCCATAGCTACTTCACTGAGGTGTGGACTCCTATGTAATCCTGGAACAGTGATTCCTTCAGAAAAGCTCATTTAAAAAATATTAGAGAATAGCTCTAGCTTGAAAGTAGATTTTCAGTTTGAAATGCATTCCATAAAGGCACATGGTGTTCTAAGGATGCAACTCAGAAGAAGCCACTGGAAGATTTTGTTAATGTATCCTAGTCTTTCTTCAAATCCCTGAATTTGTGAATATTCCTTACCACACAATACGCTACTTGGTTTTTTTCCTCCATAGATAGAGCTTCACTATATCTAATCCATCATAATCAAAATCAAACAAAAGACAAAGCAGGTATGTGGTAGGTTAGAGCAGTGCACAGGTGTTTTCTCTTATGGTCTGTCTTGGCCTTGGCTGATCACTCATGTCTCAGCTCCTCCTGGAGAAATGACGTGGGTGAAAACCCAGCCCTACAGCTTGGACAGATCACTTCACCATGCTCTGCCTTGATTCACAATCTAGAGTGTTGGGATGGTGCTGACAAAAGCGTAACATCCAAGCTTGTTACAAGGATGAAATGCATGTACAACACTGAAGAAGTATACTGCAGTATATTCTCCATAAGCGTTGATTACTATTGCTAAACACATACTTCAAAGATATCACTTCCCATGATTTAACCTTAAGATACTTCAGCTTACGAAAATAGGCTGTTGAATAGGTACTGTTTCTATTCCGAAAAGTTGCATTTTCTTTTTAACCATAATTTACATTTCTTTTTTTCCCCCCTCCTTTTTTTTTTTTTCTCTTTTTCTCTTCCCATTCCACATGTAGAATCTTAGTTCCCCAACAAGGGGTCAAACTTGTGATCTCTGCAGTGGAAATGTGGAGTCTTAAACACTGGACCTTCAAGGAAGTCCCTATGCATTTCTCTTTTATTGACTTCCACTTTAATGATGACTTCTCAAGGCCATTACTTTCATTACATTAAATCCTCACATATGTTGCAGAAGATAATTCCAAAAAGAAGACATACAAAATTTAACATATCATATCAAATATATCATAAGAGGTGTTAACTTATTTTATTTTAAAAATTGAAAAATTATAGGGCAAAACAATACATGCAACTTGTAAGAAAAGTAATGAAAATAATAAAAATTACATACAATTTTAAAAGCAAAGGAAAACATTTAGTATGCATTTAAATTCTCTAAGTATTTCCTGAGCTTCAGCCAGGATCTAGAGAGAAGGATGCTAGACAGTTGCTATCCTGGAGACTCAGGCAGTGAGAGGCAGACGCATCAGGAAGCACTTGAGTGTAAAGTGACCACTGCTGTAGCAGCGACTTGCAGAAATCACCGTGGGAACTGAGTGAAGATGGGGCAGCACCAGGGGAAGAGATTTTTACAGAAATAAATGCATTTTTTTTAAGGTTAAGCCACATGGAAGGGTGCCTTCTTATTCAGGGAAATGTAATTTAAAATATGAGGCTATCACTTCACATATATTTGACAAAAATTAAAAGGATGACAATACCAAGTGAATGGAAAGATGCGTAGAAATAGAATTCTCATGTGATGCTGGAGGGAGTGAAAACTGGTCCAAACACTTAAGGAGCAATTTGGCAATATGCAGTACAACTGCAAATGCACATCCTCATGTCATTCCTAGGATGTCGTTCCTTATGCTGCTAGGTACATTTCCCAGAGAAGCACTCAAATATGTGCATAGGAAACAAGAAAATGAATATTCATAGTAGCACTGTTCACAGCAGTGAAAAATGGGACTAACCTAAACATCTCTCACTAGGGAGATGAACAGGAGTCCATGGTTAGATATTGTTTTATATTCATGCCACAGGTTTTTATACAGCAGTTAAAAGGAATGAAATAGATCTATATTTCCCTCGAAGAAAAAAATGGTAAATGAAGAAGTAAATTTCAAAAACAAAATCCATATACAATCATACCATAAAAATTCAGAGTAGAAGCTGACCTTTAGGGAGGGAGGAAAAGGAACAGAAATGGAAGGAAAAGGGAATTTAAATATCATGTGCATTAGTTAGCTATTTTATGCACAGTAGTGTATCAGTCGATCTATGGTGTCCGACTCTTTGGGACCCTGTTGACTGTAACCTGCCCAAGTTTCTTGCATTTCCTGCATTGGCAGGCAGATTCCTTACCACTAGCACCGCCTGGGAGGCCCTTAATTCATACACAGTAGTGTATATGTGTCAATCCCAGTCTCCCAATTCATCCCACGCCCCTTTCTCCCCTTGGTGTCCATACGTTTGTTCTCTATACCTGTGTCTCTATTTCTTCTTTGCAGACAGGTTCATCTGCACCATTTTTCTAGATTCCACATATGTTTGTTTTTCTCTCTCTGACTTTACTCTGTATGACAATCTCTAGGTCTAGTAACTGTATGGCTGATTCACTTTGCTGTACAGTAGAAAATAACACAACATTGTAGAGCAACTATATTCCAATAAAAACTTAAAAAAAATTTAGTGTGCATTCTTTGCTTCCCATGTAGGCTGGGCAAGCTCACCCAGGCTGAGGCCCACTGGAATAGAACCACCCTGAGAAGCAGGTACCAGAAAACAGGAAAGGAGAGTGGTAGGAAGGGAGGTAGGCGTACCAAAGGCAGAGTTTGCTCTGTTTGGTTTTTACTATCATGAGGCCTGCCTGCCTTCATGGATGCAAAACCTCTGCCCTCTTCACCTTCCTGCCTGTGCTTCTCTCCCACTTACCCTGTTCTCTCCTTATTCCCTGGTAGCTCAGATGGTAAAGAATCTGCCTGCAATGTGGAAGATCTGTGTTCGTTCCCTGGGTCAGGAAGGTCCCCTGGAAAAGGGCATGGCAACCCACTCCATATTCTTGCCTGGAGAATCCCATGGACAGAGGAGCCTGGCGAGCTACAGCCCATGGGCTCACAAAGAGTCAGATATGACTGAGCGACTAACACACAAACTCCTTATTTCAGGATCCCTTCTCAAGTGAGCTTTTCAGTATGTTCTCTTTCAGAAACATTGCAGAGGAATCAGTTGCAGAGATGGTCAAGGAGTGATTAAGTATTTTTCTTTATAAAAAAAATAAATCTAATTAAAAGGACATATACCTGTTTGTACTAATTTTTTTGATTTTATATGTTTTACAGACAGGAAATTGGTCCAGAATATTCATTGGAAGGACTGATGCTAAACTAAAGCTCCAATACTTTGGCCACCTGATGTGAAGAAATGACTCATTGGAAAAGACCCTGATGCTGGGGAAGATTGATGGCAGGAGGAGAAGGGGATGACAGGGGATGATATGATTGGATGGCATCACCAACTAGATGGACATGAGTTTGAGCAAGCTCTGGGAGGTGGTGATGGACAGGGAAGCCTGGCATGCTGCAGTCCATGGGGTCACAAAGAGTTGGACATGACTGAACGACTGAATTGAACTGAATTGAGAGACTTAGAAAAGATGGTTTGGGTGAAGAAGTAAGATGACTCTTTTCTGACAGTACTGGAATAGATGGGTCATTTCATTCATCATTGTTGAAAATGATTCACAAGTGAGACATCTATTCCTGGTTCTCAGGACAAACCATGTCATGACCACGTGGGCCCCTCTGCTGTCTGTACCAGGGGCCAGCAGGTAAGCTCTGAAACCACTGTCTACTATCAGGTGATCCCAAACAGATAACCACACTGAATGCTTCCCATTGTCATGGTGAAGTAGCTCACATTATCTCTGAGATAAATCAGAAGAGCAAGGGAGCAGGTGGAAAACAGTTTCAGCCAGGACAAAGGAAAGCATGATTAAGGGTTTTCCCCTTATCCTCAGTACACTGACAGGTATTTCTCTGGGATAGAAAATAATGTTCATTATGGGCTAGCACCGACAACTTTAAGTAATGATAGGTTAACTGAGTATTATGGTGGTATATTTGATTGCCTTTGAATATTTTATTTTTGACTTCCTGGAGATCATCTGAAATAGCTTTTCATATTAGTAAGAATAATTGCGTTTCTAGAGCTATCAAGCTCCCTATCCACATCTTTCAAGAAGACGGAAGCTTAGCGTTCTCTCCTCTTATCCTCCCTGACATCCCTCTGCTCACCTCCCCTCCCCTTGCCTCCGGGATCATGAGCATCACTGCCGAAAGTACTCCCTGCTCTTCCTGGACTCTTTCTTTTTACCGCAGTCTCTTCCTACCACAGGTTCCAACTCTCTGCTTTCCTCCTGACGTGTCCTTACTGAGTTGAATGCCCTCCAGGTTTTCTTGCCTGAAAGAGAGAAAACACTACTCCCCTCTGGTCGGATTACCCTCTCCTTGGGCACCCCGTTTGATTTCTCTGCTTTGCTCCAAGCCTGGAATCTCCACCTTATTTATTCAAGTAGCTTGCCCAAGGCCTTGAACACACCCCGCCTGGACCGAAACAAACTCAAGTTTCTGTCTGCATCCCCCTGCCTGCCCTGGGGTCCTGTGGACAACTTTCCCCGACTTCCTGCCTTCCCTTGAGTTTTCATTTTCATGGAAAGTGCTTGCTGAACTCGTGTTGAGTTCAGTTCAGTTCAGTCGCTCAGTCGTGTCCGACTCTTTGCGACCCCATGAATCACAGCACGCCAGGCCTCCCTGTCCATCACCAACTCCCGGAGTTCACTCAGACTCATGTCCATCGAGTCAGTGATGCCATCCAGCCATCTCATCCTCTGTCATCCTCTTCTCCTCCTGCCCCCAATCCCTCTCAGCATCAAAGTCTTTTCCAATGAGTCAACTCTTCGCATGAGGTGGCCAAAGTACTGGAGTTTCAGCTTTAGCATCATTCTTTCCAAAGAAATCCCAGGGCTGATCTCCTTCAGAATGGACTGGTTGGATCTCCTTGCAGTCCAAGGGACTCTCAAGAGTCTTTTCCAACACCACAGTTCAAAAGCATCAATTCTTCGGCGCTCAGCCTTCTTCACAGTCCAACTCTCACATCCATACATGACCACAGGAAAAACCATAGCCTTGACTAGACGAACCTTTGTTGGCAAAGTTATGTCTCTGCTTTTGAATATGCTATCTAGGTTGGTCATAACTTTTCTTCCAAGGAGTAAGCATCTTTTAATTTCATGGCTGCAGTCACCATCTGCAGTGATTTTGGAGCCCCCAAAAATAAAGTCTGACACTGTTTCCACTGTTTCCCCATCTATTTGCCATGAAGTGATGGGACCAGATGCCATGATCTTCGTTTTCTGAAGCTTTAAGCCAACTTTTTCACTCTCCTCTTTCACTTTCATCAAGAGGCTTTTGAGTTCCTCTTTCTGCCATAAGGGTGGTATTATCTGCATATCTGAGGTTATTGATATTTCTCCCGGCAATCTTGATTCCAGCTTGTGTTTCTTCCAGTCCAGCATTTCTCATGATGTACTCTGCATAGAAGTTAAATAAGCTACTTGTGTTGAGTAGCTGAGACCAAAGACACAGCCCAGGAATCACCAGGATCTTCTCCCTGTGAAACTTGCAGGATCTTTGACAAGAAAGATTAGCGATCCAAGTAGCTTTGGAGCAGGCTTGGGGAGAGATCACAGAGATACTGCTGTCAGAGTTTGCAGCTCTAGAGTGTGCGAGACGTTTATCAGGACTCTTGCTTCTTCTAGAAGTCTGCTAGCTATATAAGCTAATGACATGTATTTTTAGTTAAATAAATTAGGGCATCAATAGCTTATGGCTAAAACCTTAAAAAAAATGGTAATATAATGCTTTTGAACTGTGGTCTTGGAGAAGACTTTTGAGAATACCTTGGACTGCAAGGAGATCCAACCAGTCCATTCTGAAGGAGATCAGCCCTGGGTGTTCTTTGAAGGAATGATGCTAAAGCTGAAACTCCAGTACTTTGGCCACTTCATGCGAAGAGTTGACTCATTGGAAAAGACCCTGATGCTGGGAGGGATTGGGGGCAGGAGGAGAAGGGGATGACAGAGGATGAGATGGCTGGATGGCATCACTGACCATATGGACATGAGTTTGAGTGAACTCTGGGAGTTGGTGATGGACAGGGAGGCCTGGCGTGCTTCGATTCATGGGGTCACAAAGAGTCGGACACGACTGAGCCACTGAACTGAACTAAATTGATATCCTTATATCTATCTATCTATGTATTATATGCCTAATTTTTTCCTTTTCCCAATCTACTCCCACTTTTTTAAAACAACCACACTTAAGCTAAGCATTTATTGTAGGCATGCATGCACCTACCTTCAGGCTTTTATATTCTATATAATGAGAAATAACTTCAAATAAAAACAGAATAACACCTCACATACTGCTTGTCTGCTTGTATTTGTCATGCTGATCATGGATATTTCACAATGTAGATATTTATACTACATATTTAAGTACCTATATGGAATTCCAATGCATATGGTATTTCCATGTCCACATTTCATTTTTTCTATTGAGGAAGGAGTAAGCACATAAAACATTTCTTGCTTTGAACTAAATTGCTACTCTTCAGTCAAAAAACTCATATTCCTAATATAGTTTTCCCAGTTAGTTGAATGGATTTGGCTTCCCAGGTAGTAGTAGTGAAGAACCTGCCTGCCACTGCAGGAAATGTAAGAGACGTGGGTTTGATCCCTGTGTTGGGACGATCGCCTGGAGGAGGGCATGGCAATCCATTCCAGTATTCTTGCCTGGAGAATCCTCATGAACAGAGGAGTCTGGTGGGCGACAGTCCATAGGGTCACAAAGAGTTGGACACAACTGAAGCTAGACTTCAATAGTGTGTGAACCAAGAACTCCAAGATGTTCAAGCTGGATTTGGAAAGGTAGAAGAACCAGAGATCAAACTGCCAACATTTATTGGATCATAGAAAAAGCAAGAGAATTCCAGAAAAATATCTACTTCTGCTTCACTAACTACAGTAAAGCCTTTGACTGTGTGTATTATAGCAAACTGTGGAAAATTCTTAAAGAGATTGGAATACCAGACCACTTTACCTGCCTCCTGAGAAATCTGCATGCAGGTCAAGAAGCAACAGTTAGAACTGGACATGAAACAAAGGACAGGTTCCAAATTGGAGGAGTACGTCAGGGCTGTATATTGTCACCCTGCTTATTTATGTACTCTTATCATGCAGAATGCTGGACTGGATGAAGCACAAATTGGAATCAAGATTGCAGGGAGAAATATCAATAACCTCAGATATGCAGATGACACCACCCTTATGGCAGAAAGTGAAGAGGTTTGAAGAGCCTCTTGATGAAAGTCAAAGAGGAGAGTGAAAAAGTTGGCTTAAAGCTCAACATTCAAAAAAACAAAGATCATGGCATTTGGTCCCATCACTACATGGCAAATAGTTGGGGAAACAACGGAAGCGAAGAGAGACTTTATTTTTTGGGGCTCCAAAATCACTGGAGATGGTGACTGCAGCCATGAAATTAAAAGACGCTTGCTCCTTGGAAGAAAAGCTAGGACCAACCTAGATAGCATATTAAAAAGCAGAGACATTACTTTGCCAACAAAGGTCCGTCTAGTCAAAGCTATGGTTTTTCCAGTAGTTGTGTATGGATGTGAGAGTTGGACCATAAAGAAAGCTGAGTGCTGAAGAGTTGATGCTTTTGAACTGTGGTGTTGGAGAAGGTTCTTGAGAGTTCCTTGGACAGCAAGGAGATCAAACCAGGCAATCTTAAAGGAAATCAGTCCTGAATATTCATTGGAAGGACTGATGGTCAAGCTGAAGCCCTAATACTTTGGCCATCTGATATGAAGAACTGACTCACTGGAAAAGACCTTGATGCTTGGGAAGATTGAAGGCAGGAAAAGAAGCGGACAACAGAGGATTGAATGGCAGCACCAACTTGATGGACATGAATTTGAGCAAGCTCTGGGAGTTGGTGATGGACAGGGAAGCCTGGTGTGCTGCAGTTCTTGGGGTTGCAAAAAGTCAGACACGACTGAGAGACTGAACTGAACTGAACTGAAGCGACTTAGCATGTAAACACACATGTGATTGAATTATTCAGAGTGGTTCAGCTTTAGATTTTATTTTAAACTATGAGACAGATACAACATTTGCAACTAATTTTTAAATAAGAAAACCAACATTTTCATAGCTTTCTGGAGTCCTAAGGGTCAGATCTCACTTGAAAGGTAACCTGACAAGCCACCTGTTTATGTCAGAATCTGCTCTGCATCACTGAAGCCAGGAGGTCATGAAGCCTTGTTTGCATATGGCCAATTACAGGGAAATCACTATTTTCAAAAGCAGTAAATTCTTTTGATGCAAAATGCTCTAGCAGGAGAAAGCATGGGTTTGGAGGTCACCTACATTTGGGTTGAACTTCCCTTCTTGTAAATCACTGGATTTAGACATTAGATAGGTTACTAAAATGTCTCTATTGGCTACACTGCTGCTGCTGCTGCTGCTAAGTCGCTTCAGTCGTGTCCGACTCTGTGTGACCCCAGAGACGGCAGCCCACGAGGCTCCCCTCCGTCCCTGGGATTCTCCAGGCAAGAACACTGGAGTGGATTGCCATTTCCTTCTCCAATGCATCAAAGTGAAAAGTGAAAGTGAAGTCGCTCAGTTGTGTCCGACTCTTTGTGACCCCATGGACTGCAGCCTACCAGGCTCCTCCATCCATGGGATTTTCCAGGCAAGAGTACTGGAGTGGGGTGCCATCGCCTTCTCCGTGGCTACACTGCAGCTTATGTTAAAAGTGTATGCTCAGGCTTGAACGGAGAAGGCAATGGCACCCCACTCCAGTACTCTTGCCTGGAGAATCCCATGGATGGAGGAGCCTGGTAGGCTGCAGTCCCTGGGCTCGCTAAGAGTCGGAGATGACTGAGTGACTTCACTTTCACTTTTCACTTTCATGCATTGGAGAAGGAAATGGCAACCCACTCCAGTGTTCTTGCCTGGAGAATCCCAGGGATGGTGGAGCCTGGTGGGCTGCCGTCTATGGGGTTGTGCAGAGTCAGACACGACTGAAGCGACTTAGCAGCAGCAGCAGGCTTGAAACATTGCTCTTAATATGAAAAGCCTTTGGAATATAGAAAATTCCCTTTCCTCTCTCCAGAGCCCAGATTTCAATTCTATTGTCTCATTGGGGGAAAAAAAAGAAAAGAAGTCTAATAAGAATTTCAGAGTCAAGGCAGTGTAGTTTGTTCTAGGCTGTATTTTCCTTCTCCTGAAGAAATGAATGACTTATTAAGTCAGAAGGGAATCTTAGAGCAAAGGAATTTGCAGGGACTGAAAATATTTTTGAGAACACTTTTCAATATATTTTTGGAGATCTTATCCCCACCTCCGTGCTGGGTGAGCTGTGCTGTCTACACACTTCAGGGGGCTCTAGAGCTCTGTTTCCAGCCTTCATCTTTTTTTAGATTCAGTCCTGTAATGAAAGCTTTTGACTAGTTTTATCTGTCTGGATCCATCAGTTCTACCCATTTACTGCTCACCTTCTGTATAGGAGACTAATACTGGAGATGAAAAGATGAATAAGATAGTGTCCTTTGTCAAAAGATAAACAGTTGTTGTTGTTCAGCTGCTAAGCCATGTCCAGCTCTTTGAGACCCCATGGACCGCAGCACACCAGGCTTCCTGTCTTTCACTGTGTCCTGGAGTTTGCTCAAATTCATATTCATTGAGTTGGTGATGCCATCCAACCATCTCATCCTCTGTTGCCGTCTTCTCCTCTTGCCCTCAATCTTTCTCAACATCAGGGTCTTTTCCATTTAAAAGTTTATTTGAGCAAAAATTGATTTCAATCAGACAGTGATGAACAGAAAGTGGTCCAGAATGTTCCAAGGACAGGAGCTGGGAAACTTTATAGAGAAAAGACAGAAGCAAAGTAAGGAAATTATTGATCAGCTAAAGCTACAGTCCAAGTCGGCTGCTTTTGACTGAGTGACCTTGGGTTTTGATTTTGTAACCTTGAGGCAGGTGCAGGCTTAGGTTCTGAATTAACCTAAATAAGCTGACCTAGCATTTGACCGCTTCCATCTGATGGCCTCCTTGTTCAATTAATTTCACCCCTCGTTCTCTGTTTCCCCGAGTCCTATGGAAGCTCTGTAATCAAATCCCACTGGCTTTCAAAATCAGATTCCCTGGGGATTCCCAGTCCCTTGGCCAGATCCCCAGGCTGGGGAGCCTGATGTGGGGCCTAGAAACTTCACAACAGTGTGAGAGCTGCTTTGGTATAATTGTTCTCCAGTTTGTGAGTCACCCACCTGTCCAGTAAAGGATTTGATTTTATCATAATTGTGCCCCTCCTACTGTTTTGTTGTAGCTTCTCCTTTGTCTTGAATGTGTGGTATCTTTTTTTGTGTGTGTGTGAGTCCCATTGTCTTCCTGTCGATAGTCATTCAACAGCTAGTTGCAATTTAGCTGCCCTGGCAGGAGAAATGAGAGCATGTCCTTCTACTCCACCAATCTGCCTCCCCCCTTATTCTCAAGGGACAGCTGAGCAAGTAAAGAGGGGACTACACGCTCCTACATGAACACCACACAGTGCTGGAGTAAACGATGCCTAGATGAAACCCTGATGGAGTTCGCAGTCAGGACTCCCTGAGCGTGTGCGGTAAGAGGTGCAGATTAGAGGCTGCACCTTGGAAAGAACAGAAACAAAGGAAAGAACATTCCAGGCAAAGCAATCAAACCCAAGACACTAGAGAGAACATCTGTTTCTGGGAGCCGTACAGGGCAGGGTGCATGGTGTGCAGAGGAAAAGCAGGCGGTGATGAGAGATGGAGGGAGAGTCATTTTTCATTGCTGCCATAACAAATTAGCCCAAACATAATATTTTCAAATATCTAGCTCTTATCTCCCAGTTATGCCAGAAGCCTGACAGAGAGCATCCCAGGGGCCTCGTCTGCTTAGAGTTTCCTAAGGCTAACAGTAGGTGCTGGCAGGGCTGGGTTCCTTTCTGAATGCTCTGGGGAGGAACCCACTTGCAGGCTTATTCAGGTTGTCATGTGCTTGCTAAGTCACTTCAGGGGTGTCTGACTCTGTGACCTCATAGGCTGCAGCCTGCCAAACTCCTCTGTCCATGGGATTCTCCAGGCAAGAATACTGGAGTGGGTTGCCATGTCCTCCTCCAAGGGATCTTCCCCACCCAGGGATCAAACCCACATGTCTGATGTCTCCTGCATCAGGCGATGGGTTCTTTACCACTGCACCACCTGGGAAGCCCATATTCAGGTTGTTGGCAAAATCCATTTTCTTAAAGCCCCATTTCCTTGCTAGCTGTCAGCTCAGCTCTCTGATTCTTCCAGATGACCCTCTATATCTTGCCATCCCATAGGACTGTATACGTTTGCATTCTGCAAAAGCTGCACCATTGCTCTATTGTCTTGGATGAATTAAGTAGAGCTGCTATTAACAAAGAACCACAGACTAGGGGTGCTTAAAAAATAGAAATTTATTTCCTTCAGCCTCAGTATCAGTCTTTTCAATGAATATTCAGGATTGATCTCCTTTAGGATTGACTGATTTGATCTCCTTGCTATCAAGGGACTCTCTAGTGTCTTCTCCAGTACCATATAGCTCCAGATATTTTTTTTCCCCTGGGGATCTACTAGTGGTTCCAGCAGATAGACTTACCTCTCCATCCCCAGCTTGATCTCTAGAAGTTGTGAGTGATTCAGGCTTGGTCAGTCAGAGACTTGGCTTCCTCTGGCCGCAGTGGTTGGTTGGAGAATGAATGTATCACCAACAGAGTTAATGAATATATATAAAGTCAGATATTTGCTGAGTCTTCTGGATGGGAAAGGGGCCATCCTCTTCCTCTGCAGAGTGCATCTGGCTAATGTATGAGACACATGAGAACGAGATGCACGCAGAGGGCAGCAGGGGTGAAAGGCAGAAGAAGCCATAACATAGTAATTTTGCTTAAGTCCTGATCAAGCCTTTCCTGAATTCAGTCCTTCCTCTAAAGTTTTTGAAAAAGTGAAAGTGTTAGTTGCTCAGTCACATCTGACTCTTTGTGACCTGCCACGCTCCTCTGTCCATGGAATTCCCCAGGCAAGAATACTGGGCATGTTGCCATCCCCTTGTCTAGGGGATCTTCCTGACCCAGGGATCAAACCAACGTAGGTCTCCTACATTGTAGGCAGATTCTCTACCTTCTGGGCCATCACAGAAGTTCTAAATTTTTAAGGTATGTGGAATAATTAATTTCACTTTGATTAACTCAATTTGCTTTGGTTATTCTGTCACTAATGATATTTAACTGGAGGGAATGGATTCAAATTATCGTTAGGAAAAGATGGTGAAAATTACTAAGAATATCTTCTCCAGGGTTTCTGGGCTGATAAGAGAATTTCTTTTATTAGAAAACCTATGCATTTCCATGAACTCATTCTCTGAATTAGAGAAGCAAAACTTTTTGCCTAGGTAAAAGTGAAGTGAAAGTGTTAGTTACTCAGTCATGTCTGACTCTTGGTGACCTCATGGACTATAGCCCACCAGGCTCCTCTGTCCATGGAATTCTCCAGACAAGAATACTGGAGTGGTTTTCCATTTCCATCTCCAGGGGATCTTCCCAACCTAGGGATGGGACCTGGATATCCTATGCATTTCCATGAACTCATTCTCTGAATTAGAGAAGCAAACCTTTTTGCCTAGGTAAAAGAACTAGCAATTCTTTAATAATAGAAAAAGTAATATAGTGTTGGAAATCTTTGCATGACACTCCTAATTTTTTTTTGCCATCCAAAGGGCATTTTGAAGGTCAGACATGGAGGACTATGTAATCAGAAATTTTAAATGACCTTCTGTCTTGGAAGAGTAAGAAGGGGGTTTTCTTGCCTTCACCCTCTGTGCTGGGCTTCCCTGGTGGCTCAGACAGTAAAGAATCTGCCTGCAATGTGGGAGACTTGGATTTGATCCCTGGGTCTGGAAGATCCCTGGAGGAGGGCATGGAAACTGGCTTCAGCATTTTCGCCCGGAGAATTCCATGGACAGAGGAGCCTGGTGGGCTACAGTCTATAGGGTCACAAAGAGTCGGACATGACTGAGTGACTAAGCCCAGCATACTCTGTGCTCCCTCCCTCTCTTGACAGATACTCTCCTTCTGGGCACAGGCAGATTCAGGTCTTGGCTTTTGTCACACTCTGACAGGTTTTTGTTTACCTTAAGTGAGACATGGACAAGAGGAAACACAAGACAGATGAATGGGAAAGTATGAATAAACAACTCTTGCATCTGCGTAACAGATGGCCACAGGGCCTCGGCAACTCCACAAATTGATTTGCAAGGTTTCTGGAAGGAGATACTTGCTAGTGTTTTTCTCAAACAAAAGTTATAGTGGTAGAATAAAAATGATCTCATCTTGGTAAACTTCTATAAAAAACAACAACAACAAAACCATGGAGTTTCTATTATAAGGCTGCCAACCAACTTTCCCGGGTGTACTTTGTTTGTTACAAACAGTGGGGAGCTGGAGATGCCAAGGAGAATAAAATGACCCTTCCCACTCCCCCAGTCAGTTCTCCCCCAGCACCCACCCCTTTCCCTCCAAAGAAGCTCTTAGATGAATTGAGGAGAATGTCTTGAAATCTCACTCCCAGCAGTGCAGGCTGGAAAAATGCACAGTGCAGTCATGGATTCCATGTTGCCCACAACACATGGGCAAGTGTCTGGACTTTAGAAGCAGACAGAGTCAACTGCCTCCTGAGTGGTTCTGCCTGACTCAGCTTCTACTTTTCCTTATTATTATTAAAATAATAATACTTATACTTTATTTGGGCTTCCCTGGTGGCTCAGATGGTAAAGAATCTGCCTGCAATGTAGAAGATCTGAGTTCGACCCCTGGGTAGGGAAGATCCCCTGCAGGAGGGCATGGCAAGCCACTCTGGTATTCTTGCCTGGAAAATTTCATGCACAGAGGAGCCTGGCAGGCTACAGTCCATGGGGTTGCAAAGAGTGGGACACGACTGAGTGACTACCACTTTCACTTTCACATTTTATTTATTCAGGTAACATCTACTAGACACTGTCGTCTTTGGACGCGGGGACAGAATAAGAGGGCACAGGAAGCAGCACATCCTTCTGGTGGGAAGGTGTAAAGGTCTGTCACCTTTCTCAGAGGCTGTGGTGACAATTTTTTTTTTTTTTCGTGGTGAAAATTTATTAGGGCTTTATGAAAAACTTTTTTTAAAATATATAATTTAATATTATATTTATATTTGAAATCCTTTGCTAAAAATTAGTAGTTTGTTCACCCATCTAGTCTATGTTCTGTTCACAGAAGACAGCTGCTTTACAATACTATATTAGCTGCTTCTTTTGGGATGTTTCTCACTGTTTTATTTCGGAGAAGGCAATGGCAT
The DNA here is from genome assembly GCF_029378745.1 of Bos indicus. Classification (NCBI taxonomy): domain Eukaryota; kingdom Metazoa; phylum Chordata; class Mammalia; order Artiodactyla; family Bovidae; genus Bos; species Bos indicus. The sequence goes on along the minus strand of NC_091773.1, from coordinate 24,445,698 downwards.
CCCACTCCAGTACTCTTGCCTGGAAAATCCCATGGACGGAGGAGCCTGGAAGGCTGCAGTTCATGGGGTCCCTGAGGGTCAGACACGACTGAGCGACTTCACTTTCACTTTTCACTTTCATGCATTGGAGAAGGAAATGGCACCCCACTCCAGTGTTCTTGCCTGGAGAATCCCAGGGACGGGGGAGCCTGGTGGGCTGCCATCTATGGGGTCGCACAGAGTCGGACACGACTGACGCGACTTAGCAGCAGCAGCATAGTTGCTATACAAGGTTGTGTTAGTTGCTGCTGTACAACAATGTGAATCAGTTGTATTGTTGTTGTTCAGTCACTCAGTCCTGTCTGGCTGTTTGTGACCCCATGGACTGCAGCACACCAGGATTCCCTGTCTTTCACTGTTTCTTGGAGTTTGCTCAAACTCATGTTCATTGAGTCAGTGGTGCCATGTGTAAATGAATCAGCTATATGTATACATATATCCCTTCCCTCTTGGGCCTCTCTCCCACCTCCTCCTACCCGACTCCTCTAGGTCATCAGCAAACACTGGAGCTGAGCTCCCTGTGCTACACGGCAGCTTCCCACTAGCTTAACTGTTTTACACATGGTAGTGTATTTATATAGATGTTACTCTGCAGACACAGATAACTTGTGGACACAGTGAGGAAGGGGAGGGTGGGAGGAATTGGGAGCATGGTGTTAGGGGTTTATTGGGAAGGCAGCTGTGGTTGGAACAAACACACCCTGGAGTCAGATTCCTATGAATGTTCTGCCTCTGAACTTACTGTGTGACCTTGGGCAAGTTACTTAACTTCTCTGTGCCCAATATGCTCACTTTGAAAAAGTGGGATACTAATATAACAGTCTTACTGGGTTATGATAATAATTAAATCAATTAATAATACATCTAGAGACTTTAATGCAGGGTGTGGAATCTAGTAAACCCTAAAGAATAGTGAGTGTTATGATAATAAAATGAGACAAAATCTAAAGCACAGAGAGAGGTTTGTGAGTCACAGAATATATGTCTAGTAAACATTTTGTTTCCTGAAGAATCACCAAGCACAGACCTCATAACAGCTTATTATTGAGATTATTTTTTATCAGATAATGAGCTAAGTATCACAAGTTGAAAATAGTAAGGTTGTCTCACCTTGAATGTGATCATTTTAACGTACAATGCTATAACCAGACTAGACAATAACAGACATCTATGTTGGCTTCCATTTAATTAATTAATTGATCATTTAAATTAATTATTAGTTTTCTTATTGGGCTAAGCCTAGGTGTTTTGTCAACCCTAGCTGTGCAGTATTTTCTTTCTGGATTTTGCAGCAGGACGATTCAAGCCCCTTTGCTGTAGATTTAGGAAAACAGCTGTCTGTCCTCTGGGATGCAGGGCACGACTCACAGAAGGTGAAGTCAAGCAGCGCTTCCCACTCTTAAGTCTGCACAGTGGCTTTGGAGCTCTGGAGATGCAGGTGCACGCTGGCTCCAGGACACCCGTGTTGCTGGAGCGACCCATCTCAGTTGATATCTTTTTCTCCTGTTACGTGGCAGAGATGCTCTTCTTATATTTTTCTGCCATGGTCAGCACTGCTGGGAGACTGTCTCCGGAACTGAGGGACTCGCCAGCAGGCCGGCGTCTGGAAGAGGCTTGCAGACACTGTGTGGTTCTGCAGCATCCAGGCCACGAGCCTGGCACCAGGAGCGCAGAGATGCAGAGGAAGGTGCGTGCACAGCCCCGGACGCTCCTTCGACTTTTAAGGCTCTGGCTTTTAAGCACTTTAGGACCAGTGCTTAAAACTTCTGTTGATATTGCCATTCTTTTTCATATTAATTTTTTAGCTTTTTTAAGGAGAAAGCTCTGTGGTCACCTGCTGCCTCTGCAAGGGCTTGCACTGCGGAACTACTTGAGATAGGCCGTCGTTGTAGGTGTTTCTTAGTGCAGTGAAATAGCACCTTCACCTGGCTCTTGACTATAAAGAAGGCTGCCCTCCCCAACTCCTGACCCCCGCTCCCCCAGCCAGGATGGAGTTTGGGAGCGTGAGGCCTTTTGTTAAGACCACATAGAAACAGCAGCGCATCTGAAAGCTCATCTCCACCTTGACCTCTTGTGGACCCTCCGGGGAGGCGCCCTCTGGGCCAGGAGCTTTGTATCTGATGGTGATACAAGAGATGTTAAGTATATATATCTACTGAGCTCCTCTAAGAAAGCAGCTTCTTTCTGAAAAAGGAGCCAGCCTGGAAAGCAAGCTTGCTATTATGTCTTCTACCCCTTGCTTCTTGCATTTAAATATGGTGAGAGGACCAGTGTTTGAGACAGTGGCAGCCACTTTGAGACAAGGAGGGAACTGGCCCGAAGCGGGCAGGGGTGTGTGTAATCATGTGTTCTGATTTGCCTAAGGCAGTCCCGAGTGAATCGTGCTGCACAATGTAATGACTGATTATTAGAATATCAGTATTGTAATTAGTTCCCTTGTAATGAGCTTCCCTTGTGGCTCATCTGGTAAAGAATCTGCCTGCAGTGCGAGAGACCTGTGTTTGACCCCTGGGTTGGGAAGGTCCCCTGGAGAAGGGAAAGGGTACCCACTCCAGTATTCTGGCCTGGAGAATTCCAAAGGGGTGGCAAAGAGTCGGACATGACTGAATGACTTTCACTTCTTCACCTCATTGTAATTACTGATAATTGACCCCCTTCCACACTCAAAAGTGCTCTGAATTAGACAACAAATTTATAGTCAGTCTCCATGAAAGCTTCAGATGCTTAAAGTGACAGAGAGGAGAGACTGATAGCATCAACGTTGTAGAGTAGCCCTCCCAGTTCTGGATGATTTACTAATATTACCTAATTTGGAAGTTAAGTAAACAGCAAATGTTTCCTGTTTAAGTCTGTGTTAGTCCATTTTTCTGTTACTTTCAGCTAAAAGCATTCTTTCCTGATATATTTATCTTCAATTTAGGGATTTTGGAGAGCAGTTACAGCTTGACTATTACTTTCATACTAAAGCCTTTTAACATTCTGGAAGTGTTTGGCTAACTTTTTCATTCTATAATTCCTGAATTGGCAGGACAATTGCTGAAATATTGCACAGAAGGCTTATACTGTGGTATTTCCAATAGGAACCAGAGTGAAAGTGTCAAAATTCTCACCACAAAGCTTGTTAGGAGAAGTTCCACGCAAGCTGGCAAACCTGGGGGGTTTGGAAAGCACAAATATAAGTTATAAAAACACCTTCCTCAATTCATCTGATTTTCCAGCTTTCAGTTTTTCCAAACAGACAGTACGCTTCTCATAAATCTTTAAAGGTTTAAATTATAACCTTTTCTTTTATTTTGTTTTAAACACAGACCAAATTGTCAAGGAGATGAGGACTTCAATCCTGGAGGAAATTATACTTTACTGTCTATTACATCTGAAAAGAGTCTCAGAATAGTTTTTTTTTTGGAAGAAGTTAAGATGATCCACACACTGAAAGTAGTGAGAAGAAAGAAAGATGAGAAATTGGGCCAGGAGAGAAAGATTTTGCTCTCTAAGGAGTATTTTCAAATTTTCTGTTAAGACAAAAATCTAAGATGAAATTGTTTTAAAATCACTTATGGCTATTAAATTGTATGTCTTTAAAAACATTTTCTGGGTCTTCCCTGGTGGTCCAGTGGTTAAGAATCCACCTTCCACTGCCAGGGATATGGGTTGGATCCCTGGCTGGGGAACAAAGATCCCACTTGCCACTGGGCAACTCCCCATGTGCTGCAACTAAAGACAAGCCTGCACCCACAAATAAAACCTGATGTAGCCAAAAAAATAAATATTAAAAACCATAAAATCCCACAAATGCTGTTAGGAGAGAAGAATCGTAAAATAACTTATACTAAAATGTGAATTTATAATCCATGTGACAAGTATTTTAATTTCAAAATGAATAAACTTTATAAGCAATGACAAAGCTGAGACAATGTTATTTCAGATATTATCGGAAGAAGGCTGTCTGTGAAAGAGGAGGACCAGTCCTCTTAACACTGGGGAATTGATGCCATGCAGTTATCGCCAGTGCTTTCCAATTGTCTGGACTCTTCACTGGGTAACTTCCCATGTGCCTAGATGATGGAGAACACTTGACTTACTTGATGTATACACATTGTTCAAGATTTTTGGATATCGAATGGCCTTTCCTGCATGCTTCTTGTGCAGTATGTAAATGGTGCTACCTGGGAACTTGTGCAGAGCTGGAAAAAGAAGACCACGATGACACATCAGGGTGTTATGAAGGGAAACTGGTTATGCTGGATGGGCCAACTTGCTCATATATTTAACTTCTCTTGCTCCTGTCTGAAATGCTGGTACTTCCATCATTTCTCATTTATCTCCTGCATCTTTTCTTAAGCACTAACACTTTCTAGACCTTTGTTGGCAAAGTGAAAAAGGTCTGTCTAGTCAAAGCTATGGTTTTTCCAGTAGTCACGTATGGATGTGAGAGTTGGACCATAAAGAAAGCTAAGTGCTGAAGAACTGATGCTTTTGAACTGTGGTGTTGGAGAAGACTCTTGAGAGTCCCTTGGACCATAAGGAGATCCAACCAGTCCATCCTAAAGGAGATCAGTCCTGAATATTCATTGGAAGAACTGATGCTCAAGCTGAAGCTCCAATACTTTGGCCATCTGATGCAGAGAAGTGACTCATTGGAAAAGACCCGGATGCTGGGCAAGATTAAAGGCAGGAGAGGGGAGTGACAGAGGATTAGAGGGGAGAGATGAGATGAGAGGATGAGATGGTTGGATGGCATCAACAACTCAATGAATATGAGTTTGAGCAAGCTCCAGGAATTGGTGATAGACAGGGAAGCCTGGCGTGCTGCAGTTCATGGGGTTGCAAAGAGCTGGACACGACTGAGCGACTGAACTGAACTGAACCCTTTCTAGAAGCCTTCCCTGTTTTTTTCCCACTGGGCTATTATTCGATCGTTCTCCCTGCTCTTTCTTTAGCCTTCCAGAACACATATCTTTGTGCATATCTTTATTTTAGTATCTATCACGCTGCATCCTAGGAACAGTTTCTTCTGCCACTTCAATTTTGAAGGTAAAGACTCAATATCTAGAAGCTTCTTTTCTTAATTTTTTTAAAAAACTTAAAAAATTATTTAATTTTAAATTAAAATTTTTTTTTAATTTAAACTTTTTTTAAAAAATGGATTCCTTCCGTTTTTAAAAGCACTAACAAGCAAATGGTTTTTGAAAATTTTCTGAAAATTCTCTGCAATTTATAAAATTGCTCATAACCTTTGGAATGTATGTGCTATTACCATAGATGATTAAACCAATGTGATATAGAATACATTTTCTGAACACTCCAGACCTTTAAAAAAATGTTCTTGAAATCTAGAAGTTTACAAACGTCATTATTGAATAAACACTAGGATTAAATTAAGGGAGAGTTTAAGGATTACCTTTAAGGTGCATTCTACATCACATTGGTTTAATCATCTATGGTGATAGCACATACATTCCAAAGGTTATGAGCAATTTTATAAATTGCAGAGAATTTTCAGAGAATTTTCAAAAACCATTTGCTTGTTAGTACTTTTAAAAACAGAAGGAACCCATTTAAAAAAAATTTAAATTAAAACAATATTTTAATTTTAAAATTAAATAATTTTTAAAGTTTTTTAAAAAAAATTTAAGAAAAGAAGCTTCTTAGATATTGAATGATCCAGAGAGTTTGCTGCAAACTGCCTCTTACACACATGAAGTTGGTGATGTATTGTAAGAAGTGCCAAGGGGGCAATGATAAAAAGATTTATTTTGTCACTGGGCAAGTTCCTGGAAATTCTGGCAAGATAAGTTTATTAAATGAAACATTGTATACTTTTGGCTTCCCAGATGGCTCAGTGGTAAAGAATCTGCCTGCAATGCAGGAGTTGTAGGAGATGTGAATTTCATCCCTGTGTCAGGAAGATCCCCTGGAGGAGGAAATTGCAACCCACTCCAGTATTCTTGGCGGGAAAAGTCCTGTGGACAGAGAAGCCTGGTGGATATAGTCCATCGGGGTCTGCAAACTGTGCGTTTTCAGTTGTATTGATCAGGAAAATGGCTGTGCAAGCTTGAAATGAAGATGTATACACCTCTTGCATCTCCTTGAATCCTTAGCTATAGATGATTAAAAAAAAAAAGACTTTGACAGCTTAAAAAGAGTGCAACTCCTGTGACGAAGGAATGCGTGACAAATAGGTCAACTCTCCTTATTTTCCAGGGTAAAAGCAAACTGTCTTGCCTTTGAATTTATAGTACATCATTTCAGAAGCCATAAACTTGTGAAGACTTCAATATGAGTTTTACAGTTTCATCTTAAAAGAACTAGGGTTACTGAGAAATCGATCTTATCTTGTGTACATTCATACATGTTCATAGCTCTTCACTTGGCCCTACCCAGTTCTCAAATGATGTCTACACTAATAAAAATTTCTTGTTTCTTTATATATGATCACTTGTTTCTTTTTCTTTATTCACATTTTAATTCAGCTACTATATACACTGTTTAATTCAGCTACTACTTATTTGATGTTGCTTTCCTGTGTAATGTATTATTTATTTTTGTTGAATGCATACTACCTGCAGGCAAAGATTCTCATATATAAAGATCTTGCAAAAATGTCTTTTAAAGAGTAGATTAGTAACAGATACGGTTGAATTGATGAAAGATGGTTACAAGAACTCAAATGTAAGCATCTTAATCACTTTTTCCCAGGAGGCAAGAAGTTAAAAAACTGAAAATTTTGGTTAAAAATTTACTTGTCTAATGAGCCCAAATCAACTACTGTTATCACCCCAGCACAAATACATTCTTATCTTGCTTATCTCATCATTGTATTAGAAAGGCAGAATCAATAGGATATAGTCATAAAGATAGAGAAGGGAATAGCAAACCACTTCAATATTCTTGCCTTGAGAACCCCATGAACAGTATGAAAAAACAAAAACATAGGACACTGAAAGATGAACTCCCCAGGTCAGCAGGTGCCCAATATGCTACTGGAGACCAGTGGAGATATAACTCCAGAAAGAATGAAAAGACGGAGCCAAAGCAAAAACAACACCCAGTTGTGGATGTGACTGGTGATGGAAGCAAGGTCCAATGCTGTAAAGAGCAATACTGCATAGGAACCTGGAATGTTAGGTTCATGAATCAAGGGAAATTGGAAGTGGTCAAACAGGAGACGGCAAGAGTGAATGTCGACCTTCTAGGAATCAGCGAACTAAAATGGACTGGAATGGGTGAATTTAACTCAGATGACCATTATATCTACTACTGTGGGCAGGAATACCTTAGAAGAAATGGAGTGGCCATCATGGTCAACAAAAGAGTCTGAAATGCAGTACTTGGATGCAATCTCAAAAACGACAGAATGATCTCTGTTCGTTTCCAAGGCAAACCATTTAATATCACAGTAATCCAAGTCTATGCCCTGACCAATAATGCTGAAGTAGCTGAAATTGAATGGTTCTATGAAGACCTACAAGACCTCCTAGAATTAACACCCCAAAAAAGATGTCTTTTTCATTATAGGGGGCTGGAATACAAAAGTAGGAAGTCAAGAGATACCTAGAGTAACAGGCATTTTGGCCTTGGACTACAGAATGAAGCAGGGCAAAGACTAATAGTGTTTTGCCAATAGAACGTACTGGTCATAGCAAACACCCTCTTCCAACAACACAAGAGAAGACTCTACACATGGACATCACCAGATGGTCAAAATGAAAATCAGATTGATTATATTCTTTGCAGCCAAAGATGAAGAAGCTCTATACAGTCAGCAAAAACAAGACCGGGAGCTGACTGTGGCTCAGATCATGAACTCCTTATTGCCAAATTCAGACTTAAATTGAAGTAAGTAGGGAAAACCACTAGACCATTTAGGTATGACCTAAATCAAATCCCTTATGATTATACAGTGAAAGTGAGAAATAGATTTAAGGGATTAGATCTGATAGAGTGTCTGAAAAACTATGGCCAGAGGTTCGTGACATTGTACAGGAGACAGGGATCAAGATCTTTCCCAAGAAAAAGAAATGCAAAAAAGAAAAATGGCTATCTGAGGAGGCCTCACAAATAGCTGTGAAAAGAAGAGAAGTGAAAAGCAAAGGAGAAAAGGAAAGATATACCCATTGGAATGCAGAGTTCCAAAGAACAGCAAGAAGAGATAAGAAAGCCTTCCTCAGTGATCAGTGCAAAAAAATAGAGGAAAACAATAAAATGGGAAGAAGACTAGAGATCTCTTCAAGAAAAGTAGAGATCCCAAGTCAACATTTCAATCAAAGATGGGCTCAATATAGGACAGAAATTGTTTGAACCTAACAGATTCAGAAGATATTAGGAAGAGTTGGCAAGAATACACAGAACTATACAAGAAAGATCTTCATGACCCAGATAAGCATGATGGTGTGATCATTCACCTAGAGCCAGACATCCTGGAATGTAAAGTCAAGTGGGCCTTAGGAAGCATCACTATGAACAAAGCTGGTGGAGGTGATGGAATTCCAGTTAAGCTATTGCAAATCCTAGAAGATGATGCTGTGAAAGTGCTGCACTCAATATGCCAGCAAATTTGGAAAACTCAGCAGTGACCACAGGACTCGAAAATGTCAGTTTTCATCACACTCCCAAAGAAGGGCAATGCCAAACAATGTTCAAAGTGAAGTCACTCAGTCATGTCTGACTCTTTGCGACCCCATGGACTGTAGCCTATCAGGCTCCTCCATTCATGGGATTTTCCAGGCAAGAGTGCTGGAGTGGATTGCCATTTCCTTCTCCAGGGGATCTTCCAGACCCAGGAATCGAACCCGGGTCTCCCGCATTGCAGGCAGATGCTTTACTGTCTGAGCCACCAGGGAAGCCAAAACTACTGCACAATTGCACTCATCTCACATGCTAGCAGAGTCATGCTCAAAATTCTCTAAGCCAGGCTTCCACAGTACATGAACCATGAACTTCAGATGCTCAAGCTGGATTTAGAAAAGGCAGAGGAACCAGAGATCAAATCCCAACATCTGTTGGATCATTGAAAAAGCAAGAGAATACCAGAAAAACATCAATTTCTGTTTTATTGATTATGCCAAACCCTTTGACTGTGTGGATCACAATAAACTGGAAAATTCTGAAAAAGGTGGGAATACCAGATCACCTGACCTGCCTCCTGAGAAATCTGTATGCAGGTCAAGAAACAACAAGTTAGAAGCAGACATGGAACAACAGACTGGTTCCAAATAGGGAAAGGAGTACGTCAAGGCTGTATATTGTCACCCTGCTTATTTAACTTCTATGCAGAATACATGATGAGAAACTCTGGGCTGCAAGAAGCACAAGCTGGAATCAAGATTGCCGGGAGAAACATCAATAACCTCAGATATGCAGATGACACCATCCTTTATGGAAGAAAGCAGAGAAACTTAGGAGCCTCTTGAAAGTGAAAGAGGAGACTGAAAAAGTTGGCTTAAAGCTCAACATTCAGAAAACTAAGATCATGGCATCCAATCCCATCACTTCATGAGAAATAGATGGGGAAACAGTGGAAAATTTTTCTGGGCTCCAAAATTACTGGAGATGGCGACTGCAGCCATGCAATTAAAAAAAAAAAAAAGCTTACTCCTTGGAAGAAAAATTATGACCAACCTAGACAGCATATTAAAAAGCAGAGACATTAGTTTGCCAACAAAGGTCCATCTAGTCAAGGCTATGTTTTTTTCAGTAGTTATGTATCGATGTGAAATTTGGGCTATAAAGAAAGCTGAATGCCGAAGAATTGATGCTTTTGAACTGTGGTGTTGGGGACAACTCTTGAGATTCCCTTGGACTGCAAGGAGATCCAACCAGTTCATCCTGAAGGAAATCAGTCCTGAATATTCATTGGAAGGACTGATGCTGAAGCTGAAACTCCTGTACTTTGGCCACCTAATGTGAAGAGCTGACTCATTTGAAAAGACCCCGATGATTGGAAGGATTGAAGGCAGGAGAAGAAGGGAAAAACAGAGGATGAGATGGTTGGATGGCATCACTGACTCAATGGACATGAGTTAGAGTAAACTCTGGGAGTTGGTGATGGACAGGGAGGCCTGGCATGCTGCAATCCATGGGGTCACAAAGAGTTGGATATGACTGAACGACTGAACTGAACTGAATAAAGATATTCATATTCTTGCCTTTGGACTTGGACTGAAACATTGACTCTTCCTCAGTCTCAGTTCTCCTATTTTTCAGGCCTTTGTACTGAGACTGGAACTACATCACCAGGGTTCCTGAGTCTCCAGCTTTATGTTAAGGTGGTGCAGTTCCAGCTTGAGTCCAGAGTTTTGACAATCAGGATGACAGATGATGTAATCCAGTTTTGAAAGACAACAGGCTTGAGACGCATGAGGAACTAATGCTTCAGTCAAGTTCAAAGGTGGGAAAACACTGTTGTCTCAAAAAGCAGTCAGACAGGAGACATTCTCTCTTATCTGGAGAAGGGTCAACTTTTTTGTTTTATTCAGGCATTCAACTGATTGGATGAGGCCTACCAGCATTAGGGAGAGCAATCTGCTTCACTTAATTTTACAATATTTAATTGATTTAAATATTAATTTTATCTCAAATGCCCTCACTCAAACACCTGGAATAATACTTAACCAAATATCTGGGCATTCCATGGACTAGAGGACTTGACATCTAAAAGCAAGCATCTCAATCATCATCATTACTTAATAATCATTAGTAGAAGATGTCATATATTAAATGTCTGTGAAATGTCACTACTCATCACTACTAAGGAAGCCATGGATTCTCCAGTAAATAACAACCAAAATGGCATCATCCACAAAATAATCTTTCATTTGGGAAAAAATTGTTTTGAAGAAGAAAAATTGTGATGGGGAGAAAATATGTTCATGAATTACATGAGAAAATAAATTTGGCTAAATATTGAAGAAAATGATGTTTGATGAAAGAAATATATTCTAAATTAAACCTCAGTCAGATGAATACTAATTGCTTTCAAAAGTGTTTGTCTCATAAAAATTCTTGCTCTGTGTTTATTATGGCTACTTCTTTGTCTAGAAGTGTATGATGTAAAATTTCATGGAAATTCCAATGTCACAAACACAACACAATAAAATTAATAGTGTTTTAGCTACAAGTGAATCATGAGGCTATCTTTCGAGTTGATGCACAGGAAAGATGTTAAACTAGAAAATATATTTTCTCATAATGATAATTTTGGTTTTTGTTTTCCCTTCCTTTTGTTTGTGTCCTTTGTTGGAGGGAGAACAATAATTTAAGGAAAGAACTGTTGCAGACTGAAGTCGACTTTATAAAAGTTCAGTGACTTTTTCTGTAAAAAAGAACACAGACAAAGGACTCTAGAGTAAATAATCTACTTAAATGTAGGGGTAATGAGTAGCTTACTAATATTTAGTTTATATACTATTTCATCTGGATCAAAATATTGAAAAGCACCCAGTGAGACAGACAGAATAGAATTCAAAGCCAGGCTTTGATATTTAATAGCTGGGAAATCTTAGAAAGGTTGTGTAAATTCAGGGCCTCAGTTTTTCCACCTATAAAATGGGGGTGATGGCAGATAGCTTTCCTCAATGCCTGGGATGTAAACATGGTACCCAGTGAGGCACCTAACAGGGGCTCGGTCACTGACAACTGTTACTCTGTAAGACTGACTACTGCCTGAGTGCAGCAATCATTTCAATACGGTTCATCATTTGTCCCCAGAATCCAGCACACAATGTGCATTGGGTAGATATTTATTGATTAATAGATTTATTAATGAATTTTTTTCAGACTTTTGCAAGATTGAGCTAGGGAGGGAAGAATAACTATGCACTTATTGCTATTGCTAAGTCACTTCAGTCGTGTCCGACTCTGTGTGACCCCATAGATGGCAGCCCACCAGGCTTCTCCATCCCTGGGATTCTCCAGGCAAGAACACTGGAGTGGGTTGCCATTTCCTTCTCCAATGCATGAAAATGAAAAGTGAAAGTGAAGTTGCTCAGTCGTGTCCGACTCCTAGCGACCCCATGGACTGCAGCCCACCAGGCTCCTCCGTCCATGGGATTTTCCAGGCAAGAGTACTGGAGTAGGGTGCCATTGCCTTCTCTGATGCACCAGTGACTCACAAAAAATAAAAATAAAAGCCTCCTTAGTGTACTAGTCTTGTACAGGATCATGTAAAGAATGGTTAAGTCAAGGAAGTGTAAATGGATAGCTGGTCTGCATTTGCCTCAGGCAAAACTACTTCTGTCAATGGTAATTGGATTTAATATTTAACATTTCATTTCATTTGTACCTGTGTTAAACTCTGTGACCCCATAGACTGTAGCTTGCTGGTCTCCTCTGTCCATGGAGTTTCCCAGGCAACAATACTAGCATTTGTTGCCATTTCCTTCTCCAGGGATCTTCCTGACCCAGGGATTGAACCTGGATCTCCTGCATTGCAGGAGGATTCTTTACCAATTCACCACTGGGAAGCCCCTTCATTTATTTGGGGGATGTGCTGAAATGCTTTTTGGTGAACCAGTTTTAATGTCACAAACATGTCACTACGATGTGTTCGTTACTAGAAAATTAACGAATAGACAGAAGATAGTTTGATTGCTTATATAAGGCAGTGCCAACTCCCAGGGAGATGGATGGATTTCTTTCTCTGGAAATCTTTTCAAAACAAGATAGTGGTTTGTTTTCCTGAGATAATTTTGCTCTGTCTACTCCATCACAACTGGATAAGTTAGATCTATTTTTGCCTCAGTTACCTGGAAAATGGAAATTAAAGTCCAATTTTATAACCTACCCTTTGCACAAAGACTGCTGCCATTATCCAGTTCCGTGTTCACAATGAAAACACGGGAACAACGCATAATCCTACCCAGAAACAGAGCTCCATTCACACATGGCTGACTACGTCCCCTCTGGGGACTGGTGCAGTGCTGGTCAGTTCAGTGACACTGCAACTTTGGTACAGCCGAGGGCCAGCCTTTAACACTGTTCATGTTAATTGGGCACAAACTGAACCCTGCAGTGATTAGATCTAGGCATCTGCAGGCTCCACTTGCCTTGGGCTCCATAAGTTAATGGGAAAACTGCCAGAACTTCTGGCTGGCAAAATATAAAAGGGTCATAAAGCTTCCCCAACTAATGTTTTTCAAAGGAGGCATTTTTTTCTTGACACTTTTTGTAAGTCCCTTGAGTGTCTTGATAGCATATAAGTCTCTGACTACTTATAATAAAAATTTTTCATGCTGGATAAAGTAAATGAATTTAATTGGGAAGAAAATATTACCCAGGTGGCTTCCACTACATAAGTCCCCAGAGATGGGAACAAGTGGATTTAATACTCACAACCTCAATGGGACTTTGACAAGGCAATAAGCTAAAAATGATTCAGTCTCTGAAATAGGCTATAAGTCAAGCTTTTTCCATATAAACTAGTAGTGAGGTGAATATGTTTGTGTAATGGAGGTGACAAGTATTTGGGGAACAGTCTATTAGAAATGATGAGGGAGAAAGTTTCAAAGAAAATTTCAGTGGGGGTAGACTTTATTTTTAACTTTTTATTTTGTATTGGAGTATAGCCAATTAATAATGTTGTGATAGCTTCAGGTGAACTGCAAAGGGACTCAGTCATACATAAACATGCGTCTGTTCTCCCCCAAACTCCCATCCAGGCTGCCACACAACACTGAGCAGAGTTCCATGTGCTGTATAGTGGGTCCTTGTTGGTTATCCATTTTAAAAATCCTATCTATGTGTGTTGATCCCACACTCCCTAACTATCCCTCATCCTCCCCCTTGTAAGGACCCGTGCTGTGTGCTTAGTCCTTCAGGTGTTTCCAACTCTTTGCAACCCCATGGACTGCAGCCCACCAGACTCCTATGTCCGTGCAATTCTCCAGGCAAGAATACTGGATGGGTTGCCATTTCTTCTCCAGCGGATCTTCCCAATCCAGGGATCAAACCCAGGTCTCCTACATTGCAGGTGGGTTCTTTACAGAATTTACACCAAGGAAGCCCTTGGAAGGGTAATTATCAAACAGAATTATTTATACTACATCCAATACCAAATCAATAAATCCAAGGCTAGAATTTGACATCAAATAAGTCATTCTTATTTCTACAAAAAATATGCAACCAAACGTCCTAATGAAGGCACTTGTAACTTAGATAACTTTAAGTCATGACAAAGTCAAGTCAATAACTATGAAAGGTCTGAAATTTTATCTGACTTGTCAGCCAACAAGTTTCATGGATGCTGGTAAATGACACAGGATTCTGACTCGGAGACAAAAACTATGTAGTATTAGTCATAGTAAGAGCAATAGATGATGCATCAGCATTCCCATCAGTTTCTCAGGCGACCCTGCACATGCCACAGGGCACATTATGGGGGGAAAATCTCCAAGCTTGGGAAACCTAAATCTTTGATAATGGGCAATAAACCTGCTGGAACTTTGTCCTGGGAGGGAGACAGTATTTTTCTTATGGTAAAGAACCCAGCCCTTTGCCTAGAGGAAGACACAATCTCAATATTCTAAGGTTCTTCACTATACAAATAATTTAAAAGATGGTATGAAACCAATACAGTCAGTGTTTCTGATTGTAAGACAAGAAGAAGCACAAGAGACTCTTGGAGAATTATCTCCCAATAGGAAGTTTGGAGCTACATGGAAGATATTTAAAATTTGAAAGCAGTTTTCTGAGTTAGAGCCACTCACTTTGAGTTAAGAAATAGGGTTGTGCTGGTAAGGATAAGCACTTCAGAGAAGGGAACATTTTTATTCTTGGAGAAGGCCCATGAAGGAAGAGGAACCCACCCTGGAGACTGGGAAGATCTCACTGCCCAGCAGGTAACTCACTCATGGGCATAGAAGTCCTGGGAGACTGAGTGCTGGAAAACCTTGCGTGACCTCAGCCAAAACACGTATTCAACCTCCAACAATTAGAGAAGGGATGGGGAGGACACCATGGCTCCTTCCATCTTTAATTCTCTAGTTTTGGTTTGCATCAATAGTGAGTAGAGGAAAGGAGGCAAGATCAATATACCAAGGAATCTCTGGGGTTGAGATGGCATGCATTACAAACCCTGTGCCCTCAGGTAAATATGTTGGTCTCTGGATTTATTCCAATAATCTCGTGTGGACACAGAGGCACAGCCTCAGATGTACACAACAGTTAAACCCAGTTGCTATTAAAAACAGTAGCTATCATGACATACTATCTGTATCTGTGGTCATCCATTCTATTTTGTGAGATGCTTGCATTTCTGTGTCAGGTCATCTTCTAGGACCTGTATTAAAAACAACAGTAGCACTGGTTCCCGTGGCATTTCTGTTGATGTTGGTGCTGGGAAAGATTGAAGGCAGGGGGAGAAGGGGACAACAGAGGATGAGAAGTTGGATGGCATCACCAACTCAATGGACATGAGTTTGAGCAAACTCCAGGAGATAGTGAGGGACAGGGGAGCCTGGCATGCTGCAGTCCATGCGGTTGCAAAGAGTTGGATATGACTTAGCAAATAACACATACACACAGAATTAAGATATTAATAGTCTGGAGAATTTCAAGTTTGTTTCAATGGTTGAAGCATTTGCTAGGATGACTTTTAAAAATTCAGAGTCTGTCTGTGTGCCAGGCAGGATCTCTCACATTATGAAAACAAAGTTTATGCCAAATATCTTATTCCTGGAAGTAAAGCAATCTTAAAACCCAACAACAGCAATATCTTAATTAAGCAGGAAGTATAGCATAGTGTGTTGGTCATCGGATGTGAACAGATGACTCATTGAAAAAGTCCCTGATGCTGGGAAAGATCAAGGGCAGAGGGAGAAGAGGGCATCAGAGGATGAGATGGCTGGATGGCATCATTGATGCAGTGATCATGAACTTGGGCAAACTCTGGGAGATGGTGAGGTACAGGGAGGCCTGGCCTGCTGCAGTCCAAGGGATCGCAAAGAGTCGGACATGACTGGCAACTGAACACCAACAACAATAGCACAGTGAAGACTCTTTTCAGAGATGATCTAATATTCTTATCTGAGTAATTTTTTAGACCTCACCTTCAGAGTTTTTAAGATCTGGATTTATATAATCATCAGTATTACTTATCGAGATACCCTTTATCTCTAAAGTAATGGTATAGCTAATGAGAAGCATTTGCCCTTAAGTAGATTACTTTTGCAGAGGAAACACATGCACTGAGTATTGGCTGTGAGCCAGGGAATTGGAAGATGCTTCTTAATCCTTATCTGATTCAGTCTTCACTGCAGTCCTGTTAGGATGGCATTGCTCTTCCCAATGAGGTAATGAAGAGTCAACATGTTAAGTGTATCATCTCATTTCTTAGCAATAGAATTTGCATTTCCTTCTCCTTGACTCAAAAGAGATCATTCTTTTTAGGGGGCAGCATCAGAACACAGGGTAAGTAAGCTTCCAAGCACTTCTTTTCTGATGCCAGAGGGAGAGCGCTCTTCTTTGCAACAGTCAGTGATGTACTACTGGGCCCTCGTTCACTTCTGTCTGGATGGCTTCCTAGCGTCCCTGGAGGTCCACACTCCTCCTAAACATGGAGTCCCAGACCATTCAGTGGCGGTGTTCTATGCCTTAATTTTCCCCTCTGTATCTTAATGTGAGTGTGTGTGTGCTCAGTCAATTCAGTCGTGTCTAACTCTTTGCGACCCTGTGGACTATACCTGCCAGGCTCCCTTGTCCATGGAATTCTCCAGGCAAGAATACATGGGGTTGCCATGTCCTCTTCCAGAACAATCTTCCCGACCCAGGGATCGAACCCAGGTCTCTAACATCTTCTGCATTGGCAGGCAGGTTCTTTACCAATAGCGCCACCTGGGAAGCCCCTATCTAAATGTATTTGTATCTAAATCTCAAATACTAGCAATTATTTTCCCCAATGATGATAATGATGATGATTAGAAAACAACAGACTTCTTTTTCTCTCCTTCATCCATTCTTTCTTTCTTTTTTTCCAATTAATGATTTTGAAGCTCCAAATCATAGTCTGGGTACACAGCTGATAAACGAAGACTCCTGAATAAGTTTCGTTTTTTTTTTTTTTCTTTTTACTTTTTTTTTCTGAATTAGTATTAGTTCATAAACCTGATTTCTCAGAAGTTGCTCATCAAGACATAACAGTTCTGAAGTTATGAGAGTCAAGCGCATCTTTGTCAGTACTGTTGTTGCTGATTACTGGCTTATGTGACCTCAGTGTGCATCCCAGGACTGTGTCAGCAAGGCTCCACCACACTCTTATTCACAACAACTACAGAAGTCACATGCATTTAGATTTCTTGGATGCTGCAGTTGAGTCTGTTGCCAATTTCTGTGAAGATTAGTGGAATAAGAATTGCAAATGTGTAAAATCTTACCATTTTAAATTAGGAATAATGAAGCCTGCCTCTTCCGGGGTAAATTTATGAGATTCTGGTCGCCAGTCTTGAGCGGTTTTCAGGAGGCAATTCCAGATGGGATGTAACAGGCTGAAGGCAGGAATTATTATTATTTTCCATAGTTCATAAAAATGACACCCCTATCGATAGTCTCAATAGTTTCATAATTAGAATGTGAACCAGTTGAGTTCTGAAAAGAAAGGCTGTGAAAGGAACAGGAGCTGAATTACTAGATACTGATCTCTGACTGAGATGCCACTAAAGCCAAACCCGGAGGCCTGAGTTCCTGATGTACCACACCAAGGAGCGCTTATGAACTTATGCCACCTCGCCCAGTGTCTCTGAGACATCTCCCTTCAAGTTCTTGGTGGTAGCTATTCATCTATTCACATATTCTTCCTCATAAATCCTTATCATATCACCCTACTTTTCCAGCATCGCACTCCTTCCCAATCTCACTTTCACCTGAAATCATCTGAGCCTTCCATTTGTCTGCAATGAAGGCTTCTGACTTTGTAAGACATACGTTTTTGTTCAGTGTCCAGTCCTCTTTACTGATTTGGTAAAATCAGTCCACTCTCGGACAAGTTCTCACCAGACTGAGGATCTGTTCAGTGGTTTGCTTTCTCCAATGACACCCTCTGCCACCAAGCAGAGGGTTTAGTTACTACAAGAATATGTGGTTGGTTACCAGTCTTAAGAGAGAATTATTTATGCTTGAGGAATGCATCACCCCTGTGGTTTGTGTGTATGTCTGTGTGTGCGACAAGTACGCACTGTTCTTAATTACTCATGTAATTTTAAAAATCAAAACAGCAGCCACACTTTATTAAGTTTTGAATTAGATCATTTAGCAGAGCAGTTTTAATTGTTTTTTGATTTGCACTCATTCAAACGATTGCGTCTTTAACCATTTAAGTCAGAGAGGTACTTATCTAATATTACTTGAATACTGTGCAACCAAATGAGTAGAAATAAAGCTTATTTACAAATTTTTAAAGTTTCTATGACCCAGTGACCTTAATTTGGGAAGAGTTTAGATAAGCTTTCATGTGTTCATATCATTGTAGTCATATCTCTGATGAAACTGTAAATTTCCCATGATACTTATCCATCCTGAAGAAGAGATCCAAATCACAAAGCCTTCACTAACTCCAAGGTCTCTCTTTGGTCTTATAGGATGTACTTAAAGTAGGCATATGTCCACCTCTGGATTTGAAAGTTCAGTGTCTGGAATGCACATTCATTTTGTTTTCTGAGGGGTGTAAGATAATAATCAAAATGATTTTGAGCAGGACTTCCCTGGTGGTCTAGTGGTTAAGAATCTGCTTTCCAACACAGGGGACAGGGGTTTGATCCCTGGTTAGGAAACTAAGTTCCCGCATGCTGCAGAGCAACTAAGCCCACACTCCACAACTACTTAGCTCATGAGACCACAACTAGAGTCCGTGTGCCACAGTGAAAGATTCCACAAGCTGCAACCAAAGACCCAATGCAGCCAAAAAGTGAATATTTTTAAAATGACTTTAAACAACATTGCTAAGGGAGGTGTCAGTAAAGCACATTCCAAGCTAAGAGAGAGTGTGTGTGATAGTGTCAGGAAGGGACTTTGCATGTCACATGGTCAAGAACACAGGGCAGAAGGCTGGAGGGAGAGTTGTGTAGGTCCAGCTGAAGGCAGAGAACCAGTTGGACAGTCGTCCCAGGAACATCTCATCAGGCAAACACAGGTGTCAATAGAATTATGTTCTGTCATTCTAGTATTTTGATGAATATTTCTTGAGTGAAGAGGCCACAGAAATTTTAAGTTAATGAAGATTTCAATAAAATAACAGACAGAAAGCTTTAATTTCAGATACCCACACATGGAAAACTGCATGCATTATAAGGTGTGTAGGAGGCTCACAGGCATATGCATTGCTAAGGCAAATACTTCATCTCGAGTTGTCTACTTAAACTCATTTAAAAAAGGAATCAACAATATTGTCAGAGCACATATAAATAAGGTCCTTAATGAAGAGTCTGGATGGTCATTCCTGGGAGAGTGGGAGGTATTCAGAGTTTGAGAAATGCATCAGCCTCATGGAACACAATATTTGCTAGTCATCAGAGCACAAAGAAATCTGCATCTCAGGAGGGGATGGTTGGCTGCGAGGTGGCATCACAGTGAAACAGGAGGCTGTCTTCCCCGCTTCCTCCTCTGGGTGTTCCAGCTCAGGTGGGACATGTGGGACCAGGCCCTGGACTCGCTCAATTCATAATGCTGACTCACTCCAGATTTGCATGAAGCACAGGAGAGCCAACGGCCCTCAGATTTGTAGGTGTTAAGGAGAATAAAGAATTTAGGTATCTGCACTGCATCTTGACTTGGATAGTAAGTGACTTTCAGAAAAAGACATTGTATATGAAGATAGAAAGAAAAGGAGAGATGTTTTCAAGGCAAGGGACTCCCAGCCTTGAGGTGGTATCCCGGGGATTTGGTGCTCAATTAAAGCTTGCAGTGTAGACGGAAACAATGGAAAGCGGAAGTGAAAGTATTAGTTGCTCAGTCATGTCTGACTCTCTGTGGCCTCATGGACTGTTGCCTGCCAGGCTCCTCTGTCCATGGGATGCTCCAGGCAAGAGTACTGGAGTGGGTAGCCGTTCCCTTCTCCAGGACATCTTCCTGACCCAGGGATCCAGTCTGGGTCTCTTGCGTCTCCTGCATCGCCAGACGGATCCTTTACCACCAGCGCTACCTGGGAAGCCACAGCTGTAACCTATAGAACAAAGAATCAAAAAGCAAAAGATTTCAGTACTAAACAACAACCTGGACACATTAGTTTAAAGTTATATTACATTGTTACTGTGTTTCTGGCAAGGAGCTGTGTGGATGAAACAAAATCTAAGGCAGAGAAGTATCCTTCAGTATCATTTGACAAAGACTCCTTTCCTTCTCTGTATGTCAAGCTTGCTCTAATTCATTGTTCTTAGTCTGTGTGTATCACCCTTGCTCAGTTGCTCAGTCGTGTCTGACTCTGTGATCAGATGGACTGTGGCCCACCAGGCTCCTCCATCCATGGGATTTTTCCAGGCAAGAATACTGGAGTGGGTTGCCATTCTCTCTTCTCAGGGGAGGAGAGATCTCTCAGGGGATCTTCCTGACCCAAGGATCAAACCCATATCTACACTGGCAGGCAGATTCTTTCCCACTGGGCTACCTGGTGATAGAATGTGCTGCTGCACAAAAAACTACCCTCAAACAGTGGATTAAACAATAAACAATGAATTAGCAATGATTATTAACTACTATTATCATTCTCAAGGCCTCTCACACAGCTTAGAGTATGCACCCTTCCTGTCATGAGCCAACATCCCCTTCTCCTCCTCCTCATGTGGGTAGCTATCATCCAATCCATTGAGCATCTGCGTAGAGCAAAGAGGGGACCAGAAGGGAGAATTCTCTCTCTTCCATGCCAGTAAGCTGGGACACTGATTTTCTCTTGCCCTCAGGCTGGGACTTACACCACGGCCCTCTTGGTTCTCCGGCCTTAGAACTGGCTGAAACCACACCACTGCTGTTGACCTGCACCCCACAGGCCCTAGAAACCTGCATTCGCCCAGCCTGAAGACTGAAGAAACAGCCCGGAGTCAGCAACAGAGACATCAATGGTTTAATAGACTGGGAAGCCTACACGTCTGAAGCAGGGTCCTGGAGAGACTGGCAGGACATGGTGGCTGTCCTCGATCCCAAGAGGGAGGGGAGCCTGCCTGTCATAGGGGGAACTGATGTCAGGCTGGCCTAATAGTTACCAGGGAAACCAGCAGAGTGGCGCACCCCAGGAGCAAGTATGTTGGAAGGTGAGTCCTGTGCATGGGGCATGGGTGAAGCAGAGACTGGTTGGGCAGGGGAAGGTCAGAGAGCAAGAGGACAGCTACCTTGAGTGGTCCAACCATACAACTGCCTTCTCTCCAGCTTGCAGATGGCAGGTGGTGGGACTTCTCAGCCTGCATTATCATGCAAGCCAATTCCTTACAATAAAATTATATTCCTTATAATAAAATTATATCCATATAATTTTATATTATAAAATTATATTGTATATAACATATAAAAATGGTTAGGGAGTTTGGAAAGGTCATGGACATACTGTTATATTTAAAATGGATAATTAGCAAAGATCTATTGTACAGCACTGCTCTGCTCATTGTTATGTGCCAGCCTGGATGGGAGGGAAGTTTGGGGGAGAATGGATACATGTAAATGTATGACTGAGTCCCTTCATTGTTCACTTGAAACTACCACAACATTGTTAATTGGCTGTACTCCAATACAACATTTTCTTAATGAGTCCAGGAAAACAGGACACCTTGGAGAAATGGTTGAACCCAAAGCTGGGGTGGAGACAGTACAAGACGAACCTGGAATATCATATGCCAGGAAGTACTCAAAGAACAATGTTCCATTGTCCAAATCAGGGACAGTTAGGTATAGAAATAAGTAATGATAATAATGGATTCAAACTCATTAAATAAAATAGGAAAACTTGAGTTCATATAACTCTAAATCATAAAGGAATAACTTGAAAATGTCATGAGAAATAAGATATTGACATAGTTGCAAAATACCTCTCCAGATTAAAAAAAATTATATTCCTTAAAATAAAATTATATCTATGTAATTTTATAATTATATTATAATTTTGTAGTATAAAATTATACTGTATATAATATATAAAATTATAAATATATAATTTTTAGAATTATAATAAAATATATACATTTGCTAATTGTCCCGATTCCTCCTCCAGGTATATAGGTCTTAGGTCTGGCTACAAAGATAGTTACCTTCATGTTCTGCATTTAGTTACCATTTTGAAGCTGGCCCTTCTTTTCATCTAAGAAACCCCTTGGGATCTTAAGTTTCTATAAATTAGAGGCTTCTTCCCATACTTTGGCAAAATGCCTTGTCTTTGGGTGAAAATTTGTACTCCTCTTCCCTAAAGACATTTCCTCAAAGAATGTGCAAAATTGATCTCTTTGAAAAAATTCCTTATTTCCAAATCAGAGAATGCTTTTGTATCTCTGTTTCCTGTGAAATTTCTTTCACTGCCTTACTCCAGGCTGAATGGATTTTGGCATAAATCTCAGACTCTGAGGGACTGTCTTAAGAGGACGAATCTTCCAAAGGAATTTCATCCTCAAGCATTTTTCAGTCACAGATGTTTTACCCATTATATCTGAATGATACAAACAACTTTAAAATTTAAATCCATCTCCCTCTTTCCTGCATTCCACTTTGACTTTAGTAATATTAACTGTATTCTATCTTATGGTTACAGTAGATATATTTACCAAGAGTCTCAAAATAAAATACATTCATTTCCAGGGTGCTGTAAAATTAAACACTTGACACTAAGAAGTCTTTGGTCACCCCTTGCTGATCCAATTTTTTGAAACAAATCAAATTCAAACATTAATCAGTCTCATTAATCAGTAGTTCTTATGAAGTGAGCCGTATATCTTGTCATGTCACTTGTCAGCCAGCTTAAATCCACATGAAAATCAATTGCACAGGACAAAGTCAACAATTATACCAACATCAACATCAGGAGTCCCTTTGAAGTGTGTACTAAAGGATGAAAAGCAATCACACCCCATTTGTAAAGTGTTAGTTAACTGTTAGTTAAATCAACTCTGACACTGGAGAAATATTCTCTGTTTTGCTCACCTATTTCTGAGTTATAATAATATAACTTAAGGAGGTATCTGTTGCATTATTCAAGTTTCCAGAGATTTTTTTTTTCTCAATTCACATGGACAACTGGACATTTGAAAATGATGCTGATAAAGTTGCATATAAAAAGAAATAATTTGGACTTCTCTGGTGTAAGAAACACCTGGAGTAACAGGCAAATTTGGCCTTGGAATACAGAATGAAGCAGGGCAAAGGCTAATAGAGTTTTGCCAAGAGAACACACTGGTCATAGCAAACATCCTCTTCCAACAACACAAGAGAAGACTCTACACATGGACATCACCAGATGGTCAATACTGAAATCAGATTGATTATATTCTTTGCAGCCAAAGATGGAGAAGCTCTATACAGTCAGCAAAAACAAGACTGGGAGCTGACTGTGGCTCAGATCATGAACTCCTTATTGCCAAATTCAGACTTAAATTGAAGAAAGTAGGGAAAACCACTAAACCATTCAGGTATGACTTAAATCAAATCCCTTATGATTATACAATGGAAGTGAGAAATAGATTTAAGGGACTAGATCTGATAGACAGTGTGAACTAGCCTGATGAACTATGGATGGAGGTTCATGACATTGTACAGAAGACAGGGATCAAGACCATCCCCATGGAAAAGAAATGCAAAAAAGCAAAATGGCTGTCTGGGGAGGCCTTACAAATAGCTGTGAAAAGAAGAGAAGCAAAAAGCAAAGGAGCAAAGGAAAGATATAAGCAAGCAATCAATGCAAAGAAATAGAGGAAAACAACAGAATGGGAAAGACTACAGATCTCTTCAAGAAAATTAGAGATACCAAGGGAACATTTCATGCAAAGACGGGCTCGATAAAAGACAGAAATAGTATGGACCTAACAGAAGCAGAAGATATTAAGAAGAGGTGGCAAGAATACACAGAAGAACTGTACAAAAAAGATCTGCACGACCAAGATAATCACGATAGTGTGATCACTCACCTAGAGCCAGACATCCTGGAATGTTAAGTCAAGTGGGCCTTAGAAAGCATCACTATGAACAAAGCTAGTGAAGGTGATGGAATTCCAGTTGAGTTATTTCAAATCCTGAAAGATGATGCTGTGAAAGTGCTGCACTCAATATGCCAGCAAATTTGGAATACTCAGCAGTGGCCACAGGATGGGAAAAGGTCAGTTTTCATTCCAATCCCAAAGAAAGGCAATGCCAAAGAATGCTCAAACTACTGCACAATTGTACTCATCTCACATGCTAGTAAAGCAATGCTCAAAATTCTCCAAGCTGGGCTTCAGCAATACGTGAACTGTGAACTTCCTGATGTTCAAGCTGGTTTTAGAAAAGGCAGAGGAACCAGAGATCAAATTGCCAACATCCGCTGAAAAGCATCTATTTCTGATTTATTGACTATGCCAAAGCCTTTGACTGTGTGGATCACAATAAACTGTGGAAAATTCTGAAAGAGGTGGGAATAGCAGACCACCTGACCTGCCTCTTGAGAAACCTATATGCAGGTCAGGAAGCAACAGTTAACTGGAAATGGAACAACAGACTGGTTCCAAATAGGAAAAGGAGTACGTCAAGGCTGTATATTGTCACCCTGTTTATTTAACTTCTATGCAGAGTACATCATGAGAAACGCTGGACTGGAAGAAGCACAAGCTGAGTCAAGATTGCCATGAGAAATATCAATAACCTCAGATATGCAGATGACACCACCCTTATAGCAGAAAGTGAAGAGGAACTAAAAAGCCTCTTGATGAAAGTGAAAGTGGAGAGTGAAAAAGTTGGCTTAAAGCTCAACATTCAGAAAACAAAGATTGTGGCATCTGGTCCCATCACTTCATGGCAAATAGATGGGGAAACAGTGGAAACAGTGTCAAACTTTATTTTTCTGGGTTCCAAAATCACTCCAGATGGTGATTGCAGCCATGAAATTAAAAGACTCTTACTCCTTGGAAGGAAAGTTATGACCAACCTAGGTAGCATATTCAAAAGCAGAGATATTACTTTGGCAACAAAGGTCTGTCTAGTCAAGGCTATTGTTTTACCAGTAGTCATGTATGGATGTGAGCGTTGGACTGTGAAGAAAGCTGAGCACCAAAGAATTGATGCTTTTCAACTGTGGTGTTGGAGAAGACTCTTGAGAGTCCCTTGGACTGCAAGGAGATCCAACCAGTTCTTTCTAAAGGAGATCAGTCTTGGGTGTTCTTTAGCAGGAATGATGCTAAAGCTGAAACTCCAGTACTTTGGCCACCTCATGCGAAGAGTTGACTCATTGGAAAAGACTGTGATGCTGGGAGGGATTGGGGGCAGGAGGAAAAGGGGATGACAGAGGACAAGATGGCTGGATGGCATCACCGACTCGATGGACGTGAGTTTGAATGAACTCTGGGAGTTGGTGATGGACAGGGAGGTCTGGCGTGCTGCAATTCATGGGGTCACAGTTTGACATGACTGAGCGACTGAACTGAGCTGGTGTTCCAGTGGTTGAGACTTCACCTTTCAGTGCAGAGGATGTGGGTTTCATCTCACGTGTCTCCTGGCCAAAAAACCATTGTAAAAAATTCAATAAAGTCTTTAAAAATGGTCCACATCTCTCTCTCTCTCTCCCTCTCTCACACACACACAGTGGGGGAAGGAGACAGTGGGATGAATTGAGAGAGTAGGATTGAAATATATACATTACTGTGTGTAAAATAGATCACTAGTGGGAAGCTGCTATATAGCACAGGGAGCTCAACCAGGTACTCTGTGATGACCTAGAGGGGTGGAGTGGGAGGTGGGTGGGAGGGAGGTTCAAGAGGAAGGCGATATGTGTATACTTATGCTGATTCACATTGTTTAACAGCAAAAACCAACACAACATTGTAAAGCAATAATTCTCCAATTAAAAATAAATCTTAAAAATATATTGAATTAAAAGAAAAGTAAGTCTGAAGATAATTAGTGGGAGAATTTCATACACAAAATCAACCCAACCGTGTCCCTTAGGTGGAAGTGGCTTTCTGTGGGCAAACATCAAGTATTCAACTGAACTCTTGAAGGAAGTTCTCTTCTCTTCCTTCCTCCTCCATTTCCCCATTCTCTCACAAAGGTATGGGGACCACAGTGTCCTGCTGGTTGCTGCAGAATTCCATCTGCCCCTCATCTTCTTTCTTCTCAACTGTCTATGGCCAAGAACTCTTGAGAACTTGAGGAAACATTAGCTTTAGTTCCCTATTCAGCTACTTAGTCTCTATGGGTTGAGCCTGAGATTAAATTCTTTCATCTCGCTTTCCATTTCCTTGTTTCTCTCAATGAGAGGACCACTTCCCTGATTTATCTGAAGATGGGTGATGTGTATACAAGAGGATCTTTCCTGGCAGAGCAGCACTGGGCTACCTTCCCTGGCTAACAGTGACTCCTGGCCTCAGGATTTCTCATTACAACAACCTGTTTGGGAAAATAAGCAATGTATATAGCTGAAAGTGAGTTGCTATTGTTGTTCAGTGGCTAAGCTGTGTCTGACTCTTTGGGACCCCATGGACTGCAGCAGGCCAGTCTCTTTTGGAGACTTTCTCCTCCTCCACTTTCTCCTGGACTTTACTCAAACTCATGTCCATTCAGTCGGTGATGATGTCATCCAATTATCCGATCCTCTGTCACTCCCTTCTCCTCCTGCCCTCAACATTTCCCAGCATCAAGGTCTTTTCTAGTGAGTTGGCTCTTCGCATCAGGTGGGCAAAGTATTGGAGCTTCAGCTTCAACATCAGCCTTCCAATGAATATTCAGAGTTGGTTTCCTTTAGGATGGATTGGTTGGATCTCCTTGCTGTCCCTGGGACTCTCCGGAGTCTTCTCCAGCACCACAGTTCAGAAGCATCAATTCTTTGGCGCTCATCTGTATGGTCCAATTCTTATTTGCCCTATTCCAATCTCCCTCTCCCTCTCTGCAATAGTCTTGAAACCAACTGCCTTGCAAAGATGGTAGCTATGAAAACCAGCAGCCTGGAAGCTCCTAGAGAGGGTAAAAATGGGTTTGGTGCTGTCCCAAATCTCCATCCCCAGAGAATTGCCACTATTCATACTGTCTGGCAAATCACTGGGAAAGGCCCATTCTAAGCTTGATTTTATTTGATTTAATTCAGGGTTCAAGCAGGGTGAACAGTCCTAGCCCCAGGGCGTTAGTTTAAAATAATCAACAGCAGTTGTTGAACAGAGCAGCTATTCCAGGCAGCAGTCCCAGTTGTAGCAAACAAGAGACTGGATAAAAACTGTAAAAGGAAAACCTAGGAAATGAAGTGTTTATAAGGCTTTTTTTTTTAAGTTGACGTATTCCTGGAATTCTATCTAGATGTCCGTGCACATGAGCAAGGTTAGTGCACGCCCAGGAAAGGCCTGAGAGAGCCCTATGTTCTTGACTCCGATTAACTGTGAGACTCTGGGCAAGCAGGAAAGGAAGGTTTAGACAGGGTTATAAACAGCTGGCGCCTTGAAGGTGTCTTTGACAAAGACTGAAGGACTTGTTGGCACAAGGCATTTAAGCAAATCTCTGTTCAATCATTGAGTGAGTGAAAGTCACTCAGTCATGTCTGACTGTTTGCAACTGCATGGACTATAGCCTGCCAGGTACCTCTGTCCATGGAATTCTCCAGGCAAGAATACTGGAGTGGGTAGCCGTTCCCTTTTCCAGGCGATCTTCCCAACCCAAGGATTGAACCCAGGTCTCCCGCATTGCAGGAAGATTGTTCAATGGCTAAGCCACCAGGGAAGCACTTAGCTGACCACGGACCAAGCAGAGACCCCAGTGGCTGCACACAACAAAAAATGCAGACTTTATAAAAATTAGTCCAGAAAAACTACTAAGCAAATATACAGCAACAACAGCAACACTGAATCCTAGGAAGGAGGGGAAAACCAATGTACAGATTTGACATATTCTTTTCTTAAAATATTCAATTTTTAGCAAAAAAAATAAAACCTGGAAGATGTGAAAAGAAACAGAAAGGTATGGATCATAACTGGAAAGAAAAAACAGAAACTCAGATATTTGATTTATTAAACAAAGACTTTAATTCAGCCATCATAAATACATTCAGTGAAATCAAGAAAACCACATCTAGAAATTTAAAGGAAAGTATGAGAATTTCTCACCAAATAGAGACTATCAATAAAGAGATAGAAATGACATAAAAGAACTAATAAAATCTTGAAGTTGGAAAGTAAAATAACTGAAATAAAAAAAATAGAGGAGCGCAACAGCAGATTTAAACTGTCAGAAGAAAAGTATCAGTGAACTTGAAGATAGGACAATTGAGACTTTACTGTCTGAGGAACAAAAAGAAAGTGAATGGAAAATATTATCATGGCCTTGTAGAGCTGTGAAAGCCTTGTAGTGTTTTATTGATCCTCATGTATGCCTAACTGAGGGTAGCTGTTATTCAGTCACTCAGTCGTGTCCAACTCCTTGCGAACCCATGGACTGTAGGAACTGCCAGGTTCATCTGTCCATGGGATTCTCCAGGTAAGAATACTGGAGTGGGTTGTCATTTCCTTCTCCAGGGGATCTTCCCAACTCAGGGATCAAACCTGTGTCTCCTGCATTATGGGGCCCCATGGACTGTAGTCCCCAGACTTCTCTGTCCATGGAATTCTCCTGGCAAGAATATTGGAGTGGGTAGCCATTCCCCTCTCCAGGAGATCTTCCCAATCCAGGGATTGAACCCAAGTCTCCTGCATTGCAGGCAGATTCTTTACCATTTTAACCACCAGGGAAGTCCAATGTCATATATATATATATGGGACATTCTATGTATATGACATATTTATATAAATATATACAATGACATGGCTCTCACTTGAGTGACAATTTTATGACCTGGGAGCATTGAGAAAGAGCACCTTTGTAATCAAGATAGCTTTTCCCATGTTTCATAGAAAAAGAGTTCTAAGCCTCGTGTGGAATGTAGATGGACTTTTTAAAAATAAAATAAATCAAACTTTTGTTCCAGAAAACCAATGACTAATGGTGTTTTCTTTACTCAGAGTTGCCAAAATTGGTCTTTATTACATTCCTTGAGTGTGTTAATTTTTTTCTCCCTCTATCAGTAAGTCCAAGTCCAGTAGATAAAATATACTTGGGGATTATGAAATCAGATGAAACTTGCTTTTGGAGTTATTCAAGCCTGAAGACTTAAGCAGTAGTTTTATCCTACTTGAACTCTACCTTGGGACATATTGACTTGTGGCCAGTACTTTGTCTAACAGGAGGGCAATAAAGATTTGATGGAAGCAGGAGTGTGCAGAAACAGACACTGACCTTCCTTTGCAAAAGAATGTCACCTCAAGGGCAACTGATCATGAGCAGGAAATTAAATCTTCTGGTTTAATTATGGATTTTCAGTGAGGAAATTTGACTACTCTATTTTTCTCGCAATAGGCACAGGGATCTCACGAGCTGTTGAAGACAGAGACGCACCATGCAGCATGTAGACCAGTGAAATGATCTCAATGACAAAGTGGAAACTGGCAGAAAATGTTGAGGCCATCACGAAAAACAGTTTATGGAAAATAAGTACAGTGCTTTCAGAGGAGATATTCTGTGTCTTCTTCTAGTCCAAAGCAGAATTAGAACAAGCATGAGACTCTGAGCAGTGGGTAGAGGGCTGGAGTAAAGGGTGGAGAACAGCAATTTCAGAATCTGAGGCCTTGTTAAAGTGGGTGATGTCTCAGTTTAGCAGGATAAGATGGGGGCAGACACATCACATCTGTGTGACATTGGCCAGGCTGCATTCTTTCCTCTTCTCATCTAGAAGATGGGGGTGGTGGGATAACTCCTGTCTCACTCACCTCAGTGCATGAACACATGCTCAGTTTAGTTCAGTTCAGTCTCTCAGTCATGTCCGACTACATGCTCAGTCAGGTCTAACTCTGTACCACCATGGACTGCAGCATGTCAGGCTTCCCCTGCCCTTCACTATTTCCTGGAGTTTGCTCAAACTCATGTCCATTGAGTCAGTGATACCATCCAACCATTTCATTCTCTGTTGCCCCCTTTTCCTCCTGCCTTAAAAGAGTCTCTTGTTGAAAGTGAAAGGGGAGAGTGAAATAGCCCACTTAAAACTCAACATTCAAAAAACAAGCATCATGGCATCTGGTCCCATCACTTCATGGCAAATAGATGGGGAAACAATGGAGACAGTGACAGACTTTATTTTCTTGGGCTCCAAAATCCCTGCAGATGGTGACTACAGCCATGAAATTAAGATGTTTGCTCCTTGGAAAAAAGTTATGACCAACCTAGACAGCATATTGAAAAGCAGAGACACTTTGCCAACAAAGGTCCATCTAGTCAAAGCTATGGTTTTTCCAGTAGTCATGTGTGGATGTGAAAGTTGGCCCATAAAGAAGGCTGAAGAACTGATGCTTTTGAACTGGGGCGTTGGAGAAGAAGACTCCTGAGAGTCCCTTGGATTGCAAGGAGATCAAACCAGTTAAGCCTAAAGGAAATCAGTCCTGAATATTCATTGGAAGGACTAATGCTGAAGATGAAGCTCCAATACTTTGGCCACTGACTCACTGGGAAAAAACCCTGATGCTGGGAAAGATTGAAGGCAGGAGGAGAAGGGCATGACAGAGGATGAGATGGCTGGATGGTATCACCAACTCAATGGACATGAGTTTGAGCAAGCTCTGGGAGTTGGTGATGGACAGGGAAGCCTGGCGTACTGCAGTCTGTGGGTTTGCAAAGAGTCAGACACAACTGAACAACCAAACTGAACGAAATCTTTCCCAGCATCAGGGTTTTTCCCAATGGCTTGGCTCTTTGCATCAGATGACCAACAAATTGGACCTTCTACATCAGTCCTTCCAATGAATATTCAGGGTTGATTTCCTTTAGGATTGACTGATTTGATCTCCTGTTTACCTCAGTAAACAAAATGCACATAGTTGAGGATTTCATCTGCAAGATGGCATCATTTAGTCTGTTACTTTTTTAAAATTTGTGTTAAAACATAGAAAATGGCTTTTTGTGAATGTTCTAGATAAATTTTGAGGGGTTTGTGAATATTACTTCATTTCTAGGATAGACATGGCCATAATTAAAGACTGATTAGGTAAAATGATATTTATTATTACTAATGACACCCTATAAATGAGCAATGAATAAAGCAATGAATCATTTGAATAATGGTTTTGGCAGATGGTAAAGACAGAGCAATACTGTGTCACTGAGAGAGATGTGTTCTCCTATATTTAGAGAGAAAATCAGAATAGAGTCTGTTTAAATAATTGTATGATGACTCATTAAGCCTGCAAGATAGACAGAAAGCATATAACAAGTAGAGAGGCATCACCAAATTGAAAGGCATGAAGAGAGACAGGATGACTAGGGCATTAAAGTGACTCCTTTAGTGGCTCCATTTCTGAGCCTAAGAATGATCTTCCATCCTGAACAGTCTTCTCATCTACAGGTGGTTGTTTAATGTACAATTTGGCTGACCCTACTGGTCTATTAGTAGAGGTTTAGCTGGAAATATATGGATAATAGTTGTGTTAAAGACTGGTTTGATTTATGTTTTCCTGTTTAATTAATATTTGGGGGGGGGGCGTTAAGGGGTAGAGACATGACAAGTGTCCCTGCTTTGTCCTGGCAGCACAGTTGAGCCACCATCCTCTGTGATTCCCTCAAACACTCACAACTTGGGCTCTGGGTTCAAGGTAGGTCAGTCTGCTGGCGAGAGACAGCTGACCAGCTTCCATGTGCTAACTGTATCCTGTGTGCATGCATGCTAAGTCACAAAGGACTTCTGTGGTGGCCCAGTGGTTAAGAATCTTCCTCCTAGTGCAGGGGATGCAGGTTTGATCCTGGTTGGGGAACTACGGTCCCACATGCCTCAGAGCCATTAAACCTTTCCATAGCAACTGGAGAGAAGCCCAAGCGCCGAAATGAAGAGCCACAAGTAAGACCCAATGCAGCCTAAAATAAATTAAAAAAAAAAAATACGCTTTAAAAAAAGAAAGCCAAATTGAAGAGTGTGCCTGGACCTTAACAAACCGTGAGACCTGGGAATTACTGTTTTCAGGAGCCATCTGAAGATACTGTCTGTGGTTTCCTCCAACACCTTCCACTTTTTTTAGAGTTCTGTTTATTGGATGACTAAGCCATCATGGCCCCATTATGTTCTAGGAATGGCAAAGATATGTTTCAAATGCAGGTAAAGATCTCTACGTCATACCTAAAAGACCTTAAAATTGGAAGAAGCAGCTCCATGCATGGGTGCTACTTAGCATCTTCAGATAATTTCCACAGGGTCACTTGAGATACTGCCTCCTAGGCTTGAAGTCGGAGAAGGCAATGGCACCCCACTCCAGTACTCTTGCCTGGAAAATCCCATGGATGGAGGAGCCTGGTGGGCTGCAGTCCATGGGGTCGCTAGGAGTCGGACACAACTGAGCAACTTCACTTTCACTTTTCACTTTCATGCACTGGAGAAGGAAATGGCAACCCATCCCAGTGTTCTTGCCCGGAGAATCCCAGGGACGGGGGAGCCTGGTGGGCTGCCGTCTATGGGGTCGCACAGAGTCGGACACGACTGAAGTGATTTAGCAGCAGCAGCATGCTTGAAGTGCTAGAAACTGCCAAGGAGTAAAGCAGAACTCTCAGCTTTTAGGCTGTGCGTATTTTTAAGTCTACAATAGGAAAATTTAAAGGCTGTTCATCCTAGTTGGTCTTTTTCTGTTTGAAGGAAATTATTCAATTGAGGGGAACATTTCAGAAAGTACACAGTTTGAGACCCAAATGTCATTGTTAATGATTTTCTATCATTGTTGTCACTTGTGCTTCTACAGGAATGGCCATTCACTGGCCTAGTGGTCAAATGGCGTTTTTCAGTTAGAAAAAGTTATGTTTCTGTCATATATAAAGCATGGCAGTGTAGTCTGTAACTCACTACTAACAATTACAGGTCAGTATCCACGGGTGAGTCACAAGAACAGAGCACTATCAAAATTAACTGTACATACAAAGCCATATTCGTATGCAATGCTTTATTCTCAGTAATTTTACACAAGGGAATGAGAAAGGACATGACAAGACTGCCAAATGTATAACACAATTGAACTGGTCTCTAACACCTATCCAAATGATAAAATAAGATTTGACACTTCAGAATAGTCAGACAGGTGGAGGACCTAGTGCTAATTCACACTTATCGCTAAGAGCCAAATGAATATGACACTGGCTAGATGATAGAAAATAAATGAGAAGAGCTCTTCTGGTATCAGACTGGTGGGGAGCTAACTCTTTCTGACAGTACCAGGGAAATTCCCTTGACCAGAAGATGTTCATTTAAAAGTTTTCAATTCTTGTTTCACCCAAAGATGTTTCATGATTTGGAAATTTACCATCCAGAACAAGCTACTTAAGCCAACTGTAGCTTGAAGACTCCACAAGAAATTAAACCCAGGGTCTTTCCTGCCATGAATGCTTTAAGAACATCCTGTAAATGTTCTGAAAACAGGAAGTCTTATGAAAGATGAAGAACTGAAAGTAATTGCATGGATATCAATGACCACAAAAGCTGATTCAATAAGCTCTGGTCTGTAAAAATGGAAAGATTTTTGGAGCAGTTTATTTTTCTGAGTCATTGATGATATGCATTCCCTTTGTCTGCAGCTAATCTTTTTAGCCAAAAATACCATGTGAGCAATTCTGAAATTGTGCAAGAAAAAACTGTTTAATTACTCATTGTTGAAAGATTTCCAAGTTTCACTATATTGCTTTATCCCAGGTTCTTTGCTCCTCTCTGCCTCCATTTGTAGGCAATCAACTAGGAGACTTTCATATTATGAACTATTCCTCCTGAAGCCAAGCATTAGTTTGGGTACACATGTAAGGCAGTACAGTTACAGAGCATTTATAAACAGCAAAATCTTTGCAAAGAGCACAGATGCCAGAGGTCCCAGGTGCCAATGTCAGTTTATGACTTAGGAGCGTGAATGGGTCCCTAGATGTATCTGTCAATCTCTCTCTGTACATCAAACTCCTCATGTGAAAGAGACTGGTAGTGTTACCTAGCTCACAGGATTGGCATCTTGAATTGTAAAAGCATTCTGTAAACAGCACAGTGTTCTACATGGGTTATTCATTGTGTCAGAGGAACCACGGTTGGGTGATGGAATGGTGCACATCAGTACAAAAATACCTGCACTAGTAACTACCCTGAACATCTCAAAAACGGTTCTGCATTTTTAAGGATGGCAAAGCTTTGCCAGTTGGTGGATACCTTTCTGTGAAATGACCTTTGGTCATTTCAGGATTCATTCTTCCTATATATTAATCCAGGTTGGCATCTTGATAATTTATGTAGATGTTAGTATACAATGAGTTAAATAATTATGCAATGGCAATTGCTTCATCCTGTTGAAACAAATATTAAAGATGTGTCATACACATATAAAGGTAGATAAATATACATTTATATAGTGACAGAAATAATTATTTATTAGACTAATAAATATTAAATTTACTCAATACGAGTAAATTGAAAAAAATTACCAGGTCTGCATAAAGCTCCTTGAATAAACACACGTTTCTGACTATTAAGAGTGTCAACTTCCTCAGTGCTATAAATTTAACAAATTAAGAACTGATAACACGATGATTGTAAAATGCAAAATCCTTCAAGGAATAAAATCTTCTCACTCATTGCTCTCTCTAGAAGAAACAAGATTACTTTTATTTAAATTGAGTATAATTTCTACTTAATTTATGACTTTGAATCATACTTTGAGATACACCGAGCATGAAATCATCCTATAAACATAAATTTCCTTCTACTCCAATGCCACTGATGTGACAGAGTGGAATAATGTTGACTATTTTTCCTGAAGAATTTAAAAGATGGAAAATGGACTGAAAAATTTGCTATGTGTTTTAGTCTCTAAATGACAAGCACAGCTATTTTCAAAGTTTACAGGCAGCAGAAGTAGCTTAAACTGAGTCAAACTTAGAGTGAAAATTATTCTTCATAGTTTGATCAACATGTCCTATAAGTTTCAATAAATTCTTTGGAGTTTCTTTTTCATTTATAATATTTAATATTACACTTCATGGTGAACAGATCGGGAAAACATAGAAATAGTGACAGATTTTATTTTTCTTGGGCTCCAAAATCACTGTGAATGGTGACTGCAGCCATGAAATTAAAAGGCGCTTGCTCTTTGGAAGAAAAGACAAATCTAGACAGTGTATTAAAAAGCAGAGGCATCACTTTGCTGACAAAGATCATATAGTCAAAACCAAGGTTTTTCCAGTAGTCATGTACAGATGTGAGAGTTGAACCATAAAGAAGGTTGAGCACTGAAAAGCTCATGCGTTTGAACTGTGATGCTGGTGAAGATTCTTGAGATTCCCTGGGAGAGCAAAGAGATGAAACCAGTCAATCCTAAAGGAAATCAACCCTGAATATTCACTGGAAGGACTGATACTGAAGCTGAAGTTCTAATACTTTGGCCATCTGATGAAGAGCTGAAAGATTTGAAAAGACCCTGATGCCAGGAAAGATTGAGGGCAGGAGGAGAAGGGGGCTTTGTAGGGTGAGACGGTTGGATGGCACCATCGACTCAATGGATATGAGTTTGAGCAAACTAAGGGAGATAGTGAAGGACAGGGAAAGTCTGGTGTACTGCAGTCCATGGGGTCGCAAAGAGTCAGATATGACTTAAAGACTGAACAACAATGACAAAAACAATCAATTCATGCTGTTACTCAGATGTTCTAATGGTCTAATTGTGAGGCCTTGAGTATGAAATACCCAAATAAGAGAGAGGGGCGCTTTTACTAAATTGCCCCAAAGTAAACTAGAGTTTGGGGAAGGCAATGGCACCCCACTCCAGTACTGTTGCCTGGAAAATCCCATGGATGGAGGAGCCTGGTAGGCTGCAGTCCATAGGGTCACTAAAAGTCAGACACGACTGAGTGACTTCACTTTCACTTTTCTCTTTCATGCATTGGAGAAGGAAATGGCAACCCACTCCAGTATTCTTGCCTGGAGAATCCCAGGGATGGCGGAGCCTGGTGGGCTGCCGTCTATGGGGTCGCACAGAGTCAGACACGACTGAAGCGACTTAGCATAGCATAGCATAGCATAAACTAGAGTCGGTTAAGCTGCTTCTTCTCCTGTGCCTCAATATTCTCACCAATAAACAGGACCAACCAAGTCTGCTTCCTATCTGTTCTCTGTGTTTGTGAGTCTGTTTTGTAACTGAAAGTCATGGAAATGGAAAAAGAAACACACTAATCTTGATCTGTGGAGCTGGGGAGGCATTCTAGGCAGAAAGAAAGTGTGATCAGGGAGAGTGAAATAGCAGACAGCTCCTTTGAGCAGTTTAACATCTAGTGCGACAGAGAGCTCAACTTGGTGCCCTGTGGTGACCTAGAGGGGTGGGATTGAGTTGGGGGGGGGGGTGGGAGGGAAGCTCAAAATGGAAGGCATATATGTATACATATAGCTGATTCACACTGATGTACAACAGAAACTAACATGGCATTGTAAAGCAACTATACTCTGATTTAAAAGAATCTACTCTTACCTAATCTAGTCTAACCTCTGTGTGCCTGAGAGCTTATTACAAATGCAGTTTCCAGATTTTCTCTAGAGAGTCTGACCCGGGGAGTAGGAACGGGGTCCAAGAACTAGTGCCTCAGATTGTTTTGATTCTGTGTAAAGTCTTGGCCTGAATGCAGATGATAGAAGGTAGGCAGGAGATGAATTGAGACTGACAATCTGTTTGGGATTATGAAGGAAAGGGCTTCCCAGGTGACTCAATGGTAAAGAATCCACTTGCCAAACAAGAGATGCAAGAGACATGGGTTCAATCCCTAGGTTGGGAAGATACCCTGGAGGAGGAAATGGCAACCCACTCCAATATTCTTGCCTAGGAAATCCCATGGACAGAGGAGCCTAACAGGCCACAGTCCATGGGATTGCCAAGGGTCAGACATGGCTGGGCACAGCAGCACCAGCAGCAGCAGCATGAACGAAGATTCAGCCACTGAAGATGAGAAGGACAATTGATGAGGTAGGGTTGAGAACTCTAACTTTGGTTACGGTGGTGACGATGAATCACAAAGAGCCCGGAAACTTAGAGGAAGCAATGAAGACCCTCCAGCAATGTGACCAAGCTTTGAAAAGCCTCTGTCTGTGGGATGGAGCAGAACGGGACAGGTGGCGCCGCAGGACTTTGGCAAATACGACTCAAAGTTAGGTTGAGCAGAAGCCAAAATGGTGTGTGATCTCCAGTCTAAGAGATGTGTATTGTGTGCTCAGTCATGTCCGACTCCTTGTGGCCCCATGGATTTTGGCCCACAGGGCCCTCTGTTCATGGGATTTCCCAGGCAAGAATACTGGAGTGGGTTGCCACCTCCCTTCTCCAGGAGATCTTCCTCTGGGATACTGTTGGATCTCTAGGGATCCAACCTGTGTCTCCTGCATTGCAGATGCATTTTTCTAAGTGTCAAGCCATCAGGGAAGCCAGTCTAAGAGATATTTACAACCAAATCAAAAAACAGAAAAGGAAAAAAATCAATGAGTTCAGTTTGAGACCTGCTGCCTTTGAAGTAAGACATTTCTACAGTGGTGTCTGCTAGGCTCTTAAAGACAAGTCCAGATTGCAAAAAAGAGGTCATGGTTGCACTCATTCATTCATTCAATCCTTTTTTTAATAAATATTAACCAGGGCCTTGACTTTCACTTGCATCACCACTTTATTCTTTCTTTTTCTGTGTTTCTTTCAACTAATAACTTCTTGTGTGCAGCCTTAATCCCTAGCATGTTATTTTCTTTTCTTTCTTGTTTCTGTTTATTTTCTAATTTTATTTTTGATTGTGCTCAGTTTTTGTTGTTGCATGCGGGCGTTCTCTAGTTGTGAGTGGGGGCTACTGTTCATTGTGGTACACGGGCTTCTCATTGTGGCGGCTTCTGTTGTTCCTATGAATGGGCTCTAGGGCATGTGGGCTTCGGTAGTTGTGGCTCTAGAGCACAGGCTCAGTAGTGCAGTGCATGGGCTTAGTTACCCCTTGGCATGTGGGATCGTCATGAACCAGGGATTAAGCTAAGACACTCTCAAGTCACAGGAGAGCAGGAGATTAATTCACACTGAGGGTGTCTGGCAAGGATTTCACTGGCTTGCTTTTAGCATCTTTGTGTTGCTTCATAACAGAGAGGTATCCAGCTGTTAATAGCAAGCTCTCTTTTTTAAGTAATGAACATGGATGTGGAGAGCCTGCAGACTTCAGAAAATAGAAGCCAACTTCGACATAATGGTCTCTGTATTTTCCCTTTTAAAAATTTCATATCCCAATGTGCAATGTAAACATTTCTCTGATCATAACTATATGGATTTTTGAAGATTATTTTCAATAAATTTTCATGGAGGGGGGCATTGAAGAATGAGAAAGACTTCAATAAGCAGAAATCACTATTATACAGCCTAGATAGAGAAAAAAGTAAGCTCAAGAAAACAATGACTGATTTAATGCCATACTTAAAGAAATAAATTAAATAAGAGGTGGCTGATAAATAACTATGGTTGTTCTTCCAAGGGACTGTCCGGCTCATGTATGCTTTCCAGTGGGGTAAACGTGTGCTACTTTCAAGGTGAGATGTATCTACTGCCTCTTTGGGAATCAAAATGGCCCAGTGCCATAGCTGGCCAAATGGTGTTTATGTCTGTGGCTTAGGTTTTGGGGAATGGAGTCAGAGTAGAATTGGAAGAAGGGAAGAAAAGCAAGAATGCTTCCTTTCTGCTGGTTCATGGAGACTAAGTTGCTCTTTCTGGTATTTTTTTTTTTTCTTCTTTCTGGTATTCAAAAAAAAAAAGTAAGTCCCATTTCCATTTCAATCACATAAGCAAATGGAAGAGAGCTTTTCACAATCTCTTTGAAAGTATCTCTGAAAATGCCATGTGTGATCTATGTGCTTATTTTAAGCTGTAGATTTGAAAGTTTTGTGTTAGAAAAATAAATGATTTTATATACCTAAAAATATAGATAGAATGAAAATAGTTATTCCCAAATATTTCACTTTATTTCTCAAGCCAGATTAATCTTATAATTCATTCTCTGTAAACTCTGTGGGAGAGCATATGCTTTTAACCTCCTTTCTTAAAGCCAAATTGCCATAGTTTCTGTGACCATGGTATCTATACGTTTATGACAAAATAATTTCATTTAATATATATCATGTTTGTCAATGTGGGAGGGAGTGAAGATAATATTTTTCCAATAAAATAGAGGAAATATGAAAAGGAGGTTGATTCTAATTAGTACCATTATATTTGAACTCAACATATGCCATAGAGATACAAAGAATTCTATCACATTAAAGAAAAAGTATTCATGATATTTGTTAAAAAATGGTAAGGCAGACTTCATTTAAGGTGGACCATTGGTTAGGTGGAGGGACCACTGCCCTGGGGTCTTATAGTGGGACAGAGAAGTTGGATTCAACTCAAGATGCAGCAAGGAAAAATGGGAATGTATAGCCAAGGACCAGAGGATAAGTAAATTACTAAAAGGAAATGTTAGGAGCCATGAAAAATTCTGGCCAATTAACCTGACAGCGTTCTTGTTAAAAGCAGGCAGATGGGAACAAATGGGGTGGAGGGACTAGGGGTAATAGATGACGAGGAACCCGAGTAGATTTCAAGGGTGATTAGATATGGAGGATGTGGGATTCTAGCTAAAAACTGCCTTAGCAGAATTCTTGCTAAAATTGGAAGACGCAGAAATGAACATGGAAACTCAAAGTCAGGGTCTCCTTGAGAAGAAAGTTCAGAGAGCCTGACCAGAGCTTGGCCAAGGAGAGAATCCATGTACATTAATAAAAGATAATAATTGTTGAAAATGTCTAAAAACTTTTTCTTAGCTTCTCACATAACCTCTTACTTTTTCCTATCTCAAGCTTTGCAAAGTTTTGCTTGTAAAGGAAAACAATAGGAAAAAATTTGTAATGACATAAAATGATAAGAGCAATATTCTTTTAAATCGCTCTCTTCATCCCTAGCCACTAACCAACACGCTGATGGTTGATGCTTAAAAATCACCAGACTTTTCTCACAGACGGGACTTTGTTTTCAAACTACTCTATTGTATTGTTCTTTCTTAGAACTTTCATTGGAAAGCAACTTTGTAGTTTTCTGTCTATGTCTTTATTTAAAAAATTAGTGTGCTGTTTAAGAATTAAAATCGCAATGTCTAAAAATATTAAAAGAAATGAATAAAGCTCTTCACATCCCAAGATATGAATTTGATCATAATAGTCTACAGATTTTGTTTTTTCACTCATTGATGAATTTATTCAAGAAATGTAAGTTTAAGCACTTATTTTTGTGTCAGATACTCTGCTAGATCCTAAAAATCACAA
The DNA here is from genome assembly GCF_029378745.1 of Bos indicus. Taxonomy (NCBI): domain Eukaryota; kingdom Metazoa; phylum Chordata; class Mammalia; order Artiodactyla; family Bovidae; genus Bos; species Bos indicus. Next base: position 24,405,155 of record NC_091773.1, on the reverse strand, counting down.
GAATAATGAGATACAGGAGCTCATATCACTATGTTCATAGTCTACTAGGGGGAAGCAGCACATTTTAAGATTATTATGATACAACATAGGGCTTCCCTCGTAGCTCAGTCAGTAAAGAATCTGCCTGTAATGCAGGGGACGGTGTTTCAATTGGGAAGATCCCCTGGAGAAGGAAATGGCAACCCATTCCAGTATCCTTGCCTGGAAAATCCCATGGACAGAGAAGCCTGGTGGGCTGCAGTCCATGGTGTCTCAGAGTTGGGCACAGCTGAGAGACTAACACTTTCACATTTCATGATACAACATGATCTATATAATAAGAGGAATATGCACAAAACAGGATTCCCTAAGGTAGTTCAAAACTTCTGAGGGGTTTGCAAAGTACTGGGCTATCATGACATTTCTGTTTTTTATAAAACAATTAATACATAAACTAAATATTTTTCCTTTAGGATAATGCAATTTGATAGCATCTGAGAGATTTGGTGAGCTTGTGCAGGAATTCAAAAAAGATACATAATGATAATGTGCTCATGAGTCATTGTTTTTTTTAATCATTCATCACTCCAGCCTCTGTTTACCTCATCACATCTTTTTAGACCCTGACCCTTCGGCTTCCCTCTTATAAGGACCCCTTATTTGGGCTCAAATAATCCAAGCTCATCTTCCCACACCAAAATTTTTAACTTCATCATATCTGCAAAGTCCCTTTTGTCATATTACAGATTCCAGGGATTACAACACAGACATTTTTGGGAACCATTATTCTATCAACCACAGTGTGTGTTTGGATAAATCACAAATCGGTTTCTACCTGACAGTTTTCATACACAATCATCAATACCTCGTAACATAAGTTTCCATTATTTTTTATCTGAAGTTGAAATAATTAGAAATTGTTGAATTTAGGAAATCAGAGACCTCCAAAAATTTGAGGATTTTGCTTCCAAATAATTTACTATATGTTAGTGAAGCAGTAAAAGGGGTTTACAAATCTAATTCAAGATTATCATTTACAGTTTTTTAAGTCCAAAATCACTGCAGATGGTGACAGCAGCCATGAAATTAAAAGACACTTACTCCTTGGAAGGAAAGTTATGACCAACCTAGGTAGCATATTCAAAAGCAGAGACATTACTTTGCCAACAAAGGTCCGTCTAGTCAAGGCTATGGTTTTTCCAATGGTCATGTATGAATGTGAGAGTTGGACTGTGAAGAAAGCTGAGCGTTGAAGAATTGATGCTTTTGAACTGTGGTGTTGGAGAAGACTCTTGAGAGTCCCTTGGACTGCAAGGAGATCCAACCAGTCCATTCTAAAGGAGATCAGTCCTGGGTATTCTTTGGAAGGACTGATGCTAAAGCTGAAACTCCAGCACTTTGGCCACCTCATGCAAAGAGTTGACTCATTGGAAAAGACTGATGCTGGGAGGGATTGGGGGCAGGAGGAAAGGGGGATGACAGAGGATGAGATGGCTGGATGGCATCACCAACTCGATGGACATGAGTTTGAGTGGGAGTTGGTGATGGACAGGGAGGCCTGGCGTGCTGCAATTCATGGGGTCGCAAAGAGTCAGACACAACTGAGTGACTGCACTGAACTGAACTGAAGTCTACATCTTCTCAAACTTTTTTCTATAGTATATCAAGGTGTTTAATAATTTTTAAGAAACTTGATAATATAAAAGTATACATACTAGATTTTTCATTTATTTAGTAAGAGGATTATTCACACCTTCCATGTCATATTAGAAAAGAACGGCTTGCAGAGAGGATCCTGTGAAAGTCTCTTTCAGCTTGTCATTTAGTAACAAATCATAAAGATTATTTTTAGAACAAAATAAAATTTCCAAGTATGAGGGTTTCAGTGCAGTACTAAAATTTAAGTCCACATTGCAATGTATATTTTGCACCCAAGACAAATACAATGTCATATTTTTATTTTACTTTTTAAAATTTTTGGCTGTGCTGGGTCTTTGCTGCTTTGCAATGACTTTCTCTGGTTGCAGTGAGTTGGGGACTCCCCTTCATTGTGGTGTGAAGGCTTCTCACTGAAGTGGCTTTTCTTGTTTTAGAGCATGGTCTCTAGAGCACAGGCTCCGTAGTTGTGGCACTCAGGCTTAGCTGCTCTGTGGCATGTGGGATCTTCCCTGACAAGGGATCAAACCTGTGAGCCCTGCCTTGGTAGGTAGTTTCTTATCCACTATGCTACCAGGGAAGTCCAGTGTTAAATTTTTAGATTAGTTAATGGCTAACCATGCTTTTTACTCATCAATTTTTAAATAAAAAGACTGATAATACATTAAGAGATGAAATTTAACCTTTACCTCCATATAGCATAAATGTTAAAGATTTCATTAAATGATATTAAATGAACTTTGTAAAACAACCTTTAATATCATACTTATCTAAAATAAAAATTTTAATTGAAACCTCCTTCTCTATCACACATCATATATTTTCTAAGAGGGAACATAGGATTATGTTAATATGAGACAGCTCATGATTTGAGCACTATTGGGAAGGCTACATATGGAATTAAGGGGATTCAGAAGTGAGCCGTTGTTCAGCCAGGGAGAAGTGGGGTTAGGAAAGCTCTCTGGAGGAGATAAGCTCTGAGCTGACTATGGGAAGATAAAAGGGAGGCAGGATACACAGAAGGGAAAAGAGAAGGATGGCATTTCAAGCAGAGAGGACGGCGGGGGAGACGCTGACATAAACTGCATAAAAGAACATGAAGAAACCTGGTGGGGAGAGTTTAGAAGGTAAGACTGGGGCGGTCAGCAGGGAAAGACCATGGAGGGCTTTCAGTGCTACATGAGGAGCTTGACGTGATACTGAGACTGAAGAGGGCGGGTCAGGAGAAAGATGAGTGAGTTCTGTGGTTCTGGTCCAGAAACTTTGAGAAAGATGGATTCTGAAGAAAGCAGCTGAGGACTTGGGTCCTGGGTTGGAAGCTGTGAGCTGACAGACGCAGAACTCGTGAGACCCTCGGCAGGAGTTGAGGGTGGGCCAATGTGGAGGCTGGGGGAGCCTAGTCAGGTGGAGGTTCCCAGGCTTCCTGGTGGCTTCTAGTAACTGCAGAGCAAAGTCATGATGAAGAAGACTTGGGTTCACTTTAGATGCATGTACCCAGGATGTCCGCTTGCTGAGAAGGGCTGGCTGACATCCCAGAGTAGAGGAGAGCACCCAGAGAGAGCATGTATGAGGGAAGAGGAGAGGCCAGCTGTTATGTGCAGAGCACAGGAAGGAGATGGAGAGATGGGTCACTGGTGGGGGGAGGAACCGGTGAGGTTGTGACAGATGGGAAGGAGAACGACCGCTACAGTTGCTAATATAGATGGCACTTCTCCGATTGCTTCCCACCCATCAACTCACTTACTTTTATAACAAACCTAATTTTAATAACCTAAATTTAATAACAAACCTAATATACTCTTTGCTGTTGTTTAGTCGCTTAGTCGAGTCCAGCTCTGTGTGACCCTATGGACTGTACCCCGGCAGGCTTCTCCCTCCATGGAATTTCCCAGGTAAGAATACTGGAGTGGGGTGTCATTTCCTTCTCCAGGGGATCTTCCCAATCCAGGATGGAACCCACATCTGCATTGGCAGGCAGATTCTTTATCAGTAAATTTCCCACACTCACACAGTTACTAAGTCAGGAGCTAGGTTTGATTTGAGGCTGTCTGGCACTGGAGTCTGTGCTCTGAGGAGAGAGGAGTGGTCAAGGTTAAAAAGCAGAGAAACAGGAAGGGAGATGCTAAAACAAGGCTGCTGGATTTGCAACTAGCCGTAAATCACCAGAGTAGTTTCAGAACCAGCAGATGAGAGGGGAGAGAGGAGGAGGAGGACGCAGTAAAATACAAACCAAAGCAAGACAGAGGTCTCAGTATTTATGTTACAGAGTTGTTCACAGAGAACACACTTAATAAAATGTGTACACTTTTCTCCTGTTAATCTATCTTTGTCAGTTTAATTTTCAGGCCCAGCCTAAGACCCAAAGAGAATGGAAGAAACCTTTTTCTTTCCTGGAACTTCCAAACAATATTCACTGAGGAAAAAAGTCTGGAAAAAAGCAGACCAGGAAAAAGCACCATGGTAATGAGATGATTTTAGAAAGTGTTTTCAGAATTTGACAGGCTTTATAGGTAAAAATATGTAAGGACATATAGTTTAGGATAAACAGTTCTCTTTTGTAACTTCAAACTCTCCTCACAGTTCTAGAAAAACATGGAGATGTGGGTCCTCTCCCCCGAGAAGGGCCACACCAACAAAGGTGAGATGAGAGGGGAGCAGGCTGTGGGGGCTTGAAGTGTGTGGATCAAGCGGGCAGTGATAGAAGAACTCTCAGAAGAGTGAGATGATTCCTGACCTATCCAGGAAGAGTTCTCTGAAAGTTCAAGCCCAGCACAGAAACAAGGAAAATAATAATGGAAGCTGTTTGCCTCTGGGCTCCATCACTAAGTCATGTCCAACTCTTTGCGACCTCATGGACTGTAGCCCACCAGGCTCCTCAGTACATGGGATTCTCCAGGCAAGAATACTGGAATGGGTTGTCATGCCCTCTTCCAGGGATTGAACCCGGGTCTCCAGCATTGGCAGGTGGGTTCTTTACCTGAGAAACTCATTTGTCCTCAAAGACTGGGTATTAAAGAAACGAAACCTCTATGGACCAACAGAAGAGAGCACTTCTTAACTAAGAACACTCACACTACTACTAAGTCGCTTCAGTCGTGTCCGACTCTGTGCGACCCCACGGACTGCAGCCTATCAGGCTTCTCCGTCCATGGGATTTTCCGGGCAACAGTACTGGAGTGGGGTGCCATTGCCTTCTCCAAGAACACTCATAGGCCACTTAAATCTCCTCTTCCCACAGGGAAACAACTGTTATTAACAGTTTGGTAAAAATCTAAAATTCTCACAAAGGACCCAGAATCTGATGTGAAGCAGAAGAAAGCTGTGACACAGCCCCCTAATAAGAGTTAAACATCATCAAAAGCAATGCCAGGTAAGAAATAACATCCAAATCAAAGCTCAAAGACTCAGCACGAAAGTGAACAACAAAATCAGAGAGATGAGCAGGAAGGTTTGATTAATTTCAAGAAAAAATGGAGGAACAGCATGATATCACATCAGAAATGAACACTAATTACAAATATCTAAAGGAGACGAGGATCACCTAAAAATATATCACAAGGGGCATTGAGAAGAGGTATGGAAATAGAAACACGAAAAAAAAAATAAACAGGAAAACAATATTAAAGATAAAGTAATAGTTATAGATATGAAAAAAATATACCTTGAAAATATTCCTTGAAAAAGGCAAAAACCCAGTGAACTAAAATCATAGTCCAAAAAGACTCTTTTGGAAATAAAAGACCTGAATATACATATATAACTGAATTTATTTGCTGTATACCTGAAACTAACACAATATTGTAATTCAATTAAATTTCAATTAAAGATTAATTTTAAAAGACCTGAATACAAATGTTAAAGGGTCCTGTAGTGGATTTGGGTAAATAGACCTAAAACAATTAATTTATAACCTAAAAAAACAGCTATTAAACTTTTAGGATGAAGAAAAGTTTTTCTTCTAGGTCTTTGGGTCAAAAGATTAAGTCACTTTTTGATAAGTTGGAAAAATATTGGTTTGGCAAAAAAATTCATTTGGATTTTTTCATAACGTTTTACAGAAAAACCCAGCAGAACATTTTGGCCAACCCAATGTTTAAAAAGAGTAAATACACTTGAGAGTCCCTTGGACAGCAATAAGATCAAATCAGTCAATCCTAAAGGAAATCAACCCTTAATATTCATTGGAAGGAACAATGCTGAAGCTGAAGCTCCAATACTTTGGTCACCTGATGCAAAGAGCTGACTCATTGGAAAAGACCCTGCTGCTGGGAAAGATTGAGGGCAGAAGGAGAAGGGGACGACAGAGAATGAGATGGTTTGATGGCATCACCGACTCAATGGACATGAGTTTGCGCAAGCTCCAGGAGATAGTGAAGAACAGGGAAGCCTGGCGTGATGCAGTCCATGGGGTCACACGACTGAGTGACTGAACAAGGAGCAACAAATACACATACAAGAGTTTCAGAATCTCTCCCAACTCCAAACAAAGAACTGGACAATGGTTTGCAGGAACAGAACACATTGCCCAATTAAAAACAAAATCAATCCTGAAACCTGAAAAGGAAATAACTTTGATGCTGATTTTATGCTGTAACTAAGCTAATCAGGGTCTTGAGTTTCTTGTTCTTCTTTGAAATCTTGCCTTAGGCAAGCTATATAACCCTCCTGAACCTCAGTTTTCATATTTTTAAAATAAGAGTGATGACACCTTAAAAGATGGGTGTGAAAATTAAATGCAGTTATACATTAGAAATGTCTGGCACATCATACATGTTGGCAAAAGTGAAATGTTAAAGCATTTAATAAACTTCCATACAGAGCTAGTTTCTTAGCATCCTTATTTAGAAGAGTGTAGCCCATTTTAAAGGGCTTCCCAGACGGTGCTAGTGGTAAAGAACCTCCCTACCAATGCAGGAGACATAAGAGATGCAAGTTCGATTCCTGGGTTGGGAAGATCCCCTGGATGAGGGCATGGCAACCCACTCCAGTATTCTTGCCTGGAGAATCCCATGGACAGAGGATCCTGGAGGGCTATAGTCCATAGGGTCGTGAAGAGTCAGACAAGACTGAAGTGACTTAGCACACAGCACAGCCCATTTTAACAGTTCCCAAGTGGCTCATTGGTAAAGAATCTGCCTGCCAAAGCAGGAGACCTGGTTTGATCCTGGGTTGGGAGATCCCATAGTGAAGGAAATGGCAACCCACTCCAGTATTTTTGCCTGGGAAATCCGATGGATAGAGGAGCCTGACAGGCTAAAAGTCAGACATGACTTGGTGACTAAACAACAAGCCCATTTTAAAATGCAGTCATCAGCATCTTTTCCTGTAATAATTTTTGGTCACAGCTCTTCACATTAAAAACAACAACAACATTGAGTCTCATATAGTGAATGACTTTCAGAGTTATTTTGTTGATTATCATAAAGATTCCTACAGTAAGAAACCATACATGAAAATATTTTATTTCCCATTTATAATGCTTTTATCAATAAACCATTTCCTGCTCTTATTAATCTCTACTGTAGACTTGTTGCAAGTTTAAAATGTAATTTCTGTTGACCACATTTTTTCCCTAAAGAACTTTAATGGATTCCCAAAATATCACAATACCTGACATGAGCCTGACATCTTACCAATCAAACGCTCAGAAAAATAGAATTTTCTAGACTAGCTTTATAATATCATTTGAAATTTATATTTGTCAAGAATGTTTTTTTTTGATGCAATGGCTTCACATATGGATTTTCAACTGCTTTCTCCCAAAATGGGGTCATGCCTTTTATCTCAAAAAAAGATATAAAATGAGTTTCCTTTCATGGACTTCGTTTGTTTCCTCAGGAGCATTTTCTATCAGTATTTTTTTCATACATAATTTATAGCATGGGGAATTTCTTTCTAACGGGCTTTGGAAGCACCTAGAAAATTACCTCAACCTTTTTGACATGTGTGTCTTCGGCAAATAGGAGAAGGAATATGAATTCAGGCATTTCTCTGTTGGCAGGTAAACATGGTACAACTATTTGTTTTGAAAGGATAAATTAAACAAGCCCCAGGAGAACTCGAAGTGTAGTTTAGTTTCTTCTACCAACCATCTGTTGTATTTATTTCCAGAAAAAAAAGAGGCGAGGCAGTGAAATGGGGTTGTTAAATAGAATTCTAGGACTTCCCTGGCAGCCCAGTGGCTAAGACTTCACCTTCCACTGCAGCAGGTTAGGGTTCGATTCCTGGTTGGGGAACTAAGATCCCACGTGCTTCATAGCCAAAAAACCAAAACATAAAACAGAAGCAATATTATAACAAATTCAATAAATGCTTTAAAAACGGTTCACACACAAAAAAAGGATATCATAGGCCACCATTAGAACATCACTATAAAAATCTCAGACCTCTCCTTTGTAGCCATGATAGTCATGGGTATGGTGAGAAGTTGGTGCAAAATAAAAGCCACTCAGAGCTTTCATGTTTGTTTGTTTGTTTAGATTGTGTTCCTCAGAAAGAAGGCTGAAAGGAGATTGGTGTGTAAGAGGTTTTAGGGGCTGTTCTTGGGATAAACACGTGTGGAAGGAAAGAGCAGGATCAAGCAGAGGGAAGAGCCCAGCTGTGATGCAGTCACTTCTGCAGTCCTGAAGATGGATGACCCAACCAAACTGTCCCAAGGTCGGTGAGAGTGCCCACTCTTCAACCCTCCATCACTGGGGCCAGCTGTCCTGGAACAGTGATCTGAGGTGAGGAAGCCCCCAGCGGTTGTGCTAATCCCTAAGGGTGCTGATATCTGAGGATGGGCTCCCACCACCTGAGTAGGAGGTCCCAGTTCAATCTGGGTAATGCACTGGAAAGCCCACCCAAATGCTAGAAAGAAGGGAAATTAATGCTGAGAAATACAGAGTCATGGTGGTTTAGTTGCTAAGTTGTGTCCAACTCTTGTGACCCCATGGACTGTAGCCTGCCAGGCTTCTGTGTCTGTGGGATTTCCCAGGCATGCATACTGGAGTGAGTTGCTATTCCCTTCTCCAGGGCATCTTCCTGACTCAGGGATCGAACCTAGGTCTCCTACATTGCAGGCAGTATCTTGCACTGCAAGCAGATTCTTTACTGAGCCATCAGGGAAGGCAGAGTCATGTGAGATCATCAAAAAGGCTTTCAACCTAATTCAGCACAATTTTAACTGCTGTTCTCTGCATTGTGCTAGGGATTTGGGTTACATCAAAATAACTCAGTCTTGTTCCTGTCCTTAGGTAACCAATGACTTCTGGAAGGTTGAGAGCAGAGTCAGTCACTACACTGCAAAGTGGATCAGGCTAAGTGGCACTCAAAAGGTAACATGATACCAGAAAGTTCCAGAGAGGAAGTGGATAAGTAGTGTAGGAGCAGTTGACTTTGGGATGTGGGCGCCATTGGAGATGGACCTCAGAGAGAGTGAGACATGGAATATGTCCTTCCATCTCAGTAAACAAGGCTGTCACAGTCATCCGAAACTGCAGCCCTCCAATGTAAGCCAGTGAGCCCTGAGGGAACTCAGGAAGGAGAAGAATACCTGTGATCTAGTAGTCATCAGGCTGGGCCACTCCTCACAGTGAGCCCTGAGAAATGTAAGCTCAAGATGTGAAAACATAGGATATGATCCCAAATAGCTGGGATATCAAAGGAGTGATTTCAGGGAGTCCAGACCCTTGAATCTTCCTGGGCAAAGAAATGCACTAAATTCTTTAACTTGGGATATCGTTGTTTATTCAACAATCATCTTTTGATGTTAGGACTACCTGCCCTTTGTTACAAAATTCTATATAACCTGGTTTCCCCCACCCTCATCTCAGAGCAGTTCTTTCAGGGTTTCTTGAGATGTTGCCCTCAGGCTAAGTGCTAAAAATTCCCACAGAATAAAATACAACTCTCAACTTTTAGATTGTGAATTTTGTTTTTTTAATGTCAACAAGTGAAATGCATTGGAACAAAGGATGAAAGCCTTTCCGGCAGAGGGTTAAGGCTGTATTACCAGTAAGCTCTTGGTAATTGATCATTGATGATGACCTACGAAACCTTGACAAGATTGTCACTACACGCTCTTAGTGTAGAATTAATGCCATATCTTTGAGGTAAAGAGGAAGTTCTCTGTTCTTAGAAGTCTATCACTAGTAGAATTCTGGAAAAAAATATCTGCCTCCATACCAAATATTATATGTCTGAGTCCATCTCTTCTTCATTTTTCATGAAGGAAAAAACACTGTCCAACGTGTTCAACATAGCACAAGCTTCTGAAGAGTTTAGATTTACTAAAATATGAGTAAATAAAAATATAATGTGTACGGAGATCTATCCCCATGTGGCAGGTGCCTGCATCTGCATTAGAATCACAGTAAGAAAAGGATCTCTCTAACTCCCCTTCTGAGCTGAGCCTCAGGCAATAGCCAGAAGGCAGGTACTTCCCCTGATACTTCAATGCTCAGAAAAGAAAACTCGCAGTTGCCTCCACCTTTCCTCCCATCTGCCCACTCCAGCCTCTGTTGTGCAAGCAAATCACACCTTTTGATCTCAGGTCTGCAGGACAATTGTTCTCAGGCTGAAGCTCTCCACGCAGGCACTTATACTCCCTGGCCTCCTATTGTGATGATTTCTGTGCTGTTCTACAGTTATTTCTTTGGTACATGGTTGTCTTTCCAATTCTAAGTTCCTTCCTGGCCCAAATGCCTCTTTGAATCTCCCCTGGCACATGCAGAGCCATGCATGCCTTACGAGGTCTGGAAGAAATGTCTGCTGGTTTTGATTGACTGGGCACCTCTTGCAAATAGTGTCACCAGGCATGCCCATCAGTAAGCACAATACATTGGCACATTTAAGATGCCAGGGTACAATTAAGACGAAGACTCGTGTCACTATACCCTACACACTTGGTGGTCACTGCCACTTTTCAGAGACCACACTCTGCTCAGAGTTTAAGACCATCCTGAAAATGCTTGGGAAAGATGCTTTGACTGTGACACTGCCCTTAGGAAAGTAAGAGGGTTTTTGTAGGAGCAAATGTATGTTCTAAAGAGGACTTTTTCAAGTTGTGCTTATGGTTATAACAACTTTTCCCAGTGTCTCTGAAAATTTTTAGGAAACTCTAAAGTGTTCACCGAGTCAGTGGATATGAATTTGAGCAAACTCCAGGAGATAGTGAAAGATAAGGGAGCCTGGCTTCTACAGTCCCTGGGGTCGCAAAGAGTCGGACACAATGTAGCCACTGAACAACAACAAAGTACTTACCAGTTGACTGTGGATTTGATTTACTCTTGGGAAATTGAGCTTCTCTGTAGCTCAAATGGTAAAGAACCAGCATTCGATCCCTGGGTTGGGAAGTTCCTCTGGAGAAGGGAATGGCAATCCACTCCAGTATTCTTGCCTGGAGAATCCCATAGAGAGAGAATCCCATAGACAATTTGAGGGTTTGCAAAGAGTCGAACACGACTGAGTGACTAACACACACAAGTGAGGAAGAGCTAAGTTCTTTAATGCAGGCATAGAAGAGAACATCCTTAGGGCACATTTGAGTTATGCTTTTCAGAAAAGTTGCTTTAGACCTACACCTGAGAATGTAGGTTGAGGTTGCATCTGGTGCATTCCGGTGGCCTGCCTGCAGGAAGAGAACTAGACTCCAATGTACATACTGTGTGCCAGCCTCATATTTGGTTTCTCCATCTCTTTCATATTTCCAATTTACTCATCAACTTATTTATCAGCTACCTTGGAATTATTTCTGATGAAGTTAGAGAAAGAAGAAAAAATTGGAAGGAGAGAAGGAATACAAGGCGACCCAGGGTGAGCCAGGTTATGGCTAACTAGCTTTCCCACAATCAAAGCAATGACCTTAGATTTTATCATCTTCTTTCCAGATAAACACAACTTCCAAAATAAGGGTTTAAACTGGGGAGAAAGAGCAGACCTTTGCCACCACTGTAGCCATTGGGATCATTTTTGTCACGTGTGCTAAGTCACTTCAGTCGTGTATTACTCTTTGTGACCCCATGGGCTGTAGCCCACCAGATTCCTCCTCTGCCCATGGGATTCTCCAGGTAGGAATACTGGAGCAGGTTGACATGTCCTCCTCCAAGGGATCTTCCCCACCCAGGGATCAAACTGGCGTCTCTTACGTCTCCTGTATTAGCATCCAGGCTTTTCACCATTAACGCCACCTGGGAAGCCCTCATTTTTGTCATATCTGATAAGAAAACAGAAACAAATCCACTAAGTACCTGTTTCATAGCTGCTCATGTACAGTTTAAGAAAGAAGGGAGGAAAGACAAGAGATAAGAAAAGAGAAAAGTCAAAAAACAGAAAATAGAAAGATGGCCTCTGTGCGCCCAGTGGATTTTTCTTAGAGGAGGGTGTTGGAACTAGATGTAGGTGTGTGTGTGGGTGTGTGTGTGTATGTGTGCAAGAGAGAGAGACTGTGTCTGTTTCAAACCCTGAGACCCTCTTCATTCCAGCATTCATCCAAGAATGTGGAGCCACTTTACCTCTATCAAGCTTTACTGCCTGAGTTGAATTTGCTAAAAGAAGCCTGTTGTTTCCCACAGGACTATCGGGACTTAATAAGCACTGAGAACCATCGGTATCCATGAAGTCAAAGCATTCATTCATAACTTAAAGTAGATTTAATTATTTTTTCTGTGTGGAGACCAATACAGGAGCATTTGAAATTGTGCATGCTAAGTCATTTCAGTCATGTCCAACTCTTTGTGACCCCACAGCTGTAGCCTGCCAGGCTCCTCTGTCCATGGGATTTTCCAGGCAAAGATACTGGAGTGGGTTGCCATTTCCTCCTCCAGGGGATCTTGCTGACCCAGGGATGGAACTTGAATCTCTTATGTTTCCTGTTTTGGCAGGAATTCTTTACCACTAGCGCCACCTGGGAAGCCCCTTAGGTGAAACTGTATTCCTCTAAAAATGCTTTGTCTTTTCTCTGACATCTATCTCTGGAACATTACCCACCTGGGAGAGTCTGTTCTTAGTCTGGTCTTCTTGGGCTATAAAGATTATGCGGAAACTTCAATCACAATGCAGACAAGCCCGTGGATATAAATTCTCTTCCCAGCTTTCTCTATCTCCACCTTAACCCTGAGCAAGACTGTGAATAATTCTTTTCTTCACCTTTTGCCTATAGGCTGAGTTTTGTTTTGTTTTTTCTATTTTATTCGTTCTCAGTGTATGTAGCCTTCACAGGGGTCAGCAAAGGGTTGACTACCACCTCTTTGAGGTAGCTCTTGTGTGACCAGTACATAAACGCCTCAGATCACGAGGACTGCAAAAGCTGAAGGAGTCACTGCCCATCTGTTGTTCTGATTTTTATTTTCCTTTTCCTCTGGCTTATGAGGATTCCCCTTACTTTTCCTAGAGATGAGTTGGGATTTAAAGATTTTTTTTATTCACTTGCATTTCTAAGCACCAAAGGACCAAAGGATTTTAAAATAATCAAGTCCATCATATTTTTGGAAATCTTCCAATGGTACTGTTACAAATTTTTTTTATATCAATGGGTCAGTAAGATGTGACTAGAGTTGAGACTGCCTCCACTTGGATGGTCATTTTGGTGGAAATTTTGCTTCTGAATCAGGAATGAAACATTCTAGAGGCTATGACTTTCTTACCTCTAAAAAGACCATGTTTATAAATTGAGTTCCTGACATTCCTGGAAAATATGCTGGCTTCTTTTCAATATTTCTAGATAATGCCATCATATAAACTTCAGAGATCATCTTACCAAGCCACCATGAGTCAGACTTACACTCTGCTCACTCAGTCCTGTCCGACTCTTTGCGACCCCATGCTCCTCTGTCCATGGGATTTCCCAGGCAAGAATACTGGAGTGGGTTACCATTTTCTACTCCATTTTCTACTTCCCTACCAGTGATCAAACCTGAGTCTCTTACATCTCCTATTTGCAGATGGGTTATTTGCCACTATTGCTACCTGGGAAGCCCCGGACTTACCCTACCTTTTGCATATATTATTCAAATGCTTTAACAAATAAGAAAATGTGCTTGATTTTTAGCCAATCATTTATTACTTAACTAAATTCACTTCAAATATAACCAAAATGTATAGTGCTAAAGAAATGTGGGGATTATGTGATAAAGTATGAGAGAAAGTTGTCTCCATTTGGTGACAGGTAGAATGAGGCTCTGAGATGTTCCCAGGATTCCAAGTATCTGAATGCTGATGAAAGAGCCAAATCATTAAACTATGTGGATGGGTTAGCAGCCTGCTTCACTCTGTGCTTCCAACGTACATTATTTTGACTTCAGATTTTAGCCTTGGTCTGTGGCAAAGAAACCAATTAACTGTTTTTGTTTATAACAACTGTAAGTCAAGCAATGGCTTTATTTATGTGTCACTCCTTTGTTTCCTTATTGATGACACAATGGTGTGGTTCAAATTCAGAAAAGCATTATGGGAAGAACATGGCCAGGTCAATAATCAGTTGCAACAGCCTTAGAATTCATTGCTTTATATACAAAGGGGGAAAAAAAGCTTTGGAATTATACAGGTAAGTGGCATATAAAGTGAATTTCTGTTAGCCTTTTCTATTCACTTTTGTTGAAGTCAGACTTAATGAAAAAGCCATCCCCTTTCATTTTAAAATTCAAATACTTGAAATTTATCACCTAAGATAAAATACCATGAGGAGCAATTCTAGAACATTTTAAAGGCTGAATTTCCAGATGGTTGAAATAGTTGTCTACCCATGTCTTGGCTTAAAAAATAGTAATTCTTCTCAATATTCTCACATGGAGCCTGGACCAGGCTCAGTAATTATGAGATTCTTCTCATATATCTTTATTTTCTGATTGCTTTAAACCAGAAAGTAATACTCTTTCTCCAACCTAGCCTTAGCAGTTGTATTCTTGCATAAATGAACATGTCATAATAGATCATCAAATAATGTCATTTAAATGTTTCATATTGATTTTTTTGTCAGCAAGTTCTATCAGATTGTACTTGAATGAACCAATCTTCTGAATTGTTTTTAATGAAGTGAGCACATAGATTAAACTCTGATAATCTCACAGACCCACTCAGTGTATGGAAATCAATACAATTCATATTTGCTCAGAGCACTGTGACTAGACTTCTTTGGCCAATCATTTTTTCTAAGGCGACCTGCACAACTTAGAACGGCCTCCCACATGATTAAGCCATTTAATGCTGAACTACTATTTATCCTTGGCTACCACACACTAGGGTGTATCTTAAATCCCTATAAGGATCCTTCAAGAGAGCTATTATTCAATTTACAGGTGAGCAAACTGAAGTAAGAGGTTAATGACCACACAATGATTAAATGTCAGAGCTGTGACTTACTTCCAGAGCTATTTGACTCCAAGAACCATTGTGTTTTGGTATCCTGCCTGCACTTGGTCTTAGGATGAACCAAGGCAATAACAAAATGACACTCACCTTTGGTTTATGAATATTGAATCTCAGTTGTGTCTTTGTGAAGGCATCCGAAATAGCAGAGTAAGAGCTGCCTGTTGAAAATCCAGTGTTTCCTTAGAGCAGACACTGGAAGAGGCGAGGACTCTGGTTTTTGACATCATGCCCAGGGAACCTCTGCTGTGTGTGTTGCATGGTGTGGATGTGGCTTCCCCAACTTCTCCATCGGCTAGAGGATCAGCTGAGTTCAACATTTTGTGAGCAGGCGCCTTCTAAATAACCTGCATGCATGTTAGTCCAGACACACAGAAACAAGTGTAGCTTGCTCCCCATCCTTGAAGTGTTGGTCTCTCAGTTGTGTCTTACTCTTTGTGATCCCATGGACTATGGCCAGCCAGGCTCCTCTGTCCATGGGATTCTCCAGGCAAGAATACTGGAGTGGATTGCCATTCCCTTCTCCAGGGAATCTTCCTGACCCAGGGATCTAACCTGGGTCTCCCACACAGCAGATAGACTCTCTACCATCTGAGCCACTAGAGAAACCCTTGAAGGCTGACAGTTTAATCTCATCTATTTCTATTGTCCTTTCCACTCCAACCAAAGGAAGTTAAGAAACCCATTACTTACGCTTTCTTCTGCTATAATTGGAGAGAGGTAGGCTACATATCAGAGAAGGCAATGGCACCCCACTCCAGTACTCTTGCCTGGAAAATCCCATGGATGGAGGAGCCTGATGGGCCGCAGTCCATGGGGTCGCTCAGAGTCAGACATGACTGAGCGACTGCACTTTCACTTTTCACTTTCATGCATTGGAGAAGGAAATGGCAATCCACTCCAGTGTTCTTGCCTGGAGAATCCCAGGGACAGGGGAGCCTGGTGGGCTGTTGTCTATGGGGTCGCACAGAGTTAGACACGACTGAAGCAACTTAGCAGCAGCAGCAGCAGCAGGCTACATAGCCTGGCCTTCCACTAATGGGCTGTTGGTCTGACTCACAGCCTCCAGGTGAGGTGGTCATGGAGCAAGGGCTCCTTCTTGTGTTTCACAAACATCTCCCACCTTCACTTTATGGATCTGGACATACAACTTTTTGCTGAGAGTCTGGGTTGCTCTTTGCTGCCTAAAGCAGAGGGCTTGCCCTTTGTCTTTAAGGGTCTCCATTGTCTAAGTTACTAAGTTACTGAAGAGCCACTTTAATAAACTACCAATTTGTCACAGGTGATGCCAATGTGAGGTCAATTTTTCTTTTAAGATTTTTTTTTTATTGAAGGATAGTTGATATGCAATGTACCAATCTGCTTCACAGCACAGTGACTCAGTTATACATATGTATACAAATATAAAAAAAAGAAAAAAATTTATGTTTGCTTCCATTATGATTTATCACAGGGTATTGACCATAGTTCCCTGTGCTATACATTAGAACTTTGTTTTTTATCCATCCTGTATTTAATGGCTTGCATCTGCCAACCTCCAACCCCCAGACCATCCATCTCCCTCCCCCTTCCTCCTTTGATAATCACATGTCTGTGGTCTGTCTGGGAGTCTGTTTCTACAAGACAGAAACAGACACATAGATATAGTGAGGTCAATTTTTTTAACATCTCTATTTCAGCCTATATTGGAGCATATTATAACACCTTTCCAAATTCCCTTCCGTTATTTTTGGCAACTGTCTCTATGCTATCATCCCTTTCCAGCATTTTTATTTTGCAGATGACTGTGCACAAAAAATGAAAATGGAATGAGAAACTTCATCTTGTATTTCAAGAAAATTGAAACTATTAACACCAGTTGACACTGTTAAAGCTCAAAATTAATGAGCTTTTGATAGAGAAACTCAGACCCATTCAATGGATCTTTTAAATACCCATGGTGTGTGAGTGACACTTTAACCTAGACACTTGACCTATGCTATCTGGTAATTCTCTCTTGTTCCTGCTAGAACCATCAGATCGATGAAGAACCAGATAAGAGGTTAGCTAACTTGCCCCTTATCACCCTGTAAGTGACATTCCAAGCAGGACTGTGAACCCAGGGCTCTGACTCCAGTGTCCCTTTACAGCTCCATGAAACTCACTTTCCAATAGTTGAGTGTATACTTGGCAACCACTGCCCATTCTTTGAAGCATTTAGAACCCAAGGAGGGGCTTCCCAGGTGGCACACTGGTAAAGAATACACCTACCAATGCACGGAATGTAGAGAGGCAAGTTCAATCCCCGGGTTGGGAAGATCCCCTAGAGGAGGAAATGGTAATCCACTCCAGTACTCTTGCCTGGGTAATCCCATGGACAAAGGAACCTGGTGGGCTACAGTCCATAGGGCTGCAAAGAGTTGGACACGTCTGAACGACTGAGTACATGTTCATACAGAATCCAAGAAGAGGGATCATGTGTCTACATCATGCTAAATTCGAAGTGATCTTTGAAATGGTTTATTATGTGCTACCTAAAAGAAATTTGAAATATATATATACCACTATTCTTAGGTTGACATTTTAAACTCTTCATCATGAATTAAATAACTCTGGAAGTGCAATTTCTTGTGTATTATAAATATTGATGACTTTAATGAAAATTTCCCAGTATTGCTTAAATGCATGCATTGGTTTTAATTACCATAGTAATTTGATACCAACTACCATCTATTTAAAGCATACATTTGTAAGTTCTTCAACAGTTTAAAAATTTGCATTACTTTTCCTCTTTGAAGTTACGATAGCATTCTATATATCCCACAGAAACTATATCCTCATATATTTCTGTGCTAGAAAGTCTTTTATTGGTCACCCTGTCATTCTTTTACATTAAAAACTCACATAAGCACATTTTTATTATAGGGATGCCACACAATTTTTGAACTCCTTCTGGATTATATGCCAAATAAATCCTACTGTGATCAACAACTGTTCAAGTGATTCTTTTAGTTGGTGGGGCAATTGGTCGTTTGGTCCCTGAGTCATGTCCAACTCTTTGCAACCCCATGGACTGTATCCCGCCAGGCTCCCCTGTCCATGGTATTCTCCAGGCAAGAATACTGGAGTGGATTGCTATTTCCTTCTCCGGGGGATCTTCCAAACCCAGGGATCAAACCCATGTCTCCTGCATTGCAGGTGAGATCTTCACTGAGTGAGCCACCAGTGAGGCCTTCGTTGAGGCAATTACATCTTCCTACTAGTGGTGAAAAAAACCTGTGTGCCAATGTAGGAGACACGGGTTCGATCCCTGGGTTGGAAAGATCCCCTGGAGGAGGGCATGGCAACCCACTCCAGTACACTTGCCTGGAGAATCCCATGGACAGAGGAACCTGGAGGGCTATAGTCCATAGGGTGGCAAACAGCTGGATTCAACCAAAATGGCTTAGCACAAGTCCTCTCAACCGATTACTCAGCTAATTTCTTCTTTTATTTACTGAAAGAAAATAAGTGGAAACCACCTCACACAAGGAGGACTTTCTACCAGTCATGAGCAGTCCACTTCCCTGGCCTCTGGGATCTTCACTCTCATCCCCCATTCTTTAGTGGGCAGTATCTGAAATCTGAACATTCCAGGAAGGATTACTATAGCTAATTTTTAAAGTCAAGCTTTTCTTTTTTCAGAAATACGTGTAAATTAGAAGAAGGCATTGTTAGAATTCAGGCATTTAATTAAAGGTTCTATGGTCCTAACGTTTTTTGGACTGACCTTTGTACCCCAGAGGATTTCATACCCCAAGGGCAATGAACCATCTTAAATGCAAGCTGACAGGATGTCTTTCTGTTGTAAATGGCAAAGAGTGGGGAGGCACAAAACAAAGTGGAGAATATAGTGGGATCCCTACTTGACTGCAGGCAGATAAACTTTCGGAAGCAGAACCAATGAAAGATGAAATGATATAATAGTGAAAGTGAAGTCGCTCAGTCGTGTCCGACTCTTTGCGACCCCATGGACTGTAGCTTACCAGGCTTCTCCGACCATGGGATTCTCCAGGCAAGAATACTGGAGTGGGTTACCATTTCCTTCTCCGGGGGATCTCCCCGACCCAGGGATCAAAGCCAGGTCTCCCACATTGGAGGCAGACACTTTAACCTCTGAACCACCAGGGAAGCCCATATAATAGTAATTGACTGTTTACTCATAAAACCCTTGAACAGTGTTTGTGTACCCCCAAGAGTAAATGTAAGTGTAAAGAGTAAATAGGGCTTTCCTGGCAGCTCAGTGGTAAAGAATCTGCCTGCTAATGTAGGAGACACAGGAGACGAAGTTTTGATCCCTGGATCAGAAAAGATTTCCTGGAGATGGAAATGGCCACCCACTCCAGTATTCTTGCTGGGAAAATTTCTTGGACAGAGGAGCCTGGTGGGCTATAGTCTCTGGGGTTGCAAAGAGTCGGACATGACTAAATGACTGAGCATGCATACACGCTAGAGTAAAAGGTACCTCATGTTGCCCTAGGGTACAAGATAAGGCCGTTTAAATGCAGTTTATCAGAGGAGAACATTTGTGGAAGTTAAGGACTTTTGAAACTGAGGACAGGCATTGCAATTTCCAGAAATCCTGAAATGGCTTACATTGGAATGTGAAAGATTCTCCCTAACCGGCCAACATGTCTCAGTGCTTGTGCTTACTAGAAAATAAGGTGAAAATCCACAGCCTACAGTATGCTGTGAGAAGCCCTTCTTTACGCATGCTTTAATTTTATTTGAACATCACAAAAGCAAACAGCTGAGATTTGTTAAAGTCAACCACCTAGCTATGAGACTTTTCCTTTGAGGATGCTATGGTGAGAGGAAAATTGTTACTGATCTCTAAAGATCAACCTATCACAATTCCTTTGTGCATATTTATCTATCAAATTTCTCTTTGATTGTGTACTCAGAGACACCCTGAAAATCTTCATCGGCATAAGGAAAGAAAAAGATGAGCTCTTACACCATCCTTGATTCCCTAACTTCTCCTGTCTCACCTAAGAGCTTGGGTTTACAAGTATGCTTTGTGGAGATGTATAAGAATAAAGTCATATTTGTGTGGTATTACCAGGCTTTTCTATCTTCCATATGATAAAGAATGCTGGAAAAATTCATTTTTTCCCAACTGACACATTTTTTCCAATAGATGCTAAAGTGTTTACTTTACTAAATAAACATAAAAATACTTGACTGGAGACTTCCCTGGCTATCCAGTGGTGAAGATTCTGCTTCCATTGCAAGAGACATGGAATCAATCCCTGGTCAGGGAACTGAGATCCCACAGGCTGCATGACAAGGCCAAGAAGTAAAAAAACAAAGCAAAACAACAACAAAACTTGGTGAAAGAGTCACATAGCCTCAAAATAATTCTTCTCACTAGACTGAAATTGCATTAAAATTCTCTAATTTCTGTATTATGTCAGAACCTAAGCCACTAAAGTTCAGGACCTGTATGTTTAAGGAAATGGAGAAAGGAAATGTGTAAGGGCAGTGTTTATTTTCAATTCCTGTGGTGTGCTATGTAAAAACATGAACTTTGATTTATTTTTGCTTTGTTATAATCTGGAGATGATCATATATCCTCTTTTCATAGGATACAAATGGTTATTCAAGGTCATTACTTAACGCAGTAAGAGAAAATAGGAAGAGCACATAGGAACAGTCCTGGGACTATTGCTACACAGAATTCCTCACCAAAAAGTTTTACCATTTTTCAGTGGATTATGAAATTCTACAGAAGCTATGGAAAGCAATTTCAGAACACAACAGGAGATCTAAATAAATTCACTCTTTTATTACAGTTAGTGGGAGCCCTGTCTCCACTGAGGGGCAGATGGTGGCTGACTGTCTGGGCTGATTAAGTTCTGCCATGGTTTTTCAGTGGGATGGAAAGTCAGGGTTCAGAAGATGTTTCCTCTGGCAAATCTCATTTCCAGACTTTCTAATTTCCTAATGTTCTCTTAAATTAAAAAAAAAAAGAAAGAAAGTGTTGCTTTGGTTGTGTTTTCACTCTCAGCAATAACTTCATTTAGGGCTGTGTACCAAGCCAGTAAGCACTCACTGAGATTCGAGTGATGCTTCCAAAAGTGCATGACAGAAATTGTATTTATTCTCTTTCCAGAAGCCACTCTAAGGAGTGACACTCATCTTCAGAGCATACAGTGTTTAGGCATAAAAAGTACCAAAGCCTCAGTGTTACTCTAAAAAGTTATGTGTGCATGTGTGTGTGTGTGTGTGTGTGTGTGTGTGTGTGTGTTAGTCTCTCAGTCGTGTCTGACTTTTTGTGACCTTATGGACTATAGCTGTCAGGCTCCTCTGTTCATTCAATTCTCCAGGCAAGAATACTGGAGAGGGTGGCCATTCCCTTCTCCAGGGGATCTTCCCCACCCAGGGATTGAACTCAGGTCTCCCACATTGCAGGCAGATTCTTTACCATCTGAGCTAAATAGTTATACAAACCAGATAATGGCAAATGAGAGCAACTCCAACTAAAGCAATGTTTAATAATTCTATAACTGTGATACATGAGAGTTCATCTTCTCCAGAAATCAGCCAGAGAAATATTCACTTTTATGATCCCTGCTAGAGCCACGTAGTGCCGTGTCATACACCACGAAGCAGCTTTGCCTCAGCGCTCATCTTACATAATCCCCCTACATGTAAAGGAAAGATAATAATTTATACATACCCCATAATGATTCCTTGCTGAGAAAGTAATTGCCTTCATTTAAGAGTAGGTATCAAAGAATAATGATGAGATTGCTTTCAATTAAATGAATGCAAATACAGTAATGCCCCGATACACACACACACATAAATTCTGTAAGATAATAGTGTTTCTTGACAATCAGCATTTTCAGAGGCCACCTTTGTCCGCTCATGATAACTCTCCAAGTTGACCGCTCAATGTTAATTGCCTTTTTGTCCTAATTGTTTTTTTTTTTTAATCTAATACAATGACAGCTATCTTACATTTAGAAGTACAGTAACGTTTTCTTTATGTTATTGACAAGTGTTCTTACCTCTACTGTTTTCTATAAAAGGCTCTCTCACTGCCTTCCAGTCCATGACAGGCTTAAAATGAAACTCAATTGCCCAGCAAGTATGCAACTGCAAGCTTCCATAGAGTTTGAACAGGAGAAATTGTGCAGATGCTATGTTGGTTTTTGAAAGGGTACCTCTCAAGCTGGGCAGCTGCCACACATTTCAAAGGTTGTGACTCAGATAATAATTAGGTAGAGACAAGAAAGAAAATGTTTTTATGCAAACTTCTTGGTGGGCAGCAAAAGATGAAATTTTTGTGCCGTAGATCAATTTCTGTGAAACCCTGGGTCTCTTGTACTTGACTTTGCACATAACTTGAAGATGAGTGTGAAGAATTGCTAGAGGAACATTAACGTGGTGATAGCGCAGGATGATTTCAGCCTTGGGGATTGCAGGTTGTAATGTGGTGTTTAGTCTCTGAGTCATGTCTGACTCTTTAGTGACCCCATGGACTGTAGCCCACCAGGCTTCTCTGTCCATGGGATTTCCCAGGCAAGAGTACTGGAATGGGCTGTCATTTCCTTCTCCAGGGTATCTTCCTGACCCAGGGATTGAACCCGTGTCTCCTGTGTCTCCTGCCTTGGCAGGTGGATTCTTTACCATTGTGACACCTGGGACACCCATGGAGGTTGCAAGGCAGGTGATAAGTATTGAAATATCTCAGAACCAATTTCTGCAGAGGTTGTGACTCTAATGTAGTAATAGAATTGAGCACAAGCTACACAGGAAGAGACCCATCCCCATGGTTTATGTTCTTCACATAAATAAGTAGTGCTCTGCTATGAAGCCCTTCCACAGCTCCCAGATCATTCTTGTTTGGGGGGTGTGTGTGTGTGTGTGTGCGTCCACCACATTCTTGGGTGGAAGGATGAAGTGTTGTGGAATTGACTCTCTAGATCCTTTAGAAAAGGTTGAGTGATGCTGCGACAGGAGGTTTCAGACAGCTAACTGTCACAACCTTACCCTTGGTGTGGTGGGAAGGAGTACGGGGAAGTTGTGCTCATGGGCAAGGGATGTGGAGGCAGGCAGAAGAGAATGATGAGGCTGCTTACTGGAGACACACTGACTCCATCCTCAGTGTGACATTGCCTTCTTCCTGTTCGTGGTTACTGAATGGGCTCTTCCTTTGCTTTAACTTGGATAATGTCAAGAAGTAAAAGATTCACCTGTCTCAGTTTGCACGTGTGTTTTTAGTGACTGAGAAAGGAATATGACCTGCACATAATCAAGTAGGATTTTCATAGTTTGTCAAAATGGAAAGTCAGAACAAAATGTTATGTTCAAACTCAACACTCTCAGTCTTTTCTAAAGAATCAGGCTAATCTAATGTAGAACAGTAATGAGGATGTCAGGTTATTAACCAACACCCATCACTGCCCAGATGACAATGCATGGGAGAAAAGAGAGAAGCCCAGTTGTGCTCCTTCTGTGCTGTCAGCATGTGGGAGGCCCTCGTTAGCTGCTTCTGGAGCTTCACCATCGTCCACTTGGGAAAGACCACCCTTTCTCGTGAACAAGCAGCCAGGGGTTCCTTCCCCACCATCTGCTCCTCATTCAGCATCTGCTGGGCTTGTCCTTGGAGACTGTTGTGACATCTCTGATTTATAAGGCGTTTACATTTGCCTCTGGAGTTTGCTGTCAGTCAGGCTGATTTGTTTCCCTTTGCTTTGTTTGGTACTGAAGGGACTGAAGAAGATATAATTATCTTTATTTAATAAATTCTCTCTTTTTAAAAATGCAAGCACCACTTCAGTGGATACCATCTCAGAGGAGAGCAAACAGAAATAAAAATGATACATTTGTGTTTGTACATGCCTGCTTAGCCACCCAGTCATGTCTGAGTCTTTGAAACCCCATGGACTGTAGCCTTCCAGGCTTCTCTGTCCATGGGGGTACTCCAGGCAAGAATACTGGAGTAGGTTGCCATGCTCTCCTCCAGGGGATCTTTCCAACCCAGGGATCAAAGCCAGGTCTCCCTCATTGCAGGCAGATTCTTTACCAGTTGAGCCACCAGGGAAGCCCGTTTGTTTGTAAATCACGCATTTTTTTCCTGTGGCATGTGAAAACACATGCCATGGAGTTGCTTGTGCCATCAGCATGTGACTTGTGACTAAAATGTGGAGATCTTTTGGCTTCGATCTGTCTTGGGTACCTCCAGCATCCCACCCTAATTAGAGAAGATGAGGTTCCTGTAAATCCCCATGTGATTCCCGTAAATCACGCTCTGATTGGAGCTTTCCCCTGGGGTCACTTACATCAGTGCAGCCCATGAGATGACAGACTTTCCCCCTGTAAGCCCTCAGACTTGAGCTGTGACTGATTCAGAGTGAGAAAAGAGCTGAAGACAGATACTCACTTGTGATGGTCTTTTGTCAAGATCTTAAGGCAAGCTGAGCTCAGAAACTCACATGCCTTTTCACACTAAGAAAATGAACTTGGCAGAGATATAAGGCATCTGCCAATACAGGCAGACAGAACTGGCATTTTTAATGAATCGCAGTCTATGAATCAGTGGTCAGCTGTGGTCACTGGTCAGCTCCAAATAGCAAGATTCTAATTGTACAGCAGCTGGGGATGGAATGTCAAAGTTCTCTTCTGATTAAAGAATGCCCAGGTCTCTCGGGATGGAGTAGCCTTTGATGTTGCAATTAAGACATTATTTTGGTTCAGGTTAAAACAGATACAGTGAGCACAGCCCTGCAGTACCTCTGGGCAGGGCTGCATTTGTGTAGTTTATCACAAGGTTGAAGACTGAACCTCTAAATAAGCCTCAGCAAAGACAGATTACAGCACCAAGACATCAAAACTTATATTAACCTGATCAAAATCATCATGGATTAAACAGATAAGTGGTTTTAAAAAATTATGCCAAAATTTCCCAGCCTCCTAATGAATCGTGATTCTGTTTTTCCCGGCGGAGGTGATGGGCTGACTATATTCTAGCAGAAAGAATATGCCCTTGACTTAAGCGTGCCATAGCTTCAGTTGTGTGCCCCACAACATACTGAATCGTTCCCTGTCCTTGGCTCCTACCACAGTTTGAGTATCTCCAAGAGGAGTTATTGATCCAATACCTATGATTTTGTCATTGTTCAGTCGCTAAGTCGTGTCGGACTCATTGCAATCCCCAGACTGCAGCGCATCAGGCCTCCCTGTCCTTCACTATCCCCCAGAGTTTTGCTCGAATTCATGTGATTGAGTCGGTGATGCCATCCAACCATCTCATCGTCTGCCGCCCCCTTCTCCTCCTGCCCTCAGTCTTTCCCAGTATCAGGGTCTTTTCCAATAGTCTGCCCCCAAACACATGACATTTTCTTTACTTAACTAACTCCTTCAGGTCTCAGCTTAAAGGGTCACTTTCTCAGAGAGGGTTTCTCTACAGTAATTTTTAGAATTGAAAAACATGCCCTGGTTTATTGTTAAATGAATATCTGCCTTCCAAAACTCACCATGAGGGTGAGACTCTGGTCTCTTCTATTTTTTGCACAGATCATGTACCCAGCATGTGGTACAATACTTGCACTTATAAGATACTTAATAAAATTAGGTAAATGGATAAGTGAGCTGAACTAAAGAAGAGTTGAGATCCAGTCCTAACTTTGCTGTTCACTAGTTATATGAAATCAAGGCAAGGACTTGACAATTTGAAATTCCAACCCTTTCCTTTGTAAAATATAGATCATACATTTGTAAGGACTGTGTTGAGGATTTTTTTTTTTTTTAGCAAGTTCAAATATATGAAAGTGATACTTTAAAAATATGCCATCAGCTCCCAAAGCCACGTGGAGCTCTCAGTAGATGCCCGATAATTCTTGGTTGAATTAAATCAAATCTGGCTCATTTGGGTAGAGTGATTTCTATGCTTTCCAAAGAACTTAACTTTAACAGTGATTCATTTTGGAACATCAAGCACCTCTGGTGTTAATTTGTATTTAAGTCTTAAAAGACTTGGATGAACACAGTCAATGCTTTTATAGTCATTGGTGCTATCTCTATCTTGAGTTACTAAATCAACCTGAATCAGCTTTTAATTAATTTAAATGGTTAGAGGCACATGCCATGTTCCTTAAAGAATGATTTGATAGGATTTTATTTTACAACTGCATTTCTTCTCACAAAACTCCATGGTGAGCTGAATGTGACTTGAGTCTTCTCTTTACTGCTTCCCAGACATATTTGCTAGAAGTGTGAGTAAGCAAACAGCCCACTAATAAACCTCATCTTCTGAAAGGGCCACGCAGATACGATAGAAACTGTCAGAGAACAGAGAAACTAATTAAAACATATTAGAATCCTCCCTTTGACAGGCAATGAGCCATTTACTATTTTTAGTAAATACCCTCTAGAAATGGCTAACATAAGTCCAATTATTTACATGTCAGTGGTACACAATTACCGACACTTCACTTTCTGTTTCTCCATATTTATAACCTATGTTTATTGCCCAGGTCACATTTCCCTTACAAGGAAGAACACAGATGAAAAGAAGAGCAACCAGAGCTATTCTTCTGCAGAGTTTAAGGAGCTCTCCACCCTGTCATCTTCTACTGCACAATAGGCTCAATGGGTGGAAGCTCCATTCCTGTAAACAGTTCTCCCGATGGAGCCATGGTGTGTCTGCAGCCCAGGGCAGACTCTCTCAGGCTGGCTTTTTGAGAGCTCACCGTTTATAAAATAGAAAACCTCCAACTGAGAGGAATCAGGTTGACACTAGACAGAGCGCTTCTCCAGACTGCCCGAGGGGGAGAAGGCTCCCGTTTCCTGTTCAGAGAAAAAGTTTTAGAGATGATGTTGATAAGCAGCCTACTTCCTTCATTCCTTTTTCCTTGGAAGCCAAACCTCACATTTCTGATGACAGTTGCAAGGAAAACGTTTGGCTCAGACGAATGGGAATGTAGGCACTTATCCAAAATCCTGAACCAGAAGAAAGAGAAATATTGAAATACATTCATGGGACATATGTCATTGGCTCTTGTGTCCGGTTTGCAAAGGTAGCTGTCAGGTCACTGCAGGCGACGCTCTGGTAGCTGCTACATCTCTGTGTTAGAACACAGGGAACTCCTGAACCACAGTTGCTGTTGTTTCTTTCTTTCTTTCTTTCTTTTTTTTTATTTTAATGGAATATAGTTGTTCTGGGCTTCTCAGGTGGCGCTAGTGGTAAAGAACCTGCCTGCCAATGCAGGAGATGTAAGAGACCCAGGCTTGGTCCCCGGGTCGGGAAGATCCGCTGAAAAAGGGAATAGCAACCCATTCCAGTATTCTTTTCTGGGAAATCCCATGGACAGAGGAGCCTGGTGGGCCACAAAAGAGTCAGACACAATTAAAGTAACTTAGCAGATAGTTGTTTTACAATGTTCTGTTAGGTTCTGCTGCTGCTGCTGCTAAGTCGCTTCAGTCGTGTCCGACTCTGTGCGACCCCATAGACGGAAGCCCACCACGCTTCCCGTCCCTGGGATTCTCCAGGCAAGAACACTGGAGGGGGTTGCCATTTCCCTCTCCAATGCATGAAAGTGAAAAGTGATAGTGAAGCCATTCAGTCGTGTCCGACTCTTAGCGACTCCATGGACTGCAGCCTACCAGGCTCCTCCGTCCATGGGATTTTTCAGGCAAAAGTACTGGAGTGGGGTGCCATTGCCTTCTCCGTGTTAGGTTTTACTGTACAGTAAGGTGAATTAGCCATGGTGGTGATGGTGGTGTAGTCACTCAATCATGTACAACTCTTTGCAACCCCACGGACTGTAGCCCACCAGGTTCCTCTGTCCATGGAATTCTCCAGACAAGAATACTGGAGTGGGTTGCCATTTCCTTCTCCAAGGGATCTTCCCAACCAACGGATCAAATTCTCATCTCCTGCATTGTAGGTGGATTCTTTACCAACTGAGTCATTACATATACATATGTGTGTGTGTGTGTGTGTGTGTGTGTATCATCTTTTTTGGATTTCTTTCTCATTTAGGTCACCACAGTGCACTAAATGCTATACAGGAGGTTCTCATTGGTTATCTATGTTGTTGGTTCTTAATCTAAGAAGGAATAGAGCAAATGTGTGTGAAGAAAGACTACCTATTAATACAAAAGCAAGAGTAAGGGTCCAAGATTCATTTCAGTCTTTAAAGATGACAAGGCATTGCATTTCTGAATCACCCACAGCTGAGTGGCTTGGCTGACTTTGCCAAGGTCTTGGAAGAGCTCTCCTAGCATCTTGGAACTAACTGTCCCCCCCACCCCTACCTCCCAACTCCCCCATATCTGCCTTTTACAGAGAGATGAATGGAAAACCAGACAGCCTAGTGCTGTCCCTGAGGTCCCAGAGGAGGTCAGTGCCTATGTGTGCGTGCTAAGTCCCTTCAGTCACATCTGACTCTTTTCGACCCTATGGACTGTAGGCCAGCCATGGGGAAAACTGTGTCTTCCTAATAGAGGGAAATTTCCCATGAAATGGCACCATTCAATGCTTTCAGTGGAGTCAAGCACTTTCCTCAGTGCCTGCGTGCTATCGTGCATCCTGATGCTGACCATCCTGATTTAAGAAGAGGCTACACATTTTTAGCTAGCCTACATGTGCTCTGGAATAGCAAGCTGGCATTTAAATTTAACTCAGGTCCTTCTTCTGAAGTCTTATTACTTGAATTAATTTTGACTGTTGTGTAAATTGCTTTCTTTGGTGCTATCTTAAACTCAGTAGTTGGAAGAAATGTTTCCCACTCATTTAATTGGAAGCATCTACATATGTACCAACAAGAGATTGAATTTTACTGTACTGGAAAAGAATATGAAAAAGAATATATATATGTGTGTATATATATACACACACACACTATATATATATGTATAACTGAAACACTTTGCTATATAGCAGTGATTAAACAACATTCTCATTCAACTATACTTTAATAAAAAATTAAAAAACAAAAACTACCCTTAATAAAAATGCAACCTATAAATGTACAATTCATCCTCAAAAAAAAATAAAATTTCACTTAATACTGCTAACCTTTGTAAATACATGAGTAACTTAGCCTCTCTGTAAAACAGAAATAATTATATCAACTCACTTCTTTCCTCTGCTCCCTCATCCCATTTCGTTGACCCCAACTTAGAATAATTTTATGTGTAATAGCCAAAGAAGATCTGTGGAAGGAGAGGGTGGGAGGAATTGGGATAGCAGCACTGATACACTACCGTGTGTAAAATTGATTCCTAGTGGGAAACTGCTGCACAGCCCATGACAACCTAGAGGGGTGGGATGGAGGGTGGTGGGAGGGAGGCTCAAAGAGGGGGGTGTGTGTACATTGTTGTTCAGTTGTTAAGTCATGTCTGACTCTGCAACCCCCATGGACAGCATGCCAGGCCTCCCTTTCCTTCACTATCTACTGGAGGTTGTTCAAACTCATGTCCATTGAGTTGGTGATGTCATCCAAGCATCTCATCCTCTACCACCCGCTTCTTCTCCTGCCCTCAGTCTTCCCCAGGATGTATACATATAGCTGATATACTTCATTGTACCGCAGAAACTATCACCACATTGTAAAGCAATTATACTCCAACTAAAAATAAATAAAAAATAAATTCAAGCAAAAGCTAGGTACTAGTCATGAGCATGTACAGTAATCACATCAAGATTATGTTTATCAGCCTTTCTAAGTAACCTAGTACTTACGCATCCTGGGGACACACACCACAGCCCCCAGACATGATTGGCAGGATGCTGTGTGCTC
Organism: Bos indicus; assembly: GCF_029378745.1. Classification (NCBI taxonomy): domain Eukaryota; kingdom Metazoa; phylum Chordata; class Mammalia; order Artiodactyla; family Bovidae; genus Bos; species Bos indicus. The sequence continues at coordinate 24,375,402 of NC_091773.1, read as the reverse complement.
ACTGATGACAGTCTGAATTATCAAAAGTGGTTTCATTTTCCAGCCTGTGTTTGAGGATGTGCATATATAATTCCAACACAAACATTCTCAACCGGTGTGGCAGTTTATTTTAGGAAATAGCATGGCAGACTGTAACTCAAGGTTAATTGCAACAAACAAATGACAGATTACTCAAAAGGAGAGTGTATATAGAAGAAAGGATGAAAAGTTCTACATGCCTTGTGTTAAATCTTAAATATCCTACAGTTCTGTCTTTGCTTTAATTATTTATTTTGAAAATCATGAGATGGAGCTGCTGGAGTTTCTGTTGAGCTGTGAGAAGACAAAGAAACATTTCAATGCTGGAAGCTTTGAAGTCACACCTACCTGGGTTTGAAACCCAGCTTCATTAATTATTAGTTTTGACCCTGAACAAGTTATTTATTTTAATCTTAGTTTCCCTATCTATACTACATTATTGGGCATCCATGAATTGCTGTTATGGTTAAGTAAAATAAATTATGTAAAGCACTTATTTGGAGCCTGGCATGAAATAAACCTCAACAAAATTCAATATTGGGCTTCCCTGCTGGCCCAGTGGCTAAGATTCTGAGCTCCCAAGACAGGGGGCTGGGGTTCGATCCCTGGTCAGGGAATTAGATCCCACATGCCACAACAAAGACCCACAGGAGCCAAAAAAATTAATAAAAATAAATATTAAAAAAAAAATTTCCAATACTGTGAAATTTCATAAGGCACCAACTCCCTTTGTTATGACAACAGCTAATGTCAAAGAATAGGCAGGCTTGTAATTACATCAGTATTCTTTGCTCAATCAAAGGTCTGTCACCAAAGCATTTATATTTTCAACTGGTGAAATCCACCGAGAAATACCTTCAAGAGATTATCATCAAGAAGTAGAAAATAAGCAAAATTCTCTTGTGGCTTCCAGGGAGTTTTTTTTTTAACCAATAGTTAAGTTTTATCCTTTTATTGTAAACAGGCTTCCTGACCATGTTAATCTTGGAAGAGATTATGTAATTTCAAAGGGGCAGCATATTTTCAGATTTTGCTAGGTCATTAACTGGTAGAAATTGTTCACAGTTTTCTGAAGACAATAGTCTAAACTTGACTCACACTGGTATGCTTCTCTAAATGTCTTGGCATTCCTGAACATTCTCTAGAGACTTTGGTTGGAGTAAAATATAAAAATGGCATCACTTCAATTGCAAAGAGAAATTGCTTTCTAGGCTTTTTTTAAAAAATGTAGATACAGTCAATATGAATAAGGGAAAATTTATTAGGCAAACTTGTTGGCTAATTTTCAATGGTATTCTAGAATAACAGTCTTACATTTGAATTTTATTCTTTGTCAAAGTAGAATAAAAACACATCATTGAGGAAAGAATGTGGAAGATGTTTGATCCAGAAAGCAAAACCTCAGACTATGAGACATGTAAGTGGAATGGGTGAAGACTGTAAAAAACCTGAAGAGATTCAGAAGGTAAGTGTGCTGCTGCTGCTGCTAAGTCGCTTCAGCCGTATCCGACTCTGTGCGACCCCATAGATGGCAGCCCACCAGGCTCTCCGTCCCTGGGATTCTCCAGGCAAGAACACTGGAGTGGGTTGCCATTTCCTTCTCCAGTGCATGAAAGTGAAAAGTGAAAGTGAAGTTGCTCAGTCATGTCCGACTCCCAGCAACCCCATGGACTGCAGCCTACCAGGCCCCTCGTCCATGGGATTTTCCAGGCAAGAGTACTGGAGTGGGTTGCCATTGCCTTCTCCGGAAGGTAAGTGTAGTCATAACTAAATCACAACCATAAACAAACACCATTTTCCTCCCAATTCCTTTTTCCTAAAACTCTAACCTTTTAATATGTTTCAGGTTATTGCTTTAATCCCAAATGTCACTTGTGACAGAGACCAGGTGACATCCTGTGATCTATGCTCCATCCTCTGCCGCACCCTAGCCTTCAGTTCAGTTCAGTTGCTCAGTCATGTCCGACTCTTTGTGACCCCATGAATCGCAGCATGCCAGGCTTCCCCGTCCATCACCAATTCCCGGAATTCATCCAGACTCATGTGCATCGAGTTGGTGATGCCATCCAGCCATCTCATCCTCTGTCATCCCCTTCTCCTCCTGCCCCCAATCCCTCCCAGCATCAGAGTCTTTTCCAATGAATCAACTCTTCACATGAGGTGGCCAAAGTATTGGAGTTTCAGCTTCAGCATCAGTCCTTCTAATGAACACCCAGGACTAGTCTCCTTTAGGATGGACTGGTTGGATCTCCTTGCAGTCGAAGGGACTCTCAAGAGTCTTCTCCAGCACTACAGTTCAAAAGCATCAGTTCTTTGGCACTCAGGTTTCTTCACAGTCCAGTGTTCACATCCATACATGACCACAGGAAAAACCATAGCCTTGACTAGACAGACCTTTGTTGGCAAAGTAATGTCTCTGCTTTTCAATATGCTATCTAGGTTGGTCATAACTTTCCTTCCAAGGAGTAAGAGTCTTTTAATTTTATGGCTGCTGTCACCATCTGCAGTGATTTTGGAGCCCCCAGAAATGAAGTCTGACACTGTTTCCACTGTTTCCCCATCTATTTCCCATGAAGTGATGGGACGAGATGCCATGATCTTGGTTTTCTGAATGTTGAGCTTTAAGCCAACTTTTTCACTCTCCACTTTCACTTTCATCAAGAGGCTTTTGAGTTCCTCTTCACTTTCTGCCATAAGGGTGGTGTCATCTACATGTCTGAGGTTATTGATATTTCTCCCAGCAATCTTGATTCCATCTTGTGCTTCTAGCCCAGCATTTCTCATGATGTACTCTGCATAGAAGTTAAATAAGCAGGGTGACAATATACAGCCTTGACGTACTCCTTTTCCTATTTGGAACCAGTCTGTTGTTCCATGTCCAGTTCTAACTGTTGCTTCCTGACCTGCATATAGGTTTCTCAATCAGCAGGTCAGGTGGTCTGGTATTCCCATCTCTTGAGGAATTTTCCACGGTTTATTGTGATCCACTCAGTCAAAGGCTTTGGCATAGTCAATAAAGAAGATATAGATGTTTTTCTGGAACTCTCTTGTTTTTTTGCTGATCCAGCGGATGTTGGCAATTTGATCTCTGGTTCCTCTGACTCTAGCCTTACTCCCACCCAATTTGCTCATCTCTAAATTTATCAGAAGATTACTTTCAGTAGAATCAAAATAGGAAATTTTTATCAAGATGAATTTTTTTTCAAAGAAATCAAGAATAATTTTACATTTTAAATACATGTTGCTTTAGAGGAAATGCCAGTCAGAATGGCTGCGATCCAAAAGTCTACAAATAATAAATGCTGGAGAGGGTGTGGAGAAAAGGGAACCCTCTTACACTGTTGGTGGGAATGCAAACTAGTACAGCCACTATGGAGAGCAGTGTGGAGATTCCTTAAAAAACTGGAAATAGAACTGCCTTATGATCCAGCAATCCCACTGCTGGGCATACACACTGAGGAAACCAGAAGGGAAAGAGACACGTGTACCCCAATGTTCATCGCAGCACTGTTTATAATAGCCAAGACATGGAAGCAACCTAGATGTCCATCAGCAGATGAATGGATAGGAAAGCTGTGGTACATATACACAATGGAGTATTACTCAGCCATTAAAAAGAATACATTTGAATCAGTTCTAATGAGGTGGATGAAACTGGAGCCTATTATACAGAGTGAAGTAAGCCAGAAGGAAAAACATAAATACAGTATTCTAACACATATATATGGAATTTAGAAAGATGGTAACAATAACCCTGTGTACGAGACAGCATAAGAGACACTGATGTATAGAACAGTCTTATGGACTCTGTGGGAGAGGGAGAGGGTGGGAAGATTTGGGAGAATGACATTGTAACATGTAAAATATCATGTAAGAAACGAGTTGCCAGTCCAGGTTCGATGCACGATACTGGATGCTTGGGGCTAGTGCACTGGGACGACCCAGAGGGATGGTATGGGGAGGGAGGAGGGAGGAGGGTTCAGGATGGGGAACACATGTATACCTGTGGTGGATTCATTTTGATGTTTGGCAAAACTAATACAATTATGTAAAGTTTAAAAATAAAATAAAATTAAAAAAAAAAAAAAAAAATACATGTTGCTATATTAGCTCCTTGCTAAAATGTACAGTTCTGTCTTTAATGAATCTGTTTCTTCCCTCTGCTGTCCTCTTTCATGTTGACCTCTTTATACAGCACTTTTTGTCTGTTCTGTTCTTTGAGGAGATGAAAACACCTCAGTACAACTACCTACTAGAAATAAATAATTCTGTAGCTCCTGTGCTTGACTCAGAGGATTCTGGGAGTTACTTGAAAATGGAAGATGGTGAAGATCGCATCAAAGGAGATGAGTAACTAGGAAGATTGTCCTTCCCCTGAATGAAGAGCTGGAGCTCCAAGAACCAGAATGGAAGGCCCTGTGAAGTTGTGTCCAGTGGGGTGACCCTTCTGGAAAATGCAATGCTGCATCACTTGGGACTATTAAGGGTTTCCCTCTTATTGTTTTTTTCTTTTCCCTCCACCACCATCTCACTCCCTGCCAGCTTTCCTCTCCTTTTGCTTTCTTCCCCACCCCTTATGACCCATTGGCAGCCCCCCTCCCCACCCCACACCTAAATATTCATTGCTCTCATACAGATCCCCGCTCCATCATGACAACCCCTGTATGTCCCAGAGAGGCTCCCTTCTCTTTGCTCAAGCTGGACTGACCCTGGCATAGGCTCTTGGCTATGTCAGAAATTTGAGTTCTCTTCACCTAGATGTGAATAAGGGCTTCCCTGGTGGCTCAGATGATAAAGAATCTGTCTGCAGTGCATGAGACCCAGATTTGATCCCTGGGTTGGGAAGATCCCTTGGAGAAGGGAACTGCAACCCGCTCTTGCCTGGAGAATCCCACGGACAGAGGAGCCTGGCAGGCTACAGTCCATGGGGCCGCAGAGAGCCAGACTTGACTAAGCTACCGAGCACACATGGGGCGCTTTAAATGACCACATTGCAACTCAGGCCCATAGCCAGTCCATGAGACAACGTTTGACGTGCATGGCATTCTGTGCCTCCGGTTCCTGTTGGGAAACCTGGGTGATCCTGGAGCCCCTGGACTGCTTCTTGAGCTGAAAGTCATGGCTGTGACTCTGCTGTGCTTTTAATGAGTAAGAACTTGGGGATGGCTTGGGTCCTATGAACAACCGGGTTTATCCTTTTATTGCAATTGACAAATACCAGTCCCTACTGTTCCCTTCACCTCCTCTAGGCCAGTTTCTTTGATCTGACCCCACCAGCCCAGTTTCTTTGATCTGATCTGGCCAGCCTCCCAGCCCCATCTGTCCACACCAAGCAAACTGGACCCCTTCCTGCCTCTGCCCTTGTAGGAGTTATCATCTGTTATTTAGGTAGATTCTGATTCCCTCCTTGGACTTCTAACAACCACAGCCATTCTGCTATTTTCTCAAGGTACAAACCAAACGGCCTCTTTCTTGGAGTCTTTCCAGTTCCAGGTCTTGTAGCTGACCTCGTTTTCTGCCCAATATTTTTTGTTTCCATCTGGCAGGTTGACTCATCAGGCCAGGATTCTCATGAGGGAGAGTGGATGGGCTTAGGTAGCTTGAAAAGTTCCACAATTTATCTGGGTTTGTTCACCACACCTACCCAGCTGAAATGACAATAATCAATTTTGTTTTGTGTTTTAATAAAACTTGTTTCTTTGAGGGAAAATAATCTTTTTCTGTAAAACTACTTTTGCTATAGTAATATTAAGAAAATTTAGAAATAAAGAATTTTAAATTACTCATAATAAAACTGTTGAAATGCAGATATCACTGTGATTTCTCTTTCAATCCTTCTGAGAAATGCCTGTTTAAGTGGTTAACATATGGTACACACAAGGTTGTGTCCCGCTTTATCTCTTTTAACATTATAAAACACAGTAGTTATCATTTGTTGAAATAATGAAACAGATATTTTAAAACAAGACCTATTATTATTATACTATTATCTTGATTAGTTCCTGAGCATTGAGTGTAAAACTAGAAGGTTGTTCCCATTGTGTCCCGGGTCATGTACATAAGTCAGGCAGGCCAGGCCAGTGCAGAAGCCAGCAGGCACCAGTCACAGCTTGGCTGTCAGCTGGCCTGTCATCTGTCTTTCTGGGCAGTCTGGTCAGTCTGTCTGATATCTTGCTCTGACTCTCCAAGGTCCCTGCTCAGGGAATCATCTCAGTCTCTCCATTCTAATGCCAACATGGGGCAAATCTTACTTGTGTGACTTTTCTATGCTACATCTTACTCTGAAATTGGCATTTCAGATGTTGGAAAATGATAAAACTGCTCTTTGTGTGGACTCTTCCATCATATTACCCATTGATATATATTTTTCTTATTACATAATTCAGCATGTGGTCAAAAATTGCTTAGGTGATATGAAAAGATGCTTTAAGGGTACAAATTAGCAACTAGTAGATAAATAAGTTCTGGAAATTTTGGGCACCGTATCTGATTATTGTTGAAATATGGTATTATAAACTTCAAAGTTTCTAAGAGACTAGTTCTTAATTGTTCTCACCACAAAGAAGACCTGATAGTAATTGGATACAACAGCAGTATTAGCTTATGCTATGGTGGCAATCATATTGTGATATATGTGTGAATATATGTACAATGTGAAACCAACACATTGTACAACTTAAACATACACACTGTTACTATTATCTGTCAATTTCATCTCAACAACAACAAAAAAGATAACTGGAAAAAAAAAAAACAACAACTATAGAGCAAAGTTGAAAGGTTTGCAGTAGATGCCCTTAATAGTATCCCTATCAGCTAGGTTCCTATCCTGACCCCTCATTGAACTGCTTCCCCAGGCTTCTTTCTATGGCTTTGAGGCCCTTGACTTTTCTCTGGAAGGGAGATTTCCCTGTGGCCTCTGGGCCTGTGTTCTGCCTGGTTCCTTCAAAGACTCATTCCAGCAGGCTTGACCTATAGGACAGTGTTAAACAGTGAAACATGGACTTTCCTGGTGGTCTAGCAGTTAGGACTTCAGGCTCCCACTGCATGGGTCATGGGTTCCATTCCTGGTCAGGGAAGATCCTGCAGGCCGCGTGATGTGGCCAAAAAACAAAATAGTGAAACGCATCTACTGCCCTTGATAGCTGCAGATCAATTCGTCTCCAAAGTGTGCATCTTTTGTAATGCCATCAACCATCTATGTAAGTGCTCTAATAATTCTACTGAGGTCATTGAAGTTTGAAAGAAGAACGTAGGTTGATTGTGCTCTTAGAGCCCTTATTGCACTCTGACTTGTTATATACCTGTTTATGCACACATTTCATTTTTCTTTAAACCCTTAAGCTTCAAAGCAGAAACATGTTAGTTGATATTTGTTTTCCCCCATGGCTCCTAGCTTAGTACCTTGCATATAGAGGGGACTCCATAAATGCTTGCTGGAAAAGAAAACCTGTATACATCACTTTTGATAAATCAGCTAATTAGCAAAGAAAACAATGACTTTCATTCAAGATGTTTAGGAAAATTGAAGCAGGAGAAAGGACCTTCTGATGCATATTTAGCTAAATTCTATTGTCTGTGGTTTTGATTTCTTTTTAATTAAAAAGTTTGTCAACTCTTCAAGCTTGTTTTATGTCTATTACAAAACTGAATATGACACGTTAACGATATATGCAATAAGACAAGTCGAGGATTCTGTACAGTCAAGTCTCTACTGAATGCACTGAGAAGATTCTGTACTGACCGCAGTGACTACAACATCATGGGTACAATCATCCATGACCATCATCTTAACAAAAGTGCTCTTAACCAAACTCTGGGCTGAACATTGAACATACAGTTGCCCATACAATAACTGCAGGTGACTGAGTCTGGTTAGGAAGAATACTGCACCAGGGAAGGCTGGAAAGGAACTGTACTCTGTGTGGTACCCTTCATGGGGAGATGCTTCTTGACTTTGAAGATAAAAAATTCAACATCAAGAAGATCTATCCAAAGTCACTTCATGTCGACACCTCCAGGGGCATTGTTTTCTGGTCTGACACTCAGGCAGCCTATGTCATGATCCCTAAATCTTACTTCCTCACACTGCTCCACGTCTGTAGATTTACACTGCAACATACCAGTCTCTGAATGGAACCCGTTTATACTTTCTTAGGTCTCTGGCTTCTTTTGTCTCCAGTAGCAGATACAAGGTTAGGCTTTGGGGACATAGCAGCAGGAACCCTGCACTTACCAACCAGCATGAGAAGTGCTGGCCACGCTGGGCTGATGATGCCACCAGATGGCTCACATGGGATGGAGGGAGCTGTACTTGGCTGAGGAAAAACACTGGAGGACCAGGATTGGAAGGGAAAGCCATTGCTTCAGAATGGCCTGTGTTCAGTTGGAAATCGATGTCTCATTTCAGTCTCAAACTGGAGATAGAATCTAAAACCAAACTCCCCTCCAAGACACAGTTTTAGCTTCATGTACCCATACAATCCTATTTAGATTCTAGATATTGTGTTAATTATATAGCTAGCCGACATAGAGCTTATCTGTTTATTTATTCATGCGTTTATCAACTTACTTTATATTTCGAAGCACTGTGATGAATACTGGGAATGCTAAAACCAGTGGAATAGATAGGCTGCCCTTGAAGGGTTGTGGCTGAAACTGGCTCTGTGCTAACCAAGTTCATGTCCTTTTCCTAAGCACAAAGAAAGGGTATCTTTCCCAGCTCCCCACAAAGTCATGTTATAAACTCTTATGGGTTTTGGCAATGAAATGTGGCCAGAAGGATGTGAAAGCTTGGTCATAACATGCCCCCCACCCCTGCTCCAACATCCTCACATCCTCTCTTCTTTCCTTGGACACCACATGTCCAAGGTGGCAGCATCACAAAGTGGAAAGGAATTGAGTTTCTGAATCACCTCTTGGACATGCGCTGCTTGGAGAACCACACACTTCCACTGTGCTGTCAATTAACATGCAGGAATTGTTTGTTCCAGTTACCGTCAATTACTTTGGGTACCGCAATGTTCAGTCTAGTAATAGTGTTCATACAGATTACATTCTGACAGAGGAAACACTGAGTGCAAAGGATACAGCTCCCACTACTTGTACACACACCAAACTGTGAGAATCTGGAAGGCTGGAGCTTAGTGGCAAGTTAGATGGGCTAGGAGATAAGAGGAGACGGTGGCTGGACTCTGGGACCATCTGCGCCTAAAACTTTGAAAGTAGTTGGTGGGTGGATATTCAAGTATTTGAAGAGAAATTTGAGAATACAGTATTTGAATTTCAGAAAAATCACTCATCATCAAAGTACGGGTTAGAGTGAAATGATTTTGGAGCCAGGGAGACTAGTATGGAAAAATGTACGATCATCCAGCTAAGAGATGCTCAGAGTCTATATGAAGCCAGTGACAGTGAAAGTGGAGAGTATATATGAAGTATATATGAAGCCTATGGCAATGAAAGGACAATAGAGGGCAGGATAGAGTATACAGAACACAGGAACTGGATGGATTTAAAGGAGGTTAGAATTATGCTTAAACTCCGGGTTGGGGGGAGTGCCATACATAGCCATTACATTTTGAAATGCATGATGAAAAGCCCATTGCATAGCAGCATGGAATTAATACATGTTCAGGAGTAAATATACAGAACCCAGATGAAGGCAACAGATTACAGACAAGACATGAAAGAAGCTTTGAACAAAGAGAGGTACATCATAATGCTGAGTGGAAAGAAACTTTACCATAAAGGTACTAATTCTCCCCCAGTCAATATACATAATTATTGTAGTTCTAATAGAAATGAGCATGGACAAAAACTTTAAAAAAATGGTTCTAACATTCAACTGTAAGACAAGCAAAATTTGAACAACGTTGAAAAATAAAATGAGGGGACTTGCACTGATGTACATTAAAGGACACTGTAAAATTATTCTAACTGAAATTCTGTGATCCTGATGAAACCATCTGTAGTAAGATTAGCGCAACAGAATAAAACATACAGAAATCAACCCTAGTATATAGAAAGATTTGGGTATATAATTAAGGTGATATTTCACATAAAAAAGTTCTCTTAAACAACTATTTGAAAAACTAAATTATATATGGTTATATTCCTAATGTATTATAAACTCTAGATGGGTTAGAATAAAATGTTTAAATAAAAATATTAACATAACTTTAAAGGTATAATTCACAAAGGAGTTCTTTTGATAAATGAATAAAGTAAAAATTTCATAGAACAAAGGAAACTATAAACAAGGTGAAAAGATAACCTTCAGAATGGGAGAAAATAATAGCAAACAAAGCAACTGGCAAAGAATTAATCTTAAAAATATACAAGCAGCTCCTGCAGCTCAATTCCAGAAAAATAAATGACCCAATCAAAAAATGGGCCAAAGAACTAAATAGACATTTCTCCAAAGAAGACATACAGATGGCTAACAAACATGAAAAGATGCTCAACATCACTCATTATCAGAGAAATGCAAATCAAAACCACAATGAGTTATCATCTCACGCTGGACAGAATGGCTGCTATCAAAAAGTCCACAAACAATAAATGCTGGAGAGGGTGTGGAGAAAAGGGAACCTTCTTACACTGTTGGTGGGAGTGCAAACTAGTACAGCCACTATGGAGAACAGTGTGGAGATTCTTTAAAAAACTGGAAATAGAATTGCCTTATGATCCAGCAATCCCACTGCTGGGCATACACACTGAGGAAACCAGAATTGAAAGAGACACATGGACCCCAATGTTCATTGCAGCACTGTTTACAATATCCAGGACATGGAAGCAACCTAGATGCCCATTGGCAGACGAATGAATAAGAAAGCTATGGTACATATACACAATGGAATATTACTCAGCCATTAAAAAGAATACATTTGAATCAGTTCTAATGAGGTGTATGAAACTGGAGCCGATTACACAGAGTGAAGTAAGTCAGAAAGAAAAACACCAATACAGTATACTAATGCATATATATGGAATTTAGAAAGATGATAATGATGACCCTGTATGCAAGACAGCAAAAGAGACACAGATGTCTAGAACAGTCTTTTGGACTCTGTGGGAGAAGGTGAGGGTGGGATGATTTGACAGAATAGCATTGAAACATGTATGTGTGATACAGATCGCCAGTCCAGGTTTGATGCATGAGACAGGGTGCTTGGGGCCAGTGCACTGGGATGACCCAGAGGGATGGAATGGGGAGGGAGGTTGGAGGGGGGTTCAGGATGGGAAACAGATGTACACCCATGGTGGATTCATGTCAATGTATGGCAAAAACCACTACAATATTATAAAGTAATTAGCCTCCAATTTAAATAAATTAATTTTAAAAAATGCTATTTATTGGATGACTGAAAAATAAGTTTTCTGAATTAAAATAAACACCCATTAAGTAAATATAAGAAAAAACAACTAACAGGGAAATTTATAAGATGCATTACTAGGGAATCATAGTCAGCAGATATCACAAAATATCTTACTCATTGATGAGAGCTTCCCTGGTGGCCTGCAATACAGGAGACCTGGATTAGATCCCCACATTGGGAACATCTTCTGGAGATGGGAATGACTACCCACTCCAGTATTTTTGCCTAGAGAATTCCATGGAAAAAACAACTAACCAGGGGAAAATTTATAAGATAGATAACAAGGAAATTATAGCCAGTAAATATTATAAAAACTCTTACTCATATGTAGAAAAAAAATAGAAGAATGATGATACAAGAAACGAAAGAGGAAATTCAAAGAAATTAGTCTATAAATGCGTGAAAAAATAAATAATGTGTATTATTTGCAGAGACATAAGCACCTAAACAAAGAATTAAATGATGTTAGACTGGAGAGATGGTGAAAATGTGGGGAAATAGTCACTCCTCCACATTTGAGAGGGAAAACACAGCACAAATTCTATGGGGCAATTTGGCAGCAAGTTTCAAAAGCCCAAGAAGTATTAATTCATTTGATCCACTAGTTTGATTTCCATAAATTTTTGCTACATGAAAAGATGAGAAAGAAGCACACAGAATCAAGTATAAATTATCTTCATTCATTACAATGTTAAAAAAATTTAAACTGTAAAGTTCAATAATGTGAGATTTAAAATATAAAACACAGTATACTTGTATAAAAGTAATATATTGAAGCCATCTACATAGATGTTTTAGAAATATATTTTTATCACCTGAAAGAGTCACAAGAAAAGTGAGAAGAAAGCTGGTTGCAAACAGTATATACAACCTGTTACTAAACAACATTTTTACACAGATTTACTATATCTATGCCAAGGATTGGCTGACTGCAACCTAAAGGCCAATTCTGGCCCATAACTGTTTTGGTAAATAAAGTTTTATTGGCACATGGCCACACACAGTTTGTTTATGTGTTGTCTCTGACCGCTTTCCAGCCGCAGCGGCAGAGTTGATTAGTTGTTACTGAAACCATCTGCCCGAAAAGCCTAAAATATCTGCTGTCTGGCCCTTTTCAGAAAAAGTCTGCAAATCCTTGGACTATCCATATAAAAATCCAGACAGCAAGTAAATAGTATCTTGAAAGTAACTATTTCTAGTATGGGAAAGTGTAAATTCTTTCTCTTTTTTTTCATATTTTTCCAAGAGAAAATTTTTGATGTATCGTATTGTAAAATCCTGGCAACACAACAGTGTATCCACATTGTGTGCACATGCTAAGTCGCTTCAGTTGTGTCCAACTCTGTGCGACGCTATGGACTGTAGTCCACCAGGCTCCTCCGCAGGATTCTCCAGTCAAAAATACTGGAGTGGGTATTCTAGTATTCTGCAATACTGGAATATTCCATTCTCCAGAGGATCTTCCCAACCCAGGGATCGGACCCGTGTCTCTTATGTCTCCTGCATTGCCAGGCAGGCGTTTTACTGCTGGCAGTACCTGGGAAGTACATATCAACATCCGTGTACTGTATGTTTGTCAAAAGGGTAGATATATTTCAAAATATAAATAATCATTTTCTCTGGATGGATAAAATTATGGGTGATATGAATGTCTTGTCATTTTTTACTGTATATTTTTCTATATATTTAATTAATCACAATGAACATACGTTCCTTACATAATCAGAAAATACTGAAACATGCATTTTAATGAAATTTCTGATTTTGCCCTCTGATTTCCAGTGGCATCTTGGTGCTACATTTAACATCTTTTACTTTTTCACAGCACAGGGGAAGATATTTTGGAAGACTTTTAGGGATTTTTAGTGTTACTGACTTTGAAGATTAAGTCAAGTCATGAATTCTAGCAAACATCTGGCCTGAGTTATCTGCAGTTTCAATCATTATACATACTTCAAAAGAAATGAATCCAGGTAAGTAAAAATATCCAAAAAGAAGGACCAATAGTCTGTTTTCTTATGTGCTGTGTTCTTTTTGGCTGCTAGCTTATTCATAAGGTCTTTTCAAATCCTCTAGAAACCACCTAGTCCAGAATCACATGCTCTTGTTTGATCATCACATTTTAGAATATGATGAAAAAAGTCCTATGTGACTTAGATAGCGAACTTATGGTTGCCACAGGGAAAAGAGAGGGCCAGGGATAGTTAGGGAGTTTGGAATGGACATGCACACGCTGCTGTATTTAAAATGGATCACCAATAAAGACCTACTGTGTAGCACAGGGAACTGTGCTCAGTTATGTGGCAGCCTGGATGGGAGGGGAGTCTGGGGGAGAAGGGATACCCATATATGTGCGGTTGAGTCCCTTCAACTGCTCACCTGAAACTATCACAAGTTGTTAATTGGCTATATCCCAATACAAAACGAAAAGTTGTTTTTTTTTTTAAGTTCACTATGCTTTTCAATCAAGATTTTAAAATTTAACAAAATTTAACAAAAAGACCTATCTTGAACAAAGATGTAAAAGAAAGTCTTATAAACATAAACTGCCTGTGATTATGAATGACATTTTTTTTGCTTCAGTTTTTTTTCTTGATTTCCTATTACATACATGTTAACTTTTAAGAAATAAATGTCATTTTAAAAAGCTTAAAAAAAGAAAAGAAAGCCTTACATAAATGAATTATTGGCTAGTTGATTTCAGCAATATATGAACATTTTGAGAGTTTAGGAAACAGAGAACAAAACAAAAGCCCAGACTCACAGGAAATGCAATGTTCACTTCAGGGACATTTGTCCTCTCTCCTGCTCCAGTCCAGAACCTCACATGAGGCCTCTGCTTCAGCTTCTGTGGCAGATCTTTGAGAAAGGCTGACCCTGGTGGCTGCGTTCCATTCCTGCTCTGGTGATGACCAGCCATGAGTCCCACACACTGCCATGCTCAGGTCCGGACTCCTTTCTCTGAGAACTTTCCCAGACTGGAGCACTTGCATGAATATCATGGCGGGTGTGGAACTGCAAGAGGGACACATGAATCCATCAATCTGTCATCAGCTTGTACTCCTAGACTCCTTGGGATGAGCTTCTCCTGTCTGGGGATGTCTAGTGCTCCTCCAGCTCATGGCACTCCCAGAAGCCAGTGCGGACCTTTCTTTGAAGCCTGGCTCATCTGTGCCTCCTGCAGGAGCATCTAGGGCATATTTTTATCCACCTTTGCCTTGTATCCTTGTAGTTCTTGGTGAGGGTATACCTTCAAGTTTTAATGTCTAAAACATTGATCTAGTGATATTTCTTTTTCTGAAGAAGGAAGAAAAAAACAGAGAGTAAGGAAGAAAAATAACCACATTTAACATTCCTATCAACTGTAATGTATTTCTTGGAGATCAAGAACCTAAGGTGAGGTGGTGCTTGGCCACATTTAAAGTGGAATCTCTTTCCAGTTTAAATCAGAGAGAGGACCTATAGATAATTCCTGGCACAGGTTTCTGCTATCTTAGAGCAATGTCATGCCCTGTCTTGTCTGGAATTTCTATTGCCACTGGAATTTCTATCTGATCATTATTATTCTCTTAAATGACCTAGGCCAAGGATCCTTGTGGCCTGAGTGACCTTTAAACTTGTTAACAGTTTCTTCTGGGACAGCAGGGAAAGTCCTTGAGGAATCTTGCAAGCGGGCTGGCCAGGATTCTTCATGGTGGGCTTTCTGCCCTTGGTGGCCCTTCCCCTGCTTCTCCTAGCATCCCGCTGCAGCAAGCTCTCCTGTCTAGGGGCCATAGAGACCTTGTCATAGGTAAGAGGGAGCAGGGGTGAGAAGCCCACATGGTACCCTAACCCCATGTCTGAAAGCACAAAAGCACCACATTCACAGCCTCTGATCAGGCTGGTATATGAACAGCTCTGAGCTTGCTTGGAGTCCAGTCGCCTACCAGCCTTTTAAATGCTAAGGAAACAGTCCCTCCTCCCACCCCCCAACCCCCCACCCCCACCACAGTTCCCCATTCTCTGTCCAAATCTGGAGCTCACCTTTCTGCTTCTAAGATCAGAGTGCTCTTCAGTCATGACAGTTCTGAAGGAGACTATTTCAAAGACAACGAAATGCAAGCTGCAAAGTGCTAATTCCCTCATACAAACATTCCCCAGCTTGTAAATCATCCTATGAATACATTGAAAGCCTGAATCATAGAGAGAGATGCCCAACAGAAGAGTTAGTTCTTGCATTTCAGATGAGGTCATCTTGAATTCTGTGTGAAGGTGAACAGGAGACCGTCAACCTCAGCTAATAATTATTTAGATTCTAGTCATTAGTCCCATATCGCCAGTCTAACTGGATATAGAAAAATAAAAGAATAAGATTTCCAGACTGAAAGCACATTCTCAGTAAGACTGTTAATAATTTTCTCTATACAAATTATTCTTTTAGTGAGATTATTTTCAATTTCTTAAACTGAAATATATACAATGCAACTTGGAATATTACCTTTTTCTTTCTTTATATCTTGATATAAGATGCATTTGAAAAGCAAAATAGAGTAATTTATTTTATGATATCAGAGATCGAAAAGATTCTCTAACAGAGGATGAAAAAGGAGTTTATATGCAATTCTATTTTAGTAACTCTTTCTTGGATTTATATATATACATATATATTATTTTTTTTTTTTTGTCAGCAACATGTCTTTATTTCTCGAATCTGCCTGAAATATTTGATTTTCACATACCAGGCGACCATCTTCAGCTGTTCATTCATGGATGACTCTTTTGAGCCCAAGACTGTAGCCCAACAGGCTCTTCTGTCCATGGGATTCTCCAGGCAAGAATACTAGAATGAGTTGCCGTTTCCTTCTCCAGGGGATCGTCCCAACCCAGGGATTGAACTGGGTCTCCTATATTGCAGGCAGATTCTTTACCATTGAGCTACCAGGGAAGCCATTCTAATTTGCAGATGATCTAAAAATAAGAAATATGGTGAGAGAGAAAATTTTCCTTCACTCCTTCCTTTCTTCTTTCCTTCCTTGCTTCTGGTTCCCCAGACTTGGAGGGGGACCTGGGGTACATCAGACATGATAACAAGACTCTGATGGTAGTTTCCTCTGTTAATTCAAAACTGTCCCATCACCTATAATCTTGCTCAGATCTTATATTTAATGCCTTATGTAAACCAACCATTGAATTGAGTCCCTGAAAAAATAAGTAAATTAGGAACCATGAGCCCCTTAAATCTGACTGTGAATATTTAAATGTACCTGTTTTAAGTAAATTCTCCATAGATTTAAACAATATATAAGCATCTATTCCTGGCCATTCCTTTTAGCTTTTCTTCTACTATCATTTATATAAATTCACAGTGTTCCGAGGAACCATAAACACTATTCATAAATATGTCCTTTATTAGCAGATCAAAAAAATAAAAGTCCTATTATATTAAGCTCCTATAATTTTCTCTGGGATCAGTGATGAACATAAAAGAGATATGATCAATATCCAGTGCATAACAGTCTAAATATCTTAGAAATCTAGAAATGTTCTATTATACAATTTCATCTTAAAAAAAAGTTTACCTCTGATGTCTCTTATCAAAGTAAAATGTTTTATAAGCTCAGTATAGGTTTTCTGAAAATTGATGTATTTTGACTTTTTTGAAATGTTTGCTTGCTAGTTAAAGCATATAAATTCTTTCAAAATGAAAGTGAAATAAAGGAAATGTTTACCAAACCTTTCAATTATAACAAAGAAGCTATCCCTTTGAAAACATTCCTTGCCAACTAAGAAATTCCCTTAGACCAATGTTTTCGAAGAATAGGTTAATGAATTGAAAACCATCCTAGAGAAAAGCCTCTGTTACTACTTGAAAAAAAAAGAAAAATCTCAGATGGTAAAATAGCATGGCTTAAAAAAAAATAAGTCTAAGGAAACTGTGGATCACCGTTAATGCTTGAATTCTAAAAGTACTGAGTTTGTAGTGTCAACTGCTTATGTTCAGGCTTTTAACTTAGAGAAGGGTTACTGGGTTTGTTTCATTTTCTAAGTGAACCTACTTGTGAGCCGGCCCAACAAACTTCTCTACCTATTTACGTTTCATCACAGATGCTGTGCACATTTAATTTTCCCAAGAAATAGCAACTTGGTAGATTTCTTTCCCAGCTTTAGGTTTGTAGTAATTCTTACAGATCATGACCTATGCTAACTCAGAGGACCAAGTCAGTGTGCTCTCAAACAAAAATAAGCAGTTTTTAACTGAATTCATTCCCAGAACTGACATCCTGTGCTGTTCTTGGCCCCAGGTATCTATCTTCTGTTGGAATCAATTGATAAGTCACACATCAGAGAGAGAACGATGTCACCCAGAGGATATTTCAGTTAGAGCACTGCCTATTAATCTGAAATGAAACTCATAGAGAAAATAGCTTTTAATTATTTAGCAGTGTTGGTAAAGAATCCGCCTGCCAATGCAGGAGATTCAGGTTCGATCCCTGGATTGGGAAGATCTCCTGCTGAAGGAAACGGCAACCCACTCCAGTATTCTTGCCTGGAAAATCCCATGAACAGAGGAGCCTGGTGGGCTACAGTCCATGGGGTTGCAAAGATCTGGACATGACTGAGCATGCAATAGTATATATTTAGAATGACTTCTCAAGGCACAGAAATGTTAAACATCTAGGTAGGAAACGTGTGAATTTTTGAAACCCCGCTCCATTTTAACAGTATATCTGAAAATACCTTGATCCCCTACTGTGTTGTAGGGCTAGGGGATCGTCCTACCCAAAGAACTTGAATTTTGAGGATGTAATTGGACGTTGTAAGTCTAATCTGAACACATTTCAGATTGTGCTTTAATTAAGCAATGGGGTGATATGCGGGCCCACAGGACAAGAGAGAAAGTCCTCCTGACTTGCAGGTAATGGGGGAGGTGATGAGGAGGTGGCCTGCAGTCTGGAGGGGAGCGTTGTTGCTGTTCAGTTGCTAAGTCACGTCTGACTGCGTGCAACCCCGTGGACTGGAGCACACCCAGCTTTCCTGTGCTTCACTATCTCCTGGAGCTTGCTCAAACTCATGTCCATTGAGTCAGTGATGCCACCCAACCATCTCGTCCTCTGTCACCCGCTTCTCCTCTTGCCCAAAATCTTTCCCAGCATCAGGTGAGAGTACAGAAAGTATCTGATGACGTTTCACGGATGCAAAATCAACTGTCACAGACCCGTGTCTCTCTTCATTACTGGAGACACATTTACTGGATTGAGAATAAAATGCCATCTACTGACATAATTCATTAAACCAACTTTGGCATCTGCTTCTGGTTTAGAAGAAGCCTCTGACTTAGCAGTGTATTTAAACTGAAATGATCAGAAACAATGATGGAAATTTCTGGGGAAAAAATGATAATCCCCAGTGACTAAATGTAGTCTTGAAAAGTGAAGTTCTATGGATTCCATGAATGAAAAGATCTTTTCTAGCAGAAAAATCTGTGAAATTTAAGATTGATATGATGTTTTCACCGATGTTAGACTAGTTAAAACAAAAACAGAAAACTGTTTTGAGGGTAATGTCTAAGTTTAAGCATTTTGTTTTTAGCAAAGATATTTTCTCACTAGAAAAGAAAAATCTATTCAGGTAAGTAAGCAAGTAAACAAACAAATATAAACAATGAAGTCCATTGTTTATGGAAGTTTTCAATTATTTATTTCAGAGCATACATTCTTTTCACCTCACTCTGTGGTGGGTGTTCTGTTGTTTATTCTGGTAAAAATGTTTGTCCTGTTTTTACTACAAGAAATCTTTGTATATGTAGGGCTGATTCATTTGCTGTACCATAGAAACTGACACAATATTGTAAAGCAACTGTACTTCAATAAAAATTAATTAAAAATATAAAAAAACAGATAACAGAGAAAAACAATAAATTTTAAAAAATAAAGAAATCTATCTCTAAGATTCTTATAAAAGACTCAGCTACACCTCAGTCATTCCTAGAACTTGATGAAGCTGGTGGCTGTTCACAGAAATTATTAAATTTAATTTGAACACTGTTTTTTTTTTTTTTTTAAGTGTGTTCCTTCCTTGTAGAGAAAGTGTATTAAAACACAGGATCTTGGAAGTGTTCCCTGTTTCTTGAAGGAGAGGAGAAAGAAACAGAGGCCTCAGAGGGAAGATTTTCGAAACAGCTTTGACATGTTGTGGTTTTCTCCAGAGCCTGTAATTAACCTGGAAGACCCTCTGTAAAAATATCAACTTCAGAAAAATCTCTAAACCTCAGTCACGAACTTTTCTGAACTGCAGATCCACTTTTCTAACCCATTTCCCCTGACCTTTGACATTTATTTACCCTCATTATTTCCAAAAATGTGAGCCAATGGAAAGATTTCAGAATCTAAGTTAAGGGGGACATCAACAACTGCAGTAAGTGAGGAATCAGGGATGAACTGCTTTTAGAATGTTCTAGGCATTTCTAGTTGCATAGGGGAAAAGCAGCAACTATGGGAGAAGTGAGTATCAAAGAAGGGGAAACTGTTTCTCTATGACAGCTGAAGTCCCTACTAAGAAAAAAAAAAAAACAAAAAACCGCTTGTGAGAAGAAAATTTCATTCTTTAAAGCATTTGCTCCTACAGTTCTCATCTGCAGCAGCATTGAGCAGAAGCAAAGTACTAGCGTTTTAAAAGTCCAGTTAAATACAGTAAAATTAAATACTAAATAATGAGAACTTTTTTCTTGGTATAATCTTAAAATCACTAAAAAATAAAATACACCTTTTCTCAACTTTTTTTTCACATTTTTTCCAAAAATGCAATTTAAAAAATTCATAAGTCTATAAAATGAAATCCAACATTTTAAAAGAGTATTTTGGTTGATAAACATAATATTAATGCATGAGTCCTTCAGTCATGTCTGACTCTTTGTGACCCCATGGACAGTAGCCGGCCAGGCTCCTCTGTCCACGAAATTCTCCAGGCAAGGGTACTGGACAGAGTTGCCATTCCCCTCTCCAGGGGATCTTCCCAACCCAGGGATCGCACTCAGGTCTCCTGCATTGCAAGCAGACTGTTTACTATCTGAGCCATGAGGGAAGCCATAATATTAATGCATAGTCCTTATAAATATAATCCTTTACATAAGTAGAAATAATTTTTCATTTTGTTCTTTTAGCCCAGAAATATTAAAGGGGAGATAGTTTCACTTATCAAAGGTAGTAGAAGGTATTTTCTGTGAATTGGTCATATTATGTATGGCCTTAAGCCAAAAGAGATCAGCCCTGGGTGTTCTTTGGAAGGAATGATGCTAAAGCGGACACTCCAGTACTTTGGCCACTTGATGCGAAGAGTTGACTCATTGGAAAAGACTCTGATGCTGGGACGGATTGGGGGCAGGAGGAGAAGGGGATGGGATGGCTGGATGGCATCACCGACTCGATGGACGTGAGTTTGAGTGAACTCAGGGAGTTGGTGATGGACAGGGAGGCCTGGCGTGCTGCGATTCATGGGGTCGCAAAGAGTTGGACATGACTGAGAGACTGAACTGAACTGAACTGAAGCCAAAAGAGGTGAAAGATCTAGCTAATTTCCAAACATTCCTTCCAGTGCTCTGGCTTTATGGTTCACAGCACTGAATTTGTTAACTACTAATTCTGTATAGACTAAGTGACCTATGATCTTGCTGGGGGCTGTACGGCCGCTCACTCAAATTGTGGTTACACTATTCCCTTAGTTGAAAAGTCTATTGACTTCTTCAAACCCTGGTGTCCTCATCTATAAAATGGGGATTTTAAAAGCAGTGCTGACCTTACAATCTGGTTGTAATGTTGATGCAATGATGTAATAAAATCACATGCATGCTCTGGCAATAGAAAGTGCTCCATAAATAATATCTATGCTATGCTAAGTCACTTCAGTCGTGTCCGACTCTGTGAGACCCCATAGACGGCAGCCCACCAGGCTCCCCCGTCACTGGGATTCTCCAGGCAAGAACACTGGAGTGGGTTGCCATTTCCTTCTCCAATGCATGAAAGTGAAAAGTGAAAATGAAGTCGCTTAGTCATCTCTGACTCTTAGCAAGCCCATGGACTGCAGCCTACCAGGCTCCTCTGTCCATGGGATTTTCAGGCAAGAGCACTGGAGTGGGGTGCCACTGCCTTCTCCTAGTAAGTTATTCCCTTGTTGTTGTTCAGTCACTCAGTTGTGTCCTACTGTTTGTGACCCCATGGACAGCTGCATGCCAGGCCACCCTCACTATGTTCTGGAGTTTGCTCAGACTCATGTTATTGAGTCTATGATACCTTCCAATCATCTTTTCCTTCTGTCTTCAATCTTACCCAGCATCAGGGTCTTTTCCAATGAGTCAGCTCTTCCCATCAGGTGCCCAAAGTATTAGAGCTTCAGCTTCAGCATCAGTCCTTCCAATGAATATTAGAGGGTCTCCTAAGGCTGGAAATTTTCCCAGAGCCAAACTCAAAGATGCTGCAGACAGAAAAATCTGATCCTATATAATTTGCATAATTTATATAATTATATATATGTTATATATAATTTTATAATTTATTTGCATAATTGTGAACCATGAACTTTCTGATGTTCAAGCTGGTTTTAGAAAAGGCAGAGGGGGAAGGCGCCAAGATGGCGGAGGAGTAGGACGGGGAAAACACTTTCTCCCCCACAAATTCATCAAAAGAGCATTTAAACGTCGAGTAAATTCCACAAAACAACTTCTGAATGCCGGCAGAGGACATCAGGCACCCAGAAAAGCAACCCAACTCCTCGAAAGGAGGTAGGAAAAAATATTAAAGACAATAAAAGAGACAAAAGAGGGAGGGACGGAGTTCCATCCCGGGAAGGGAGTCTTAAAAAGAGAGAAGTTTCCAAACACCAGGAAACCTTCTCACTGCCGAATCCGTGCCGAGCTTTGGAGGCACAGAGGACAACATAACAGGGAGAAAACGTAAATAAACAATTAAAACTCGCAGATTGCGAGCCCTACGGTAACTCCTCCAGCGGAGAAGCAGCGCAGACGCCTGCATCCACCATTAGCAAGCGGGGGCTGGGCAGGGAGGCGCGGCGCGGGCTGCATCGCTGAGAGTAAGAATCTGGCCTGAATACCCTGAGCACTATCTGAGCGAAATAATTTGGGCTAGCAAACCAGACTGTGGGATATCTACCATGCGAAAAGTCAGCCCTAACCTAAGACACCGCCAGCCCGCGCATGGAACAAAGGACTAAACAGAGGTAGCCGGCTGCAAACCTTCCCCCTCTGGTGACAGGCAGCCAGAGCCGGAAGGGGGCAATCACAGCCCCAGAGAGACATTATATATAAAACTGGCTTCTTTGCTAACTAAAACTTATTGGGGGTCTGGACGGTCAACATCTGCCTGAGAAGGTGCGCCGGTTTTACACCCAGATAACCAAGTGGCGGGGAGGCGATAAGTCGCAGCATTGGCGCTCGCCAAACACCTCATCACCTGAGCTGCTCGGACCTGGGAAGAGCACAAAACGCAGCCCCAACTGAGTCTGTACCTCTGAGGACTACCTGAGTGCCTGAACCTGAGCGGCTTGGACCTGGGAGGTGCATGCAACCCAGGGCCAGCCTTGGATTGTTCCCGGCGGAACAACCTAGAGCCTGAGCAGTTTGGGCAGGGAGGCTACACGCGCCGTGAGCGGGGGCAGACCCAGTGTGGCTGAGGCACTGCGAGCACACGCCAGTGTCATTTGTTTGCAGCATCCCTCCCTCCCTCCCCATAGCGCGACTGAACAAAGAGAAGAAATACAGCTCCACCCACCAGAACACCGACACAAGCTTCCCTAACCAGGAAACCTTGACAAGCCACCTCTACATACCCACACACAGCGAGGAAACGCCACAATAAAGAGAACTCCACAAACTGCCAGAATACAGAAAGGACTCCCAAACTCAGCAATTTAAACAAGATGAAGAGACAGAGGAATACCCAGCAGATAAAGGAACAGGATAAATGCCCACCAAACCAAACAAAAGAGGAAGAGATAGGGAATCTACCTGATAAAGAATTCCAAATAATGATAGTGAAATTGATCCAAAATCTTGAAATTAAAATGGAATCACAGATAAATAGCCTGGAGACAAGGATTGAGAAGATGCAAGAAAGGTTTAACAAGGACCTAGAAGAAATAAAAAAGAGTCAATATATAATGAATAATGCAATAAATGAAATTAAAAACACTCTGGAGGCAACAAATAGTAGAATAACAGAGGCAGAAGATAGGATTAGTGAATTAGAAGATAGAATGGTAGAAATAAATGAATCAGAGAAGATAAAAGAAAAACGAATTAAAAGAAATGAGGACAATCTCAGAGACCTCCAGGACAATATTAAACGCTACAACATTCGAATCATAGGGGTTCCAGAAGAAGAAGACAGAAAGACCATGAGAAAATACTTGAGGAGATAATAGTTGAAAACTTTCCTAAAATGGGGAAGGAAATAATCACCCAAGTCCAAGAAACCCAGAGAGTCCCAAACAGGATAAACCCAAGGAGAAACACCCCAAGACACATATTAATCAAATTAACAAAGATCAAACACAAAGAACAAATATTAAAAGCAGCAAGGGAAAAACAACAAATAACACACAAGGGAATTCCCATAAGGATAACAGCTGATCTTTCAATAGAAACTCTTCAAGCCAGGAGGGAATGGCAAGACATACTTAAAATGATGAAAGAAAATAACCTACAGCCCAGATTATTGTACCCAGCAAGGATCTCATTCAAGTATGAAGGAGAAATCAAAAGCTTTTCAGACAAGCAAAAGCTGAGAGAATTCTGCACCACCAAACCAGCTCTCCAACAAATACTAAAGGATATTCTCTAGACAGGAAACACAAAAATGGTGTATAAACTCGAACCCAAAACAATAAAGTAAATGGCAACGGGATCATACTTATTAGTAATCACCTTAAACGTAAATGGGTTGAATGCCCCAACCAAAAGACAAAGACTGGCTGAATGGATACAAAAACAAGACCCCTACATATGTTGTCTACAAGAGACCCACCTCAAAACAGGGGACACATACAGACTGAAAGTGAAGGGCTGGAAAAAGATTTTCCATGCAAATTGGGACCAAAAGAAAGCAGGAGTCACAATACTCGTATCAGATAAATTAGACTTTAAAACAAAGGCTGTGAAAAGAGACAAAGAAGGTCACTACATAATGATCAAAGGATCAATCCAAGAAGAAGATATAACAATTATAAATATATATCCACCCAACATGGGAGCACCCCAGTATGTAAGACAAATCCTAACAAGTATGAAAGGAGAAATTAACAATAACACAATAATAGTGGGAGACTTTAATACCCCGCTCACACTTATGGATAGATCAACTAAACAGAAAATTAACAAGGAAAAAAAAAAAAAACATGTATCTATAAAGTTCACTAAAGCAAAGCACAGTAAAATGAGGTATGGCAATAAAAGGCGTTAAATTTATCAAATAAAAAAAAATAAATAAAGTGCTGAAAAAAAAAAAAAAAAAGTCACTCTAGATCTTGCCTGTTTCTAAGTTATCTGAACACAGTTGTATCTTACAGTCTAGGGTTCCTCCCAAGGTTTGTCTACAGGACCTGCTGCCTCTTGGTGGGCTAGTAACATTGCAGGCTGAACCCTTCATGATTGACTCACCCTGAAACATGTATCTGGATATCATCCATGTTCTTAACCAGCAAGAGAATCAGAAGGGTGGCAGGTTTGGAAAGCAGTTGATATGTGGAAAGGCAAAACAGAATTGTCATCTTCAGTCAGATGCAATCTAGGAAAGACCCGAAGGATAGCTTCAAATAATTGAAACTCTGTGATACAGAAGAAAGAGGCTTTAAATTCTACAGACCTTCTGAAGGTAGTACAAAGACCAGTGGTTTAAAGCTAGGGACAGATTCAGGTTTCCTGTAAAAAGAAATTGCTAACATTTAGTGAAATGGAATGAAAAGTTACAAAAGGTGAAATGTATCAATCGTTGTGTATGCTATACAGAGGATATATGTTTATCTGTGCAGTGACCGAAAACAAGATTTGGGTGTCCATCAGAGCTGAATTGAAACCTTATTCCACAGCTTTCTTAGCCTGTGGCCTCCTAAATTTTATCATCCCCATCTTTTATAAAAGTCATAGTGACAGGACGAACTTGACACCAATCCTCTTGCCTTCACTATTGAGAGCACTCTCCATAAACTGCCTATACTCCAATCTATATCCCAGGGCCTGTTTCCTGGGGGACCCTACTTAAATCATTAGTATTTTCATCTTCATCATCTAATTCTAGCAAATTGTCAGCACCTTCTGGGCACAGAATCAGCTTTATTCTTCTTTGTATTCCAAGAGCTGTGATTATTCAATAAATGTTTCCATAACTTAAAAAAAAAAAAAGAAAAATATGAAATTTGTGTTTATTAGAATCTAAGTTTAGTTCTTTATCTCTGCAATAAAAGTTTATCAGGCAAAAAAAAAAAAAAAAGAAAAGGCAGAGGAACCAGAGATCAAATTGCCAACATCCGCTGGATCATGGAAAAAGCAAGAGAGTTCCAGAAAAACATCTATTTCTGCTTTATTGACTATGCCAAAGCCTTTGTGTGGATCACAATAAACTGTGGAAAATTCTTCAAGAGATGGGAATACCAGACCACCTGATCTGCCTCTTGAGAAATTTGTATGCAGGTCAGGAAGCAACAGTTAGAACTGGACATGGAACAACAGACTGGTTCCAAATAGGAAAAGGAGTACGTCAAGGCTGTATATTGTCACCCTGTTTATTTAACTTATATGCAGAGTACATCATGAGAAACGCTGGACTGGAAGAAACACAAGCTGGAATCAAGATTGCCAGGAGAAATATCAATAACCTCAGATATGCAGATGACACCACCCTTATGGCAGAAAGTGAAGAGGAACTCAAAAGCCTCTTGATGAAAGTGAAAGTGGAGAGTGAAAAAGTTGGCTTAAAGCTCAACATTCAGAAAACCAAGATCATGGCATCCGGTCCCACCACTTCATGGGAAATAGATGGGGAAACAGTGGAAACAGTGTCAGACTTTATTTTTCTGGGCTCCAAAATCACTGCAGATGGTGACTGCAGCCATGAAATTAAAAGACACTTACTCCTTGGAAGGAAAGTTATGACCAACCTAGATGGCATATTCAAAAACAGAGACATTACTTTGCCAATAAAGGTTCGTCTAGTCAAGGCTATGGTTTTTCCTGTGGTCATGTATGGATGTGAGAGTTGGACTGTGAAGAAGGCTGAGCACCAAAGAATTGATGCTTTTGTACTGTGGTGTTGGAGAAGACTCTTGAGAGTCCTTTGGACTGCAAGGAGATCCAACCAGTCCATTCTGAAGGAGATCAGCCCTGGGATTTCTTTGGAAGGAATGATGCTAAAGCTGAAACTCCAGTACTTTGGCCACTTCATGCGAAGAGTTGACTCACTGGAAAAGACTCTGATGCTGGGAGGGATTGGGGGCAAGAGGAGAAGGGGACGACAGAGGATAAGATGGCTGGTTGGCATCACTGTCTTGATGGACGTGAGTCTGAGTGAACTCCGGGAGTTGGTGATGGACAGGGAGGACTGGCGTGCTGCGATTCATGGGGTTGCAAAGAGTCGGACACGACTGAGCCACTGATCTGATCTGATCTGATAATAATCTGTAGAATTTTCAGGTAACTTGACACATTTTTGAGAGTAAAAGAGAGGATGCTATTAAATAGTTACTCCAAGAAAGGCGGTAAAAAAAAAAAAAAAAAACCCACATCAGTCTAAATAGAAATTGTCATTTGTTTATGAGGACAAAGTTTTTATGCCTGAGCTACATTCTCAGTGCTGTCCCAAGCTTTTCCTGCCTCCCAGCCTGGCTGTGCTCCTCTCAAGTAAGCACCTCCAGAGGCTGCTCTGAGAAGCCGACAGAAGCACCAGCTGCCACCAGATATGGGACCAGAAGGGAATGATCTGTTTGGATCACTCTGTGAGAGCTTCGCTGGGGTAGGCTGGCTCCTCGATGCCCCCTTAGCTAATCTGCCAAGCCCTCCAGATAATGCTCAGTAAAATGCATTTATTAAAAACACAGTTAAGTGCATTCATTAGAACAAAAATAATGCACAGTAAAGTGCTCACTTGAAGATGAAAGTAAAATAGGGTTCATTTAATACTTTATATATCATAGCAATTGGTCATCTTCTATTAATATGAGTGAATTGGCTCTTTGGAACACACTTGGGAGTAACCATGACCACTAGTCAGTAGATGAGACATCATTGGAACCCTCAAGAACACCACCCCATAGGTACATAAGGCCATCATAGGCTGGTGTGAGAAGCAGCTCTCTATAATAATGACAAGTTCATTAACTTGGGATGTTTTAAACCATATCTCAGAGGTTCTTATTAAAAGCTGATTTCCTGAATTTTATATGAATTTATGGCATATTTTCTTACTTATTCTGTTTCAAAAACTGCTGTGAAGACTTCTGCAAAGCCCCTAGTTTTGCTGCTGAATTTTACTATGTTGTTTCCATGTTATCAAACATCTATTGAGTGTTGGTCCCATGAGGCAGTTTCAGGGGATAAAGTGATGGGCTTCCCGTGGTCCTTGTCACTGAGACATTTGCAGTTTACCAGGAAGGATCCTGTGAAAGTCATTCAGTCATGTACGACTCTTTGTGACCCAATGGGCTGTAATCCACCAGACTCCTCTGTTCATGGAATTTTCCAGACCAGAATACTGGAGTAGGTAGACATTCCCTTCTCCAAGGGATCTTCCCAACCCAGGAATCAAACCCAGGTCTTCCACATTGCAGACGGATTCTTTACCAACTAAGCCACCAGGGAAGCTCCAGTTTACTGGGAAGATGGTCGTATCAATAAACGTGTTTCATGACATCACAAGTCATGTGACTTTGGACTGAATATTATTCAACCATATGCATGTACTTGGGTTTCCCAGGTGGCACAATAGTAAAGAATTCACCTGCAATGTAGGGGACACAAGAGTCTCAGATTCAACCCCTGGGTTGGGAAGATCTTTTGGAGGAAGGCTTGGAAACCCACTCAGTATTCTTGCCAGGAAATCCCCATGGACAGAGGAGGGCTACAATTCATGGGGTCGCAAATAGTTGGACACGAATGAGTGACTGAGCACCAATGCAAGGGATGTAAGAGATGCAGTTTTGATCACTGGGTCGGGAAAATCCCCTGGAGAAGGAAATGGCAGCCCACTCCAGTATTCTTACCTGGAGAAATCCCATGGACAGAGAAGACTTGCGGGCTACAGTCCATCCGATTGCAAAGAGCCAAACACAACTTAGAGACTCAACAACAACAATGCATGAAGTTAAACTCCTGGGGAGTAAGCCACGTGTATTTGAAACTCTGTGGATGAAAGATGGAAAACTGCTGAGATAGACCTTTATCCCTAATGCCTGTAAGTAATACTGTTAAAATCAGAAATATATAAAAATGGATATAATTTTTGCTTAGAGTTTTTAAACAAAGTAGCTTTAAAAATCCCACTACATTTCTAAAACACAGTTGTGACCATTTCTGTAAATGATTTATAGTCTTTCATGACCCCTTAAAGTCACTGCACCTGGCTGTTCACAGACCCAGAGGCCCGTAGCCCCTATCAGTAAGGACAGAGATCGAGTCCTCCCCAGGGCCGATTATGCTACCCAGCTGAACTGCTGTGAAAACAAATTGAATTATCAAGAATTTTTCTGCCTATTCTAGAAGGTTTGAGGGCAGAAAGAAAACGAAATATATTGAAGAGTTGGCATTGAAGTTTTGGCCAGTAAAATGCAATTATCTTTGAACATCTTCAAATCAGACATTATTGTCTTTAACTGTGGAGTCACTGAGGCTGCCCCAAGGGGTTGGTCTGAATGAAGAGTAAGTTTGTCCACTGACATTTAGAAAACTATGATCCATAGACTTTCAGTGATTTGTTCAAGGTCAAAAATTTAATTAAATAACCAGACAACAGAGTAGGAACTATCAGTCCTTCTATAATTAAGATCAGTTTTGCAAAACTATACAAAAGTCAGAGCTTACTTAAAATGTTTAAATAACCAGAATAAATGACTAATGGCCTTCCTTTTGCCTTGATGAAATAGAAATGTTCATCCTGATGTGTTAGTTTTTTTGGTATGGTGATCTCAAAATTGTGCATTTATTCTCATTGCCACAGATGATACTTAGACTCCAAAAGGGGTCTTCTTCAAAAAATAGTCATTTTCCTTAAAATATTCAAGTCTTAGTTAAGGTCACACAAACAGGCACATCCCAGTTATTATATCTATTTATCCATTTAATAAACATTTACTTAGGATTTAAAAGTCAGACTCTGTTCCTGGCTGAGGAATGGCAAAACCAAGTTAGTAATTTATCAGTTATGTGAAGATGAGGAGATAGAAAATCATGGCTAAGGGTATCATGAAATTAAATTTTGATCCTTATCTCTAGGACGATAAAGATATTTGGCAGGGCACAAAATATGCCTTCCCTTTATTTTAGGCATCGGTTCTCTTATTCATTTAACACATATTTACTGAACATCTGAGCTGTGACATGTGTTGGCTAAATCAAGGGTATAGAAAAGTTGGAGAGCCGGAGAAATGGATGTGAGGTTTAGCACTTACACTTCGTTTAAAGGGCAAACCCTACTCTCTCTGCCTCATGGGTGTCTCATAAGCTAAGTGCAGAATTAACTTTAAGATTATCATTTGGGGGGACTTTCCTGGTGGTCCAGTGGTTAAGAATCTGCCTTGCAATGCAGGGGACATGGGTTTGTTCCCTGGTCAGGGAACTAAGATCCCACATGCCATGGAACAGCTAAGCCCATACACCACAGGTGCTAAGCCCATGCACCACAGCTTCTGAGCCCACCCACCTGCTCCAGAGCCTGGGCACCACACCTACTGAGCCCCAGCATCACAACTAGAGACTCTGTATGCCCCAGCAAAAGATCGTGCATGATGCAACTAAGACTGGACACAGCAAATAAATAAATAAAAATATTTTTAAAAAGACAACCAATATTAAAAGAAAAGATAACCATTTGGGGGTTGCCTTTCTAAGAAGAGAAAGCAATTTACTTGGGGGTGGAATAACAGGGTCAGTCACTGGGGTAAGATCAAGGAATACATTGCATGTGGATATTTCCATTGTTGTTTTGTTTTGTGAAGGAAGTGTTGAGAACTATTTTGGAATCACCTATTAATCTTTCATCACAAGTGGTCACCATGGTAGAGATGTAAGAATAAACTCAGCAACGAATTACTGTTTATATCAAAGAGTTCTAGGTTTCATTCTGGGAATTCAAAAGCCTGAATAATGTGTTACCTCTACACTTGCAGGTTGAAACAAACATGATTACGAAAGGTCAGCTCTTTAATTTTTCAAGAAAAGTGGAAATAAATCACATTTACTCAAGAGTTTAAAACAAAGGAAAATAAAGATTTCCCAAGCTGTTTATAGCTCTTCAAGTGTAAAGTGTTGTCGGTTACCTTCCTGTTTGACAGGTACTTCTCTCATTTCAGCTACATCTTCAGGTCTGTCTCACCCATCACGATGGAAACACACAATGACAGCATAATCCTCTTTGCTGTATAGTTTCAGTGAATCTCCCCACTTTAGACTCGCTCACGAAGCTGAGATACACCACCATTAAAAGTGCCAGTCTGTGTGCTTTGAGCAAGAGGGCTCATAAAAGTTGCTCTTGGAATCCTCCCTTAAGAGTTTTAACATCCTCTTGGCATCACAGTTTTGTACGTCTCTAGAGCCTCAAGGAGAAGGTGAACTGATGAAATCCCTGATGAAATGTTTATATAAGCAGCAGGACTGGTTAAGAAAGCAAGCACTCCAATCTGAACGACCACCCTGCCTGTGAAACTTTCTACACCCAAGTTCCTCTTATGGGGCCAGCGCATAAAACCTGACCATAAAGTGCATAGCTAGCAAAAGAAATATGCCTTTTACTGGGCCCAGTAGACCCAGTAAACCATATGAGGACGGTTCATATTCTTCCACACCTGTTATGTCTCATGGCCATTTCCTCTCCAAAGCTCTCATCTCTGCAGGTCCCAGTTCTTCGAGACTAGGCTCAGATTCCACGAGGAAGAGTCAACCCCGCCCCCTCCCCCCCAATATTCCTCCTCCACACACACACACACACACACACACATCTCCCTTCACTGTGGGCTCCTGGAGGAATGTGTAGGTACCTGCCCTTAGCACTATAGACTAATATTTTTATTGTGATCTTCTCACAAGATGAGCCCTCATGCTCCTTAAGAGTAGAAATTGTGGCCTAGAAAATTGTAAATTTTCCACGGAAAATCATAGCAGAGGTGGTTAAGCGGACTGAAAACAAATCGTTTCTAAATGAGCAATCACAATAAAATCTCATGCAGAGAACACATAATTTGAAAGGAGTCAATAGCAGTTCAAATCATTGGTCTGCCCTTTAGCCATGAGGTAGACTTAGACGAAAAGTCTCATTCTTCTAAGTCTCAATTTCCACATCTGCAAAATGGGAAGTCACAAGTCTACATAAAAAATAATCAGGATAGTGTAGGGAAATGCCTTCATATCTGGCAGCTTTCATTACAAGCCATTTTCCCCTTGGTTGGATTCCTTGTATATCACATTTTTTGCTGCAAAATGACCCATTAGGTTAGACATGCACCCAAATGAAATGATATTCTATGATATAATTATCTGAATAAGATGAATTGAATTCAATCCAAAACATATTTTATTTTACTCGGAGATTTCATATGAAAGCAATACACACATACATATCCCTGTATTAAGAAGCTGCCATAAATGAATACTGTTTGCCTAGCAGCTTGAGGTAATGCAACCTGCTCTAAAGACAGCATCTCTTGTGCTGAAAGCAATGACATCTCGACAGGCAAGAAGTATTCCAAAGGGATGTGCTGGACCCTCAAGGTAGGTCTACGTGAGAGATGCCAGGCTACAGAATCCTCTTGTGTTTCATCCAATAAGGTGATACTTGCTTTCTTATTGAATGTGGTACTAAAAGCTCTTAGCATTGTTCCAGGAAATGAATTAAAGGGTATAAAGGACTTAAGTACCTTCTATTTTCTCAGTTAAGTTCAGTGTCAGTTACTCAGTCATGTGTAACTCTTTGCAGCCCCATGGACCGTGTCCCACCAGGCTCCTCTGTCCATCGGATTCTCCAGGCAAGAATACTGCAGTGGGTTGCCATGTCCTCCTCCAGGAGATCTTCCTGACCCAGAGATTGAACCTGCGTCTCTTGTGTCTCCTGCATTGGCAGATGGGTTCTTTACTACTGAGCCACCTGGGAAGCCCATCTTCTTTTTTACTTAATTTCACATATTGTTGAGTTTATACCAATTTGAGTTATCTTAAGCACAGTTCTGAACAAATATTTAACAGGCTGAGGCTCTCACATGCCAAAAATGTTGGTACAAACTGCCCATTTTCCTAGGATTCTTGTCCTATTTTATGGATTTGTGTGTGAATAAATTCCTATGAATGTCCTCACTTAACATGAACAAAGTAGTTCTTCCCTTCGAGTAAATGCCATTGATATAGTCAACGAGTTGAGTTTTAGCAAGAACATATTGTGTTGAAAATGACTAAAAGCAAGCTCTGAAAGAAGAGACCAACAATCAAGGCAACTATATCCTCCTAGTCTCTATCAGAGGTAAGAGGGGAGTTTCATGCTGAATTTCTTTATTTAAAAAAAAAAAAAGTGTAAGTTCAAGGATACTTTATGTCTTGAGCAGAGTGACCTTTTAAAGAGTCCAGTGCCAGCTCTAAGGTAAATAAGCATTTTATGACCCTTTTCCATTTTCCTTTCCAATCCTTCTGTCATTGTCAGAAGGAATACTCCACTGCTTCACTCAGTCTGGAGAAAATAGGAATTTTAATGTCATTTGTCAAAGATATTTTAATTACAAGTGAAAAACACAACTCCTATTTTAATGCCTGTATCATTTGCTCCCATGTGACTTTGTGAACACAAACTGGCCTCGCAGGATACATCCGTAGCTGGTTTTCTTATTCAGTTTAATCTTAAAATTGTTCATCTGCTCTTAGACAAAGTAGGGACACCTTCCATGTTGAGCTCTCCGGAGTCTGAGAGTTTGTCTTGAACTGAGCCGTTTGCCCTAATGCTCAGGCAGCTTAAGCCAAAGCTTACTGATGGGAACAGACACTGAACGGTTCAGCGCCCACCTGGAATTCATCCTTTATAAAGTAGCACTGACATAAATCATTCACTAACGGGGAGTTACAGTCCTGCTCAGCCTCAAGTTCATACTCCCCGTGGCAAATTAGAGGCCTCGCAGGGCACACTCCTTCCCCCACCCCAAGTTTCTAACTTAATACTTTCCAAAACCTGCCACCTGCTGTAGTCCATGGGGTCGCAAAGAGTCAGACACTACTTAGTGACTGGACGACAATAAAAAAGCAACCATCTACCAGTCAGAGGAAACCTAGATCCTGTGAAATGTTAGCTCAAATACATTAGCAAATAATTTTCTTCTAAATCTTCAGTATAAATTTCTAAATACATATTGGTTAAAAAAAAATAGGTGGTGGGAGCTTAGAGGACTTTTGCTGAATGTTATACATTTCCTCTCAAACCTGTGCCAGTCACAGTGGGTACCTAACCTGGGTACCCAAACATCAATTTGATTTACTACATCAGTGCTGCTCTGCCCCCAGGGCTCAGGTCCAGACTGCAGAGTTACTCTTCCGCAGTTCAAAGAGAAAGTTGCTTAAAAGAACCATTTCTGATGCCTATAGAGACTTCACTTGTAGGGCAACTGGGGAGATGGCAGACTGGAATTTTTCTTTGAAGAAAGTGAGTAAATGTAGTTTGGCAGGAAATGTCTGGAAAATGTGAGGCAGGGAAGGAGTGAGGAGGCGGCGTCAAAAGTTGTGTTTGTGAGACGCGGAAAATGATGGCTTCACCAGGCTATTTCCAAACCAAATGGACCAAGAGCAGAGAGCTGGCTTTTGAAAGCTTTAAATAAATCTGCCAGTTTTCCTAACAACCGCCTCTTCCAAACCGTGGACTATCTTTAGCTGTAGATCACCTGCAGTCTTATTTGCACATCTGCATTATAATTTAGGTTTATGGCTTCTATTCACAGATTTACTGCAACCTTCTATATTTGTTGCAAAAATGAACTGAACATAGGGGATGGAACTGTGAGCACAAAGATAACAATAAGGAGCATATGACAGTGTCTATATTTACAGCCAAACTCTTTATTTTGGATGGGACAGGAACGGGAAGGCAGGGCAATTTAGAAGTACCAATAAATCTCTTTGCTGGGATGACACTTTAAAATTGTACAAATCTATTCTTACGTGCTTCTGGAAATGTGTTATATAATTTTAAGACTTCCATAGCATTTATGACCACAGAAAACCTTCCTATGGTCTGGAGTGTCAGAAAAGTAGAAACTACCCACCTCTCCAGGGTTGTTTTTTTTTTTTTTCCTTCCTTAATTTATTATTTATTTATTATTGAAATATATTTGATCTACACTGTTGTGAGGGTTATTGCTGTACAGCAAAGTTATTCAGTCATACACCCATACACACTGTTTTTAAAATATGCTTTTCTATTACGGTTTCCATTATAGGATATTGAATATAGGTTCCTATGCTACATAGTAGGATCTTGTTGTTTATCCATTCTATATAAAAAAGCTTACCTCTGCTAACCCCAACCTCCCACCCAGTCTTTACCCCAACCCCCTCCCCCTTGGCAACCCCCAAACTGTTCTCTAAGTCCCTTATTCTATTCTATTCTATATTTGTGTTTCATAGTTAAGTTCATTTGTATCATATTTTAGATTCCACATATAAGGGAATCTATATATTCCATTATATAGATTCTATATTCTATATTCCTTATAGAATGTAAATGGCATTTTGTTCTTTTTTATGGCTGAGTAATACTCCATTGTATATATATGCACCACATCTTCTCCATCTATTCATCTGTCAATGGCCATTTAGGTTGTTTCCATATCTTGGCTATTGTAAACAGTGCTGCTATGAACATAGGGGTGCATGTGTTTTTTGAATTATAGTTT
The DNA here is from genome assembly GCF_029378745.1 of Bos indicus. NCBI lineage: Eukaryota > Metazoa > Chordata > Mammalia > Artiodactyla > Bovidae > Bos > Bos indicus. The sequence continues at coordinate 24,339,895 of NC_091773.1, read as the reverse complement.
TGTCTGGATGTATGCCCAGGAGTGGGCTTGCTGGATCATATGGTAACTCTATTTTTAGTTTTCTGAGGACCCTCTGTACTGTTTTCCACACTGGCTGAACCAGATTACTTTCTTCCCAATTCCCCTTGAGCTGCCTTTGCCCTGAAAGATCCCAGTCTCCCTCCTGGCTACATAGTTGCACCTGGCAGCTCAGGGGACCACTCAGATCTTCATGAGCTCATCGTAGGCCCTAGGTCTCAGCCTGCAGGCTCTCTGCACACCTGTGTGATCCTGCAAACCTTACCTGCTGTCTGAATGATCATGCTCCATGCACATACCACACCCCCGTGATTATGCTGTTTTGTTTCCTTCCTCCAGCACCAGTTTTGGCAGCAGTCCCTTGAACTCCAGGTCCAGCTGGTCACCTTGGGTCACTTCCCACTCCTCCTGTACATCCAGTCCCCTCTCCTGCCCTGAGCCTGGGTTCAGATTTCTCCTGGGCTAGAACACCCATCTGCACACGCCCCTACTCTATGTCCCCTTGCCTCATCCCCAGCCCACATCACCACTGTTTGCTTCTTTGTTTAGGACTGTGGGTTCCTTTTCACTCTAAGACTTAGCACAGTATTTTTTTTTTTTTTAGATTTTTTTGATGTGGATCATTTGTAAAATCTTTATTGAATGTTACACTATTGCTTCTGATTTTTTTTTTTTTTTTTGCCTCCAGGCATGTGAGATCTTAGCTCCCTAACCAGGGATTGCACCCGCACCCCCTGCATTGGAAGATGAAGTCTTAACCACTGGGGTGCTCAACCTTCTTTATGGTCCAACTTTCACATGCGTACATGACTACTGGAAACTACTCTTTACTTAGACTCATCTGGATGCCCGAGTGGACCAACACATGGTCATGGAAGGGAGAGTGGACAAAATTCATAATCATAAAGCACAATTTTTTAAAGTTACATCTTCACCAAAACTTTAATTCTTATATTCTAGCCAGATTATAATCCCCTAATACAATGTGTAGCTTATTTCTAGTGGTTTGGAAAAGATCAAGTAAATGTACCCCTGATCTTAAGGCAACATAACTCAATTTCTCATAGTAGCCTTATAAGAAGGAGTTTTAAAATTATTTTATCTGGAGGTAGAACTAAATATTGAATGTGACATCTGTAAAATGCTTTATAGTTTTTTTCAGTGTTTTCCATATTTTTTTCTTTTCCTTAGACAACCCTGTGAGACAGAGCCAATTGAAATAATTAAGATTGTTTTACAGACAATTCAGTAAGTCTGTGAAGCTGAGTCACTAGTTCCAAGCCAGTGAGGAACGGTGTTGGGGAGGAACCCAGATGTTCTGTCTCTTAGGCCTTAACCTCTTGCCCCTGGCAGATACAGTGTGAGCTACTTTATGTAATGAATCTCCAAGCATCCTAAGCCACTTGGCAGACTTTTAATTTTTCCACCTAAGGTTTTTTTGAGTCACTTTACAAGGCAGAAAAAAACCTGTTTGCTTTACCCTAAGTGGGCTCAGTGGCTGGGGCCTTAAACTGAATCAGCCAAAGACAGATTAGCAGGGGAAAAGGTTTATTTTGTATGCATATGGGGAGGGGAATGGGGTTCAGAGAAATGAAATGAAAACCCCAAGAGGCAGTCAGACCTGAAGACTTATACATTTGAACAAAGAACAATAAATTTATGGAAAAGTGACAATGTGAAGTGTGTTAGTCACTCAGTTGTGTCTGACTTTTTTCAACCCCTTGGACTGACAATGCAAAGGAACAGGGTTTTCAGATTTGCTGCTGTTGAGTCACTAAATCGTGTCTGATTCTTTGTAACCCCATGTACTGTAGCTTGCGAAGCTCCTCTGTCCATGGGATTATCCCAGCAAAAATACTGGAATGGGTTGCCATTTCCTTCTCCAGGGGATCTTCCCAACCCAGGGATGGAACTCACATCTCCTTCATTGGCAGGCAGGTGCTTCACCACTGAGCCATCTGGGAAGCCTGAGAGGCACTAAAATGTGGGATGGTAGGTTAATATATGAGAAAACTAAAGGGAGATTTGGGGAAGGAAATGGCAACGCACTCCAGTATTCTTGCCTGGGAAATCCCATGGACAGAGGAGCCTGGTGGGTCACAGTCCGTGGGGTTGCAGAGTCGGACACCACTAGTGACTAAACAACAAAGGGAGAACAGGGTGTTTTAGTAAAGTTTATGTGGATTCCTAGCAGTGCCATTCTGGGCCCAGGAGTCTCGAATCATCTCTGGTGATTGAGTCATTCTGCAATTCCTGGTAAAAGGGGTTGGGTGGGGAGACATTCACAAAGGGGAAACATACTGCTCTTAGGCAAATAGGGGAGCATAGGGAGGTCTTTATGCCAGAAGGGCGTATCTGAGGTGGTACATTCTGATCTCTTTCATGCCTAAGAGCCAGATGATATCGCTTTCCAAAGCCAGGCATCTCAGGTCAGCTGTTCCCACCTGCTGTATTTAAAAGGGACTAGTAACCCTGGAAAGGAGGCTAAAGAGCAAACAAGTAAAGGATGAGGTAGAGGAAGAATGAAGGATCAGCTCCATCAGAGTTGGTGTTGCCATAACTGACTGTAGTTCAACCACATCATCATCATCCACCATCAGGCTTCCAGGTGACTGAGTGACAAATATTTACAAGAATGCACAAGTTGTGTCCAAGCATGAACGTACTTCCCTGGTGGCTCAGACAGTAATGAATTTGCTTGCAGTGTGGGAGACCCAGGTTCCATCCCTGAGTCAAGAAGATCCCCTGGAGAAGGGCATGGCAACCCACCCCAGTATTCTTGCCTGGGGAATCCCATGGACAGAGGAGTCTGGCAGGCTATAGTCCATAGCGTCCCAAAGAGTCAGATAAGACTGAGCGACTAACACACATTAATGCACTGGAACCAATTGGTTTAATTTTCAAAGAATGACAGAATGGACTGGGGACAATTCTGCCAGCATGACTACACCTATTGCCAATGGAAAGGTTATAAAAATGAACAAGAAATGACAAACGTGTTCAGTACAATATAAACAAACTGAGTCAGAATCAAACCATTTATCTGGAGGGTTGAAATCAAGTCATCCACTCCACTGCCCTCCCCCCAATCAAGCAACTCCCACTATCATCCTCCCCTTCTCTCCACTCCCTCCACCACCAAACAAGAGCAATCAAATTACTTTTGACACAAAGATCTTGACATGTAGTGTAAGACACTTGAAAGTCTGAGTTATTTGGCAAATCTAACATTTAATCGTATACTTAGATTCTGCTAGTTTCTCTAATGTAAAAACATTGTGTAAAAAGGGAACCCAACCAATCCTGCAGCAGCAAGCTGCTGCTGCTGCTGCTAAGTCACTTCAGTCGTGTCCGACTCTACGACCCCATAGACTTCAGTGAATTTGTTTGCTTTTCTACCATATTGTTCTAACATGGCTGATTATGACAGACAGCTCTTTTTGGTGCGTATTAGTGATGAATATACAAGGAAGAATGAAACGTTTACATATTTGCCTGTTTATGGCTCCTATTACCATTCCTATGCTGCCAGTTAATGCCTGTGACACAGGAATAAAAGAATAGCCAGCTTTTTTACTGCCTCAGAATCCCATTTACCTTTGCAAACTGCTGCTGTAACCCTTTCAAGTATTCTCTTCTTTCTGCAGACCAGCCAGGGGCTGTTGCTAGCTCCTGGGGCTGGAACACAGGGGCAAGACCCACTTCAATGTTGAATTCCTGTTTGGCTCCCCACTTTCTTCACTGCATCAGAGAGTTTATCTGGATCCAGGGGCACTCAGTAGGTCCTTCCTCTCTCCTCCTCAGGCTTAATGACCCAGGGGTCATTTATTTACTCTGGAGCCAGGGCCAGGGGAGGGGAGTAGAACATCAAAAAGGTCCTGTGAATTTAACAATATTGTAGCTGGAGGCGTTTTAGTAGCTACCCTTAGGCAATGGTAAGAAGGATGCTACTCAGCTGGTAGAATTTACTGAAAATCTAAAAAGATTGGAAATACACAATACAATTGTGCTATAAGCTAGCCCAGTACTGGTGGTTCTCCAAAATCTATAATTAATATTCAATAAAGCAAAACTCAATAAAAGAGTCCTAATCATTCAAGTCCCAATCTGGGTTGCACAGTTTCACTAGCTCAGAAACAAAAGATGTGGCCATAGTTCTTTCTCAGTCCACTCAGAAAAGCGGGTGACCTTAAATAAGTCATCTGTCATCTTGAGCCTCGGCCTTGGCCTCTGTGAAATGGATTTTCTCCTTTCCACTCCCTAGATAATTCTGAAAGAGATGGGAATACCAGACCACCTGACCTGCCTCTTGAGAAATCTGTATGCAGGTCAGGAAGCAACAGTTAGAACTGGACATGGAACAACAGACTGGTTCCAAATGGGAAAAGGAGTACGTCAAGGCTGTATATTGTCACCCTGCTTATTTAACTTATATGCAGAGTACATCATGAGAAACACTGGGCTGGAAGAAGCACAAGCTGGAATCAAGATTGCTGGGAGAAATATCAATAACCTCAGACATGCAGATGACACCACCTTTATGGCAGAAAGTGAAGAGGAACTAAAGAGCCTCTTGATGAAAGTGAAAGAGGAGAGTGAAAAAGTTGTCTTAAAACTCAACTTTCAGAAAACTAAGACCATGGTATCCGGTCCCATCACTTCATGGAAAATAGATGGGGAAACAGTAGAAACTGTGGCAGACTTTATTTTTTGAGGCTCCAAAATCACTGCAGATGGTGATTGCAGCCATGAAATTAAAAGACACTTACTCCTTGGAAAGTTATGACCAACCTAGACAGCATATTAAAAAGCAGAGACATTACTTTGCCAACAAAGGTCCATCTAGTCAAGACTATGGGTTTTCCAGTAGTCATGTATGGATGTGAGTATGTATGGATGGACTATAAAGATAGCTGAGTGCTGAAGAATTGATGCTTTTGAACTGTGGCGTTGGAGAAGACTCTTGAGTGTCCCTTGTACTGCAAGGAGATCCAACCAGTCCATCCTAAAGGAGGTCAGTCCTGAGTGTTCATTGGAAGGACTGATGTTGAAGCTGAAACTCCAATACTCTGGCCACCTGATGCAAAGAGCTGACTCTTGAAAAGACCCTGATGCTGGGAAAGATTAAAGGCAGGAGGAGAAGGGGATGACAGAGGATGAGCTGGTTGGATGGCATCACTGACTCAATGGACATGAGTTTGAGTAAACTCCGAGAGTTGGTGATGGACAGGGAGGCCTAGCGTACTGCGGTACATGGGGTCAAAAGAGTCAGATATGACTGAGCGACTGAACTGAACTGAAGAAAATATATCATGTTAGATTAACTGTGTACCTTGCCAACCAAAACCAGTATAAACTGTTGTCTAAAAGAACGTCCACTAGGGAATTCTCTGGTGATCTAGTGGTTAAGACCCTGCTTTCCAATGCAGGGGACCTGGAGTTCAATTCCTGGTTAGTGAACTAAGATCCTATATACCACAGTCTAAAAAAAAAATTAAATTAAACTATGTCCACTATACTATCAATAGCACATGGCTTACTGGTGCTTGCACAGATACACAGAGAATAATGTTCCCATTTTATTCATGAGACAGGGACAAGGGAAAGGAAAAGTTAAAGAATGTGGGGAGACCATGGCTAAAGCCAAAAGTGTGTCCTGGCATCAGGCTGCCTGGGTTCCACCTCAGTAACTGTGTAGCTGGGTCATCTGTGAGCTCAGGTGTGCTGCCAGTCCCTCACCTTTACAGCAGGGCTAATGATGGAAATGAAAAGAGCTGGAACAAGGCTTGAAGAAGAGGGTGCAAGGATATTGTGCAGCATGTATTGTCATCACTGTGTTCAGACAGCTGAGCCACTGCAGAGCAGGCATCAGACCCCTGTTATGTGTTTCCTCAGATGCACCACTGGTCATAGGGTTGCTTGTCAACCAAGGAAAAGTCAAGGGGTTGCAAATAACTAGGGCATTTAGTCCCCGTATACCTGAGCACCCCAAGGCAGTTCTTCGTTTCCTCTGAATGATGGAACTGTGAGTGGAGAGAGGAAATGATCAGATTTCCCTGGAAAGTTATAAGCACCCTGCTTGTCCCGGGTCTCTGTGTTTAATCCTCCTGGCAGCATCTCTGTCCTACCTACATGCTTGCTGCTGGGTCAGATCTCCTGACCCAAAGCTGCCTTCAACAGACACCACAGTGCCCTCGAAATTCCATCATAATAATGCATCCCTTTTAGATTTTCATGTTTTTAAAGTTTTTTTGAGCACCCCCCTCCTTTCCCAAGGTAAATATGCTTTTGAATAGTTATAACAAGACTTTTTCATGAGCAGCTCAAAAGTCAATGTCATATTGCATGATTTTGATACGGGCAAATTCTACTTAATAATTTATCATCACACATATTGTAGCTTATTTTTTCCCTTAGAGTTTACCATGTGCAAATTTCTGGTTCACTGTTGGAACGTGCAGGGTTCATGTTCTCCTGAATTGTAGCTTATTTTTTCCCTTAGAGTTTACCATGTGCAAATTTCTGGTTCACTGTTGGAACGTGCAGGGTTCATGTTCTCCTGCATCGAGATTCACTCTGAAGCTCACTTCGTTCACAAAAAATTGATCTCTAATTGATTCTGTCTCAAAGATACTTTCTCTGCCCCTGAATTCTTGTGTGCTTGAAATATCCAATATTAATGATATTGTTTTATTCAAAATGTGCAGGTTGTCTGTGTGTGTGTATTATCAATCTTCTTAGCTAGACCATTTATTTTTCTTTTTTTTTTTAGACCATTTATTTTTCAAGGACAGAAACAATTGCTTTTTAGTTCCATGCCTGCTATGCTATTCATGGTATAAAGCCTGAATAAATATTGTGTATGAGTGACAGTACACACTCAGCAGTGAAATGAATATATTCTTTTAATAATTGCCCTTTTTAAAAATAGTATACTATGCAGACAGACTACACAAAAGGGTAAAGCATTGTAAATCACACAAATACACATTTGAGTAGTTTCAGTACTTAGATTAAATCTTATTTATTTTAAAAAAATGAATATATTCTTTTAATAATTGCCCTTTTAAAAAATAGTGTACTATGCAGACAGACTACACAAAAGGGTAAAGCATTGTAAATCACACAAATACACATTTGAGTAGTTTCAGTACTTAGATTAAATCTTAGTTATTTATTTAAAAAAAAAATCTTCTCTGACTCTTGAAAAATGTTTTTGGGAAAAATGTCCTTGTCAATTAGAGATCAGTCTCAGGTTTTCTAAGTGAAATGTCCAGGATTTACTTTAAAACATACAAGCAACTGAAGACGTCTTCAGTTCAACTAAAAGTGGGGGAGTTCAGAACTCAGATAACTCAACCCTCAAAGGGTGGGAGAGGCTAAAACTACCTCTTGACAGCAGGTAGTTTCCCCTAAAACTTGAAAATAGATCTACCATATGCTCCTCCAGTCCCATTCCTGTGTATTGTATCTAGAGGGAAATAAAATCAGTATCTAAGAGATAACTGAAGTCATTATATTATTATATTCATTGCAGATTTATTCATAGTAGCCAATATATAACAACCTACACATCTATCAGGGCTTCCCTGGTGACTCAGACGATAAAGAATCTGCTTGCAATGCAGGAGACCTGGGTTCAATCCCTGGGTCAGGAAGGTCCCCGCAAGGAAGGCATGGTAACCCACTCCAGTATTTTTGCCTGGAGAATCCCACAGACAGGGGAGCCTGGCAGGTTATGATCTGTGGGGTCACACAGAGTTGGACATGACTGAAGTGACTTAGCATGCATGCAGTCTATTTTTAGATATGTTTGAAAGTGTCCAAAATGAAAAAAAAAAAAAAAGAAAGAAAGAAAATCTGAGACAATAGTGAAGCACACTTGTTAACCCCTTAGAACCCAAACAGTGGAGGGAAGGGGAAAAACAGATGTTTATTAGCATTTTCAAAACAAGAGTCCTAGTAGACTGGCTCAGCAACACAACTGCAAAGCTGGTTTAGAAGCCACATCAAGGGTGTTTAGCTATTTTTGTGGATTCTTTGAAGAACTGCTTTATCACCAATGGTTCTGAGGGCCCAGAAAATGATATATAAGAAAACAGTCATCAGTGACTTTTGAAGTGAAAGTCAGAAGAGTCAGACTCTGAATGGGAAAAAGCTATGTATTTTTGATAATATTTTTATTTTCATTTATGTAGAAGAGTAATATATATTTTTAAAAAGACTGCCATTAATCTCTTTCCATAAGCATAGAGCACAAATTACAAGTGATTAAAAATAACAGTGATAATAAAATGCTGATGATACAAAAACTGGTCAAGAGCGATTGTGTGGCTATTAATTTAGGAGCTGGGGACAAACGAAGTAAAGTGTCCATCCTCAGAGACCCTATGTTCCAATGAGTTACAGAGATATTTCAAATAGCGATTATATGGCATACATGAAGAGTGTTAGGTTTATGATGATGAATAATGCAGATAAAAGGAATTAGGAACACAAGAAGCCAGAGCAACAGGCTTCCTTTTTACAAGGGCGGTCAGAGCAAAGGCTTATGGGAAACGGGGGCTGGGCCAGGACTTCCGGGTGCTAGCAGCTCAGGAGAGAACCAGGTGCACTCCTGGCGAGAGGCTGCAAGTGGCCTTGAGGGTAGCACCTGTGATGTTTGGGGGACAGGTAAGTGGATGCAGCTAGAACTGAGTGAGTATGGAAGACCCCATGGGAGGGAATAGTTCTCTTTACATTGTTGGATAAGCAGAACCTTAAAGTAACCAAAAATATATATTTTAAGAATATATTTATAATTAATTATAGCAAGTGTAGAATGCCCAACATAAGGATGTTTCAACACTGAAAAAGCGTTAACTTTAAAACTATATGTTATAGTCTTATCTAGCTAATGTTCAGTCAATCAATTTATCTATGTATATATAGTTCATAGCAAAAAAATTTTAGGATTTTGGTAGTGATAAAAAATTTAATCAAGTAATAAGATTTTAAAGAACTTATTTTTATGAAAATACTACTTATGTAAATTTTTTAATTAACTGTACTGAATTTTAAAAGTGCTAACTTTCCATTTTTATTTTTAAGCTTATTTTGAAGCACTATTTCTATTTTCCATTATTTCAACACTTTGCATTTATTTTGTATATAACATACATACATAATTCAAAATCATTCTTGTCTCATCCTTAGTATTACATGCTTGAATTTCTTGCTCTTATAAAAGTCAAATACTTAGACACATTTAAGATGCACTTTTTGAATTTATTTTAGGAAACTATCATTTCAGCCTCTTATAGATATGAATACTATATACTTTTTTTGAGGTAATGTTTTGGATCCTGGTTTAATTAAGTTCATAGTGATTTAATTATTGTAGTAGATAATTGCATGGATGAAAAGGGGAAGTTTCTTTAATTTTTGTTTTCTTTTTGAAGCCTCTTTTTCTTCATCTGCTGATTAGGATAACAATACCTGTCTGACAAGTTTCATGGAATATGGTGAGACCTATTATACATATACTGTGCATTTAAGAATTCTTTGATGGCTCTAGAACCCAAGACAAATGTTGGATACCATTAGCAATAGTTACATAATTTATTTGGTACCATCTTTGAATGTTATTTAAAATTTCCCATAATCTCCTCCAAATTACTGGCATGTTTTTGCTCCTATATGTGTCTTCTCTGAATCTTCCCTTAAAGACTGAGGGTGTCGTCAGATGCTCCCTGTCCCCTAACGTGAGCTCTCACCCGGGGTAGAGGTTCAGAACAATGATTTAATTGTCTTTCACTTCCTCACACATACGTAGAAAGCTACAAGCTTTGCAATGTCATCTCTGGACCTTTGACAAGCTGTCCCTGTGAGGTCTGTGCAGGGAAGACATATTCTGTGATGGCTGATGCCTCTGAGGTTTGCACCAAATTTGTACAGTCTGTCCGTAAAACACAGATGGGATACTTAGCGATTATTGGTTAGGTCCCTGAATTCTAGGTGCTTCAGCAGAGATGAATTAACTAAGATGAAGTGACGCATATATATGAAAGGAGAAAACATCACTTAAGACCTGCACAGGTGATCAACTTCAAAAGATCAGGAAAACTTATCACTTTGAAAAAAATCAAAGTGTGTTGATCTTGTTCATCTTTCATTTAATGTGCTCGTTCAGTTTCTTTTAATTTTATTGTTTCTTTTCACTCCTTGCAAATAAAAGCCGACAGATGTGTAAACTAGAAGAGATGACTCAGTGGTGTTGCCTGCAGCCATACAGTGGGGTGGGCTGAGATGGGTGAAGAACACAGCATCTGCAGGGTCAAGTTCCCTCTTTTCAGAAATTTATCAAAGCTAAATGCTCCTCAGACTCTGGGGATGCACTAATTCCCTAATCAAGGTCATTTGGTGTGAGGAACATCCAAGGTAGAGCTGGACACGTGCTCCCAGACCTTCAAAGGCCAAGGAGGATGGATACTCACCATACTTTTCTCCAGACACAAAATTAAACTGATTTCACATATGAATGAATAAAAAGATGGATGACTATACACATTTTTCAGTTCTGTTCAGTTTATCATAAGTGACATGTCAGGTAGTTTATGAATGATGACCATCAGGCTTTGAGCATGTAATTATGCCCTGGAATTATGCATAAGTGGCAAAGGGCGATGTTTAGATGATATTTATATCTAAATGGCTTGCATTAAAACCCTACCAAGGCCATATCATAAACATAAATTATAGGGGAGATTGCCTATTTGTGGAAATGAACTGTAGGCAGCTTATTAATTTTTCTGACATTATTCAGCATCCCATTACTTGTACAGTTATGATTATAATAATTAGGTAAGCAACACTGATGCTAAATCCTGTAATATTTCAGCTAAATTTCACGAACTAGTCAACTCTCCTGGGAATTTTGTTGTTGCTGTTCAGTCACTAGGTTGTGTCTGACTCTTTGCAACCCCATGGTCTGTAGCACGCCAGCCTTCCCTGTCTCTCACTATCTCCCAGAGTTTGCTCAAACTCATGTCCATTGAGTCAGGGATGTCATCCAAACATCTTATTCTCTGTTGATCCCTTCTCTTCCTGCCTTCAATCTCTTGAAGTGAAGGGTGAAAGTGAAAGTTGCTCAGTCATGTCTGACTCTTTGCAACCCCATGGACATCCATGGAATTCTCTAGACCAGAATACAGGAGTGGGTAGCCTTTCCCTTCTCCAGGGGATCTTCCCAACCCAGGAGTCAAACCCAGGTCTCCTGCATTGCAGGTGGATTCTTTACCAGCTGAGCTACAAAGGAAGCCCAAGAAAACTGGAGTGGATAGCCTATCCCTTCTCCAGGGGATCTTCCCAACCCAGGAATTGAACCCAGGTCTCCTACATTGCAGGCAGATTCTTCACCATCTGAGCTGTCAGGGAAGCCTCAATCTCGTGGGAATAGTCAATGTTATAGAAATCATAGTGGTAGAAAATGTCAGGGGCAGGATATACATTTAAGGGAAGTTTATAGGGCATGCTATGCTAAGTCACTTCAGTCGTGTCTGACTCTGTGCGACCCCATAGACGGCAGCCCACCAGGCTCCCCGTCCCTGGGATTCTCCAGGCAAGAACACTGGAGTGGGTTGCCATTTCCTTCTCCAATGCATGAAAGTGAAAAAGTGAAAAGTGAAAGTGAAGTCGCTCAGTCATGTCCGACTCTTAGCGACCCCATGGATTGCAGCCTAACAGGCTCCTCCGTCCATGGGATTTTCCAAGCAAGAGTACTGGAGTGGGGTGCTCAGGATTATAGACAAGTGCATAAATATAAAACAAACAGAAATATTGAAATCAATCAACAAAGACATTTATTTACAGTATGTACTCAAAGTTCTACCCTTTCACTGCAAAGGACACACTTTTCTAATAGGGATGGAGGTCAGAGGACAGGACAGAAGGTACACTAAAAAATATCCCAGACTCTCCTCTCTCTTTCCCAACTGCCCTTCCATGTCTTCTCCATTTCTCTTAAAATTAGAAGACCTGGATCTCACAAAGCTTCATGCTCCTCTGAATGGCTGGCTGTGATTCTTTGGGGAAAGTCGCTTGGGTTTAGAAACACTCTTAGTCTTTGCAGAGAAGCCATTCATGGCTTCAGCCTCAGCCTTTGTGGGAAGCATCCTGCTATAGGCTTTGGGTCCTAAGTTTGAGGAAACTTTGGGTTGACCCTTCAAGATTCTTTGCGTTTCCCAGAGAAATCCATTTGGTCCTCACCTGATGCCCTCTGGATACCCAGTTTCAGCCAATCACTAGCCTCCCTGCAGATGTCCAGTTGGCTGCAGTCTGGAGCCGCCAAGTTGACTCCTGCTCTGCCCCTGAACACCTCCTGTACTCAGCTTCCAGGTCTAACCCCCAGCTGATTCGCTTAGCTGCTCACCTGTGTGGCTCCAGGCCAGGTGTTCCATGCCAGGACCAGTTTGATGTACACCTGCTGCTAGACCCGGCTTGCCTAACTCAGACACTCCCTCACTACCCGGGCCCTTTCCTGAGAACAGGTTTATTCCAGGTTGGGAGACTGGAATTGATGTATATACACTATTGATACTATGTACAAAGTAGAAAACCAATGAGAACCTAGTGTATAGCACAGGGAACACTGTTCAGTGCTCTGTGGTGACCCAAATGGGAAGGAGATCCAAGGGAGAGAGGTTGTGTACACGTGTGCCTGAGTCACTTTGCCGTACAGTGGAAGCTAACAACATTGTAAAACAACTATACTCCAACAAAAAGTCCATCTGCTTCTCATCCTAGTAGGCAACTGAGGAATTCTTTCTAACAAAAATAGAAAATGAAAATCATGTAGAATAATTATACACAGCCATGAAAAATGACTATAACTTCAAGTCCCCTCTATTTCCATATATGGAACAACCTGTATTACAAATAATTACCTAGAAATATATCCCTTACTCTTGGGATTGAAAACTATTAGGCAAACGTCTATGTATGATCTATGTTCTGTGAGGAAAAGAAAAAAAGAAAAACAGAGAAAGCCATGCTTCATGTTTTCAGGTGCTGGGACTTGCTCTAAGTATTCAGTTTTAGCATGAACACACATTATTACATACAGGCCAAGTTTATTTTCACATTTTTTTCCTTTAGAAAGAGGGGAAAGAAAGGAGAAATAAAGCACTCACAATGTTCATTCAGTGACCAACTATAATAATACCTTCACATGTTTGAATCAATACATTTGTTCAGTTTAGCAAGTTCAGATGTTTCCAAAGAAGAGAATGAAGCAAGGATGCCATTTTAATGATCTAACTTAAAAACACGGAACAGTCTTTGTTTTTTCCTTAAAAAATTATATGATACTAAAAATAAGTAAACAACGGTTATTCTAGCCATTCTACAAAACACTATGAAAGAGACTCAGAATGGGTGGTTATGAACATAAGGTGCTTCTTGTTTGAAACAGAAATCAAGCTGTAATTTCAAACACATGTGTGAACACGTATTTCATATACATATCACACATGTACTTATGTTCACACATACGTGTTAACTGTCCTAATCTGCTACAGTTCTAAACGTGCTTAGCAATATAACACCAGGATTCTCCCAGGATCACATACTTGTGTCGCAAGCTTGGGGATATCATAACCGGCAGATACAGTGACGAGGAGGAGCCAACAGCAGGTGACATAACTCTCCAGTGAATGCTGTCCTCTTACAGGCCTGAATCTTACTGCAGGTCCCATGTCCAGTAGCTGTCTCTCCATAGTCACGTGAACATAAAAAGGTAATAAAACTGTTTTAAAACCACACAGGATTACCTCTCACCTCTATCATGGATCTCAAACCTGGTTGCCCTTTCAAATCAAGTAGGGAGCTTCTGGCTTCCCAGGTGGTACTAGTGGTAAAGAATCTGCCTGCCAATGCAGAAGACCAAGAGTTCCAGGTTCAATCTCTGGGTCAGGAAGATGCCCTGGAGGAAGGCACGGCAACCCACTCCAATATTCTTGCCTGGAGAATCCTGTGAACAGAGGAGCCAGGTGGGCTACAGTCCATGGGGTTGCAAAGAGTCAGACATGACTAAAGCAACTTGGCATGCACGCAGGGAGGTTTTAAAAAAATTAATACCCATCCAGGGATATATTCGTTTTTCTTTTTTCCTAACAAAACATAAATCATAATTTCTTTAACATTAGCATGGGCATCAATATTCTAAGGTTCCAGGTGATCCTGTTACACATGGTTGAAAGCTACTTTACATGGTCAAGTGCATTAGGTTTGCAGAACAATCACCAAACTGTGCCTTTCTCATCTTCTTCTATTCAGTTAAAAATATCAGCTAATTTTACAAGCAATAGCAAAACAAACAAGCCAACAGCCTACCCCGCCAACATCAGCTATGCATACATGTGTAATGTGCTCAGTCACTCAGTTGTGTCAGACTCTTTGCAATGTCAGGGACTGTAGCCCTCCAGGCTCCTCTGTCTGTGGATTTCCCAGACAAGAATACTGGAGTGGGGTGTCAATTCCTTCTCCAGGGGATCTTCCCAACCCAAGAATAGAAACCATATCTCCTGCATTAGCAGGCAGAATCTTTGACAACTCACTACCGTGCTCTTTTTAAATTCTGCAGTACTAGAGCATCAGGTTTTTAATCAGAAAATAATTCTATGATGATATGTAGTATCATCATTTTGGACTCTGGTTAGTTTATTGTATTCTATATTTGGGTGACACACCCAGTCAGGATTCTAACACGATTAGTTACAACAATTCACCATCTCCCTAACTCTGAACAAAGAAAGAAATGATCCCATCAAAGGCATGTGGGCTTTTCTCCCACTCTGTGTAACATGAGGGAGGGAGACCCAAGGGTGGCAGGGGTTTAGAGAAGAAAGGATGAGTTCCAGGAAACTTTTTGGTTTTTTTTTTTAGGCATATTCTCTCTCGTCTTAATTATTTTTACAGGAATCTGCAGACTATTTTACTGGCTAATGGCACTAAATTTTTTTTTCTTGTAAATCTACTGATTTATTGGCAAATCCTAGAAGATAACCACTGAAGATAAGCTGATCCAACTGTGTAAAGCCCTTGTACCCAGCATGGGAGAATTTCCACCATGGCCACCTTAAAGCATTTCTTTTCAGCACCACAAAGAAACAGATGCTAAACAACATGTTTTTTTGTTTGTTTTGTTTTTCTACATCCCTTAAGAAAATCTGTGTGGCTTATATTAGCCCATTTTCATCTCATGATATGTGCTCAAAGAGACAGATTTCTATCACAGAAGCACAAAGAAATCTCTTCCAGATAAAATTTGATGTCACTTGAGACTTTCCAGATATGAACACCTAAACATATTGTTGTTGTTTAGTTGCTAAGTCATGTCCGACTCTTTGTGACCCATGGACTGGAGCATGCCAGGCTTCGTTGTCCTTCACTGTCTCCTGGAGTTTGTCCACTGAGTTGGTGATGCCATCCAAGCATCTCAGCCTCTGTCACCCCTTTCTCCTCCTGCCCTCAATCTTTCCCAGCATGGAAGGTTTTAATTTCAAAATGAGATCCCTCACTCACAAAACAAAAAGAAAATAATTCTCAGAATAAGAAAACATCATAAATTTTCTTCCAAAGATTCTTTTTTGTTAGCTCCAGGGGCTCATCAACCGGCCTCTAATGTTGACAGAATGAAATTTCACGTGTGCTGCCCAGTTAGTGCTCTTTGAGATCTGATTTGCGTGAAATTCTAAAGCAGTTATGGGGCTTCCCAGGTGGCTCAGTGGTAAAAAAAAAAAAAAAAAAGAAAGTCCTGCCAATGCAGGAGATGTAGGCCATGCAGGTTCAATCCTTGGGTTAGGAAGATCCCCTGGAAAAGGAAATGGCAGCTCACAACCACCTTATAAGGTAGGGCACTGCTTTTAACATCCCCAATTTATAGATGAGGGCACCAGGGTTTGAAGAAGTCAATAGACTTTTCAACTAAGGGAATAGTGTAACCACAATTTGTGTGAGCAGTCGTACAGCCCCCAGCAAGATCATAGGTCTCTTAGTCTGTACACAATTAGTAGTTAACAAATTCAGTGCCATGAACCATAAAGCCAGAGCACTGGGAGGAATGTTTGGAAATTAGCTAGACCTTTCGCCTCTCTTGGAGGCCACACATAACATGTCCAATTCACAGAAAATACTTTCTACTACCTTTGATAAGTGAAAATATCTTCCCTTTAATATTTTTGGGCTATTATTGAGTTTTCTATCATGTTCAGTTTGAAAAAGAACAAAATGAAAAATTATGTCTACTTATGCAAAGAATTATATTTATAAGGATTATGCATTAATATTATGGCTTTCCTGGTGGCTCAGATGGTAAAGAGTTTGCTTGCAATGCAGGAGACCTGAGTTCAATCCCTGGGTCGGGAAGATCCCCTGGAGAAGGGAATGGCAAGCTACTCCAATATTCTTGCCTGGGAAATCCTATGGACAGAGGAGCCTGGTGGGCTGCAGTCCATAAGGCTGTAAAGAGTCAGACACAGCTGAGTACACATGCACACTAAAGCAGCTAAAATTTCAAGCTGGTACAGAGAGAAGCTCTTCTAGAACCTAAGATGCATCCCCCTTAACTTAGCTCTGCGGTTATGCTCTGAATGATGAGATCCTGTTTCATACGCCAAGATAACATTTTGAACTTTAAAAAGTACATCTATATCTATATCTATGCTTTAAGGCAGCTGGGGTGGAAGGTCTCCAAGGCTGGGCACAACAGCTTTATACAATTGAGTCAACTTAATTATCTTTAGTGGTTGTCTTCTATGATTTGTCTATAAATCTATATACTTTAAAACTTTAAAATGTAAATATATATACATATATAAATATATATCAGAGAAGGCAATGGCACCCCACTCCAGTACTCTTGTCTGGAAAATCCCATGGATGGAGGAGCCTGGTAGGCTGCAGTCCATGGGGTCGCTGAGAGTCGGACATGACTGAGTGACTTCACTTTCACTTTTCACTTTCATGCATTGGAGAAGGAAATGGCAACCCATTCCAGTGTTCTTGCCTGGAGAATCCCAGGGACGGCGGACCCTGGTGGGCTGCCGTCTATGGGGTCTCACAGAGTCGGACATGACTGAAGTGACTTAGCAGCATAAATACATCTATTTACTGGCTTTCATTTAGGCAGGTATGGGTGGTCCAAAAATATTATCTCTACAGAAATGCAATCTTCTATCTTCCCCTTTGATTATTCCCTCTTGATGATTATTGTTAGAGAATAATGGGATAAAGAAAATAGTAAGTCCTATTTGCAGCTTGGCTATTGTCTTCTTGCTAATTCTATCTTCTAAGAGTTAAAATAAACTAAATTGAAGGAAACATTGAGAAAAGAATTGCAGACAATTCTTTCTTTCAACACAGCAACCACCACTATGGAGGTAATGACCAAACAAAATTGCTTTGGGATGTCAGCAAGTAAACCAATGAGAGGAGAAATTAAGACACACTCCAAAAAGATATCCACACCTGCTGGGAAGTTTTCTGTATCTATAATCATGTTCCTACAACTTAACAGATGATTACATGTTTTGACCTTTCAAAGAAGATAGAAACTTCCTGTGTTGACCCGGATAGAGTAACTCCATTGCTCCAAGCTGCTCCCTTACACAATTAAAAAGCCCTGGTCATAATGCAGCAAGCATAGGATGTTTCTGAAAGGTAGAAAGACAAAAGTGGGGCTGCCTAGGGACACTTGGACTTGAGGAACAACAAAAAGATGCCCCTGGTTTTCTTACTGCTCCCCATACACCCTTCCAGGTCAACCATAATTTGTACCATCACTCTTCAGCCTTCACCCTGTACCCAAATGATCCCCACAAACCTCATTCTACAAGTCTCTTAAACAAAAGTTTCTTCTTTATAGCACCTAACTGTGCTGACACAGTAAAACATTTCTTCTACTATTGGTATTTCATCTTTAGTTCTGACTTCCTTTTGGGAAACTTAAGCACTATAGCTGGAGAAAGTGGTTAGGCTTTGGCATGTAGGAGTGGAAATCAACTTGTGTGTGCTTTCATTGTTAGAGGAGCTCTCTGTTGCCTTGGAAACCACAGTCTATGTGGAAGAAGAAGTATATGCTGTGGGTGAATGATAGAGCAGTCAGGTATGCTCTGTGTAAACATCGTGCATCTGTGTGAAGAAACGTTGGCCAAGCTTTGCTGGCAGTAGGACCAGAATCGGGTTTTGGAATGTCACATGTCTGTTAAAGGATATTTGTAAAATGTTTCTTGGGCAGAGAAAATATTACAAGAAATGTAACTCTGTGAGTTTTCCTTCGACTCCATGCCTCCATGCCTCACAGAAAGTAGAGCCAAAAGAAGTAAAGTGGCCCAAAACCTAAGCCACATACAAGCATACCTCAGAGACATTGTGGATTCGGTTCCAGACCATCTTAATAAAGAGAATATTGCTATAAAGGAAGTCGCATAAAATTTTTGGCTTCCCAGTGCACATAAAAGTTGTGTTTATACCATACTGTAGTCTACCGAGTGTGCAATAGCATTATTTCTCAAAAAAACAAGGCATATCTTAATGGAAAAAAAAAAAAAAACTTTCTTACTAGAAAAGAAGCATAGGGATGGGAAAGAGGAAGAAGCTAAAGAGGACTGTGATTTCAGGTGAATGCCCAGACTCAGCTTGATCCTACAGAGGAACTCTGGGTGTAAAGGATGCTTCAGAGTCTGTACTGACTGAGGCAAAGGCTTCTGTATTCTGGTACCAGTTGGATGTTAGCTAAGGCTGCCCAAGGTGTGTAAACTTTCAGGCACTTCCCTGCCTCCCGTGTCCTGAAAAGAGCTATGGATGCTGTGTTAGCAGAAAAAGTGCACAGACATGAAGAGTAGGCAGGAAGGTCAAAGAGGCCCCCAGGAATCTAGGCAAAGCACTGACAGAGTCTCCTTCACCCATCTGACAGTGGAGACAACTGAAATTCCCAGATACTCCTGTTTGCTTAAAATTTCATGCTGCTGCTCCACTAAAATACCTTGTCCTGTTATCTACCCCCTGTTGTCCACTCGATCAGCCCCTGACCACGTCCCAAGATGCTTTTTGATTCTCCTTTTGATTTCTTCTTTGGTCCGTTGGCTATTCAGTAGTATGTGGTTAGTTTTCACATATTTGTGAATTTTTCAGTTTTCATTCTGCTTGTGATTTCTAGTTTCATTCCACTGTTGCTAGAAAAGATAATTGGTATGATTTCAGTCTAATTTGTTAAGACTTGTTTTGTGACCTAACATGTCCTAGAGAATATTCAGCATAAACTTGAAAAAAATGCATAATCTGCTGCTGTCGAATGGAAGTTTCTATCTGTTCA
This sequence comes from Bos indicus, assembly GCF_029378745.1. Classification (NCBI taxonomy): domain Eukaryota; kingdom Metazoa; phylum Chordata; class Mammalia; order Artiodactyla; family Bovidae; genus Bos; species Bos indicus. The sequence continues at coordinate 24,320,526 of NC_091773.1, read as the reverse complement.
GTCCATTGGTCTTTAATGGTGTTCCAGTCTGCTGTTCCTGTGTTGATTTCTGTCTAAAAGTTCTATCCATTGTGAATAGTGGGGTATTGAGTCTACTATTACTGTATTGCTGGCTATTTCCCCCTTCAGTTCTATCAATGTTTGCTTTGTATATTGGGGTGTTTTGATATTAGATACATGTATATTTATAATTGTTATATTTTCCTGATTAATATTTTAACCACCATATACTATTCTTTCTTGTCTCTTGTGTCAGCTTTAGACTTAAAGTACTCCCCTCTCTAGGGAGAAGCTGGGAGCTTGTTTTTTTTCTTACCTACTTGCTTTGCACTGAGCTGTTACCCCGTTTCGATTGCTTGGTCAGAAAGACAAGCTGGAGAAGGGATAGACTAGCCGCTCCAGTATTCTTGGTCTTCTCTTGTGGCTCAGCTGGTAAAGAATCTGCCTGCAATACGGGGGACCTGGGTTCGATCCCTGGGTTGGGAAGATCCCCTGGAGAAGGGAAAGGCTGCCCACTCCAGCATTCTGGCCTGGAGAATATATAGTCCATGGGGTTGCAAGGAGTTGGACATGACTGAGAGACTTTCACTTTTCACTTGTTGTAGGGGCAGGGGGCTTCCCATATGTGATTTAATTAAGAACTTCCAAATAGTCATGTTTGGCTACCTAAAAATATTCTTTAAAAATTCAATACAGTATGATAATATTTTAACCTCTTCAACTGAAATAGGATCTTTTCTAGTCTGTAGAAACCCTTGACAAAATGCAATTAATGTTTGATTTCTTTTCAAATGTGTTGTTCTATGCAGGTTGACACTATCTGTACATGCTCCAAAGTTAAAAATTCACTTTCGTGCAGTTAAGTGTTAGGCTAATGTCTTTCAATGGCTCTAAATGAGGGCAGGTGAAAATATGCATGTGTGTGTTTGTGTGGAGTGTGTATGTGGAATTTCTCTGTTGTCCTGATCACAAGGGAATTTTATTGGTATTTAGTGAGTAAGATTCACATATGGAAAATTGTAAAAAGTTTTTCCAAATGCTACCAGCCTACCGCTTGATACCTACATGCCAAGCATGTGCATGCTGAGTTGCTTCAGTCTTGTTCAACTCTTTGTGACCTTTGGACTGTAGCCCATCCGGCTTCTCTGGCCATGGGATTCTCCAGGCAAAAATACTGGAGTGGGTTGCCATGCCCTCCTCAAGGGGATCTTCCCAACTCAGGGAATGAATTTATGTCTCTTATGTCTCCTGCGTTGGCATGCGGGTTCTTTACCACTAGTGCCACCTGGGAAGCCCCATCTTGTGCCATAATCCCTTATAAACAGAGCTCTTCAAAGTGGCAGACCAGCCAGCCTGTGATGACAGCAAAGAGTAGAGACCAAATGCAAATAAGGAGCACAGGTATTGAACTCAAGGATTTAAATAGAAGCCCAATTTTGTCACTAACTGTGATGTGTTACTTGGACCAAGTCTCTCATCTTCCCTAAATCTCTGTTCCATTAACTATAATGGGGTCATTAATACAAAGTTAAGAGAATCAGGCTGAAGAGTAAATGACATTGTATGTAAGACATGTACAATGTCTTGGTAGGCATTTGAAAAGGTACATGCTTCTTTCCCCCTTTTTTTCTGGGAGAATCAGCCTTGAATCATGTTTTCATAAGCTTCTGATCTTGCCCACTTGTCTAAGAATAGAATGGCCCCATTGTTCTCAAAGTACTTCAAGTACTCAGAAGCTTGAATACAAACTGTGTTTAATCTACTTGTCTCTGTCCTTTCTGCTGGAAAGCTAATAGTCATTTACTATTGAGAAAAGTAGAAAGCTTTTAGTTCAGATGCACAGATGGTATAGCAAACAGGGAAATCATAGCTATGATGTGGATAGAAAAAAAAAAGAGCCTTAAATCAGGATGAAGGCTACACACTGAAGTGCCTAGAGTAGAGCACTTTCTCAAAATGAAGCTCATGATGATGTTTCCTGAGTGATCAAGTAAGGAAAAATATTGGATGACAGCCCTTATTCGCAGAATTTAGAAAGAAATGATAAAATGAACTTATTTACAAGACAGAAACAGACTCTCGGACTTAAAGAATGAATTTATGGTTGCCGGGAGGGAAGGATGGGGGGAAGGGATATTTAGGGAGTTTGAGATGGTCATGTACACACTACTGTACTTAAAATAGATAACCAACAAGGACCTACTGCATAGCACAGGGAACTCTGCTCCATGTTATATGGCAACCTGAATAGGTTGGGAGAGAATGGATACATGTACATGTATGGCTGAGTTCCTTTTCTATTCACCTGAAACTATCACAATGTTGTTAATCGGCTATACCCCAATTAAAAAAAAAAAGTTTAAAAAAAGAAGAAGAACTTCAAACTATAATCTATACACTATATCTAACAGTGTAGGAGAAAATGGCAACCCTCTCCAGCATTCTTGCTTGGAGTATCCCACAGACATAGGAGCCTGGCAGGCTATAGCCCATGGGGTCGCAAAGAGTCAGACATGACAGAGAGACGTCTAGTACACAGAGAGATATGTCTAACAAAGGCAAAGAAACTGTGTGGAAATTCTTTTTTAATGAATCACTTGTTTTTTAATGAATTCTTATTATTTGAAGTGCTAAGCATCCTCCAGGAGTTGGTGATGGACAGGGAGGCCTGGTGTGCTGGGATTCATGGGGTCGCAAAGAGTCGGACGCGACTGAGCGACTGAACTGAACTGAACTGAAGCATCCATTAATCTGGAGAGTCACCTGTGTAAATGAACAATCTCTCAATAGGAACAGATCAAATCAGCATTTTATTTATTATTTAGCAAAAGCAAAAAAAAAAAAAAAAGGCAGCAATATCAGGGAACTTGTGCATTGCTCCTGTAGTCAATGATTCTTTACGATGCATTTACATAGTGAAATACAGCGTTGAATGACAAAGTCTAAAATATTGCAGTTAAATCCAATAAATCCAATGAAACCAAATACAAAGAAAAATAAAGATGACTGCTAATCCTAAAGATAAGGAAATTACAAATGTGAATAAAAGAATCTGAACCATGACCTCCTCTCTTTCAGAAAAGCAAAGATGAAATGAAAAACACCCCACAAGATTTGAGTTGGTAGTTCAAAAGAACTGGCTGACCATCAAAGTTTAACCTAGAAAATGAGAAAGGACTATTTTCCCCAGATATCCAATATTCCAGGATAAAAGGAAGAAATTATCCCAACAAACTAAAATCCAGGCCAGATGGCCTCACTGCTAAATTCCAACAAATGTTTAAAGAAGAATTAATGCCAAACCTTCTCAACCAGTTCCAAAAAACATAAGAGGGGATGCATCCTAACTCATCCTGTGAAGTCAATGACCCTGACGCTAAAGCCAGAGGAAGACACCACAAAAATATGACACTATGGATTGATCTCCCTTACAGATATTGATGCGAAAGTCCTCAACAAATTACTGGCAAACTAAATCCAACAGCGTATCAAGAAGATTATATGCCATGACCTATGGGGTTGATCCCAGGAATACAAAAATAAGAATATCAACCTATGTAATATTAATACAACACATTAATAGAATAAAGAAGCAGACCACACGATCATATCAACTGACACAGAAAAAGCATTTGACAATATCTAAGACCCTTTCACAATACGAACCCCCAGAAAACTGGAAATGGAGGAAACTTTTCAACATGATAAAAAGCATTAATTAAACACCCACAGCTAACATCGTACTCAGCGGTGTAAGTATGAAAACGTTTCCTCTAAGATCAAGAACAAGACAAAGATCCCCAATTTCACCATTGCTATTCAAAATTCTGCTGAAAGCTCTATCCAGACCAATTAGGAAAGAAAAATCGATAAAAGGCATCATAATTGGAAAGGAAGAAGTACAGCTATCTCTACTCACAGAAGACATAATCCTATACAAGCCAATAAATTCAGCAAAATTGTACACTACAAGATCAACTGTGTTTCTATACACCAACAGTGGGCAATCTGAAAAGTATATTGAGAAAACATTTCCATTTACAACAGCATCCAAAAAAATAAGGTACCTAGAATGAATTTAACCAAGAAACTGAAAGACTGATACACAGAAAACTGCAAAACATTATACAAAAAAAGTAGACTTAAATATGATGGAAAGACAGCCTGTGTTCATGGACCAGAAAATTTAATATTGTTAAGAGAGCAGTAATACCCAAAGTAATTTAAAGATTCATTGCATTTCTTATCAAAATTCTAATGACCTTTTTTACAGATATGGAAAATCTGATCTTCAGATTCATAGGGAATTGCAAGGGGCTTCTCTGGTAGCTCAGACGGTAAAGAATGCAGGCTACTTGGGGTTTTATCACTAGGTCGAGAAGATCCCCTGGAAGAGGGCATGAGAATCCATTCCAAAATTCTTGCTAGGAGAATCCCACAGACAGAGGGGCCTGGTGGGCTACAATCCATGGAATTGTAAAGAGTAGGACATAACTGAAGTGACTGATCATGCATGCACTGAACAGGCAAAATAATATTGAAAAAGAACAACAAATTTGAAGGACTCAAACTTTGCAGTTTCAAACTTACTACAAAGTACAATCATTGAGGAAGTGGAATGGAATTTTGAGTCCAGAAATAAATCCATACGTGTATATTCAATTGATTTTTTATAAGAGTGCCAATACTACTCTATGGGGAAAGAACAGACTTTTCAACGAATGGTGTTAAGACAACTATATATTCACATGCAAAAGACTGAACACCTACCGTGCACTGCATATAAAGGTTAACTGCAAATGAGTCAATGACTTAAATATAAAGGCTAAGACCATACATGGTGCAGTGGTAAAGAATCTGCCTGCCAATGCAGGAGATGCAAGAGATGCAAGTTCAATCCCTCAGTCAGGAAGATCCCCTGGAGTAGGAAATGGCAACCTACTCAGGTATTCTTGCCTGGGAAATCCCATGGACAGAGGAGCCTGGCAGGCTACAATCCATGGAGTCACAAAGATTTGAACATGACTGAGCTATGCTTGCCTGGAAAATCCCATGGACAGAGGGGCCTGGTAGGCTGCAGTCCATGAGGTCGCTAAGAGTCGGACATGACTGAGCAACTTCACTTTCACTTTTCACTTTCATGTATTAGAGAAGGAAATGGCAACCCACTCCAGTGTTCTTGCCTGGAGAATCCCAGGGATGGGGGAGCCTGGTGGGCTGCCTTCCATGGGGTTGCACAGAGTCAGACATGACTGAAGCAACTTAGCAGCAGCAGCAGCAGAGCATGCAGCACACCAGGCCATAAAACATTGAAGAAAACATAGAAATCAATCATTATGAACATAGCTTTGGCAAGGGTTTCTTGGACATGCTACCAAAAACACAAACAAGAAAAGAATAATCACATAAACTGGACTTCATCAAATTTTGGTACATCAAAAAATATAATCAAGAAAATGAAAAGATAGCCTATAGAATGGGGGAAAATTATGTATCTAAAAAGCCTAATACCCAGAATATAAAAGGAACTCTTACAACTCAAGAACAAAAGACCAAACTCAATTTAAAAATGAGCAAAGAATTTGGATAGGCATTTCTCCAGGGAAGACATATAAATGAACCACAAGCACATGAAAAGATACTCAATATCATTAGTCATTAGTTAGTTAGTTAGTTCAGTCGCTCAGTCGTGTCCGACTCTTTGCGACTCATTAGGGAAATGCAAATCAAAACCACAATGAGATACCACCTCCATCCACTAACATGGCTAATGTCTTAATCAGAAAATATAAGAGTAGCGAAGATGTGAAGAACTTGAAATTCTTGTGCTTCAGTGGTGGAAATATAAACTGGTTCAGCTGCTGTGGAAAATATTTTGGCATTTTCTCAAATGATTAAACATAGAATTACCATATGACACAGTTATTCCACTCTTAAGTATATATCAACAAGAAATGAAAACAAGTACTCAAATACATGTATGTGCATGTTCATAGAGGCACTATTGCCATAGCCATATGTCCATCAATGGGTGAGCAAATAAACTGTATTTTATACAGATGGTGGAATATTATTCAGCCATTTTTGCATGAAATGTTCCCTTGGTATCTCTAATTTTCTTGAAGGGACCTCTAGTCTTTCCCATTCTGTCATTTTCCTCTGTTTTTTTTTTTTTTTTTTTTTGATCACTGAGGAGGGCTTTCTTATCTCTCCTTGCTATTCTTTGGAACTCTGCATTCCAATGGATATATCTTTCCTTTTCTCCTTTGCCTTTCACTTCTCTTCTTTTCTCAGCTTTTGTAAGGCCTCCTCAACAACCATTTTGCCTTTTTGCACTCCTTTTTCTTGGGGATGGTCTTGATCCCTGCCTCCCGTACAATGTCATGAACCTCTGTCATAGTTCTTCAGTTACTCTACTGGATCTAATCTCTTGAATCTGTTTGTCACTTCCACTGTATAATCATAAGGGATTTGATTTTAGGTCATACCTGAATGGTCTAGTAGTTTTCCCTACTTTCTTCAATTTAAGTCTGAATTTTACAATAAGGAGTTCATGATCAGAGCCACAGTTAGCTCCTGGTCTTGTTTCTGCTGACTCTGTGGAGCTTCTGCATCTTTGGCTACAAAGAATATAATCAATCTGATTTTGGTTTTGACCATCTGGTGATGTCCATGTGTAGTCATCTCTTGTGTTGTTGGAAGAGGGTGTTTGTTATGACCAGTGCATATTCTTGGCAAAAATTCTGTTAGCCTGTGCCTTGCTTCACTTCGTACTCAAGGCCAAACTTGCCTGTTATTCCAGGTGCTTCTTGACTTCTTATTTTTGCTTTCCCATCCTCTATGATGAAAAGGACATCTTTGTATGGTGTTAGTTCTAGAAGGTTTTGTAGTTCATCATAGAACAAATCAACTTGAGCTCCTTAGGCGTTAGTGGTTGGGGAATAGACTTGGACTCCTGTGATGTTGAATGGTTTGTTTTGGAAATGAGCAGAGATCATTCTGTCATTTTTGAGATTGCACCCAAGTACAGCATTTCAGACTCTTTACTGCATTGCAGTAAAGTTAACTGCATTGCAGTTAGTTCCGCACCAAAATGGTGCGGAACTAACAGAAGCAAAAGATGTGAAGAAGAGATGGCAACAACACACAGAACTATACAAAAAAGATCTTAATGACCCAGGCAACCATGATGGTGTGACAACTCACCTAGAGCCAGACATCCTGGAATGCAAAGTCAAGTGGGCCTTAGGAAGCATCACTATGAACAAAGTTAGTGGAGGTGATGGAATTCCAGTTGAGCTATTGCAAATCCTAAAAGATGATGCCGTGAAAGTGCTGCCCTCAATATGCCAACAAATTTTGAAAACTCAGCAGTGGCCACAGGACTGGAAAAGGTCAGTTTTCATTCCAATCCGAAAGAAAGGCAATGCCAAAGAATGTTCAAACTCCTGCAAAATTGCACTCAGTCTCACACACTAGCAAAGTAATGCTTATAATTCTCCAAGCCAGGCTTCAACAGTACATGAACTGTGAACTTCCAGATGTTCAAGCTGGATTTAGAAAATGCAGAGGAACCAGAGATCAAATTGCCAACATCCGTTGGATCATAGAAAAAGCAAGAGAATCCCAGAAAAACATCTACTTCTGCTTCTGCTTGACTATACTAAAGCCTTTGACTGTGTGGATCACAACAAACTGGAAAATTCTTCAAGAGATGGGAATACCAGACCACCTTACCTGCCTCCTGAGAAATCTGTGTGCGGGTCAAGAAGCAACAGTTAGAACCCAACATAGAGCAACGGACTGGTTCCAAATTGGGAAAGGAGTACGTCAAGGATGTATATTGTCTCCCTGCTTATTTAACTTATATGCAGAATACATCATGAAAACATCGGGCTGAATGAAGCACAAGCTGGAATCAAGATTTCCGGGAGAAATATCAATAACCTCAGATACTCAGATAACACCACCCTTATGGCAGAAAGCGAAGAAGAACTAAAGAGCCTCTTGATGAAAGTGAAAGAGGAGAGTGAGAAAGTTGGCTTAAAACTCAACATTGAGAAAACTAAGATCATGGCATCTGGTCCCATCACTTCATGGCAAATAGATGGGGAAACAATGGAAACTGTGAGAGACTTTTGGGGACTCCAAAAATCACTGCAGATGGTGACTGCAGCCATGGAATTAAAAGATGCTTGCTCCTTGGAAGAAAAGTTATGACCAACCTAGACAGCATTAAAAAGCAGAGACATTACTTTGCCAACATAGGTCCATCTAGTCAAAGCTATGGTTTTTCCAGTAGTCATGTATGGATATGAGAGTTGGACTATAAAGAAAGCTGAGCGCCAAAGAATTGATGCTTTTGAACTGTGGTGTTGGAGAAGACTCTTGAGAGTCCCATGGACTGCAAGGAGATTCAACCAGTCTGTCCTAAAAGAAATCAGTCCTGAATATACATTGGAAGGACTGATGCTGAAGCTGAAACCCCCATACTTTGGCCACCTGATGCAAAGAACTGACTCACTGGAAAAGACCTTGATTCTGGGAAAGATTGAAGACTGGAGGAGAAGGGGACAACAGGGGATGAGATGACTGGATGACATCACTGACTCGATGGGCATGAGTTTGAGCAAGGTCCAGGAATTGGTGATGGACAAGGAAGCCTGGCATGCTACAGTCCATGGGGGTCACAAAGCATCAGACACGACTAAGCAACTGAACTGAACTATTCAGCCATGAAAAGGAATTTATTACTGATACATACTACAACATGAATGAATCTCAAAAACATTATGCTTGGTAAAAGAAGCCAGTCACAAAAGCTCACAAATGGCAAGACTGTGCTTATATTAAACACCCCAAATCAGCAAATTCATTGAGACAGAAAGCACATTAGTGATTTTGAAGTGCTGGGGAGACCGGTATTGGGGAGTGACTGTTTAATGGATATGGATTTTCCTTTTGGGGCGATTAAAATATTTTGGATCTAGATAGACATGCTGGTTGCACAATGCTGTGCAAATACTAAATACCAGTGAACTGCTCACTTTAAAAGTGGCTAGTTGGGACTTCCCTGGTGGTCCAATGGTTGAGACTCCAGGCTTCCAATGGAGGGGGTGTGGGTTCAATCCCTGGTCAGGAAACTAAGATTTCACCTGTTGTGCCCTGTGGCCAAAAATGTTTCATGTGAATTTCACCTTATTAAAAAAGTATGCTTGTGTTTGATTATTGTAACAAAGTACCATAACCCCATGATGGTTAAGGAAATGCAAAAGGAAAGATTCCCTACCTTTAGTAGTTTTAATTCAATAATTCCAGACTGAAAAATCTCAGCTCTGGAATGAATTTCAGCATCTGTTTACCAGCCCACCCACCCAACGCTCCAGTTCCCGCTGCCAAATCTTCTACATGGCTCACTCAGCCCCCTGCTTTGACTCGGGCAGAGGTTCACTCCCCTGAGGGAGACTGTTTCTTTTCCTGAATAGTTCTATTGGAAAGTTCCCTCATGTAATCAGCTGAAATAGGCCTCCTCGTGTGACAAATAGAAGAAATAATGAACTTCATCTCAAGATAGAAGGAGGGTCAGCCTTGCAACCTCCTGGGATGGCTCTCATGACACATTTTACAAGAAGTCTAACTGTGTCTGTTATTCAAAAGCAAGTTCACATTCAAATAAAATCATTCTGATTTCCCTTTTTTGTCAGAGTTCAAACAGACTGCAGACATTCAGATCAACCCACCCAGGGGTACCATACATGATAATTAATATCTTTTTAAGCTTACATTCTCAACAATTGCTCTGAGATTTCTGTCTTGGAAACCCACTTAGAGGCATCACCTTGGATCAAAGATGAGACAAGGAAAATAGAGGCTTGAGCCTTGAGTACAACATTGTGATGTGAGCTATAAAGTTAAGAGAGCCAGCATTCCAGAGAAAACAGTAGTGATGAAATTAACCATAAGACCTATGCTAACACAGACCTTTGCACTCGTGCAAACGCACAAGCATGCTCTCTGTTAAATGCTGTTCACATGCTATTAGTATTTCACTTAATCCTCTCAACAATCTCATGAGGTAGGTACTATAGTGATCCCATTAGACAGAGGGGGAAATTGAGGTAGAGTTAAATTAGAATATACGAGTAAATAGTGAATATAGTGAATAAATAGTGACTAGAGAATAGAGTAAATAGTGAATGGTATGTGATCCATGCTTATAAGTGAAGACTTCACCACTGTGATGCTCTGCCTGGTGATTGAAAAAGCCTAGTCTAGGTGTTGCCATGTGCTGTTTGCTTTCAGTAAAGTCATTCGATTTGTCTCTTTGCACCTTTCTTCCCCTTCTTCCTTCTCCACCCTCCCCTCTCTTCTCTTCTTCTTCATTCCATACTCTCCTTCCTCCCCTTCTTCTACTTTTTCTCTAAAACAATAGAATTGCACTAAATTATAGGTTTGGTCCAACTTTCCTTGTATGTTCTGTGAATCTACACTCGGTACAAGTAATAGGTATTACCTGAAATTATTCTTGGAGATTTTCTTTCACAGAATGAAAATCATTTATTTAAACTGAACTCAAAATGGTTTGCTGGTTTCAGGGGAAGAGAAATGTAAAACTTCAGGAACTTGAACCATACTGGACTTTTGCTGATAAGTGATTCGGTTACTTTCCTATGTGAGGACAAAACAAGTGAGTAAATTGCCAGGAAACAATACGCTCTTGTTATTTTGGAAGGTTCATGTTTTAATTTAATCTTAAATAAGTTCTGTGATTGACATTGTCAGTTTTCAGTTCCGTTGCTTAGTCCCTTCTCAGTGGCCGTTACTGAATATTTTTGCCTTTTTGGCACAATTGTCCATGAAACAAAATAAGCACCACCTGATCAGAGCTCCTAGGGAGGGGTTGAGTCTTCCATTTCTCTTTCACATCTAATAGCCACCATTCTCCTTAAATACCTATAGAGATGAGCCTTAAAATAAACATTATTTCCAGTTTTCTCCATGAACTATAATTACATTTCAAAATGAAAAATCACATTTTCCACTTGGAAATTATAATTGCCTTTGCTAAGATGTGAATAAATGATCAAAATACAGCTGTTTCTAAAAGCTTGTAAATGTCTTTTCATGCATTTCTGTAGCTGCACTTTTCCCCCCATGTAACACACTTTTCAGGCACTTATCTTCAGGGTCCACAATCACCTTACATTGACGCAGACATAAATTCATCTGATTTATTTGCAAGTAGAAAACACACATGCCTTTCATAAAGTTCATCTGCAATAACGTGGTGAGTAGTGGTGCATCAAAAAATCTGCATGCATAGTTAAAACTATAAAAAATAAAACCCTGGTGATATTCTAAAGCAAAAGCATGAAATGAATTGTCTGGAACTGTGAATGAAGTTGAACACTGGAAGAAAAATTGTGTGTATCTAGCAAATGCAGAGGACTAAAGGAGATAATTCCAGACTTTTAAAACATCACCTTCAAATTGTCATTGGAGCATTTCCCCATGCTTAATTATGTACAGTGTTGTGCAAAGAATCAAACCAGAAATTACATACAGCTGCTAGAACACGATAGATGTGAATAGTGGGGTAAAGGGTTAATCACAGAGGCACTAGGAAGACATTTCTGTCCCTTCAAAATAGTGCTCTTAGAAAACACTGGAGCAGCTATTGCTCATGCAATGTAGTAAAAAGTTATTTCAGTGTTTATTAAATGAATGAGACAAAAATATAAAAAACTCAATTTCTTCATTCTCAAATGTAATAAAAATCCTTTTAGGCTGGTTTGAAATTCAAATTAGACATAGTTGCTTTTCAGACATTTTGTAAATTATAACACATCACGATAAATGTAGGAATTCCTAAGATACTGGATTACACACAATTTTATAATTCATGTCATATTAGGCATGAAGCAATTGATCAAACCTTCAAGGCACTATTATTGGTAATTTCACTCAAAGTCAAGCTGGTGTAACACACAGAAGATCCATTTATAGCCTGCACCCCAAGCATTCTTGGTAAATGGACTTTGAGGAAGGTAAATGACCTTCCCGCCACCCCGTTTAGTCATGATGCTGATTCTGAGTTGGCAAAGACAGCTGTGTTACTCCTCTTAGAAAATTCTAAGGTTCTACTTCTTACGTTTGCTCTCATATCAACCTGTGAGAGATAGGATGTACATTGCTACCTGTAACACACACAAGTAAGCTGAAGCTAAGGACAGCTGGGAAGCATGCCCAAAACACACCACTTGTCAGTATGAAGTGGGAAGAATCTGAGATTCCCTGTGAATCCTTGCACTCACTTGGACAACCTACAGTCCTCCTGGTTCTCTAACATCTGCAAGTCCTGCTTTGGAACTTCATTCCTTTAATGTAAAACTTTGGCTCCATGCAATCATATTGGACAGGATATTATTATCACCTTCATCTAGGTAAATTTCAGTTATTTTCTAGTGATCATTTTTTAAAGAAAAGAAAAAGAAGAGACAAGAGTCATGAGAGGTGTGGTCTGGAGGAGACTCTTGAGACTCTCCCAGGTTCAGCTGGTCTATTCTTGAAGTGAAATATTGCAGACACTGCCAATCCCGGAGCCGTAGACAGCTGTGTCTAAATAGAGACACAGTTATGTGGATGCACATATTCAGGATACACAAATGGGAAACAAATTGAAACCATGATACAAGAAGCAGTATGAACTGCATGTAAGATATGTGTTGATATAAATGGAGCAGAGAATCCTCTATGTTTTAAAACATCAAGGTTATCTACTGTTCTTTGAAAGGTAAAGAAATTACAATGATCAAAGTGTTTACATGTATTTTTTTAAAAAGCAAAAACATTGTCAATTCTAAAGGAAATCAGTCCTGAATATTCATTGGAAAGACTGATGCTGAAGCTGAAGCTCCAGTACTTTGGACCCCTGATGAGAAGAACTGACTCACTGGAAAAGACCCTGACGCTAAGAAAGATTGAAGGCGGGAGGAAAAGGGGACAATAGAGGATGAGATGGTTGGATGGCATCACCAGCTCGATGGACATGACTTTGAGCAAGCTTTGGGAGTTGGTGATGGACAGGGAAGCCTGGCGTGCTGCAGTCCATGATGTCTCAAAGAGTCGGACACGAATGAGTGACTTAAATGAATTGAATTGAAAAAAAAAACACTGAAGGAGGTACATTGAAACTGAGAGTCATAGATTCCAACTGCCTAATAGATAAATCTAAGCCTCTACAAAGAAGCCCATGAAGAACTAGGACTTCCAGGGACATACACTAAGTAACGGCCTTGGCAATTCATTCAAAAATTATAAGTAAATGTCCTTTCTCTGCATAAAATCAAAATAAAGTATGTAAGATATATGTGTGGGGATGTTGAATTCTCTACCTCGGCCTGCTTTTCTGTGTCTCCTTTCTACTGGGAAAGGAGAAAAGAGAACTATCCTTTTCTTTTTTAGAAGGCTTACAGAAAAAAAAATTATCAGAAAAGAGCTGATTTGCAGGCAAAACGTTTATAGGAAGGTTTTCAGAAGATGAATATGCTGAGACTGTTGAGGATGTACCAGTATTTACTGATCCAAGAATAAGAGCTACTTGTTCAGAGCATGTGTGCTAGGTCGCTTCAGTTATCTCCCACTCTTTTCGACATTATGGATCTCTCCTCTGTCCATGGGATTCTCCAGGCAGGAATACTGGAGTGAGTTGCCATTTCCTCCTCCAGGTATCTTCTCAACCCAGGGATCAAACCGGCATTCCTCATGTCTTCTGCATTGGCAGGTGGGTTCAGAACCAGGGAACTAATCAGAATCCAGACCCGTGTATTTGACTCCTACCTAAGCTGAGTCATGTTGCTTATTGGGAAAAAGAAAGTTTACCCAAATTAATGAATTGGATATTCAATGTGGGGAAACACATTTCCAAAATTCTTTCATTCTTCTCTTTTATCTTGACAATTTTAAGGACATTATTGTTGTTACAGTGGCATTCTATCTGAAAATGGGACAGAGAGAAGAGTATAGTTATATAGTCCTGGAAAATACAGAAAATACAGCAGCTCCACTTAGCCTCAGCAACTCCTGTGTGAACATAACGATTCAGGTGAATCTTTTGGAATTGGCAGAGATATCACATTAATTGAGACAGTGATTCTATTTTAGAGCTTATGAAGCACTTTTTATAAACTGTTGTTGCACTAGAATGCTTCCCATAAGAAACTATTCAGAATGAAAATGACAACAGGAAGAGCCAGTTCTCATCAGAGTTGATTATTCTGGCAGAAAGAGTATGCAAAATATCTTGGAGGGCTGTGCACCATGCTTAATGTGTATCATTTAGTATTCATTTTCTTAAAAATCGCATATAATTGATGAAGCATTTTCTGCATTGGAACACTCTGTTCCCAAACTCTTCTAAATAAAAAGATGCCATTCAGGGTCTAATATTCTTAGAAATTCCTATCTCTTCACTGTGAAGAATGAGTGAGTACAAGGTCAAGGGGATTAGGAGCAGGATGTTGGATATATTTTTTTAACCCTCTAACATTTGGACCATATAAGCAACATAAAAATATGAGGAAATCCCTGTCAATTTCTGTCTGGAAAATTCCTGTAATATGAAATGATTAGAGTTTCCCAGAGCAATGGTCCCTGGTGCTCTTCTTTTGCCCCTCATCTAGTTAGGAAAAAAGGTAGTGATACTTCTCTCTGCCAGCAGATAAAAATCCCCATTACCCTCTGATCTGTGTTTCCCCAGAGATCCACATTGTCTTTATTCCCCTAAGTTAATATCCTAGAAAGAGCAGTACTCCCCAGCTTTCTAGGTTCAATTGCCACAACTATTTTATCTCCTGGGACCTGCATGCCAGGACTGATGCTTAAGCTGAAGCTGTAATATTTTGGCCAGTTGATGTGAAGAGCCGACTCATTGGAAAAGACTCTGATGCTGAGAAACATTGAAGGCAACAGGAGAAGGGGGCAGCAGAGGATAAGGTGGTTAGATAGCACCACTGACTCAATGGACATGAATCTGAGCAAACTCCAGGAGACACTGGAAGACAGAGGAGCCTGGTGTGCTGCAGTCCATGGGGTCACAAAGAGTTAGACATGACTCAGCAACTTGAACAAAAAACCTTCATGGCTTTTTCTTGACATTCCCTTGTTACCTTGCAAATAACCATGCAATGCGTGGAGCAAAACATGCCACATGGCAGTGTGACCCCATCCACTGTCAATGGATGACTGTCAATGACTGGAGCTAGACCACTCGGACAAGCTCCAGTGCTGTCAGTTCCTTGCTTACTTCCTTGGAAGATCAAAGAAAGGAAGGGAGGTAACCTGCAGCACGAAAGAGGAGAATGAAGCACCATCTGTTTGTTGTCAGTGACGCTGCTGCTCCCTGGATAGCAGAAATGAAGATGCAGAGGAAGCCCTCATGTCTTCCTGTCCAGTCACTCCTCATACCCACCCAAATTCCTGTCCAAAGAGTCCATGAGACTCTCCCGTATTTTTGTGTCTTTATATGACACTGCCTTCCTGATTTTGCTGAAGCTACTATATCTTGGAATGCTTCCCTCCCAGCAAACAAAATACCAGTTATTCAAGAAGTTGTTGCATCTGTAACTTCTCTAAGATACGCCAGGAACACACACTCTTTGAAGTAGAAGCATTAAAAGAAGGCTTTCCTTTCTGTACCAACAAGCACTTTCAAAGTACCTGTCTCAACTGCAACTCTATGAGGAATAATAATAATGAGAGTCAGTGTTCCCTATGAGGTAAGAAGTCCTAAGTCACGTAGATCACAGTCATCACCACATTTAGTCTTCACATGGTGCTTAGATGCTTACAGGAAATCAGCGCTCAGAGCAGTCGAGTGAGATGGACAGAGATGCGTCACCCAGATCTTCATGTGACAACTTGTCCCAGTTGTTGGAAATGCTGTTGGCAGGCTGTCTTCAGTTACCTGGTATATCTCGATGTTCGATTCCTCTGCTGCCCATTTCTGCTTCCTCTCTTCCACAGCTGTTCATCTCAGAGTTCCCGACAATAAGCACCTGAAGGCTGATATTTGTCTCAGAGACTGCATCCTGAGAAATCCAACCTCCAGTGATTGTATAGTTCAAGTTTGTCCAGCATACAAGGGCAGAGCTGGGATTTATACTCATCTTTCTGACCCCAAGCACACACATTTCTCCTCTGTACTAGCCCCAATGTAAATAATGCATGAGAGCAAAAAATTATTGTGACACCACTGAATCATACTATTTAGTTCACAATGCTTGCTTTGTCAACAGAAACACAGTATTCTCCCCAATTACCCCAGAGAGAAAACTCTGAAATTAAAAACAAAACAGTTCTTTAGTTAATAGAAATAGCTCTAAGTATATAAAATTTAAAAGCAAAATCTGATTCAGAAATAATTCCCATTGACTGCAAAGGAAATAATTTGTGAAAAGAAATTATGTTCATTTTTGCTGCAAAATATACTTATGTGTGATATACTTTTCAGTCTCAGTTCCAAGTAAAATGTATACCAGTAGTTTCTCATAAACTATTATCCTATTAATGCTGAAAAATTCAGACCTGAAAACTGGTGAGGAAAAAAAAAGCAGGAAAGCGATGAAAATGTCAGAATTTCCCACTCATAATCTTGGCTCTTTTCCTATTAATGGAGACTTCCTACTCAGCTTTTTAGAGTAACTCAGCCCAGAAACCACCCACCACCCTATCTTCAACCCTGGGGGTTACTTAGAAATGGCCTTTCTCTATGTACAAAGATAACAGGAAGCCCTTCTCAAAAATTTGACCCAGTTGGGCAAGAAAATAAAATAATTTCAAAGGCTTTTCTGGGTTTTTATCCAACAAAGCAATGGGCATTAAGAAGTTAACGGGTAGGCGGCCTCTAATGAATCCCATTCTTTATCCCCCAGTAGACGTGGAAGGAGCAGATCTGGCAGAAGAACAAAGGTCACGCAGCCCCGCTCTGGGCGTGGGCGCCCTCCCTGCCCGTGGGAGCCAGCTGGACAGATTTACCCCAATGAGGACAATGTTTTTCTTCCTTAACATGGATTAGACCACATCGCCCCTAAGAACTACTTGTCCCTCCTGTGTGTATGTGCATGTGTGTGTGCTGTTTGCTTTGATACTTACCTTGTGAATGACCCTGCAGGATGAAAACACATCTTCCTCGAAGGAGCCTGAATTGCACACAAAGCCTCATTGCAGCTTTGTGCTGACTTGGAAGCCTGTTGGAGAAGCCCAGAGTCAGAAGCAGCTGGATGAATGAGCACCCACCCACCTCTACCTAGACCCACACTGACCCCCAGATGGTACCTGTCAGCACCATCCAGACTTCAGGAAATGTGCACTTGGGTCATGACATACCTCTGCTGGCAGGCTGGTGGGAGGAGAAACGGGGATGGAACCTATGGAAGGAAGGATGGGTTTCCCTGAATGGGAGGCCCTGATAACTTGGATTTCCTGAGAACAGAACAGAAGGGACAGCAAGGCCATTCCACAGAGTGTTTAACTTTCTCATGTGATTATTTTTTGAACTATGGGGACACTCATGTAAGTAGCTTATAAAGAGGACAAATTTTCATAAATCTCTTTCGTTTGTTCCCCTCCTCCAGGACAACTGGGTGACGGTAGCCTTGGGTGGCAACTGTGTGGAGGAGACAGGCAGTGAGAACAAAGTGTGGATGGGTCAAGTTCATCCCTGGGCGCTGCCCCTCCCCCACCCTGGATGCACTGGGACCCTCTCTAGGTGGCTGATGACCAAGACCCCCGGGTTGGCGGGGGGAGGTTCTGGTGGATAGATGAGGAGGGGGTGAGAGAGAAGTAGCCAGGAAATATCTTGAAAGCAGATATGGTATAATCTTTTGTTCCAGAATATAGTGGATGCAGGTGACTCTCCAAGAGTGAGACAGCCTGCTGCTTGTCAGGGTCCTTCCTGGGAGGCACTGATGGTCCAGCATGGAGCCCGCGTAACAGATGTTGAACACCCATCCAGTCTTATATAGTGACTGGGCCCTGTGTTTTGTGGCCTGTTTATGTGTCTACAAGTTGTAATTAGATGCTTATATTTGAAAATAGTGTGGTTACAATGAAAATTCAGAGTTTTAGCTCGTTAGTCTGACAACACGAGGCCCCCATCCTAGAATGACCACATCCAGCCAGCAGCGAGTAGCCGGGGCGGCCTTTACAGGTGGATCACAGCTCTGCAGCCCCACCAGGCAGCTCCTGTCACATTCCCTCCCATGTGTGGCTCCCAAGTCCAGGGGCAGTGGGGAAGGGTCACATTGTACCTGTCACCTAGAGAAGTGAGTGAACTATGCCAACCTTCTTATTTTTACATTTTCCTTATTTGCTTCTGTGATTTAAAGGAAGGGACTTTGCAAAATAACTAAAGGAATACGACAAGTGGCTTGCAGCTAAGACCACAGACTTAAAATACTCTTTAAAAAGCCCCATATATTTCATAATATACACAAAGGCAACTTTGAGTTGCAGAATTGGCAAAAGCAGTGAGACGATGTATAGTATGTAAAATAGATAACTATTGGGAAGCTGCTATATAGCACAGGCAGCTCAGCTTGGTGCTCTGTGATGACCTAGAGGGGAAAGATGAGGGAGGCTCAAGAGGGAGGGGATATACGTATATATATTGCTAATTTAGACTTAAACTGAAGAAAGTACGGAAAACCACTAGACCATTCAAGTATGACTTAAATCAAATCCCTTACGATTATACAGTGGAAGTGACAAATAGATTCAAGGGATTAGATCTGATAGACGAGTGCCTGAAGAACTATTGTCAGAGGCTCATGACATTGTAGAGGAGGCAGAGATCAAGACCATTCCCAAGAAAAAGAAATGCAAAAAGCAAAATGGTTGTCTGAGGAGGCCTCACAAATAGCTGTGAAAAGAAGAGAAGTGAAAAGCAAAGGAGAAAAGGAAAGACATACCCATCTGAATGCAGAGTTCCAAAGAATAATAAGGAGGGATAAGAAAGCCTTCCTCAGAGGTCAATGCAAAGAAATAGAGGAAAACAACAGAATGGGGAAGACTAGAGATCTCTTCAAGAAAATTAGAGATCCCAGGGGAAATTTTCATGCAAAGATGGGCTCAATAAAGGACAGAAATGGTATGGACCTAACAGAAGCAGAAGATATTAAGAAGAGGTGGCAAGAATACACAGAAGAACTATACAAAAAAGATCTTCACAACCCAGATAATCACGATGGTGTGATCACTCACCTAGAGCCAGACATCCTGGAAAGCAAGGTCAAGTGGGCCTTAGGAAGCATCACTATGAGCAAAACTAGTGGAGGTGATGGAATTCCAGTTGAGCTATTTCAAATCCTAAAAGATGATTCTGTGAAAATGCTGCACTCAACATGCCAGCAAATTTGGAAAACTCAGCAGTGGCCAGAAGACTAGAAAAGGTCAATGTTCATTCCAATCCCTAAGAAAGGCAATGTCAAAGAATGTTCAAACTACTGCACAATTGCACTCATCTCACATGCTAGTAAAGTAATGCTCAAAATTCTCCAAGCCAGGCTTCAGCAATACGTGAACCATGAACTTCTAGATGTTCAAGCTGGTTTTAGAAAAGGCAGAGGAACCAGAGATCAAATTGCCAACCTCCACTGGATCACTGAAAGCAAGAGAGTTCCAGAAAAACATCTACTTCTGTTTTATTGACTATGCCAAAGCCTTTGACTGTGTGGATCACAATAAACTGTGGAAAATTCTGAAAGAGAGGGAAATACCAGACCACCTGATCTGCTGATTGAGAAACCTGTATGCAGATCAGGAACAACAGATGGAACTGGACATGGAACAACAGACTGGTTCCAAATAGGAAAAGGAGTACGTCAAGGCTGTATATTGTCACCCTGCTTATTTAACTTGTATGCAGAGTACATCATGAAAAATGCTGGGCTGATGAAGCACAAGCTGGAATCAAGATTGGCAGGAGAAATATCAATAACCTCAGGTATACAGATGACACCACCCTTATAGCAGAAAGTGAAGAAAAACTAAAGAGCCTCTTGATGAAAGTGAAAGAGGAGAGTGAAAAAGTTGGCTTAAAAGTCAGCATTCAGAAAACTAAGATCATGGCATCTGGTTCCCTCACTTCATGGCAAATAGATGGGGAAACAGTGGAAATAGTGATAGACTTCTTGGGGCTCCAAAATCAGTGCAGATGTGACTGCAGGCATGAAATTAAAAAGATGCTTACTCCTTGGCAGGAAAGTTGTGACCAGCCCAGATAGCATATTAAAAAGCAGAGACATTACTTTACCAACAAAGGTCCATCTAGTCAAAGCTATGGTTTTTCCAATAGTCATGTATGGATGTGAGAGTTGGACTCTACAGAAAGTTAAGCACCAAAGAATTGATGCTTTTGAAGTGTGGTGTTGAAGAAGATTCTTGAGAGTCCCTTGGACTGCAAGGAGATCCAACCAGTCCATCCTAAAGGAAATCAGTCCTGAATATTCATTGGAAGGACTGATGCTGAAGCTGAAACTCTAATACTTTGGCCACCTGATATGAAGAACTGACTCATTTGAAAAGACCCTGATGCTTGGAAAGATTGAGGGCAGGCAGAGAAGGGGACGGCAGAGGATGAGATGGTTGGATGGCATCATCGACTCAATGGACATGAGTTTGAGTAAACTCCAGGAGTTGGTAATGGACAGGGAGGCCTGGCATGCTGCAGTCCATGGGGTCGCAAAGAGTTGGACACGACTGAGCGACTGAACTGAATGCTGATTCACATTGTTGTATGGTAGAAAGTAACACAACAGTGTAGAGCAATTATACTCCAACAGAAAATCAATAGAAATTAAAGAAAAGTAAAGTGGGGACTTCCCTGGTGGTCCAGTGGATAAGAATCCTTCTGCCTATGCAGAATCCCTGGTCTGGGAAACTAGAGACTGTGCTTCACAATAAGAGAAGCCACTGCAATGAGAAGCCTGAGCACAGCAACTAGAGAAAAGCCTGCATGCAACAAGGAAGATCCAGTCCAGCCATAAATAAATAAATAATTTTTAAAATAAAAGTGATGAACAACACAAAAAATTAAAACCCAATAAAATGCCCAAATCTAAAGCTAATATAAAACTTTGGTGGTATGTCCATAAACACATTTTAGAAAAGTATCTTTGTAGAGTGTTTTCCTGAGCACTTGCCTCAAATGCCCTCTGAAGAGAATCTCTACTGTTCCCAGTGTACTTGGTTAGTATATGAAACTCCTTGCATTTATTTCTGTTGGTTTTTCCAACGAGATTATTTAGAACTATTTCTCAGATGTCTCCCCAGCTTGGGGCCTCCAGCAGTCAGTAACAGAGAAAGTAGGTACTTATAGACTTGCCTGCCCTAGATGAGTCATTCTTATTTGTGAAATTCTGTACAGTAAAAATGAGTACAGATAGGCTGGTGTCATTTTGTTTCTAGCCTTGTAGGCACTTTCCTTAACTATTTCACTCTCAGAATCTAGAAGATCAGCCAAAAAATTGACAGGGGAGCTGGTGGATGAGATGACTCCTAACAAGTCATTTAACCTAGCTCCATTTCCCAATATGGGCTCCCTTATAGACACTGCTAGCCAGAGAGAGAACCAGCAGCAAAGAGCCAGGCTGACCCCAAAGAGGTGACTCAGGGCAGGAAGAGGAGGCGCTGGCCACAGCTGCGCACCGTAACTTGCACAATGGATGTCAATTACATCTCATAAAACCAGAAGAAAAAACATTTATATTGGGGACTAAAAAAGTACTCAATAAGCTGATATTCAACTGAAGCCAAATTGGTCTTGGAGAAGCAGCTGAAAGTAAGAGTCAAGAATCTGAGACTGAAAGAAAAGTACCATTAAGAAGGTAGGAAGGCCAAAGAAAACCTTAAGGCTATCTTGCATTTTGCCCTGGGAAGGCGATGGGGACTGTAAAAGAATTTTAAGGTTTCCTCACACACCAATAATCATTCTATTTTGTAGTATTTTAAAATGTAAAATTATTTAAGCATTAAAAAGTGATTACATGCTTGTGTCTTGGTATTGACAGAATAGCTTCTATCAGATGATGTCTCCTTTCAAATGTAAACCCTGGAGAAAATACACAATAGCCACAGTTTTAAGACATTGAAAGTGAAAGTGTTAATCACTCAGTCCTTTCCGACTCTTCGCAATCCCATGGATTGTAGCCCACCAGGCTTCTCTGTCTATGGGATTTCCCAAGCAAGATACTGGAGTGGGTTGCCATTCCTTTCTGTAGGGGATCTTCCTGACCCAGGGATTGAACCTGGGTCTCTTCTGCATTGCAGATAGATTCTTTACTATCTGAGCCTCCAGGGAAGCCCCATGCAGGAGACCCCTGGGTAGGGAAGATCCCTTGGAGAAGGGAATGGCAACCCACTCCAGTATCCTTGCCTGGGAAATCCCATAGACAGAGGAGCCTGGCGGGGTCCAGGGGTTTGCAAAGAGTTGGACAGGACTGAGCAACTAACACTTTCACTTGAAGACGTGAGGGTAACCAAACCTCAGCAGAGACTAGGGGAGATGCACCCCGGTCAGCCAGTTCATGTGGCACATGGGAAAAATTCGAGAAGAAAGCAGACTTCAAACAGATCGTAGAAAATTGGGTGAGAAGTGAGGGTTGTCAGAACAGTGAGAAACTGAAGCAGGAAATCCCAGAAAAAAGGAAGCCATGGAGGGGAGAGCCCAGTGTCTGCACATGAACTCCTCTCAAATTCTTTGCTGTCTTAGGATTGGACCTATGAGGAAGGGAGGGAGCCCAGCTCAGAAGAGTAGCTGCCCAGATGCTGCAGAGATGAGTTGGGAGTTGAAACCTCACGAGTTAGAAGGACATGGAAGCACTATATCTGCATTGAAACCCCAAAAGGGCCAGCAAAGACAAGTTCACCATTTCCCATTTATAGCACATTTGAAGGCATATGCTGCAAATGTATATATCTAAAGCCATTCTGTAGTATTTTTACATTTTTATGAGAAATGTGTTCTAAAATTTGATTTTTTACTCAATGTCATGTCTTTTAGATTTACCCATGTTCATGTTTATAATTCACTCACTCTGATAGAGTATTTCATTTCTTGAATGTATCACTATTAAATCCCTTAGACTTCTTGATATGTGTGTGCTCACTCCACAAAGTCGTGTCTGACTCTGCGACTCTATGGACTGTATGTAGATTCTCTGTCCATGAGGATTCTCCAGGCAAGAATACTGAAGTGAGTTGCCATTTCCTTCTCCAGGGGATCTTCCTAACCCAGGGATCAAATCTGCATCTCCTGCATTGGCAGGCAGATACTTTACCATTGATATAGAAATCCTCTTTTGATATAGACAGATTGTTTCCAGTTGCTCAGTATTAAAAACATGAATATGTTTGTGTATATCTCCTTGCGCACATAGAAGAGATTTTCCCTACTATATATGTCTATGAGCAGAATTTCTGGTTTTACTATTTAGGCATTTTAACCAACTTTATATCATCAAATTTTGCTTCCAGTATGGTTGCACTTGTTTACATTGCCAAAAGCAGCGCGTGGCATGTCTTCATTTTTCTGTATACTTGCTAAAAGTTGGCATTATTTGACTTTTAAATTGTTGTCTCTCTAGTGGGTGTCTAATTGCACCTGATTAATTTGCACTTACTTGGTAGGTGGTGAGACTGTCACATATTTACAATATATTCAGGTTTCCCTTTTGTAAATTACCAATTCATCTCCTTTGTCCATTTTCTATTGGATGATTTGTCAGTGCCCAATGGCCACAAATTATAAACTGTGAGAATTTATAAATAAATGTATAAATAAATGAATTGTGAGAATTCACCTCTGCCAGTTACATGATTTACTGAATCTTATTGCTGTATTCAAATGAATATGCTGAATATAACATATTCTCCCAGTCTGTAGTTTGGTTTAACCTGGTTTATAATTTGTTGAACGGAAATTTAAAATTCTAATAGTTTTTAAAATACATGTCATTTAAGAAATTCTTCCCTTCTATGACATATTTTCTTTAACATTTTCTTCTAGAATATTTAGGTCTTTAAAACATCTTTTAAATTTATTTGTGTGTTTGGAATCTTAAAGGAATTTTTTCTGTATGGATAAGCAGTGATTCCAGAACCATTTATCAAATGTTCCTTCATTTTCTCACTGATTCATAATTCCACCTGTTTTCATATGTGCATGAGTCTGACTTCTCACTGTTCTGCTTGTCTGTCACACACCATTCTGTCCTGATTACTGTAGTCTTAACTTTTGGTTTCTCTGGTATGAAAATCTATCTTTTCTTTTTCTTAAAAATATTCTAACTACTCTTGGCTCTTTCCATTTAGGATTTTAGGATCAACTTGTCAATTTCCACGAAATTTCCATTGGCACATTTAAAATGGATTTGTGTGAAATTTACAATTAATTTGGAGGAGATTGACATCTTTGTGATACAATCTTTTTAACCATGAACACATTCTATTTCACCATTTATTCAGATCTTCTTTTATATCTTTCAATATTGCTTTAAAGTTTTCTCCATATAGTTCTTACAATCCTTTTATTGGATTTATTCTTAGATACCATATGTTTTTGTTGCTAGGGAATATGACCATTTATTTTTATTATACCTTCTAATTAGTTATTGCTGGCATAATGCTATTGCTTTTTATGTGCAGTTGTGGAAATCTCTTAATTCTCAGAGTTTGTTTTGACAGTAATTTAAAATGTGATAAATATGTGGGTGGTTAAGCATGACCCCATGATGCTCAGTGGCAATAAGAAATAGACTCCAGCACTCCAACTCCAGGAATACATTGCTTAAGCCTGGAGATCTCTGGTTCACATGCTACCAACTCCAGGAATACATTGCTTAAGCCTGGAGATCTCTGGTTCACATGCTACCAATTTAGAGAGACCTAAAAGCAAGAAATTTGAACCATACACTGAATCATAAACTGAGCTCTATCACAGTGATCAGTTCGATCTCCAAACCCTTTTTCCTTGTGCCTATGCTTACTTTAGTATCATTTGTCCTTTGTTATAGGTCACTCCTTGGTTTTGAATCATGCTGAATGCAATTCAGCTCTGATGCTGTTGAAGGTAGAGCTCAGACTCAATCTAGGGTCACCTGGTCGCAGGATGGTTCCTATGAAGGGATCTCTTGGGGACAGTGGAACCAGTCAGCATCGAAATAACCACACTTTTAAAAAAATTTCCTTTGAATTTTTATTTTAATGTGAAGGGAACTAAGAGGCACTTTACATACTTTGAGTCACTTAATTTTCAAAATGTTTCAGTGGAGTATCATTGCCCTATTTTATAGATAAGAAAGCAAGATTTGGAAATCAAATAACCTGCAAAGAAATCATGATATGAATTTGTTGTACTTAATTCTTATATCTGTGCTTTTCTCATGATCTCATTCATCCACATTCATTGTTGTCTGTGTTTTATTTGCACTGTAAATTACAACTGTTGTATACAGAAAATCAATTTTTGTAACAAAAATCAACTTTCTGATTTTTGTTAGGAAGAGACAGATGCAGCTAATCAGTTATTCAACTGGTCAGTGACAAAGACTGGCCCTTACAGAGAGGAGTGGGTGATGACAGTCCCTGGGATAATGTGTCGAGGGTGGATCCCAACACTGAGCACAGCCTTGGCTGCACAGCTCCTTACATGCTATTGTTGCTGCTGTTGTTGTTCAGTAGCTCAGTCACGTCCAACTCTTTGTGACCCCATGGACTGCAGCACACCAGGCTTCCCTGTCCTTCCCCACCTCCTGGACTTTGCTCAATCTCATGTCCATTGAGTTGGTGATGTCTAAAGGCAATGCCAAAGAATGCTCAAACTACCGCACAATTGCACTCATCTCACACGCTAGTAAAGTAATGCTCAAAATTCTCCAACCCAGGCTTCAGCAATACGTGAACTGTGAACTTCCAGATGTTTAAGCTGGTTTTAGAAAAGGCAGAGGAACCAGAGATCAAATTGCCAACATCCACTGGATCATAGAAAAAGCAAGAGAGTTCCATAAAAACATCTATTTATGCTTTCTTGACTATGCCAAAGCCTTTGACTGTGTGGATGACAATAAACTGTGGAAAATTCTGAAAGAGATGGGAATACCAGACCACCTGACCTGCCTCTTGAGAAACCTATATGCAGGTCAGGAAGCAACAGTTAGAACTGGACATGGAACAACAGACTGATTCCAAATAGGAAAAGGAGTACGTCAAGGCTGTATATTGTCACCCTGCTTATTTAACTTCTATGCAGAGTACATCATGAGAAACGCTGGGCTGGAAGAAGCACAACTGGAATCAAGACTGCCGGGAGAAATATCAATAACCTCAGATATGCAGATGACACCACCCTTATGGCAGAAAGTGAAGAGGAACTAAAGAGCCTCTTGATGAAAGTGAAAGAGGAGAGTGAAAAAGTTGGCTTAAAGCCCAACATCCAGAAAATGAAGATCATGGTATCCGGTCCCATCACTTCATGGAAAATAGATGGGGAAACAGTGGAAACAGTGTCAGACTTTATTTTGGGGGGATCCAAAATCACACTGCAGATGGTGATTGCAGCCATGAAATTAAAAGACGCTTACTCCTTGGAAGGAAGGTTATGACCAACCTAGATAGCATATTGGAAAGCAGAGACATTACTTTGCCAACAAAGGTCCGTCTAGTCAAGGCTATGGTTTTTCCTGTGGTCATGTATGGATGTGAGAATTGGACTGTGAAGAAAGCTGAGCGACGAAGAATTGATGCTTTTGAACTGTGGTGTTGGAGAAGACTCTTGAGAGTCCCTTGGACTGCAGGGAGATCCAATCAGTCCATTCTAAAGGGGATCAGCCCTGGGTGTTCTTTGGAAGGAATGATGCTAAAGCTGAAACTCCAGTACTTTGGCCACCTCATGTGAAGAGTTGACTCATTGGAAAAGACTCTGATGCTGGGAGGGATTAGGGGCAGGAGGAGAAAGGGATGACAGAGGATGAGATGGCTGGATGGCATCACCGACTCAATGGACATGAGTTTGAGTGAACTCCGGGAGTTGGTAATGGACGGGAAGCCTGGCGTGCTACAATTCATGGGGTTGAAAAGAGTCAGACATGACTGAGGGACTGAACTGAACTGAATTTAAAGGCTAATTCCCTTGTAGCTCAGTCGGTAAAGAGTCTGCCTGCATTGCAGGAGACCCGGGTTCAATCCCTGGGTCAGGAAGATCCCCTGGAGAAGGGAATGGCAACTCACTCCAGTATTCTTGCCTGGAAAATCCCATGGACAGAAGAGCCTGGTGGGCTATAGTCCATGGGGTGGCAAGAGTCGGACATGACTTAGTGACAAAACCAAACCAAAGGCTAATTCAGGAAATGAAATGGAGAGACTCTTGACTCTCAGAAACTATCTCTTGTTAAGTAAAGGATCTGGAAGAAAAACAACCATAGCAAATGACTGATATCAGAAAAATCAATGACTATTATGCAGAAAACACTGACAATTTGCTAGGAAATTTTTTCTGAGAGCAGAACAAAGGGAATTAGAATTTATTCTTCTGCATTCAAAGATATCATACGTAAGGAAGACATAAGCAAATTATATTTAAGGATAATATTCTTAAAGTTATTGCAGCAATGTAACAACAATTTTTGCCCCTTGGAGAACCCTTCTTTCCCATCCAAAATCAATTTTCACCTCCCTTATCTGTAAAATAAAGAGGACAAGAAAGAATATACTGCCCAATAAATTTGGGAAAATTTTCTTTGTTGGCCTGGACAAAATACGTCTTGCTAAACTTGGAGACATATTATGTAGTAACAAGGTAGAATTCCATGTTGGGTTATTGAATATCTCTAGTGTAAGTCTTCTGTAGTAACAAAGGGAATAAACTAGAAACTTCCTCCTGGATATCCCATTAGACTTGTAATATGGTATATCTTTAAAAATAAGAAAATCATGTAAGAGAATCGTATACATTTTCTTCAAATTTTCTTCAGTTTATAGAAAAAGAGCACACTGCTTTCCTTGGCCCTATATAGGAAACTTTCAGAGGGCTGTATAAATAACCAAAGTCCCTATTTGGTAAACATTCACATTTCCTCTCCAATCTGAGCAAAAAGTTCAGACGCCAGTGTATCTATCGTAATTTATTAACACAAAACAAACAAAAACACACAGCACATTAACAGTTAACTTCATCCTTCAACCCAAGAAGAGCTGACTGTGTCTCACAGGCGCTCTGCTGCCCTGACTGTGCATCTTATGCTCCCAAAGGCCTTTAGTCACATATAGGAGTCAGAAACATTTAGGAATGTTATTTCTGGCTGTGTTAAAATATGGACGATTGAAAAGGGAAAAAAAACAAAAACCCAATGTTGAACACTTGTGCTTGGCTTAAATGATTGTTCATAGTCACCTTCGAGATTATGATTGGTATACAACTATACATTTACCCAATCATCAGGAAACATCACTTTGCCAACAAAGGTCCGTATAGTCAAAGCTATGGTTTTTCCAGTAGTCATATACAGAGGTGAGAGTTGGACCTTAAAGAAGGCTGAATGCCAAAGAATTGATGCTTATGAATTATGGTGCTGGAGAAGACTCTTGAGAGTCCCTTGGACTGCAAAGAGATCAAACCAATCAATCCTATAGGAAATCAACCCTGAAGACTTATTGGAAGGACTGATGTTGAACCTGAAGCTCTAATACTTTGGCTACCTGATGCGAAGAGCAGACTCTTTGAAAAAGACCTGATGCTGGCGAAGATTGAAGGCAAAAGGAGAAGAGGGTGGCAGAGGATGAGATGGTTATATATCACCAACTCAATGCCATGAATCTGAGCAAGCTCCAGGAGATGGGGAAGGACAGGGAAGCCTGGAGTGCTGCAGTTCAGGGGGTCGCAGGGAGTCTAATACAACTCAGCAACCGAACAACAACAACAGGGGACAGGAAGTCTCTGCCTGGTCAAAATAAAATAGTTCACGTCGTTCTTGTTGTTCAGTTGCCAAGTCGTGTCCCATGTAAAGCATCATTTAAAAGTACCACAAGAAAATAATTGCCACCATCTTTAAGTGTGTTCTGTGTGAGAGTGCTTAGTCACTCAGTTGTGTCCAACTGTTTTCGACCCCACGGACTGTAGCCCACCAGGTTCCTCTGTCCACGGGGATTCTCCAGGCAGGAATACTGGAGTGGTTTGTCATGCCCTCCTGCAAGGGATCTTCCCAACCCAGGGATTGAACCCAGATCTCCCACATTGCGCCTGTGGACACTGGACTAATTTTTAAAATTAATCCATCTCAATCTTTACAGAAAAGAGTTACAATGAAAGTTCTTTACTAACCCATTTTATTGCCACAAGAACTCTCAGTGGAGGCAGTATGAGTATTTTCTTTTTAAGGATGAAGGACATGGGCAGAGAGAGTAATTGCCTGTGGTCCTAGGGTCAGGAAACGGAGACTGATCGCAGACTGATACAGAGCCTACACCCTCCTGCATGACGCTGACTGCCTGTGTAGTCACCTCCAGCTCACAGAGGAGAGGACCAGAGCCCAGAGGGGTTACCTGCTCAAGACCTCACCCTGGAGGCACTGCATCTGAGCCTAGTGTTGACAGAGCCAAAGTCTACACTCTTTATCTGTGTTGGGGAAACACGCTGTGGACGCTCAGTGCTCTGTCTGGAGGTGGCCCCAGAGGGCTGCCCAGAATCCACAGCTTGTCGGGCAAATGGAAAGAACTGTCTTCTAATTACATGTGACATATGGGTAAAGCCCATGGCAATCTGGCAGGATTAGAAGCCTGGGGCGGAATACGTGATGGTCCTCTCTTCCCTCTGTTCCGAGCAGATGAATCTGTGAGGGTGCTGGTCCTTCTCATGGAAGGTCAGCATCTCCGTGATGGGAAGCAGGCACTCACAGGTTCTAAAGGGAGGGTGGCTGGCTGCTGGCTTTTCTGTTTCCTCTACTTTAGCTCAATATGTGCAAATGTGAGAGACGGATTGATTTGTTGAAGAATAATTCAGCTGCCATAGAAAAATGGAGGAAAATATCATGGTGAGTATTTACAAGTTGCACGCATTATGCCAGGTTTCTGAAGCCAAAATCCAGGCTGTCCTGAATTTACTGCTTTATTACAGCCCAAATACTATAATTAAAAGCTATGACTGGCACACAGTGACGAATGATACAGAAACTGCTATGCTTCTTCTGGGCTTTAATATTTATTCACAATTTCTCTCACCAAATCAAATTAACCATCTTGGAGAGCTATAGGCTGTTGTTTTTGTGCTATAAGGAGACCTATTACATTCCAGCTAGCCAGCAAATCTTTGAAGAAAGAACTGACTCAGTCATGCTCATTTTACACTTAATTAAAAATGAGACATTCTGCTTTGGGGTAAATTCTGAGTAGTTAGACATATCAAGGTTTTAAAAAGCAGCCCAGCATTCTACATTTAATAAAAAAAAAATAGATGGATTGATGAAGACTGTTATATCTTCATGGGGTCTAAACTAGTGAATGATTTCAGTGAAATTTTTCTAGAATCAGTTGGATAAGAAAGGAAAGACTGCTCAGAGACCTGTTTATTTCAATGTCATTCTTCCTACACAAGATATTGAATTTCTTAAAAGCAAGGTTCTGCTTTACTTAGCAATTGCCATTTGGCAAGCACAGTACGTGGGGCATGGTGTGCTCAGTCACTCAGTCATGTTTGACTCTTTGAGGCCCACAGACTGTAGCCCTCCAGGCTTCTGTGTCCATAGAATTCACCAGGCAAGAATACTGGAGTGGGTTGTCACTTCCTACTCCAGGAGATCTTCCAGACTCACGGATCAAACACACGTCTCTTGGTCTCTCGCATCTCCTGCATTGGCAGGCAGATTCTTTACAACTTGTGCCACCTGGGAAGCCCCCAGGGAATAGTGAGTGCTTCGTAAATGTTTATTGAATGAATGAATGAGTGAAAGAGATGGACTTGAGACATGAATGTGACATATGTCACTAATTAGCCTGAAGGGTATGTATCACAGGTGACACACTCTGACAACAGTCTTTCTGAGGTATGTTCTGAAAAGCACAGAAATTACATTAACTTTATAAAAAAAAGTTATATATATATATATTTCGCATGTACATTTGTATGTAATAATATAACAAGTCACAAATAGTATTCAGTGAGGTTTCAGTGTTAAGTTACAATGTGTCTACACACACTACTATGTGTAAAGTAATCAACAAGGACCTACTGTATGGCACAGGGAACACTACTCAAAACTCTGTAATGTTACATTCTTTTCCCATAGGAAAAAGAATCTGAAAAAGAATGGGTATATGTATAAATGAATCACTTGGCTGTACACCTGAAACCAAAACAACACTGTAAATCAACTATACGTATGGACATACGGATGTGAGCGCTCAGTCGTGTCCAACTCTTTGCAGCCCCATGGACTGTAGCCCGCCTGGCTGCTCTGTCCATGGAATTTTCCAGGTAAGAATACTAGAATCCTACTCCGGGGATCTTCCTGACTCAGGGATTGAACTCTCGTCTCTTGCATCTCCTGCAATGAATAAACTACACCCCAATATAAAAGACAAATTAAATTTAAAAAATAAAAACTAAAGGGTCAGCGCATCTTAAAAGAACTCCTTCTGCAAGTGAGTCATCAGCACAGTGTCACACAATTTCAAAAAGGTTCTGAAGACGGACAGTTTATTTGCAAATACAGAGTTATTATTTACCCTTTTCCATTCCACCCCAGACAGCTCTCTCCTATCCCCAGGCTGCTCTCCGGGCTTGTGGATTATTTGGGTCATCTGTGCTGTCTCTTTCCTTTTCTGTTGGAAAAATCTTGCCATTTCAAGTGGCTGGGGCTTTATTTGCCAATGTGCCAGAGCAGAGAGAAAAGAAAAATGCACTTCAGGAATTCCCTGGTGGTCCAGTGGTTAGGACTCTGCACTTTCACTCCTGAGGGTCTGTGTTCAGTCCCTGGTGGAGGTACTAAGATCCCACAAGCCATGTAGTGAGACCAGAAATAAATGTATAAAATGAGCTTAGCTTGCCATTTGTTCACAATCTTAGTGAATATTTTCTTTGTTTAATTCCTTGTTCGTTTTCTGTTGGTGGTGGTCATGTTGTACAGGGTGAAGAAGATGGAGCCTAGAAGCTGGACATGGAGGATTTGAAAATATTGATTAAAATTACTTTGCTATTTTCTGATATTTTAAATTATGCACGTTCATTGTAATTAGATTCAAAGAACGCCTAGTCTCTTTTAGGATAATTATCTCAGGTTTTTTTTCCATTATGGGTTATGGATTCTTTTAAAGTAAATTAGAATCATTTATATTATTAACCGGCTGAAAATGATATAATTTTCTATGTTAAATTCCATTAGTTACTATTTGCTGAGAAAGAATATCCAGTGAACTGGATTGACTGACCCTTCACTTTCACTTTTCACTTTCATGCATTGGAGAAGGAAATGGCAACCCACTCCAGTGTTCTTGCCTGGAGAATCCCAGGGATGGGGAGCCTGGTGGGCTGCCGTCTATGGCGTCGCACAGAGTTGGACACGACTGAAGCGACTTAGCAGCAGCAGCAACAACACTTTAGTATTTTATTATGAAGTTATTATGAAGCTGAGGAGAACAAAACTCTAAGACTTCCTGGGCAAAGCACATGGCTCCATCATAAATCTGGGCTTGTGTGCTGGGTTTCGCTCTTATTTCTAGTGTGGAATGGAGTTTGTTGTGGAGCAGTCTCTTCCCGGTAAAGCTTAGAGCCTATGAGGAAGAGCAGTATTGACGTTGGTCTCTGGCGTCCTGGTAAACCGCTGGTGCGCCCTCTGCTGTTTTCCCTGCAGACCTGCCCACTTTAGACAATATCCTGAAGATGTTTTTTTGAACGGAACAAATCAGAAAAAAAAGATATATCTTTTGGTTATAGTATTCTAATGGTTTCACATACTGGATGTACAGATAAGAATTTTTACAAACTTGAAAAAAAGCATGTGCCTCACTGCCCAAACATCTGCAAACATCCTTTTCTGTGGATTTTTTAGACCTTTTAGAAGTTAGGTTTGGGATATGAGGTGGAGTGGTGTACCTGGGAGGGGTTGTTGGATGCTTTTAATGCAGAAATAATGTACATCAGAAACTTGACATAAGTAGAAAGCCATCAGAAACCATTATAACCATCAGAAACACTTCATTTCAACTTGATGAGTTAGCTTAATTAAGTAAATGACAGAAGTATATTTTTAAGTCAAACTTTCAGTGATGAGATCCTACTGCCTAGCACAGGGAACTAGATTCACTATCTTGTTAATAACCTATAAGGGAAAAGAATCTGAAAAAGAATATATATATATATATATATATAGCTGAATCACTTCGTCACATACCTGAATCAACCATCAGTTCAGTTCAGTTGCTCAGTCGTGTCTGACTCTTTGCGACCTCATGGACTGCAGCGCGCCAGCCTTCCATGTCCATCACCAGCTCTCAGAGCTTGCTCAAATTCATGTCCATTGAGTCAGTGATACCATCCAACCATCTCATCCTGTGTGATCCCCTTCTCCTGCCTTCAATCTTTCCCAGAATCAGGGTCTTTTCCAGTGAGTCAGTTCTTCGCATCAGGTAGCCAAAGTATTGGAGTTTCAGCTTCAGCATCAGTCCTTCCAATGAATATTCAGGACTGATTTCCTTTAGGATGGACTGGTTGGATCTCCTTGCAGTCCAAGGGACTCTCAAGAGTCTTCTCCAATACCACAATTCAAAAGTATCAATTCTTTGGTGCTCAGCTTTCTTTATAGTCCAACTCTCACATCCATACATGACTACTAGAAAAACCATAGCTGTGACTAGATGGACCTTTGTCGGTAATGTCTCTGAGTCTCAATATGCTGTCTAGGTTGGTAATAGCTTTTCTTTCAAGGAGTAAGCATCTTTTAATTTCATGGCTGCAGTCACCATCTGCAGTGATTTTGGAGCCCCCCAGAAATAAAGTTTCCATTGTTTCCCCATCTATTTGCCATGAAGTGATGGGACTGTATGCCATGATCTTAGTTTTCTGAATGTTGAGTTTTAAGCCAACTTTTTCAATACCCTCTTTCATCTTCATCAAGAGGCTCTTTTGTTCTTCACTTTCTGCTATAAGGGTTGTGTCACCTGCGTATCTGAGGTTATTGATATTTCTCCCGGCAGTCTTGATTCCAGCTTGTGCTTCATCCAGCCTGACATTTCAAATGATGTACTCTGCATATAAGCTAAATAAGCAGGGTGACATACAGCCTTGACATACTCCTTTCCGACAACAATACTCCAAAAAAAAATGCTTTTCAGTGACTTTAGCATTGTACTTCATAAACATTTGTCATTTTATAGAAATTACCATTGCAACTCAGTGATACACTAGGTAAAATTTATCTAAGCAGACTAAATCAAGTTTTTTTTTTTTAAAAATATAACAAATACATTGACTTCAATATGAAACATCTCTTTTGGTGTCAGTAATCCATGTTATTTTTTATTAAAAAGCAAAGATGTACAAGCATTGTTTTCTCTTGGGTACTTCAGATTCAGAGTGCTAGAAGACAGGGAGTTTTATACTTTCTCTAAACCAGTGTTAGGCAAGATCCTACCTAATATAATTGTTCCCAGTTGGAGGACAAAAGAGAAAATATTTTTAAAACAAAAATAGTAGTGATGTAAACAAAAACTCATTTAATACAAGTAGAAATTGGTAAACCTTCTGGCTTATCAAGCAGGTGAAGAATCTTAAAATGATTCTAGCCTCTGATCCAGTATTCCATTTCCAGAAAAACACTAGGAAATAAGAGATGTAGCAAAGGCCAAGAGGACTCAGAGAGCATTACTTATAATGGAAAAAAAAAACATTAAAATAATCTAAATGTTAAATAGTAAAAAGGAAAAATCAGTTGTGATTAAATGGAATTCACAGTGGAATATTAGGCAATAACATTAATGTAGTTTTGAAGAATGGCTAGTAATACAGCCTCTCACTCACAAGACAGAATTCCAAGAATAGAGAAGGCAGAATTGGGTGAAATGTATGATTATAATCACTTCAAATATATGTTGAATAGATAGATAATAGAACAAGTACTGAGAGAAAACACACCAACATACTGAAATGTGGTTGTGTGGGTGCTAAGTCGCTTCAGTCGTGTCTAACTCTTTGCGACCCCATGGACCACAGCCCATTAGGTTCCTCTGTCCATGGGATTCTCCAGGCAAGAATACTGGAGTGAGTTGTCATTTCCTTCTCCAGGGGATCTTCCCAGCCCAGGGATAGAACCCATGTCTCCTGCATTGGCAGGTGGATTCTTTACCACTGAGCCATCAGGGAAGCATGACTTTGTCATGAGATAAAACTAAAAAAAAAAAAAATTAAATTACTAGGCGGACATATTGCTCTTTCAGACGGATATTTTAACTAGAAAAATAAGGCATGAAAGTTTATCTATCAAACCATCTTCCTTAATGCTGAAATGTATCCTCCGCACACCTTCCACCACCTGCCCTTGGAGGCAGGAAGTCTGCTCAGCTGCAAACGTTTAAGGCCTAGCAATGGGTTACAGTCTGTAGTCCTCACTCTTTGCCGCAAGGGGGCAGCCTCTGCATCCACTGTAATAAAGCAAAAGCTCCCAAGAAAAAACCCCAACAGTCCATTTCATGTCTAACATACGAGTTTTACGGCAATATATTTCTCAAATAAAACCCCATGAAACCGCAATATAAAATACTAGTTCCTACATCTCCTACAAATTGTTTTACACTTAGTGAAATCGAATCATGAGTTCTGAGAACATTAGAACTGCAAGGGACCCTAGAAACACAGAAAGCACAGCTGTTTCTGACTGTCTGCTTCCTCCAAGCTGAGCAGGAAGCTAAGGAGGTACCTCGAGCTTCAAGGATCCTCCCCACGACCATCTGAGCCGGGTACACCACGCGGATTTCAGACCAGGAAACCGAGAGGAAGCAACGCTCTCAACAAATATTTATTGAGCACAGGAGACCCAGGAGCAAGTCAGTGGGTGAACCAGGCTTTCTACTCAGGTCTGTCTGATGCCGGAACTTGCTGTTGCCTTCTAGAAAACTCTCAATTCCCATCCAAGATGCTAAATAAACCATCCAAAGGAGCAGAACTCCTTGGTTTAAGCACTTGTTTCTCTACCACATTGCCACCCCTATCCGGACGTGACCATTGTCCTTAGTGATAGACATAGTTACCTAGAGCCGATTGCAAAGCCTTCTTTTTTGATTGAAAAGAAGAGGCTTCCTTGATGGTCCAGTGGTTAAGAATCCACCTTGCAATGCAGAGGACATAGTTCAATAACTGGCGTCCGGAAAGATCCCACATGCTGTGGGGTGACTAAGCCCATATACCACGACTAGAAGCCACCACAATGAGAAGCTGCTGGAGCACTGCAACCAGAGTGGCCCCCACTCGCTCCAACCAGAGAAAATCCACTTGCAGCAACAAACACCCAGCACAGCAAAAAGTAAGTAAATAAATTAATTAATTAAATTTTAAAGAAAAGAAAAAATAGATACGTGTGTCATGGAATATCTAATTTTATGAAGCCAATAAGAAAGCCACAAATTCCTAAATAAATTCTGTTGTTTTAATCCAGTGAAGATTGCTGTTGAACTGCAATTTTTCCACCGAAATGTCGTAGTATTAGTCCATCACCTTCTGACCTATATTACTCCTCCTTCATCCTTTTTTTCTTTCTTAACATGTATGTTCTGATGTATATTGGTTTCCTCATTCTATCTTCTATGTCTCTCAACATCTTATAATTTTCATTTATTATCCCTTTTTACTGAATGCTGTGCGATTTCCTCATATTTATCTTTAAGGTTATTAACTTTTTTGCCTGTCTCTAAATTGTTATTTGGGGCTTCCCTGGTGGCTCAGTAGTAAAGAATCCTCCTGCGTATGCAGGAGATGCAGCTTCGAACCAATCTCTGGGTCAGGGAATCCCCTGGAGAAGGAAATGGCAACCCACTGCAATATTACTGCCTGGAGAATCCCATGGACAGAGGAGCCTGGTGGGTTACAGGCCAGGGCATCACAAAGTCAGACATGACCAAGCGACTGAACACATACGCACATACTCTGTGTTGTATCTGCCTTTTAGGGGCCCCCTGCCCTTGAGTGTGGGCAGAGCCTGTGACTGTCATGAAGTGTCAGCATCATGATTTAGTTACCTATGAGCTGACTGAGTTCATCAAAAGTGGCATCGTCCTAGGTGGACTTAACAGGGTGGGAGGAGCCTTTAGAAGGTGAACTGTCAGAGTGATGCTCTCCTGCTGGCTTCAGGGAAGAAAGCAATGGCCTTGCTGTGAACTGCTCCGGAGAGGGGCTGCCTCTGGGCTGCCGGCCTCAAGGGTACAGCCACAAGGGACTGAATTCTGCCAACACCTGAATGATCCTGGAAGAGCCCCTGAGCTCCTGGTAAGAACAGCAGTATGGCCAACCCCTCAACTGCAGGTTCGGACCCAGTCAAGTGGTGCCTGGACTCCTGACCCAGGGAAACTGGGAGATAAGTGATGGGTGTTTCAAGATGCTAAACATGTGGCAAGTTGTTATTCACAATAGAAAGCTACTACGGTGCCTTATCTGTAGGGTCAGTGATAACAAAGGCTCACCACATCTTTTGTTAATTATCTTATTAACACATCTTATTAATTCTACACCACAGAACCACCAGGCCACCCAGGAATGAGGGCACTATACTCCCTTTTTTCCAGTAGTCATGTATGGATATGAGAGTTGGACCATAAAGAAGGCTGAGTGCTTAAGAATTGATGCTTTTCAGTTGTGGTGTTGGAGAAGACTCTTGAGAGACTCTTGGACTGCAAGATCAAACCAGTCAGTCCTAAAAGAAATCAGTCCTGGATATTCATTGGAAGGACTGATGCTGAAGCTGAAACTAAAATACTTTGGTCACCTGATGTGAAGAGCCCCTCATGCTGGGAAAGATTGAGGGCAGGAGGAGAAGGGGACAACAGAGGATGAGATGGTTGGATGGCATCACTGACTCAATGGACATGAGTTTGAGCAACCTTGGGGAGATAGTGAAGGACAGGGAAGCCTGGCGTGCTGCAGTCCATGGGGTTGCAAAGAGTCGGACGTGACTTGATGCCTGAACAACAACAACTGGTGATCCAGTGGTTGGAACTTGCCGCTTTCACTGCTGAAGACGCAGGTTTGATCCCTGGCCAGGGAGCTAAGATTTCACAATCTGCATGGCTGCCCTCCCTCCCAAAAAATAAACCCCAAAAAATTAAAGTCAGAGTTATTTTTAACTTTTTTGCCTTGTGGTTTTTCTCGTCTTATGCTTATTCCTATCTATATTTGCCTGAAGTAAAATTTAGTTGAAATATTTGATCATTTCAGTTGCATCCTTTTGTTCCTTTCATTCTAGAAATGACACTGAATCATCCAGAGGTTTTCTACCATCTTACTTCACATCCTCGTCCAGATCTGCAGAGTCCAGAATAGACCTTGATGCTCCGATGGAATTAAATAGTGTGTGGAAATGCCTCAGCACAGTGCCTGCCATAATCATCTTTGGCTCTTATTTTTTTGATGATGTTCATTTTTACTCACATGTTGCATTCTAAACTACTGATATGTATTTCTAATTAATTCTTGACAAGATTTTTAAGCTCAAAAGTTTCTCCAGCCATTATTTAAAAAAAAAAAAAAACCTTTTATTTTATGTTGGAGTATAGCTAATTAACAAGCTCGTGATAGTCTCAGGTGAACAGCAAAGGGACTCAGTCATACATATATTATACATGTATCCAACCTCCCCCAAACTTCCCTCCCCTCCAGGCTGCCACGTAACACTGAGCAGAGTTCCCTGTGCTATACAGTAGGTCGTTGTTGGTTATCCATTTTAGACACAGCAGTGTATACACGTCGATCCCAAACTCCCTAACTATCCCTTCCCCCCATCCTTCCATCCTGGCAACCACAAATTCCTTCTCGAAGTCTGTGAGTCTGTTTCTGTTCTGTCAATAAGTTCATTTGAATTATTTCTTTTTAGAGTCCACATATAAGGGATGTCGTAGGCTATTTTTCCTTCTCTGTCTGACTTACTTCACTCAGTATGACACTCTCTAGGTCCGTTCATGTTGCCGCAAGTGTCAGCCATTCTTTTTGGATGTTTGACTATATTCTGCATTTTATTTCTGGTTAGTCTATAAATAGTATGCTACATGGCATTCACTTTTTACATGATATCGGCACAGACTACATTATTTATTGAAAATAAGGATTCTGATTTCTCGTAACTAAGCCACCAGTGCTTAGTGAAATTTCTAACACAGAGTAAATCTCAGTAAACGCTTGTGGAACAGTTTATAGCCCACTTCCCCAACTGCACCCGATTGGGCTGTATACAATCCTCAGCTGAAGGGACCCAAAATAGGCATGCATGATCTAACTGTAACCTGGCGTTGGGTTTGTTGTTATGTTCCTACAACGTGTCAGTATTATTTAAACTGTGGCATTAAAAAGCAGTCATTTAGAATGTGAGTCATCCACGAAAAGGGCCTGCAGTATACTGTATTCTAGTTCCCTTGGTTCCCTACTAAATAGCAGAGAACATTAGCCACCTACACACAACACTCCCACCACAGTAATGAGGCATGTCACAGCCTCCACAGAACTCCCGAAGAATCCCACAGACCACAGCAAAGCCACACCAGCGAGCAGCACTGTGGGGTTGGAAAGTCTCCAACTCAGGGAGCCTGAAGCAAAGACTGAACTCTGCAAAAAGGGGGGGAAAACATAACACAAGCAGAAAAGCCCCCAAAACTACACTAAAACAAAGACCTCTTTTAATTTCATTTGTCCCCACTCACATTCTA
Source organism: Bos indicus (assembly GCF_029378745.1). Classification (NCBI taxonomy): domain Eukaryota; kingdom Metazoa; phylum Chordata; class Mammalia; order Artiodactyla; family Bovidae; genus Bos; species Bos indicus. The sequence goes on along the minus strand of NC_091773.1, from coordinate 24,280,584 downwards.
ACCTTGTGCCTTACCCCCCAAGATAATAATAAAATGTAACTGAAATATTCACAGACCCTAGAATTCTGTTTCAGGGAGTATAGGTGATGCACATATGGAATATAGACAGTATATAAAATATAAAATGAATGATTCATGAAATTGATTAGGCAAATTAAGTTAATTAAAACCTACATTCACTGTCTTTAAATCAATAAAATTCTACCCTTAATTCTTTGGCAAAGTGAAATATTAAACACTTAGGAATCAGAGACAGAGCAAATTTCCTCTCTGACGTTAATAAAGTGTGGAAGTGAAAGTGTTAGCCGCTCAGCCATGTCCGACTCTTTGCAGTCCCCTAGACTGTAGCCCACCAGGCTCTTCTGTCCATGGAATTCTCCAGGCAATAATACCGGAGTGGGTTGCCATTTCCTCCTCCAGGCAATGTTCCTCACCCAGGGATCAAACCTGTATCTCCTGCATTGCAGGCAGGTTCTTTATAAAGATAGTTCAGTTCAGTCGCTCAGTCATGTCCGACTCTTTGCAACCCCATTAATTGCAGCACACCAGGCCTCCCTGTCCATCACCAACTCCCGGAGTTCACTCAAACTCATGTCCATAGAGTCAGTGATGCCATCCAGCCATCTCATCCTCTGTTGTCCCCTTCTCCTCCTACCCCCAATCCCTCCCAACATCAGAGTCTTTTCCAATGAGTCAACTCTTCACATGAGGTGGCCAAAGTACTGGAGTTTCAGCTTTAGCATAATTTCTTCCAAAGAAATCCCAGGGCTGATCTCCTCCAGAATGGACTGGTTGGATCTCCTTGCAGTCCAAGGGGCTCTCAAGAGTTTTCTCCAATACCACAGTTCAAAAGCATCAATTCTTCAGCACTCAGCCTTCTTCACAGTCCAACTCTCACATCCATACACGACCACAGGAAAAACCATAGCCTTGACTAGATGAACCTTTGTTGGCAAAGTAATGTCTCTGCTTTTGAATATGCTATCTAGGTTGGTCATAACTTTTCTTCCAAGAAGTAAGCGTCTTTTAATTTCATGGCTGCAGTCACCATCTGCAGTGATTTTGGAGCCCAAAAAAATAAAGTTTGACACTGTTTCCACTGTTTCCCCATCTATTTGCCATGAAGTGATGGGACTGGATGCCATGATCTTCGTTTTCTGAATGTTGAGCTTTAAGCCAACTTTTTCACTCTCCACTTTCACTTTCATCAAGAGGCTTTTTAGTTCCTCTTCACTTTCTGCCATAAGGGTGGTATCATCTGCATATCTGAGGTTATTGATATTTATAAAGATAATTGTGGCTTAAATATAAATGGAAAAATAATTCAATGAGTTTCTAATAGCATCTTCATTAAGGTGAGGCTGTAAAAGGCAAGTTTGAGACTGAAATGGTCGTTTCCAGACCCTGATAGAGTAGAAACATCTTGGTTTGGGGTTTAGACAGGCCATACAAACTTAGGACCCAGCAGGTTGGTGGAACAAAGGCGGTGAGCAGGTTCTGCCTGAAGTATGAACAGAGCTTATAAACAGCGCCCCCTACTGGTGGACTTCTCAGTCTTTCAGGCTGACACACGTACACACACGCGAGTGGCTAAAGAGGAAGTATCTGAATCCCATAAATAAAACAACAAAAGAAAACTACATTATTCCTCCAGTCTCTTCAACTTTAAATATTAAAGCTGGACTCACTGAGGATGCAAGTGTCCTTTCCATAGCAAACTTTATTTTGTGTCGATATATATTTTTATTCCAAGTAATTTTGTATTGTAATTCTGATCCCCAAAACATAGACATAAAAAAAACTACACTCTTTCCTTTTATCACTTTTTCATGTTTCCTCAGATTTTTTAGTATTTGGTCATAACTGACTTTCCTTATAATGTGCTTTCATTCCCCAGGTCCAGAGATAATTAAATACAAAACAAAAATATTCAGTGAAAATATTGCCAGGAAATTCTGATTCTAGAGATTTTCTGGACATAGCTGAGCATAGAATCGGGGGGAAAAAAGATATTTTTAATTGAAAAGATCTAGTAGGTTAAAGATTCCAGCTGTTTTAGAAGATTTTCTGCTCTAGGAAGAAGAAAGATGTATTTTCCTATTCTTTGTTTGTTTCTAATTTTGGACCAATAAATTGATGATGTTTTAGTCAATCCTAAAAAAAAAAAAAAAAAACCCCAACCCTGAATATTCATTGGAAGGACTGATGTTGAAGCTGAAGCTCCAATACTTTGACCACCTGATGCGAAGAGCCGACTCACTAGAAAAGACCCTGATGCTGGGAAAGATTGAAGGCAAGAGGAGAAGGGGGTGACAGAGGATGAGATGGTTGGATGGCATCACCAACGTGATGGATGCGAGTTTGAGCAAACTCCGCGAGATGGTGAATGGCAGGGAAGCCTGACATGCTATAGTTTCTGGAGTTGCAAAGAGTCGTACACAACTTAACTGAACAGCAACAACAAGGAGGAACTGCATAAATAGGACTGATGAGTAAAAAACGCCCTCCCATGTTTCAGAAAGTGTATAATCAGATTGTGAGACTCTCATCACTTCATCTTCTCACTCATTTGAAGGTTGAAAGAGAACACTCCTGCTGCCTTCCTGGTAACTGACAGCCACGTGCTGACCTTGTCATTGACCAGCTGCACTGGGGCTGAAGGGCCCCTTACCCCCAACACAGCCACTTGGTCTTCCAGCTCAAACAACCTCCTGCTCACACAATGACTGCTTCGTCCAGATGGAAGTGCTGTGTTAGTCACATTTTTAATTTTTTGTATCTTGTGGTGATTGATGTTTTAAAAATACTGGGAAAGACTGCCCTCCCAGGACCAGCCAATTCTGAGAGGCAGAAAAGTGACCCAGGTAAGAGCTCACCTTTTATATGCAAACCAACCAATCTTCTTCTTTAACTAGTGGTAAAGAACCCATCTGCCAATGTAGGAGATCCAAGAGATGGGGGTTCGATCCCAGGTCAGGAAGATCCTCTGGAGGAGGGCATGGCAACCCAGTCCAGTATTCTTGCCTGGAGAACCCCCATGGACAGAGGAGCCTGGCAGACTACAGTCTATGGGGTCGCCAAAGAGTCGGACATGACTTAGCAACTCACCCAACAACTAATCTGGAATCCATACTCCTAACCGCTTCCTCCACAGACACTCACATACCAAACCAATATATTCCCTGCCCTAAATCACCCCAGGCTGAAGTGCCAGCCCAAAGCCTGCCATAACTATTCCAACAAGCCAGTCCTCACCTGTTAACTCTGCCCTGCCTTACCTTGTCCATGGAAATCTCAATAAATGTCTGTTCAGCAGAAACTAATGTAACATTGTAAAGCAACTATACTTCAATAAAAATTTTAAAAAAGAAATCCCAATAAAAGCTCTGGTCTAGCTCTCCCCTCACTTCTGCTTCTGCTCCTCATCAGAACTGGTTCGTGCTTCCCCTCTGGTCCTACAGGCATGGCATGCCCCCTTGTCTCAGGAAATGTAAGTCATAAATTCTTCTTTCAATGGCACGGACCTCTCTGTGTAATAATTCAATCACCTCTGCCCCACAGATATAAATGTGAAAAGTATCAGAAGTAATGGGGCTCCCCAGGTGGCTCAGTGATAAAGAATCTGCCTGTCAATGTAGGAGACATAGTCTTGATCGCTGGGTTGGAAAGAACCCTTGGAGAAGGAAATGACAACCCATTCCAGTATGCTTGCCTGGGAAATCCCATGGGCAGAGGAGCCTGGCAGGCTATAGTCCATGGGGTCACAGAGAGTTGTCGAGTATGCTCAGTCACTCAGTTGTGTCTGACTCTTTGTAGTGCACCAAGCTCCCCTATCCTTGGGATTTCCCAGGCAAGAATACTGGAGTATGCTGCCATTTCCTTTTCTAGGGGATTTTCCTGACACAGGGATCAAACCCTTGTCTCCTGCATTGCCAGACAGATTCTTTACCACTGAGTCACATAGCAACTAAACAACAGTCAGAAGTGACCATAGGCAAGCATTAAACTTCTAGACTCATTTGCTTTACATGTTTTTTGGAGACAGTCAGTTTAGTTGCTCAGTTGTGTCTGACTCTTTGTGACCCCTTGGACTGCAGCATATAAGGCCTCTTTGCCCAACACCAACTCCCAGAGCTTGTTCAAACTCACATCCATCGAGTCTGTGATGCCATCCAACCATCTCATCTTCTGTCGTCCCCTTCTCCTCCTGCCTTCAATTTTTCCCAGAATCAGGGTCTTTGCCAGTGAGTCAGTTCTTCACATCAGGTGGCCAAAGTACTGGAGTTTCAGCTTCAGCATCAGTCCTTGCAATGAATATTCAGGACTGATTTCCTTTAGAATGGACTGGTTGGATTTCCTTGCAGTCCAAGGGACTCGCAAGAGTCTTCTCCAACACCACAGTTCAAAAGCAACAATTCTTCGGTGCTCAGCTTTCTTCACAGTCTAACTCTCACATCCATACATCACCACTGAAAAAACCATAGCTTTGACTAGATGGACCTTTGTTGGCAAAGTAATGTCTCTACTTCTTAATATGCTTTCACGGTTGGTCAGAGCTTTTCTTCCAAGGAGCAAGCGTCTTTTAGTTTCATGGCTGAAGTCAACATATGCAGTGATTTTGGAGCCCAAGAAAATAAAGTCTGTCACTGTTTCCATTTTGGAGACAAGGCACACATTAAAATTGATTAGAAAAAGATCCATGAATGCACGTATTTGTTAAGAAAAAAAATTGAAGACTGCTAGTTTTGGTTAGCTTTCAGCCTTTGAAAAGCACTAAATTAGCCATCAGTTTTCTTTTGAGGGCCTTCCCCTAAAATTGCAAGGTACAATCAATGGCCTTCAAAGTGAAAATCTACAACTTCCCAGTGAAATGACTGTAATAGAGGTTTGGGATCATGCTCTGTGGAGTGGCTCCTGCGGATCTCTGGTTAGAAGGCAGTTTAGTTCTCTTTCCCATGATGTCGGAACAGAACTTTGATGGAGAGCTGAGCTCTACATCAGTCATGTTCTTGGAGCTTTTATATAAGACAGAGCAGGCCATCTGCTGGTAGCAATAGCTGACTGTACATACAATTTTTTTTAAGTTGCTCAGAGTCTGACTCTTTGCGACCCCATAGACTGTAGCCTACCAGGTTCCTCTGTCCACAGGATTCTCCAAGCAAGAATTCTGGAGTGGGTTGCCATTTTTTTCTCCAGGGAATCTTCCTGACCCAGGGATGGAACCTGGGTCTCCCCCCTTGCAGGCAGATTCTTTGCCGTCTGAGCCATGCCTTTACCAAATTCAGATACTATCTGTGGCAGCCGTTCTTAACCTCATTGTGCAAGAGAATCTTCTAGGGTGTCTTCTAGAAAGGCTAGCTCCATGTTCTCTGCAAGATGTTTGGAGTCACATATAAAATCGGTAGCTAATGGGAAATTCCTGTATAAAACAGGGAGCTCAACCCAGTGCTCTGTGACAACCTAGAGGGGTGGAGTAGGGCAGGAGGTGGGAGAGAGGTTCCAGAGAAAGGGGCATATGCTATTTATGGCCAATTCACATTACTGTATGGCAAAAACCAGTGTGGCACTGTAATTATCCTCCAATTAAAAATAAATTTAAAAAGAAGGTGTTTGGTTTCAGTTAATGGAAAATTTGAACACTGAGATATTTTTAACTTCCTTTGGATGATTTTAATGTTCAACCAGAGGTGAGAATCATCCTCTAGTCTTAAGACCCTGCATGGACACTATAAAATCTGGAAGTCTATGCTCACTTAGCTAGATGGATTTCACAAGAACATGTAGATCTAAGAGCAAAAACTCTTATTAAAAAAATATTGACAAAAAGCAGTGTCATTCAGTGAACAGAGCACTGAAGTAGAGTCAGGAACATTGATTCACAGATAGCATTTAGTGCCAAGAGATTTAAGTAAGTCACTGCAATCGACCAATGGCATAAGACTCACTTGCTAAGGTTTATTGTGTGGAGTTTCCAAACTGACTTCAAAGTAAATGAGAATGAGAATAAAAAAGAAAAGTATAAATGGGACTGCATTAATTAAGGGAGAGTAAGTCATTGCTACTGGCTCAGTGTTAAAGAACTCGCCTGCCAATGCAGGAGACATAGGAGACACATGTTCAATCCGTGGGAGGGGAAGATCCCCTGCAGGGGGAAATGACAACCCAATCCAGTATTCTTGCCTTGGAAATTCCATGACAGAGGGGCCTAGTGGGCTACAGTCCATGGGGTTGCAAAAAGTTGGGCATGACTTTGTGACTAAGCATGCACAAATCATTGCTACTAGCCAAGAAAAGTTCAGTGCTCTGTTAATTAAAATAGTTTGTTTAGGATTGGAGAAAACAGTCTGGACAAATTTGTTAGTGTTTGTGGACAAAAGAAACAGGCTTGTATGCATCACTGCATTCTCATTTATTAACAATTCTTCACGTCTTTGTATAGGCTTCTTGATTCCACACATGAAAGTTGATGAAGCTGTTTTAAGTGAACTAATGGACATGAGTTTACGCAAACTCCAGGAGATAATGAAGGACAGGGAAGCCTAGCATGCTGCAGTCCATGGGTTGCAAAGAGTCAGACATGACTTAGCCACTGAACAAATCAGCAACTGCAATGACAGAATTGTCAACCAAGAAAAGGGTTGACAGAAAAAATTTGGGACTCTTTTGTTGAAGACTTACTCATCCTTTGGGAAATTTTCTACTACTCAATTTGATTCAGTTCAGTTCAGTTGCTCAGTCATGTCCGACTCCTTTCGACCCCTTGGATCGCAGCGCGCCAGGCCTCCCTGTCTATCACCAACTCCCGGAGCTCACTCAAACTCATGTCCATTGAGTCAGTGATGCCATCCAACCAGCTCATCCTCTGTTATCCCCTTCTCCTCCTACCTTCAATCTTTCCCAGCATCAGGGTCTTTTCAAATGAGTCAACTCTTCGCATCAGGTGGCCAAAGTATTGGAGTTTCAGGTTCAGCATCAGTTCTTCCAATGAACACCCAGGACTGATCTCCTTTAGGATGGACTGGTTGGATCTCCTTGCAGTCCAAGGGACTCTCAAGAGTCTTCTCCAACACCACAGTTCAAAAGCATCAATTCTTAGGCACTCAGCTTTCTTTACAGTCCAACTCTCACATCCATACATGACTACTGGAAAAACCATAGCCTTGATTAGATGGACCTTTGTTGGCAAAGTAACATCTCTGCTTTTTAATATGCTGTCTAGGTTGGTCATAGCTTTTCTTCCAAGGAGTAAGTGTCTTTTAATTTCATGGCTGCAATCACCATCTGCAGTGATTTTGGAACCCCAAAAAATAAAGTCTGCCACCATTTCCACTGTTTCCCCATCTATTTGCCATGAAGTGATGGGACCAGATGCCATGATCTTAGTTTTCTAAATGTTGAGCTTTAAGCCAACTTCTTCACTCTCCTCTTTCACTTTCGACAAGAGGCTCTTTAGTTCTTCACTTTCTGCCATAAGGGTGGTGTCATCTGCATATCTGAGGTTATTGATATCTCCCAGCAATCTTGATTCCAGCTTGTGCTTCATCCAGCCCAGTGTTTCTCATGATGTACTCTGCATATAAATTAAATAAACAGGGTGACAATATACAGCCTTGACGTACTCCTTTTCCTATTTGGAACCAGTCTGTTGTTCCATGTCCAGTTCTAACTGTTGCTTCCTGAACTGCATACAGATTTCTCAATCAGCAGGTCAGGTAGTCTGGTATTCTCAACTCTTTCAGAATTTCCCACAGTTTATTGTGAGCCACACAGTCAAAGGCTTTGGCATAGTCAATAAAGTACAGACATAGATGTTTTTTTGGAACTCTCTTGCTTTTTCCATGATCCAGCGGATGTTGGCAATTTGATCTCTTGTTCCTCTGCCTTTTGTAAAACCAGGTTAAACATCTGGAAGTTCACGGTTCACATATTGTTGAAGCCTGGCTTGGAGAATTTTGAGAATTACTTTACTAGCATGTGAGAAGGTGGTCTCGTGAGTTTAATATGTCCTTTCTGGGGGTTTGGAGAGAGTGGTTGGAGGAATAGAGGTCTGATATGGCCACTGAATATGGGGCTTTGAGCAACTGTATTATTACTCCATGGCTTACTTCTTAGCTTACTTTGAAGAGCATATCAACCGATAACCTAAATTTAAGCTTCCATACAATGGAGTACACAACGTGTTAAGTAAAAAAATTGAGCATTAGCAGAATTTAATGTCACTTCTGAACAGTTGGCTTGACCTGGAAGAAAATAATAGGAAATGTGTAATGTGAAGATCAGGCTTCCCTAGTGGCTCAGAAGGTAAAGATTTTGCCTGCCAATGCAGGAGATGCAGGTTCGATCCCTGCATTGGGAAGATCCCTTGGAGAAGGGAATGGCAACCCACTCCAGTGTTCTTGCCTGGAGAATCCTGTGGGCAGAGAAGCCTGGTGGGCTATAGTCCAGGGAGAAATCATTCCTATTGCTAATTTCCTTTTTTATGGCCTCAGGTATATTGATAATAATTTATTTTAATTGATCAACATTCTGCTTTGCGTATTACATGTAGTTCAGTACTTTTTCTTTTATAATATTTGAATACATCTGAGTTTAGATATTTGAGCTCAAGAAGTCACATTCCGATGGATGCATAAAGTACTATGTCCAGCAGGGTTTCTTGAGGAAGGAAAGGAGGCGGGGCCCGATGAGTGTGAGGAGAGAAGAGTAGAGGAGTCCCAGGGCAAGGAGACCCCAGCACCAGGGAACCGCTGTTCGGCCATTCTTATTGTGGCCTTTCCAAGACAATGTGTTAGGAAGAAAATTCAAGAGAAGGTGATCTCATGAGTTTAATCTATCCTTTCTGGGGTTTGAAGAGAGTGATTGGAGGAATAGAGGTCTGATATGGCCACTGAATATGGGACTTTGTGCAGCTGTATTATTACTCCATGAGCTTGTCCACAGTTTCTCTCCTGAAAGTGGGGAGCAATGAAATGATTGCTCCAAGACGAGTCAGGAAGAAGCCAAGGTATTGCAAAGCTTTCTTTTGAACTTTGCCTCTAGCAGTTCTTGACCAAGGCTGCAGGGTTATATACACACAAGTCCAGACTGACCTTAGCCTTCCTTTTTGGTTTAAATTTCTCAAATCCTCTTCTCTTTCCTTTTTATTATTTCTTCTGGTTTGACTTTGGGAGAAAGAGCCAGGAGTCCATGTTTATTTGATATTTTGATAGAAATCCATAATCTGGTTTCTGTTCTTTACTTCTGGCACCTGTGTATTTCCATTGACTCCTACTATCTGAGATATACATTATACATTATTATTATATTTTATTCAACATATTCAGGGCTTTAAGACACAGGGGTTAGGGCTTGGCCAGGTTTTGGAAATTACTGGAACCAAAAGTCACTTTCTTCTTTTCAAATTTATGATATCCATCTTTATGTTTTTTATTTGGTTACTTCTCCAAGATTTATACTTGGAGGAGGGCACGGCAACCCATTCCAGTATTCTTGCTTGGAGAATCACATGGACAGAGGAACCTGGCAGGCTGCAGTCCATTGGGTTGCATAGAGTCGGATATGACTGAAGTGACTTATCATGCATGCACCGAAGTTTATATGAGATAGTTTTAAAGTCTACTTCATGTTGCTTGGGTAATATTATATACGTTTTATGAGAAAGCCTCTGATGATTGAACCTGGGATGTGGCAAAGGAAAAAGTGAAGAATCTTTGTCTCAACATGATGTGGGCATAAACAGGGTTTCTTTTCTGAGGTAGTGTTATAATGAACAGTATGGGCTTGAAAGTAAGAACTTCAAGTTAGATCTCATGCAGGTTCAGTCACTTATTAACTCCATAAACTTAAGTAAGGTTCTTAATCTCACTAAGCTGCCATATGTACATCTGTAAAAGTGGTTAATAATTATATGTACCACAAACACAGATGTGAAGATTAAATTCTATGATAGGTACTTGGCACACGGGTGAACATAGAGCAAGTATCTAATTAAAAGCTATCATTAGCTTTATGTTTATTACGCTTTTCTAATTTAAAACTGGAAAAGATGAATCAAGCGGGGGGACAACTGCTCCTTTTGGTTTTCCCTATCAAGTCTCATATACTTTCACACCCTTTATTTACATTTGAAAAGTGATGAACCCCATAGACAAGGAGATGCTCAAGTATTATTTAGGTGCAAACTGTAGGTTTCCTCTCTCATTCTAACTGGTTTTCACTATTGTTTGCAGCTTCTACCCAGACGGTAAAGAATCTGCCTGCAATGCCAGAGACCTGGGTTCAATCCCTGAGTCAGGAAGATCGCCTGGAGAAGGAAATGGCAACCCACTCCAGTGTTCTTGCCTGGAGAATCCCATGGACAGAGGAGCCTGGCGGGCTACAGTCCATGGGGTCATAAAGAGTCAGACATGACTGAGAGACTAACACACACACAGAAACACACAGACACACACATTACAGAGTAACTTACATGAGCCAGGCGGACTTTAGAGCTATTTAAATATTTGCATTTGAACCCACTCCAGCACTCTTGCCTGGAAAATCCCATGGACAGAGGAGCCTGGTAGACTGCAGTCCATGGGGTCGCTAAGAGTCGGACACGATTGAGCGACTTCACTTTCACTTTTCACTTTCATGCATTGGAGAAGGAAATGGCAACCTACTCCAGTGTTCTTACCTGGAGAATCCCAGGGACAGTGGAGCCTGATGGGCTGCTGTCTTTGGGGTCACACAGAGTTGGACACGACTGAATCGACTTAGCAGCAGCAGCAGCAGCAGTGTGATAATGATTTGGAATTAAGACTCCTGTCTTCTAAGTGTAGTGACACACTTTGTATCTTGTAAGCTTTATATTAGAATTGTAAGAAACATCATAAATGAATATTGATTGAAGTCGTAAAAGAATGCATGAAAGAAAGTGACAGTGAAGTTGCTCAGTCATGTCTGATTCTTTGCAACCCCATGGACTGTAGCCCACCAGGCTCCTCCATCCATGGGATTTTCCAGGCAAGAATACCGAGGTGTGTTGCCATTTCCTTTTCCAGGAGATCTTCCTGACCCAGAGATCGAACCCAGGTCTCCTGCATTGCAAGCAGACTCTTTACTGTCTGAGCCACAAGGGAAGCCACAAAGAATGCATACATATGAGCTATTTTATCATTATTGTGACATTTACATTAAATAACACTATAAAATACACAGAATTATGTCTTTGCTACTACATATACATACATATTTTATATGCTTAAAATAACATATTTATTCTCCTACAGTTAGGTCTGAAAGGCAAAAGTCTGCAAACAGTTTCACTGTGCTAAAACCTAAATGTATTTTATACACATTAAGAATTTAGGAAGGAAATTCCCATATCACTGAATGAGGATGAGTTTGAACAACTTATCTTTTTAATGACTAGTGGGTTTTGCTTTGATTAGGGATTTTTAAACATCATTTGCCAAATCTTTAAGCCAGTCATTCCAATTTTTAAGAAGGTTCAGGGGATTTTCTAACCAATCTAATCACATGGACCACAGCCTTGTCTAACTCAATGAAACTGTGAGCCGTGCCATGTAGGGCCACCCAAGACAGGCAGGTCATGGTGAAGAGTTCTGACAAAATGTGGTCCACTGGAGAAGGGAATGGTAAGCCACTTCAGTATTCTTGGCTTGAGAACTCCATGAATAGTATGAAAGGGAAAAAAGATAGGACACCGAAAGATGAACTCCCCAGCTCAGTAGGTGCCCAATATGCTACTGGAGATCAGTGGAGAAATAACTTCAGAAAGAATGAAGGGATAGAGACAAAGCAAAAACAACACCCAGTTGTGGATGTGACTGGTGGTGGAAGCAAGGTCTGATGCTATAAAGAGCAATATTGCATAGGAACCTGGAATGTTAGGCCCATGAATCAAGGCAAATTGGAAGTGGTCAAATAGGAGATGGCAAGAGTGAACGTCAACATTTTAGGAATCAGTGAACTAAAATGGACTGGAATGGGTGAATTTAACTCAGATGACCATTATATCTACTACTGTGGGCAAGATACTTCAGAAGGAATGGAGTAGCCATCATAGCCACCAAGAGTCTGAAATGCAGTACTCAGATGCAATCTCAAAAATGACAGAATGATCTCTGTTCATTTCCATGGCAAAGCATTTAATATCACAGTAATCCAAGTCTATGCCCTGACCAGTAATGCTGAAGAAGCTGAAGTTGAACAGTTTTATGAAGACCTATAAGACCTTTTAGAACTAACACCCAAAAAAGATGTCCTTTTCATTATAGGGGGCTGGAATGCAAAAGTAGGAAGTCAAGAAGCACCTGGAGTAACAGGCAAATTTGGCCTTGGAGTATGGAGTGAAACAGGGAAAAGGTTAAGAGAGTTTTGCAAAGATAATGCACTGGTCACAGCAAACACCCTCTTCCAAAAACACAAGAGAAGACTCTATACGTGGACATCACCAGATGGTCAACACTGAAATCAGATTGATTATATTCTTTGCAGCCAAATATGGAGAAGCTCTATACAGTCAGCAAAAACAAGATGAGGAGCTGACTGTGGCTCAGATCATGAACTCCTTATTGCCAATTTCAGACTTAAATTGAAAAAAGTAGGGAAAACTACTAGACCATTCAGTTATGACCTAAATCAAATCCCTTAGGATTATACAATGGAAGTGAGAAATAGATTTAAGGGACTAGATCTGATAGAGTGCCTGATGAACTATGGATGGAGGTTCGTGACATTATACAGGAGACAAGAATTAAGATCATCCCCAAGAAAAAGAAATGCAAAAAAGCAAAATGGCTATCTGAGGAGGCCTTACAAATAGCTGTGAAAAGAAGAGAAGTGAAAGGCAAAGGAGAAAAGGAAAGATATACCCACTTGAATGCAGAGTTCCAAAGAATAGCAAGGAGAGATAAGAAAGCCTTCCTCAGTGATCAGTGCAAAGAAACAGAGGAAAACTATAGAACAGGAAAGACTAGAGATCTCTTGAAGAAAATTAGAGATGCCAAGGGAACATTTCATGCAAAGATGGGCTCAATAAAGGACAGAAGCAGAAGATATTAAGAAGAGGTGGCAAGAATACACAGAACTGTACAAAAAAGATCTTCAAGACCCAGATAATCACAATGGTATGGTCACTGACCTAGAGCCAGGCATTCTAGAATGCAAAGTCAAGTGGGCCTTAGGAAGCATCATTATGAGCAGAGCTAGTGGAGGTGATGGAATTCCAGTTAAGCTATTTCAAATCCTAAAAGATGATGTTGTGAAAGTGCTGCACTTAATATGCCAGCAAATTTGGAAAACTCAGCAGTGACCACAGGACTGGAAAAGGTCAGATTTCATTCCAATCCCTAAGAAAGGCAATGCCAAAGAATGCTCAAACTACCGCACAATTGCACTCATCTCACACGCTGGTAAAGTAATGCTCAAAATTCTCCAAGCCAGGCTTCAACAATACGGAATGTCTCTGCTTTTGAATATGCTATCTAGGTTGGTCATAACTTTTCTTCCAAGGAGCAAGTGTCTTTTAATTTCATGGCTGCAGTGAATTTGGAGCCCAGAAAAATGAAGTCTGACACTGTTTCCCCATCTATTTGCCATGAAGTGATGGGACCGGATGCCATGATCTTCGTTTTCTGAATGTTGAGCTTTAAGCCAACTTTTTCCACTCTCCTCTTTCACTTTCAACAAGAGGCTCTTTAGTTCCTCTTTACTTTCTGCCATAAGGGTGGTATCATCTGCATGTCTGAGGTTATTGATATTTCTCACGGCAATCTTGATTCCAGCATCGCTTCATGGCTAATAGACGGGGAAACAGTGGAAATAGTGATAGACTTTTGCGGGCTCCATAATCAGTGCAGATGTGGTTGCAAGCATGAAATTAAAAGATGCTTACTCCTTGGCAGGAAAGTTGTGACCAGCCTAGATAGCATATTAAAAAGTGGAGACATTACTTTGCCAACCAAGGTCCATCTAGTCAAGGCTATGGTTTTTCCAGTAGCCATGTATGGATGTGAGAGTTCAACTATAAAGAAAGCTGAGTGCCAAAGAATTGATGCTTTTGAACTGTGGTGTTGGAGAAGACTCTTGAGATTCCCTTGGACAGCAAGGAGTTCTAATCAGTTCATCCTAAAGGAGATCAGTCCTGAGTGTTCATTGGAAGGACTGATGTTGAAGCTGAAACTCTAATACTTTGGCCACCTGATGAGAAGAGCTGTCTCATTTGAAAAGACCCTGATGCTGGGAAAGATTGAGGGCAGGAGGAGAAGGGGGTGATGGAGGATGAGATGGTTGGATGGCATCACTGATTCAATGGACATGAGTTTGAGTAAACTGGGGGAGTTGGTGATAGGGAGGCCTGGCATGCTGCAGTACATGGGGTCGCAGAGTTGGACAGGACTGAGTAACCGAACTGAACTGAACTGAACTGAGGGGATTTTCACTGTGGCCAAAATGTAAGAACAGGAGCCAGATTCACATCCGTGCCTTAAACAATTAAGAATCTGGATGAATAGTCTGAAAAAAAAAAAACTTTTCAGACATTGAACAACAGGGAGCTCAAGTGACACCAAAGAAAAGAACAAATAATGTGAAGCTTAGTATCAATCATTTGTGCTGTCTGGCTGTGGTCGTTTGGTGGAGCCCCGCATGGGAGTAGGGCTAGGATGAGGATGAACTAGTGAGCTGCAGAGGGTGAAATTTAAAGAGCACTAACTTTCAGGGTCTTGCAATGCAGAGTGAGTCCTGCGGTCTTCCCCCCACCTTTTTTTTGGTCTGCATTGGATTCTCCTTGCTGCATGGACTTTCTCTAGTTATGGCGATTGGGAGTTACTCTCTAGTTGCAGTGCCCAGGCTTCCCATTGCAGTGGCTTCTCTTGTTATAGAGCACAGGCTCTAGAGCATGCAGGCTTCAGAAGTTGCAGCTCCCGGGCTCTAGAGCACAGGCTCAGTGGTTGTGGCACACAGGCTTAGTAGCTCTGTGGCACTAGGGATCAAACCTATGTCCCCTGCATTGGCAGGCAAATTCTTAACCGCTGGACTACCAGAGAAGCCCCTAGAGATCTTCTTCAACGGGAGAGATTGGTAACCATCTATTAGGGAGACTCACGTGACAGAAATTTGCATAGAGGGTCTCAAAAGAAAGGGGACTCTGCTCAAAACCAGACCACAATATCTGCATTGTCTCCTAGAGTTTTGACTGATTACTTCCTGTGTGCAGAGTGAGACTCCAAGAGAGTGAGAAAGGAAACATAACCCTAGGGGCTATGAATGTTTGCATTCCAACCAAGCATCCAACCTGCATAAAGAAACTTCATTAAACACCAAGACTGTCTTTCTAGAGATTAGCATTACTTAAGAGGAGAACCAACTATTAATACTTTTAAAGTGCAGGTTGCTCCAAACTGAGGCAAGCACTCCATTCTACCCAGGGTTTCACTTCACCAAGTCCTAGGTATTTCACTGTAAAAAGAGTGGCTTACATTTCTCTTTAAATTTTGCACCCAATTGTATGGGGAATGTCAATGTTTAAAATAGAACAAGCGGAGCTGTTCTCTGAATCGAGAGTCCCACCCTCTGGAGTAATTCCAGAGACTGTGTGTGTACTTATGCAGCAGAGAATTTGAAGCACAAAGGATCTGAAGCTCAGCTAATCAGCCCTACATGCCTCACTCCTATTACTTACAGCACTAGATCCAGCCAAACGCTATACTTAGTATTTTTCCAAAGTTACTTCTAGGGGACAGCAAGGTAAAAATATTATGCTTTTTTTTTTCTAAATTCTTACCAAGTATTTACATGGTACTTCTGGTGCTTATAGATTACATCTTTCCATGCAAGAAATGAGTAGCCACATGTTTAATAATTAGAACCAAAGCTCTGGCTTAGATATTTGTGAATTTACTTGGAACCTTTTCATGCCATTAAAAACAGTATTTGAGTTATTTCAAGTTCAGGCATTGGCCTCAGAAAATTTTTCAAAGAGAAGAAAAATTGTCAGTCTAAAAATATTAAGAAATCTAAAAATAGTTTTCTATTTTTGTACCACATAAATATAGAACATATTTAAAAGGCGCTTTCCAATAACAACTTGTTTATTGTTCAGCTTCAGGAGGTTTTAACCCAGTTGCTACAGATGTAGCCTCTTTTCTTGCTCTATTGCAACCCTCTAGCAAGTTCTGTAAAATTGAATAGAACCTATAGATTTTGTACCTCTATTAGCTAATATGATGACACTCTTATCAACAAACTATGAAGCTATGGCTTAAAAAAAAAAAAGCAAAAACTTATTCAATTGTTTGTGTTTCTTACTGGGGCTTCCTTGGTGGCTCAGAATGCAGTGAATCCACTTGCAAAGTGGGAGACCTGGATTTGATCCCTTGGTTGGGAAGATCCCCTGGAGGAGGGCATGGCAACCCATTCCAGTATTCTTGCCTAAAGAATCCCCATGGACAGAAGAACCTGGCAGGCTACAGTCCATGGAGTTGAAAAGAATCGGACACAACTGAGTGACTAAGCACAGCATGTTTCTTACCTGGCAGGACACATAATGTAAGAACTTGCCTGGGAAATCCATGTAGGAAATCATTTGATGGTATTTAGAGCTGGGTACAGAGAAGGCAATGGCACCCCACTCCAGTACTCTTGCCTGGAAAATCCCATGGATGGAGGAGCCTGGTAGGTTGCAGTCCATGGGGTCACTAAGAGTCAGATACGACTGAGGGACTTCACTTTCACTTTTCACTTTCATGCCTTGAAGAAGGAAATGGCAACCCACTCCAGTGTTCTTGCCTGGAGAATTCCAGGGACGGGGAAGCCTGGTGAGCTACAGACCATGGGGTGGCAAAGAGTCGGACACGACTGAGTGACTAACACTACTGCACTATTGAGTGTAGCATCATGAGGTGATATAAAGTTTCTTTCCATTTCTGTTGCAAAATCTGTGCTTTGGGAGTAAAAATATCCATAACAATTATATAAATTGTTATGATAGATGGAAATTCAGGTTTTAACAATGTGGAAATTTGATTATAATTGCATTCTGAAGATCCAAAACTGAAATGGTGTGATATACAGTAATTGTTCTTTTGCTATAATTCCCTTGTAGGTAGAATTGGATTTTATAAATTATTTCTTTGCTAATTCCTTCTAAGTTTTCGTGTATGTGTGCTCAGTCACTCAGTCGTGTTGGACTCTTTGCGATACTATAAACTGTAGCCCACCAGTCTCCTCTGTCCATGGGATTTCCCAGGCAAGAATACTGGAGTGGGTTGCAATTTCCTCCTCCAGAGGATCTTGAATGACCCAGGGATTGAACCCACGTCTCCTGCATTGGCAGTTGGATTCTTTATGGCTGAACCACCTGGAAAGCCCCTTTGCAAGGATGATCAATAATTGATATTTCATAACTGAAAGCAATGCCACATATCTCACAAAAAGCAAAATGTTATGTGTGAATTGTCACACTTCTTATCAAAGGGGCATTGTCCTTAGCTACAATCACTTAGAAGGGATCACGTTTCGTTCATTTTAAATCCCCAGCCACTGACATAAACCTACTGTAAGTGAACATCATCTAATTAAAACCTCTTACTTCATCCAAAGGGTGACTTTTTCTTCCTATGATTTACTTTCAGTGTAACACTAATGTGAAACTTCATAATTAAGTAATTGTTGGTGCACTTTAGTACATGTTAGATTTGCACAGTGGAAGTATTCAATAACCACACTTTATTGCTTGGTGACAATGGTAACAGTCACACCATTGTTCTCTCCTGTCACAGGCATCTTTTCATGCTATCATCAGTGCTGCGGCCATTACAGAATCTGAATGCCCAGGACTACATGCTATTCTGTATGGCAACAAATGCACCCATCCTAGGGTAGAATATGAGCTTTTTTGGTCCACATGACTGGAAAACTGAGGGAGATATTAATTTGTAGATTTGTGGATTACTCTCCTAGATGTGGGGGCTTCCCTGGTGGCACTACCAGGGAAGAACCTGCCTGCCAGTGTAGGAGACTTAAGAGACTTGGATTCGATCCCTGGGTCAGGAAGATTCCCTGGAGGCGGACATGGCAACCCACTCCAGTATTCTTGCCTGGACAATCTCATGGACAAAGGAGCTCGGTAAACTACAGTCCATGGGGTTGCAAAGAGTCAGACATGACTGAGCAGGGCTCCATGAACACACTACATACATTTAAGGTATACAATCTAATGGTTTGACTCACACTCATCATGAAATGATTACTATAAGTCTGGCAAACACCCATCATTTCATATGGATACAAAATAAATATATACAAAATAAAAGAAAAATAAAATTTATTTCCTTGCGATGAGACCTCTTAGAACTTACTTTCTTAACACCTTTCATATATAATGTTTAGCTGTGTTAACTGCAGGTATCACATTTTACATCACATCCCTAGTGCTCATCTATCTTATAACTGGAAGTTTATACGTTTTGACCACCTTCATCCAATCCCGCATGCAACCCCCTGCCTCTCTGGCAACCACAAATCTGGTCTCTTTTTCTATGAGTTTGTCTATTTTGAAGTATAACTGGTCGACAACGCTGTGTCCTGGGTGCACAATGTCGTGACTTTGCACATCTATACATTACTGTACAGTTACTGTCACCATACAAAGATTATTTGTATACATACATAGTTATCGACTCTGTTCCCCACACTGTACATTTTATACCCATGACTCACTTATTTGGTAACTGGCAGTGTGTTCCTCTTCCTCTCCCTCATCTATTTCTCTCATTCCCAACTTCCTCCCCATGTACACACTGTTTTATTCCATGGAAAGACAACAGTAATAAGTATTTAAGAAATACTTAGAGGCTTTATAGAGCTTACATTCTAGTAAACAAATACATATAACACAGGTACAACAAATAAGCATTGTATATAATGTCAGGTAGAGATAAGTGACATGAAGAATATGGCAGAGTAAGAACATAGAAATTGGTGTGAGACCTCTCACACCATTTCATTTCAACTGAAGGACCACTGCAGGTTTCTTGACCTAGCACCTGAGATCAGATCAGATCAGATCAGTCGCTCAGTCGTGTCCAACTCTTTGCCACCCCATGAATCGCAGCATGCCAGGCCTCCCTGTCCATCACCAACTCCCAGAGTTCACTCAGACTCACGTCCTTCAAGTCAGTGATGCCATCCAGCCATCTCATCCTCTGTCGTCCCCTTCTCCTCTTGCCCTCAATCCCTCCCAGCATCAGAGTCTTTTCCAATGAGTCAACTCTTCGCATGAGGTGGCCAAAGTACTGGAGTTTCAGCTTTAGCATCATTCCTTAAAAACAGATACAAATTACATGAACAGCAGGTGATGGGAGGTCTGTAGGAAGAGTATTCTCCCTGGCAGAGTGAACAGAAAATATTCTGAAAAAACAGATTATACAAGCATGGTTCACGTGACCAGCAGTCAGGAAATATGGTGTCTGGAACTAGTTAGCGAAGAGAAAACATAAGGAGTTAAGTTTGAAGAATCAGGCAGGAGCCAGATCACGCAAGCCTTACAGGTTAGGGCACGATTTGGGATTTTGTTATGAGTTAAGTGGAAAGTCATGTGGACATTAGATTATAAATGAGTAAGAGCAGAAGCGGGGAGGCCAGTATATATTCGAAACTGAAGACGATGGTGGTGAGTACGGTAAAAGAATTTCAGTATAAAATGGAACCAGAGGATATAAAATGGAAAATCTCATGAATGTGCCTCCTGGGGACAAAAAAAAAAGGACCGAGAAACTGATTTCCTGTAAATGCCTGCTTTATAGACAATTGACAATACTGGCATTTTCTTAAATGCCATGGAGTTTGTCAGGGGTTGCCCCCTATCAACTTTGGGAAAGTTTGTTTCTGGTCTCCAGAGGCATAAACAAGAAATGACCCAGGTAGGGTTGGTCTCTCAAAATAAGCTGAATTGAGCTTTGTTTGTATGACTGGACTGGGTCTGTCTGCTCAGAAAATTTTCAGAGCTGGTCTCTGTGTGGTTTTGATTTTAACAGACTCTAACTGACCCTTCTTTCTGTTCCCTGCCCATAAATACAACCTACCCCAAACCCTCAACAGACTCGCCTGTGGCTTGCTTCCACTTGCATGTCCCGAAAAGCAATTACTCTCCTAGTTTCAAATAAACTCAGCCTTTGACAATTTCAGACCTGCTTCGTTTTACCCTTATATTTAGGTCTACAGTAGCAAACCCAAGAGTTCCAGCTCATATAAAATCTGGCCTGGGGGAGATAAAACTAAGAGATGAAGCCACAACCAATGATATTCAGAATGTGAAATTAAGCAACATCATAATTAATCACGAGACAGAGTGAATCAAATGGTGTAAATACTTTGAATTTTTCTACATTACATGAATACAAAGTCAAATTTACTATATGGAATGGTTCAGTCTTTAAATTTCATTAGACATCACATAGATCTAATGTAAACATAGCCTAAATTCACCCCGCTTATAAGTGCATACGACCTATATGATAGTCATGCTTTAAATAGAGGAGAGATATATGTCTGGGTTGGCTCAACAGGTAAAGAATCTGCCTGCAATGCTGGAAATCCAAGAGATGTGGGTTCAATCTCTGGGCCGGGAAGATCCCCTGAAGAAGGAAATGGCAACTCATTTCAGTATTCTTGCCTGGGAAATCCCATAGACAGAGGAGCCTAGCTGGGTACAGTCCGTGAAGTCACATAGAGTCGGACACAACTGAATGACTTAGCATGTCTAATAAAAACAAATCTGAAATACTTTAAATTATAATACCTGTAGTAATAAAGAAATCATTACATTATTATTATTGAAATCATTACCAGAGATTACTAAATTTAAAAAACCCTAAAGTTGTATAGATACAGCTGACGATATTGAGCTGCTGTTAAAGAAAAAAAATTTTTTCCATACTTCTGGCCTATTTCTCTGATTTGAGAAGATTGCTACTATCAAAATAGGAAGGTCTTTGTGTTTTTCACAGAAGGTATTGCTTTATGCTGATAAGCCTTTCATTTTAGATTTTTAACAATGGTGTGGATGAGGATAAAGAAATTTTTACAAAGGAAACAGGGAGTGGTTACAAGACAGTTGTTTCTCAGCACACTTGACTTTCCTCACCTCACTTCCTGAGTGGCTGGTGATGAACAGAGCATTATACTTCCAAAGGTGTAGTGATCCTCCGAGAGCCTTTTACCATCTGCCAAATGCCTTATTTGTTACATTTCAAGATACAAGCCTTTTAAAAAGGAATCACTTCCTTTCTTAAGAGTGATATAGAGCCCTCTTCAGTCTCAAAAGGTGGGAAAGAAAACAGCCCCCTTTCTGGTAAACTGATTTTCTCCAATGAGTTAAACTGCTTTAACAACTGAATGCTTTAGGGCTCTATTTGCTGGAAGGTGGCAGAAAGAATTCGTGTAAATTCTATTTATGTAAATTACTGTCTCTACTGCTATCAGCTATTAGCTGGCATTTTGTGTTTACTTGATTTTTATGTAGTGTCACATTAACGTTAACAAAAATTGTGTAGACAAAACACGAAGGGAGCACCTCCACGTGTTTTTCTAAGAAACAGATTTAGTCTAAAAATATCTGCCAAATACAATCCATAACAAATTCTGGACAATCAGTGCTGGTAAAGTCATATCTAGTCCAATCTCTTACATCTGTATTCCCAAGATTAAATTGTGAAGACTTTGGTTAAAAAATGATTGAAGAGCTCTTGTCAAAATTATTTGTTATTAATACTCCCTGGGATGTGCACTTGTGTTTGTGGGCTAAGTGGCAGAAATGTGAACATTTAAAAGTTTAAGTTAGAAAAATCCCAAACCAGAACAACCTGGAGTTCTCTTCCTCATTTCCAGAGGCAGCAGCATTTTATAGGGATAAAGTCGAGGCCAGGTGAAGCCTCCATGAATTCAATTACATACTTTCCTTCCTCAATTACACAAAGGACAGGCAACCTGACCTCATAAATATCCAGGTGAGGAAAACAGTCATCCAAACTATAGACGTAGGGCTTTCCTGCTAGCTCAAAGGTAAAGAATCCACATGTCAGTGTAGGAGATGCAGGTTTGATCCCTGGTCCGGGAAGATCCCACATCCCATGTGCCGCAGAGCGACTAAGCCCGTGCACCACAGCTACTGAGCCTGTGCTCTGGAACCCGGGAACTGCAACTACGGAGCCCACGTGCTGCAACTACTGAAGCCCGGGCACCTTAAAGCCTGTGCTCGAAACAAGAAAAGCCACAGCAGGGAGAAGCCTGAGCACCACGAGGAAGAGTAGCCCCCACTCATCGCAACTAGAGAAAAGCCCTCGTAGTAACGAAGACCCAGCACAGCCACAAATAAATCAACCAATAAATAAAGTTATATATTAAAAAATCACAGATGTATCCATACATGTCTAATTATTTAGAATCTATACCTCTTTTTCCAAATGCCAGCTTTTATTAATTCTAGGTCATAGGTACTTGTTTCTTGTTGACTTTTTTCTGTATCTTTTTTTCTTCTGGTTTATTACAATTACATAAGTTTAAGATGTACAGCATTACAATTTGGCTGACATCCACCATGAAACGGTTACCACAAGAAGTCCCATAAGCAAGTCCCATCATTTCACATAGATCCAAAACTAAAGAAATAGAAAAAAATTTTCCTGTCATGAGTAAGATTTTCCTTCCTTGGTGCTTCAAATTTAGCTCATTCATACACAACATGATATCAGTGAGAAGATGTAAATCACACTGAAATATGTCTCTATTTAGTGAGCATGTCTCTTGTGCTCAAGCACTTGAAATATGGTTAGAGCAACTGAGAAAATGAGAGTTTAGTTTTATTCAATTTTAGCTTATGTAAAGTTTAACCTGCCTGCCAATGCAGGAGACGTGGGTTCAATCCCTGGTTTGGGAAGATTCCCCTGGAAGACAAAATCGCAACCCACTCCAGTATTCTTGCCTAGGAAATCCCACAGACAGAGGAGCCTGGAAGGCTACAGACTATGGGGTCACAAAAGAGTTGAACACAGCTTAGAGGCTAAACAACAACAACAAAAACTTAAATTTATATTTTAAAATGGAAGCTTTATAAATCCTTTTCCATTAAACACAACATTTTGGTAAAACTGCATTTTACAGCCACTGCAGCATGTAAGATATCATCATCGCAGTATAGAGTTTCTATTGGTCTCTGTCAAACAAACTGAAATCCGTGACATCTCATGGTTTATATCATCTGTTGTATCCTTTGTCTCATTGTAATAGCTTCAACTTTCATACCTTCAAGGCAGAGCACTGGCAGAATCCTCCTACAGTACAAGAATCAGGTGGTTTTCCTTTGTTATCAAGATCTGAGATGTTTTTATCAAACAGGAGTTGGTCATTAAGGTCTGGAAAGCTCTTGAAGGAGCCCAAGAGAGAAGTCAAAGTGTGGCTCTGGCCCATCCCCCACACTTTCTTTCCGGGTGTCATGCAAGGACCATCATCCATGGTGCCATCATCACATTTTTTATTTTATTTTCCCCACTCTACTTGCATTTCCCATCCTTATCATTCTCCACAAGTATCTGAGGTACACAGATAATCATGTGTACTTTGGATGACTACAATCATCCAAACCATCATAGCGCTTAGTTTTCAAAGTGCATCCAGAGAAGGAAGTCCGGCTTGCTGTAGGCTTTCCACGGAAGATTCCCAGGTAAGAACCTGGGCTTGAAGAGTAGGAGATTCTTGATTTCAAGGCAGTGACCTGAGAAGGCTGGTAAGCAGAGAAAACCTGATGGGTGGGGCTGGTATTCAGTTCGGGATATTGCCATCTATATTACCCTCGGGTATTTTATTTACTTTTCTTTCTCTATTTACTTTTTAGTTGGAATATAATTCTTCTGGTCGTAAAGGTCAGGCTAGCCGGGCATACAAAGACCAGTCCAGTCATCTGCCAGGCTTAAAGGATCAGAAATAGCAGCAAGAGGCCTACAACCTGGGGAATGAGAACAAGATAGAAAGGACCAGAATGAAACAAGAGGCCAAGAACACAGAGAGATGGTTCAGAAAACACACACAGGCCCCTAACAAGAAAGAGACCTTGACAAAAAACCAGCTCTAGCTCACAAGTTTGCACACACTTCCTGTAAAAACAAAAACCCAAACCCAAACCTGAGGAGCCTGAGAGGAGTGAGTGCAAACACCCGGCTGGGATTAAAAGGTGAGTTACCCTGGACACAGCACATATTCATTCCTTTGTTTCATCCAACAAGCAAAACATAGCACTTATTGCATGCTGAAACACACCTTAGGCACTGAGGATACAGCAGAAAGAAATGGACTTTTCTCATTGCACGTGTACTTGGTCACTTCAGTCTGACTCTTTGCACGGACTGTAGCCTGCCAGGCTCCTCTGTCCATTGGATTTCCCAGGCAAGAATACTGGAGTGGGTTGCATTTCCTTCTCCAGGGGATCTTCCTAACCCAAGGATCAAACACTTTGACCAGTGCCCCCTTCATTGGTAATTATTTATAATCATCAAAGCAGTTGGCACATGCTGTGTATATTAAACTCTCCTGCTCCAAGCCAGTACTCTTTGGGAAGTACAAAAGAAAAGAAGGAATGCAGGAGGAAGAGAAGCAGCTGTGCCAGGAGCCGTCTCACTAGTCTTATCTACTGGCTCTCAAGGGCTGGGCTCCTTCTACGAGATATAGCTGAGCTGAAGTCAGGCTAAGCCAGGATCAGAAAACCCCAGGCCATGGATCACAGCCAGCCCTCTGCCTGCTTTTGTGCGGCCTGTGTGCCAAGGATGAGTCTTACATGTTTAAATGATTGAAAAAAAAATCAAAGGAAAGTATGCTATTTTGTGACACTGGAGGAGAAGGGGATGACAGAAGACGAGATGGTTGGATGGCATCACCAACTCAACGGACATGAACTTGAGCAAGCTCTGGGAGATGGTGAAGGATAGGGAAGCCTGGAGTGCTGGTCTATAGGGTCGCAAAGAGTGGGACACCACTTAGTGGCTGAATAACAACAATAGCAATTGCATTGTTCATAAGTTTTGTTGGGCTTCCCAGGTAGCTCAGTGGTAAAGAATCGACCTGCCAATGCAAGAGATATGGGTTTGATCTCTGGGTCGGGAAGATTCCCTGGAGAAGGAAATGGCAACCCACTCCAGTATTCTTGCCTGGGAAATCCCATGAACAGAGGAGCCTGGTGGGCTACAGTCCATAGGGTCGCAAAGAGTCAGACACAACTTAGTGACTAAACAACAGCACAAAGTTTTGTCACCATACAAACCCCTCGTTTGTTTTCGTCTTGCCCAGCTGCTCTCACAGTGATGGAGTTAAAGTGTTACAAGACTGTCCAGGACCCTACAAAGCCTAAACTATTTACCCTCTGGCCCCAAGTAGAAACCAGCTGGGCCTAATATTTTTTCAATGTTTTTGAAATGATTAAGTTCATGGAAAATTGTGTCCCTTTTCAAGCCAGCTTTCTTTAATGACTCTTTCACAGTGGAAAAGTAGCATTATCAGTTTTGTTTTTAAATCCACTTTTATTAATAACAGACCTGCACCATCTACTTGTGACAAGAAGGTCCATCCAAGAATTAACAATCCTCTTGCTGAGCCTGGAGGGATAAGGATGCCACCCACGAGATCTGTCAGCGTGCACCCTTGAGTCCTCTGTCTTGAAACAGAGCCACAACACGCCCAGCTTTGAAGGACCCTAAAATAGTACATAGCTGTAGCATGATCCTATCAGATGACTGAAAACCTTCAACATGAAAAACATTTTCCACAGGCATGCAGTGTATGAAATTATAACCATCATCTGTAAACTGAAATCTTCAATTTTTCAAACTTGTTTGTTTCCTGAGCAATAGAGTTCAAAGAGCTCAGCAAAACACAGTTAAAAAAAAAAAAAATTCCATTCATTGTCTTTGTTGTGAAATACTTCATCTCTTAAAATAACCTGCATTAGCATCACAATTTACTGAAATGAAAAAATAGTGCTTGGGTTATTTTGATCTTCAAGGAAAAATACCTGAATCTTTTCTCCTTGTTAAGAACACACATTTCATGTGTTCTTAACCACTTGCTGGATTTTTTTTTCCTCTACATTTGATTCTGCCTTTTTAAATGTGTCTTTGATAAAAGCACTGGCTTAAAACTCAGACTGCCCAGGATCCAAATTCCGCTTTGGTACTTAAGTTGTGTGGCTTTCAGTAAACCCCAGGAGGCTCTGTCTTAGTGTCCTTATCTGTAAAATGGGGTCATACAGTCCTGAATACATAGATTATAGTGCAAATTAAACAGCACCACAGGCCAAGTGCTGAGCACAGTGCCTGGCACCCAGAAACTGCTTTATATTTTCTGTGTCTATGATTGCCTATGGTTGTTGTTGCTCAGTTGCCCAGTTGTGTCCTACTCTTTGTGACCCCATAGACTGCGGCATGCCAGGCTTCCCTGTCCCTCACCATCTCTTGGAGTTTGCCCAAGTTCGTGTCCATTGTCATCAATGATGCCATCCAGCCATCTCATCCTCTGTTACCCTCTTCTTTTGCCTTCAATCTTTCCCAGCGTCAGGGTCTTTTTCAATGAGCTGGCTCTTTAAATTAGGTAACCAAAGTATTGGAGCCTCAGCATCAGTCCTTCCAATGAGTATTCAGTATTGATTTCCTTTAGGATTGACTGGTTTGATCTCCTTGCTGTCCAAGGGACTCTTCTACAAAGACTCTTCTACAAAGAGTCTTCTACAGCACTACAGTTTGAAAGATCAATTCTTTGGCACTCTGCCTTCTTTATTGACTATGATGAAGGATTGTTATTGCCACAGAAGGAATGGACCAGAGACTCTTCCATTTTGATGTCATAGCAAATACTGTCTGCATGGTTAGAATGTGTAGAAACAGTGTCAGAGACAAATAGTGTCATTGTCAACAAAGCCATCTGTCAGCAGATTAAGCAGATTCAAACAGAAAGAACCTCTCCTGTTTATCAAGACACAGAAGGAAAACGTATTAATTATGTGAACAGAGATATCACAGGTATTAACTTGAGTCAACATAAACACTTATTTTGTACTTATCTCGCTTCCATTCCTAGGGAATCTTAGTATTTATCCAGTTCAACCACCTGTGTGGTTAAGTCTTTCTGCCCCTGTTTAAATTCTTCCCACGGTGAGGAAAATGTCATTCCCTGAGACAACCTATATCAATGTGAGGCTTTTCCTTAGACTGAGCTGAAAATGACTTCCTTGGCGCTCACAGCATTTAGACCAAGTTCTATTCCCTGGAGCTGAATCTACTTTCTCTTACCCTTGACAGGTCTCAGAATACTTGATGAGAATGTCTACTAGTCTGAGTTTATTTCTCTGGTTCCTTCAACTCTGAACCACAGATTTTGGGGGCGTTTACCATCCTGGCCTCATATCCTATTGTGCTTTACATACAACATAAATGCTTTCTTTTTAAAACAGCTCACCTTCCATGGCTCTCTGGCAAACGTTTGCTGTTGTTCGGTTGCGTCCGATTCTTTTTTATTTTTATTTTTTTTATATTTGGTATTTATTTCTCTTTTTTTTTTTTTATTGGAGGATATGGATTGCAGCACACCAGGCTTCTCTGTCCTTCACTCTCTCCTTAGGTTTGCTCAAATTCATGTCCATTGAGTCAGTGATTCTATCTAACCATCTCATCCTCTGCCATTCCCTTCTCCTGCCCTCAATCTTTCCCACCATCAGGGTCTTTTCCAATGAGTAGACTCTTCGTATCAGGTGGCCAAAGTATTGGTGCTTCAGCATTAGTCCTTCCGATGAATATTCAGGGTTGATTTCCTTTAGGATTGACTGGTCTGGTCTTCTTGTAATCTAAGGGACTCTCCAGAGTCTTCAGTACCACACTTCGAAAGCATCAGTTCTTTGACCCTCAGCCTTCTTTATGGTCCAACTCTCACATCCATACATGACTACTGGAAAAACCAAACTTTGATTATAAGGACCTCTGTCAGCAAAGTAAAGTCTCTGCTTTTTAATACATTGTTTACGTTTGTCAGGGGCTTCCCTGGTGGCTCAGAGGGTAAAGAATCTACCTCCAATGTGGGAGACCCATGTTCCATCCCTGAGTCAGGAAGATCCCCTGGAGAAGGGAATAGCAACCCACTCCAGTACTCTTGCCTGGAGAATTCCATGACAGAGGAGGCTGGTGGGCTACAGTCCATGAGATCACAAAGAGTCTGAGATGACTGAGTGACTAACACTTTCATAGGTTTCTCATAGCTTTTCTTTTAAGGAGCAAGCATCTTTTAATTTCATGGCTTCAGTCACAGTCAATTTACATGGCTCTGGGTTAAATAGTACTTCCTCAATGAAGGTATTCAGCTAAAGTATGTTGAGCATCATGGTAGGTTTTGATAAGGAATGCTGATATTTTTATGGGACTGCACTAGGGCTTTCCTAGGTCCTGTTGCCAGATTCCCATGGCCCCCCTGCATACAGCTGTGTCTGGGCATCTGCATCCTCTGCATGGCTTGCTAGAGGGACTCAGCATACACTTATGTATTTCCGCAGTACAGTTCCCTTTCCAGATGACATTGCATTGCTTTCTTTCACTAACATTCCCTACCTGGTGCCCAGCATGAGGCAAGCACAACTTGTCTTGGTTGTGGCCCCTCCCAAGGTGGGAGAGGTGGGAGAGGTGAAAGACATCCCCATTGAGGATGGTGAAAAGTTATCTGGATGGGACTGGCTTGTTGACAACTATGAGATGTACATAAAAGTCGCTGAGCCACCAGGGAAGCTCTGTAGTAAAAAATAGGAGATGGTTAATGCAGAACCCTCAGTTGCAGAAAGAATTTTCTAAAATTCTGACCAATAAAATAATTAGGGATTCTGGGGACTCTTGTTCACATTATCAGTCAAGGGATACTTCCCCAAGAATTTGTAATAGCAAATCTACAGAAATCTCAGGAGATTAGCACATAAAGTTTTGATCACTTGCAGTTCACTGGGAGCCCCTTAGCTCTGTAGTGCTCTGTGTGCTGTGCGTAGTAGCTCAGTCGTGTCCAACTCTTTGTAACTCCATGGAGCCCATCAGGCTCCTCTGTCCATGGGGATTCTCCAGGCAAGAATCCTGGAGTGGGTTGCCATGCTCTCTTCCAGGGGATCTTCCCAACTCAGGGATCGAACCCAGGTCTCCCACATTGCATGAGGATTCTTTACCATCTGAGCCACCAGGGAAGCTCTAGTGTAGGGAAGCCACTTCTAAACAGTGACACGAGGATCCAGGCTGATCGTACCTGCAGCTCTATCTCCTCAACCGTGGCCAAGCCAACCCACATGGAAGGGAACGTGGCAGAGGAGGCATAGGGCTTTCTGACACTTTAAAGGCCAGGAGGAGAGACTTCACTGGTGGTCCAACAGCTAAGACTCTGCACTCCCAGTGCAGGGGGTGTGTGATCCCTGGTCGGAGAACTAGACTTCACATTTCTCAATTAAGAGCCCACATGCAGCAATGAAGATCCTGAGTGCCGCCACTAAGATCAAGTGTGGCCAAATAGATATGTAAATTTAAAAAAAATGTATTTATGTATTTATAATAATAAAAGCCAGGAAGGTGGCATAGCTCACTTCCTTCTACTCCCCATTTGCCAGAGTCAACTCATGGTACCATCACAACTGCAAAGGAGACATGGAAGGCTGGACCTGAGTGTGTGATAAGCATGAAGTGTCTCTGCTGTGACATTTGTATATAGGAAAAGATAGAAGAAATACTCTCCCATAAGAAAGGCAAATTTTAGCAGTATTAGACTTGGGTATCTAACACCGCCTGTACAATACCAGATTAATTCAAGATACAGAGGAAAGGAAGATTTTGATAGCTGCTATGTAGGCTCAGTTACATCCATTTATGTCTCTTATTATAAATGATAAATTTTCTTGGCTTTGCTAATCTCTTTTATTCTATAAAGAGAGGTTTTATAGTCATTGAAGCTGATTATAAATGTACTTGTTAATGTTTTCCACCCAGTTCAAGCATGAAGTGGGGTTTATGATTTTTCTACCACAAATTTCATTATTCAGTGATTGTTTCTTCCATCCAACATTCTTTTTTTCTCTGTTAGGTTTAATTAAAAACCCATCTGAACCACAGCACCAGCCTTACTAGCATATGTCAAAAGCTCTACGCTCCATGAGAAACACAAGAATCAACTCTCCAGAGTGCCTCATGCTCCCAGCATAACACTAAGCTTTTTATGAGCAGTGCTTAAGAATTCTGGGAGAAGATTCGTGGAGCTCATTAATCAATTCACATTTAACCATATCTTTATGATTTAAGAAGTGTGTATGTGGTTCATAAAGTGGTTCATGAGCTTTCAGTGAAAATTCTTTGGTATACTTTCAAGAGAAGTTTGACTCCAAGGTGATGACCCTTAAGCAACACCCAACTGGCATGATAATACATTAGTACTATGTCAAGTAAATGATACCATTAACTATTACCTGCCTACTTTGAGAAGCTTTTCTCATCTGTACTTGAAGAGCTTTTAGTTCACTCAAATTTAAGACAAAAGATTTCAGCTCCAAGAATAAGAGTATTTTGAGCTTCCCTGGTGACTCAGGGGATAAGAATCTGCCTGCCAATGCAGGGGACACTGGTTCAATCCCTGGTCTGGTCCGGCAAGATCCAACATGCTGTGGAGCAACTAAGCGCAATGGCCACAACTACTGAGCCTGTGCTCTGGACTCCAGGAGTTGCAACTGTGGAGCCCACATGCAGCAACTACTGAAGCCCAGACACCTAGAGCCCAGGCTTTGCAACAGGTGAAGCCACCACAGTGAGAAGTCTGTGCACAGAAACTAGAGAAAGCCCATGCAACTTCCAAAACCCAGCACAGTGTCCCCAAAATAAAAAATATGTAAATAAATCATTTTCAAAAAGAATAAGGGCATTTCTAACAACCAATCTGGGAATATTGTGAAGTATTCCATCACCATTCATATACATATATATATATATATATGTATATGTACATATAATGCCCCTTGAATTGGAAAGTCATCTTTTGGTGTCCAGTCAAGGCTATGGTTTTTCCAGTGGTCATGTATGGATGTGAGAGTTGGACTATAAAGAAAGCTGAGTGCTAAAGAATTGATGCTTTTGAACTGTGGTGTTGGAGAAGACTCTTGCGAGTCCCTTGGACTGCAAAGAGATCCAACCAGTCCATCCTAAAGGAGATCAGTCCTGGGTGTTCATTGGAAGGACTGATGTTGAGGCTGAAACTCCAATACTTTGGCTACCTCATGGGAAGAGCTGACTCATTGGAAAAGACCCTGATACTGGGAAAGTTTGAGGGCAGGAAGAGAAGGGGATGACAGAGGATGAAATGGTTGGATGGCATCATCGACTTGATGGACATGGGTTTGGGTGGACTCTGGGAGTTGGTGATGGACAGGGAGGCCTGGCACGCTGCGGTTCATGGGGTTGCAAAGAGTCGGACATGACTGAGTGACTTGAACTGTGAAATGAACTGAACTGAAGAAAACCAAGAGAGTGAATATATTGGGCCCAGTTGTAAATCACAGGGTCTTTCGAGGTCATGCAGTTGACACTCCTGTTCACTGTGTAACCCCTTCTATGTTACCACCAGGTGGTCACCTGGATCCAAGCCGCTCTGGTCTCCTAGACTGAAGGTGCAAGCTCTCTGAAGATGTGTTTTGTTTAAAGCACATTGTCTGGACTTAAACTAGCTCCTCTTTCTTCATCAGTGATTCTGAAAGAAATAAATCTCTGGGTTTATCCTGATCTCTGAGGAATGTCCTTTTCATACAGAGCCTCCCATGTACTGATGCTAAGTGAGTAAGTCAAGTCGCTCAGTCGTGTCCGACTCTTTGCTATCCCATAGACCGTAGCCTACCAGGCTCCTCCATCCATGGGATTTTCCAGGGAAGAGTACTGGAGTGGGTTGCCATTTCCTTCTCCATGTACTGATGTTACCAGAAGCCAATTTACCAGAGAGAACATGGCATCAAAATTATGTCTTATATTGAGAATAAAGACATCTGATAAATAGGTAAAGCCACCTGTGAAAGACAGGGAAGCCTGGCACGCTGCTTCCCTGGGGTCACAAGGAGTTGGACATGACTTGGTGACTGAACAACAACAGCAAAGCCACCTGAAAATTCTAGCAGTTTATGAAAAATGCATGAATACCCCAACAACTAAAATGAAGAGGAGAGAAATCTTGGAAAGGCATGTCTCCTGGGCATGAAGAAGACAAAATCTTTCTCCACGTGGGAGGTTTATATGCTAACCAAGTGCTTCATTTGAGTCAAGATTATCCTCTTTTGTGTTTATTAATCTTATATTCAGTAGTGAACCACCAAGAAGAAAAATAAAAAGGTCCTTATACTCAGTATGGACCACCCAGAAGAAAAATAAAAAGGTCCTGAACTTTCTGCATTATTTTTTTTTAATCATTAATTTTTTAAAAAATATTTTGACTTTTCTTGGTGCCCTGGACCTGTTAGGCTGACATGCTTCTTTTTCCAGCCATGGGCACCACATTTCTTCTATGGAGTCCTGGTGTTGTGGGTGAACCTGAGGTGCCTCTTGAAACGCCTTCCAGGATTGAGCTGAAATACTTGGATACATCAGTTGCATTTAAAAATTGCAAAACCGGGTCCACAAATAACTGACTTTGGTAAAGATTACTGTCTGATCCTGCCTGTCTTGTTACCATCATGTGAAACAAGCCCACTGAGAAGCATCACTATAATATGCTAGGGCTGAGTACTATCTCGCTTCAGCTGTGTCCTACGCTTTGCAACAACACAGACAGTAGCCTGCCAGGCTTCCCTGTCCATGGGATTTTCTCCAGGCAAGAATACTGGAGTGGGTTACTATTTCCTTCTTCACAGGATTTTTGTGGCCCAGGTTTTGAATCAATGTCTCCTGTATTGCAGGTGGATTGTTTACACTGAACCCCCTGGGAAGCCCTCGCTATAATATACAGTGAGGCTGAGCCATTAGCTGAGACCACAAGCGTAGCTGTAACTCACGCCTGCCTCCCGACTTCAGTCTCCCTCTCTTCTACCCTTCTCCCTGTCTGCTTTATCTTTCTTCCTGTTCTCCATATAGTCTCTATCAGTGTGAATAAAACATGGTGCACATGTCAACCTATAGATTTAAACATTTTAAAATATGTTTGAAATGCATGCCAGCCAGAGTTCCTCAGTATGTGGATAAACTAGAAAATGTGCGTTCAAGGAAGTGCTTCTTTTTTTCCTAACAGTGACAGGAAATTTTATTTTATTTTTCATTTAAAAATTTTTTTAATTGGAGGATAATTGGTTTATGATGTTGTGGTGGTCTCTGCCATACAACGACATGAATCAGTCATAATTATATTTATATATATATATATATATCCCCGCTCTGTTGAGCCTCCATTCCCCCTCCCATCCCGCCCCTCTAGGTCATCACAGAGCACTGAGCTGAGCTCCCTGTGCTGTACAGCAGCTTCCCACTAGCCATCTATTTCACATATGCTACTGTATATTTTGCTAAGTTACTTCAGTCGTGTCCGACTCTGTGTGACCCCATAGACAGCAGCCCACCAGGCTCCCCTGTCCCTGGGATTCTCCAAGCAAGAACACTGGAGTGGGTTGCCATTTCCTTCTCCAATGCATAAAAGTGAGAAGTGAAAGTGAAGTCACTCAGTCGTGTCCGACTCTTAGCGACCCCATGGACTGCAGCCCACCAGGCTCATCCATCCATGGGATTTTCCAGGCAAGAGTACTGGAGTGGGGTGCCATTGCCTTCTCCAAGTGTATATAGGTCAGTGCTACTTTAAGGAAATTCCTCTTGCATGCTGTTAACCTCTCTGTCCCTAGCTCACATCAGGCCAGCTCCCCTAGTGGGGACTCAGGTGGCCTTCATTCTCAGGAGGAAGAGCAGTGGCCTAGAGAAGCACGTGTGTTTGTGTGTGAGTGCATGTGTGTGCATGGTGTGTGTGATGCAGCGGCCTAGAGAAGTATGTGTGTTTGATGCTATTATGTGTGTGTGTGTGTGTGTGTGTGGTGTATGTGTGTGTGATGCAGTGGCCTAGAGAAGCATGTGTGTGTTAGTGATGCTGTTTTCTTTGTGCGTGTGTGTGTGTGTGTGTGTGTGTGTGTTGCATCTCTGGGGGATAGAAGCCAGGTTTGGACTCGGTCTCTCCTGGGGCACTTATGTGGGTTTTCTGAAGCTTCTCACCTCCCCCACCGCCCTAGCTGAGGACCTTCAATCAGTGCATTCCCTGCTGAGGGTGACATGCTCTCCAGCCTCTGATGGGGAAGCTTCACCTCCCAGAGGCCCTCTGTCGTGGTCACTGTGGGCAGTCTCATCTCTAGAGAGCACTGGCATGACCACTTTCTGGACAAACACATGGTCTGTGGCAGAAAGCTGGCCTTTGCCTGCCTGACTCGAGTCCTGGCCCATCCATGCAGGCCCCTCTCTCAGTTCTGGTCTCATCACCAACCTCCTATCTTTTTATTTTTTACTTATATTATTTTTAAGATTTTTTTTATGTGGACCATTTTTAAAGTCTTCATTATCTCCCTGACCAGGCATGGGAACCCACACCCCCTGCACTGGAAGACAAAGTCTTAATCATTAAACCGCCCGGGAAGTCTCACCTATCACCTTTAGACTTTTCTCCTCCTTGGGATTCGCACCCTAGGGCTCAAAGGTCTTTTCTCCAAACAGTTCCATCCAAACCCTTATCATTCTGTCTGATGCAGAGAAGGTGGTGGTAAAGACAGTGTCCAGCAGGAAGCGGTAAAGGAATCCTCACTATCTTCTCCTCTGATCGTGCTCCTGGTCCAGGTGAAAGGGTGGATCAGTCTGATCCCCCAGGGACCCTGACAGTAGGTCTGGGGGGATGCTCTGACTGGTGTCTTTCTTGAGACCCTCTGGGCTCTTTATTCCCATTGTTCTCAGCCATGGAATCTCAGCCAAAACTCCAAGACAGGGAGAAAACTTGTATCTTAACTCCTGTTGCATGTGGTCAATGCAGTCGGGCACTACCCACTCTTTCTCTCCAGACACTGGGAATCATATACTCAGTCAGTCATCAATCATTGCTGATCTGGCCAGGTCTTAAGGACGTCAGAAAGGAAGATGAGGTTAGAAGCCTTCATGAACTGTTGACTGAAAAACAAAAAAACACAACCTAAGAGTTATGTTTTATTCTCCAGAAAGTCTGAGGACTTCAAGGCCCAGATTCAGCATCTCAGAGAACTCAGAGACTCCTCAAAAGAGTCAAGGTGGTGTGTGTGTTGGGGGGGGGGGTGGCGGTGCAGAGCAGGGGGGTGGGTCGAGGAAGCCAAGAAATACAGGAGTTTTTGCAACAAAGACCAGGTAGTTGGAACATCTAAAGATTACTGTTAATTAAAGAAAACCAGACATCTCATGTTAGGAATTAAGCACTTTTCTGTTGGCTCAGATGGTAAAGAATCTGTCTGCAATGCAGGAGACCTGGTTTCAATTGGGAAGATCCTCTGGAGAAGGGAAAGGCTACCCAATTCAGTATTCTTGCCTGGAGAATCCCATGGACAGAGGAGCCTGATGGGTTACAGTACATGGATGGGGTTGCAAGAGTTGGACACGACTGAGCAACTAACACTTTCACACTGTGTAGAGACGCAGAGTCTGGGCTCACTGAAATCAGGCGGCGGTGAGGAGATACCCCTCTTCCAAGGTAAGGAGCAATGGCTGCGCTTTGCTGGAGCAGCCGTGAAGAGATACCCCACGCCCAAGGTAAGAGAAACCCAAGTAAGACGGTAGGGGTTGCAAGAGGGCATCAGAGGGCAAACACACTGAAACCATACTCACAGAAAACTAGTCAATCTAATCACACTAGGACCACAGCCTTGTTTAACTCAATGAAACTAAGCCATGCCCGTGGGGCAACCCAAGATAGGCGGGTCATGGTGGAGAGATCTGACAGAATGTGGTCCACTGGAGAAGGGAATGGCAAACCACTTCAGTATTCTTGCCTTGAGAACCCCATGAACAGTATGAAAAGGCAAAATGATAGGATACTGAAAGAGAAACTCCCCAGGTCAGTAGGTGCCCAATATGCTATTCCAATATGTTACTGGAGATCAGTGGAGAAATAACTCCAGAAAGAATGAAGGGATGGAGCCAAAGCAAAAACAATACCCAGCTGTGGATGTGACTGGTGATAGAAGCAAGGTCTGATGCTGTAAAGAGCAATATTGCATAGGAACCTGGAATGTCAGGTCCATGAATCAAGGCACATTGGAAGTGGTCAAACAAGAGATGGCAAGAGTGAATGTCGACATTCTAGGAATCAGCGAACTGAAACGGACTGGAATGGGTGAATTTAACTCAGATGGCCGTTATATCTACTACTGCGGGCAGGAATCCCTCAGAAGAAATGGAGTGGCCATCATGGTCAACAAAAGAGTCCGAAATGCAGTACTTGGATGCAATCTCAAAAACGACAGAATGATCTCTGTTTGTTTCCAAGGCAAACCATTCAATATCACAGTAATCCAAGTCTATGCCCCAACCAGTAACACTGAAGAAGCTGAAGTTGAATGGTTCTAGGAAGACCTACAAGACCTTTTAGAACTAACACCCAAAAAAAGAGGTCCTTTTCATTATAGGGGACTGGAATGCAAAAGTAGGAAGTCAAGAAACACCTGGAGTAACTGGCAAATTTGGCCTTGGAATACGGAATGAAGCAGGGCAAAGACTAATATAGTTTTGCCAAGAAGATGCACTGGTCATAACAGACACCCTCTTCCAACAGCGCAAGAGAAGACTCTATACATGGACATCACCAGATGGTCAACACCAAAATCAGATTGATTATATTCTTTGCAGCCAAAGATGGAGAAGCTCTATACGGTCAGCAAAAACAAGACCAGGAGCTGACTGTGGCTCAGATCATGAACTCCTTATTGCCAAATTCAGACTTAAATTGAAGAAAGTAGGGAAAACCACTAGACCATTCAGGTATGACCTAAATCAAATCCCTTATGATTATACAGTGGAAGTGAGAAATAGATTTAAGGGCCTAGATCTGATAGATAGAGTGCCTGATGAACTATGGAATGAGGTTCGTGACATTGTACAGGAGACAGGGATCAAGACCATCTCCATGGAAAAGAAATGCAAAAAAGCAAAATGGCTGTCTGGGGAGGCCTTACAAATAGCTGTGAAAAGAAGAGAAGCGAAAAGCAAAGGAGAAAAGGAAAGATATAAACATCTGAATGCAGAGTTCCAAAGAATAGCAAGAAGAGATAAGAAAGCCTTCTTCAGCGATCAATGCAAAGAAATAGAGGAAAACAACAGAATGGGAAAGACTAGGGATCTCTTCAAGAAAATCAGAGATACCAAAGGAACATTTCATGCAAAGATGGGCTCGATAAAGGACAGAAATGGTATGGACCTAACAGAAGCAGAAGATATTAAGAAGACATGGCAAGAATACACAGAAGAATTGTACAAAAAAGATCTTCATGACCCAGATAATCATGATGGTGTGATCACTGACCTAGAGCCAGACATCCTGGAATGTGAAGTCAAGTGGGCCTTAGAAAGCATCACTACGAACAAAGCTAGTGAAGGTGATGGAATTCCAGTTGAGCTATTCCAAATCCTGAAAGATGATGCTGTGAAAGTGCTGCGCTCAAAATGCCCACAAATTTGGGAAACTCAGCAGTGGCCACAGGACTGGAAAAGGTCAGTTTTCATTCCAATCCCAAAGAAAGGCAATGCCAGAGAATGCTCAAACTACTGCTCAATTGCACTCATCTCACACGCTAGTAAAGTAATGCTCAAATTCTCCAAGCCAGGCTTCAGCAATATGTGAACTGTGAACTTCCTGATGTTCAAGCTGGTTTTAGAAAAGGAAGAGGAACCAGAGATCAAATTGCCAACATCTGCTGGATCATGGAAAAAGCAAGAGAGTTCCAGAAAAGCATCTATTTCTGCTTTATTGACTATGCCAAAGCCTTTGAATGTGTGGATCACAATAAACTGTGGGAAATTCTTCAAGAGATGGGAATACCAGACCACCTGATCTGCCTCTTGAGAAATGTGTATGCAGGTCAGGAAGCAACAGTTAGAATTGGACATGGAACAACAGACTGGTTCCAAATAGGAAAAGGTGTATATCAAGGCTGTGTATTGTCACCCTGTTTATTTAACCTATATGCAGAGTACATCATGAGAAACACTGGACTGGAAGAAACACAAGTTGGAATCAAGATTGTTGGGAGAAATATCAATAACCTCAGATAGGCAGATGACACCACCCTTATGGCAGAAAGTGAAGAGGAACTAAAAAGCCTCTTGATGAAGGTGAAAGGGGAGAGTGAAAAAGTTGGCTTAAAGCTCAACATTCAGAAAACGAAGATCATGGCATCTGGTCCCATCACTTCATGGCAAATAGATGGGGAAACAGTGGAAATAGTGTCAGACTTTATTTTTCTGGGCTCCAAAATCACTGCAGATGGTGACTGCATCATGAAATTAAAAGACACTTACTCCTTGGAAGGAAAGTTATGACCAACCTAGATAGCATATTCAAAAGCAGAGACATTACTTTGCCAACAAAGGTTCGCCTAGTCAAGGCTATGGTTTTTCCTGTGGTCATGTATGGTTGTGAGAGTTGGACTGTGAAGAAGGCTGAGCGCCGAAGAATTGATGCTTTTGAACTGTGGTGTTGGAGAAGACTCTTGAGAGTCCCTTGGACTGCAAGGAGATCCAACCAGTCCATTCTGAAGGAGATCAGCCCTGGGATTTCTTTGGAAGGAATGATGCTAAAGCTGAAACTCCAGTACTTTGGCCACCTCATGAGAAGAGTTGACTCATTGGAAAAGACTCTGATGTTGGGAGGGATTGGGGGCAAGAGGGGAAGGGGACGACAGAGGATGAGATGGCTGGATGGCATCACTCACTAGATGGACATGAGTCTGAGTGAACTCTGGGAGTTGGTGATCGACAGGGAGGCCTGGCGAGCTGCGATTCATGGGGTCCCAAGGAGTTGGACACAACTGAGCGACTGATCTGATCTGATCAGCTATCTGGGGCCAGCATCCTGTGCTTTCTCATCCTGAATCTCCACAGGGGACACCATTTGGAGTGGTTGAAGGGCAGACTACTGGATGGAGGAGGGGTGGATCCTACCTCCATCCTAAGACCTGGCAGGGCTCACCATTGGGCTGCCATAATGTGATGCCTTGATGGCTAGGACATCCTTTGTTTACAAATATGGCAGGCACTATTTTTCATTCACATAATCATCCCAATAAATGAGACAAATGTATTTAATTTAAAGCACATTTAGTCAACAACAGGCTTCCCAGATGGCTCAGTGGTAAAGAACCTGCCTGCCAAACCAGGAGACGCCTGATAAGCAGGAGACACAGGTTCAGTCCCTGGGTTGGGAAGATCCTCTGGAGAAGGAAATGGCAGCCCACTCCAGTATTCTTGCATGGGAAATCCCACAGACAGAGGATCCTGGCGGGCTACAGTCCCAGGGGTCACAAAAGTGTTGGACACCACTGAGCGAATAAACAACACAAACCCAGGTAACCACTCCCATAATTAGAGAACTCTTCAGTCATCTCAGGTGTTCCCTCTGGGCCTCTTGCTGTCAGCTTCCTCCTGTTAGCCCTGCCCCTGCCTGTGAGCATTCCAAGAGCTTGGCCACGTAAACATGCCCTCGGGCTTCTTTTTCTTTATCTACAATCATTGTATTTTGCTGGTAATTTCCTGATTCAGATCAGTCGCTCAGTCGTGTCCGTGTCCGACTCTTGCGACCCCATGAATCGCAGCACGCCAGGCCTCCCTGTCCATCAGCTCCCGGAGTTCACTCAGACTCACGTCCATCGAGTCAGTGATGCCATCCAGCCATCTCATCCTCTGTCGTCCCCTTCTCCTCCTGCCCTCAATCCCTCACAGCATCAGAATCTTTTCCAATGAGTCAACTCTTCGCATGAGGTGGCCAAAGTACTGGAGTTTCAGCTTTAGCATCATACCTTCCAAAGAAATCCCAGGGCTGATCTCCTTCAGAATGGACTGGTTGGATCTCCTTGCAGTCC
Source organism: Bos indicus (assembly GCF_029378745.1). Classification (NCBI taxonomy): domain Eukaryota; kingdom Metazoa; phylum Chordata; class Mammalia; order Artiodactyla; family Bovidae; genus Bos; species Bos indicus. The sequence goes on along the minus strand of NC_091773.1, from coordinate 24,240,446 downwards.
AAGGGACTCTCAAGAGTCTTCTCCAACACCACAGTTCAAAAGCAACAATTCTTCGGCGCTCAGCTTTCTTCACAGTCCAACTCTCACATCCATACATGACCACAGGAAAAACCATAGCCTTGACTAGACGAACCTTTGTTGGCAAAGTAATGTCTCTGCTTTTGAATATGCTATCTAGGTTGGTCATAACTTTCCTTCCAAGGAGTAAGCATCTTTTAATTTCATGGCTGCAGTCACCATCTGCAGTGATTTTGGAGCCCAGAAAAATAAAGTCTGACACTGTTTCCCCATCTATTTGCCATGAAGTGATGGGACCAGATGCCATGATCTTCGTTTTCTGAATGTTGAGCTTTAAGCCAACTTTTTCACTCTCCCCTTTCACTTTCATCAAGAGGCTTTTTAGTTCCTCTTCACTTTCTGCCATAAGGGTGGTGTCATCTGCCTATCTAAGGTTATTGATATTTCTCCCGGCAATCTTTATTCCAGCTTGTGTTTCTTCCAGTCCAGTGTTTCTCATGATGTACTCTGCATATAAGTTATATAAGCAGGGTGACAATATACAGCCTTGACGTACTCCTTTTCCTATTTGGAACCAGTCTGTTGTTCCATGTCCAATTCTAACTATTGCTTCCTGACCTGCATACACATTTCTCAAGAGGCAGATCAGGTGGTCTGGTATTCCCATCTCTTGAAGAATTTCCCACAGTTTATTGTGATCCACACAGTCAAAGGCTTTGGCATAGTCAATAAAGCAGAAATAGATGCTTTTCTGGAACTCTCTTGCTTTTTCCATGATCCAGCAGATGTTGGCAATTTGATCTCTGGTTCCCCTGCCTTTTCTAAAACCAGCTTGAACATCAGGAAGTTCACGGTTCACATATTGCTGAAGTCTGGCTTGGAGGATTTTGAGCATTACTTTACTAGCGTGTGAGATGAGTGCAATTGTGCAGTAGTTTGAGCATTCTTTGGCATTGCCTTTCTTTGGGATTGGAATGAAAACTGTCTTTTTCCAGTCCTGTGGCCACTGCTGAGTTTCCCAAATTTGTGGGCATTTTGAGCGCAGCACTGTCACGGCATCATCTTTCAGGATTTGGAATAGCTCAACTGGAATTCCATCACCTTCACTAGCTTTGTTCGTAGTGATGCTTTCTAAGGCCCACTTGACTTCACATTCCAGGATGTCTGGCTCTAGGTCAGTGATCACACCATCATGATTATCTGGGTCGTGAAGATCTTTTGATCTTGTTTGTACAGTTCTAATATTGATCTTTTTTGTACAGTTCTTCTGTGTATTCTTGCCATGTCTTCTTAATATCTTCTGCTTCTGTTAGGTCCATACCATTTCTGTCCTTTATCGAGCCCATCTTTGCATGAAATGTTCCTTTGGTATCTCTGATTTTCTTGAAGAGATCCCTAGTCTTTCCCATTCTGTTGTTTTCCTCTATTTCTTTGCATTGATCGCTGAAGAAGGCTTTCTTATCTCTTCTTGCTATTCTTTGGAACTCTGCATTCAGATGTTTATATCTTTCCTTTTCTCCTTTGCTTTTCGCTTCTCTTCTTTTCACAGCTATTTGTAAGGCCTCCCCAGACAGCCATTTTGCTTTTTTGCATTTCTTTTCCATGGAGATGGTCTTGATCCCTGTCTCCTGTACAATGTCACGAACCTCATTCCATAGTTCATCAGGCACTCTATCTATCAGATCTAGGCCCTTAAATCTATTTCTCACTTCCACTGTATAATCATAAGGGATTTGATTTAGGTCATACCTGAATGGTCTAGTGGTTTTCCCTACTTTCTTCAATTTAAGTCTGAATTTGGCAATAAGGAGTTCATGATCTGAGCCACAGTCAGCTCCTGGTCTTGTTTTTGCTGACCGTATAGAGCTTCTCCATCTTTGGCTGCAAAGAATATAATCAATCTGATTTTGGTGTTGACCATCTGGTGATGTCCATGTATAGAGTCTTCTCTTGCGCTGTTGGAAGAGGGTGTCTGTTATGACCAGTGCATCTTCTTGGCAAAACTATATTAGTCTTTGCCCTGCTTCATTCCGTATTCCAAGGCCAAATTTGCCAGTTACTCCAGGTGTTTCTTGACTTCCTACTTTTGCATTCCAGTCCCCTATAATGAAAAGGACCTCTTTTTTTGGGTGTTAGTTCTAAAAGGTCTTGTAGGTCTTCCTAGAACCATTCAACTTCAGCTTCTTCAGCATTACTGGTTGGGGCATAGACTTGGATTACTGTGATATTGAATGGTTTGCCTTGGAAACAAACAGAGATCATTCTGTCGTTTTTGAGATTGCATCCAAGTTCTGCATTTCGGACTCTTTTGTTGACCATGATGGCCACTCCATTTCTTCTGAGGGATTCCTGCCCGCAGTAGTAGATATAACGGCCATCTGAGTTAAATTCACCCATTCCAGTCCGTTTCAGTTTGCTGATTCCTAGAATGTCGACATTCACTCTTGCCATCTCTTGTTTGACCACTTCCAATTTGCCTTGATTCATAGACCTGACATTCCAGGTTCCTATGTAATATTGCTCTTTACAGCATCAGACCTTGCTTCTATCACCAGTCACATCCACAGCTGGGTATTGTTTTTGCTTTGGCTCCATCCCTTCATTCTTTCTGGAGTTATTTCTCCACTGATCTCCAGTAGCATATTGGAATAACATATTGGGCACCTACTGACCTGGGGAGTTTCTCTTTCAGTATCCTATCATTTTGCCTTTTCATACTGTTCATGGGGTTCTCAAGGCAAAAATACTGAAGTGGTTTACCATTCCCTTCTCCAGTGGACCACATTCTGTCAGATTTGTCCACCATGACCCGTCCCATGGGTCATGGTTTAGTGGGGCATCTTGGGTTGCCCCACGGGCATGGCTTAGTTTCATTGAGTTAGACAAGGCTGTGGTCCTAGTGTGATTAGATTGACTAGTTTTCTGTGAGTATGGTTTCAGTGTGTTTGCCCTCTGATGCCCTCTTGCAACCCCTACCGTCTTACTTGGGTTTCTCTTACCTTGGGCGTGGGGTATCTCTTCACGGCTGCTCCAGCAAAGCGCAGCCATTGCTCCTTACCTTGGACAAGGGGTATCTCCTCACCTCCGCCCTTCCTGACCTTCAACATGGGATAGCTCCTCTAGGCCCTCCTGCGCCTGGCAGCCACAGCTCCTTGGAGGTGGGGTTGGTTCTCCTGGCCACCGCCCGTGGCCTCGGGCGTGGGGTTGCTCCTTCTGGCCGCCGCCCTTGGCCTCGGGTGTGGGGGCCTGGGGTAGGCCTCCGCCCGCCACCCCTGGCCTTGGGCTTAGGGCCGTGGGGTAGCTCCTCCTGCCCGCTGCCCTTGCCTCGGGCTTGGGGCTTGGTGTATCTCCTCCCAGTCGCTGCCCCTGACCTCGGACGCGGGGTAACTCCTCTTGTCGCCGCCCCTGACCTCGGACATGGGGTAACTCCTCTCGTTGCCGGGCCCCCCCGCACCCCGACCTCGGACATGGGGTAGCTCCTCTCAGCCGTTCCTGTGCTGTCACTTTCTGGTACTCTTGGCCGCTGCCCCTGACCTCGGACGTGGGGTGGCTCCTCTCGGCTGCACTTTAGTGCATCCATCGCAGCCGCGGGCGCTTTAGCGCGCCCCTCGCAGCCGCCTAATTTCCTGATTAGTATCCTGAAATACAGACTAGTTCCAAATCAGGAAAGGAGTACCTCAAGGCTGTATATATTCACCCTGCTTATTTAACTTCTATGCAGAGTACATCATGAGAAACACTGGGCTGGATGAAGCACAAGCTGGAATCAAGATTGCCGGGAGAAATATCAACAACCTCAGATATGCAGATGACACCACCCTTATGGCAAAAAGCCAAGAAGAACTAAAGAGCCTCTAGATGAAAGTGAAAGAGGAGAATGAAAAAGTTGTCTTAAAACTCAACATTCAAAAAACTAAGATCCTGGCATCTGGTCCCACCACTTCATGAAAAATACATGGGGAAACAGTGACAGACTTTATTATTTTGGGCTCCAGAATCACTGCAGATGGTGATTGTAGCCATGAAATTAAAAGACGCTTACTCCTTGGAAGAAAAGCTATGACCAACCTAGACAGCATATTAAAAAGCAGAGACATTACTTTGCCAACAAAGGTTCATCTAGTCAAAGCTATGGTTTTTCTAGTAGTCATGTATGGATGTGAGAGTTGGACTGTAAAGAAAGCTGAGCACTGAAGAATTGATGCTTTTGAACTGTGGTGTTGGAGAAGATTCTTGAGAGTCCCTTGGACTGCAAGGAGATCCAACCAGTCCATTCTGAAGGAGATCAGCCCTGGGATTTCTTTGGAAGGAATGATGCTAAAGCTGAAACTCTAATACTTTGGCCACCTGATGCGAATAACTGACTCATTTGAAAAGACCCTGATGCTGGGAAACATTGAAGGCAGGAGAAGAGGACAACAGAGGATGAGATGGCTGGATGGCATCACTGACTCAATGGACATGAGTTTGAGTAAATTCCTGGAGTTGGTGATGGACAGGAGGCCTGGTGTGCTGCAGTCCATGGCGTTGCAAAGAGTCGGACAGGACTGAGCAACTGAACTGAACTGATCCTAGAGAATCAGGAATCCTGAAAAATCTGTCTACCTTTCACTCACTCATTTGGAGCCACCACTTGCTCCATGTATATCAAAGATAAGTTTGCTTTTTGTTTCCAAAGCTATAACTGCCATCTCTTTAGAGGCTAAAAGAGAGATGTCTGAACTTAAAGAGAAAGAGATGCACACTTGAAACTAAATGCAGTAAACTCTACTCCCTCCCTCACTTCCTATTACGTTTTGGCTAGATTTGGATAAAGTGTTGTACCAAAAAGATGGCTACCATTAACTCTATTAACCTATGGGAAGAGGAAGAGATAAGAAGTAAAGAACAAGGGAAACTTCCTGGCAGTGCAGTGGTTAAGACTCCATTCTCAATACAAGGGGCCTGGATTCGATCCCTGGTCAGGGAACTAAGGTCCCACATGCCACAACTAAAGATCCCAGAGGCCACAATGAAGACCCAGCACAGCCAAATAAATAAATATATTTTAATTAATTAATTTAAAAAAGAATGAGGCCGAGTGAGGAATCTGAGGGCAAGCAATGACTATGTAAATGTGGGAGAGGGGTGAACAGAATGAATAATAAATCATTTGTTGAGCATGTTCAAGTGCAGTGCTGGGTTCCAGGACACCAATTCAGAATGGTCTTGCCCACAAGGAGCTAACAGTCCAGTAGGAGGAAGTCCAGGGAGTGATGATGTGATGAAATACATGCCATGACCGAGATGCCCCACTTGCTAAGAAAGCAGGTGCACGGAGCATGAAGTCCAGTGGTATCTGCTGGGCACTATGATAGCTGACATCAAGCTTGAAGAACACGCAGAGTATAAAACCTGAGAATTTGTTTTTCAGGGTTGTTCATGGTAATGAGTGACTCATTGTAGAAATCAGAAAATATTTAAAATTAAGTGGTAGCATTCAGAAGCACTCAAGAAATGAGAAAAAAATTTAAGTGCCATCTGAATCAGATTATATGCAAATCTAAAGTGATTTAATTACATTCTTAAAGACATGGGGGTGGGGCAGAGGGAGATCCTGCCAAGTCGTGGGACAGGCACTAGGGAGGGAACTAAAAACCCGGGTTCTGTGTTTGAGGGGCAGACGCTCCTGCAGCCTTTCCAAGGACAGTAATGTTACCCACATCCAGGCATTCAGTGTCAATCATGCTGAAGAAGAGGAAGTAGGAGGCCAAGGCTTTTAATCTGGCTTGGCTTTGGAAAAACTGTTTATTCACCTATAAAACCAAAGGAAGTAAAAGTGTTAGTTTAGTCACTCAGTCACGTTAGACTCTTCACAACCCCATAGACTGCGGCCGTCTGTCCATGGGATTCTCCAAGCAAGAATACTAGAGTGGGTTGCATTTTCCTTCTCCAGGGGATCTTCTAGACCCAGGGATCTAACCCAGGGGTCAAACCGGGGTCTCCTGCACTGTAGGCAGAGTCTTTACCATCTAAGACACCATGGAAGCCATAAAACAAAAAGATGGAGCTAAATTACCTTTCTAGCATTTTACCTCCTAGAATTCTCTGGTTGGATGTCCACCTGGCAGATGTTCAGTAACGAGGTATAAGGATGTTACAAAATGTTACTTGAAGGACTATAATAGCTGGACCATGATGGCTAGAGCAGTCCATGGCTCTCTGCAAAAGGAAGCAACATTCAGATCAGATTAGGTCAGTCGCTCAGTCGTGTCAGACTCTTTGCAACCCCATGAATCGCAGCACACCAGGCCTCCCTGTCCATCACCAACTCTCGGAGTTCACTCAGACTCACATCCATCGAGTCAGTGACGCCATCCAGCCATCTCATCCTCTGTCTTCCCCTTCTCCTCCTGCCCCCAATCCCTCCCAGCATCAGAGTCTTTTCCAATGAGTCAACTCTTCTCATGAGGTGGCCAAAGTACTGGAGTTTCAGCTTTAGCATCATTCCTTCCAAAGAAATCCCAGGGCTGATCTCCTTCAGAATGGACTGATTGGATCTCCTTGCAGTCCAAGGGACTCTCAAGAGTCTTCTCCAACACCACAGTTCAAAAGCATCAATTCTTCGGCGCTCAGCCTTCTTCACAGTCCAACTCTCACATCCATACATGACCACTGGAAAAACCATAGCCTTGACTAGACGGACCTTTGTTGGCAAAGTTATATCTCTGCTTTTGAATATGCTATCTAGGTTGTTCATAACTTTCCTTCCAAGGAGTAAGCGTCGTTTAATTTCATGGCTGCAATCACCATCTGCAGTGATTTTGGAGCCCAGAAAAATAAAGTCTGACACTGTTTCCACTGTTTCCCCATCTATTTGCCATGAAGTGATGGGACCGGATGCTGTGATCTTCATTTTCTGAATGTTGAGCTTTAAGCCAACTTTTTCACTCTCCACTTTCACTTTCATCAAGAGGCTTTTTAGTTCCTCTTCACTTTCTGCCATAAGGGTGGTGTCATCTACATATCTGAGGTTATTGATATTTCTCCCGGCAATCTTGATTCCAGCTTGTGTTTCTTCCAGTCCAGCGTTTCTCATGATGTACTCTGCATATAAATTAAATAAACAGGGTGACAATATACAGCCTTGACGTATTCCTTTTCCTATTTGGAACCAGTCTGTTGTTCCATGTCCAGTTCTAACTGTTGCTTCCTGACCTGCATACAAATTTCTCAAGAGGCAGATCAGGTGGTCTGGTATTACATCTCTTGAAGAATTTTCCACAGTTTATTGTGATCCACACAGTCAAAGGCTTTGGCATAGTCAATAAAGCAGAAATAGATGCTTTTCTGGAACTCTTGCTTTTTCCATGGTCCAGCGGATGTTGGAAATTTGATCTCTGGTTCCCCTGCCTTTTCTAAACCAGCTTGAACATCAGGAAGTTCACGGTTCACATATTGCTGAAGCCTGGCTTGGAGAATTTTGAGCATCATTAGGCAGTTCTTTTTCAAGTAGCTATGGTTTCTGCCAAGTATGGGGATGTCAAATGAAACTAATCTCGCTATCCCTGGCTGAAATGACTTGATTAGTGCCAGGTACACCCCCGTAGGTACATCCAGAACTTGGCATGAGAAGTAACTTGGCATGAAAAATGCTGCTAGTATGAGGGACCTCTTTATGTTGGCGTCAACATGATGCAAGCAAGAAAAAGTGGGTCACTGGAGCTTTGTATTCTACATGACTACATGATCATGAGTCATCCTTGGAGTACTTGTTCTGCTGATCCAGTTTTAGAAGCACTGACACACAGAACGACTCTCAGTTGTGGAGCGTCTTCTTGACTGCAGATATTCTTGTTAAACCCTATTACTTAGAGCAGTCTGGGTGTGTCTTGTCTTTTCTAACTATGAAAGCTTTGAGGACAGCCCGGGTGAATGAAGCTCGAGGGTGAGGACAGGTGAGCAAGAGACATAGCTCTGCTTAAAAAAAAAAAAAAAAAAAAGGGGCGCTTCTGGAAGACACTTTGTAACAGAATCCAGTATTATTTATAAGTTTGTGCTGCAGAAAAATGCATTTTCTATTTGCTTTGGAACTAAGGTGAAGAAATCAAGTTGTGAATATTTGCTTTATGACTTAGTGGACAATATGGAGATAATGACTGTCAGAAGTGGGGAAAGGTCTGGGATTTCACTCTACTGGCAGCTAGTAAGCCAGCCTACTAGTTTCACAGAAGCTGGCAGAAGCCAGATTCCTGGTTCAGGGACAAAGCAGTGGCAGCATTCAGAGTGTCAGCATTCCCACTCATTTCTCAAGCCCCAATTCCCACAGGGTGACACTTACAGCATCAAGACTCCTGTACGCACAGTGGCTTGTATTACACGAGATGAACTTTGAACTTAGGGACCCTGACTCTCTTAAAGTTGGCAGTAAGCCTTCCTGCAGTTATTTTTACTATAAAGGGCTTCCCTGGTGGCTCAGACGGTAAAGAATCTGCCTGCAATGCAGGAGACCTCGGTTCTATCCCTGGATCAGGAAGATCCCCTGGAGAAGGAACGGCAACCCACTCCAGTATTATTGCCTGGAGAATTCCATGGACAGAGGATGTTGGTGGGCTACTGTCCATGGGGTTGTAAAGAGTTGGACACGACTGAGCGACTAACACTTTCACAGGAAACAAACTTGTCCTTCTCGCTGGAGGGAGATTCCATCTCTGTCTTTTCAGGCTCTCTGCTGTAAAGATAACATCTTTGAAAAGTGAATCAATATGTCCAAGGAAAGACAAACAGAAAACACAAAGACTTACCGAGAACTATCTCCCAACAGTGACCAGGGAACAGAATCATGAAATCTATTTAGAGGGCTTAAAACCATGGAAGTGACTTCCCTGGTGGTATAGTGGATGGGAATCTGCCTGCCAATGCAGAGGACACGGGTTCGATCCCTGGTCCAGGAAGATTCCACATGCTGCAGGGCAACTAAGCCCATGTGCCACAACGACTGAAGCCTGGGCTCTAAAGCCTGTGCTCCACAACAAGAGAAGTCACCGCAATAAGAAGCCCACACACCACAACTAGAAAGTCACCCCCACTTGCCACAAAGCAAAAGCTTGCACAGCAATGAAGACCCAGTGCAAACAAACGAGAAGAATGGGTGAAAATTTCAGGTCAGAGGGTTAGCACTGTTTACTGAGGCTCTCTTTGATATATCTATAGTTTGAAAAAAAAAAAATTTATGTTTTTCATTGACAAAAAGTTTAGGACACATTGGCTAAGATATTAAATTATTGAGTTTTTTCATTTTGGGTGACATGACTTGGCTTGAATTATACACAGTCTGTGCAACAGCAATATGTAGTATGTTGGGGTTCTTCTGTAAAAAGTTATAAACACAACTTGATAGACTATATATTCTAATCATGATTGACGAACACATTCAAATGGTATTTTTTGTGAACTAAAACATTTCAAATACTAAACTATATTTTTTAACTAAATGGAGTTTTAAGAAAATAGGTTACCTTAGGTTTTGGGTGGATAATGGACAAAATGTGTGATATGAGTTCAGACTACTTACAGAATAAAATATAATGTGGGAAATTTTACATTATGAACTAAATTGATACTTTGCCAAGCATTGGATTTAATAAAGAACATGCACACAAATGAACAAATCGCAACAGCTCCAAAGTTTAATATTTATTTCAGCTTACTTTTATTCTTGTGAAACAAATGTTTTGAACAGATGAATGTTGGGTCTTTAATGTATTTGTTAGATTCATATTTAAAGAAACACTTTATATAATGGACAAAATTTTGTTAAAAATCCAGTTTCATAAATATTTACTGAGTTCAACCATGCAGAAGATCTGAGTTAAGTCAACAGATACAGTGGTATGTAAGATGGCTACCTGGCTTCATGTTGATCATACGGATTATCACGCTTATAATTTCAAAGGGTAGAAATTATATCCAGTTTTCTATTGTACATACCTACATGACTGCCTCTATTTTAAATAAGTCTTAACTATTATTGCTAAGATCAGGGCCACAGTAAGCACTACAATGCTAACATATTGCTGTATATTAAGCAATATACAGCAATAAGTGGAAAACTTATTCACTGAGTGGAGTGTCTCTAAATCCTGGTGAAAATAAATTTCAATAATGGACATAAATCATGTATTAGACACATGCCATATATAGTCTTAACATACGAAAGACACTGTCCCAAGAATAGCATGATTTACCAAGGAGAGAACTTCTGTGGCAGAAGCAAACATCATGTAACTGGATGTATTAAAAAACAGAATTATTTTTTTTATCATATTAAAGCATTTAAGGGAGGCATATACAAATAATACTCTTCTTAGAATTTTAATACTTAAACATGAAGAAATGCCATCAGTTGATTGTTTTGCTTTCTCAGTAAAGTAGAAAAAACTAATTTTACTTAGGATTCAATTACCCTGAACCTTTAGTTAATTTAACTGTCCCTCTAAAATTTACTTTCATACAAAAAATAAAAGAGGAAAATACAAGGAAACTAACTGGAAGAGATTTATCACAAACACATTATGTTTCTCTAAGGTAAATTTTGGGATCAGGAGTCATTCAGACAAACCAGAATATCTTCATAATCACTTAAGATCTTAATAATATTCTGTAAGTGGGTCTGACTTTTCACACAAGATGCAGAACAGAAGGGGAGGTGGTTCTTGTAGGAAGGGAGCAAAACCACCCAGGTGTTCAGGAAAGGTCCGAGTCTGATGTCATCAGAGTGAGTCATTTAATTGAGAAAACTCAAAGCAGGGAATTATAGAACAGACTAGCTATCTTAGACACTTTGTTGTTGTTGTTTAGTCGCTAAGTCGTGTCTGACTCTTTTGCAACCCCATAGACTATATCCTGCCAGGCTCCTCTGTCCATGGGATTTCCCAAGCAAGAATACTGGAGCGGGCTGCCATTTCCTTCTCCAGGGAGTCTTCCCAGGGATCAAACCCATGTCTCCTGCCCTTGCAGGCAGATTCTTTACCTCTGAGCTACCAGGGAAGTCCCTTAGGCACTTAGAAGATGTAAATATATAATCACTGGTCTTATAGTATAAGGCAGGACTTTTCTTTGCTATTAACTTGCTGCAATGTCAACTCTATGGGTAAAGCACCATCCACAGAATGACCAAATTGGTTTCTTTAAAGTTCAGCAATCTGACTTCAGCATCTGTTTGAACTTACACAATTCTTTTTATTCACAATAAGTTTTTGCTCCAACACTTAATTTGATGGCAATTTTTGTTTTGGGTGACTCATCTTAATCAGGACATTTAATGCTTTACACTCACATTTGATTGCTTTACATGATATTTAACTTACATGTATTTATAATAATAATCACAGTGGCAAAATGGGGTTGAAATAAACAAAACTCATGATGTATATAAAGTTTTACTAGAGGGAGTGAAAGGGAGCAGGTACCCCAAGAACACATACCCCTAGTAGGTTTGGGCACAGGGAGAGTAGAGAGCAGGGTCAAGCAAGCCAGTTACATGGAAGGTGGTCAAAGAAGTTTCTGCTGTTTGTCAATTCTTGTTGCTATCAACACTTAAACAGAAGAAACATTAGGCAGTCTTCATCATTTTTAACCCCTATAGAAGATTATTTTTGAAAGATCAGTTCACCTCAATTCAAAAACCTATCATTTTATATTTATTCTCATATAATTTTCATATGTGAAGATTATATGCTTCATAGAAGCTTCCAGCAGGCTTCCCTGGTGGCTCAATGGTAAAGAACCTACACAGAAGACATGGATTCGATCTCTGGGTTGGGAGGATCCCCTGGAAGAGGGCATGGCAACCCACTCCAGTATTCTTGCCTGGGAAATCCCACGGACAGAGAAGCCTGATAGGCTACTGTCCATGGGGTCGCAAAGAGTCAACACAACTGAGTGACTAAAACAGCCACAATAAAGTTTCTAGCAACTTGTTAACTGAAAATGCAAGTTTCTTTTAATCAAATTCCTATGAAGGTTCCAAGACAACATCACTGTCCCAAATATAACTAGTTAAATTGTTCTTCTTGTCATAAAGTTTCTCTTAATGATTACATGCTACCAATTATCAATATCTATTAGCTGTTATCGATTGTCACCTGAATACTAGAACACTTGGAACTATGATCTTTAAACATAGTCTCGTTCTGTGCATGTGCCTTGGCATCTTCTCTCTCAATTCTTAAACACCTTTCCTGCAGTTTAAATGCCTCAGAGCTTTTAGTAACTCTCTCTGTGTCTCACTGAGGCTTTGTATAATGCCAGTGAGCATAGCCCAATATTGCTTTCCAATATCCTTGGAATATACTGCTGATTATTTTTACAAACCTCAGCCAGACTTTTCCATAATGCTTTTAATATTTCATAACTACAACCAACTCCTATCTTTTGCTGATCTCATGGGGTGGTTCTGTTGAAGTTAATTAAGCCTTCACTTCAAGCCTAGTCTTTGTATTTATCCCTGGATTTGGTAACCATATTTACCCTGTGACCTTTGCTTTCAGATTTCTTTGGAAAGCAGCTTTGCTTAATAGTGAAGTTGCTCTCCAAAGCTGACCAGGACAGTGCCAGTTCCTTGAGATTTGGTGCTGTCAGCACTCCACGGACTGTTACTACACTGATTTGTATTTGTACCTTATTTTGTGCTGTGATTATTTTTTAGCAAGGAAACCAATCTATGATCTTCCTTTACTGTATCTGTATTAACCACATGCAAATTCTACAGGTACCCTAAACTCTGCTGCTGCTGCTGCCAAGTCGCTTCAGTCGTGTCCGACTCTGTGCGACCCCATAGACGGCAGCCCACCAGGCTCCCCCGTCCCTGGGATTCTCCAGGCAAGAACACTGGAGTGGGTTGCCATTTCCTTCTCCAATGTATGAAAGTGAAAAGTGAAAGTGAAGTCGCTCTGTCGTGTCCGACTCTGTGCGACCCCATAGACTGCAGCCTACCAGGTTCCTCCGCCCATGGGATTTTCCAGGCAAGAGTACTGGAGTGGGCTGCCATTGCCTTCTCCAACCCTAAACTCTAAGGAAGTGTAAAAGTCTGCCTGTCTCTAATGACTTGCCCAACAACTGATGTTCATAATTCATTCTGTATACCTGCAGTTTTTAAGGTCGTTAATATTCAAGCTCATTTAAACCCAATGACTTTTGGCTATAAACAGTAAAACTGGCTACATTTTAAGTTGATTTTAAATAAATATTCTAACATTTATAATAGTACTGCTCATGTTAATGTTCACTGTTAGGATGGAAGATAAACATTAATGCTTATTATAATACTTATTTAAATTTAGTGAACACTTATTATGGCTAAAATCCCTAGCATAGCAGAAGGCAGTCACTCCTTTTAAACGCTTCTGTAAGTACATATGAAGGGCTTACATTGATTCAAAGATTACATATTGTAGACTGACCATCCTGGGAAAATCTTTACATCAAGTGGAGTCTCGCGGGCAATTTCTCTCCCCTCTCAGCCTTTGGGAGGAAGGTGTGGGTAAAGTGGACTTGGCCATGAGGGAAGCCGGGAGTGTATTCTCAAATAGTGAAAGCCCAGAACCAAGGCAAGTTCTTCACCTGCATAAAGGATGGCTCATTCTGGCAGGTGAAGGTACAGGGGAAAATCTACACCTACAGACAGACATAAATGCATATGCGTTCAGACAGGGGTGCCAACAGAATAAAGTCAAATAAACTTCCTCTCATCCCCGCCCAATTCTCAGCTCAGCCAGTAAGAGCGCCGAGAGGCGACTTAAAGCTACAGGCTCCGCACAAGCGTCGACGAAAAAGGCATAGATTTTAAACGCCTCGTTTTGTCCCCTTTTCCTCAATAATCAGAGTGATGGGAAGTTTAGACTGTCCCTAGGACTCTATTTCGGCCATACAGTGTCGTTCAAAGAGAGATTTAATTTGAATTTCCACAAGGCACTCGGCATCCTTCTGTGCTTGGGAAGTAATTCCGCCACATCCCCGAAGTGATTTGAAAACCCAAACACCGCCGACCGACCACAGCAACGCAGGCGGAGCACTTCAGCGCCTCCCAGTCACCCGGCCGGCCGCCCCGCCCCCCGAGGGAGGAGCCTGACTCGCCCCGCCCCCCCTCGCGTAACCCGGATACACACCCACGCTCCCCTTTCACCTCCCGGCCGTTGGCTAACGTGGAACCTAGACCCGCCGGCCGGCTCAGCAGCGGGGAGCGCGCTGCCCCGGGGGAGTCGGGAGCTCGGAACGGCCGCGGGGGGCTTCTCAGCGCGGCTTGGTCTTTCCCGGGAGGGAGCAATGGGGCGTGCGGGCGCCGGGGAGCTGGCGCCGGTATAGACCGCGCAGCGCCCGGTTCGGGAGCGCGGGGAGGCCTGTGAGGGCCACCGCCCCGAGCGCCCGGCCTCCCGCCATGGCCCCCATGGGCATCCGCCTGTCCCCGCTGGGGGTGGCCGTGTTCTGCCTGCTGGGGCTCGGCGTGCTCTACCACCTCTATTCAGGCTTCCTGGCCGGCCGCTTCAGCCTCTTTGGCCTGGGCGGCGAGCCGGGCGGCGGGGCGGCGGGGCCCGTGGCCTCGGCCGACGGGGGCACGGTGGACCTGCGCGAGATGCTGGCCGTGTCGGTGCTGGCGGCCGTGCGCGGCGGCGAGGAGGTGCGGCGCGTACGCGAGAGCAACGTCCTCCACGAGAAGTCCAAGGGGAAGACGCGCGAGGGAGCGGACGACAAGATGACCAGTGGAGACGTGTTGTCCAACCGCAAGATGTTCTACCTACTCAAGACCGCCTTCCCCAGCGTGCAGGTGGGCTCCGTGCGGGCCGGGTGGGCGCAGGCCGGGACGCCTGGACTTCTCCGACAGCCCGGGGCGGTCGGGCTCTGTCTCCGATTGGGCGGATCTGGGGATGGAGACCCACAAGTTGAGGTGCTCAAGGTCACACTGAAAGTTGGTGGAAGAGCTGGGGGAGGTCACGGGTCGTCGACTCGGCCCTTCTGGCTCCTCCCCTGGTGTGCGCGTCCGCTGGGCACCGGGGATCTGGAGCTCTGGGGTGTGGTATCCCTGGTATTCGAAGTCTGAGAAAGTTAACTTCACTCCCTGCCACCGGCTCTTCTGTAAAATGAAAGGGTAAGGAAATGGCAACCCACTCCAGTGTTCTTGCCTGGAGAATCCCAGGGACGGGGGAGCCTGGTGGGCTGCCGTCTGTGGGGTCGCACAGAGTCGGACACGACTGAAGCGACTTAGCAGCAGCAGCAGCAGCAGCAGCAGGACTAGAATCACCGAGGCCCTCAATCTTTCTTGCTTTTAGTTGTTGGAAGGGTCGATACACGTTTCCTGGTGGACCTGCCAGGAGCCAGCTGAAGACTGGGAACTGTAGACATCTGTCTTGCTGCAGAGCTGTTAGTATGCAGGGCATTTGTGACTAGTGTGACCACGGTTTACCTTAGCTGTGGACTCATCAGGACCGTCTTGATGGCATATATTTGAGGGGCCCTTAAAGGAAGTGTTTGGGAGTATGATTCCCAGCAACCTGACTTCACCCTTCTAGCCCATATTTACTCCAAAGAATGAGAATTGAAGAACGTTTCTGGGGGAAGAAATTGACATTTTCTTAGGGAAATCCAGACATTTCGAATTTGTTAATACCTTTAAACTTCATCATTTCAGTGCAGCTGCTGCTGAATGCATAAAACTTTTAGTATTACAGTCCAGAGGAAGAGCTCACATAGTGTGGTGGTACTTCCTAAGTGTATGTGTTAACTCACCTAACAGTGGGTTTTGCCGATGAGGAAGAAAAATTATTTGCAGTTGAATTTCATTAATTAGATAAACAGTGAAATGTAAACCGCCGCTTTGGGGCAAGAGCTGACCTTTTACTGTTGTTCGTGTAAGAGAGTATTGTCATTGTAGCATTATCTTGTGTAACCTTCTCTCCAGTCTTTCCTGTTATTCCTTTTTCTTTCTTTCTTCATCTTTTTTTTTCTTTCCTTTTTAAACTTTCTTTTTGTAGCGGGAAGGAACTTTGGCTTTCATATCATGAGCTGCTGGGTACCTGATGTAATTGACATGATAGTTCTCCAACAAAACAGAATGTTTCATGTTTTTCTTTTGTCCTTTGGTGCTTTACCATCACAAATGATACTTACCTTGTGTTTGTATTTAAATATAAGATGTGCTTGTAAAATTTCTTTTTCATTTCTCTGAAGCATATGGTGTTCAGAGTTTGTGGGGAAAACAGGAGTTTCAGAAAAGTTGGTGTAAACAGTTATAATATGTTTATTAATAGTGATAGTAATTAGTGATAGTAATTAAAATAGTGATAGTAATCATGTATTGATTACTATTTTAGCTAGTATAGTCCTTGCTACATAAGACTTGACTTGGCCCTCACAGCAGCCTTAAGAAGTAAAGTTTATTTTGCCCACCTTCCAAATGGGAGCCCTAAGACTCATGACACTCCGCTTCACAGTTTATATGAAGTACCTTTAGAACTACCTTTAGGAGGCTGTTTAGAGCCTAAAGTATGATCTCCTCGGGAAAATGTAAAATTGTAAAAATTTGAAAGCAATAATAGTGAAATATAACAGTAGAGTTGACTTTTTTTTTTAAAAAGGTCAGTACAAAAATACTTTCAATACTTATTCTTAAGTATTGAAAATGTATAGCCATATGTACGTATATGTTCAAACACAAATTCCATCCCACCCCACCTCTACCAAAACTTTTATTCTGTGGGTAACTTCCGTAGGATTCTGCATTTGTTTTCTCTCTTATTAACAAGCGCTAAGGGAATTACTGCCAAGAGTGATGAGCTGCATTTTGTTAAGCACAAAAACTAAGCTTTTTACAGATGTTACTGCTGCTAAGTCACTTCAGTCGTGTCCGACTCTATACGACCCCATAGACGGCAGCCCACCAGGCTCCCCCGTCCCTGGAATTCTCCAGGCAAGAACACTGGAGTGGGTTTACAGATATTGAAGTCTGCCTTTATGTAAAATAGCTTTGTTTTCTTGTGACTGAATGTTTGCAGGTCCTTCTTTTGTGTTCTACTTGGATGGTGATTGAAATAGAGGAAGTTATGTTCATTTAGATGAAATCAGAGTAGGATGGTATCATGATGAGCTGTCTCCTTTTGTCAGCATGTTAGACTAGAGGCCAAATGTAGCTGTCTAGGTAGTGACTCAGTCCTAGATTCTTTCCTTTCTTCTTTCTCTTCCTTCAACACCCAGAAGTACAGTCTTAAATGTCGAGTTATTTTTGAAGCCTCACCTGAAATTTTTCAGTGAAGATCTTAAGTTGAATACCACTTAGTTTAGGTCCTTATGGAAAATTAGCATTGAGAAGCCACAGATCCTCTTTTTATCCTGATGCCCTGTACAAATGGAGTCAGAGGCTTGAGCCCTCCTGTCTGCTGTTCACTCCTTAGTAACAAGATACTGCAGGTGTCACTTACTCTGAACTGGGGACATTTTTGCCCCAAGGGGACATGTAGCAGTGTCTGGAGATTTGGGGTTGTCACAATGGGAGGCAGCACTCTGGTGTCATCTAGTAGCTAGAGGGTAAAGTCTCGTGAATGCACAGGACATTCCCCCTTCATGAAGAATGATCTGGCCTGATTTTCAGTTGGTGTTCAGGTTGAGAAGCCCCACTCTAAAGCGGTGCACATTCTAAGAAAACTCAAAGTTTGACCTTAGGACCTCTTGATTCCCTTTGGTCTTCAGCCTTTCTCATTTGGGATCTTGGGAGAGTCCTTAGAGCATCCTTTCTCCTCTTCCTAAACTCACTGGCAATTCTGATTTCAGTGTAGAAATAAAAATAACTGCAGCCATTTATGTGGCACTGTCTCTCATTGTATCCTTCTGGATAATGATGAAAATGAAGGCTGAAGATAGTTTTTTCGGAATGGATTTTCAGCCACAGAGCACATTTAGCTTTATAGTTTTGATTTAAAGTACAGGGACCTCTCTTTTTGAGGGGCTCCTGTCCTTGACTTATCAAAACTTTTTGGCAGTGATTTATTTGATGATAAAGCATGATACTCCTAGCTGGTAGGAGTCTTGAGTCTGTACTATCCTTGACCTCAGAGATGAGAGCTAGACTCTTCTCTCTTGACAGGAGTAATTGCTGGAAAAGGAGTACGCACTTGAGAAGTGTGAAAGGGAAGATCAGGGCCTGGGGACCGAGGATCACAAAAAACTGAAAACAGTCATTTAGTGAGAGTAATAGCAGCCGGCTTTTATTAAGTGCTTACTCTGGGTTAAGCACTACCCCGAGTATTTCATTGAATTACCCAAAAAACCTAATAGGGAGATACGTTTATCATCCACGTTTAGCAATAAGGTAACTGCAGCTCAGAAAGATGAAGTGACTAGTCTAGGTAAGTCACCTACAGGGTAAAATGAGGAACTGGAATGAACTCAGGCAGTGCGATGATAGACCGCATACTCCTAATGGTTCTCTATGCAGGTCATAGGTAAATTCTTTGAGAGTTCTCTTGGTGGCTTGATGGGAAGGAAGCAGAAGAAGATGGGAAGTAAGGAAATAGAGACTAGAGAAACTAAGTAAAGACAAGAATTTGGGCTCTAAGCAACTTGGCTAGAGTGTTCCATTCTAGCCAAGAGCAGGTTTTATGGACTTTTTGTTTCATGTTTGTTTTTAAGGTGTGAGACACAGGACCATGTATAATTATTTGTAGGAATATATTTGAAAGGTTGACAGGAAAAGGCTTCTGTTGGGTGGAAGGAGAAAAAAGACAGCTGGAGAACCCTGTGTATCCATTTAGAAAATAGTTGTTGAATGCCTACTGAAAGCACAGTGTGAAGCATTATATCTTATGTAATGATTTATGGAGAAATACGGTAAATACTACCTTCTTAAGGCATTGACCCAAAGTTTCTTTGGCTCCAGAGTAACTGAACTGTCATATGAATGGCATTTACTGTATTTTAGGGTCTTGATTTCTTATTCTCCAATTCCCTGGTGAAGACTGAGACCCAGCAAGTAATGGGTGATGAGAGTAGATTGAGTAGAAAGTGTTAACAGGGAAGAAATGAAACTACATTGATGAAAACTAGTGTTGTCAATCATGAAGTATTTATGCCGTGCCAGGCCCTGGTTTGGGCAAGTGAGAACAGAGCTGTAGTAATGAAGGAAGCTGACCTTAAACTTACAGAACTTACATTCTAGTGGGTCAAGGTAGATGACAAATGTACAAATATATTGATTTCAGATGCTAACAAGGGCATTGAAGAAAGAATAAATAAGATCACGTGGGAAGAGTGCTGGCGTTGTGGGGTGGGGTCCTGCTCTGGCCGTGTTCGTCAGGGAAGGCCACTCTGAGGCACTTTCATGTGGGCCCAGAGCTGAACGATGACAAGCAGGCAGGCCACCATGCAGAGGTTTGAGGAAGGGTGTATGAACAGGAGAGTACAGGTGCAGTTCCCTGAAGACAAGTGAGTTTGGGATGGAGTAAATAAGGTACAAATAGAGTAAGCGTACTGGAGCCAGATCATCCTGGATGTACTTTTAAGAGTCTGGATTTTATCTCTATGTAATGAGAAACCTTTGGAAGGTGTTTTTTGGTTTTTGGGTTTTTTTTTTGGCTGACAAAGCAAGAAACTTTATTGGGAAGGGTGCCGCCCAGCTGGAGAGCAAGAGGGTAAAGAAACTAAGGAGTACTGGTCTGCCACATGGCTCACAGTCTTGGGTTTTATAGTGATGAGATTACTTTCTGGATTGTCTGCATCCAATCATTCTGGCTCAGGGTCCTTCCTGGTGCCGCGGGTATTACTCAACCAAGATGGATTCCAGCAAGAATCCATCCACTTTCTACTCTCATCACTACTGCCTGTGTCTTAGCCCTCACCAGGGAATTGAAGAGTAAG
The DNA here is from genome assembly GCF_029378745.1 of Bos indicus. Taxonomy (NCBI): domain Eukaryota; kingdom Metazoa; phylum Chordata; class Mammalia; order Artiodactyla; family Bovidae; genus Bos; species Bos indicus. The sequence goes on along the minus strand of NC_091773.1, from coordinate 24,220,547 downwards.
AAATCAAGACCCTAAGATCCTGGGAAGTTGGTAAGACATGTGGCATTTCCTTTTAACCTTTCCCAGATTCTTCAGTTGGTGGTGGCTTGTCAGTTTTCCTCTTCCTCATGGGACCTACTGTTGTAAAATAACTCATGCAAATGGTTATACTGGTGTCTGGCCAGAGTGGGCGGTTTCAGTCAGTGTTTCCTGTGCAGTCCTCAGACTCAGGTCAGCAGCTCTTGGCAGCCATTATGCAAAGGTCATTGTGAGTGTCATTGGAAGGTTTTAGCAGGGAGCTACACCATCTGATTTAAGAAGATGGCATGTTGCCTGGTTGAGAAGGAAAGGCTCTTAAAGGCAATAATTGGTCTGTTTTGTTCATTATTATATCCCATTGCCCAAAGCAGTTTAGGATATGTAGTCATTAAATCATTATTGAATGAATGAATGCATCAGTGAATGCACAGTTGGAGGCAAGAGCAATCGAGGCTATTTTTGAAATCCAAGTGAGAGATAGAGGGTTCAAACTAGAATTTTCTTACTATAGAAAGAAAGTGAAGTCACTCAGTTGTGTCTGACTCTTTGCGACCCAATGGACTATAGACTACCCGGGTCCTTTGTCTGTGGGATTCTCCAGGCAAGAATGCTGGAATGGGTTGCCATTTCCTTCTCCAGGGGATCTTCCCAACCCAGGGATCAAACCCAGGTCTCCTGCATTGCTGTCAGACACTTTACCATGTGAGCCACCAGGGAAGCACAATGACAGTTATTTAGAATTGGGAGGTAGAATTTCTAGGGCTTAACTAGCTGGTGGAGCATGGAAAGGATTTGAGTTGGTAAGGCTGTTTACAATGGTGGGAGTGGTTTCTTAAATTTGTTGGTGTGTCATGGTAGTAGCAAGTAACAAATAGCTCTTGTGCAAAAGTGGGTCAGGTAACTTGCTTACTCTGCTTGTTTCTCCCCAACCTGACTCTCAGTGAAGATTTTGTCAAGCACATTTCTGTAACTTTAGCACATAGTCAGTTGAAAGAATATGAAGAACCTGATGAACTCTAGGCAGAGATCTTAATCATAAGGCACAGTGCTTGCCACTCAGACTTGGCACTACTATTTTTGTGAAACTGTAGTGATCAAGATGCCGGGAAATATTGAAGGCAGGAGGAGAAGGGGTTGACAGAGGATGAAATGGTTGGATGGCATCACTGACTCAATGGACATGAGTTTGAGCAAGTTCCGGGAGATGGTGGACAGGGAAGCCTGGGGTGCTGCAGTCCATGGGGTCGAAAAGAGTTGGACATGACTGAGGAACTGAACAACAATAAAAGTAGTGATTAAGACCCAGGAACTGATTCTCTTTTCCCAGAGTCACATCTGTTGTTTTAAGTTTATTCTGTGGTTTTTGCATCATCCAAGGTGGCCTAGTGTTGTCATTAAGATGTGGGCTCCAAAATCACTGCAGATGGTGACTGCAGCCATGAAATGAAAAGACACTTACTCCTTGGAAGGAAAGTTATGACCAACCTAGATGGCATATTGAAAAGCAGAGACATTACTTTGCCAACAAAGGTCCATCTAGTCAAGGCTGTGGTTTTTCCAGTGGTCATGTATGGATGTGAGAGTTGGACTATGAAGAAAGCTGAGCGCCGAAAAATTGATGCTTTTGAACTGTGGTGTTGGAGAAGACTCCTTGGACTGCAAGGAGATCCAACCAGTCCATTCTGAAGGAGATCAGCCCTGGGATTTCTTTGGAGGGAACGATGCTAAAGCTGAAATTCCAGTACTTTGGCCACCTCATGCAAAGAGTTGACTCATTGGAAAAGACCGATGCTGAGAGGGATTGGGGGCAGGAAGAAAGGGGGATGACAGAGGATGAGATGGCTGAATGGCATCACGGACTCGATGGACATGAGTCTGAGTGAACTCCGGTAGTTGGTGATGGACAGGGAGGCCTGGAGTGCTGCGATTCATGGGGTCGCAAAGAGTTGGACACGACTGAGCGACTGAACTGAACTGAACTGAGCTGTGTAGCCAAAATGCTTTCTGGTAACATCTGCAAGGTGGCAGAAGAGGAATTCTCTGCTGTCACTCCCTCATAGAACATTGATTTTGGCAGTCTCCCATGGACAAGAGTTCCTTTATGGAAGTCCAGGAGTACAGGAGAGATGTTTCAACACACTGCTGGGGAAAAAAACTCCAAAAATGCATTGAAGAGAGTAAGAGGAATATTTTGACTTTTCTTGCGTTGCCCCTCTGTCAAGGTAATACAGCTCAGTGCCAGGAGAGACCCCCTCAGACTGTGATTACACCCACAAGAGTGTGTGCATGTACACCTGGCAAACTGTTGAGGAGGCCTCCTTGTTTCTCACCTCACCTGGATTACTGGGGTGGTCTGCATGTCTGAGGGCTGGAAGGAGCCATGGGAGCACCTAAGTCAGGATTCAGAACTCACCAGAGCGCTGCTAGTAACCTCTTCATAAATGCTGTCGGGAAGCTTGCCATAGCCACTGACTCCTTACCTGCAACCCCCTCCACCCCTAAATCCCCACAAGTGGCCTGTGAGCACTCCCAGCAATACAGACCTCTGGTTTTTTTCAAAAGGTAAAATTGACAGACCTTTAGCTAGACCAAGGTGAGTGTCCATCTGTGTATAAATTAATTTTTTAAAATATGATACACGTAAAATGGAGTGTTATTCTGGCTTTAAACAGAAGGACATCCTGCCGTTTGGGACAACATGGATGGACTTGGAAGGTGTTGTGCTAAGAGAAATGTACCAGACAAAGAAAAACACTATATGGTATCACTTATAGAAACAGTAGAATGGTGGTTCCCATATTCCAGGGGATGGGGTGAAAGGTGAGATGTTGGTCAGGTGTATGAACTTTCATTTATAACTAAGATGAGTAAGTTCTGAGGATCTAATGTACAGCAAGGTGACTGTGGTTTTACATTACTGTGTTATATACATGAAATTTGCTTTGAGAGTAGATCTCATGTGTTTTCACCACAAAATAGAAAAAGGGAAATATATGAAGTAGTAGATACATTAATTAACTTAATTGTGGTACTTACTCCACAATGTGCACGTGTATCATCTTGTCGTGCTGTACGCTTTAAATACATTCAGCTGTGTCAGTTATACCTCAGTGACGCTGGGGAGAAAGCCAAAATATGTCAAGGAAAGTCACCCAACCATGACATTTACATACATATATATTTTTTCTTTTTTTTTTTTCTATCCTTCCCCAGGTGGCTTGTTCCATTTCTAAGAAGAGATTAAAAAAAAAACAAAAAACAACCTTTAGGGATTTTGATTGAAGTTGCTTTAAATCTACAATTTGCAGATGGGAGAATTGATGTCTTTATCATTGTTTTGAAGGCCTATTTTTAAATCCATTATCACTTTTCTCTAACTGTTGTGTTCAGTTTTCCATAATATTGTCAGTCCATTGTCACATTTTTTAATGTATTTCTTTCCCTAAATATCTTTAAGCTTTAAATAGCTTGTTTCTTTGATACTTAGTTTCTTTCTATATTTTTCTAGATTCTCTGTCCTGCTTACACAACAAGCTAAGTTCGAATATTCAATTGGAAAGCACTGGAAGACAACATATCTGGAATTTCTTATATATTTTCATTGGCAAAGAATTTCCTTGAAATAAAAGTGCTAATTTATCTGCTTTCAATTTGGGGGATTTTATCTAAATTGTTTTTCTCTATTGTGCTTTTTCCAGGTAGTATTTTTTTTCTTTAAAACCTTTTAAACTGTCAACCATTCTCAACCATTGATGCAGATCAATACGGAGGAACATGTGGATGCATCTGATCAAGAGGTGATCTTGTGGGATCGGAAGATTCCTGAGGACATCCTAAAGGAAATAGCCACTCCCCAGGAAGTGCCGGCAGAGAGCGTCACCGTCTGGATTGACCCACTGGATGCCACACAGGAATACACGGGTGACTTTTCAATTAAAACTGATCTCAGACTTGATATCGCCTTTATGTATTAGAGAACCAGAACAAGGGCAGGTGGTATATTCCTGGTGGTGAATATTTTTTCCATATGGACACAACTTGTCCAGTTGGATTAAAGCACTATGCTCTGAAACTTCTGGAGTGGATCAGTTAGTTATTGTCAACCTTTTTTGACTGATGTATCATAGCATCCTCTTCTCAGTGACAGTGGCTCACTGTGTCACTGATTCTTTAGTGAAGGGAAGTTTCTGGCAGTCACAACAACAAAATGGTTTCTATCGGACACCTGTTTATTGAAGTGTTTATTTATATATTGACTTGTGTATTGAGGTGTGCATTGTTGAGGTATTTATTTATATAAACAATACACTATTGCCTTGTGATGTTGGGAATTTAGATTTTATTGCATACGCATCCAGTCTTAGAATTAAAAATAGTAAATCCTAGGCACCCAGGGAAAGTAAGTGGCAAAATCAGAGTTATTTCCCCCACCTCCTATTTCTGTCCTTCTCATCCAGTTCTAGCTCTTATTTTATTTCTGTGGATTTTCTTCCAGGCCTTATATCTTACCCAGAGGCTATCTAATTTCTGTCTTTTCTTTATTCTCTTGGTATGTAAAAATTGGTGGCTTATGTATTTGTCCAACTAAATGATACATTCTCTGAGTGTGGGGGCTTCTTCTTTTTTCCTCCTTTGTATTCTTGTGCTTAAGCACAGAAATTGACCCAAAATAGACACTCAGCAGATAACTATTTGGAGAACAGGGAGAAGGCACTAGATGTGTGTATCTAGTAGTAACAAATTCTAAAACAGAAGTTTGCAGAAATAGATAATAGAAACATGGACTGTTGAGAGGTTCCTTTACAAGTGTTTTTTCCTGGACTGAAACTGATGTGCTGATATAATGGTGACAATACTTAGTGAGTACACCCCTTGTACAGGGTCTTTTTTGAGTGCTTGAGACTCAATTTTCATATTTAATCCCAACATTTTAATAATTGTTGTTATTGGATTGTTGTTTTTTTTTTTCTTGTAGAGGATCTTCGGAAGTATGTTACTACTATGGTGTGTGTGGCTGTAAATGGTAAACCTGTGCTAGGAGTAATACATAAACCATTTTCTGAATATACAGGTAAGAAATATGCTAAAGTTTCCAAAAGTTAATGTTATTGAATCATTTCCTGTATTATTTATGGTCCTGTGGAAATTTCAGCTGTGATTCAACAATTATTAGAGTCAGCCCCACCTCTCCCTTCACTGGATACAGTGAGGATTTTAGTGTTGGTGCTAGTAATGTATGACAAAGCATAGCTTTCTGAACTTGTTTAGAGGATGGAAACTGTTATATGAAGACAAGTGATCCTTAGTGTGTAGGGAATGCAGTTGGGCGTGGATGCCCAGCAGCTGCGGTCCTCTCTGTTTCCATCATGCTGTTGCTGGGGATACGGTCTTGGGGCTCTTCCACGTGAGGTCGTGTGCATTCTGGGATCTGCTGTGAAGTGGCCTTAGCCCAAAGAGAATTAGAACTACAATAAAGAAAATGCAGAGCAAGTTGATACCAGAGAGGTAGATAGGTCCTGGTTTCCATATCTGTTCATGTTAGGAGGGAGAATGGGGATAATAAAATGTCCATTTTTAAAAAACCTTTATTCCATCAAAATATATAATCTACGCCCCACCCCCCCGCCCAACCATAGGCTTAGTAATATAAGGTGCTTTTACTAGTCAGCAAACATTGCAAAGGAATCAATATGCTCTTAATTAGGTATGAGTGACCTTCCTTTCCTGGATCGAAGATTTGTTTTGGGGAGTGATGTTCAGATCCAGACTGCATATTGATGTTGCAGAGTACAAACTGCCAAGTATTACGTATTTACTAGAATGTAGCTATACTTGACTATAGTGGAAGCTAGGTATTATTATTGCTGGCAGCAGTTAGAACAGAGCTGATCAAAATCTTACCAGATTTAATTAGAATTAATTCACTGAGTGACATTCTTAGAAGCAAGAGATGCTTAAATAGTACATGTTTTACTGAAGTTCTGTATAAATGTGGACGCAGTCCATCCACTCTGTGGAAATCTGTAGCTAGTAGAAAGAAGTTGTAGTGCCTGAAGTCTGTGGAGCAAAGTACCAACCATTTGTTATTTCCTAACGGACTTTCTGTTTGGCTTCTTATAGATGGAGTGTTGAACACATTCTGTTAACTGTTGTTTTAGCTTATCACTACTACCTTATCATCATCATTCACACGTGTTTATTTAAATACCTAACTGTGTTTTAAGGTGTTTGAAATAATTTTGTCCATATAAATGTTATGATTGAATGCATTGAGTTTATGTGGTCTGAAATATATATTTTTAATATTAAATTAGTAATTCTTATCTAAAATTATTCTACTAAAATATCTACTGAGATGTACTCTTTATTCTCTTACACAATACTGACCTCTAGAGATACAGCATTGCAAATTCACTTCTTGATACAATCCTGTGTTTTTTGATCATTTCTAAAAAGAATTTAGAGGATTTTTTTGTTTCTCTTTTCGTATTTCACTTTTATTACGAATAATTTCAAAAAGTGATAATGACTTTTCATGTACTTTAGATTTAACAGTTGATATTTTTATATATTTGCTTTTATTTATTCATTCATTTATTTTCTATGTATTTTAGAGATAATCACAAAGATCATGACCTTCTACCCCATATATTTCAGTATTCATCTCTAAAAAGAACATATTTCTAAATAAGAACAGTACTGTTAGTAATAAAATTAACAATTGTATCCAATAGTCACATTTCCCCCAGTTGTTCAAGAAGTGGATTTTACAACCTATTAACTGAGACCACAGTCCAGTCAAGTGACAAGCATTTCTTTTGGTTGTTAGGTCACTTATATTAGATCAGCCTCCAGGCCCCCCTTTCCCCATGGCATTGACTCGTTGAGATCAGGTCACTCACTTATCAGAGAAGATCCTGCCCTTTGGGTTATTCTGATTATTATTTTCTTGTGATTATTATCTGCAGGATGTTTACTGGAGAAAGCTCTTGGAGTCAGATTTGTGAGAGGGAGGGCAGGAGGTGGGGAAGTTGAGTTTCAGTGTGGTCCAGTGAAGACCCCACAGTGGCCCTGCAGGGAGCTCTGGAGCCAGGATGTTCCTCAACAAGGACCCACTAGTCACTTTTCTGGCTGGGCAGGGTTCCATCGTCCCTTGTAGTTTTGAATATGGCCTGTTGTGAAAAATAAACATATGACCCTTGTACTCCAAAAACCAAAGCTCCCTGTTTGGAGATAAAAGAATTCTTGGGAAGAAGTATTTTCCAGTCACTCCTGGTATGTTGGTTTTAAAAAAGCCTTGGTGCCATTATTGGCTATTACATTTGCTTTCCAGCCTGGGCGATGGTAGACGGTGGATCAAATGTGAAAGCCCGCACTTCTTACAATGAGAAGACCCCAAGGATTGTCGTGTCTCGCTCGCATTCAGGAATGGTCAAACAGGTTGCTCTTCAGACTTTCGGAAACCAGACTACAATCATCCCAGCGGGCGGTGCTGGTATGTTCCTGCTCTGTGTGGGGCCTACACTGTGCCCTGCGTGGCCACGCCCATGTCAGGAGGCTCATTGGTATCCGGTCCTTGGGAAGAAGTGGGAGTGGACACTGGGGCTTTTAGGACAGGCCTGGTCTCCTACTTGGTTATTTCGAGAGCGGGATTTCAGGCACACCTGCCTCCTGGGTACAGACAGTCTCACAACGGAAACAGTCTCACAGCAGTGGTTTCTGATCCTGGATTATATGCACATCTCTTCCTGACATCGGTGGTTGTTGTATGTGATCTGACTTTGAAGTGATTGTGCTGTTAGTGTAGCTGTAACCATCGCAAGGGGAGAAAGAAGGATCCAGCCATCACAACCCTGTATTTAGCAGGGGCTGGCAGGAACCATCGTTAAATGTTATTAGAACGGCTAATGGCTGCTGTTACTAGATTTTTTTTTTAGCCACTCTTTAAAAATACAGAAAACACCCATAGCTTGAGGGCTGTGTGAAACCAGGCCATACCTGGATTTAGCCCACTCTGTTTTGAATGCTGTTTGCTATGACAGAAGTGTTTTAATTCAAATAAATTGTGAAGCATAGTAGGAAACATTTGTGTTTGAAAACCTTTTTCAACACAGTAATAGAAAAGTAATGCTTTTAACTTTTAAGCCTAACAGTTTTAGTTTACTGCTGACCTATACATGTCTTTGTTAACATGGTTTCATTGTTTTTTTTTTATAGGCTGTCAGGTTGATCAGGAAAGGTGATATGCAGAATTCCCAATAGGAATAGGATAAAATAGGTTTTTGACCCAGTTTCTTCTGGGTTTGTTTTATTATTTTATTTTTAAAATTTTGCATCATTACGCAAAAGACTTAGGGTAATAACATTATCTTGTGCTTTCTCCTTTCCAATCCATTCTTCCTAGACACTCAAGGGACTCCTGGGGGTGTTTAGCTTCAGTGTATAGTCCATAGCAAACAATTCATATTGAAGGTATCACCTCTCAGAAGACAACCACAAAGTAGATTTAAATTTAAAAAATTATAGGCATATGTTTATTTATACTTGAGAATAGCTTAATAAACTACTTTGAACACATTGCAGTATTGTTTTGCTCATTTGGGTTTAACATCTGTACTGTGACATTAAAAAAACTACTTTTATTCTTTTTTTTTGTTTGTTTGTTTGTTATATTTTCTTTTTATTTTTTTTAAATTTTATTTTATTTTTAAACTTTACATAATTGTATTAGCTTTGCCAAATATCAAAATGAATCCATCACAGGTATACATGTGCTCCCCATCCTGAACCCTCCTCCCTCCTTTTAAAAATAAGTTTAGATTTAGCAGTTGCAGAGATAGTGTAGAGAGCGCCTGCATACCCCATGCTGGTGTCAACAACATCCCCAAGACAGTACGCTCCTTTCTTCCTCTCTTCCAGATAATAACCTAAATCCTGTGTTTATCTTGCAGGTTATAAAGTTTTAGCACTCTTGGATGTGCCTGATAAGAGTCAAGAAAAAGCTGATCTATATATCCATGTGACATACATCAAAAAGTGGGATATCTGTGCTGGCAACGCCATCTTGAAAGCCCTCGGGGGGCACATGACCACCCTGAGTGGTGAAGAAATTAGCTACACTGGTTCCGACGGCATTGAAGGGGGGCTCCTGGCCAGCATCAGGATGAACCATCAGGCTCTGGTCAGAAAGCTCCCGGATCTGGAGAAGACGGGACATAAGTAAGCCAAGCTTGATGACAGGTCACAGCCCCACCAGAGCTGAACGGTCGGCCTGACGTGCTGAGGCTTCAAAGCGGCGGTGGAGACTATGCATGGTTTAGGCCATCCCGAACTTTTTAAAGTATTTATGAAGCATCTGAGACTTCTTTTCCCTGTAATAGGATGCAGGGTCAGGGAGAATGGGTTGCTTCATGTCTCAAGTATTGTCTTTATTTTTGAGACTATTTTCGTACGGTTGTCATACACAAGGCGCATATATATATATTTGTGAATTAAAATCTATAGCTGAGTCTACATTGTTATGAGTCACCATTTTCACACAATATCATGAATCTTCAGTTTGTTAATACTTTCATATAGAATTGGGCTGAAGAAAGGATTGTTTTGTGTAGGTGTTTAATACTACTATACAGTTATATCTCATTGAAAATAAAATAATTGGGGATTTTTACCCCTAATTCAGATAGAAAGCACAAGAAGCTGCAGATTCATTAATATGCAACAGATTCTCTGTTAATGAATATTTCTTATGGATTAAAATAGAAAAAGCTCAAATTGTTTTTTTTTCTTTGAAATTTTAATAACAGTTTCACCAGCTAGTAGAGAATATGGATATATGACGGTTGCATTGTAATTTCTGTGTGTGTGTGTATTGTTTCGTTTTGGTTTGTTTTTATAAAGAGACATGTGTTTGTACCTATGGGTTCAACATTTCTGCCATCTTGCTAATCAGTTTCACTTGCCCTGTGGATGGTGCATGGTTCTGTCCTTTCCCTCCTGACCCAAATTTAATCTTTAACTTCTAAGGTTTGTATTAAGATTTCAGGGCTTAACGTTAGAATTTTGGTACTTTTTCTCATTAGGGGTAAAATATGCTATAAGGCATTATAAAAATATAATGTTATTCTGTTATTAACTGAAAGTTATTTGAAGTTACATGAATTGAACTAGCCTTCATTATTTTTAAAAACCTTGTTTTAGTACTTTTAAAAAAATTTGCCATGTCTGTAGGGATTCCCTCTTTATCAAGAGTGAGTTAAGGTGGCTTTTGCCATTAATAAATGGATCTGATCTAACCAAGCTCTCAAAGTATTAACCTAAGATACTTTGTATTTTCTCTTTGGGTTAAAAAAATGAAGATTGAACGTACTTTTTGATGAATTTTTTTTCCTATTCAGGTGTGCACAATCTGGTTGAAAAAGGTTATGACATATTTTCAGTGTCAGTGTAATTCAAGCTTTGTTTTGTGAGCCGTCTCTCATTGGGATGTCTGATTTCTCTCAGTGCGATCAGAAACTTCAGTTCAACAGTACCGTCATTTCACATGACCTTGCCACAATTTTGTTCCATAACACACTGATAAGGAGAGGGATTTCTTAGGGTTTCATGGTTTCCTTTTTTCTTCTTGTCTCTCTCTCTCTCTTTAACCCTAGATCAGTTTTTAATGCTTGGTCAATTTTCTGTTTATTTTCTTGTCTTGGAGATAAAGTTGACCAAAGGAAGGGCAGGCGTCCTCACCTGGTGGAATGTGCTTACAACTTTAACTTTAGGCTTGCAGATCACGCCATCTGAGGTCCTTGGTCCTCGTTGGGGAATTGGCCCAAGTGTGATACACACATTACCTTTACCCAGTTTCCAGCAACCGGTCACCAGTCCTGCAGGGCAGTGAGCCTCAATAGCTAGGGTTTTATTCATCAGAATTCATTCCAAGTTTTAGTAGTTGAAATACCTGGTGTTTCACCAGGACTTTTAGGAATTCTGAGCCAAGTGTTAGAGGCTTCATCTTTTTACTTTGCAATGAGATGAGGGAATCTTTTTCCTCAGGAGAGATGGCAGAAGCATATGCCATTTCCAGAGTCCTGTGGTGTAAGTGTCTGTTCTAATTGTGGTGTGTCAAACTTCGGGGAAAGAGACTAGCATATTAGGAAATGGGACTAGTTCATATTAGCAGGCATGGTGTTTTGGCTTTAGTTTTTAATTTTATTAAGCCACACGTAGATAATGACTTTGTGGAGAGCTTGTGTCATGTGCAAAAATTAGGATACTGGCTGACAAATGCATTATTTTTGCGATTTCTTGAGTATAGCATAGTACTAATCGTTTTAAGTGCTTTTATAAGAAGCTCATTTTAAAACAGTTTGTTTCTAAAAGTCAGTATACATTACAGAACTAATATAAATTCAAAGAACAGTATTTATTTTATTTATGTAGGACATTGTGCCAGGACACACCAGTGAGAAACACCTTCTTGTGTGAGACAGATGATATCTCCCATAAATACAAGTATTTCTAAAATGTTTACTCTTAGTGACTCTCACCTACCCAATACCTGATGTCCCTTTCCCTTGTCTTTGCCCTTATTTAGAGGACAGTTTTCCATTAAAATTGAGTTTTATGCATCAGTTAGTAAAAGTAGCACCTTAGGATCCATCAGCTGTCCCCTTCCTCTGCCCCTCTTTCCACCTTGTTCCATGTCTCCCTAACTTGTTAATATATGTTAACTTATTTCTGCTTCTCTTTGTTAACCAATATACCCTTCCCCAACACTTAACCCTGGAATTCTCTCATAGACCTGTGTCTTTGTGATTGGCTGCTGAAATCTTAGGGCAGAACTGAGACTAGAATTCCAGTGGGGGAGATTAATACTGACAGAGCCCAAGTTGACTATTACTTTTCAAAGACTCCTCAGAAAGTAAAGGAAAGTCACCTTTAAAACCACAGAGTAACTGTCAAGAATAACCCAAGGCTTCTGTCATAAGCCTTTCTGACCCATCCTTCAAAGAATGAACGTGCAGAAAATACAAGCGCACTGCCTGCTGGAGAAAGCTTGCTATCTCTATTAGTTTTCATAATTGATTCCTACTTCAGTTGGGATTGTAAGGACCTACGAGACGGGTCCTATTTATCTTTGTTATTCAGTTGTCCCCTTTCCCCAATTTTAGTGTTTTTCTTTGATTCTAAATACTGAGTTATGTATGGCGGGATAATGAAGTGACAAGCTTCATGTGGTTTGTGTGCTTTAAGTAGCAGTTGTGCAGATTCTTCCTGTTTCTGGGTGCTTCCTTTGAATATTGTACAAATTGAGTCGGGGCGGTGGCTGAGGAAAGAGTGGGAGGAGGAAAGGCCTGGGGGAAGGGGGACGCCAGGCAAGCCCTTCCTTGCCCTCTCTCAGGGTGTTTAATTCAGAAATTGGATTTGACTCAGGCTTTGCAGGTGATGACTGTCTCCCATTGCCCAACGTAAGTAAAGAAAGCTGGCGTGCCACTCCCTCCCTATTCCTCAGAAAAGAAAGTACCCAACTGGCCTCTCCTTGATGACAGCTTGAAAATGGCTTTCTGGAGACAATCTTAAGCAGGTTTAAAACGGGAACGGTTTAGAATCTAGCCACAACCACTCACTCACCTTGGCTGTGTCGATTGCTTGTGAATAGAAGCAGTGATTTGGTTTAAGACTTATTTGTTTTTAGCATATGCCTAAAAACGTCTGCCTTGTAACTGTTGTGTAAAATAAATTGATGGTTTCATTTTTATTCTAAAAAAAGTTGTGCCTTAACAATAGGGCATTGTATGTTAATAAGGGAAAACAAAAAATTTTTTTTAGTAGATGGGGAAAACAGTAACTTTTGCCATTGAAATTTAAGTTCTTTTCATGTTTTTAATATTAGAGTTGGGGAAAATCATTAAAGTTGAATAAAATTAATATAAAATTATTTTTACATAATCTAGCATTTACAACTGAAGTACTTTTTTATAAGAACTGGCATCTTGATGTATATGTCTGAAATGATACATAATCCTTTGGTTTTTAATTTGAATTAATAAGACCATGATAGATTTTGATTTTTAATTTTACTTTTAAACTATTTTAGTGTGCTATTATATTTGTTCTAGAACTCTGAGTCACTTTGGTTTTAAAAGCTAGCTGTTTATTTTTCATACCACATCAGAAATTTCTTAATGTTAAAAAATACTGTATGTTTGTGATGTAACCAACCAGAACAGTTCCTAGATTGGGGAGGGTTTGGATTAACATTTACTAAGAAGGCAAGAAGAATTGAACTTTATACTTCTAAAGGAGGTTTTTGGTTTTATGAGGTGCTGGTCATAAAACTTGTTTTCTTGTTTGTTTGTTTTTAATTTTATCAAAGCCAGGCAGGTGTTTGCATTCTAATTTACCATTGATAAAGACACAGGAAAGCCACTTTTTTTTAAAATTATTTTTTAAAATGAGTAATGAATTATGTGGGAAAATGAGATTTATAAATACTAGTTTTCCTTTGAGATAATGTAAATCAAACTTTCATAAGTTAAGGGTGATGCATAATATCATAACTTGTACACTGTGTTTGTAAGGGTTCCCTAAAGTATTAACATTCAGGTAATTTGTGTAAATTGCAAAAGCAGAAACTGTGATGTTCGGTTAGTAGTATGTTGTGTTAGAAGTCTTTTGGGGATGTATGTTATATACATAGTTGACTGTTATTCACTTGCTCCTCTTGTATTAAGTAGGAGATACAACATCCCAAGTCATTTTTAGATCAGTTAGCCTTCAGAGACTTCACCTCTCTTCCCAAATTATCTCTTCCAAGCTGTCTTCATCATCTGTGTTCAGTTACAGTGGAATTGTTTATTGATGTTAATTTATGTGTAAAATATGGATTTCAGTGTCCCTTGTACTCTTGCATCCACTGTTGGCAGTAGCCAAAGCTAGCTTCATAGTCTTACCAGGAGAGACAGCATTCTGCCGTAATGAACTGTGGTGCTGCCAGAGGGATTTTTTTCCCCCTTTCAATGGTTTTACTTAAGTTACTGGATAAGCAGTTGAGTTTACATTAAAACAATGAAATGCTATATCTTGTCTATATTCTGCCTCTTCCAAATTGGATGTTTTTTTTTTTGTTAATAATTTTTCACTTCCTTATCAATCTTTTATAGGGGGCTAGTGATGAGAGGGGTTAAAATAAAACTGCCTACCTTTGAATACCCCTGGGGAGCCTGGTGGGCTGCCGTCTATGGGGTTGCACAGAGTCGGACACGACTGAAGTGACTTAGCATAGCATAGCATTCCCTCACACATGGAAGGCTGTGGAGGAGCGAGACCATTCCTGTTGCCAAGGCATGCTTCAACACCAGAGTTCTCCTTACTCAGCATGCAACCCCTGCCTCACCCATGTCCCCTAATTAAAGAGGGTCCCGGCTGCAGCCTCTACTGAGAAGTAGAGGGAAGCCCTCCTTCCAGTTTTTTTGAGCAGTTTTCTGGTACCTCCCTTGTTGCCCTCATTTTTACATGGGTTGTTGTAAACTTTTTGAGAACAGGGATTACATCTTAATGATTTTTGTATTTCCACCTTGACCCAGCAGCTAGTCCAGTATCTGGAAAAAATTAGGTGCTTCATGTGTGTCAAACTAAATGGAATAAAGGCAGCATCAGTGTTTTCTCATGCCTCAGTGGTGTAAGCTGCTTGTTTGGTTGGTTTCCTCTGCAGATATTTGTGTTTATCACCCACACACCCTAAGTTATTTTTTAAAGTTTTGTTTTCTTGCCTTCCAATACTACCCCATGGCCAGTTAGCTCTAGAAAATGTAGCTGCCTCTGAATGAAATGATTATCCCAAACTCTGCCCCTGGATATACTTTGCCAAACTGAAATTTGAATTTTCTGAATAAATTGGTCATGTCTGAAAGATGGTGTGCTGCTTGTACTTTTTTTTTTCGTCTTTTAAAAAGTTTTTACTGTGGTAAAATATATGTATAACGGATTTACCATTTCAACCATTTTTAAGTGTACAATGAGCAGTGTTTATATTTATAGTCCCTAGTGGCTCAGGTGGTAAAGAATCTGCCTGCAATGCAGGAGATGCAGGTTCAATCCCTGGGTCAGGAAGATCCCCTGGAGAAAGGAATGGCAACCACTCCGGTATTCTTGCCTGGAAAATTCCAGGGACAGAGGAGCCTGGTGGGGTACAGTCCAGGGGATCGCAGAGTCAGAAATGACTGAGCGACTAACACACACAACTGTCATCCCTACCCATTTGTGGAACCTACTCATCCCAAATAGAAACCTCTACCCCCTAGACAGTCACATACCATCCCCCTCTCCTGGTAGCAACTCTCCTGCTTTCTGTCCAAGTGCTTAATTTTATGGGACTCTCTCTTCTGTGTCACCATTTACCAAAAAATCATCTGTTTGAAAGTGGGTGTACATGACAAACACCTCTGGCAAAACTCTCAATTGAATGTAAAGATTTTTTTAAGTAAGATGAAGGGAGGATAGAAAGAGCTAAAGAAGAACAAAATGGTAGAAAAGTAGTAATAGGAAAAATCTGATGAGAAAGATAACCAGGATGCTTGTTTCCTCAAGTCTTGTCAGTGATAAAATGATGTAATCCACCCGCTTTGAGATGTTTTCGTTTTAATCTGGTTTCTTTGGAAGATGAATAAATCAGGCTTGAGGAGGGTAGGCCCCTTCATTCCATTACTGGCAAACTGCTTGAGTCTCTAGATGATTTTTGTTATGTTATTTTAATTTCTATAGCTACACTTAAAAAAAAAAACACTTCAAAATGCCTTTTTTTTTTTTCTGAAAAGCATGACTTTTCTCAAAAGCATGATTTTTTTTGGAAATTTTGCTTGTTTCCCTAGGATTTCTTGAAAAAATATTAGTCAGATCTGCAGATTGGCTTTTCCCATCTGACAAAGCTGAGTGCAGAAACTGCAGGGTCCGGGCGATGTCTGGGCTTGCTGTCCAAAGGGTAAGCCCCATCCCAGCTGGGAATTTCTGAGTGGTGCCTGTTTGGGAGTTCTCTACCACTCCTTCCACGCCCAGCTGGTCTCACTAGGCTACAATTATATATAAGAGGAAGAAAATACCTGTTTGAATACTGAAAGGAGCAAAAGACTTCTAGACACGTTTTAGAATTCTGAGACACGTGATTTTACACAGACATTGGTAGTATTGAGTTCATATTAGATGTTCCGTCAATATACCTTAATAATTCCATTTAATATTGTAAGTGGTTGGCTCTGGAAACGACAGTGAGTGAAGGGTGTGCTTTGTTTATCCAGCACCACTCCTCCCCCCTCATTTTCTTTCTTTTTTTTTTTTAAATCACTAGTATCCACTTCAAATTGAAGACATCTAGCCAAAAAATATCAGGCGCTTTCATGGTTGCTAGTGATCTTCATAGCACATTTTCATTTCATGGAGTGTTACAGGTCATTTCTGGTATTTCTATTGCTATGCCTGTTACTGAACTAAGGTTCAGATGCTCACCACTCAAAAGTCAGTCATTCAAGAGGCAAGTGTCAGTAAAAGGAAAGCTGCTTTAATCAGAAAAACTAGCAAGCTGGGGAGAAGGGAGTCTCATGTTCTAAGACCAACCCTGAAGATTCTGCTCAGCCACGGCAGTTTTTAAAGGGAAAAATGAAGGT
This sequence comes from Bos indicus, assembly GCF_029378745.1. Classification (NCBI taxonomy): domain Eukaryota; kingdom Metazoa; phylum Chordata; class Mammalia; order Artiodactyla; family Bovidae; genus Bos; species Bos indicus. The sequence goes on along the minus strand of NC_091773.1, from coordinate 24,203,880 downwards.
GGATGGGGAGAATCTCAGTGGATCATGGAGGGGTGGAGGTTGGATTCTACGTCTTTGTCCACTGCATACAGACTGACGAACCCCCAGTTTGAATCTTTGCTAGATTCTGGACCGATATTTCAAAATGCCTTTCACTGAGATTCAGCATGTTCAAATCTATATGCAGTCTGCTTTTTCCATGAAAAAAAAAAAAGACATGCTTTCTCCATCATGGAATTGTATTCGTTTGATGGTGATGTGACTTGGTGGGGTCTTTCTCTGTATCCTGTTTAAGGTGTAATGACATAATTCTTAGATGTGTGATGGGATGCTTTTGAAAAATTTATGCTCATTATTTCTTCAAATCATATTCAGCCCTCCAAGAAGGGGGCTACAGTCTCCTTCTTGAGATTGCAATTACTTTTCTTGCCTGAGAAATCGCATCAACAGAGGAGCCTGAAGGGCTATGGTCCACAGGGTCACAAAACATGACTCAGCGACTAAACAACTATTCCATTAGATTGCTCACTATTGCCCAGGGCCACACAGATTCTGTTCGTTATTTTTTCAGTCTTTTTCTCCCTGTGCTTCAATTTCCACAGTTTTTATTGTCATGTCTCCCACTTCATTTCTCTCTCTCTCTCTTTCTTTTTAATTAGTTGATTTGGTTGCACTGGATCTCAGTTGTTGCATATAAGTTCTTTGGTTGCGGCATGTGGGATCTAGTTCTCTGACCAAGGGTTGAATCCAGGCTCCCTGCATTGAGAGCGTGGAGTTTTAGCCACTGGACCACCAGGGAAGTCTCTCCCATTTCATTTCTGTTGTCTTTGCAGTTATTGCCCTTGCAAGAGTTATTACTCCTGCAGTATCTAATCCGTTGTTAAGTCTACCCAGAGAATTTTTTATTCTGTGTGATTTTTAGCTCTAAAGTTTCCTGTTGGTTATTTTTTATAGTTTCCATCTGTCTCCTCATTTTACTCATGTTTTATTTTCGAACATAATGTCAGTTTTAAAGTTTTATCTGATAATTCCATCAATACTGTCACTTCTGGATCTTTTCCATTGGTTTATTTTTTCTTCTAATTATAAGTATTATTTTCCTGAGTCTTTGCATGTTTTAGTACCTTTTGATTTAAAGAAAATAAATATGAGCAATGAAAGAAATTTTAAAACAATTTTAGGTTAGTGTAAGAAGGCACACAATTTCTGGAAGACATACTATTTAAATTATTTTTAGTTATTTTGTTGGATATCAATATTTTATCATTTGGTTGTTACAAAACATCAGAAAATTATGAGATAACAAAGCATGATCTACAGATATAGTAGTCTCTTCATTATCTTTCCCTTAACACTATAAATGATCAAGAGAGTTATAATGAATTAAAATTGATGATCACTGTTTTGAGAATTAATATGTACTTTGGAGATGGCAACCCACTCCAGTACTCTTGCCTGGAAAATCTCATGGATGGAGGAGCCTGGTAGGCTGCAGTCCATGGGGTCACTAAGAGTCGGACGTCGGACACGACTGAGCGACTTCACTTTCACTTTCATGCATTGGAGAAGGAAATGGCAACCCACTGCAGTGTTCTTGCCTGGAGAATCCCAGGGATGGGCGAGCCTGGTGGGCTGCCATCTATGGGGTTGCACAGAGTCGGACACAACTGAAGCGACTTAGCAGCAGCCTATTCAAAATGTCAGGACTACTATGATGCACATAATTTATTTCGTCAGTGAAGTATAAGAAATTTTATACTCTAGTCTTTTGTTTCTGGAAGAACCTCCCCTCTCTTTATAATTTGCATGAATTTGAATGGTATATTGAATTTAAAAGCTATTTATATGGTAATAAGCAGAGTAACAATCAAATTTGTACTTGAGCTCCATCACTTGTAAAGGAAATAAAAAGTGTTTTCAGCCAGAGAAGAATAAATTTATTTTTGCCCAGAAAGAACACTGTTTTTCATCTTCTGTTCACTCAGAGACAATGTTTAATAACTCCAGCAGTTAAGTCCTAAAGTCCTGGGAAAAAATCTCTGAGTAAGTCAAGAACTTTGAAGGTCTACTTCTTGGGGATAAAGTCTCTGACTTAAATGGAGAAAGAAATTAATAAAGGCTGGAATGCACTGGATATAAGAAAAGATGTTTAAGACAGCAAATAACTGAAGTGTGCTCAGTCACTCAGTCACATTTTACTTTTTGCTATCCCATGAACTGTAGCCCACCAGGCTCCTCTGTCCATGGAATTTACCAAGCAAGAAAACTGGAGTGGGGTGCCATCTCCTCCTGCAGGGGATCTTCCTGACCCAGGGATTGAACCCATGTCTCCTACGTCTCCTGCATTGGCAGGTGGGTTCTTTACCACTAGTGCCACTGGGAAGCACACTGTATCTGTTTTCAAGTGCTTACATGAGGTGCATGATCTAAATATTGATATGCAACAATAACTAGAAGTGATTCAGCTTGGGACTTGATGAAAATAACAATAACTGTCAAAGGACCACTTCCTACCCTACCAAAAAAGAACTCCACAAGCTTTAGGCCATGTGTGTTAATCATATACAACAACTGTAAGTGCTATTTGGAGGGATTCTAATTGTAGTTGATTATCCCATCTCTCAAATAACTATTAAAACACTAAAACTAAGATCATGGCATCTGGACCCACCACTTCATGGCAAATAGAAGGGGGAAAAGTGGAAGCAATGACAGATTTTATTTTCTTGGGCTCCAAAATCACTGTGGATGGTGACTGCAGCCGTGAAATTAAAAGACTCTTGCTTCTTGGAAGGAAAGCTATGACAAAGCTAGACAACATATTAAAAAGAAAAGACATCACTTTGCTGACAAAGGTCTGTATAGTCAAAGCCATAGTTTTTCCAGTAGTCATGTATGGATGTGAGAATTGAACCATAAAGAAGCCTGAGTGCTGAAGAATTGATGCTTTTGAAATGTGGTATTGGAGAAGACTCTTGAGAGTCCCTTGGACTGCAAGGAGTTCCAACCAGTCAATCCTAAAGGAAATCGACCCTGAATATTCATTAGAAGGACTGATGCTGAAGCTGAAACTCCAATACTTTGGCTACCTGATGCGAAGAGCTGACTCATTGGAAAAGACCCTGATGCTGGGAAAGATTGAAGGCAAAAGGAGAGGAGGGTGGCAGAAGATGAGATGGTTGGGTGGCATCACCGACTCAATGGACATGAACTTGGGTAAGCTCCTGGAGATAGGGACAGGGAGGCCTGGCATATTGCAGTCCATGGGGTCACAAAGAGCTGGACACAACTTAGTGACTCAACAAGAACAACAACAAATGGACATGCCACATTTTATTTACCCATTCATCAATGGATGCATATTTGGGTTTTAATTTAGTTTTATGTTAAAATTCTGTAATGCCAGCTTCCCCCATCCTCATGTAAAAATATATACATGTGACAGTTCTGTATTTATAAACATTAATATTGTGAATTAATATATCAGTACCAAGTGACCAAAGGTATTTATGAAGGTTCTAACTGCATAGCTTTCTCCCCTGAGAGGTTGAGAGTTTGTAAGGCTATTCTTAATGCTACTGTTACTGCCACCAAAATAAAAGATGAATTGAACCTGTGGGATTTAATCTGAGGCTAGTTTTATGAGATCTTCACTGGGGTCATCAGCAGGGGCGGCTCTATGTGTCCAGCTGGGGGCTGGTGTCCAGCTGTTGCTCAGCTCTGGGTCCTGGTCCAGTGCTCAGGTTTGGAGAGCTGGCCTGTGACCTGTCTCAGCCTTGCGATTCCCCATCATTTCTTACACACCGAAAGTTCTGGAGAAGTTTTGGCCCCAAATGTTCGATTCAAATAATGAAATAGTATTACCCCTGACTCCCCTGTTCTGTAGCATGTCAACAGAGGGATTTGAAGACTGGGGTGGAGACATATGTGCCTTACAGGCATGCGGGGATTCTGAACTAAGGTGTACACATCTGAGAGGGAAGTCAGGTGTCAGGGAGAAAATACTCAGAGGACTTTAGCAATATACCACTGCCCTAGGAAACCAACACAGAGCCAGGTCACTAGTCTGTCTACAGGTTGAGATGATCCACAAAAGAAGCCACAAAAGTATGTCTCCAACTAAAAGAATATTTATTCCTATGCAACAGGTAAGAAGGGGTGCCTCCAAGAACTTATTGGTTATGGACCTGACACTAGTATATTTTTGCATTTTGGAGACTTAGGATCTTAGAAATTACTGATGCAGAAGTCAAAGATATTAAATAAATTCATAATTGGATTTTTCAAGATGCTTTTTATTTGTTCTTGTAAATAGATAATAAAGAAACCCACCTGCAATGCAGGAAATGCAGAAGTGGGTTCAATCCTCAGGTTTGGAAGATCCCCAGGAGGAGGGCACGGCAACCCGCTCCAGTATTCTTGCCTGGAGAATCCCATGGATAGAGGAGCCTGGTGGGCTACAGTTCATGGGGTCACAAAGAGTTGAACATGACTAAAACAACTGAGCATGGCATGGCACATCCAGTTTAAAAATTGGAATGTAGGCCATTATTTAAAAAATTTTAAGACTTTTTTGAATGTAGACCATTTTAAAAATTTTTATTGAATTTGTTACAATATTGTTTCTGTTTTATGTTTTGGTTTTTAGGCCACGAAGCATGTGGGATCCTAGCTCCCCGACCAGGGATCGAACCCACAGCCCCAGTCTGCCTTGGAAGGTGAAGTCTTAACCACTGGACCACCAGGGATGTCCGCAAATCACCTGTGGCGGATTCATTTTGATATTTGGCAAAACTAATACAATTATGTAAAGTTTAAAAAATGAAATAAAATTTGAAAAAAATAATAAAAATAAAAAAAACTTCTAAAATCGGAGTATTGTGAAAGCACAGTAATGCTAAGCACATTCCTTAAATGTCTCAGCTACTTGATAATGGCAAAGACGATTTCTCCCTCCATTTCAAGTCTTTCGGTGGCTCTTATCAGGAATATCATTTTGGAGTGTGCAAAGTCCTTCAACGTGGATTCAAGCTTTCCTTCAAGAAGGGTAATCTGTGACCGCATGACATTTCCGATATGATAATGGGGTTTTTTGTTGTTTGTTTTTTGCCACTTCCAACATTTGAATTTGTCTTGCTCAAACAGTCTGAAGCGTGGAGCAAATGGAGAGAGAACATGACTCACAGAGCGGTCACTGGTGGGGCCCAGGTCCTCACATGATCTGCGTCTCCTCTGTAGGACTCTGGGGCCTTCCCCCAGTCAGTGCTGCTCGCCTGTCAACCGTGCCTTGGGGATTAACATGAGAACATCAGGAAACAAAGGACCCCATCCCACTGGACACAGAGCAGAGTGATTTCTTTCCCAAATCAGATTTCCAATCATGAAACGCGATTTCCATAGCTCTGATGGGAGTTCTTCCAGATAAGTCCCCGGTCACGTCTTATTTCACAGCAGGAATGCAAACAGTACACTTGCAAAAGTTTTTCTTTCTGTTTGCAGTGAACTCAGTTCTCTATCAGGATTAAGATCTTCGGTTACATCAAATCTCCAGCTGGCAGAAGACCAGACCCAACTTCTCAAAGGGAACATTGTCACGGAAAATATTTTCAATACTGGGTATAATTTTCCCAAAGCAGCTTTTTGTAGGTAAGCAGTGGTGTGCCATGGGGCTGGAGGAAAAACGATCTTTCTCCAAGATGCTTTTCATTCTCTGGGGAAGTGATAAAACCTTCTTCAATGTGTCACACAGTTGTTCTGGACCACAAGCCAAACAGTCTTGGAAACCTCAGAGGATTAAATACATCAACAAAAGGAAACATTTAAAATGAGATGGTCTGTTGGACAACACCAGGACACAGCAAGGGCTGAATTCCCAGTAGTGACAGCTCCCCCTCAGCCCCGGGCCCCTGGAGACTGACCGGCAGGGAATCTGCTAAACCAGTGGCCTGCGGTAAATGCAACAATTCAAGAGTAGTTGTTTGTCGAGCCGTGTCAGAGATAGGACTTAGGAATCTCCAGAGATGAGAGTAATGAATATGAGAGTTTGCGCCCAGGAACTTGGGCACAGCAGCGCCTGCGTTTGAACACCCCTCTGCTTCTCATTAGCTGCGTGGTCTCGGACAAGGTGCCAGCCACAGGGTTGCCATGAGGGTGAAATGGGACAGCATTGTGGGAGAATCGTAGAACAGCCACACAGCCCTTGAGAAGGCACACTCTCCTCTCTGAGCCTGTTTGTGTTTGTCTGATCCGAAGGCTCATGCTCCACGCTGCGTTTATCAGACAAGTCTCTCTTGCTTTCTGTGTGTGTGGCTGCGTGCTAAGTGGCTTCAGTCGTGTCCAACTCTTTGTGACCCCATGAACTGTGGCCCACCAAGCTCTTCTGTCCGTAGGATTCTCCAGGCAAGAATACTGGAGTGGGTTGCCATCCCTTCCTCCAGGGAATCTTCCCGACCCAGGGATCCAACTGGCCTTTCTTGAATTGCAAGTGGATTCTGAGCCACCTGGGAAGCCCCTTGATTTCCAGGGACAGAAATCAAATTAACCTAAACAGAAAATGGTTCATTGGCTTAAGGGTCAGAAAAAGAAGATTTGAGGCTGAGAAGACGAGCTGTTGAAATGATGTGGTCATTTCTCTCTCTCCTCCTCTCTGCTGGTATGCTGTTTCCTTCTGTCCTTTGATAGACCTTCTTTTCCCACAAAACAAGCCCAGACCCACATTCTCCAAAATGCATGGAACAACCACACCCACTGTGCAGAAATTCCTGGAAAGAACCGGGGTTGATTTGGTTCTTTCAGTTGTCCTTGCCCTTCACAAGCCCTCCTGTCCAGTGGGCAAGAAAAGAAGAAAAGAGTTTGAAGAAAAGAAGGAAGAGGGTTGGGCAGAAGAAACCAGAGCTACTATTAATAAATTCCAGTCAACAGGGAATTCCCCTGAGGTCCAGTGGTTAGGATTCTGCGCTTTCACTGCTCAGGGCATGGGTTTTATCCTGTTTGGGGAACTAAGATTCCCCCAAGCTGTTCATTGTGACCAAAAAGAAAACCAAAGCAAAACCTAAAGAAAAAGAGTATCTTGCTCAGTTTCACAGCCTCAGTTATCAGTCATAGGTCCATCTGTACCCTCAGCCCCAGCCAGACTGTCTGTGCCCTCACTTCTCTGGACTCCTCGGAACTCCTGGCTGGACTCCTCTGGTTCAAGTGAGTGAAGTTACACCAACACAGGTTGGCTTGAGCTGCCCTAACAAAGGACCACAACCTGTGTGTCCTCAGTAATAAAAATGTACCGTCTCCCAGTTCTGGAGCAGAATTCCCAAACTAATGTGTCGTCAGGGTTATTTCTCCCGAGGGCTGTGAAGGAGAGTCTATCCTGGTTGCAGATAGAGGAGGCTGTCCCTGGTTTCTGGTGTTTTCTGGCAAATGTGGCCTCTCCTTGGCTTGTATGTAGCACATCACCATTCTCTGCCTTCATCTCCAAGTGGTGTTCTCCTTGTCTGCATCTACATTTCTTACTTTTATAAGGACAGCAGTTGTACTGGATTAGAATCCACTCTTCACTATGACCTCCTCATAAATAATTATGTTTGCAAAGACCTTATTTCCAAACAAGGTTTATTAAGCGATGCAGGAAGTTAGGACATAGAAATTTTGTACGGGAGACAATGCAGCTCAATAATATACTTAACGGGACTTATCTGGTGGTCCAGTGGCTAAGACTCTGTGCTCCAGTGCAGAGGGCCCTGGTTCAATCCCTGGTCAGGGAACTAAATCCTGCATGCCACAACTAAAGATCCTGCACACGACAAGGAGGACTGGTGCAGCCAAACAAATGTAAAATAATAGTATTAATAATAATACACCTAGAAAGAACAGAATAAAAAGAGAAGAATGGAATAGGGACCATGAATCAGAACTTTTAAATCCATGATAGTAGCATTTTCTGTGCAACCAAAGCATTTTTAAAAAGGTTTTGTAATACTTTATGAGTGCTTTGTTTGCTTTTTAAGGAATTACAATTATTTAAGGGCATCTGACAGGCTTCCCTTGTGACTCAGCTGGTAAAGAATCTGCCTGCAATGAGGGAGACCTGGGTTCAACCCCTGGGTTGGGAAGATCCCCTGGAGAAGGGAAAGGCTACCTACTCCAGTATTCTGGCCTGAAGAATTCCATGGACTGTATAGTCCATGGGGTCTCAAAGAGTCAGACACAACTGAGCGAATTTCACTTTCACAGGCATCTGACATGCTTGAATTTTGAAAAGTTTAAGTTCCCAATTTGTGTTTAAACATTCTGAGATACCTAATTTACTAAACGAATGTACTTGGCTGTATTTTTGTAAGTCGTACAAGCATATTTAGATGAATGTCAGTTAATTTAAACTGAATATTAGAAAAATGGTAGTGAGTGTTCCTCGCCATGAAGTCAAGCTCTGCAGATCCCTTGATTGGAGGTCCCAGCACACACAGACCTGGGGGAGCATTTTTGACTCTCAAATGCTCCTGGAATTTCCCCCAGCTCCCCAATTAAGACAAGCACTGCCCTGTGGAATTCTGTGTCCTAGGCCGAGCCTGGCAGGAGCTGGATCTGAAAGGTGGTTCATGAAGGGCTTTGAAAACTAAGCTCAGACCTATTTTCAGCAACTTTGAAGGCAGCATCTTTTATGCAGGTAATATCTTACAGCACGCTAGTGATCAATAACACGCCTACCAATGCAGGAGACCCGGGTTCAATCCCTGGGGTGGGAAGATCCCCTGGAGAAGAAAATGGCAACCCATTCCAGTATTCTTGCCTGAGAAATCCCATGGACAGAGGAGCCTGGTGGTACAGTCCAGGAGATCGCCCAGAGGCTGACAGGACTGAGCGACTGAACAACAACAACTTCTCTGACCACCGCACCTCTCTGCCAGGTGGCAGATCTCGGTTATTTCCATTGTTCTGGTCCCATGGGTCTCAGAGAGCATCAGTCCCCTGGGATCTTGTTACAAGGCACCCCTGGGTCTACAGGGTCTGCTGTGGGGCTGAGACGAGGCTTTTCCAAGAAGTTCCTGGGGCTCTCCAACTACAGGAAACACACTGGGAGGAGCGAGGCTCCAGACAAGAGTGTATCTCTGGGTGGGTCTCCCTGGACCCCCCGCAGTAAGTGCTGTTCTGGGGCCGCAGAGCCTGTGTCTCAGGTGAGAGCGCCCATGGGACCCTGCCACCCACCCTCGGCCCCAGGGCCTCCAGACAAAGACTTCCCAGGGACACTCTTTTCTCTTAGTTTTTGTTTTATTTTTTCTTTTTGGTCTCAATGCACGCTTTGCTGGATCTTAGTTCTCTGACCGGGGATTGAACTCATGCCCTCAACAGTGAAAGCACAGAGTTCTAACAACTGGACCGCCAGGGAAATCCCAAGATACTCATTTCTAAGCCTCACAGGATAAGGGGCATCTCCCAGGAACTTTTGGTCCTAGATGTGAAGTAACTTCATGTTAGAAACTCCTGATGCAGAAGTCAAGGATGTTAAATAAACAAATTCATCACCAGGGTTTTAAAAATGCTTTTTGACTTTCTCATTATAATAGAGAATTCTAAGGATGCAGACCATTATTTTGTAAAAATCATTTCTAAATGATTTTTCAGTTTTCTGCAGGTTGCATCCATCATTTTCTGTTGAATAGGATCTGCACTTTATTCACATAGATATTATTATATTAATTATATCTGGAGCGATATATAGACTTGTTACCTCCCACTTCAGTGTTGCATGAGCTAAAAAGCAACCTTTATTTCTACAGTTGTGGAAGGCTACTCACAGCCTTTTGAGATTTAGAAGAAAATTTTTAATGATCTAGACTAATATCTAAAATTTTTAAGTTTAAAATTACCTATGGATATTATAAAATAGATGTTGGCTTTTTGTTCATAAAAAAATCAGGATACTGGTTTTTTGGGTTTTTTTTTAAGCCTTTTGGTTGTAAATCTGGTTTCTTTAGCATGCAATACCAAATCTGGCCACACGAGAGAAGCAGAGCACCGCTGTCTGTGCTCAACCAGAAAAGCCTTGTTTTCCTTGTGGGATCAAAACCTGTAAGTTAGAACTGAAAATCACAAAATGTAATAAACTTCTTCTGCTGGTTAACATTCCACAGGTATAACTTTCTAACTTAAAAGTTCATGTGAAGCATCGTGTTTTGCTGCTACTGCTAAGTCACGTCAGTCGTGTCCAACTCTGTGCGACCCCATAGACAGCAGCCCACCAGGCTCCCGTCCCTGGGATTCTCCAGGCAAGAATACTGGAGTGGGTTGCCATTTCCTTCTCCAGTGCATGAAAGTGAAGTGAAAAGTAAAAGTGAAGTTGCTCAGTCGTGTCCGACTCTTCTCGACCCCATGGACTGCAGCCGACCAGGCTCCTCAGTCCATGGAATTTTCCAGGCAAGAGTACTGGAGTGGGTTGCCATTGCCTTCTCCGATCCTGTTTTGAGTAAGCTCTGTTATTAAGGGGAATAGCTCATTTCTTTTCATCTGGTCCTACCAGCCTTAAAAGGATGGATGAAGACGATGAAGCAAGCATGCTGCGCTGGTTAACTTCATTCCAGCCCAGGTGTTGCGTGGACCATGGCTTCTAGCAGAATATAGAGGGGGCAGGGCGAAGCCAAGGTGACTTTGAGGGAAGAACATTGAGTTGGATGAATGCTGTGCCCACATGAAGAAGGCTGTCTGGAAGAATCCCTTTGCAAAGAAAAACAAGGGCCCCTGGAAGGATCACTTTGGAAACCACTGAGCTCACTGGACCTGGGATCTAGAATAGCTGTCCTAGATGGTGACAGGATTGATTTGTGTCTGTCTCTGTGAGCTTAGCCTTCGAAGGCATGCAGGCTTGGACATGCTTCTATCTTGTATCTGTGAAAACTGACAAAAATCTTATTCATCTGTGTTTTCATGGGGAAAGTGCAGCCAAAGAGTGATGATTTGAAATTCCATCAAACACGCACGCATGCAGGTTCAGAGTTCTGTCCTTTAGCTGTGACCTCACATCACAGACATGGTGATATTCTGAAGGATGACATGAGTTCTTGCTGCGCCTCCTTCTTTAGGCTGGAAGGTTGGACACAAAGAGTTGGGCAGAGGACCACAAGCTGTGTGACTTCAAACAGCATCAACTCATTCTCGCCTGGGTCTGGAGACCAGAAGTCCAAATGAAGCTGTCAGGGCCAGGCTCCCTGTGGACGCTCTGGACAAGAAGCTGGTCTTTGCCTCTCCCAGCTTCTGCCGGCCGCTGGCTCTCCGTGGCTTGTTTCTGTCCAGTCTCTGCCTCCTGGTCACCCCTCCTCCTCTGTGTCTGTGAATACTTTTTCCATCTCCCTCTTTTATTTATTCATTTAAAGTTAAAAAGAAAAACTGGATGTGCTGAATCTTCCCTGTGGCTCTTGGGCTTGTTGCCCTGAAGCATGTGGGATCTTAGTTCCTCGACCAGGGATCTAACCCACATTCAGTGCATTGGAAAGCAGATTCTTAACCACTGGACCACCAGGGAAGTCCCCTCTGCCTCCATCTTGTAAGAACTTTGTCATTGGATTTAGTGACCACACTGATAATCCAGGATAAACCCCTCTCAAAATCCTTAATCACATACTTTGGACTCTTTAAAATAATAGTTGGTCTTCTACCACATCCAGTAAATATTCAGTTTCTGAAGACTAGGGCATGAATGGAGGCTTGGGGGGGGCACCATTCAACTCACTCCCAATGGATCAGTGGCCACTTGGAGCGATAATTCCCACAGTCCCCTCTGGTGGTGACATCTAATGAATTGCCAAGAGATGGACAGCTTGGGAAGCTCTACTATTATCTAGTACAAGTTTAAAATAACTGACAGGATAGAGGAGGATGATTTTCAACTAAAATAGCTTACCTCTGGGTTACATTAGTTTCTTTAAAAGACTCTCACACACGTTGCTGTGGTTGGTGTGTCTCTGACCTGAACACAAAAGGAGGGTCCTCTGGTGAGCTCTGCACTTTTTCACTTACTCATCTGATACCCATTCTCTCTCTACGACCTTGTCTTCAAATTCTTTGCAGAGTGAAGTGTGGCAACCATCATTGTGATAAGGGGAAAAAATGATTTTAAAATATTAAGAACTTTTTTTCAATTTTTTTGAAATCGAAGATGCTGGTGGATAGGTGAGGGAACCTCTGTATAAGTAAATACTTTAACAAACAGATAATTTATGAGGATATTTAGTGTTCAGGAGCAAAATTTACATATAATGTGGTTTTCTAAATTGCTCTAAAATACTTTTGAGCCGTAAGCATTTCCCTTGCTTACATTTTCAGATTGCTTTTTAAGCCCTTGTTTCACAGAAAGTAAAAAGGTACAGCTATGTGATCTAGAGTTATCGCCAATGCTGATTTAGAGGACTTTCAGAATCAAGCAAGGTTTCTGCCATACTTGAGATAAACCAGGCTGCATTTTCATTTCGGTTTTGTGCCAAACCAGCAGGATCCCTCCTTTCACTCCGTCAACCACCTCTTCCCTATGTCAGGTGCATTGAGAACCTTTGTTTTTCTATCTAACCCTCAGCTGTTCTACTCTGCCTTCCCTATGGCTAATACTGTGTATTTCTCAAAGAAAAAAGACGCAAAGGAAAACCTCCAAACCTTCTAAGTCTCCTAGCACCATCCAACACACACACCACTGTTCATCAGTGTTTGCTTACGAGATCCAAGAATGAGGAAGGCAAAACTACAGAGTCTTAATATGCTTCCAGCACTAAGAAGTTGGTTGAAATCTTTTAAGGCTGAACACTAGCCTGCCTGCCAATGAAGGAGACCTAAGAGACACTAGTTCCATCCCTGGGTTGGGAAGATCCTCAGGAGAAGGAAATGGCAACCCACTCCAGTATTCTTGCCTGGAGAATCCCATGGACAGAGGAGCCTGGTGGGCAACAGTCCGTGGGGTTGCATGGACTGTAGTCCATGTGGGTGTGGGTTGCCATTTCCTCCTCCAGGGGATCTTCCTGACCCAGGGATCAAACCCATGTCTCCTGTGTCTCCTGCATTATAGGTGGATGCTTTACCCACTGAGCCATCAGGGAAGTCCCCCTTCTCCTTGGCTCCCTCCAAAAAGGCACCTTCAGAGTGGTTCCTGGCTGTGGACGGCCAGCATGGGGATGACCCACTATAGGTGGCCCACTCCTTGCAAGTCTCTGGCCTTGGGTGAGCTTGTGGGTGCCCATGGCTTAGCTTTGGTCTCCCGTGGGGTGGCCCTTAGGCTCCTGATGTGAGCTCAGCCCTCCCCTGGCTTCAGTCTCAGGGTGAGCCTCTCAGGGCTTTGGCTTCTCTGTATAGTGTCCAGGACAGCAGGGTTTGAACAAAAACCCTGGGTGGTTCTTTAAGGTCTGTGAAAGGGCATGACTCCTGGACACAGAGTAGGGATTATCTGTGGTATATGTACTGCTCCAGCCTCTATTTTAGACTGACTGGTTGTCCTTTGCTCTCCCTCTCCCCAACCAAGAGCAGGTATGTGCATCTCAGATTCTGGAGGTTTAGTGAGGAAAGATAGGTCGAAAGATGGTGATCAATGATACCAATTTCCATCTCCATAGTGACAGAAATTACACAGATTAACAGTTGAGTAGGACATAGAACAACAGACCGGTTCCAAATAGGAAAAGGAGTACGTCAAGGCTGTATATTGTCACCCTGCTTATTTAACTTATATGCAGAGTAGATCATGAGAAATGCTGGGCTGGAAGAAGCACAGCTGGAATCAAGATTGACATGAGAAATATCAATAACCTCAGATATGCAGATGACACCACCCTTATGGCAGAAAATGAAGAGGAACTAAAAAGCCTCTTGATGAAAGTGAAAGAGGAGAGTGAAAAAGTTGGCTTAAAGCTCAACATTCAGAAAACTAAGATCATGGTATCTGGTCCCATCACTTCATGGCAAATAGATGGGGAAACAGTGGAAATAGTGTCAGACTTTGTTTTTGGGGGCTCCAAAATCACTGCAGATGGTGACTGCAGCCATGAAATTAAAAGACGCTTACTCCTTGGAAGGAAAGTTATGACCAACCTAGATAGCATATTCAAAAGCAGAGACATTAGTTTGCCATCAAAGGTCCGTCTAGTCAAGGCTATGGTTTTTCCTGTGGTCATGTATGGATGTGAGAGTTGGACTGTGAGGAAAGCTGAATGCCGAAGATTGATGCTTTTGAACTGTGGTGTTGGAGAAGACTCTTGAGAGTCCCTTGGACTACAAGGAGATACAACCAGTCCATTCTAAAGGAGATCAGTCCTGGGTATTCATTGGAAGGACTGATGCTAAAGCTGAAACTCCAGTACTTTGGCCACCTCATGTGAAGAGTTAACTCATTGGAAAAGACTCTGATGCTGGGAGGGATTGGGGGCAGGAGGAGAAGGGGACGACAGAGGATGAGATGGGTGGATGGCATCACCGACTCGATGAACATGAGTTTGAGTGAACTCATTAATTTGGTGTGCTGCAGTTCATGGGGTCGCAAAGAGTCGGACACGACTGAGCGACTGAACTGAACTGAGTGAAATTCCCTGGTGGTCCAGAGGTTTAGAATCTGCCTTGCAATGTAGGGAACACCAGTTTGATCCCTGGTCTGGGAAGATCCCACATTTCTGAGCAACTAAGTCCAGGAGCCACAACTGCCAAAGCCCATGCACCTAGAGACTGTGATCTGCAACCAGAGAAGCCACCGCAAGGTGAAGCTCAAGCACCACAACCAAGAGGAGCCCCCACTCGCCTCAACTAGAGAAAGCCGTCATGCAGCAGTGAAGACCCCACACAGTCCATAAATAAATACATAAATCTTACAAAAAAAGAGAACAGTTTAGTAGGTACGACTTTCTTTTTTAAAGCTGGACAGCTGTTGCTACCTATTCCCCTGAAAATAAATTATGCAGGCTGACCTTATTCTTCTATTATTTTTTTAATTTCAAATTTTCATTAATAATATACTTAGATATGGAGTTGATGAAAACTTCAATAACCCTCCCTAACTCAATTTCTTCCGTGTTCATAGATCTGTCATTTTCCCTTTTCTTTTTCTAAAAGAATGCCAGCTCTTCAAACCTTTAAAGTTCAGGTCCTAGTGATTATCATTAAGATAGGATACACATGAACAGTTCTCTTAAAAATATGGATTCAAATCACATTCACTTGGCAATTAGTGTTGGAGAAAAAAGAATACACAAGTATAATTTGCCATTTATGAACATAAGACTAGTTATTATTGAAGACAATCAGACTCAACATTCAGAAAACTAAGATCATGGCATCTGGTCCCATCACTTCATGGCAAATAGATGGGGAAACAGTGGAAACAGTGTCAGACTTTATTTTGGGGGGCTCCAAAATCACTGCAGATGGTGACTGCAGCCATGAAATTAAAAGATGCTTACTCCTTGGAAGGAAAGTTATGACCAACCTAGATAGCATATTCAAAAGCAGAGACATTACTTTGCCATCAAAGGTCCGTCTAGTCAAGGCTATGGTTTTTCCTGTGGTCATGTATGGATGTGAGAGTTGGACTGTGAAGAAAGCCGAGTGCCGAATAATTGATGCTTTTGAACTGTGGTGTTGGAGAAGACTCTTGAGAGTCCCTTGGACTGCAAGGAGATCCAACCAGTCCATTCTAAAGGAGATCAGTCCTGGGTATTCATTGGAAGGACTGATGCTAAAGCTGAAACTCCAGTACTTTGGCCACCTCATGAGAAGAGTTGACTCATTGGAAAAGACTCTGATGCTGGGAAGGATTGGGGGTAGGAGGAGAAGGGGACAATAGAGGATGAGATGGCTGGATGGCATCACCAACTCAATGGACATGAGTTTGAGTGAACTCCAGGAGTTGGCGATGGACAGGGAGGCCTGGTGTGCTGCGATTCATGGGGTTGCAAAGAGTTGGACATGACTGAGCAACTGAACTGAAACTGAACTGATTCAATAAGCAAATAGCATAATTGGGAACAGAATGCCAGTTGCTCAGAAATGACTAAAAGAACTCTTCATAATGGGCTGGAGCTACAATTTTTATTTTTATTGACATTATTCAGTGGCAGTATTTGTATTGCATATTTCTATGAGCACATACACTAACTTTAAATTCTCTAATTCCCAAATTTCTCAAGGTAGGAATTTCTGCATAAATCTAGGCTGAACCCCATGAAAGAATTAAGGTACCCTTTCTGTCAGTTATTTGAAGCAATGGATGAAGTTACCAAATGATTTCATATGATGATACATCGGTCTGACCCTATTACCCTCCTGAATGGGAGATTGCTCTCTTAAGAGGGATGCAAATGTTTCCAGCCTCAAAGAACTATTGTGAGGATGAGATAAGGCACGAGGAACCATTTGGCATAGCACTGGGCACACAGCAGAATTGAATATGAAGTGAACTTTGAACTGAGTGCCTATAAAGGGATGAGACCCTCCCCCCATCAAGGGCCAAGATCACCAGGCATCCCAAGACCCAGCTGGGTGGGGTCTTTAGTAAAGTTACAAAATCACCTAAAGATGAAAAGTTACTGTGGCTGAATTTTCACAATGCATGACATAAAAGAGCGTTTTCAGGGATGTCCCTGGTGGCCCAGTGGCTAAGACCCCGAGCTCCCAATGCAGGGGGCCCATGTTTGATCCCTGGTCTGGGAACTAGGTTCCACATGCTACAGCTAATAGCTCATATGCCTCAACTAAGATCTGACTCAGCACAATAAATATATATATATATATATATTCAATTTCAAGTTTTACTTAATCAGTTGAGACTATATGTCAATAACTATTTACAATTTGTTTAAAGTTTTCCTTGAAGAAAATACATATACGATGTATGAATATGAATGAAAACAAGTGAACAAAAGCAGTTACATCTGCAATAGTGGGAAAAATATCAAATAAATATATATATGGATACATTTAACAGAAAACTTGAATGATATTTATGGAAAAACCAACAAAACCTTACTAAGAAGCATGAAAGAGAAGATTTGAATGAGTGAAAGAGACATTACTTTCCTGAGTGTGAAAAATTAGTTCTGTAAAAATGTTACTCTGAATCTACTTTTAGTCAATATATTTGATACAAATTTCAGGAAGTTCTAAAATTTTGGTTGGAATATAAAAATAATTATGAGGTGAGTCTGGAAAAAAAAAAGACCACATGATTTTTTAAAAAAGAAGGAAATAGGAGATCATTTTACTCTCATTCATATAAAAGCATATTATAAAATATAAACTAATAATGCAGTAGAACAGATCTATGAATTTAAAGAGATACAGAGTCAAACATAAATAGAATTCAGGAAATAATAAACCAACTTTTCAAATTAATGGAGTAAAGATTCAATAATTGATGCTGGAACACTTGGAAGTTATTGGAAATTCATAGTTTCCAATATAAACTAAATTTTAAAAGTCTTTATATATATGAAATGCTTAAAAAATAAATACATAATACTAGAGATTATGTAAACATGTAAAAATAAACAAATACAAAGATATAAATTTTAAAATTCTTCTTTTGCATGAAAAATACCATAAACAAAATAGATGCTTCAGTGACAAATTAGAAAATATTATTTGTAACATACAGGACAAAGAAAATATCACAAATAACCTGGAAGAACTTCTATTATCAAGGAAAAGAGAGATAAAGATGAATAATGCTATTTTGAATGATTGATAGATATAACTACAGACAAAACAAAGACAATTTATAGGTCCATTTTTCTCAAATCTTCAAAGAACAGATAGTCTATTTTTTAACCAAAATATTTTCTAGAGAAAAGCGGGGGAACCACAGTCAAGTTAACAACGAGACTAATACAAACTTGGTACCAAGACCAGCAAATGAAGCATAAGAAAAGATTTGTATAAACTAGTTAGAAAAGACTCTGATGCCGGAAAAGATTGAAGGCAGGAGGAAGGGATGACCGAGGACGAGATGTTTGGATGGCATCACTGACTCAATAGACACGAGTTTGAGCAAACTCCCAGAAATGGTGAAGGACAGGGCAGTGCTGCAGTCCATGGGGTCGCAAAGGATCCGACACAACTGAGTGACTGAACAACAGCAAATTTCATTTACAAATATAGATGCAAGACCTTAAATTGGACACTAATGACTCAGTTCTATTAATGATTGTATATTTATATGCTATCAGTCTAAACTTTATACTTTATAAGTATAAAAATACCTACAGGTATAGTATTAGTATCAAGAACACTTAGGTTCAAGAACATAGTATGATACTTCCAGGTTGGAAGATCAGAGGGAAACAAGGGCTTGACTTTATAGGTAATGTATTATAGCTTGAAAACCAGAAAGAATGGAGGAAGTATTCCAAATTCTTGAGATTTAATAGACCTAGATAGTAGAGTTAAATGTGTTTTATATTAGCCTTTATATTTTACTTGAAGTATTTCTTATTTCTTCATAAGAAGAATATGAAAAGCTCTTCACAATCAAAGAGGAAAAGAAAAATATCCCTAGTTGAAACATGTTCAAATGATATGCAAACAAGTTCATAAAAGAAAAAAGCAAATGATGAATAAGCATATTAAACAACTCAGTCTTACTTTTAAAATATGTTATCTTTCATTATTCATGAGATTGTGAGAATGTAGATCTACCCGTGGAATGTCAACTTCAATGTAGTTTTATATTAAGAAATCTTTTAAGGAGTTTAACCATTTTTATTGAAATCTTCATATCTTGCATGTCTCTGGTCTTGCAATTTCACATGGAAGCATGTACATTAAGGAAATAAAAAACAATAGAGTCCATATGAAATGAAGTATAAGGCTCCTTTCCAAGCTTTATTTATAATAGTGAAAGACTAAAAACTTTCTGAGTATAGCACCATAATGAAATGGATAACTCAGCTATTAAAAATAATGTAACAAAAGAATATCTAATGACATGGGAAGATCTGTTTGGCATATTTTCAAACATAAAGTTAAAATATTATGTACACTGTGATCAAAATTTAATTATACACACAGAAAAATATATCACCTTACACACACACACAAAAGGCAAAGAAAAATCATGACTGAAAATGTCCATAACAAAAATGTAAACAGTGATTTTCTTTGGGATGTGTCATTATTGTTAGTTTCATTTTCATAGTTTAATTTGCTTGAGCTATATAGAATTTCTACTGAAAAAGCTGGTTGCCATGCCCTCCTCCAGGGGAATCTTTCTGACCCAGGGATCAAACTCATGTCTCTTATGTCTCCTGCATTGGCAGGCAGGTTCTTTACCACTAGCCCCACCTAGGAAACCCCACTGCTGCTGCTGCTGCTAAGTTGCTTCAGTCGTGTCCAACTCTGTGCGACCCCATAGATGGCAGCCCACCAGGCTTCCCGTCCCTGGGATTCTCCAGGCAAGAACACTGGAGTGGGTTGCCATTTCCTTCTCCAATGCATGAAAGTGAAAAGTGAAAGGGAAGTCACTCAGTCGTGTCTGACTCCTAGCGACCCCATGGACTGCAGCCTACCAGGCTCCTCCATCCAAGGGATTTTCCAGGCAAGAGTACTGCAGTGGGGTGCCATTGCCTTCTCCCTGGAAACGCCACAGTAGTTCCTTATTAGTTATCTATTTTATATGTAATAGTGTGTGTATGTCTATCTTAATCTTCCAATTTATCCCTCTCCCTATTTTTCCCTCTTGGTAACTATAAGGGCTTTTCTTTTCTTTTTTTTATAAAATCAGAAAAACTCAAGTTCTAAAAAAAGAGGAACACCTTTTATTATAAAGGTGATCTCTGAATCCTTAGAAGGTTGAATGATCATCGCACATTATCTGTGTTTTCGTATGGGAATGAACATTATTCCTCCTCTACCCTAACCTTTGCGTTGTCTTATATTAGAGGGATAATATAATTAGCTGCTTGTCTCATTAAAGCTTGGTTTAGTGATCAAGGCATTTCTGGAGACAAAGCAGACATTCCTGACTAATTTACTCTGTTCGATTAGATTAAAACACTGAAATGGAAATATTCATCCAGGTTGAAATTAGCTTTGCCTGAGTTTGTTGGGCTCTCTGGTTGTAAAGCTTAGAATTATTCTGACCTAAGTAAATTTACCTAAATTGACTACTGCTGTATGGTTAATGCTTTTACTCTTCTGAAGTTAAAAATTTCATCTTTTGACATAAGATATGATACCACAGTAGAAGTGAATGTCCTTTATGTTCACTTTCCCTTTGTTCATTTTAAGTTCAACTGGCTTAAATAAATAAGCATAAACAAATAAATAAAAACAAGCATCTACTAATGCCTTCTTTCATATACAGCCCTGTGAGTACCAGAGGCAGGCCAGGAGTCAAGATCAAAGTGCTACCTGCCATATAATAGGAGAGAAGGGTGGCCTTCTAGGCAGAAAGGGTTGTTTGAAAAAAAGATATAGTTAAGAAATGGAATATTTCCTGCCATATCAGTAGACAAAGGATGTCACAGTCATCAGCCACTGCAGTCACATTTGTTAGAGAACTGGTGAGCCCAACGGGAACTCAGGGAGGGAACTCCAGAAGGAAACAATGCCTGCCATCTAGCAGCCACCAGACTACAGCCACTCTCCATGGTGAGCCCTGGGGAAACTCAGGGTGAGAAAGCCAGTTGAGGTGCATATCAAAGGAATGATTTCAGTGAGTCCAGACTCTTAAATCTTCCCATACACAGAAAAGTGCTAAATTCCTTAACTTGAGATATCTAGTTTTCTTTTGTTCCTAATACCTGTCCTTTATTGCAAAACTCTTATATATCTTAGCTCCCCCCTTGCCTCCTCAGAGCAGTTTTCTCAGGGTTACTTTAAATGCTGCCTCCTGGGCTAAAAACATAACTCTTAACTTTTAGGTTATGAATGTTTTTCAGTCAACACAGAAAACTAGAGTATTATTTTCAGGAACTATTAAGTGGAGAGGTATGGTCGGACCTCAGGTTCTGTGTGAGTGATGGACAGAAAGCTAGACATTTAAGTTGGAGTCAAGACACTAAATATCAAAGGAAAGAATTTGGAATTTACTTTGTCACCAGTGGGCATCAATTACATACTTTAGCCAAAGGGATGTTTTAGGAATAACTGTGATGACTGGAATGGGGAAAGGATAGAGAAGAGAGGCAGAAACTGGTTGGGAGGCTAGTGTGTTTACACCAGCAAGATTTAGTGAAGGTCTAGGCTAGCGTAGATGCCAACTGAAGGTAAGACAAATATGCCTGGAGGGGCAAGGGTGGGATCAACCAAATTTGGACACAAATTGGATCTGCCTAAAGCAGAAAGGGAATCTAAAGATGACGTCTGTAGACTAAAAAGAAAGTATATTCATAACCTAAAAATTGAGAGTTATGTCTTATTCTCTGGGTATTGGAAAAGACCCTGATGCTGGGAAAGATTGAAGGCAGAAGGAGAAGAGGGTGGCAGAGGATGAGATGGTTGAATGACATCACTGATGAAATAGACATGAACTTGGGCAAACTCCAGGAGATGGTGGGGGACAGGGAGGCCTGGCGTGCTACAGTCCATGGGGTCGCAAAGAGCTGGACATGACTTGGCAACTGAACAACATGCTGAGAACTTCAAGCCCAAGAGACAACATCTCAAGTAGCCCTGAGAGAATTACTCAAGGAGGTGAGGAGGGGATCCAGGTTATATGGAAGTTTTGCAACAAAGGGCAAGTAATTGGAACTACCTGCAACAAAAAGCAGGTAGTTTAAAGAAAACCAGATATCCCAATTAAGGAATTTAGCGCTTTTCTGTGTATGGGAGGATGCAAGAGTTGGGCTCACTAAAATTATTCCTTTGATATGCACTTCAGTTATCTGGGGCCAGTATCCTGTGTTTTCAGTCCTGAGTTTCCTCAGGACTCACTGTGGGGAATGGCTGAAGTCTGATGGCTGCGAGAGAAGGTATTCTTTCCTTCCCAAGTTCCCTCAGGGCTTACCGACTCACCATCAGTGGTGGGGGCAATCGCTGGTGATTGTGACATCCTTGTTTACTGATATGGCAGGAAATACCCATTCATTATGTGTGTCTACCAGGCATGAGAAACTCAAAAGATGATAATGACATTACCATTATGGAGATGCTAATCCTGGTAATAATGAAAATGATGATGATAATATTGATAATAGTATTAAGGAGAACAGGATAAGCTGGTGAGTTTTGTTTTGTATACATTGACAGGAGGATACAGTGGAGAGAACCATGTAACTGCAATGTTAGACTGGAACTCTGGAAAGAAATCCAGGATATATTTAAAGGGAAGATGGAAGAAGGGGGACAAAAAGGAGAAAAAGAAAAGGCTGGAAAA
This sequence comes from Bos indicus, assembly GCF_029378745.1. Lineage (NCBI taxonomy): Eukaryota > Metazoa > Chordata > Mammalia > Artiodactyla > Bovidae > Bos > Bos indicus. The sequence continues at coordinate 24,181,577 of NC_091773.1, read as the reverse complement.
GAGTAGTCACAGAAGTCCTAGGAAAGGAACTCAGAAAAGTCATTCATTCACTGATTCCTCCAATAAATGTTAACTAGACTTTATAATATACCAAGCATTCTTCCTCATGCCGGGAGCAGAGCAGTGAATAAGTTTCCCTGATGCCATGGGACCCCCCATCTAGTGCTTTAATTCATTTTAAAATCAGAAGAAAGGCATAAACTTTTAGGTCAAAGACAATGATTAATATATGTTTGTCTTTAATAAAATTTGTAAGTATACTTTTATGTGGGAAGAGGATCACAGAGGCAAAAATGCTCAGGAACCATGATTCAGGCAGGGGCCAGAGCTTGACGGCTGTTTAGGGTGAAAGTCAGGGACCATCTCTCAAGGAGATGCCTTGAATTTGAAGAATCAGAAAGCTGGAGAACAGAAGCAGAAACTAGAATAAGTCTAAAATAAGGACAGAAGTAGAAGTCAAGTCCATTGAGCCTTGTCTGAGAGTGGTTCTCCCATCGGCGGTTAGAAGGTTCCTGATATCCTTCAATTATGACAATAGTAGAGTATTAAGAATGAGACAATAACGATTTTGAAAGAATAGAAAGAAAGACTAGGTGGCTTCCTTAAAACTACAATATTGGGAAGAGATTGATGGGATAGTCAATGGAAGAGGAAAAGGTGTTGAATATCTTCAGTGTTAATGTTCTTTCAAATTATCTTCTTTTGTTCACTGTGATTTCCACATCACTAAATTCCATCAACACTGTCAGGGGAGAAATTTGTGAAACTTAACAAACAATTGAATCCTGTCCAAATAGTACTTTCGTATTCATTGGTCTCTACAGATTGAAGCTCATGGCTGCTATGTTTCAAGAGAAACATAGTAAACTAATAGACTGATGAAATGAATGTGCAAGCTGTTACCTCCTCTTTTGGACTTTTCCAGTCCTTGTTGTTATTTAGTCAGTAATTGGTGTCTGACTCCTTGCGACCCCACAAACTGTAGCCTGCCAGGGACCTCTGTCCATGGAATTCTCCAGGCAAGAATACTGGAGTGAGTTGCCATTTCCTTCTCCAGGCCATCTTCCTGATCCAGGAATCAAACCTGTATCTTCTTAGAATGAGCTAATGCGATAGTCTCTATCTCACGTCACTTTTGCCTAAATAACCTCCCTCTTCTCATCCTTCCCCCGATATTAAACTCTGCTGAAGGAGATGATTAGACATCTAGCTCCTGATTCACTGTGACTGGAGTCAGCCTCATTAATCTTCGAGAAGGCTTTCATTTACCAAAGACTCTGTGACTCATGCAGATACACAGTGCAATCAGAGGTAGATTGAATTGGGACCTGTCTCATACCACTGGCTTTTCACCCATTCCAGTTGTTCTGAGAAATAAAACAGTGATTTCTTTAGCTCATATGCCCTGGTGCTAGCCCATGGAATACTCACTTTCTCGTTTTGTCTTATGAGAGTGGACTTGAGTGCATCTTTTCCTCTGAAGGATTTTCTCACTGTACTTCAGCCTCTTGCTGAGGAATTGTTGGAATTAATTCTTTCCTGTTTTTTACCACTTCAATCTCAACATACATCATAACGATGAAAGAGTCTGAAATTGCAAGTGAGATCTGTCTGGATTATTTCACTTCCTTGTGACTCAGTTTCCTTGTTTATGAAATGAGTACCATGTCTTTTCCTAGCATGGTCTTTCTAGGATCATTTTAAGAATCAAATGAGTTTACACATGCAAAATTCTTAGAACTTAAGTGTCAATGTGAAAGAGAAAGTGAAAATTGCTCAGTCGTGTCTGACTCTTTGCAACCCCATGGACTATACAGTCCATGGAATTCTCCAGGCCAGAATATTGGAGTGTGGCCTTCCCCTTCTCCAGGGGACCTTCCCAACCCAGGGATCAAACGCAGGTCTCCTACAAGTTAGTAAACTACTAGCTTCCTGTGCTTGTTTGTTTGGTTATACACAGCCCTGGGCATGACTTGCAGAAAAGAAAAGAACACAATAAAGGAATGATTCATAAAGGGTCTCCTCCTCCTCCTTTACCAGCCTCCTCCACATCCCTCAATATCCATCCTGCATATTTCATCTCCTAAATATCCTGAACATCTCCCTGCCCTTTAATAGACCCTCACTCCTGCTTGGATGATTATACTGACCTCTGGACTGGTCTTACCTTCCTCTGAACACTTGCTGTGCTCCAGACCATTTTCTGCAGGCAGCCAGAGGGAAGTTTTAGAAATCTGCAACAGAATAGATGAGTCTAGGCTTAAAGCCATTAGGTGGTTTTCATTATCCTTGGACCATAAGCCTCCTCGAGGCCTACCTGCTCTGTCTCTACACACATCAGATTCACCCAGGCCCCCTCTCCTCTTCGGTCTCTGCGTTCACAGAGCAGGTCTGACCTCCACCCCTGTTGCCCCTCCCACTCCCCCACTGTGAGCCTGGTCTGCAATGTGCAGAAGGTAACCTTCCTCTGTCCTCCCCCGCACCCATTGTGGATGGAGGACCTACTGTGCTTTGCAAACAATAGTTTTCAAAAACTATGAACTTCCAGTTTATCCATTTATTTACTTAGCCACACCACTGCCGTATGTGGGATCTTCACCAACAGGGATTGAACCCGTGCCCCTTGCACTGGAAGCACAGAGTCTTAACCATTTATTGGATTGACAGGGAAGTCCCAAGCATTTTTAAAAATTAATTTGTATTGGAGTATAGTTTATTTACAATGTTGTGTCAGTTTCTGCCATATAGCAAAGTGAATCAGTTACACATATGCATATTCCTTTTTATATTCTTTCCCCATATAAGTTATTACAGGGTATTGAGTAGAGTTCCCTGTGCTATACAATATGTTCTCATTAGTTACCTATTTTATATATGCTGTGCTGTGCTTAATTGCTCAGTTGTGTCTGACTCTTTGCAACTCTAAGGACTATAGCCCACCAGGCTCCTCTGTCCATGGCATTCTCCAGGCAAGAATATTGGAGTGGGTTGCCATGCCCTCCTCCAGTCGATCTTCCCAACCCAGGCATCAAACCCAGGTCTCCCACATGGCAGGTGGATTCTTTACCTTTTGAGCCACCAGGGAAGCCCAAGAATACTGGAGGGGGGGTAGCCTATCTCTTCTCCAGGGGAACTTCCCCACCCAGGAATCAAACCGGGTTCCCCTGCTTTGCAGGTGGATTCTTTACCAGCTAAGCCACCAGGGAAGCCCATTTTATATATACTAGTGCAGATACAATATATACACAGAAGCAAAGAGAAGCAAGAAGATGTGAAACAGAATGCAGCTTTTCTAGTAGCAGCATTGTAAGCAAGTAACCTAAAGGAGGGCTTCCCAGGTGGCTCAGTGGTAAAGAATCCTCCTGCCAATGCAGGCTTGATCCCTGGGTTGGGATCAATGGGTTTGATCCCTGGGTTGGGAAAGTCCCCTGGAGAAGGAAATGGCAACCCATTCCAGTATTCTTGCCTGGAAAATCCCATGACAGAGGAGCCGAGTGAGCTACAGTCCATGGGGTCGCCAAGAGTGGGACACAACTGAGAACCAAGCATGCACTCAGTGTGTATACTTGATACAGGAAAGGAGGTGTGGTCTACCTACCCCATGACAATCAGAGACAATAAAACATTGCAGCAGCCAGTCCCAAGCCTGATGCAAGACAGGCACGGGGTGAATTTTCCCTCCTCCCTTCCATCTTGTTGCCCAGTTTGCCAGAACTGGAGCAGACACGACTCTCCTCACTCTTGTTGTTGAGGATATCCAGGGCTAGTTAATAAAGTTCTACCCTCAGCTCTGCAGCCTCAGAGCAGATGGAGGAAGGGCAACACAGAGGATCATTTTGAAAACATTCATCTATCTCTTCCTCACCCCCAAGGTCTTTTCATTTTCCACTTAGCCTCGTCTCCCAGCCACGCAGCCAGGTCATCCATTCTGGATTTATTACCTTTGGAGATAAATGGGAAGGCAAAGAGCAGAGGGAAAAAGCAATATTTGTCTTGAGTTGTGAGTTTCAAAAACCTGAGCACTTAGAATAATGGAGAGGATAAAGATTTGGGAAAGAAGACTATATCTGCCTTAAAACCAAAGCAAAACAAAAAGTATTTCTTGCGCTGGTGGGAGAAGCTGGAGTGGACTAGAAAGATGCAGGCACTGGTGGGTTCCCCAGGGAACTCTTCTTCCAGGCTGAGCTCTCCGAAAACACTCAGTGTAATAAAATTTTTGGTTAAAAGCAGAGAGGTTTTGTGCCTATTTCCCAGGTATGGCCTGGGGGGAATAACAAGCTACCAGAGGAGAAATAGTGGCATGATATATCAAGCCTTGTGAAGTTTCCTGAAGCATGGTATGTGAGCAGCAGAATAGATCACAAATGCAGAAGTTATCCCAGGACTTCCCTGGTGGTTCAGTAGTTAAGAATCCACCTGCCAGTGCAGGGTACATGGGTTCGATCACTGGTCCGGGAATCTCTCACATGCCGTGGAGCAACTAAGTCAGCGCAACACGACTACTGAGCCCGAACTCTAGAGGCCATGTGTCTAGAGCCTGTGCTTCACGAAAGAAGCCACCATAATGAGGAGGCTGTGCACTGCAACTGGAGAGTAGCCACTGCTCTCCCTAACTAGAGAAAGCCCGTGCATAGCAGTGAAGACCCAGTACAGCAAAAATAAATTGATTAATTAATTTAAAAAAAGACCTGTACCCCTGAAGGAATCTGTGGGACTTTCTGTGCTGTCACTGCTGACAGAGGACAAGACGGGAGATGGACATGTCACCATGGGCTGATGTGGTCAAAAAATAAGGAGGAAGAGATATTCCCTGGTGGCTCAGAAGGTAAAAAATCTGCTTGCAATGCAGCAGACCTGGGTTCCATCCCTGGGTCAGGAAGATCCCCTGGAGAAGGAAATGGCAACCCACTCTAGTATTCTTTCTTGGAGAATGCCATGGACAGGGGAGCCTGGTGGGATACAGTCCATGGGGTCATAAGAATCGGACACGACTGAAAGACTGACACACACACGGGGATAAAGCACAAAGCTGCCCAACCCCAATGCCAATACAGTTTATGTCCCAGAAACTGAGACACAGGCCCAAGAGAAGGGTGGATGTGAGATCAGAATTCTTAAAATAACTACCATCCAGTTTCCATGACTCCCGCTGACTAGGAGGAGGTCAAAATAATACATAGGTTGAATTATATAAAAATAACAAAAAATATCCTTTTTGCACACTTGACTAGTAGACTGAGACTATTCCTGGAGTCGACAATCCTGCAAGTATAGTCTAGGCAAGGTAAAAGTGGTCGACAGAGAAATGAATCATTCTCTCCTACCCTCTTTCCGGGACTGGGGAGAGGATGGGGGGAACTGCCTTCTGACTTTTTATCTCATCCTTCTGTCTTTCATTGCAAAGGTCAAGTGTGTAGGCAGGCATGGTGTTCTTAAAGCCCCTGTGCTCCTCCTATTGGCAGCCACGGCTTTCCCAAAATAATATTTCAAGAGTCACCATGCTTTTTGTCACTATGAGAAGATCCCACTGCAGGACCGAGAGCAGACGTTCATGCTGGTTTTGTTCATCTGTGTAGCCAAGTTGAGAAGGTCATGGCACTCAATGTGTCCAAAAATAATGCCAAGGATCTGTTTGACCAACCAGCCAGGTAGAGTGGACAGTTCTAGAAGAAGAAATACACAAGCTTTTGAAACAATCAGACCTAATTCTAATCATTCTTTTACTGAATAGCTATTTTGGCTGCAATATATCATTTAACCTGAGCTTCATTATTCTCATATATGAATGTGAAAGTCACTAGTTGTGTCCAGCTCTTCAAGACCCCAATGGCCATACAGTGCATGGAATTCTCCAGACAAGAATACTGGAGTGGGTAGCCTTTCCGTTCTCCAGAGGATCTTCCCAACCCAGGGATCGAACCCAGGTGTCCTGCATTGCAGGTGGATTCTTTACCAGTAATTGACTAATATCTGTTTGGTAAGGCTGTTGTAAAAATGTAAAATAATATATGTAAATTACTTAGTGTAATAACAAGCTCATTGAAGCTTCTCAATAATAACCTATCCATGGCTGATCAGAAGCTCTTCAAATTAAAATATGAAGCTAGAGAGAAAGATGTCAACAAAATTCTAACATTATGTACCATGAAAACAACACATAGGGAGAACTTGTGAAAGAAATGTTAGGTCCTTTTCAGGAAAAATCAGGAGATGTGGAATTAACTTAAGGCTTCAAATGTTTATATATCTATGCACAGTGTCTGGGGGAAAGTCAAATAAACTTGTAACTTTAACATAAGCATCAGTTCAGGTTAATGAATCCATGTTGGGCATGCTTCAGGACTGTTCCAGCCTCTGTGTTTTACAAAGATGAATCTCACATGGCTTCTGACCTCAAGGAGTTTACAACCCAGAAATTAAATATCTCCAGCTATCGGTAGTGTGAAATTCACTGCTGAAATAAGGCAACTAAAAGACCAATTTCCCTCAAAAGAAACAAGCCCATAGGATGGACTAATCATGTTTCTCAGAAAATACATATAACATGTATAAAATGTCATGAACGTAAGGAATGGTAGAAAACATTCAGATGTGGACAAAAGGGAGAGAAATAAGTGATTCAATTTGATGGGGCACAGCAATCTTCCTGGCCGGGTAGAAGGTAGTGAGAGTGGATCTTATTGGAGAATGTAAATTGGCTCAGAAACGTACAGAAGCCTTTTAATTCTTAAAGCATTCTGCAGAAAGTACAACATCTGACTTACAATTCCATCTGGTAGTGGGGAGAGGAAGTAGCAAGGAAAATTACTATTCTGTATTTCATTGGAACCAACAAGAAAGAGCTCACTGTTGGAGTAAAAGTTATGTGAACCTTGGGAGAAATCAAGTCATCCTGGAATTCGTAACAGCGAAGAAAGGAAGCTGTGGGCTTCATCAGACATGCACTCTAGACTTTAGGAAAACAGATTTTTCAGAAGTTCGTAAAAAGGCTGGCATGGTTCCATGGCTAGAGAGGATTATGAGGGAGTCTGGGAGGAAATACAAGAGTAGAGACAGTCCGGAAAAATGTTATTTAAAGGCACATAGAAATGAAAGTAGATATTAAACAGTCAAGAGAGAAGGGGACAGAAATAGGGATAGAGGTAGAGAGAGAAGAGAGTGGACAGAGGAGACTGATAAGGAGAGTGATGCAGAAAGGCAGTTGGGGATGGAGAACAATGCACTGGGGGAGTGGACAGCAGGCTTACATCCATCACAAGTTCTGGGAGGGTGGGTCCAGTTTGTGGAGTCCCCTCTTGGGCAGAAAGAAGGTCAGGGGAGCCTAGAGCAAGTGACAGACACAATCACACAAGACCCTCACTTCTCAGCCCCTCAGGCCCATATTCAACCCAGTGGCTGGGACTTCCCCAGTGGTCCAGTGGTTAAGACTCTGTGATTCCATGGCAGGAGACTCAGGTTCAATCCCTAGTCAGGGGTTTAAGATCCCATATGCTGTGTGGGTCAGCCAAAAAATAAATAAAGCCCAGAGGCTGTTCCCCCCGGAAGACTTCTCTGCCCACGGTGGGTATAACGTAGTGGTATGACCCCTAACTGGTGCTTCCCAAAGACCACAAACCATGGCTCCTTTCAGATGCTCACCAGGTATAGATTCAATAGAAAATAGCATCTACAGGGAATGTAAAGTCTTAGTCACTCAGTAGTGTCTGACTCTTTAAGACCCCATAAATTGTAGCCTGCCAGGCTCCTCTGTCCATGGAATTCTCCAGGCAAGAATAATGGAACGGGTTGCATTTCCTTCAACCAGGGGATCTTCCCAACCCAGGTATCAAACCCGAGTCTCCCGCATTGCAGGCAGATTCTTTACCATCCGAGCCACCAGGGAAGCCCAATACGAAGGACGTGAAATTCCATCTAAAAATGAAACTTTACAATCACAAATGTTCCCAATCAGGGGAAAGAGGTACAAGCAGCCAAAGAAATTCACATTTAGTTACACAGGAAGTTCTCAGATGATCTTAGATTTAAAATACATATACAAAAGTAGGAGGCAACATTACATAACCAAAAGCGAAGAAAAAAATGAAATACTAAATGTGGCAGAAATATTCTTTAAAAAATAGACTCAAGTAGGCAATCCAGAATGAGTCAAAAATGCTGAGAAGGACAAGAAATCAAAAAGGAAGGAGGTGGGAGGGAGGTTTAAGAGGGAGGAGACATATGTATGCCTATGGCTGATTCGTGTTGATGTATGGCAGAGACCATCACAATATTGTAAATGATTATCCTCCAATTAAAAATAAAATAAATTTTAAATATGAAGTTAATATAGAATAAAAAATTTTGATCAATAAATCAAAAATTCCAAGTAAGTTCTTTAACTTTAGATAACCCAAGAAAATTCTAGAACAGGCATTAGTTCACCTCTTCAGGTGTTCTGTAAATTTATTCCAGACCCTATGATAATCAGGGCAAGATCGAGGTATTACAATGAGTGACACTGTGTCTATTCCCATGAACCTCATTATTGAGTCTCTAAATCATGTTGGTCTCTTTGCAACCCCATGCACTGCAGTACACCAGGCTTTCCTATCCTTCACTATCTCCTGGACTTTGCTCAGATTTATTTCCACTGAATTGATGATGTTATCTAACCACCTCCTTCCAAGAGCTGCTAGTCCATACTAATAAAACTCACCAGACCATAATGTATTCATTTTCCGTGAGAGTTGTCATTATCAAGGTAAGTCGATGGGGACTTTCCTGGCAGTCCTGTGGTTTAAGACTCTGGGCTTCTACTGTAGGGGGTGGGGATTCAATCCCCGGTCAGGGAAGTAAGATCCCGCATCCTGAGTGGTGAGGCAAAAAAAGAAAGAAAAATAAAGAAGCCATTAAAAAGAGAGACAGTGAGAACATTAAAAAGAGAGAGAGAGAGGTGGATGGTTGCTCTGACCTGCTTACCACTGGAGAAAGCACCCTTGAGTCCTCTGGTTGGTGCTGCTGATGCTAAGTCACTTCAGTCGTGTCCAACTCTGTGTGACCCCATAGACGGCAGCCCACCAGGCTTCCCCTTCCTGGGATTCTCCAGGCAAGAACACTGGAGTGGGTTGCCATTTCCTTCTCCAATGCATGAAAGGGAAAAGTGAAAGTGAAGTCGCTCAGTCGTGTCCAACCCTTAGCGACCTCATGGACTGCACCCCACCAGGCTCCTCCATCCATGGGATTTTCCATGCAAGAGTACTGGAGTGGGGTGCCATTGCCTTCTCCGCTGGTTGGTGCTAGCCTGGCTCAAAGGTGGACTGTGTCCTGTTTGGAAGTCTGTTGAGCCATCGGGAGAGGGTTAATTTAGGATCCCTGTGTAGGCCATGGAGGTCATCTTCTCCCCTGTCCTGGGCCTGATTGAAATCTTAGGGCTACTCTTTCTATCCAGCTAATTTATTTCCATGGATACACTCTTTCTCCAAAAAGGGTGGAATATGATGAATTAAATTCTTTTTTAATAATCACATCAGTTCTGTCTCCCAGGAGTTAAATCCAGGACACACTGAGATTTGAGATATTCCTACCTTTGTTGGAGATGCAGTTATGATCACAAATAATTAATGACTTCTGTTTTATGTGGAGATTTAAAGTTCAAAGGGCAACTGAATTCCCAGGTTTTCAGGACTTTTCGTGCTTAAGGACACTAAGAAGAAAACTGAATAGGAGCCCTCTAGCTGCTATTGAGTACACCAAAGCCTTTGACTGTGTAGATCACAACAAACTGGAAAATTCTTCAAGAGATGGGAATATCAGGTCATCTTGCTTGCCTCCTAAGAAATCTGTAAATAGGTCAAGAAGTAACAGTTAGAACCGGACATGGAACAACAGACTGATTTCAAATTGGGAAAGGAATACGTCAAGGCTGTGTATCGTCACCTTGTTTATTTAACTTATATGCAGAGTACATCATAAGAAATACCAGTCTGGATGGAGCACAAGCTGGAATCCAGGTTGCCGGGAGAAATATCAATAACCTCAGATACACAGATGACACCACCCTTATGGCAGAAACTGAAGAGAAACTAAAGAACTACTTGATGAAAGTGAAAGAGGAGAGTGAAGGAGCTGGCTTAAAACTCAACATTCAAGAAACTAAGATCATGGCATCTGGTTCAATCCCTTCATGGCAAATAGATGAGGAATCAATGGAAACAGTGACAGACTTTATTCCTGGGGGCTCCAAAATCACTACAGGTGGAGACTGCAGCCACAAATTTAAAAGACACTTGCTGCTTCGAGTAAAAGCTATGACCAACTTGGACAGCACGTTAAAAAGCAGAGACATTACTTTGCCAGCAAAGGTCCATCTAGTCAAGGCTATGGTTTTTCCAGTAGTCATGTGTGGATGTGAGAGTTGGACCATAAAGAAAGCTGAGCACCAAAGAATTGATGCTTTTGAGCTGTGGTGTTGGAGAAGACTCTTGAGAGGCCCTTGGAATGCAAAGAGATCAAACCTTGCAGTCCAAGGTTTGGTCAGTAAAGGAAGTCAGTCCTGAATATTCATTGGAAGGACTGATGCTGAAGCTAAAACTCCAATACTTTGGCCACCTAATGCAAAGAACTGACTCATTAGAAAAGACTCTGATGCTGGAAAGATTGAAGGCAGGAGGAGAAGGGGACAACAGAGGATGAGATGGTTGGATGGCGTCACCAACTCGATGGACATGAGTTTGAGCAAGCTCCAGGAGTTGGTGATGGGCAGGAAAGCCTGGCATGGTGCAGTTCATGGGGTCCCAAAGAGTTGGACATGACTGAGTGACTAAACTGAACTGAACTGAGCTGCGCTGCTAATGTCCCCTTTTTTTTCATTGAATTTTTGTTACCTTTCTGTTAACGATGTATTTAATTTTATCTGTCAACTACTTGTTACCTGGAGAGGTGACACACATGTGACCCAGGAACACACTGGGAGACTTCCCTGTGGGCATTCTCTGAGGTTGCAACACAGACACGGTCCGCATGTCCCTTGTTTCAGTGAGGCATCTGATGTGTACTTTTTGTTTTTAATTTTTTAGGCCATGCTGTGTGGCATGAGGGATCTTTGTTACCCAGTCAGGGATCAAACCTGTGCCCCCTGCATTAAGAGAATGGGATTCTAACCACTGGACCACCAGAGAAGTACACGTCGGGGATTAACAAAAGTTGGTATTGGTATTAACAACAAAGTTGTCCGACTGTATTTATAACTCTTTGTTTTGTCTTATGGGAATTTAACCATGCCGCACTTCAGCCTTGCAACTGTATATTTATCTTTTCAAATTATCTTTTCTATATACTGTTGTGATTGAATCATGACTATTCCATTAAGTCACCAAAATTCAAATAGAAAAGTCTATCAACATAGCTGTCAGCTGTGGTTTTATTCTGTGGAAGGCTAAAAGCCATCCTATTTAATAATTTTAATTCATTTTTGCCCAAAGATCCATTTGTGATAGTTTCCTTTTAAATTTTAAGATATTGAATATTATTCTTCTGACTGATGCTATTATCTGCTGTCACGTAGATGGCGTAGCCTAGGAAACACGAAGCCAGCCCGGACCATATCATGTCTGTGCTTTCTTCTTGTTCTGTCTCTGACTTATTTTATGAAAACTGGTAAGTCACTTAGCACTTTCTGCCTACGCATCTGAAAAATAAGTTGAATCTCTATTGTCAACAAACAGTGCATGCTCTTTATCTGCTGTGCATCAATTCTGTCACTGAGGAGGCTCAGAGATGCTCTTTGCTCAGTGGAGGAAGCAATCATCAAAAGACAGAGAACAACTCAGTGGTCGATGATTTACTTCATGTCAATATATTTTCTGTACATTGTGTCTTTAGCACGATATAAATGCCAATGGCTTTTTTAATGCTGTTAAAAATGAAGATCAACTTTATTGTTTATTTCATTGGTTTTCAGACAGGTTTTGGGGAAGCCATTCATCCCTAGAGTCTGCCTGCGCTGATGCTCTGAGTCTGTTGGGTTCCCGGAGAGTGAAGGCAGGTACCTCCAGCTCCACCTTGCTCACTTCTGAATCCTTGAAAAACCCTCTCCTCCACATTTCCACGATCACTTCCTCCTATTTCCCACGTCCACAGCATCAAGGTTTTTGTCTGAAAATGATTAAAAATTATTTTCTCTCTGCATGTCTTTATTCCCCTGACCCACCTACCCTGCCCTGTTTTTCTTGAATTGCCGGGAGTCTAGATGAAGAGCATAAAATTGACTTTGGAATGTCAAATCATCATTGGTGATGATAAATGTATGCAGAAGAAATTACCAGGAGGAAAAAGAGCTTTTATTGATTGAACAAAAGCTGGAGAGAGCTGATTAAATAACTGGTTCACAATGTCCTTTCTCATTTAGCTGGAAGTTGAACTGATGTAGATTTTTTTCTTGGCACATAGTAACAGTAATTTGGGGGATAAAATGAGGTGAGGGAATCGTTTTCAAAATGTATTTATTAAACAAAGTAGGGAAAAGTGTTGTCCCTTGTTTATCTCTGTAATGTCTCTTCATCATGACCTAAGTTTAGGTGAGGATTCAAGGAATAGGTGAGGATGCCTGAAACTGAATACAGAGATGTTAAATGGGGATTCATATTAAAGGAGAGAACATCAGACTTAATGTCCTTTCCAGAAAAAACCCTCATGCACACCTCAGTGTTAACTAGAAAATTAGTTTTTTTCTCTGCTTTGTTCCCCCCATGCAGGAAAAAAAAAAACAAAAAACAACCTATATTTCTCTCATGGAAATATCAGCACTTTATGCCACTGAACTCCTACCTGTGGAAATAAAGACCACCCAACTGAGAATAAGCAAAACCTGTTAATTCAGAGTTGGCCATCCCAAGGGAGTCAATGACCATCTCTCTTGTTTCACAGAGATGCAAAACCAGGCAGAGGAGAGGCAAGCTCTATAGTGGGATGGAGCTTCAGGCCTCCCCTGGTTGGAAGTTGTAGGGAGTTGATCAGAAGTGGGGCATCCTGTATGATTGGTTTGGGATACATATTTGACTTCTTCCAATTGGTCCCAGGACTTCCCAGGTGGAGCTAGTGTTAAAGAACATGCCTGCCAATGCTGGAAACCTAAGAGATATGGGTTCAGTCCTTGGATTGGGAAGATCCCCTGGAGAAGGAAGTGGCAACCCACTCTAGTATTCTTACCTGGAGAATCCCCATGGACAGAGGAGCCTGGCAGTCTACAGCCCATAGGATTGTGAAGAGTCGGACATTACTGAGGCGACTTAGCACGCAATTGGTCCCAAGTTGGAAGTTCGAATAGTAATTATGGAAGGTATCAATGACTAATCAAGTCTTGGCCATTTGGGGCCAATTGTTACAGGGGTGATTGTTTGGCTTCCTGGATTGTTACTAGAGATAGTGGTCTGTCTTCCTACAAGTCTGTCTTGCAGATAGCAGGCTGACTCCTTGGCCTGCTTATTATAGTTATTGGATTGATTTCCTAAAATGGCTGCTTAAGATTTGAAGCCAGTGTTACATATATATATATATGTGTGTGTGTGTGTGTGTGTGTGTGTGTGTGTGTGTATGTATATATACATCCTGGCCATTGTTCATTTGCATATTCATGTTTCATAGGATGATGCTGCGTCTTTGGGGAACCATCCAGAGACCATGGGCCTGGGTTATCTGTATTCTGAAACCATTTTAAGTTCCCTGGATGACAGATGCACACAAGACATCCTTTTAACACACGACATGAGGAAGCAGACATGAAGTTTAGGCCAAAGTCCAGGGCTCAGAAAGACCACCCTATTTATTCACGCAGGTTATACTCATGGGTCAAAGTGATAAATAAAAGAGCTGAGAATGTGTTGCTACAGAAGAAGGAGAGTTAAGGACATAAAACTGGATTTTTGAATATTTAGAAAGTGATCGTTAGGGAGAAACCAAAACCAACTGAGACCAATCAGAAGAAATAACAGGGAGTAAAATTTTGTGCAAATAGAAGGAAGATCTTTCCAGATATTAGAGTTTTCTGATGATGCCAAGAAGAGCATCCTGAAGAAAGAAGTTTCTCCCCATTGGCAAGCACTAGCAGAGAGGATGGAGAAGGCAATGGCACCCCACTCCAGTATTCTTGCCTGGAAAATCCCATGGACAGAGGAGCCTGGTAGGCCACAGTCCATGGGGTCGCTGAGGGTCGGACACGACTGAGCGACTTCACTTTCACTTTTCCCTTTCATGCATTGGAGAAGGAAATGGCAACCCACTCCAGTGTTCTTGCCTGGAGAATCCCAGGGACGGGGGAGCCTGGTGGGCCGCCGTCTATGGGGTCACACAGAGTCGGACACGACTGAAGCGACTTAGCAGCAGCAGCAGCAGCAGAGAGGACCATCTACAAAGGCTGTGGTGTAGGAGGTCACACAGAGGACAAAGGGTGGCCACTGGCTCTGTGATTACAGTAATTTGAACATTAAGGCAAGTCTCACCATTTCCAGTAATTAATGAATGGGATGTTGAGGGACGAGTGGCAGTTAGGTGATGATGTAGAGTGAGTGACTGATCCATTACCAAATGAGAGATGGCAAGAGAGAAAACTGGGGAAATACATCTAACAAGAGATGACGTAAAGGGAGGAGGTAATCAGGAGAGAGAGTTAAAGGGGGACAGAGGGACTTCCCTGGTGGTCTAGTGGCTGAGACCCCATGCTCCCAATGCAGGGGGCCCAGGTTCAATCCCTGGACAGGGAACTAGATCCCACATGCAGCAACTAAAGAAACCGCATGCCACAACTGAAACCTGGTGCAGCCAAATACATGAATATATTTTTTAAAGGGAGAGAGAGAGAGAAAAAATAGAGGAAATAGAAAGAGGAAGAGGGCATGAATATGAGCAAATTGTATGAAAAAGAGAAAAAACACAACTGGAACGAGGCACTGGAAAAGTTGGTGGCTACATGGAGCTGAGGACAGAGGAGCCTGGCATGCTATATTCCATTGGGTCATAGGGTTGGACACGACTTCGTCTAAACAACAACATGGGGAACTGAACACCAGCTGCTTCTCCTTGTGAGTTCTGGATGCTTGGTCAGCTCTCACACGTAAAGGGCAGTGGGAACCAGAAGAGGTGATGCACAACCCTGACTCGTAAGCTGGCCCTTTCTGCAGGTTTCCCTTTATGTGGATTTCTGGGGAGCTACAGTTAAAGAATTCTAGAGATGATCATCATTGAAGAATTTACAAGAATTAATTTCTGGATTGAATTACTGCCATTCTGCAAACCAACTGCCTTCAGGAATTTTATTTATTCTGCTCTTACATTCCCTAATTACTCATTATTCTCCATGATGAGTTGAAAGAGGAAATGTACATTTTAGCTCTCCTATTTCAGGGTGAAATCTGAACAGGGCAGTACAGGCTGACTTAAGCAAAATGGAAGGTCAGAAAGGAAGTCCTGATGTTTTCTGTGTCTTGAGCCAGGCAGTATGCCAGACATTTTACTTACAAACATTGCTCCACTTAATCCTCTCAAACCCCCTAGGAGAGTATTATTATTCCATAATAACAGTTAAGTGGAGAAAATGAGGGTCAGTGTGGCCTGATAACTTACAAAGGTAACTTTATTTTAAATAAGCAGAACCAGGATTTAAAAGCATACTTATATGACTCTAAATTCATAGCATAGACTATCTCTAACAAACCACAAGCAAATGAACAATAATATTTATACATGTTGATGGTGAAGAATCTGCCTGCAATCCAGGAAACCCAGGTTCCATCTCTGGGCTGGGAAGATCCCCTAGAGAAGGGAATGGCTACCCACTTCATTAATCTTACCTGGAGAATTCATGGACAGTGGAGCCTTGTGGGTTACTATCCATGGGGCTGCAAGAGTTGTACACAACTGAGTGACTTTCACTTTCAACTCATACTTAGAAATAAAGCATGTTGAGTTAATGAAATATGAAATATAAATTTCATTTTGTGTTTCACTGATGAGAAATATTTTAAACTAAAACTTGGTCATATGAGCTAATGTGGATAACTAGTCACCTTCATATGGCTTTTTATAGATTTTCACAGCAAAGTCTAAATTGTTATTGAGAATCTAATATGGCAGAATATTCCATTGACATTATTTGCATTTGCTTTCTAATTTACAGATTAATCATGAAAGAGTGAAAGGGATCTTTTTCTCTGGCTGTGCATCTGATTCCTGGTAGAGATGGTCTGTTTCTTCATTTCCAAAGTGAGTTGATGATTTGGGTATTGTTTCAGGATGAAAAAAAAAAAGGTTTCTAGTCAGAGTGGACTAACTAGAAAGTCAAAAATAAGAACCTTTGTTGTAGAAAACCTAAGTCCAAGAGAAACTTAAGTGAGACTGACCCTGAATATGCTTCAAAATTCAAAGAGAGAAACAACCTCACCACTGTGAGATAGTTATTAGCTTTCACCAGACATTTTTGATTCCCTTCTGCGGCTTATGGAAAGGTTTCCTTCCTGCCCTGTGGAGTCACGTGTGGTCATGTGACTTGTCTGACCAATGACAGGTGAGTGGACGTGGTCTCTGCATTACCCTCTTCCTCCCCCTACTCTGACCAATACCTTCCTAGATGGTGGCTGCAGAAGACACTTAGGTCCTACAGGGAGGACTCTGCAGGGACAAGTGAGAAATAAATATTGTTAGTTTTAGGCTGATGAAATTGGGTTGCTACTGCAGCATAACTTAACAAATCATGATTGATAAATTCTAGAAAGTCAGATGCCCCAGCCAAGGAGATGGACAGCCACACCTGTCACTGTGTGTATTCATGGTTGTGAGTGTGTACAAATATCTCTGTCACTACCATCAAGCCACAATCGAATGAATGCTTGCTAGACTAGCCTTGGGGAATAAGAAGAATCTTATGCAGAGAATATTCAATCAAAAGCAGTAGGAGAAAAAGAATATGAAATCTAAGTAGCAACATTAATTGAAAAAAATCAATAACAGAAAACTGTCTGCAATTGTTTGTCAAATAAGTTGTGATGTTAATAGCTAATCCTGCCATTTTATAGATGAAAGAACTAAGGTTCAGAGACGCAGCCAACCTCCTAGATTCTAAATCTGGCCTCTCTTTGCTCTTTTTTCTTTTCAGATTTTTAAAAGATGTACATGCTGTTTACTGGCTCTTCTTCCTTTCTATATTGCCTTTCTGGTTTATTCCTTCTTCTTACAGAGATACAACTTTTAGCAGTTTTCTCAGTAAATATTGGTAGGCAGTAAACTTTTAACATCTTTTCATTTATTTTTTCAGTTGGTAAAGTATGTGCTTGTGCTCAGTTGCTCAGCTGTGTCCAACTCTTTGTGACCCCATGGACTATAGCCTACCAGATTCCTCTGTCCATGGGATTCTCCAGGCAAGAATACTAGAGTGGGTTGCCATTTCCTCTGCCAGGGGATCTTCCTGACCCTGGGGATTGAACCCGTGTCTCTTAGGTGTCTTGCATTGCAGGTGGATTCTTTACTGCTGAGCCACCAGGGAAGCCCTTATACAGTAGGACCTTGTTGTTAGTAGGTGATTCTTGAGAGCTGCCACCTGCAAAATTTCCTGCTATTGGTGCCACACAAGGTTTTGTTGTAATATTTATTTATTTTGACTTTGCTGGGTCTTAGTCGTGGCCTGGGGGATCTTTGATCTTCATTGTGACTTGCAGGGTCTTTTAGTTGCCGTGGGACATGAACAGTTAGCTGTGGCGTGTGGAACCTTGTTCCCTGATCAGGAATTGAACCCAGGTCCCCTGCATTGAGAGCAGAGATTCTTAGCCACTGGACCTCCAGGGAAGTCCCAAGTTTTTGATCTCCTGGAGCCCACACTTGCCTACATCACACTTGATCATGCAGCATCCTTTGGGTACCAAATGTCCTGGGACTGTTTCCTTTCCTGATCTGTCCCAAGGACTTGAGCTAAAACAGGGCTTGTCATCTTCCACCCTGGCTGGAACAGCCTGGCTGGCGGTCCATGTCAAGTTGCCGCAGTATGTACGCTTGTGTTATGTACAGGCTTTATTTGTTTTAGAAACCACTTTGACAAAAGACTTTCCCATGGTAGTATTTAAAACCACAGGAATTTGACCCTATGCCAAAAATATTAAACATAATTAGAGTAGCTCTTACATGTTTAGTATTGGGCCAAGAACATTGGGCCAAGAACAAGAATCCCCAAGGGTATTTTGACTGGAATGCCCTTCTGCACAAAAGTCATTGACACTAACGTTTTATCTGATATACTCAAAATCATTTCAATTATTAATTCCTAATTAAGACTTCCTTTTAGGGTGGGCTTTACATAAATTATCCTACATGTAACTTATGAATAATTCATAGATAAGGAAGATTTCAACAAGTGAAAAAATGAGATCGAACGGTGTTTTAGAAAGGATGATTTGTTACATTAGAGTCTATAAATTTGAAGTGTGTTAAGTGGCATTAATTTTATCTATATATGCCATGTACAGTTGGCTTCAGTCATGAAAAGCCAAAGTCGTTTTAGTTTTGAAGACTTGATAAAATCATCACAGATTAGTTTTATATTTTTATGTACTTATGTGACCTGAATTCCAATTTATTTACATGCTAATTTTATTGTTATTCCATTTTGTATTTATTTTACTGGGTTTCTCTTCCTTGGCTTCCCATGTGCTGCAGGTGGTAAAATTTCTGCCTGCCAATGCAGGAGACACAAGAGACAAGGTTAGATCCCTGGGTTGGGAAGATCCCCTGGAAGAGGAAATGGCAACCCACTCCAATATTCTTGCCTGGGAAATCCCATGGACAGAGGAGCCTGGTGAACTTCAGTCCATGGGGTTGCAAAGAGTCTGACACAACTGAGCACACACACACATTCCCCAAATGCTTGTCAATAGGCATCATGAAGTTGGAAAATTCTGATTAGATTCTTCAAAGAAGCTCCTAACTTTAGTCCTTTACCCTAGATCTCGAAGAGCTGCCGAGCAGTTGCTAAGGGAACTCCTGTATCAGGAGCATCCATTGATCAACAGCTTACCTGCTGGATCAGAAGATTCTGGGCAGAGACACATACAACAGCTTTTTTCACTCGATTTCCTAATCCTATTGGAGATGATGCTACAAGAAACTCACATTAAAGGGCCCTCTCACTGTTTAGTCTCTAAGTCATGTCCCACTCTTTTGCGAATGGACTGTAGCCCATCAGGCTTCTCTGTCCATGGTATATTCTACGCAAGAATACTGGAGTGGGTTGCCATTTCCTTCTCCAGGGGATCTTCCCAACCCATGGATCTCCTGCAGTGGCAGGCAGATTCTTTATCACTAGGCCACCAGGGAAGCCCATTAAATGGCACATCTGAGGTTTATTTAAGATTTTGAAGAATTTGATTTCTTTCATTATCTGAAAAGAAGATGCAAGTTTTTCTCACTTATGAAGATTGGTCCAGCCAGTGGGCACTTAGGTGGGCTAACTGCATTACAGTTGCTTCTGGTAGCTTGTGGGCAGCAAAGCAAACATAACGATTTTCCATCACAGAAGGCAGTGGTTGTGCCTCAGGGGAAAACGCAGATCAGAAGATCAGCTCCTCACAGCTCTCTACTTTTTAAATCATTGCCCAATTCCGAGGCAGCCCAGAAACAGAAATGATCAGCATGGAAGCTTTCTGACGTATGTCCTAGTCCCCAGATAATAGCTGTTATCTGTTTTGCAGGAAATCAAAGTTGCCCTTTAATTTCCCCTCTGGATAATACACTGATATATTTTTATCCTATAGCTTATCAGAGAATATTAATCAATTGCTGACATACATGATGACTTCAGAAGCATAAAACTCAATATATATGTAAAAGAAGGTACCAGGACTTCCCTGGTGGCCCAGTGGCCAAGACTCCAAGCTCTCAATGCAGGTGACCTGGGTTTGATCTGTATTTTTGCCTGGAGAATTCCATGGACAGAGGAGCCTGGCAGACTATAGTTCATGGGTTCACAAAGAGTCCGACAAAATCGAGTGACTAACACTTTTACTCTCAATTTTTTTTCCACTTTACAGAAAACTAGGTCCCACATCCCACAGCTAAGACCTCAGTTCAGTTCAGTTCAGCCGCTCAGTCATGTCCAACTCTTTGCGACCCCATGAATCACAGCACGCCAGGCCTCCCTGTCCATCACCAACTCCCGGAGTTCACTCAGACTCATGTCCATCAAGTCGGTGATGCCATCCAGCCATCTCATCCTCTGTCATCCCCTTCTCTTCCTGCCCCCAATCCCTCCCAGCATCAGAGTCTTTTCCAATGAGTCAACTCTTCGCATGAGGTGGCCAAAGTACTGGAGTTTCAGCTTTAGCATCATTCCTTCCAAAGAAATCCCAGGGCTGATCTCCTTCAGAATGGACTGGTTGCATCTCCTTGCAGTCCAAGGGACTCTCAAGAGTCTTCTGCAACACTACAGTTCAAAAGTATCAATTCTTCGGCGCTCAGCCTTCTTCACAGTCCAACTCTCACATCCATACATGACCACAGGAAAAACTATAGCCTTGAATAGATGGACCTTTGTTGGCAAAGTAATGTCTCTGCTTTTGAATATGCTATTTAGGTTGGTCATAACTTTCCTTCCAAGGAGTAAGCGTCTTTTAATTTCATGGCTGCAGTCACCATCTGCAGTGA
This sequence comes from Bos indicus, assembly GCF_029378745.1. Lineage (NCBI taxonomy): Eukaryota > Metazoa > Chordata > Mammalia > Artiodactyla > Bovidae > Bos > Bos indicus. Next base: position 24,160,922 of record NC_091773.1, on the reverse strand, counting down.
TTTTGGAGCCCCCCAAAATAAAGTCTGACACTGTTTCCACTATTTCCACTGTTTCCCCATCTATTTGCCATGAAGTGATGGGACCAGATGCCATGATCTTCGTTTTCTGAATGTTGAACTTTAAGCCAACTTTTTCACTTTCCTCTTTCACTTTCATCAAGAGGCTCTTTAGTTCCTCTTCAGTTTCTGCCATAAGGGTGGTGTCATCTGCATATCTGAGGTGATTGATATTTCTCCCGGCAATCTTGATTCCAGCTTGTGTTTCTTCCAGTCCAGCGTTTCTCATGATGTACTCTGCATATAAGTTAAATAAGCGGGGTGACAATATACAGCCTTGACGTACTCCTTTTCCTATTTGCAACCAGTCTGTTGTTCCATATACAGTTCTAACTGTTGCTTCCTGACCTGCATACAGATTTCTCAAGAGGCAGGTCAGGTGGTCTGGTATTCCCATCTCTTAGCACAGCCAAATAAATAAAAAATAAAATAAAAGGAGTTACCTGGTGGATAAAGAAACTTTCCTAAGTTGTGAGTTGCTTTTTCAAGGCAAAGTGAAATAAAGATAAAGAAAAAAAAATTCCCCAATGCATATGAATACTATCAGGTTGAGAATGTGACTCTCTATTTTATAGTAGTTTCCCACAGAGAAAACTCATCATGTAATTCAAATTCTTCCACTTTCACCCCAGGAAAATATTTATGTTATACCCACTCAATTTTCATGAAAAATGTGTAACTCTTTGTTGCAAAGCATGAAGGAAAGTGAAGACGGACACTTTTATTTTGAAAGAGGGCACCAAGACAGCCTAGTGCCAAATTATTTCACATCTTATTTCACAAGAAGTCCTGTCTTCAGACTTCTTGAAGTGCCAGTGTGTTAATGAAATATACCCTGTCTGCAGAATGAATGGTGTCCTTACCTTGAAATATCATGAAACTCAACCTTTACCTGGCATTGCTGAAGAATTTACCATCCGAAAGAGAGAATCTCACAAGTATCACCGAATTTTGATTCCATTTTCCTTTCTCTTTTCATCTCAATTCCTTCCTCTATGAAATTGAGTTGACTTATAATTTTCCTGTCAAGGCCTATATCTTTCAACTTCCAATGTCTCGGGCCCATAATTCCATTTGATCAAGTGATTCCCAGCTTCTAAATGTTCCGAATCACCTGTTATAAATTGACAGTTCAGAATTTGAGATGGATTTGCAGAGAGAAATAGTGTAATCAAGTGGTGCTTATTTTTCTCAACATACATTGATGACTCTTAATGTGTGAGAGTGTACAGTACTATTTAAGGTGCCCAAGAAGCTAAGTTGACAGCTGTTCCTGGAGTTTCTCCAGTTCTAGTTGAAGAATGACGCCCTGTCCAGTAGCCTCTGTGACAGCAGAAGCTGGACCCCTGGATCCCTCCACCTCTAAGACATTGATTGTGGCTCTCAAGGAAGAAGTTGGGCTATTTGGCAGGTGCACACAAACCTCCAGGGAATCCCACTGGTGAAGGTGAGCTGGGAGGAGTATAAGGACAGGACTGGGATCCTGGCTAGAGTAACCCAGTTTGCCATCCCCCTTTCCTGCCATTCCAGCTTGCTTTTGTCCTGCAAGAGTCTCTGGAAGGACAGGGTGAGTCCTCTGGCCAGAACAGGTTCTGCTCGTGCCTTCTGACCATGAACCTTCATCAGTAACGGGCTTCTCCAGGGGCTCAGCAAGTAAATAATCTGCCTGCATTGCAGGAGACTAGGGTTCGATCCCGGGGTCAGGAAGATCCCCTGGAGAAGGAAATGGCAATCCACTCCAGTATTCTTGCCTGGGAAATCCCATGGATGGAGGACCCTGGTGGGTTTTAGTCCATGGGGTCACAAAGAATTGAACATGACTGAGCGACTAACACACACTTTCACGCAGGCAGAAAGCTATTCATAAATAGAATACATTCAAATGCTTTCAAGTTAAAAGTTCCATCAGCCTTTTAGGCTTGCCCTCCAGTCTCATGCCTGAGCATATCTTAGCTGTTTGGAAATTATTGACAGCTACCTTTCAGAACAAGTGTTTTGACTTCAAGAGGCATACAAAGAACAAAGAACTTGACATCAAAATGCCACATTGCAAAATGAAGTCAAGTGTGGGGAAGAGAAATCTAATTTTGATTTAGATTATTGAATATACAAAAAAGTACAGCCCTAATTATCTACTCCTCTCCTAAGGAGCAAACTTTTTTTTCTTTTTTGGGGGGATGGTTTAAAAACATGAAACACTTCATGAATTTGGGAGTCATACTGCTGCAAAGGCCATGCTAATCTCTGTATCATTCCAATTTTAGTATATATGTTGCAATTTTTTTTTCATTTTTTTTTTTGGCAACATCCTGCAGTATACAGGATCTTAGTTCCCTGACCATGGATCAAACCAGCAACCCCTGCACTGGAAATTTGGAGTCTTCCCTTCTCCAAGGGATCTTCCCAACTCAGGGATCGAACCTAAGTCTCCTGCACTGCAAGTGGATTCCTTACTGTCTGATCACCAAATGAGGCAGCTCTCTCCTCTCTCCCATGTATTTGTTTATTTTATCATTTCTCTCTTAAAAAAAAAATGTATTTATTTACTGTTTAGCGGTGAGGGGGCTTATTTGCGATTTGAGGGATCTTCATCATGACATGTGAACTCTAAGCTGAGGCATGCATGTGGGATTTAGTTCCCTGACCAGGCATCAAACCCAGGCCCTCTTTAACTGGGAGCATGGAGTCTTACTGACTGGAACGCCAGAGAAATCCCTTCAGTTTGGATCGTGTACATTTGTTTCAGATGTTGGGCCCTATGTGAACTTAGTTTAAGAGGCCTAAGATTCAACCCCAAACTCTGAATGGAGCACAGAGTGCCCTGAAGTATGTGTGGGAGCCCCAGGGGGCCTGATGATGCATTAGTGGGAGGGGGCTTAGTCACAGCCTCTCTCCAGCCTCGTGCCACCAGCCCACACAGCCAGTGTGTTTGCTACATGTGGGGCTGCCAGGGCTCTGTGCCTCAGGGAATGCTCCCGGCTCTTCTGTTTCCTAAGCACTCCTTTCCTGCCCTGTGTCCTAAGTCACTTCTGTTGCTGCTGCTGCTAAGTCGCTCCAGTTGTGTCCGACTCTGTGCGACCCCACAGACGGCAGCCTACCAGGGTCCACCGTCCCTGGGATTCTCCAGGCAAGAACACTGGAGTGGGTTGCCATTTCCTTCTCCAATACATGAAAGTGAAAAGTGAAAGGGAAGTCGCTCAGTCCTGTCCGACTCTAGCGACCCCATGGACTGCAGCTTACAAGGCTCCTCCATCCATGGGATTTTCCAGGCAAAAGTACTGGAGTGGGGTGCCATTAAGTCCCTTCAGTTGTGTGCAACTCTTTGACTCCACAAACTGTAGCCCCCTCAGGCTCCTCTGTCCATGGGATTCTCCAGACAAGAATGCTGGAGTGGGTTGCCACGCCCTCCTCCAGAGGATCTTTGCGGCCCAGGGATCAAACTTGTGTCTTTTATGTCTCCTACATTGTCAGGCAGGTTCTTTACCACCGAGTCACCTGGGAAACCTTCCTTTCCTGAACATATACGTAATAAAGCACCAACTCCTTGTTGTCCTTTTTATTGAGAAATGAAGCACTGTATCCTTAGGCTTTATTCCAGACATAACAGGGAATACGACAAACACAGTTCAAGCAAGTCCAGAAGTATATTTGTTTAGAAAAAAAAAACACACTAGTTTTTCCAAATAATGGCTGATGGGTTCAATTACATATTGGAAAAAGTTCAAATGAGTTTTTTTTTTTTTAATAATTGAAAGGACATAGATTTGTTTGTACTTCAGGGCTTTTGTTTTTTCATCTAAGAGGTTTTCATTTTATAACTTGAACTTTAGAAATGTAGAATGTTGCCACATTCTAGAAGATTATATTTAGTGCTAACAGTAAGAGGCATTCATTAGGCCCTCAAAGCTTGCTCTGTAAATGTCTATTATGTGAGTCAGAACACACTGTTTCATGGGCAGAAAGAGTAAGATTACATGGGGAATGACTGTGTTTAGGAAGTGGAATTAAGCTGAGCAAAAGACCTTTCATTTTCCTATGGAAGTTTCTGCTAAGAATCTCCAAGGGCCTTACACATCTGAGCAGCTGCAATGAAGAAATGGATTAAAGTGCAGGCTCCCCTGTGCCTCCCTCTGCAGGGGAGAGGGGCCCCCTATAGAAACCGGGCTCCCTGTCTTTTTCCTCATCTACTCTCTCATCTCCAAACCCACAACCTCTTGTAGAACTGAGATGAGAGTTAAGACTACCTTGGAGTGGGAGGGCTTTGGTCTGAATTCTACCCACACTGTACGATAGTAGAGCCTGGGAAGACACTTAAACATTCGAAAGCCTGAGTCGCTGTCTGTACCAGGGGGATAACAGCACCCCTCTGATAGGAGCTTCGGGCTGTTCCTGGATGTCCATAAAGAAGTATCTTGGAGGAATCCCCTAGAAGTCCAGTGGTGAGGACTCTGCAGTCTCATTTCTGTGGCCAGGGCTCAATCCCTGGTCAGGGAACGAAGATCCTGCATGCCACTCAGAGCAGCCAAAATGTAAATAAATAAAATGAAAAGAATATGGTCTCTAGACAAAAAAAGAAGAAAAATATTCTTGGGCATCTGTATATACTGCAAAGAAAGAGTGCTCATAGGGCAGGTCAGTCAACAAGCTCACTGCTCATTAGCACTGTTTACAGATTCACAGTCTCCACTCAAGAATTTTGTGCATCAAAGGGGAATCTTTTCTGCTATGTGAAAGCTTATTTCCTCGTGTGAAATCTTCCATGTTGATGAAAATGAACTTTACAGAAGAGGACTATAAAACTAAGAGCGTGGGGCTGTCAGTGGGAATGAACCATACCTGCTAGAGAGCTTGTCACCTCAACTTCTGTGTTAGGTGAATAATTCAAAGTTCTGCAAAGTTATTTCTGGTCATGAGTTAAATTCTGCCTCCCAGAAATCGGCAAAGACCTTCTCAGGAGCAAATCAGAAGAAATCTCCTTGCTCTGTTGTGTTGTTGTTGTTGTTTAATCGCCTAGTCACGTCCAACTCTTTTGTGACCCCCATGGACTGTAGCCTGCTAGGCTCCTCTGCCCATGGGATTCTCCAGGCAAGAATACTGGAGTGGGTTGTCATGTCCTTCTCCAGGGGATCTTTCTGGCTGAAGGATCGAACCTTCATCCCCTACATTGGCTGGTGGATCTTTTACCGCTAAGCCACCAGGAAAGCCCTTGCTCCATTGTGTAACTGACTTCAAAATATTTACAGGTCACTTTCATATATATTATAATAATCTTCACACTCCCTATGACTTCAGAGCTTCATTTCCTGAAGTTTGCTCCACTTTCCTTTCCATCAGCTTTATCTGATATTCTAAGATGCACAGAGAGAAGAAATTTCAGTGGTCCTAGCCCAGGAAACTACCACCTCAGCGTAAGGGTGTAATAAGAGTTCTCAAGGAATCACCAACACAAGCCCTGGGAACCCTCGAGACCTTCCAGAAAATACTCTCAGGTCTGTAACTCCATGATCTGTAAATAAACCTGATCATCAAGGCTTCTTTTGTATAATTATATCGATATGTATTATGCCTATGGCCATCTACCTTCACTGTTGCCAGGAAAAGCCAATTCCGACTTCATGTTGGAACTGTTTCTTTGACTTGCTTTCCATTGCTTTTGTTATTATAATCATACAAAATGGCCTGCCTCAGAGAATCCTGCCCCTCTGACAGATTGTTGAACTAAGTTAGTGCCTTCATCCTGAACTCTGTCCACCTGTGGAAACAGGAAAGAGGAAATTGACACATTCCCTTCCTGATGTGTCTGCAAATATTGGAGGTATTTGGAAGATTAATGGCCTTTTTACTTTGTTTCTTAGGTCTTCCCTGGTGGCTCAGATGGTAAAGAATTCACCGCAATGCAGAGAACCCAGGGTCGGTCTGAGTCAGGAAGATCCCCTGGAGAAGAGGATGGCTACCTATTCTGATATTCTCGACTGGAGAATTCCATGGACAGAGGAGCTTGGCGGGCTACAGTGCATAGGGTCTCAAAGAACTGGGCATGACTTAGCGACTAAGCACAAGCACATAAAATCTAGTGTACATCTCACTCTATCTTTTACTTTGTTTCCTCACCTTCTGCATCTCTGATCTATAAAAGAACTTGGCATCCAGACCCCAGAAGATGGTTATTCTGAGACACTAGTATGCTATCTCCTCGGTCAGCCTGCTCTCCAAATAAAGTTGTATTCCTTGCCTTATCACCATTTTAACAGCATTTAACAATCCCTGGAAAATGTCATAAATAAAAAGCTCACTAGCAGTATCACTATTTCTCTACATTCACTACTTCTCACATGATATGCAAGGATTTTTCACACCCATCAATCCTCTAATTCTCTATGAACACTAACTGGATGACCTATAGTTTGATTATGATCCCTCTGGCTACCCTATGCCACAGGGTAAGGGCTCAGTCCTGTTAGGTAGTTAGAATAGGAAAAAGGAGTCCAGAATGGCAGTGGCTAAAAGACAAGGAAGGGAAAACCCCATGAAAATAGAACAAGGGAAAGTCCGAGGACTGGAGTGACGACCTCAGGTAGAACAAACAGCACTCCTGGCTAGCCCAATTTACATTGGACAGGCCCAGCGAGGAGGAGAAAAAACATGTAAAAAGAGGAGCCAAAGGGCCAGGGGTCTCTCTCACTCTCTTCTCTTTGTGTCATTTGGGTTGCATGCCCTCATGCCCTGAGGATGTATTTTCCTTTATTTTCTAAATAAAACTGAGCTGAAACACAGGAGCTGTAACACTGATCTGTCCGAGAGCTGGGACACGGTCTGTCCAAGGGTGCTTTGCTTCAAATTGTTATTGTGACAAGACAGAACTGAGGAAATTCCACACTTCCAAGACAAAAGGGTCTTTTTTTTTTTTTTTTTTTTTTTGCGGATTCCATTATGATAACATGATTGATTGACTAAATCACTGGCCAATGGGAATTGAACTCAACCTCAGCTCCTCTCCCCTTCTCAGATGCTGGAAGGGGAGAGGGATTAGGGTTCAAAACTCTAACCCTTTAAAGGGGAACCTAAGGGGCTTTGGGAAGTTTATTAACAATGAACCCAACTGTGATTGAAGGGGCTTGCCATGGGTGATGGAAGATGCTTTGTCACCTTTCTTGCCCCATTACAGAGCTACTTTGAAATCCAGGGATGAAAACCAAATATCAACACGAAAGATGCCCCTATCTCTGTCACCCTTAGGAAATTACAATGGTTTTTAGGATCTCTGGCCAGGAGGTGGGAGTGAAGACTGAGAAATGAAGTATTTCCTGCCACATCAGTAAACAAAGGATGTCACAGTCATCAGCAATTGCAGCCACCACGGAAGGTGAGCCGTAGGCCCTGAGGGGACTCAGGAAGGAAGGAACACCTGAGATCTAGCAGCCATCAGACTTCAGCCACTCCCCCCAGGGAAGCTCAGGATGTGAAAACATCTCATTCCAGATAGCTGGGATGCATACCAAAGGAATGATTTCAGTATGCCCAGACTCTTGTATCTTCCGATGCACAGAAAAGCCCTAAATTCCTTAACTCGACACCTGGTTTTCTTTAATTAACAATAATCTTTTGATGTTCAGACTATGTGCTCTTTGTGGAAAAACTTCTATATAACCTGGCTCTGCCCCTCACCTCTTCAGAGCAATTCTCTTGAGATGCTGCCTTCTGGGCTTGAAGTTCTAAAAATTCCTGCTAACTAAAATGTAACTCTCAACTTTCAGGTTGTGAATAATTTTTTAAGTGGACAAGATTGAAGTACAAAAAAAAAAAAAGATTGAAGTACATATTTCTCATTATTTCATATCACATGCATCTAATGTATAGGTACTGTTTGAAAGATAGTAATAAAGGACACGTATATCCACCCAAAATTTAATAAACGGAACAGTGCCAGTACTTGGACTTTTTTCAGTATTGCTTCATAATTTATTTCCCAATTTTTCTCAAAGGTAATTGCTGTCCTAAATTTTGTTTATCATTAACTTTCTTTTCTTTACATTTTTACCACATATGTATATGTATATATGCATCACAGACAATACACATGAATTTTTCAAATTCATATAAAAAGGTTCTTAACACCTTATGTGTTTCTATTTGAGTTACTCTTTTCTCCTCAACATAATATTTTTAGATGCATCACATGGATGTTCAGGGTTACATAGGATTCATTCTCGTATTCAATTTTTATATTAATTTAACTTTTTCCTTGCATCCAGTTATTTGCTATGATACATCATGCTAGAACCATTCTTCCATATGTGTTCTATGGTTTTTTGAGTGGTCATGCATGGATATGAGAGTTGGACTGTGAAGAAAGCTGAGCACCAAAGAATTGATGCTTTTGAACTGTGGTGTTGGAGAAGACTCTTGAGAGTCCCTTGGACTGCAAGGAAATACAACCAGTCCATTCTGAAGATCAGCCCTGAGTTTTCTTTGGAAGGAATGATGCTAAAGCTGAAACTCCAATACTTTGGCCACCACATGTGAAGAGTTGACTTACTGGAAAAGACTCTGATGCTGGGAGGGATTGGGGGCAGAAAGAGAAGGGGACGACAGAGGATGAGATGGCTGGATGGCATCACCGACTCGATGGACGTGAGTCTGAGTGAACTCTGGGAGTTGGTGATGGACAGGGAGGCCTGGCATGCTGCAATTCATGGGGTCGCAAAGAGTTGGACACGACTGAGCAACTGAACTGAACTGAACTGAGACAAGTGCAAAAGTTTCTCTAAGGAAAGTGAGCAAGGGGTGGAGTGGCTGGTTATTTTATGTTTTCATGTTCACATTTATTAAGTCATTTCACAAGGCTTTCCAAAATGATTGTATCAATTTACACTTTGAGAGCAGAGCTTAAAAGTTTCTATTCCCCTAAAATCTCGCCAGACTTCCGTGCTTTAAATTCATGCCATGTGGCCAATGTGAAATGGTATTTCAGGGTGGTTTTAATTTGGTTACTAATGAGACTGAGCCTTTGTTGATGGGTCTTTTGTGTTTCCTCTTCTGGGAAATGCCCATTAATGTGCTTTTCTAAGTTTTCAGTTGGATTGTTTATTGTTTTCCTATTAATTTTGGGAGTTCATGCATTCTCGATATTGATCTTCTGACAATTTTAAGTCTTAAAAATACCCTTTTATCCACTTTGCAGATTCTTGCAGTGTGGCATTCTCATTACAGTATAGTTTTTAATAAACAGAGATATTAATTAGCAGATACTCGAGTTTACAAATATATTCCCTGTGATGTACATTGCCCTCATTAGAAGAAAAACTCCAAGATCTGGGTTGTAAAGTTCAATTCCATCACTTAGTCGTGTCCAACTATTTATGACCCCATGGACTTTAGCATGCCAGGCTTGCCTGTCCATCACCAGCTCCCGGAGTTCACTCAAACTCATGTCCATTGAGTCAGTTATGCCATCCAACCATTTCATCCTCTGTTGACCCCTTCTCCTCTGGGCATCAATCTTTCCCAGCATCGGGGTCTTTCCAAATGAGTCAGTTCTTCCCATCAAGTGGCCAAAGTATTGGAGTTTCAGCTTCAACATCAGTCATTCCAATGAATATTCAGGACTGGTCTCCTTTAGGATGGACTGGTTTGATCTTGCAGTCCAAGGGACTCTCAAGAGTCTTCTCCAACACCACAGTTCAAAAGCATCAATTCTTCGGTACTCAGTTTTCCTTATGGTCCAACTCACATCCATACATGACTACTGGGAAAACCATAGCTTTGACTAGACAGACCTATGTTGGCAAAGTAATGTCTCTGCTTTTTAATATGCTGTCTAGGTTGGTCATAACTTTCCTTCCAAGGAGCAAGTGTCTTTTAATTTTATGGCTACAGTCACCATCTGCAGTGATTTCAGAGCCCAAAAAGGTAAAGTCTGTCACTGTTTCCACTGTTTCCCCATCTATTTGCCATGAAGTGATGGGACCAGATGCCATGATCTTAGTTTTCTGAATGTTGAGCTTTAAGCCAACTTTTCCACTCTCCTCTTTCATTTTTGTCAAGAGGTTCTTTAGTTCCTCTTCACTTTCTGCCATAAGGGTGGTATCATCTGCATATCTGAGGTGATTGCTATTTCTCCCAGCAATCTTGATTCCAGTTTGTGCTTCATCCAGTCCAGCATTTCACATGATGTATTCTGCATATAATTTAAATAAGCACGGTGACAATATATAGCCTTGACATACTCCTTTCCAAATTTGGAACCAGTCTGTTGCTCCATGTCCAGTTCTAACTGTTGCTTCCTGACCTGCATACAGATTTCTCAGGAGGAAGGTAAGGTGGTCTGGTATTCCAATCTCTTTAAGAATTTTCCACAGTTTGTTGTGATCCACACAGTCAAAGGTTTTGGTATAGTCAATAAAGCAGAAGTAGATGTTTTTCTGGAACTCTCTTTCTTTTTTGATGATCCAACGGATGTTGGCAATTTGATCTCTGGTTCCTCTGCCTTTTCTAAAACCAGCTTGAACATCTGGAAGTTCACAGTTCATGTACTGTTGAAGCCTGGCTTGGAGATTTTTGAGCATTGCTTTGCTAGCATGTGAGATGAGTGCAATTGTAGGGTAGTTTGAACATTCTTTGACGTTTCCTTTCTTTGGGATTGGAATGAAAACTGACCTTTTCCAGTCCTTTGGCCACTGCTGAGCTTTCAAAGTTTGATGGCATATTGAATGCAGCACTTTCACAGCATCATCTGTAGGGTTTGAAATAACTCAACTGGAATTCCATCACTTTCACTAGCTTTGTTCATAGTGATGCTTCCTAAGGCCCACTTGACTTCACATTCCAGGATGTCGGGCTCTAGATAAGTGATCACATAATCGTGATTATCTGGGTCATGAAGATCTTTGTTTTGTACAGTTCTTCTGTGTATTATTGCGACCTCTTCTTAATATCTTCTGCTTCTGTTAGGTCCATACCATTTCTGTCCTTTATTGTGCCCATCTTTGCATGAAATGTTCCCTTGGGATCTCTGATTTTCTTGAAGAGATCTCTAGTCTTTCCCATTCTATTGTTTTCCTCTGTTTCTTTGCATTGATCACTGAGGAAGGCTTTCTTATGTCTCCTTGCTATTCTTTGGAACCCTGCATTCAAATGGGCATAGCTTTCCTTTTCTCCTTTGCCTTTCACTTCTCTTCTTTTCACAGCTATTTGTGAGGCCTCCTTAGACAACCATTTTGCCTTTTTTTATTTCTCTTGCCTGGGGATGGTCTTGATCCCTGCCTCCTGTATAGTATCACAAATCTCTGTCCATAGTTTTTCAGTCACTCTCTCCATCAGATCTAATTCCTTAAATCTACTTGTCACTTCCACTGTATAGTCATAAGGGATTTGATTTAGGTCGTACCTGAATGGTCTAGTGGTTTTCCCTACTTTCTTCAATTTAAGTCTGAATTTGGTAATAAGGAGTTCATGATCTGAGCCACAGTCAGCTCCCGGTCTTGTTTTTGCTGACTGTAGAGAGCATCTCCATCTTTGGCTGCAAAGAATATAATCAATCTGATTTCAGTGTTGACCATCTGGTGATGTCCATGTGTAGCATCTTCTCTTGTGTTGTTGGAAGAAGGTGTTTGCTATGACTAGTGTGTTCTCTAGGAAAAACTCTATTAGCCTTTGCCCTGCTTCATTCTGTACTCCAAGGCTAAATTTGCCTGTTACTCCATGTATCTCTAGACTTCCTACTTTTGCATTCCAGTCCCCTATAATGAAAAGGATATCTTTTGGGGGTATTAGTTCTAGAAGATCTTGTAAGTCTTCATAGAACTGTTCAACTTCAGCTTCTTCAGCATTACTGGTCTGGACATAAACTTGGATTACTGTGATATTGAATGGTTTGCGTTGGAAATAAACAGAGATCGTTCTGTAATTTTTGAGATTGCATCCAAGTACTGCATTTCAGATTCTTTTCTTTACTACGATGGCTACTCCATTTCTTTGAAGGGATTCTTGCCCACAGTAGTAAATATAATGGTCATCTGAGTTAAATTCACCCATTCCAGTCCATTTTAGTTCACTGATTTCTAAAACGTCAATGTTCACTATTGCCGTCTCCTGTTTGACCACTTCCAATCTGCCTGGATTCATGGACCTAACATTTCAGGTTCTTATGCAGTATTGCTCTTTACAGCATTGAACTTTACTTCCATCACCAGTCACATCCACTACTTGGTGTTATTTTTACTTTGGCTCCATCTCTTCATTCTTTCTGGAGTTATTTCTCCACTGATCTCCAGTAGCATATTGGGTTATAAAGAGATTCTCTGAAGTTTTCTCTCACTAAATAACTCTGCCTCAGTACTACTTAATGAACATATTTCCTTTCTTAACTGAATTGTAACACCAGCTCTGTAGATATCAAAGTTCAACATATGTGCACGTCTGTTTCTGGATTTTCTATTCTGTTCTGTTGACTTTATATGTCAATGCACCAACATCACACTTACTTGATTACCAGTTATTGATTTCTAGAAAGCCAAATTTCTTTCTACCCCAGCTACCATCTTCTAATTCCTATTAAGGATTATGTTGACTCTTTGGGGTCTTTGCTTTTCCATATAAACAAAATCAACTTATCAAGTTCCATGAAAAATCCTACTGGAATTATGCTTGGAAATATCATTGATTCAGTTTATCAGTTTGGGGAGAATTAACATCTTTCAATATTGAGTTTTCCCATCAGTGACAAGGAAATGTCCTCAAACATAAATGCCAAGTGCTTCAGTGGTTAAGAACCTGCCTGCCAATGCAGGAGATGCAGGAGACATGATATGATCCCTGGTCAGGAAGATTCCCTGGAGGAGTAAATAGCAACCTGCTCCAGTATTCTTGCTTGGAGAAGCCCATAGACAGAGGAGCCTGGTGGGCTATGGTCCATGGGATTGCAAAGAGTCAAATACGACTGAAGTGACTTAGCATGCACCACAATCTTTTTAACTGCTCACAAACCTTTTGTTTAATTATCATTTTAAAAGTTGTATGTTAAAGTCAAAGCTATGTTTTTTCCAGTAGTCATGTTGGGACATGAGAGTTGAACCATAAAGAAGGCCAAGCAACAAAGAATTAATGCTTTTGAATTGTGGCACTGGAGACTTAAACATAAAAAAAAATTATTTACTTGACTGCACAAGATCTTAGTTGTAGTACATGGGCTCTTTAGTTGCAGCATGCAGGATCTAGTTCCCTAACCAGGAATTGAACCTAGGCCCCTTTCATTAGGAGCTTGGAGTCTTAGCCATTGGACCACAAGGGAAGTCTCTTAACTTTTTATTTTACATTGGAGGCTAGCTGATTAACAATGTAGTGATAGTTTCTGGTTACTGTGCTTGATTTTATGAAATAAGTTAGGATAAGCTTTGGACATTATCATGGGAAAAGTAAAATCCAAGCAGGCATCTAAGCAAGAGAAGGTCAGGAGGAAGAGGAATGTCAAGCTTTCCACTTGGTGATTTGAGGGCCCAGGGGAGATCCCGTGGGAAGGCTGGTGCTACTGCAGTAGCTCAGGGGTGCAGTCTTGGACTTGAATCTGAGTGCATGGAGTCAGAACTGGAAGGGAAGATGGAGCATTGCAAGTGTTTGTACTCTAAGTGTCAAGTCTAAGAAGTGGGGAGGAAAATGATTTTGCTTTCTTCACCTGATTCTTCTCCTTTGACAGCTTGGACACACAATCTTGATCCTTTTTGTAAGAGTAACAACAACTGACATTTGTATAGTGTTTACTTATTTTGATATACTTTCAAAAACATTTTGAGGAAGCTCAACAATGGTTGGTTCCCTCAATCTTTCATGATAATAAAATGAGATTCACATAAATTTAGGGATTTACCCCAAGAACTATAGCCAGTCAGTAGCTAAGTTGGGACAAGACACAGGTCTTCTTATTCTCCATGTGTTGTTGCTGTTTTAACTTCACAACAGAACATTCCATGATGAGTTAGAACAGAAGTCTAAGCATGATTTGACCAGATGTTGGCAAAGTCACAGGCTGATTTATGGCAGAGCTCTGTGTGGCAAGCACAGCAGGGCAGGATCAAAGGGGTGACATAGGACAACATATACAGACAGAATATGACATATGGGTAAGCCTCAACTTTTGTGTTTCCAGGAAGAGGCCATCTTTCCCCTCAAAATTAATATCCTCACTCAAGCCATGGCAAAGTGGCCCCAGAACCTTCAAAACTAACAATGTCAAGACTCCAAAGGAAGTTTTCTGTTTTAAATAAATATGGTTTATTATTTTAGACAATCCCATAGCAGGACCTCTTGGTATGAATCAGGATTTTTTTTTTTTTTTTTTGCCAAGGGGCAGCATACAGGATCTCAGTTCCCTGACCAGGGATGGAAACCATGCTCCCTGCAATGGAAGCCCAGAATCTTAACCACTGCACCACAAGGATGTCCCTCCAAAGGAAATTTTACATCCTATGTTCTCAAGGAATCTAACTATCTCCTTACTTAGATTGTACTGACAAAAGCTCTCCTGTAATCAGTCACTTTTGTGCTACTCTGTGCATGTTGATCACCAGCCTTCACCAGTGGTAGCAATCACAGATGCAATCTGTGCCCAAGTGGAAAATTGTAGCCCTTGAGGTTATCATATCATTGTCCCTGTCTGAAGACAGGCTTGCTAGAGGATCAGGCCAAGCACACTGAGAGGCCAGACATTTACACCTCATTATCTTGAGCAGTAGGAATTCTAAATTCTCTCTTAAAAAATAGGTCAGTGTTGGGGGCATAGGAGGGCAATAAAGCTGAAACCATCTGGCTGGTGATAAGGAAAAATAGCTGTGTTATCAGTGAAGGCACAGCACCAAATGTGGGTAATTAATAATTTTAACACATTGGCATTTACACATAGTGAAATATCTAGCTATGATGAGTTTTGAAATTTTACTTTATAATTTACATATGGGGAAATTTGCCTTGTTGAGGTATGAGTCTGTGAGATTTGACTCCAACCATAACCAAGACAGAAAAGTTCTCTCACCTTCAAACATCCCCATGTACTTCCCATTTGTAGGTAAACATCTCCCAACCCCTCACCCACCAGTGACCTTCTCATGTTTCTACTTTTCCCAGGATGGCATATAAATGCGATAATGCAGTATGTAGATTTTCAGCCTGGTTGCTTTCTTTTAGTAAAGTTAGTGGCCATTAAAAAAACTCTCCAGCAATGAAACAATTTGAGAACTAAGTGTTACCCTGCCTTACACCTTATGCAGGAGTAAGCTGAGCTGCAAAAGTGGTGGTAAGAATGGATGTCATCTGGTCCCTTGGCCCACACTGTCCTCTCTCAGAGCTGGAGGCAGCTCAGGGCCATCTGCTTTCACTCTTCATCCTACAGTTGAGGGAGCTGCGGTCCTGGAAAAGGCAGGGTTGCAGAACTCTACTGGAAATTGGGGTAAGAATTCTTATACCCAAATTCCACATGATCCTCTTTCGACTCTACCTCTAGCTACACACAGTACAAAGCTTAAAATAAAAATCAAATACAGGCTAAGCATTTATCCTGTCTGCTTCCTCGTAAATTTCAACCTCAAATAAAAATAATCATTAAAAAGGAAAAATAATCCAAACCCTGGTGTGATCGGCCTCTAACCTTATGGTATGCTTCAGTTCAGTTCGGTTGCTCAGTCATGTCTGACTCTCTGTGACCCCATGAATCGCAGCACGCCAGGCCTCCCTGTCCACCACCAACTCCCGGAGTTTACTCAAACTCATGTCCATTGAGTCGGTGATGCCATCCAAACACCTCATCCTCTGTTATCCCCTTCTCCCACCTTCAATCTTTCCCAGTGTCAGGGTCTTTTCCAATGAGTCAGTTCATTTTTCAATGAATTAGTTCATAGTATGCTTACTTAATGGTTTAGTCCATTCTGACAGAAGACCATAGATGAGGTACCTGATAAACAGAAATTTACTTCTCACAGTTATGAAGGCTGGGAGGTCAAGGTCAGGATGCCTACAGATTCAGAGTCCGGAAAGGGTGGGCTTCCTTGTTTGGAAGACCACTGTGTGCTCACATGGTAGAAAGGACCATGGAGCCCTCTGGAGGATCTTTTATAAGAATAGTAATCAGGGCCCTCATGACCTCATGGCCTCCCAACAGCCCCTTCCCCAAATACTATCACATTGGGAGTAAGGACTTCACATATGAATTTTAGGGGAACACAATTGAAAAAACTAAGATCATGGTATCCAGTCCCATCACTTCATGGCAAATAGAGGTGGGTAAAGTAGAAACAATGGCACCCCACTCCAGTACTCTTGCCTGGAAAATCCCATGGACAGAGGAGCCTGGTAGGCTGCAGTCCATGGGGTCGCTAAGAGTCAGACACAACTGAGTGACTTCACTTTCACTTTTCACTTTCATGCTTTGGAGGAAGAAATGGCAACCCACTCCAGTGTTCTTGCCTGGAGAATCCCAGGGACGGCAGGGCCTGGTGGGCTGCCGTCTATGGGGTTGCACAGAGTCAGACACGACTGAAGCGACTTAGCAGCAGTAGCAACAGCAAAATAGAAGCAGTGACATATTTTCTTTTCTTGGACTTCAAAATCACTGTGGATGGTGATTGCAGCCATGAAATTAAAAGACACTTGCTCCTTGGAAGGAAAGCTATGACAAACCTAGACAGCGTATTAAAAAGCAGAGACATTTCTTTGTGGACAAAGGACCATATAGTCAAAGCTATGGTTTTTCCAGTAGTCATGAATAGATGTGAGAGTTGGACCATAAGGAAGACTGAGCACTGAAGAATTGCTTTTGAATTGTGGTGCTGGAGAAGACTCTTGAGAGGCCTTGGCCAATAAGTAGGTCAAACCAGTTAATCTTAAAAGAAATCAACCCTGAATATTTACTGGAAAGACTGAAGCTGAAGCTCCAATATTTTGGCCATCTGATATGAACAGCTGACTCATTGGAAAAGACTCTGATGCTGGGAAAGATTGCGGGCAGGAGAAGAAAGGGTCGATGGAGAATGAGATGGTTGGATGGTATCCCTGATTCAATGGACATGAGTTTGAGCAAACTCCAGGAGATAGTGAAGGATAGGGAAGCCTGGTGTGCTGCAGTCCATGGGGTCACAAAGAATTGGACATAGCTGAACAACATCAAAACATTTTGCTATAGCACTTCATATTATGCATCACACAAGGTAGGAAACTATCAGAGGATTTGAACAAAGAAAATTGTGATGTAAATAAAGAGCAAAGATGCCCAACCTCTACTCCCCTCAACTCCTTCTCTATCCCTGCCATGTGAGGACACAGAAAGAAGATAGCTGTCTTACAAGCCAGGAAAAGTCTAATCAGAAATTGTATCAGCCAGTACCTTGGCCTTGGATTTCCCAGAGTCCAGAACAGTGAGAAATAAATGTCTGTTGTCTAAGACCCAGCCTGTGATATTTTTAAGAGCAGCTGAGCTAATACAAATCCTCATCCTGATGACCTCATTTAGCCTGAATTACCTCTTTCCAGGCCCCACTTCAAATGCAATCACATTAGGGGTTAGGACTTCAACATGTTAATCTGGGGGACATACATTCAGTCCACAACCATAACAGTTTCCACGGGTCCACACAGTGCCTGCACTTGAGCTCTGTTAGGAAGGAGGTTCTCAGCTGCCTGGAGGGGATGCGCAGCCTCCTCAGACCTGCACCTGCCCTGACTGCCCACCTCTGCCCACACATCTGACACAGCCCATCCTGGACCACTCTACATGGGGAGTGCCAGCTTCAATGGCAAATGACACAAATAAACTTCCTTCCCATGGAGGGAGGGCCTCTGGGCTCCCCAAGCAAGAGGTGGTTATATTATAAAGGAAGTTCTCTCCCCCATTCTTATGTTATTTAATGGCACCAAATTGGGCTTCCCAGGTGGCACCTGTGGTAAAGAATCCACCTGCCAATGTAGGAGATGCCAAAAACTTGGGTTCAATCCCTGGGTGGGGAAGATCCCCTGGAGAAGGAAATGGCAAACCCACTACAGTATTCTTGCCTGGAGAATCCTATGGATGGAGGAGCCTGGCGGGCTACAGTCCATGCGGTCACACAGAGTCAGACATGACTGAGCATGCATGCATAAGCTGTTACATCCTTGTGTGCGTGTGCATGCTTAGTCGTGTCTGACTCTTTGCAACCCCATGAACTGTCGTCCACCAAGCCCCTCTGTCCATGGGGATTCTCCAGGCAAGAATACTGTATTGCCATGCTCTCCTCCAGGGGAATCTTCCCAACCCAGGCATCAAACCCAGGTCTCCCCAATTGCAGGAGGATTCTTTACCATCTGAGCCACCAGGGAAGCCTATTATTGAAAAAGAGATTAAACACACCCTCTGAGACTGTTCATTTTATATTCCTTATGTTGTCATTCTGGAAAGGTCTGTAGAGTTGTATTGCCTAGATTCCATTTTAACATCATCTTGTTATTTAAATCCACAAAAGAAGATTCAAATTAATGAGATTAACTTTCTCCTCAAAGTCTCAGGAAAAAGGTGGATGGAAAATGAATTATTCAGAACCACATTGCCAGTCAAAGAGCACAACTTGATCACTTCAGTGCAGTTCTTTGACTTATTACTTTAAACCAATGCTTAATTACCAGTAGTGATGAGGTTACTAATGAGGCATGAGTAATTGGAACTTCGGATTCTTCCAAACATTAATTTAGCAATAGGTTTCCATATCTGTCCCCATGAAAACTTTCAGGATTTTACATCCATTTCCCAACCTTATCTCTTTTTGTGAAATATGCCCCAATAGTGATATGGACAAAATCAAGTTGAAAAATTGGCCTAAAAAATCTATAAAGATCATAATCAACCCCTTGACATATGATAATTAGTTATGGGCACATTCCTCTCTAACCTTGGTAGCACTATATATTGTAAAAATGTAGAAGGAATTTTAATGAGAACGCTGAGTTTGGATCAACCTGAATTAGAATGAAGGATGTTGCATTGCTCTCCTCTTGAGTCTATAAAGGTTGCTCAGTCTTTCTTTTTATTGTCCCTAGAGACAGCACCATTTGACAGGATCGTTTTGTGCTTCAGACTTAAGTGTCTTAGGTTTTACTGGAACTTTTTGTCCTAAGGGGGAGGATGACACTAAGAACTAGAAAGGGACATCAACAAGCAAATCATCAGTAATATTACAATTACTTAGTAATAAACGAAGGGACCGTTTATCATTTCATTTGGATTCAAAGACCTGACACTAATTTCTCAACTCTTTCTGTCTAAGGAAGGGCCCTCTCTGCTGCTTCCTCCCTGTCCCTCCCGTTGTGCTCGATGCCTTGGAGAGGAGAGACAGACTGGAGGCCGGATGAGGGGCTTAGAGCCAACATGCAAACTAAGGAGAGAGTGGTAGGTGAGTGAGAGGGCAGGAGACGTGCTGAGAGCAGAGGAAAAAAGCTGAGAAAATCTCTGGATAAAGTAAGACACAGTGACTAAATGAATAGTAACAGAGGGGAAGAATCAGAGACAGTTCCAATATTTCCATCTGGAAGATGGGAATTCTGTTCTTATTTTTGGAAAAGAATGTCTGAAAAATGTTCAGAAAATATTTTCTACTTCCCAAGTACGCTGGTACCGAAGGGTGGATTTGAGCAGAAAATGGTATTGATGTCAGTTACAAGCTTGGTAAAATGCTATGGGTGTTTGTGTGTGTGTGTGTGTGTGTGTGTGTGTGTCTGTGTGTGCTCAGTTGTGTCTGACTCTTTGGGACCCTTTGGACTGTAGTCCTCCAGGCTCCTCTGTCCATGGGATTTCCCAGGCATGAATACTGGAGTGGGTTCACATTTTCTACTCCAGAGGATCTTCCCAACCCAGGGATGGAACTCATGTCTTTTGTGTCTCATGCGTGGGCAGGCAGATTCTTTATCACTGTGACAATGGGAAAATAAACAGAATTCAGAAGCTGGGAGGCCCACCTCTTTTTTCACTCTTCTATAATCCACTCCAGTATTCTTGCCTAGAGAATCCTATGAACAGAGAAGCCTGGCGAGCTGTAGTCCATGGGGTTGCAAAGAGTCAGACAGGACTGAGTAACTAAGCACAGAACATTGCAAAGATTACCAAGGGGAGGTTATTGGCATAAAGTGAAGCTTATATTGCTATACGATGGGGGGGGGGAGTGACAAAAGTGACCCCTTCTATTTCTTACTCTTTTAAAAACAAATATTTATTTGACTCTGCTGGGTCTTAGTTTTGGCATGTGGGATCTATTTCCTTGATCAGGGACTGAACCGGAGCCCCCTACATTGGTAGCATGGAGTCTTCGCCACTGAACCAGCAGGGAAGTCCCCTATTTCGTACTCTTACTCCCATGATATAGTAAGGAAAATAAAATCAGAATTTCAAATCTGGGACACCATTTTTGAAACAATTCTATAATAAAGAAAAAACTAAATTCAGTTCAGTTCAGTCGCTCAGTCGTGTCCGACTCTTTGCAACCCCATGGACCCAGTGCACTAGGCCTCCCTGTCCATCACCAACTCCCGGAGTTCACTCAAACTCATGTCCATTGAGTTGGTGATGCCATCCAACCATCTCATCCTCTGTTGTCCACTTCTCCTCCTGCCCTCAATCCTTCCCAGCATCAGGTCTTTTCAAATGAGTCAGCTCTTCGCATCAGGTGGCCAAAGTATTGGAGTTTCAGTTTCAACATCAGTCCTTTCAATGAGCACCTAGGACTGATCTTTAGGATGGACTGGTTGGATCTCCTTGCAGTCCAAGGGACTCTCAAGAGTCTTCTCCACACCACAGTTCAAAAGCATGAATTCTTTGGCGCTCAGCCTTCTTTATAATTTTCTTTATAATATAAATTAGGTCAGTCTATTCCTATTCTTATGAACATTTCATTTCAGAGAAAATAAGGCATTGTATAATCTCCTTATTGACGTGTTGACTGTGTAAATTAGTGCGAGCTAAAATTTTGAAATTCTGTAAGAGAACATTCTACATAATTATAACTGACTGTATCCGTTATTGAGGAAAGATTATGTCAATACATTTAATGAAATAATAACTCCATAAGCTTCCAAAATGATACACAGGGTTTCTCAGACACAAATCATTAAGTGTGGCAAAAGAAGGCATTATTTGGCAAGAGTTTTAGAGTAGAAAATCAAACTTAATTATATTAGATGGTAAATTGCTACTGAGTTACTGGCCATTCTCCCTGAAGCCTGGCAACATGACTCCGCACTCTGATCCCTCACCATCAATTAATAGTTAAGCAACTGCTTAAGATGAACAATCACAGCATGCGTTAACTTGATTCTGCCTGTGGTTGAAGCATAATTTGCCATTCTCCATTACTGTAAAAGCCACAAAACCATATTAGAAAGATCCTATTAGGAGATGGACACAGCAGCACTGGGGTGGACTGTGGCTGTACTTCTTGACACACAGGACAGAATTGTTTTGCCAACTGTGATTTTAAAAGTCGTAATGTTTTTATGTCACACTATTTTATTTCTTCTACAAATTCATCCTTATTATGTTTCTGCTCCTGTCTTTTGTACTAGAGAATGAGCCTCACCACATTCAGGAAGCATCTGTCTGTGTGTGTTATTATTATTTATTTGGCTGTGCTGGGTCATAGTTGTGGCTTTCAGGGGCTTCTCTCTAGTTATCGTGTGTGGGCTTGTCTTGTTTTGCAAAGCACAGGCTCTAGGCCATGCAGGCTTCAGTAGTTGCGGCATGTGGGTTCAGTAGTTGTAGCTCCTGGGCTGTAGAGCAGAGGCTCAGTAGTTGTGGTACACGGGCTTAGTTGTTCCATGGCTTGTGAGATCTTAGCTCCCCAATCAGGGATCAAGCCTGCATCCCGTGCATTGGAAGATGGATTCTTAACCATTGGACCACCAGGGAAGTCCTGTATCCATCTTGTTTTTATGGCTAGATACTAGATATGCTAGTATCCAGAGCATCACCTGGTTATAACCAGGACCTAGTAAATGTTGTCCACTGAAGTAAATGAAGCTGTGAAGGGGAACTCAAATGATCTAGCAGGGGTATAAACAGAATTACAGGTTTAAAGGTTTATAATGAAATGCTTACATCATCTAGTCAATCCACTCCTCTGAGTGAAGAGCTAGAAGCCCAGGTTTTGAATTTCTGTGTGACTGAAAGTCTGATTTATCCAGCAGAAGTAAGTGAGGCCCTGATATCAATGCACTGCTCCTGCATTGCCTAGTATCCTGCCCTCAATACCACACTACACTCATATCTGTGAGTAAAGTACTTATATTTTTGTGATAAATTTCAAGATGGATGCAGCTGATTGCCATTCCACTGCAGTCACCAGGGGCCTATTAAAGAACCCCAGATCCTTAATGAACTTGAACCTACTGAAAACCAACTCTCTCTTTTTCAATGTTAGACCTTTCATTCTCTAATATGACTTTTTCACACTTTTCAAAAGTTATTAGCTATACTTCATAAAGTTGAAAATCCCCAACGTTGGGTTTACCTAGCATTGTCAGCTAAAATATTTCATGTCCACAGTATGAGCCATGTGGAGTCAGATTGCACCTCACTTTTTTTCTGAAAAAAATTTTACACTTTCGGATTGACCTTTAAAAAAAAATCCCTATACACCAAAATGCACAGATGTAAGAAATTCACTGCAGAGGTGAATCAATCTTGAGATTTTTATCTGTAGCAAAAAAGACATTGCAAGGGTTTCACCCAGGATGGCCCTGGAGGGCAGGCATTACTCAATAATTTGTTCCACAACTATTTTCTTAGTTCCTAATGTGACCTAAAGCTGCAGGGCTAACAACCTGGACACAAACTCTTTCAGTCTTCCTGTCAAGTGGACAGGGAGGGACTTCCCTGGTGGTCCAGTGGCTAAGACTCTGTGCTCCCAATGCAAGGGGGCTGGCGTCTGATCCCTGGTCAGGGAGCTAAGATTCCACATGCTGAAACTAAGAGCCCACATGCTGCAATGAAGATTAACAATCCTGAGTGCTGCAACTAAGACCCGGTGCAATCAAATAAATAAAATAAATAGTTTAAGAGGAGAGGGATCTTCTGATAAGCTAGTTCAGTGATACGCGAGCGATGTTAAAGAAGGGGAAATAGGAGGTAAGATAGTTCTGTGAAGCAGGGGAACTAAAGGCCTTCCTCAGGAAAAGACACACACTGAACAAGTCAGGCAGGGTAAGGGCAGGCAGAAAGAAAAGGGTTCTTAATGATCCTCCCATTTCCTTCAGTATCTAACTGAATCTGGCTCTGAATGCTGCTGCTGCTGCTAAGTCACTTCAGTCGTGTCCGACTCTGTGCGACCCCATAGAGGGCAGTCCACTAGGCTCCTCTGTCCCTGGGATTCTCCAGGCAAGAATGCTGGAATGGGTTACCATTTCCTCCTTCAATGCATGAAAGTGAAAAGTGAAAGTGAAGTAGCTCAGTCGTCCGACTCTTAGCAACCCCATGGACAGTAGCCTACCGGGCTCCTCCGTCAAGAGGACTGGAGTGGGTTGTCATTGCCTTCTCCGCTGGCTCTGAATACACTCCTGCAAACTTGGAAGAAGAAATTTGATGGTCACAGCTGGGGTCAGATGTCCACCCTTAGTCCAGTCAGTGTTCAGTCCAGAGTAGCAGGGCCACACCCACGGACACAGTCTTCATGGGGCCTGTGGCAGATAGAGACACATCCTCCCAGAAGGGAGGTGGATGAGGAAGCAGGGCCTGTCTGGCACAGGAAACCCTGTCCTCTTGTATGAAATATCAAAGACACTCCTGCCAGAGGGAACACGAGCTCCTGAGGATGCGGACTGCCAGAGTGGGTCAGGGGGCCCAGAAGCATGCCCAGGTTTGACTGTTGACGAGCAGCAGCCACAGGGCTTGACACACAGTTGTATTCTGACTAAAACGGATTCCGGGGAAGAATATAAAACAGCACCATCAAAGGGAGACACACCCGCGAGGAGTCAGGGGAGACCAGGTACAGCTTCTTCCCCCAGTGGAGTCACAGAAGCTGTGTCCACATGCGTTTCAATCAGAAATGTGGTGTGACAGCTTGTGTGAAATGCTCCCGACCAGGGAACCTCATCATAGACTCAGGCTCAGGGTTTCTACTGGGGGCTGGTCTCATGGGTCCCTCTTGTCTAGAATACACCCAAACCTGGACTCCCAAAAGGAAAGCGAGTGTTCAACACAAACCACATTGTTTGTGTAAACAGTTCAGTGGTTCTTACTGAGCCCCTCCTACTCTCATTGAGAGAATGATGGCAGTGTTCCTGATAACCAAGCCCCTGGCACCAGGTAAAGGCCAGCTTTGCTAGCCCATCTTCAAAGGACAGTTTCCCTGGTGGCTCAGAGGGTAAAGAATCTATCTGCAATGTGGGAGATGGGAGTTCAATCCCTGGGTTGGGGAGATCTCCTGGAGAAGAGAATGGCAGCCTGTACTCCAGTATTCTTGCCTGGAATATTCCATGGACAGAGGAGCCTGGTGGGCTATAGTCCATGGAGTCACAAAGAGTTGGACATGACTGAGCAACTGACACTTTCAAAGGATGGGGGCAGGCGGGCTATACCAACCCTTCCTCACACACACACACACACACACACACACATGGTCCAAGCGAATGCCCTCATTCTGTCCCCAAGAGGAAAGCAATCACAATTGTGTCCATACTCTTGGATGCTGTTTCCATTTAAGTGATATTTGTGATGAATGGTGCATTTGCTGTGTACTTGCAGTCGCTTCTGCAGCTTAAGTTGATTCATTTTCCTTGATTATCAAAGGTCTTGTTTAACATAAACCACCCCATACATCTGGGGCTTCCCAGGTGGCTCAGTGGTAATGCACTCTCCTGCCAATGCAGGAGATGCAGTTTCAATCCCTGGGTTGGGAAGATCCCCCGGAGTAGAAAATGGCAACCCCCTCCAGCATTTTTGCCTGGAGAATCCCATGGACAGATGAGCCAGGCAGGCTACAGTCCGTGGGGTCACAAAGAATCAGACAAAACTGAGCACACACGCAGACACAAGCTCTTTAGAGTTACCATTTGCCCACATGGCTGTGTATCTGCCTGCTTCTCTAACACTTGCAATTTTTTCCTGCTATACCTGCCTGTTGAGAATGACTATATTTTATCATTTACAGGGATCACCGGTCCTTCATATCAGCTTTAAGGTTAGACAGCAGGAATGTTTGTTGGCTCGAGGAGTGATTGTACAGGATACTGTGTGTGTCCTTCTGGGTGGTGTCTTCAGTGTCTGGAGGGCCCCACAGACCAGGTCTACTCCCAAGAAAAGATAAGCTGACTGTGAGTACCCTGAGTCCAGAGGACGGAGTGGAGACCCTGCTCTACATCCCAGGATGCATCTCAAAACTCCAGTGGTCCTTTGTCTCTCCACCTTCCTCCTCTTGCCCTCACCTTCACTGGCTTCCCTCTCTGCTCAGCCCTCTTCTCCAGAGTCTCAGCTCCAGCTTGACAGGGCTCCAGAGAGACCTCAAGTCACGTTGACTGTGGAGTTGGATACACGTAGAAAGTCAGTGGTAGTTCTCAGCACATCCTTGACATCTGCAGCATGGTGGATCCAAGATATGGACAAGCCTGTCATCTACTGAGGTGGTTGGCCTCTTATAGCATAGCTCCAGCACTTCATTTGCCAACAAAATCACTATTTCTGCATTCTGTACCCCAAAGACTTCCCTTGCTCTCTAAAAGGGAAAGAAAAAGAGGGGAGTGGGGCAGAGAATTCCTTCCTACCTCCTTTGTGTCGTCCCACATGTGTGCACCCACCATGCTTCCTCCACCCTTTGCCCCAGAAGTAGCCCCTTCCGATGCAGTGAGGTCTGTCCTCTTGGCACTGTGTAGAGGACCAGCTTGATTTCTGCACAAGAGGGCAGGGCTCCAGCCTCAATCACCCCAATTTCATCTTGATGTCTTCCTCTTGACATGGCCTCACTTGAGGAACTTGGGAAGGGACTTCATTTGAAACAAGACTGATTAAATTTGAATTACAGTGAAGCCTTCCTGAATGCTTGTGGAATTACTTTCAATAGGAAACTCGAATGTAAGCTTTTTTGTACATCCTTCAGAAAAATGAAATCTCTTAACTGCCTCTGCCCTTCCTTTAACTCTCTAGGAGGCTGAATGTCACCATGTCTGGAAAAATTAGCTAGTGACACTTGAGTAATCATTTCTCAAGTTATCTGGCAAAATTCTTTCAGCTGTAGAGAATAGTGTTCCACTTTCCCCAAATTATACTTAATCATACATTCTGTTGAACAATGCTTATCTCTAGGGAAAGGATGGGCAAGAAGAGGGCTGAGGAGACTGCCACTTTTTACTCCATGTGTTTCTAGATTGTTTGACTAGTTTATGAGCATATGTATACATATTGTGTATTACTTTTGTATATTAATATAAAATATCTTAAAAATCACTACTTCCTGCCCCAAACCAGGACTGTACATTTGTTCTGAAAGTTAAACTATCAAACATATGTAAACATCATTTTTTTTACATTGAAGCGCCTTACAGTGAATATATGATATTGCTATTGCTACTAAGATTCACAAGCATGTTCTTTAGGTGTCATTATGACTATTCCCAGAGCCTAAGCTAGTCTGCAGGGCCACAAGATGGAACTTAGACTTTGGCATTCTTGCACCCTCACAGTTACCTGGGATCCTGTGTGCAAAGCCCTGTGTTAGATGCTCTAGATGTGTCCTTCCTATTCTTTAGTAAAATCCTTTGTTCCATATGGTATTTCCCTCAATAGGACAGTTACACATTTTAAAGATTTTATTACTTTATTTGTAAATTAAGGCAAATTTTATGCAAAACACACCTTCACAAAACCATTTTCAACAAAGCAAACCATTTGGAAGAATAGGAGAAAAAACCAAAGAGTTATCAGGACCTAGATGAGTCTTTTTATTCTTAGTAATTCAGAAAAGTGGACAAGAAACCATGTAGTGGTGGGAAAACAGGTTCATTTTCGCACGGAAACCAGGTGGAAGAAGGAGAGATTCATTATCTCAGAGGTCAGGAGATTGTCTGGGACGGGGGCTCAGAGGAAGCCAGCAGACACCAGGGTGCCCACAGCACATCTGACACTGCGAAGGAAAACAAGGATGTGCCGATAATTTTAGAAAGGCACAAGCAGTATGAAAGCAAATAATGAATAATTACCATAATCCAGTTTTCCCAGGTCTCCTCTCTCTCTCTCTTCTTTTAAATGTGCATTGTCTACTGCTGACAGAGTCATTTTCAAGTTTCTTTTTTTTTAACACTTCAACTTTAACATATCTTTGGGTTTGTAAAAAACCAGAACATCCAAAGAATGAGACTATAAAGCTGCTCAAGTTATTTTCTTAAACAAATTTTTTTAATCTTAAATATAAAGAACCTAGCCTGATCACTTCAGTGATGTGTTCTGTCTGAGGTTTCCCTCATTTGCAAATAAGACTGCATTTTGTTCTACCTTTTAAGTGTCATGTTTCCCCTCCTCCCCACCCCCAAAAAGTTGCTTAGATCTGCAGCTTCTATTATGTGTTGGATAAATATCAGAAAAATCCATCTTATAATATTTGTTTCATCATTAAAATCCTTATCCGTCTCCATCTTCTTTTCTTTTGAAATAAAATTGTGGTTCAGATTATGATCTTATTGGCAAGGTATATATAGTGGGAAATACATTGAAAAGGGGAAAACATAGAGTTATTAAATATGCCTGCACTGACAGTGAAGTTTCTTCCCTCTTTGTTGAGAAATTTAGCAGTTGTGCCTCACACAAGGATAATGCAATTTATCTGTGTTGTGTGACTTGCTCTTTTGTGTGTTTTAGTAATAGTTTTTTATTAATAATTGTTAATAATAAATGGAAATGGGTTTGGGCTCCTGGGCTTCATGGTTTGGGCATTGATTGGCTTTCTTGGCATCTTCTTGTGTTGCTTAGCCACCAATTATGATAAAACTCAAAAGGTCCAGTAGGTTCTAAAGGAGTCATGGAAAGTAAACTAGATATAGAGTTTTAATAATGTAACATAAGATGGATAGATAATGAACTTGATTTATCTGGTTAATTATCTGGAAGATAATTAACTATTTTATAAAGACATAATGTCAAGATGTTATAATGTCAAGATGAATGATGAATAGTAGAGACTTGTAAATGAAAGCAAAGAAATGCAACTTATCTTAATTTTCCACAGCATTTGGAGTCTTTCCAAAATAGTACATACAAATATATTTTCCACAATGTAAAAAAGAACTTGAAAGTCTGAAGAACATCTTTGTAAAAAATAGCAAAATTTGGAAAGGATGGGCCAAATAAACTATGAAAATGTGGTAAACAAATGAGAAGTTCCACCACCTTGGATAATTGGTGTGTGTGTGTGTGTGTGTGTGTGTGTGTTAGTCGGGCACTAATTCAAATATTTGAGGTAGTTTCTCTCCTACCTCTTGGCTCTATACCATCACTGGTCTTGAGACCCATCCTGCTCTGTGTCAGGGAGAATTTTAAAAACCTTGAACTTGCTAACTTCTAATTCTAGTACGTGGGCTCCTATCTTTTTCCCAGGGTTTTGTTTATATACTCAAATGGCAGCTTTTATGCCTATAAACTCAGATAATACAATATGTTGCTGTTGTTCAGTCTCTAAGTCATATCTGACTCTTTGCAACTCCATGGACTGCAACATGAGAGGCTTCCCTGTCCTTCATTATCTCCCTGAGTTTGCTCAAACTCCTGTCCATTGAGTTGGTGATGCCATCCAACCATCTCATGCTCTGCCACCTCCTTCTCCTGCCCTCAATCTTTCCCAGCATCAGGGCCTTTTCCAATGAGCAAGCTCCTTGCATCAAGTGGCCAAAGTATTGGAGCTTCAGCTTCAGCATCAGTTCTTCCAATGAATATTCAGGGTTGATTTCCTTTAGGATTGACTGGCTGTCCAAGGGATCTCAGAAGTCTTCTCTAGCAACACAAATATGATATGCACAATGTATAACAACTCATATGATAGTACGAATCAATATGTTACATGATATGCAAGCCAAAACTAAACAGACACACTTCTTGCTCTGATTATGATGAAGTAACCTGAATTAAATAGACTCCTGCCACAGAAATAGACTGGCCCTAATAAACCTGATGGCTCAGTGGATAAAGAACCCACCTGCCAGTGCAGGAGACATGGATTCCATCCCTGGGTTGGGAAGATCCCCTGGAGAAGGAAATGGCAACCCACTCCAGTATTCTTGCCTGGGAAGACAAGAAGCCTGGTGGGTCACAAAGAGTCAGACACAACCGAGGAGTGACTGAACACACACTGAAAATAAGCCCCAAACTTGCAGAATGCTTGTTTTTCATCTACCTTCCAGAGAAAAACTTAACCATTCTAGGAGACCCCAAAACAACTTCAGAACATTTACAAAATTTAATATGTAATATCTAGCCTCCAATCAAAAATTACAAAGCACACTACCAAGCAGGAGAGAAGAGCCAAACACCAACAGTATTTCCCCAGCTTAGGACTCTTAGTAAGCCTGCCTGGGAGGGATGTACCTGGGCTGATGCTTCAGAGAGGACTGAAAAATGGGGAGACAGGCAGGGATCTAGGGACCAGCACATACAAAGATTGAAGAGCACAGAATGACACGGCATGCACGGGGAACACTCATCAGTTCCCAGAGTGTCACCAGTGGGCAAAACAGGTGAGTGAATCAGAAGGTGGCCAGGATGGGACAGGTTTTGGGCCCCTGAGGTGTGTGTGCTTGCTGGAAGTCCAGGCTCTCCAGCTGTTTTAACCCATTTATCTTCAATGAAATCTTTGATGCACATTACAAAACAGATGAAGAGGACTTTTCACGTTAAAGGAAGAAATGTTTCATGAAAGCTGAAGCATCAACAGTCCCCAGGAGCTACCCCCACACTCCAGTTCTTTCCCATCCTGAGAGGTTCCTCCACAGAATCCAGTAAGTTTCAAACAGTTTGAGGGATGACTCGATGAACGACACGTACATCAAAGAGACTTAGTAGATGAATGACATCAGCCACATTTCTGCTTTGGACAATAAACCTGGGAACTGAATGGAGATGAATATGAGATGATCATAATGGCAAAAGGGAAGACAGACGTGTTGGGGGTTATTACAATTGTTCAGGTGAAACATTACGGCCATGGTGGGAGAGATGGAGCAGAGGTGGGGTTAGAGAAACAGTTTCAGGATGTAAATTGGGACAGCTCAGAGATGGATTGGATGTGGAGTGACAGTATTATCTTTTTTTAAGAAAAGTCTTTCCAAAATGAATCACCGTGGGCTTAGGACCTGGCTTGGGGAGGGGCAGGTGAGGAGGGGATGCTCTAAAGACGGAGACTGAGGAAAACATCCTGCATTTGGAAATGATTTAGGAGGACTGGATGACAGGAATGTATGTATGTGGGGAGTGGGGGCAGGTAGGGAATGAAATGGGAGGAAGGAGAGATTGTTTGGGCTGGCATTCAGGACCCAAGCAGATGTAACCAGACACATTAAGAAGAAATTGTTCAAAAATATATTTAAAAAGAAAGAAAAAGAAAACACACACACAAATAAACAAATAAAACATGTAAGAAGAAGAAGAAACTGTTCACTGGAAACAACCCAATGGATTTAGAGATGATAACAATTCATGAAAATATGTAATTAAGAACAACCATGTCTCAGCTAAAATAAATAAGCTTTTGTAAAGGTTATTAAATGGCTCAAGGTCCAAGGCTTTCCAGACCATGGTTTATCAACTGCAGAAATAAATCGTTTCATAAGCAAATAATCACCTTAATTTTCAAGGAAGACAAGATACAACAGTATCTCCAGGAAGATGTAGTGTTTGCACTTACGTTTAGTACTCTGTGTTACAACAGACCAAGAAAATGGAAATGGTCCAACAGAATTTTCATTAGGTACATTTCCACTACTTTGGCTGAGCTGAAAAATTTCCTTTTAATTATGGAAGAAATTGGGGGGGGGGTGTTCATCAGACTATACACATTATCCTTGAAAGTTATTTTTATTTCAGCAAACATTTCTAATATTCTTTTTGTTGTGGGGAGATTTGTCTGTCTGCAAGGATCAAGCCCTCTAGTCTTGTAGGAACATTGTGGAAATATTTAAAGTGAGAATTTGTCACTTAGAATTGTGCTCTATCATGCTCAGTCACGCAGTTGTGTCTCACTCTTTGTGATCCCATGCCTGCCAGGCTCCTCTCACCATGGGATTCTCGAGGCAAAAATACTGAAGTGAGTTGCCATTTCCTTCTCCAGGGGATCTTCCTGATCCAGGGATTGAATCCTTGTCTCCTGAGTTGGCAGGCAGATTCTTTACCTCTGAGCTACCTGGGAAGCCCCTACTTAGAATTACACTCTATCTTTAAAACCCTTAAACCCAATAATGAGCATCACAACAAACATACCTCTGGCTTCTACAGAATGGGGTCACAGTCAATGTTTAGTGGACTGACTAGTTCGTTGGGTCCTTCGCTTCTAATTTTGCTTCTCCTCTTGAGACCACGTTATCTTGGATGATCCACGTGGTGGAGTGAGGAGGCTTAGGTCTCCAGCCTAGGTTCCTCCCTTGTAACTGGGCAGAGATCACCAGGGCAGAGGGTTGGTGTGAAGAGCGGATGTGAAAATATGGCCACGCGTTCCCACTGGGCCTGGCCTGGAGTGGGTGTTCAGGGTTGAATTTCTCCTTCTCCCTTTTCCTTAGAATGGGTCTCAATGCTATAACTGGTTCTAAGCAAAATTGTGAAAGAGGAGAGGTTAGTATCTTTCTGAGCATCTTTCTCTCCTTTGATGCCCCCATTTTTCCTGGGGATCGGGGACAATGGTACCATCACTATCGATGACTTTACAATTGAGTGAACTTAACATAAGCAGTGCATTCCACACAGACATATCTCCTACATGTGTCTAACTCTTTGTGACTGCATGAACTGTAGCCCACCAGGCTCCTCTGTCCATGGGAATTCTCCAGTCAAGAATACTGCAGTGGGTTGCCATGCCCTTCCCCAGAGCATCTTTCCAACCCAGGGATCCAACCAGTGTCTCCTATGTCTCCTGCATTGCAGGTGGATTCTTTACCCACTGAGCCACCTGGGAAGCCTGGATGGCCTCTAGAGCTGACAAAGATAAATGCGAGGTTGGCTAGGGCTGCTGTAACAGACACCACAAATTGATGGCTTAAGTGAAATAAATTGATTATCCCACTGTTCTGGAGGCTGGAAGTCTGTGATAATGCAACAGGCAGGCCTGTGCTCCCTTCAAAGGCACTAAGAAGGCTCTCTTCCAGCTCTTTCTCCTTCTGATGGTTCCCTGGCTTGTGGAAGCATAACTGCAGTCCTCACATGGCTTCTCCATGTGTGTGTGTGTATGTCTGCATCCAGATTTCCTTTTTATAATGACATAGTCATATTGGAGAAGGGCCCATCCAATGACCTCATCTTACTTGCAGGGCAAGACTGAAGGCAAAAGGAGAAGAGGGCAGCAGAGGATGAGATGATTAGATAAGATCACTGACTTTCAATGGAGATGAATTGGAGCAAAATATGGGAGATGGTGAAGGACAGGGAAGCCTGGCATGCTGCAGTCCATGGGATCGTAAGGAGTCAGACACGGCGACTGAACATCCACAATGGCTACTGACATTCTATTCCAAAATAAGCTCACATTCTGAGGTCATGATAGTTAGCACTTCAATATACTGCCTTTGATCGGGGGGAGAGGGTAGTTGGGTTACAAAATCAGCCTATAACAACAAGGACATAGACTCTCCCCCAGATCCTCCATAGAGAAATACAGCCCTGCTAACCACTTGATTTCAGCCCAAAGAGCCTCAGTGTGGACTTCTGACCTGCAGAACCATAGGATAATAAGTGTGCGTTGTTTTAAGCCATTTAGTGTGTACTAATTTGATTTTGGCCATAATGAAAAAACTAATATATCTTTTAAAAACAATTAAAAAAATCCCAGAATGCTAAATGATGAGATAATGATGACAACCCCTCTCCCCTCCCACAAAATCTCAGAAATATCTACAAAGGATGAGCTACCACCAGTGACCACTCACAATGTCCCAGGTGCCACCTCTCGCTTGTCCATGCTTCAGAAGGGGAATTACTCAGCAAACAGAAGTCAGCGCTTTCTTCTTTTCTGGATGTAGCCACTTATCAGGGACATGGGTTATGGGCAAGCTGATCCTACACAGGCTTCCTCCTCTTACACGATGTTATCACATTAACTTCCTCTGCTCCAGCAGAGCCGGCCACCCGGCGTTAAGCTAATGGAAAATGTATGAAATGAAATTAGTGACTGACCTGATCCATGTCGCCTTGAAAACGATTTTTAAAGCAAGAAGCAAAACGGCAACAAAACAGGACCGAAAAAAAAAAATCTAAGTACATTTCAAAGTTTGTTCAAATGATAAACTCAGAATATAGGAAACTGACCAGGTGGGCATTTTTCCATTCCAGAAATGTGAGATGCTTTCAGAGGCTTGGGGACTACAGCTCTTGACTCCAGAACTCCTCCAAGCTTGAGACACACTGTCTCAGCTAACACAGAGGACAGGAGTGAGAATTATGTAAGGAAAACCATTCCTCATGCAATTAGGAGCAGCCTTTGGGCAAAGAGTTATTCGATTTTATTTTTTTAAGGAAATGTTTTGTGACAGTTTCTCCCAGTAACTGAGAGTCTGGGGCTTTGCCAAGACTGGCAGGAGTGTCCAGTGCAGGAGTGGGCAGGAGTGTGGCAAGACGCTGATATTCACCCATGGCTCACAAGTCTTGTGCTGGGTGCTACATAGACCTCGAGGAGAAGCAAGGCCCATCCCCACTCTCAGGAATTCCAGACTAGTTACAGACTCAATCCTAATTCCTAAGAGGATGCATAAGGGGAATTCATGGTGGGACCACCTATGCTGGGCTAGGGGTGGAAGACTTAGAGGAAGGATGCCCAGCTAGTCCTGAAGCCCCGTAAGAACAGTGCAGAGAAGGGGAGGCTGGGGAGGCTGCAAGGCCAAGGGCAGCAGCGGGCAAAGACCCCGAGGAGTGAGAGAAGACAGGCTGGGAGCCTGCGAGTGGCCTGGGGCCGTGAAGACTGGGAGCTCCTGCCAAGGCCAGCTCATTGAGGACTTGACTTTCTGACTTTTCCTGTGGTCAGGGGAAGCTACATTCTCCATCATATGTAAAATAGATAGCCAGTGAGAATTTGCTGTATGACTCAGGGAACTCAAACTGGGGCTCTGTAACAACCTGGAGGGTTGGATTGGGAGGTAGGAGAGAGATTCAAGATGGAGGCGACATACCTATGGCTGATTCATGTTGATGTTTGGCAGAAACCAACACAATATTGTAAAGCAATTATCCTTCAATTAAAAATAAATAATTTTTTTAAAAAGAAAAAGATAAAAAACTGTGTGTGGAATCATAGAGCATTTGCCTTCACGACTTGCACTTGAAAATGAGAGCAGGAAGCCAGTGATTAGAGATAATCGAAGTAGATATCCCGAGAAACCCTGCACCCAGAGGGGTTGAATGACCCTGGGTCCCACAGGGAAGAGGTGGCAATGCATAGCTTGTTTACAAGGTTTTGTTTTCTATTATATATTTACATTATATATTATATTTATATTAAAATTTTCCCAGAAGCAGTCAATTTATGAACAAAATGAGTAATTAGTAATACCATCTGCAGTGTAATTTCTGGATGAAAGTGAAATGAATCAGACTTGAAAGAGGACATTTACAGAAGCAGTTAAAGGGAGAAGCCTCATTGTCGGTCAGACCCAGCAGGGCAGCCGGGCTCTCATACTTCTTCCCAGCCATCCTGTCCTGTAAAGCGGTTCGTCTTTGCATCTGTGTTGGTTGAGACACTGCACATTTCACATCCACGTGCCTCACACCAGTGAACGCCAATCACTTATCAATAATAGTAACATTGACAATGACAGTGTGGAATACAGGAAGTCCCCTTCATATGAGGGCTTCCCAGGGGTCCCTTGTGGTAAAGAATCCACCTGCCAATGCAGGAGACATAAGAAATACTGGTTTGATCCCTTGGGTCAGGAAGATCCCCTGGAGGAGGGCATGGCAACCCACTCCAATTTTCTGGCCTGGAGAATTTCATAGACAGGAGCCTGGTGGGCTACATTCCGTGGAGTCACAGAGTTGGACATGACTGAAGAGACTTAGCATGCGTGCCTACATACAAACCTTCAAGTTGTGAACTTTCAAAGATGCCGATGTGCATTCTCATGTCTGTCATGTCAGTACTCGGGCTCAGCTCAAGTCCTGAATGTGGAGAAATACTTGATTTCATAGCAAGCCTCAGCCACAGAGGGGAAGAAAAGCCTGGTCTTTTTCTTTTTTTTTCTCTTAATATATATATTATTAAATATATATATTATTGAAGTATAGTTGACTTATACATACACACATATATTATTTTTTGAAGTTATTTTCCATTATAGGTTATTACAAGATATTGACTATAGTTTCCTGTGCTATTCAGTAAACATCTGTTGATCATTGCGTATCTGTTTTTAAATTAGAAATCTAAGTCAAACAAGTAAGCCTGGACTTTTTCTATGCAGTTTAACTTGGGGCTTTTGCAAAGACATGAAGAAACCTTTAAATACTGTTTTGATTAAGTTGAAAAATGGCATGAAACTGTGTTTCGATTGTTAAGAGACTGATAGCAATGAAGTAGAAGTGAAAAATAAATACATGAGTTTTTATGAGAAACTGAGAAAAAAAAGGACTTTGCAGATATGATTAAGTTAAGGATCTTGAGATAGAGAGATTATTCTGGATTATCCATGTGGCCTAAATGGGAGACATCTGTGTAAGAGGGAGGCCAAGAAAAAGTGACACAGACAAGAGGAAAAAAGTTAGGTTGTCTGTTTTCACTGCTCTTATTCAAAATAATACTGGAAGTCCTAGTCACTACAGTAAGGCAAGAAAAAAATCTTACAAACTGGAATGGAAAAAATAAAATATCTATATTTACCAACTGCGTGATTATCTATATAGAAAATTTCAAGGAAGCTACATTTTAAAAAACACTTTCAGAAATGATAAATGAGTTTAACAAGTTTTCAGGATGTGAGATCAACACACAAAAGTCAATTGCATTTCTACATACTACAATGAATGTGTGGAAATCAAAATCAAAAGGTGATACCATTTACAATTACGCAAAAAAAATGAAATATACTCAGTCATAAATCTAATAAAATGTGTATAAGATGCATGTCCTCTATCACAAAAACCACAAAACTGATGGAAGAAATCAAAGAAGATCTAAAGAAATGAAGAGACACACCATATTCATGAATAAGAAGGCTCAACGTAGTAAAGATGTAAACTCTCCTCAAACTCATCTATAGATTTAGTATCACTCCTTTCAAAAATCCAGGAAAAATTTTTTATAACCATAAACAAATTTAACCTAAAATGCATATGTAAGGCACAGATCTTAGAATAACTAAAGCAGTCTTGAAAAAGATGAGTAAAGTTGGGGGACCTGGTAAAAGTTCTAATATATAGCTACAGT
Source organism: Bos indicus (assembly GCF_029378745.1). Taxonomy (NCBI): domain Eukaryota; kingdom Metazoa; phylum Chordata; class Mammalia; order Artiodactyla; family Bovidae; genus Bos; species Bos indicus. The sequence goes on along the minus strand of NC_091773.1, from coordinate 24,124,278 downwards.
AATTAAGACAATATAGGTGGAGGGAAAAACACATAGATCAATGAAACAAAATTAACAAGAAATAGTACATGATCAGCATATGTATTTTGCAGTTTGGATCTAGCAATCTCAGTTCTTTAAGATTATCAAGTCCTTTTCTGTTTCTGCTGATTCTCACTCATAGAATTTCCTCCTCTGCCTTATTTTATTTGAAATATAATTTACAGAAACAATTTGAGGTTTAAAGTGATAATATTTTTTCTCCAGAGATTTGAATTAGCTTTTTTGGCCTGCAGATTGGGTCCACTATAAACCAAGGTGAAAGCTTGAAAATGATAGATTTGACCTTGGCTGTAACTCCTGTGGTCTGCTGCACTTCTGGCTCCTTAATCCCGGAGAATCCTGGAGAATAGAGGATCTTATATTGCTGTAAAGAAAGTCTTCTCTTGCCCGGTCCACTATGTTTCCTGTCCCACTCTACCACCAGTTCAGCTCAGTTGTGTCCCATTCTTTGTGACTCCATGGACTGCAGCACACCAGGCCTTTTTGTCCATCACCAACTCTCGGAGTTTACTCAAACGCATCCCCATTGAGTCGGTGATGCTATCCAAGCATCTCATCCTCTGTCCCCTTCTTTTCCTGCCCTCAATCTTTCCCAGCATCAGGGTCTTTTCAAATGAGTCAGCTCGTCACATGAGGTGGCCAAAATATTGGAGTTTCAGCTTCAGCATCAGTCTTTCCAATGAACACTCAGGACTCATCTCCTTTAGGATGGACTGGTTGGATCTCCTTGCAGTCCAAGGGACTCTCAAGAGTCTTCTCCAACACCACAGTTCAAAAGCATCAATTCTTTGGCACTCACCTTTCTTCACAGTCCAACTCTCACATCCATACATGACTACTGGAAAAACCATAGCCTTGACTAGATGGACCTTTGTTGGCAAAGTAATGTCTCTGCTTTTTAATATGCTGTCTAGGTTGGTCATAACTTTTCTTCCAAGGAGTAGGCATCTTTTAATTTCATGGCTGCAATCACCATCTGCAGTGATTTTGGAGCCCCAAAAAATAAAGTCTGACACTGCTTCCACTGTTTCTCCATCTATTTTCCATGAAGTGATGGGACCAGATGCCATGATCTTAGTTTTCTGAATGTTGAACTTTAAGCCAACTTTTTCACTCTCCTCTTTCACTTTCATCAAGAGGTTCTTTAGTTCTTCTTCACTTTCTGCCATAAGGGTGGTATCATCTGAATATCTGAGGTTATTGATATTTCTCCCGGCAATCTTGACTCCAGCTTGTGCTTCATTCAGCCCAGCATTTCTCATGATGTACTGTGCATAGAAGTTAAATAAGCACGGTGACAATATACAGCCTTGACGTACTCCTTTTCCTATTTGGAACCAGTCTGTTGTTCCGTGTCCAGTTCTAACTGTTGCTTCCTGGCCTGCATACAGATTTCTCAAGAGGCAGGTCAGGAGGTCTGGTATTCCAATCTCTAAGAATTTTCCACAGTTTATTGTGACCCACAAAGTCAAAGGTTTTGGCATAGTCAGTAAAGCAGACATAAATGTTTTTCTGGAACTCTCTTGCTTTTTTGATGATCCAGAGGATGTTGGCAATTTGATCTGGTTCCCGTGCCTTTTCTAAAACCAGCTTGAACATCTGGAAGTTCACGGTTCACGTATTGTTGATGCCTGACTTGGAGAATTCTGAGCATTACTTTACTAGAATGTGAGATGAGTGCAGTTGTGTGGTAGTTTGAGCATTCTTTGGCATTGCCTTTCTTAGGGACTAGAATGAAAACTGACCTTTTCCAGTCCTGTGGCTACTGCTGAGTTTTCCAAATTTGCTGGCATATTGAGTGCAGCACTTTCACACCATCATCTTTTGGGATTTGAACTAGCTCAACTGGAATTCCATCACCTCCACTAGCTTTGTTCGTAGTGATGCTTTCTAAGGCCCACTTGACTTCACATTCCAGGATGTCTGGCTCTAGGTCAGTGATCCCACCATCGTGATTATCTGGGTCATTAAGATCTTTTTTTGTACAGTTCTTACTCTACCATAGGTTGTTAAATGTTCTGCTAACCCCCTTGTGCTGTGTGTGTGCTTTGTCACTCAGTCATGTCCGACTCTTCATGTCCCAGTGGACTATAGCCTGCCAGGCTCCTCTGTCCGTGGAATTCTCCAGGCGAGAATACTGGAGTGGGTTGCCATGCCCTCCTCCAGGGGATCTTCCCAACTCAGGGATAGAACTCAGGTCTCCCACATTGCAGGCAGATTCTTAACCATCTGAACCATCAGGGAAGTCCAAGAATACCGGAGTGGGTAGCCTATCCTTTCTCCAGCAGATCTTCCCAAACTAGGTTCTTTACAGTCTGAGCTACCAGGGAAGCCCATCGGCTGTTAAATGTCTACTAATCCCTACTCCCATTTGAAATGCCCTTGGGGTTAAAGCTTTTGTGTACCTTCAGTTCTCTACATTCTGTTTTATTCCACTCTCTTCTTTCCTCTCTCTTTTGTAATTCCTTCTTTTATCAAGTATTCACTGTTTCCATGAAAATTTTAAAATAGATATTTTATTCTTATTTTTCAATGTGTTTTACAGGATAGGATTGATCTGCATTATCTATTATCCTATTATATAATGAGAATAGAAAGTTACAGATCTATTTTGTTTAATTAAGAAGGAATGAATACTTTTATGAAAACTCAGAAAGTTTTGAAGGTATCATTTTTAATCTGGTCAACAACTTGAGTGACTAAGCTAATTAGTTTACATTCTGCAAACATCCATAAACATTATAAATTTAAGTCTAATTGAAAATTATGCAGACTATTTGCATGTGCCCAAAGAGAACACGTTGCTCATTACAACTTTAAATTACACCAATGATATGTGAGGGAAACTTACTAATTTTTTAAAATAAATTAGTAAATTAAAAAGAATTGAGTCAAAGTTACCATAACTGAAAGGATATATCATTTAGCACCCTTATGAATATTGATGACATAAACACTGAGGGATAGTGTTGAATTCACTTAAAGAGGGTTGTGAGGAGGAGGCGTCTCATTTGTTTCCAGCTTCTTGACTTTCTAGTTAGTAAAAATAAGCTATAACAGCTTAATATTCTTTCTAGAGAACTTTTCATGCCCAACTTCAGTGGTTTCCAAGCTCCTGAGTTTCTAACTCTCCTGGTAATCATCATATCTCATCTGCTGGATGCTACAAGTAGAATCAAAGTTTTTCAGTTTTGTAGATGACCTAAGGTAGATGCCTGGTCATATTTATCAGGTGGTCTGTTAAAGGAGATCCAACCAGTCCATTCTAAAGGAGATCAGTCCTGGGTGTTCTTTGGAAGGAATGATGCTAAAGCTGAAACTCCAGTACTTTGGCCACCTCATGCAAAGAGTTGACTCATTGGAAAAGACTCTGATACTGGGAGGGATTGGGGGCAGGAGGAGAAGGGCACGATGGAGGATGAGGTGGCTGGATGGCATCACTGACTCAATGGATGTGAGTTTGAGTGAACTCTGGGAGTTGGTGATGGACAGGGAGGCCTGGCGTGCTGTGATTCATGGGGTCGCAAAGAGTAGGACATGACTGAGTGACTGAACTGAACTGAAGGAATCACAAGCTGAAATCAAGATTGCCAGAAGAAATACAAACAACTTCAGATATGCAGATGATACCACTTTAATGGCAGAAAGAGAAGAGAAACTAAAGAGCCTCTCCATGAGAGTGAGAGAGTCAAACAGCTGGCTTAAAATTCAGTGTTTTAAAAAACTAAGATCATGGCATCTGGTCCCATCACTTCATGGCAAATAGATGGGGAAAAAGTGGAAACAATGACAGACTATTTTCTTAGGCTCTGAAATCACTGTGACAGTCACTGCAGCCATGAAATTGAAACACACTTGCTCCTTGGAAGAAAAGCTATGACAAACCTAGACAACATACTAAAAAGCAGAGACATCATTTTGCTGACAAAGGTCTGTATAGTCAAAGCTATGGTGTTTCCAGTAGTCAGGTACAGATGTGAGAATTGGACCATAAAGAAGGCTGAGTGCTGAACGACTGATGGCTTTTGAACTGTGGAGTTCGAGATGATTCTTGGGAGTCCTTTGAGCAGCAAGGAGATCAAGCTAGTCAGTCCTAAAGGTAATCAACCGTGAATATTCATTGGAAGGACTGATGCTGAAGCTGAAGTTTCAATACTTTGGCCACAGAGCTGACTCGCTGAAAAAAAAAAAAAATACCCTGATGCTGGGAAACATTGAAGGCAAAAGAAGAAGGGGGCAGAAGTGGAGGAGATGGTTAGATAGCATCTCTCACTCAATAGACATGAATCTGAGCAAACTCTGGGAGATAGTGAAGGATAGAGGATCCTGGCATTCTGCAGTCCATGGGGTCAGAATCAGACATGACTTAGGGACTGAACAACAACAGCAAAGATCTAAGACTATGTCTCCAGGGCTTGAGCTGCTTACCTCTCAACAGCCAAAGGAGTCCTTTCCATGCTTGGTAGATGAGCCAAATTCCATAATTTGGGGAACAACCACAAAAGAGTAAAATATACTGTATTTAGAGTTTACAAAACACTTTCACATACATTATACTGTTTGATTGCTACAACCGTTGGATGCCTTAAGTTCAAAAAAGAAAGCAACACTAGCCTTATTCAAGATAACTTGGTGTCTCTACCCAGTCTTCCTTACTGTTACTACTCCTTCTACCAACTGTGTGGTGGGATTGCAATGGTGATTCAAGCAAAAGCCATGAATTCCTTTAGAGATTCTCTGAGAGAGAGAGAACCATTTTCTAAAGGGATTCATGGCTTTTGCTTGAATGTATATACATTTATATATGTATGTGTGTGTGTGTGTGTGCGCGCGCTTCCCTGGTGGCTCAGATGGTAATGAATCTGCCTGGAATGCAGGAGACCCAGATTTGGTCCCTGGGTTGGGTCCCTGAGTCAGGAAGATTACCTGGAGAAGAGCATGGCAACTCACTCCATTATTCTTGCCTGGAGAATCCCATGGACAGAGGAGCCTGGTGGGCTACAGTCCATGGGGTCGCAAAGAGTCAGGCACGACTGAGTGACTAAGCACTCCACTCCACTCATATATATATCATATCTATCTATCTAATCTCATAACTTTCTCTAAGATCTTTTCCCCACAGGAAAGAAATGAAAGATTTCTCTTTCATTTTCCTTACATTTGTTTAATTTTTCCAACTCATATTTCTCCATCAATTCCTTATATCCCCTTCCACTCAGTGCCTTTTTTATTTGAAATTTTGCATAACCAGGTCATAGTTAGCATTTGAGAAAACTGACTATTGAGAGTCAAAATAAAGTGAAGCTGACATTTAAGTCTAAAAGAAGAAATACTCTGGTAGCATAGATTTTAAGATTTAAAACAGATAATTCCGAACTCTATCTCTTTTGGGAGCATTTTGATTTACAGAAAATGCTAAACAACATGGATAATATACTTTGAAAACAGCAGGTCTGCCCACAGAATTTTTAAGATAAACAAGTGATTTTTTTCTTCCCGAGCAATATCCAGACCAGAGCCTCATATGAGAGCACCAAACAGTTGCAATCTTTATCGTCACTTAATAAAGGCAGAATTGCTTTCCATGACAGATATCCACCCTCAGCTTTATTCCTAGATAAGAAAGGTCAGGTTGAAATTAAATATACATTTTGTGGTTTAAATAAGGTAAATAATTAAATTTCCTTTAGATGGTGCCTGATAAATAAATCAGCTTGTTACTTCATTCAGACATACAAATAGGCTGCAGTTTCCAGAAGGCAGGAAACTCAGTTGCTCAGTTGCTCAGTCATGTTCGATTCTTTGCAACCCCATGACTGCAGCATTCCAGGCTTCCCTGTCCTTCACTATCTCCCGGAGTTTGCTCAAACTCATGTCCATTGAGTCAGTGACACCACCCAAGCATCTCATTCTCTGTCACCCCCTTCTCCTCTTGCCTTCAATCTTTCCAAGCATCAGGGTCTTTTCCAATTCAAAGGCAGGAAATATAGAACAGCATGAATAGGAGATTTATAGGAAGTGGCATCAGCTTGAGAAAGCTCGACTCTTCCCATCCCAAGACAAAGGGCTGAGGGATGGGCAAGAGGAAATTTGGCAGGTTTATAGTCAGTGAATTACATTTATTACCTTTTGAGAATATTCTAACATGGCAACTTCTGCCCACTGAATTGTGTAAATGACTTGGATGTCTTACTTTGACAGATCAGTAGAGGGTGAAATAAGGAAAAGCAACTCTTCTCCTAAACAGACTTCAGAAGGCCACAAAACATGTGTTAACAGTGCATTGGCTGTGGACTGCCATGAAGATGCTCTAATTCTATATACCATTTACTAATTCTCAACATGCATTCTGCTTCTCAGAATCTTTTCTTCTGCACTAAGAGATTTAACATCTCTTCTGCATAGTCTCTCTATCTCTAAATGACTAAATGTGATACACCTGCTTGAATCATAAACAGCAGGTAATGGTGATGAGGTGGGGGAAGAACCTTCCTGTCTTATGAGGATATCTCATTGTCTTTTATTTCTTTTGCCTGACCCTGAGTCACAGAGTGGTGATGAGACATCAGAGTTGGATGAATCCTTAATAACCATCCAGTACAGCTTTTCCCAATACATGAAAATGTACTGCTATTTTAAACTTACTAGAATTCCATAGAGAAAAACATAATTCCCTTTGCAATTCTCTTACCCTTCCTCATAAGATAAAAGAAAATTTTTGCTTGTACTAGCCTTTCCTTCACATCACTCCCCCAATTTGTAATTTCTCTTTTTCATAAAGAGAAATCAGGTTTTCTGCTCAGAGCTTTTGTCAGACAAGAGATACTAACTAGAATTGATGGATACTGACTCTTTGAAAATATTTATTTTGCAATTGCCATCTGTTTATAAGATATTATACTGGTTACACATTTCTAAAGCCATTAAAATTGTATTAAAAGTATACTAAAGCAGAGTGGACTAATACAAAGAAAGTTTTTCAGTAAATAATACTATAGGTGAAATGTAACTCTGGCAAAAACCATGAAGATAGTGGGGACTCAAGACATTAGGAGTTTGGGAAACATTCCACTAGCATCTCCCTCTTTTCAGACAGATGAGAGAATTAAGAACAAGGGAACTTTAGTGATGGGCCCAGGTTTACCAGGAAGTCGATGCCAGACTCAGAAGGAGAACCCATGTCTATTTTCTCCCCATCTGGTGCATGTTCTGAAAATCACATGCCTTTCCACTGATGCAGGAGACCAAGCTGAGCTAAGTTTCTCCCAAAGGAGAGGAAAATTTATTGAAATCATAGCCCACATCTTCACTGTTACATGAAACATGAATTTCAGGGTTTAAGAGAAGGTTTTTATAAAAATGCTGAGTCATGAAGGGTCTAATGTCATTTTCAAGATAAATAAAAGTAAGATACAAAAGCTCATGTTTGGGAATTTAGCCAAGTGCCACTTGCAGAGGCTGTTTGTCTAATTTGAAACAGTCCGTGTCTATACTGACAAGAGAGGATCACTTATGTGTGCCCTGTAGTTGGTACAGAAGTACTCAGTTACAGGGACTGGTAGTCCAGTGGCTAAGACTCTGTGTGCCCCACGCAGGAGGCCCAGGTACCATCCCTGGTCAGGGAACTAGATTCCACATGCCACAACAACAAAAAATTCCCACATGCCACAACATAGATCAAAGATCCTGCCACAACTAAGACCTAGCTCAGCTAAATAAATATTAAAAAAAAAAAAAAGAAGTACTCAGTCACTCTGTGTGTGTGTGTGTGTGTGTGTGTGTGTGTGTGTGTGTGCGTGCACGCGTGTATCTGGTCCTGAAGACATTTTTGTCTTGCCTCTGTATGTGTATGTCTTCCTAAGGGTCTCTGAGCCTGTCCGATAATATCAATATGTTTTGATAACAACAAAAGATTTTGAAGATAAATTTTATTATATAAGTCTATTTTTATCTTCAGTTCAGTTCAGTTTAGTCGCTCAGTTGTGTCCGACTCTTTGTGACCCCATGAATCGCAGCACGCCAGGCCTCTAGGAACTTGTATCTATGAAATATTTTTGATTACAGTAAAATAAACACAACACATAATTTACCATTTTAACAATTCTTAAGAATATAGTTTCATAGAATTAAGTATATTCACATTATCATGCTCCCATCACAACTGAAAAAACTTCAGAACGTTTTTGTCTTCCCAAGCTGAAACTCTATGCACATTAAACTACCTACCCTTGGGTCCTTTTTTCTCCCAGCCTCTGGCAACTACCATTCTATTTTTTGTCTCTATGAATCTGACCACTCTATGTACCTCATTTGAGTAGAGTCATATAACATCTGCTCTTTGGTGACTGGCTTTTTTCACTTCAGCATTATATCTTCAAGGTTCATCTATGTTGTATCACACATCAGAGTTTCATTTCTTTTTAAGGCTGAATGATATTCTGTTGTATGTGTTTACCACATTTTGTTTATCCATTCATCCATTGATAGATAATTGGTTGTTTTCACTTTTTGGCTATTGTGAATAATGCTGCTTTTCTAACATTAAATTATCCTTCCACTCCTAGAATGAACTATATGATGTATATCACAAGCAGGGAGGGACAGCAGGGAAGATTCCTGACAATCCCTTGGTCAGCAGGGAGATCGAACGAGTCAATCCTAAAGGAAATCAACCCTGAATATTCATTGGAAAGACTGATGCTGAGGCTCCAATACTTTGGCCACCTGGTGCGAAGAGCCAACTCACTGGAAAAAATCTTGATTCTGGGAAAGATTGAAGGCAAAAGGAGATGAGGGTGACAGGATGAAATGGTTGGATGACATCACCGACTCAATGGAAATGAGTTTGAGCAAACTCCGGGAGATAGTAAAGGACAGGGAAGCCTGGCATGTTGCAGTTCATGGAATCACAAAGAGTCAGAGATGACTGAGTAACTGAACAACAAGGAGAGTTGAACAAACAAGAAGAAAAATGATTGACAGATCTTCACCTTTTTGAGATTTATTCTTAGTCCAGTCCTTTCTGTCTAGCATCGGTGAATACAGAGGTAATGCATCGTCAGCGGAGCACAAGATCTTCTGGCAGATTGGCAAAGACACACACATTCTGTCTTCCTATTCAAAGATTCTGCTTTATTGCAAACCTAAAAGTTTTATCCTTGTCTTTCCCCATCTCAGCATGCACATGGAAAATAAAATTCTTAATTGCTACCAAGACTTGGAAAAGAAAGAAGGTGAAAGTGTTAGGGGAAGCACACTGGTTGAAACCGCCCACCCTGGCCAGGCACCATAGTAACCATTTGCATGAGTTGTTTTATGACAGGAGATCCTGATAAGGAATACGGAACTAATAAGCCACCACTAACCGGAAGAGTTTGGGAAAGGTCGAAAGGAGACACTGCGTGTCCATCCACTTCCCAGAATCCCTCTCGCTAGCATCCATCTTGGCTGAGCGATGCATGTGCCACCAGGAAAGACTCTGAATTAGAGTGATTGGCCAAAGACCACCCGGAACCTAATCCCATCACCATAAAACCCAAGACTGTGAGCCACGCGGCAGAGCTGTTCTCCTGGGTTCCCTTACCCTACTGCTCTCCACTCGGGTGCCCTTTCCCAATAAAATCTCTTGCTTTGTCAGCACATGTGTCTCCTCAGACAATTCATTTCCGAGTGTTAGACAAGAGCCCAGTTTCGGGCCCTGGAAGGGGTCCCCCTTCCTGCAACAAAAGCGCTAGTCACTCAGTTGTGTCCGATTCTCTGCTACCCCATGGACTGTAACCCACCAGGCTCCTCTGTCCATGGAATTTTCCAGGCAAGACTACTGGAGTGGGTTGCCATTTCCTCCTCCAGGGGATTGTCTTGACCCAGGGATCAAACCCATGTCTCCTGCATTTCAGGTAGAGTCTTCACCATCTAAGCCACCAGGGAAAACTTGGAAACAGAATTGCAAATGTCAATAGTCTCTCCCTGGCCAGGCAAATCGGTTTTGCAAACTTTTAAAATGCAGTCAACTTAAATAAGTTGAAAAATTAATTTATTCTTTCACAAAACTAGAAAGCTGGAACTGCACAATTTGTAAAAAAGACACAAAAGTCCTTTATGTTTTTATGAAAGAAGAAAGTTTACTCATAAGCTTGCATTTAGTTACTTTAAAAATATCTGGGTGCTTAGCATGTTCCAGGAATTTTATCAGGCATCTGGCATATTCACCATGTCACTTCCTAATGAGAGTTAATAAAGCAGGATAAATGAGTACCGATACTCTATGTAAAGTCATTAACTTTGCTGACAGTGAATGCAATTCTGAAACTAAAAAACAAAGCGATGCCTTTCACTTTCATTTATATTCATGGAAGCACCAGTCCTTTTCAAATGATTATCACTTGAAATCGCAAAGAAAACAAAGGCAAGAATACCCAGAAGCATATTCAAATGATACAGCGATTTTGCAATTTCCATATATTTGTACATAGGCATGAATATTTGTTAGTAAGAGCTCCTGCAACTGATTCAGAATTCCCGGGGTAGATTTTTAAAATGCATTTTAATTAGTTTTCTTTTACTTTGCCCACACATCATATTCATCATTTATAATAAATTAGCTTTTATGGTTGTAAATTACTCTGTATTTTGTATAGTAATTTCCTCTGCATACCTCTTATACACTCATATTTAATAGTATTTATTTAATGACTCCAGGAAGCTAAAGTGCTTGAGAGTGAAATAATTATTTTGAAAATAAAGAACCAGGAAGTGTGATTTAAATTCATAAAATCCAATATTAATAAGTAATGCACGCAAGTAGTAAGAAAAATATTCACTGGCCTTTTCAGTAAAGATGAATTTCATTCTTTAAAAATATTATTGTAAGAACACTGGGTTAGGAAATGCTTCCAGTGAACCTTTAAAATGAAAAACAATGCATCTAGGTTTTCACATATCCTATTTGCATAAAGCATTTTTTCTGCTAACCTTGACTCACCAGGGCATGAATTCCTTCTAACATAGAAGAAATTAGGTGGCCTCATCTTGTTCAATGTCTAAAGGCCAGATTTCTAGTTAATGTGAAAAACAATAGGACTAGAACAACAGAGCCATAAAACTGCTCTTGCAGCAAATGAGAGAGACCACATGTGATCAGAGCAACTCAGACTGCCCCACGTCTCTGGGGGCTGCATACCTTTGCTTGTTGCTGGAAGGATTTTAAGAGATTATTCACTGATGTCTTGTTTTAACTATGACTCAGGCTTTCTCTTTTAATTTTCTTCCTATAAGATATCAGGATTCTGATTCTCTCTGAATTTATTATCCAGCTATGACAGACGATGGTTTTTCCAGTGGTCATGTATGGATGTGAGAGTTGGACTGTGAAGAAAGCTGAGTGCCGAAGAATTGATGCTTTTGAACTGTGGTGTTGGAGAAGACTCTTGAGAGTCCCTTGGACTGCAAGGGGGTCCAACCAGTCCATCCTGAGGGAAATCAGTCCTGAGTGTTGATTGGAAGGAATGATGTTGAAGCTGAAACTCCAATATTTTGGCCACCTGATGCGAAGGGCTGACTCATTTGAAAAGACCCTGATGCTGAGAAAGATTGAGGGTGGGAGGAGAAGGGGATGACGGAGGATGAGATGGTTGGATGGCATCACCGACTCAATGGACATGAGTTTGAGTGAACTCCGGGAGTTGGTGATGGACAGGGAGGCCTGGCATGCTGCGGTTCATGGGGTCGCAGAGAGTTAGTCGGGACACGACTGAGCGACTGAACTGACTGACTGATGAGAGCCTGAAGTAACATGTGCAGTGCGCTTCATTGCTCAATCGTGTCTGACTCTTTGCAACCACATGTACTGTAGCCCACCAGCCTCCTCTGTCCATGGCATTCTCCAGGCAGGAATATTGGAGTGGGTTGCCATGCCCTCCTCCAGGGTATCTTCTCAACCCCAGGGGTCGACCCCAGGTCTCCCGCATCGCAGGTGGATTCTTTACCATCTGAGCCACCAGGGAAGCGCAGTGAATTCTAAGGTCTGAGAAAAGTAGCCTTCTGTTTTCTTGGTACTCCATTCCTATGGAATCCTTCATTTCTGGATAAGGCTTGACAAAGGGTGCTAGCATGCACTTGATGGAATCTGTGATGATGGGAGCCTCCCAGGTGTCCCTTAGGGCCCAGAGAGTCCTACTGTGTATCAAACTATGGTCATGGAAATGCTTCTATCATAATTTAAGAACTGTTTTCCAGTTTTCATAACCAAAAGATAGTTTCACATTTTCAGATTCAGTAGTTATTTAAAAAAAAAGGCCTTATTGCCACAAATAGAAAGAAAAAAAGCTACATCACCCCCCAAAGTTTCCTCATGCCTTTTGTAATCCTGCCCTATAATACCCTTCCCTGCCTCTCCCATGGCACTCTGCTTTTTCCCCCTTAGCATAATGATTTTGAGACTCTTTCATATTGTTCATCTATTAGTAGTTTATTACTTTGTATTACCAAATCATATTTCATTGTATTTATTTCTCCTACAAATGAAAAATTCTCCTGCAGTTGAAATATGTTTGCATTTCCCTTGGGTAAACACCTAGGAGTGAAATGCCTGGATCATATCATAGATATATGATAGACTGCTGAACTCTTTTCCAAAACGTACGTCTTACATTCCCACCAGCATCCTATAAGAGTTCTTGTTCCTTGACAACCTCAACCGTAATTATTCATTTTAGTCATTCTAATAAAAGTGTGGTGTGTTTAATTGTGACTTTAATTTGCTTTTCCTTGATGACTAATACTGTTTAGCATCTTTTCATGTTTTCATTTGCAGCCTTCTTTGTTGGATTAAATCATCTCTGTTAATGCGTTTGTTTGAATATTTTGGCCCTTTTTTATTGAGCTGTTTGCTTTGAATTATGAAGTTTTATAGTTCTTTATGTGTTGTACACAAACTTTTATCATGTATATAACTTGCAAATGACTTCTCCCAGTCTGTGTCTGCTTTTCTCTTATCTTAGCAGTATTTATTTTGAGGCATACAAGCTCTTAAATTTGATGACGTTCAGTTGATTAACTTACTCTTTCATGTTTCACACTTATGATATTATATCCATGAAATATTTTCTCAAAGTAACAAAGAGGGAATGCAAACTAGTACAGCCACTGTGGAGAACAGTGTGGAGATTCCTTAAAAACTGGAAATAGAACTGCCTTATGATCCAGCAATCCCACTGCTGGGCATACACACTAAGGAAACCAGAAGTGAAAGAGACACATGTACCCCGATGTTCATTGCAGCACTGTTTATAATAGCCAGGACATGGAAGCAACCTAGATGTCCATCAGCAGATGAATGGATAAGAAAGCTGTGGTACATATACACAATGGAGTATTACTCAGCCATTAAAAAGAATACATTTGAATCAGTTCCGATGAGGTGGATGAAACTGGAGCCTATTATACAGAGTGAAGTAAGCCAGAAAGAAAAACACCAATACAGCATACTAACGCATATATATGGAATTTAGAAAGATGGTAACAATAGCTCTGTATACGAGACAGCAAAAGAGACACTGATGTATAGATCAGTCTTTTGGACTCTGTGGGAGAGGGAGAGGGTGGGATGATTTGGGAGAATGGCATTGAAATATGTATAATATCATATATGAAACGAGTCGCCAGTCCAGGTTTGATGCAAGATACTGGATGCTTGGGACTGGTGCACTGGGATGACCCAGAGGGATGGTGTGGAGAGGGAGGAGGGAGGAGGGTTCAGGATGGGGAACACATGTATACCTGTGGCGGATTCATTTTGATATATGGCAAAACCAATACCATATTGTAAAGTTAAATAAAATAAAATTTAAAAAAACCACACACAAAAAAAGTAACGAAGATTTTTTTTTTATTTTGTTCTAGAAATTTTATCACTTTAGGTTTACAGTTAGATTTATGGTCCATTTTGTATTAATTTTTAAGTGGTATGAGGTATGATTTCAAGTTTTTTCTTTTTTTCATGAAAATGTCTTTGCTAAAAACATTATCATTTCTTCATTCAATTGCATTGTCACTTTTGTCAAAAATCAGCCATCAACATATGTATAGATTTAGATCTGAGGTCCCTAGTTTATTCCACTGAGCTATCAAGGCATCGTCTACCTGAATGCTAGTACCATATGGTCTTGATTATCATAGCTTATAATACATCTTGAAAGTAGACAGTGTCGATCTTCCAAATTTGTTCTTTTTCAAAATTATTTTGTCTGTCTTAGGTCTTCTCATTTTCTTACCAATTTTAGATTCAGCTTATTTTCTACAAAACATTGGCTGTTATTTACCTGGGATTGAACTGAACCTCCAAATCAATTTAGGGAGTATTGACATCATACAACTGCTGAGTCTTCAGGTACATGACCACAGTATGCATCTCCATTTATTTAGATCTTCTTTAGTTTCTCTCAGCAACATTTTGCATGTAAAAAGTACAGGTCTTGTCCATATTTTGTCAGATTTATCACTAAGCATTACATATTTCATGATATTGCAGTATTTTTTTCTTTCAATGTCCAAATGGCCATTCTTAGTACAAAAATTGCAATTTGCTATCCTTGTATCCTTCAACTTTACTAAACCTACTTAGTAGTTCTAGAAGCTTCTTTGTAGATTCTATCATGTTTTCTACATACACAATCATTCTATCTTTAAATAAAGATAATTTTACTTCTTCCTCTCTGATATGGATGCTCAATATAATACTGTATTGAATATTCTTTCTGATTCCATTGTATCTTCATTTCTGGTTCATTAGTTACACTGTCACATTGTTATTTTGGTGGTTGCATTTAGCATTTCTGTTACACAGCAAGAGTTGGCAATATTTTTCTGAAAAGGCCCAAATAATAAATATTTTAGACTTGTGGGTTGCATATGGTCTTTGTTACATATTCAATTTTCTGTAATTTAAAAAAAATGTAAAATCATTCCTAGCTTACACAGCATGCAAAAACAGGCTGTAAGCCAGGTTGATCTGTGAAATGTAGTTCACCAGCTGGTGGTACACATTTTATCAGTCTCCTTCAAGTAACAGTGTACCATTTCATTGTACAAGGTGCTTTCAAGAGTTTACTGCCATTTCTTCCCTTCTGGCTTTTGTGCTAGTGTTAGACTTTATTTTTGGGGGGGCTCAAAAATCACTGCAGATGGTGACTGCAGCCATGAAATTAAAAAAGACGCTTACTCCTTGGAAGGAAAGTTATGACCAACCTAGATAGCATATTCAAAAGCAGAGACATTACTTTGCCAACAAAGGTCCGTCTAGTCAAGGCTATGGTTTTTCCTGTGGTCATGTATGGATTTGAGAGTTGGACTGTGAAGAAGGCTGAGCGCTGAAGAATTGATGCTTTTGAACTGTGGTGTTGGAGAAGACTCTCGAGAGTCCCTTGGACTGCAAGGAGATCCAACCAGTCCTTTCGGAAGGAGTTCAGCCCTGGGATTTCTTTGGAAGGAATGATGCTAAAGCTGAAACTCCAGTACTTTGGCCACCTCATGAGAAGAGTTGACTCATTGGAAAAGACTCTGATACTGGGAGGGATTGGGGGCAGGAGGAGAAGGGGATGACAGAGGATGAGATGGCTGGATGGCTGGATGGCATTGATGGATGTGAGACTGGGTGAACTCCAGGAGTTGGTGATGGACAGGGAGGCCTGGAGTGCTGCAATTCAAGGGGTCGCAAAGAGTCGGACACGACTGAGTGACTGAACTGAACTGAATCCTACATTTTACTGCCATGTGTGTTATGAGCCCCACAATTCACGGTTGCTTTTGTTTAAGCAATTATCTTTGAAATAGATTGAAAGTATAGGAAAACATGAACTTCTCTGGTGTCTCAGGGGTAAAGAACCTGCCTGCTGATACAGGAGATGCGGGTTTGATCTCTGGATTGGGAAGATCCTGTGGAGGAGGAAATGGTAACCCACTCCAGTATCCTTGCCTAGAAAATCGCATGGGCAGAGGAGGCTGGCAGGCTACAGTCCATGGGGTTTCAAGGAGTCAGACAGGAGTTAGCAACTAAATAAAAACAAATAGGAGAACACCTTTAATACTCAATGTAGTTGCCATTCCCTGTGCTGTTCATTCTTCTGTGAGCATCCAGATTGCTGTCTGGTATTACTAATATTTTCTTTCTACCTGAAAGACTTCTGTTATTTTTTTTAATTTATTTTTTATTGAAGGATAATTGCTTTACAGAATTTTGTTGTTTTCTCTCAAACCTCAACATGAATCAGACATAGGTATACATATATCCCTTCCCTTTTGAACCTCCCTCCCGTCTCCTTCCCCATCCCACCCATCTAGGTTGATGAAGAACCCTGTTTGAGCTTGCTGAGCCATACAGCAAATTCTTGATGGCTATATATTTTACATATGGTAATGTAAGTTTCCATGTTACTCTTTCCAAACATCTCACCCTCTCCTCCCCTCTCCACATGTCCATAAGTCTATTCTCTGTCTGTTTCACCATTGCTGCCTTTTAAGTAAATTCTTCAGTACCGTTTTTATAGATTCTGTATATGTATATCAGAATACAATATTTATCTTTCTCTTTCCAACTCACTTCACTCTGTATAATAGGTTCTAGGTTCATCCACCTCATCAGAACTAACTCAAATGTGTTCCTTTTTGTGGCTGAGTAATACTCCTTTGTGTATATAAACCACAACTTCTTTATCCATTCATTGATCAATGGACATCTAGGTTGCTTCCATGTTCTAGCTATTGTAAATAGTGCTGCAATGAACAATGGGATACATGTGTCTTTTTCAACCATGGTCTCCTCAGGGTATAGGCCTAGGAGTGGGATTGCTGGGTCATATGGTGGTTTTCTTCCTAGTTTTATAAGGAATCTCCATACCGTCTTCCATAGTGGCTGTATCAATTTACATTCCCACCAACAGTTCAAGAGCATTCTCTTTTCTCCACACCCTCTCCAGCATTTATTGTTTATAGACTTTTTGATGATGGCTATTCTGACTGGTGTGAGGTGATATCTTATTGTGGTTTTGATTTGCATTTCTCTGATAATGAGTGATGTTGAGCATCTTTTCATGTGTTTGTTAGCCATCTGTATGTCTTCTTTGGAGAAATGTCTGTTTAGGTCTTTCCCCCACTTTATGATTGGGTTGTTTGTTTTTCTAGCATTGAGTTGTATGAGCTACTTGTATATTTTGGAAATTAATTCTTTGTCAGTTGTTTTATTTGCTATTATTTTCTCCCATTCTGAGAGTTGTCTTTTCACCTTGCTATAGTTTCCTTTGCTGTGCAAAAGCTTTTAAGTTTAATCAGGTCCCACTTGTTTACTTTTGTTTTTATTTCTGTTACTCTAGGAGGTGGATCATAGATGATCTTGCTTTGATTTATGTCAGTGACTGTTCTGCCTATGTTTTCCTCTAAGAGTTTTATAGTTTCTAGTCTTACGTTTAGGTCTTTAATCAATTTTGAGTTTATCTTTGTGTATGGTGTTAGGAAGTGTTCTAATTTCATTCTTATACATGTAGCTGTCCAGTTTTCCCAGCACCATTTATTGAAAGGCTGTCTTTGCCCCCATTGTATATTTTTGACTCCTCTGTCAAAAATAAGGTACCCATAGGTGCATGGGCTTATTTCTGGGCTTTCTATCTTGTTCTATTAATCTATACTTCTGTTTGTGCCAGTACCATACTGTCTTGATGATTGTATCTTTGTAGTATAATCTGAAGTCAGGAAGGTCGATTCCTCCAGCTCCATTCTTCTTTCTCAAGACTGCTTTGGCTCTTCAGGGTCTTATGTGTTTCCATATGAATTGTGAAACTTTTTGTTCTAGTTTTGTGAAAAATGCCATTCATAATTTGATAGGAAACACAATGAATCTGTAGATTGCCTTTGGTATAGTCATTTTCACAATATTGATTCTTCCTACTCAGGAACATGGAATATCTCTCCATCTGTTTTATGTCATCTTTAATTTCTTTCATGAGTGTCTTATAATTTTCTTTGTACAATTCTTTTGTCTCCTTAGGTTAAGTTTATTCCTAGATATTGAATTCTTTTTGTTGCAATGGTGAATGGGATTGATCCTTAATTTCTCTTTCTGATTTTTCATTGTTAGTATATAGAAATGAAAGTGATTTCTGTGTATTGATTTTGTATCCTGCAATCTTGCTAAATTCACTGATTAGCTCTAGTAATTTTCTGGTACTATCTTTATTTTCTATATACAGTATCATGTCAGCTGCAAACAGTGAGAGCTTTACTTCTTTTCCAATCTGTATTCATTTCTTTTTCTTCTCTGATTGCTATAGCTGGGACTTCCAAAACTATGTTGAATAATAGTGGCAAAAGTGGCCACCCTTATCTTGTTCTTGATCTTAGGGGGAATGCTTTCAGTTTTTCACCATTGAGAATAAGTTTACTGTAGGCTTATCATATATGGCCTTTACTATGTTGAGGTAGGTTCCTTCTATGCCCATCTTTTGAAGAATTTTAATCATAAATGTGTGCTGAATTTTGTCAAAGGCTTTTCCTGCATCTATTGAGATTATCATATGGTTTTTATCTTTCAATTTGTTAATATGGTGTATCACATTGATTGATTTGTGTATATTAAAGAATCCTTGCATCCCTGGACTAAACCCAATTTTATCATGATGGATGGGCTTTTTGATGTGTTGCTGAAGTCTGTTTGCTAAAATTTTGTTGAGGATTTTTGCATCTATGTTCATCAGTGATATTGACCTGTAGTTTGTGTGTGTGTGTGTGTGTGTGTGTGTTGTCTTTGTCTGACTTTTTTTGGGGTGGGCTTCCCTGGTGGCTCAAATGGTTAAGTGTCTGCCTGCAATACGGGAAACCCGAGTTCAATCCCTGGGTTGGGAAGATCCCCTGGAGAAGGAAATGGCAACCCATTCCAGTACTCTTGCTGGGAAAATTCCATGGACTGAGGAGCCTGGTAGGCTGCAGTCCATGGGGTCACAAAGAGTTGGACACGACTGAGTGATTTCACTTCTTCTTATCTGGTTTTGATATTAGGGTGATGGTAGCCTCGTAAAATGAGTTTGGAACTGTTCTTTCCTCTGCAATTTTTTGAAACAGTTTAGAAGGATAGGCATTAGCTCTTCTCTAAATGTTTGAAAGAATTCTCCTGTGAAGCCATCTGGTCCTAGGCTTTTGTTTTTTGGGAGATTTTTGATCACAGCTTCAATTTCAGTGCTTGTAATTGGGTTGTTCATTAGTTCTATTTCTTCCTGGTTCAGTCTTGGAAGATTGAGCTTTTTTAAGAACCTGTCCATTTCTTCCAGGTTATCCATTTTATTGCTATATAGTTGTTCATAATAGTTTCTTCTAATCCTTTGTATTTCTGCATTGTCTGTTGTAACCTCTCCTTTTTCATTTCTAATTTTGTTGATTTGATTTTTCTGTTTTTTCTTCATGAGTCTGGCTAAAGGTTTGTCAATTTTGTTTATCTTCTCAAAGAACCAGCTTTTAGTTTTATTAATCTTTACTACTGTTTCTTTCATTTCTTTTTCATTTATTTCTGCTTGGATCTTTATGATTTCTTTCCTTCTACTAATTTTGGGGGTTTTTTGGTTCTTCTTTTTCCAGTTGTTTTAGGTGTAAAGTTACATTGTCTATTCGATGTCTTTCTTGTTTCTTGAGGTAAGATTGTATTGCTATAAACTTCCCTCTTAGTACTGCTTTTGCTCCATCCCATAGGTTTTGGGTTGCTGTGTTTTCATTGTCATTTGTTTCTGTAAACTTTTTTATTTCCCTTTTGATTTCTTCAGTAACCTGTTGGTTATTTAGAACCAACTTTGTGTTGTTTAATTTCCATGTGCTTGTGTTTCTTATTGTTTTTATCTTGTAATTGATATCTACTCTCATAGTATTATGGTCAGAGAGGATGCTTGATATGATTTCAATTTTCTTAAATTTACTGAAGTTTGATTTGTGACCCAAGATGTGGTCTATCCTGGAGAATGTTCCATGTGCACTTGAGAAGAGGTGTATTCTTCTGCATTGAGATGTAAGGTCCTGAAGATATCAATGAGATCCATCTCATCTAATGTGAGACTTGTATTAAGGCTTGTGTTTCCTTATTAATTTTCTATTTTGATGATCTGTCCATTGGTGTGAGTGGGGTGTTAAGGTCTCCTACTATCATTGTGTTACTGTCAATTTCTCCTTTTATGTCTGTTAGTGTCTGTCTTATGTATTGAGGTGGTCCTATGTTGGGTGCATGGATATTTACAATTGTTATGTCTTCCTCTTGGATAGATCCCTTGATCATTATGTAGTGTCCTTCCTTATCTCTTGTAATCCTTATTTTAAGGTCTGTTTTGTCTGATATGAGGATTGCTACTCCAGCTTTCTTTTGCTTCCCATTTCCATGGAATATATTTTTTCATCCTCTCATTTTCAGTCTATATGTGTCTTGAGGCCTGAAGTGGGTTTCTTGTAGACAGCATATATATGGGTCCTGTTTTTGTATCCATTCAAACAGTCTGTGTCTTTTGGTTGGAGCATTTAATCCATTTACATTTAAAGTAATTATTGATATATATGCTCCTATTGCTATTTTCTTAATTGTTTGGGGTTGATTTTGTAGATCTTTTTTCTTCTCTTGTATTTCTTGACTATATAAGTCCCTTTAACATTTGTTGTAAAGCTGGCTTGGTGGTGCTGAATTCTCTTAACTTTTGCTTGTCTGAAAAACTTTTATTTCTCCATCAATTTTGAATGAGATCCTTGCCAGGTACAGTAATCTTGGTTGTAGATGTTTCCCTTTCAGTACTTTAAATATATCTTGCCATTCCCTTCTGACCTGCAGAGTTTCTGCTGAAAGATCAGCTGTTAAAGTGTATGGGGTTTCCCTTGTATGTTACTTGTTGTTTCTCCCTTGCTGCTTTTAATATTCTTTCTTTGTGTTTGGTCTTTATTAGTTTGATTAGTCTGTGTCTACTTGGGTTTATCTTATATGGGACTCTTTGTGCCTCTTGGACTTGATCGACTTTCCTTTTCCTTTTTGGGGAAATTTTCAACTATAATCTCTTCAAAATTTTTCTCATACCCTTTCTGTTTCTCTTCTCCTTCTGGGTCCCCTATAATTCGAATGTTGGTGCATTTTATATTGTCTGAGAGGTCTCTGAGACTATCTTCCATTCTTTTCATTCTTTTTATTTTTTTCTGCTCTTCAGAAGTTATTTTCAACATTTTATCTTCCAGCTCACTGATTTGTTCTTCTGCTTCAGATATTCTGCTATTGATTCCTTCTAGCATATTTTTAACTTCAGTAATTGTGTTGTTTGTCGCTGCATGTTTATTCTTTAATTTTTCTAGGTCTTTGTTAATTGATTCTTACATCTTCTCCATTTTGCTTTCAAGGTTTTGGATCATCTTTACTATTATTATTCTGAATTCTTTTTCAGGTAGTTTGCCTATTTCCTCTTCATTTATTTGTACTTCTGTGTTTCTAGTTTGTTTCTTCATTTGTGTAGTATTTCTCTGTCATTTTGCTATTTTTTTTAACTTATTGTGTTTGGGGTTTCCTTTTCCCAGGCTTCAAGGTTGAATTCTTTCTTCCTTTTGGTTTCTGCCCTCCTAAGTTTGGTCCAGTGGTTTGTGTAAGTTTCTTATAGGGTGAGATTTGTGCTGAGATTTTGTATGTTTGTTTGATTTTCTTCTGATAAGCAAGGCTGAGTGAGGTGGTAATCCTGTATGCTAATGATTGAGTTTGTATTTTTGTTTTGTTTGTTGTTTAGATGAGACATCCTGCACAAGGTGCTACTGGTGGTTGGATGATGCCGATCTTGTATTCCAGTGGTTTCCTTTGTGTGAGTTCTCACTATTTGACACCTCCTAAGGTTAGTTCTCTGGTAGTCTAGGGTCTTAGAGTCAGTGCTCCCACTCCAAAGGCTCAGGGCTTGATTGCTGGTCCGGAATGAAGATTCCACAAGTGGTTTTTTATGGCATTAAGTGAGATTAAAATAAATATCCAAAAAACTAGAAGCCAAAGATGAACTCCAGACAAATGGCAGTTACAAAATCAGGCAAATAATAATTAAAATAATGGAATATACACATATACATATACACCCATGAGCAAAGTCAAAACAGACCAACAAAAATAAAGTACAATAGATTGAACAGATGAACGAAGGAAATAAAAAATTGTATTTACCACCTAAGAACAAAACTAAGTAAAGAACAAACTGGAAAACAAAACTAAAGCAAGGTGCCAAGTGGGGAATAAAGCAATGGAAACAAAACTAACAAATATGTTGAGAGGAAAGGAAAGAAAGAATAGGTACGCAAAGTTAAACAGAGGTAGATGAATAAGATTTATATACATAAAAGATTAACTGCAAGGGGAAAAGAGCAGTAGGAAAGGAATAAATGTAGAAAAATACACTAGGTCTAAAAAAATTAAAAGTTAAAATTATAAAGAAGAGAAAAGGAAAAAAAATGGGAGAAGAAAGAAAAAAAAAAAAAAAAAAGGAAAACTCCACAGAACTGCAAAAGCCCAATGTAGATGCAGAGGTTTATAAGAAAATAAAAAGTGTGACTGAATATGCACATATATATATACACACCCATAACCAAAATCAAAACAGTCCAACAAAAATACAGTATAATAGATTGACCTGGTGAACAAAGGAAACCAAAAATTGTATTTACCAGAACAAAACTAACTAAAGCACAAACTGGAAACAAAACTGAAGTAAGGTGCTAATTGGGTAATAAAGCAATGAAAATAAAACTAACAAATATGTTGAAAAGAAAGGAAAGAAAGAATAGATATGCAAAGTTAAATACAGGTAGATGAAGAAGATACATTGACGATTAACTGCAAGGGCGGGGAACAGTAGGAAAAGCAAACAAAGGAATAAATGTAGAAAAAATATAATAGATTAAAAAAATTAAAAGTTAAAATTATAAAAATGAGAAAAGAAAAAAAAAAAAAAGAAGAAGAAGAAGAAGGAGAAAAGGAAAAAAAACAAAAACTCCTCAGACCTGCAAAGGCCCAATGTAGAGGCAGAGGTTTATAATAACAATAAAAAGTGTGACTGAACATATACATATATACCCATAAGCAAAATCAAATCAATCCAACAAAAATAAAGTACAATAGATTGACCTGGCAAACAAAAGAACCAAAAATTATGTCTACGAGAATAAAACTAGCTAAAGCACAAAAACTGGAAAACAAAACTAATGCAAGGTGCCAACTGGAGAATAAAGCAATGAAAATAAAACTAACAAATATGTTGAGACTAAAGAAAAGAAAGAATAGCAAAGTTAAATAGAGGTAGATAAAGAAGATTTATATACATTAAAGATTAACTGCAAGAAAAAAAGAACAGTAGGAAAAGCAAACGAATAAATGTAGAAAAACTAATCATAGGTTTAAAAAATTAAAATTAAAAAAAAAAAGAAGAAAAACAACAACAAGAACAACAGACTCCCCAGAACTGCAAAAGCCCAACATACAGGCAGAGGTTTATAACAACAAGAAAAAATGTGACTGAGAAAAAAACAGAAAGAAAAAAAAGCTCAAAACCTTAATATAGATTTCATAGTGCCAATAAAATTGACAGTTACAACAAAGCAGGGGAAAGGAGGAGGGGGGGGAGAAAAACATCCAAAGAATCTACAGAACAAGTCAAAACATAAGAATAATAAATGTTTTTCTTGAGTCACTGCTATCAGAGTCCTTTCCCTCGCTGGGGAGCCACAGTCCACTTCCCCTCCCTAGGATGCCCTCCAACACTGTGCTGATCTCTGGACCTGCTGTGGGGGCAGCTCAGATTCTAATCTGGTCCTACTCCTCTGTGTTCTTGCCTCCAATGTCCACAGCCATCAGAACTAGCGTTTTCTTTTATATTTATATTATATAAGAAATAATATATATTTCTTATATATTCCACACAGAGTCTGCCTAGTTGATCGTGTGGATTTAATCTGAAGCTTGTACAGCTGGTGGGAGGGTTTTGGGTCTTCTTCCTTAGTCACACTGTTCCTGGGTTTCGATTGCGGTTTTACTTCCACCTCTGCATGTGGGTCGTCCACTGGGGTTTGCTCCTGAGGCTGCCCTGGACGACTTGGGTTTGCCCCTGTGAAGGACAGGTGTGGAGGTGGTGCAGGTGCTTGGGTCGCAGGGGTTCTGGGAGCACCAGGTACTCAGGGGAGTTGGTGGTTAGGGCAGCAGGAAGTACAGTGCTCTAGAAGGGTAGGGCAACCAGTATTGACCAATACGCTCCAGTATTCTTTCCTGGAGAAACTCCTCTCTGACAGAGAAGGCTGGCAGGTGACAGTCTACAGGATTGCAAAGAGTCAGACACTACCAAAGTGACCCTGTGTGCATAGGCACAAGACTTTTTTTACCTGTGGCAGCTCTGCCCCAGTGAGAGCTGAGCATGAAGGTGATGCAACTGCTTGGCTTGTGGGGACCCTGGCTGAAACCAGTGTGCAGGGACACGGACTGCCTCTGCCCCAGGTGTTATGGCCCTATCAGAGTCTTTTTTTGAGCCTCTTGTAGCTGGTGATCAGAAGGCCTCTTTGGCCAGTCTTTCTCCATAGGTCTGCCCATTCAGATACTTAGAGGACTTCCTTGCCTGGGGTCCTTGTTCAGTGCATCAGGCACATAGAAGCCCCCGGCTGGGGTCCTACTCTCTAGTTCAGCGTGTCAGGCATTTGATGGGCCAGTCTCTCTATTGTTCAGTTGTCAATGCTGGCCTGTGCGTAGAGAGAAGCTATGGTGATGGCTCCACCCCCTATTCATGACTCAGCAGTATGGCTGCCCAGTTTTCCTCCACAGGCATTTTCCACCACAGTCTCCTCCCTCACATCCCCTTGATCTGTTTCTCCACAGTCAACAGCAGCCCTCACCCAGAAATTGCTCCACAATCCTTAAACTCCAGCTCCCAGCCACTGCGCCATCTGGGGTATGTATGGCTGCCGCAAGGACTGGTTGATTCTCATTCCATTTAGGCTGCCACAGATCAGCTATTTCCCTCTCAGCCTTAAATGTTTCCTCTGACTCAGACAATTGTCCCCAGTGTGGGGATCGGACCCCTGCTTCAGTTCCCCCACCCACCAAGGGCAGGCCCAGTCCTACTAACACTCCTATTTTCTCCCTAGTTCCTTCCTCCTACCGAGTTTTGCCTGGGTCTATATATTCTTTTCTGCTGGTCAGGTACTCCTGTCTGCTCTCAGCTGGTGTTCTGCATGCACTTCAGTGTCTGAAGGTGTATTCCTGATGTATCTGTGGAGAAAGATGTACTCCACGTCCACCTACTCCCCCACCATCTTGTTCCTCTTTTAATATCTTTCGTATTGCAGTTTGTATTATGTTGCTGGTGTTAAATTCTTTCTTGTATCACAATTTTCCTGGTGATGATTTCTTTCAGGTTTTGTAGATTTGAAATGTCTCTATTTTGCCTTTTCTTTTTAAATATAATTCTGCCAAGTTCAGATTCTTGGTTGGCAGATTTTAGTTTCTTAGTTTATGTTTTGTGGGCCCTTGACAGAATGCATATTCTGCTGCTGTTCTATAAATGTTCAGATTCTGTTGTTGGATGGTGTTGTTGAGTTCTGTTCCCCTGCTGCCTTTATGTCTGACTACTCCTTTTGTTGCTGAGAGAGGGGTGTTGAAGTCTCTGTAACTGTTTTTTTTTTTCTTATTTCTCCTGTTGGTTTTTTTCAGCCTGTGCTTCACATATCTTGCAGCTCTGTTGTTGGAATGCGTAGATCTGTGGGACTGCAAAGTCTCTGTGGTGGGTTGGCACTTTTATCATTATATAATGTCCCCTCCGTCCCTGGCAGTTTTCTTGCTCTAATGTCTATAAATGGGATGTGATATTAATATAGCTCCTAGGAGGATTTCTTTTTAAATTATTGCTTGCTTAATAAGCTTTTTTTCCATCTTTTTACTTTCAGCCTAGAATTCTACTGAAATGACTTTCTTGTAGACAGCATTGAGTTGGGACATGTTCTTTTTATCCACTTTGACAATATCTCTCTTTTAATTGGTTCATTTAGACCATTTTTTATTTCATGTAATTATTGAAATGTTAAAGGCTAAGTCTACCATTTTACTTTTTGCTTTCTGTTTCCTCTCTGTGTTTCTGCTTTCTCTGTTTTATTTCCATTTTTTTTCTTGAGTTACATAAACAGTTTTTCTGTTTATGTACTCCATTTTATTTATAGTACTTTTGAATATATCTCCTCCAATAGATCTTTTGGCAGTTTCTCCAGGGGATCTTCCTGACCCAGGGATCTAATCAATGAGTCCTGCATCTCCTGCATTGCAGGCAGAGTCTTTATCACTTCACTGCCTGGGAAACCCTTCTCCAGGTATACATTATAAATGTTCATAACATCAAAGCTTTTCGTTGTTGATATTTTACCCATTTGAATAAGGCACAGAAACCTTATCTTCATTTATGTTCCCTTCCCACTTATATTTCTTGTATATACATATATTGAGAGCTACATTAGTGTTATAATTTGGCTAAAACTGTCAAACACAAGTAGAAAATTCAAGAGGAGTCTATTTCTTATTTTTTCTCTTCCCAGATTTTCATCCTTCTTGACTCAAAATTTCTTCTTTTATCATTTCATTTCTTTTTTAGAGACATTCCTTCAACCATTCTTTTAGTGTGAGAATACCAGCAATCAATTCCTCTGAAAATATCTTGAAAGTGAAAGTGTTAGCTGCTCAGTCGAGTCTAGCTCTTTGCGACCCATTGGACTATAGCCTGCCAGTCTCCTCATTCCATGGAATTCTCCAGGCAAGAATACTGGAGTGGATTGCCATTTCCTTCTCCAGTGGATCTTCCCCACCCAGGTACTGAACCCGAGTCTCCTGCATCGCAGGCAGACTCTTAACCATCTGAGCCACCAGGAACTTTCTATTTTTGATGAAGGCAAATTATATTCTAGATCAATTAATTCCATCAGGATCATATAGTCTATTAACAGTCAGATTTAACCCTTAAAGTCTCCAGAAACACAGTCTCAATACTTTCTGAGCAAGATTTTAGGCCTTTAGGGAAAAAAAAGACAAAACATGAAATGAAGATTTGTCCATTCTCTCTGACCAGAAGTTAGAATAAGAATTAGAAGAGGGGGTAATAAACAAGGATAACAAATAGCTCTTAAAGAAAATGACTCTCCTTGGAGTGGCATAAAGATGTATATCTGGAAATTAATCAACAATAAACTATTCTATTGAACAGGTTCAATCCCTTCTATAACCAAACCATTATTGTGGTTTAATTTATGGGTCCTGTTACTACTCCTAATGAAACTGTCTTAAAGTATACCCAAGTTATTTTGGAAGAATTATTTCACTAAAGATGCCTTATTTTAAAGAAGAAAGTAAGTGAAAATAGTTGAAATAAATTTTCATTGAAATAGGAGATTTTAATTTGCTTCAACATTATAAGAAGACATTTTCCCAACTGTGTTTATATAAAGTAGAATGATTTTACTTAAATCTATTATACTCACAAGGAGTCTCCAAGCCAGTGATATCCTTTTTTTTTTTTTTTTTTTCAGTGTAAATATTCCCACCATGGTCAATCTTCAAGCTACCGACCCAACACCAGTTGATTCGAGAAATTCTTGAAAATTTAACAGTCAGCTCTCACAGGGTGCTATGAACCAGCCCCTTTCCTCTCCTAAAGGAAGGGAAAAGCTCCTCTGACTCAAGACACATTCTCTTTAAGAAAATTTCACTGGCCATTTTGCAGGCACCTGGACATAAACTAGTGTAAGATGAGACTTTTGTCCTATAAAGGCTTAAAACCTAACTGGGAAACAAGATTGTCAAAAAGTACAAATCACACGAAGCAAACAATTTCCAAATAGCTTGTACTGGAAACAAAAGTTAAGAGATTCCAGCTAGTTCCACATAACCAACAATTTGTAAGTTAAAATGTGATTGCATTCTCTAGACTTTTGACATAACATCACCTTTGTTTTATTTTTAAAGTGTTGAACATTTGGTAAAAAAAAATATGTATGTATTTAGAGAATAGCCCATGCAGCAGCAAAGACCCAGCATAGCAATAAATAAATACATACACGAATAAACATTTTTAAAAGGTCTAATTCCAATTAAAAAAAAAAAATTAAAATGTGAGATTGAGAACATCAATGATCCTGTGTTCCTTAACTGGCCTGGCCTCAAGGTTAGGACAAAACGTACACATCTTTAGGGTGTTCTCTTCCATATTAATTAATTCACTAATTAATTTTTCTACTCTTATATCACAAACATGTTTGTTGTTTTTCATTCTTCAGTCAGTAAGTTGTGTCTGACTCTGCCACCCAATGGACTGCACCCCACCAGTCTCCTGCACCCCACCAGCCCATGGGATTTCCCAGGCAAGAATACTGGAGTGGGTTGCCATTTATTCCTCCAGGGGATCTTCCTGACCCAGGGGTAGAACTTAGTGGCTCAAAACAACAGAGATTTACTGTCTACCAGACCCTTGAAGGCAGAAGCCTGGAACGTCTCACTGAGTTCAAGTTCAGGAGTCAACAGGACTGCACTCCTTAGAATCTCTGGAGAGAAGCCCTTTCCTTGTCTTTTCCTTGCCTATTCTGTCTATCAAAAGTCCTTATCTTAGGGGAAGTCAAAGTGCGACTTTTAAAAAATATATTCAGTTCAGTTAAGTTCAGTCGCTCAGTCATGTCCAACTCTTTGCGACCCCATCAATCACAGCACACCAGGCCTCCCTGTCCATTACCATCTCCCAGAGTTCACTCAAACTCACGTCCATCGAGTCGGTGATGCCATCCAGCCATCTCATCCTCTGTCGTCCCCTTCTCCTCCTGCCCCCAATCTCTCCCAGCATCAGAGTCTTTTCCAATGAGTCAACTCTTCACATGAGGTGGCCAAAGTACTGGAGTTTCAGCTTTAGCATCATTCCTTCCAAAGAAATCCCAGGGCTGATCTCCTTCAGAATGGACTGGTTGGATCTCCCTGCAGTCCAAGGGACTCTCAAGAGTCTTCTCCAACACCACAGTTCAAAAGCATCAATTCTTCGGCACTTAGCTTTCTTCACAGTCCAACTCTCACATCCATACATGACCACTGGAAATATATTTTTTGGGCTCCAAAATCACTGCAGATGATGACTGCAGCCATGAAATTAAAAGACGCTTACTCCTTGGAAGAAAAGTTATGACCAACCTAGATAGCATATTCAAAAGCAGAGACATTACTTTGCCAACTAAGGTCCGTCTAGTCAAGGCTATGGTTTTTCCAGTGGTCATGTATGGATGTGAGAGTTGGACTGTGAAGAAAGCGAAGTGCCGAAGAATTGATGCTTTTGAACTGTGGTGTTGGAGAAGACTCTTGAGAGTCCCTTGGACTGCAGGGAGATCCAACCAGTCCATTCTGAAGGAGATCAGCCCTGGGATTTCTTTGGAAGGAATAATGCTAAAGCTGAAACTCCAGTACTTTGGCCACCTCATGTGAAGAGTTGACTCATTGGAAAAGACTCTGATGCTAGGAGGGATTGGGGGCAGGAGGAGAAGCGGATGACAGAGGATGAGATGGCTGGATGGCATCACTGACTCGATGGACGTGAGTTTGAGTGAACTCTGGGAGTTGGTGATGGACAGGGAAGCCTGGTGTGCTGTGATTCATGGGGTCGCCAAGAGTTGGACACGACTGAGAGACTGAACTGAACTACTTATTTATTGGCCGTGTTGCAGAATTCAGGATCTTCAATCTTCGATGCAGCATGAGGGATATTTAGTTGCGGCATGTGGGATCTAATTCCCTGACCCACAGATCAAAACTTGGACACCCTGTATTGGGAGCTCAGAGTCTTAGCCACTGGACCACCAGGGAAGTCCTGGTAACTCCTTTTAAATACATATTGAGTTTTATGCTTCTGATGTCTTCTTATATGTCAGCAACTGATTAATATCCTCTGATAAGCTATAGGGTAAAAATATATCAGTATATTATCTGTAGGGGAAATTAAAGGGCAACTTTAATTTCTTGCAAAGATGATAACAGCTATTATCTGGGGACTAGAACATACATCAGACAGCCTCCATATTCACCATTTCTTAGCCACTGGACCATCAGGAATGTCCCAAAGTGTTACCTTTCTGAATCAGACGCATAAACATCCTCCTCATCCCTAAGAGTTGGTGATTCCTTGAGATGCCCTCCACCCATCCACTTACCCACAAATGGTCTTAGCTGCTTTCTCTGTGTGAGCAGCTCCTAATTCTATGCAGACTTTTTCCCCGTTGAACACAGCATCTCATAGGCAATTACCCCACTCATATACCATCTATATCGTGAACACACTGACAGCATTTTCCTCCTAAGCCTGTTCCTTTCATGTTCCCTAGTTCAGTCATCACCACCTTTCCAGGTGGTGCAATGGTGAAGAGTCCTC
Source organism: Bos indicus (assembly GCF_029378745.1). Taxonomy (NCBI): domain Eukaryota; kingdom Metazoa; phylum Chordata; class Mammalia; order Artiodactyla; family Bovidae; genus Bos; species Bos indicus. The sequence continues at coordinate 24,093,796 of NC_091773.1, read as the reverse complement.
TTGCCAACGCAGGAGATGCAGGAGACATGAGTTTGACCCTTGAGTTGGGAAGATCCCCTGGAGGAGGAAATGGCTATGCTGTATTCTTGCCTGGAAATTCCATGGACAGAGGAGCCCGATGGGCTACAGTCCATGGGGCAGCAAAGAGTCAGACATGACTGAGCAGGCATGAAATCACCACCAGGCAAGCTGGGGGAATTCAGGGGTAGGGATGGTCAGCCTCAGTTCCTCCTTTCTCATTGCCCATCCTAAATAAACCTCTAACCAAAACTCTCTTATGTCTACTACTTCTCAAATTAGCTGATTTACCAAAGCCTTCACAGTGCAGTGTGCAAAGGGCAAGGTCAACCTCTTTGGCTTCCCTCCCAAGCATGATGCAGCTTTATGCCCTGTGCCTTTGCTGGAGTAGCCTGTGGTGTCAGAGTGCTTCTCCCACCTTGGCCTGACTGCCCCTGACTCATCCTCCAGACTGGGCTAGGTTTCTGCCTCAGAGCTCCCAAAATACCCCATGACTATGCCATTGCAAATATCTCCTTGTCCTATGGTGACTGCACTGATTACTTCCTCTTACAAACCATGAGAAGTGCCTCAAAAAGAGGAACTGACTCAGTTATCACTTTTCCCTTTACTCCAGCACAAGATTGGGGCATAATAGGCCCTCAACACACATCCATTCTAAAAATATTAAATAGCTGATGTCTGGGAGGCTTACAAGAGCTTAGAATTCTTTTGTATTTAGATGCTGCAAGTATTTAGTATTTCCAAACCCATAAAGCATTTGAGCTCATTGGTAATAGTAAAGAACTTTAAAGTGCTAATAATAATAAATGAAAGGTTAAAAAAAGTTTGAACACCAAAGAATTGATGCTTTCGAATTGTGGTGCTGGAGAAGCCTCTTGGGATTCTCTTGGACTGCAAGATCAAACCAATTGCAAGGAAGTCAGTCAATCTTAAAGGAAATCTTAAAGGAAATTCAGGGTTGAAATATTCAACCCTGAATATTCACTGGAAGGATTGATGCAGAAGCTGAAGCTCCAAAACTTTGGCCACCTCCCCCCATCCCATTCCTAAAGGTCATCACAGAGCATTGTAGTTCTGTCTTAAAATGTTATACACATGGACTATCACATGGTGAGCAATTAGCTTTCCAATATCATTCATCAGACTCAGATTATTGTTAAATAGACAAAATAAGGTGTACTAGCTAAACTAAATGATGAAAGTTACTAAATAAATGATCAAATAGATGACCAAATAAGTTACTTAAATATATAATTAATAATGTTTCTCAATGACATATCTTATTCTTTAATATTTAGATAATTACAAGAACTACAAGGCCAGATTACACTGAACATAAATCAAATTGCAAGTGTCTTTATGAGTTTGTTAACGTTTTCTTAGAATGGCCAGATTTCTGCTGGAAAACAGTTGCTTGAGAAATAGCGCTCTTCTCAGATGAGGATTATGGCCATGACTCAGGATGCAGACTGTCCTGGGAAACAGAAAGAGTCAGCCTTTCACGCTAAGGGGCCAACTGAGTGAATTAGTCAGAACTTACTGCTAACCTGACATTGAACACGTGGGTAGTCACTGTTTCAACCAACTGGGGATTGACTAAGAAGCAGATGTGTTTTGAGTTGAGCTGAAAAATAGACTGCAATTGAGATTGCTCATTTTTATTTTATTTTGTCTGCTGTGTTGTGTTCAGTTCTCAAAGGCATATTTTATGAAGGTTATAGGCAAACAAAGATGTGCCCAAAGGCAGATGGAAGAAGCCTGAATCATGTCACAAAGAACATGAGATCTCCCTGGGTTTGTCTAGCCTAAGGATGAGAAAAGCAGAGAAAACACATCATCCATGTCCATATATTTGAAGAATGTTTCATTCAGTTTCGAGTAACTCTAAGAAACAAATCAAGGTATAGGGAATGTGAGAAGTGTTAACAAATGTTGCCAGCAATTGAGCCATCCAAGGAAAATGGTAGTGAGTTTCCTGTCATTGAAAATGATGAAATCTTTGTCCTATTGACAACTTTCAACAAATTACTTATTAATACCTAATCTGTAAAGTGAGGATCATGGCATTTATCCCTGCTCCAGTGGATCTTCCTGATCCAGGAATCAAACCAAGGTCTCCTGCATTGCAGGCAGATTCTTTACCAGCTGAGCTACCAGAGAAGCCCCTATTTATTAATTCACACACAGTAATGATTGACTGAATACTTCAGCCACCTGATGCAAAGAACTGACTCACTGGAAAAGACCCTGATGCTCAGAAATATTGAAGGCAAGAGGAGAAGGGGACAACAGAGGATGAGATGGTTGGGTGGCATCACCAACTCTATGGACATGAGTTTGAGTAAGCTCCAGGAATTGGTGATGGACAGGGAAGCCTGGTGTGCTGCAGTCCATGGGGTCGCAAAGAGTTGGACACGACTGAGCGACTGAACTGAACTAACTGAATGATTGATTGGATGAAGTAAAAATTAGGGGAAGACACTGCATAAATTCAGGGCATAACACTTGTCTCCACTCATTGTTTCGCTAAAATGTCCACACAGGTTAATCAACAATAGAACTTAGGCCCTTTATGATGTAACAACTATTTTGAAACACCACAAATAGCCAGTTAATAGGTATCAAATCATCCATCTGGCTCTCAAGGCACTTGGCGTGTCATTCTTTTCTCTCCTCCGTGTCCTTGAGAACAAGCACAGTAGGCTCAATGCCATGGTCAGTACAAGTTGTAACTGGTATCTGGCTAGCTTCACAATGAACAATTTTTTAATAATCCTTTATATTTTTGAAATTAGAATATAAAGAGTCTGCATTTGATAATCACAAAAACTCAATAGAACCTGAAGTATTTGACTAAACAGTTGAGAGAAAAGTTGTTGATCACTTTCCTTTTGTAAACTTAGATATGTGCGATGGAATGAATCTGTAAACAGCCTGCTCAGTCTCTTTGTAGAAGTGAGTTTATCTCAGATGACACATCTAACTCAGATATCTTGTGTGATGGGTGATAACTATCTCTATGTCCTTAATTTTGGGGCAGTGAACATCAGATATGGAAGTAGAATCTTTAGATCTTGATACCTCAAAACAATGTTCTTTGTTTATGAATGTAACAAGGAATTTTCCAATTTGGTAGACCTACAGGTGTCAACAGTTGATATCAACATGGACTAGAGTGTGGTCTGAGAGTCCATGAAAGCTCTTGTCCATTTGAAGACTTTGCGCTCCTGCCCTCACTCAAGCCCCTCCTGGATCACTACACAGCAGTTTGGAGCTGCCCAAACCAGCTCCAGCCCTGCTACATAAGTGACTATGCTACAACCACAAAAATATAACCATGTTATTTTTCAGCTTTAAACTAACATCTCACAGTGCTTTCTGGATGAAGTCCTAATTTATTAGCATGGCATCAGCCCTTAGTGTTCTAGTCCTTTCTTTGCCCTCCAATCTCACTTCTTGCACCCAACATGTCATATCTCCATATATCCAGCCCACCATGCACTAGATATGCTGATTCTACACCTATTGTTTCCTCTGCCTACATCTCCACTCCATCCTTTCTCCACCTCAGCCAGACCAACTCCCAATCACTCTTCAGAGCATACTCTGCTATTCTCTTCCAGAAGACACCTTATTTGCTTTAATTCCTTAGTTGTGTACCTTTCCATGTGTCTGTACCCTTTAACTTTCCTCTTTCCAAAAAAGAGCCCCTTAGAGATAAAACACACAGACCAAAAAACTTTACCCACTTACTATATAAAATTTAATGTGGTGTTGGAGAAGACTCTTGAGAGTCCCTTGGACTGCAAGGAGATCCAACCAGTCCATCCTAAAGGAGACCAGTCTTGGGTGTTCATTGGAAAGACTGATGCTGAAGCTGAAACTCCAATACTTTAGCCACCTCATGCAAAGAGTTGACTCATTGGAAAAGACCCTGATGCTGGGAGGGATTGGGGGCAGGAGGAGAAGGGGACAACAGAGGATGAGATGGCTGTATGGCATCACCGACTCGATGGACATGAGTTTGGGTAGACTCTGGGAGTTGGTGATGGACAGGGAGGCCTGGCATGCTGTGATTCATGGGGTCACAAAAAGTCGGACTCGACTAAGCGACTGAACTGAACTGAACTGAATGCATTCACAGAATTGGGCAACTATCATGAGCCCAAAATAAGGCCCCATACCCAATGACCATTACCCCTCTGCCCCTACCCTGCCTAGCCCTAGGCAACCACTAGTCCACTTCCTGTCCCGATTTATTAGTCTATTCTAAACATTTCATTAAAATGGATTATAAAGTACATGGCCATCAGTAAGAGGTTGAGGATGGAGTGAGACATCAGAGGAAGACCTGACTTTTTTATTTTTAATAGTTCTCTGTTATTTAGATCTTTTCAATGAGATGCATTCACTTCCAGGACTAGAATAAGATAGAATAGTAGTCAATAGTCTTCCTCAGATAAGACACAGTCAATATTCTTGAGTCTTCTCAGGGAGAATGGATAAAGCAGAGTTTCCAAGTATTGATGAATAATAAAGAGGTTGGAAGTTGTAGAATTTTCAAGTGATAAAGCTTAACATTTTATGTATTAAGAAATGTTTGGCAAAAGTCAAACTACTAGCTGGTTTTCATTGTGTCCTACAATATACTTTTTTGATTTGGTATGCATATATTATAACTAATACTTCAAATGTAAGCAGCCATACTCAGTATATATGTCAACCCTCTGCAAGTAAATTCAGCCAGTTAATTGGAAGTGTTCTTTGTGAAATGAGAATCAGAACCACTACTCCCAGTGACATGTTCCTAAAAGGATGTGATGATCTGTTGTTTTATTGGATCTCAGTAGTCAGTATCTTCAAGTTTGTCTAATAGAACCTCAAAGAAAACATATGCTTTGTTTAGTCCAGCACATTCTTGACTGAAACAAACTAAGTGTTCTCTCAGTGATCATAATTTTAAGGACAAAGATTAATTTGACATACAAGGAAGAAGATATACTACAGCTTGAAAAGGAGAAAATGGAATTCATTTTAGCTAAGGAAGAAAGTTCAGGCTGAACACTGGCCTCATAACTCATTTAAGGCAAGTCTTTTTCCTCAAGTGTTTTCTTATAAATTAGAAAGGAACACAATGTTTTCCACTAAGTGCTTCTAAAAGAAAAATCGTGTTCCTTAAACCAGTGCTGAGAGACTTAAAAAATAGACGATGGAAATTAGGAACAAGGAACATGGTGATTAAAATCCCTTCAAATCCAAGTCCAGACTGGAGTGAGAGAATGTTATCATCAAGCTCTTTGAAGTTTTAAGTTACAGTGTTTCTGTGCATTTCTCCCATGAGTTGAAGAAACTAAGGATTTGGTAAGTAAAATACCTTGGCACAGCCATCTGGCTGTCTGGTGGTCAGCACTCATCATGAGTGCTCAATCATGTCCGACTATTTGGAAGCACATGAACTGTAGGCCACCAGGTTCCTTTGTCCATGAGATTTCCCAGGCAAGAATACTGGAGTGGGTTGCCATTTCCTTCTCCAGGGGATCTTCCCAACCCAGGGATGGAACCTGCATCTCTTGCATCTCCTGCATTGTAGGTGGGTTTTTTTACCACTAGCATCACCTGGGAAGCCCCAGGGGGTTGAATGCTGGTCCTCAAAAGATATGTCCAACCAGACATGCAGCCTCAAACCAAGGAATACGTGCATGCCCAGAAGCTGGAAAAGAAAAGGAAGGAGTCCCCTTGGAGCCCTCCTAGGGACCATGGCCCTACTCCATCTTGTTTCACACCTATGGCCTCCAGAATTGTGAGAGAATTAATTTTTGTTGCTTTAAGCCAGGTTTATAGCAATTTGTTATGTCAGTCCCAGAAGACTACTGTACATGAGAATGTGTAATATATGAAATACAACTCTATGTAAAATATGGACGTTACAAAACAGTACCTAACATTAAATACCATTTCTGTGGAAAGTACAATATCCACATACACACATCATGCAGAGGGGAAAAAAATCATGCATTTTAAAAGTTAATGGAGGGAAGTGGAATGTAGAGCCTGGTCTCTCGCTGTCAGTCAGTGTGGTGCGGAGTCCACACGGTGGCAGGACCTAATCAGGCCTCGCGCGTGGCTCAGGGCCTCTTGGGCTCTGCGGTCCAGAGGGCACCATGGACAACAAGGAGTTAATCAAATACTTTAAGTCTCAGATCGAAGAAGATCCTGACATGGCCTCAGCAGTAGCTGCCATCTGGACTTTGCTGGAATACTTGAGAAGGGATACGGGGAGACAATTCAGGGCCTGAGGGCGAATCTCACCAGGGCCACAGAAACCCAGGGGCATGGACTCTTCAGTGGCCGTGTCGTCGGGCGGTGAGCTCCTGTGCTTCATCAGCCGTACCTCCCTGGAATACTCTGATTACTCCAAATGTAGAAAGATCATCATGAGCGGGGAGAGATTTTCCTCAGGAGAATATCACTGTCGAGAAATAAAATTGCAGATCTATGCCATACTTTGATCAAAGATGGGGCAAGAATATTAATGCACACCTACCCCCAGAGTGGTCCTGAGAGTCTGGGAAACTGCCCTGGCACCAAGAAGCATTTCAGTGTGTACATTACAGAGTCACAGCCTGACTTATCAGGTAAGATGGCCAAAGCCCTCTGCCACCTCAGTGTCCCCTTCACTGTGGTCCCTGATGCTGCAGTTGGCTACATCATGGATAACGTGGATCTTGTCATAGTTGGTGCTGAAGGAGTTGTTGAAAATGGAGGAATCATTAACAAGGTAGGAGCACCAGTTCTCCACAGGTCCTTGCCCAGAGTGTGGAGCTCCACTGATGACCTCAGACACTCCACCACATTGTGTATTATGGTTCATTCCTCTAACCCTGGTTAGCCTCAGGACTCCACCATCCCAACCAGTGGTTTCCCAGTTCCCCTGAGCCATCGCACTGGGGTCAGTCAAATTCTGGTCAGATTTCTTTCTGCTTTGGGAATTGATCTGTGTAGACCCAGTTCAATTCAGTCGTTCAGTCATGTCCAACTCTTTGCGACCCCATGGACTGCCGCACACCAGGTCTCCTTGTCCATCACCAACTCCTGGAGTTTATTCAAACTTATGTCAATTGAGTCTGTGATGCCATCCAACTATCTCATCCTCTGTCATCCCCTTCTCCTCCTGGCCTCAATCTTTCCCAGCATCAGGATCTTTTCAAATGAGTCAGCTTTTTGCATCAGGTGGCCAAAGTATAGGAGTTTCAGCTTCAACATCAGTCCTTCCAGTGAACACCCAGGACTGATCTCCTTTAGGATGGACTGGTTGGACTCCTTGCAGTCCAAGGGACTCTCAAGAGTCTTCTCCAACACCACAGTTCAAAAGCACCAATTCTTCCACGCTCAGCTTTCTTCACAGTCCAATTCTTGCATCCATACATGACTACTGGAAAAACCACAGCCTTGATGAGATGGACTTTTGTTTACAAAGTAATGTCTCTGCTTTTTAATATGCTATCTAGGTTGGTCATAGCTTTCCTTCAAAGGAAAGTGTCTTTTTATTTCATGGCTGCAGTCACCTTCTGTAGTGATTTTGGAGCCCCAAAAAATAAAGTCACCCATTGTTTCCACTGTCTCCCCATCTATTTGCCATGAAGTGAGGGGACCAGATGCCATGACCTTCGTTTTCTGAATGTTGAGCTTTAAGCCAACTTTTTCACTCTCCACTTTCACTTTCATCAAGAGGCTCTTTAGTTCCTCTTCACTTTCTGCCATAAGGGTGGTGTCATTTACATATCTGAGGTTATTGATATTTCACCTGACAATCTTGATTCCAGCTTGTGCTTCTTCCAGCCCAGCATTTCTCATGATGTACTCTGCATATAAGTTAAATAAGCAGGGTGACAATATACAGCCTTGACGAACTCCTTTTCCTATTTGGAACCAGTCTGTTGTTCTATGTCCAGTTCTAACTGTTGCTTCCCGACCTGCATACAGGTTTCTCAAGAGGCAGGTCAAGTGGTCTGGTATTCCCATCTCTTTCAGAATTTTCCACTGTTTGTTGTGATCCACACAGTCAAAGGCTTTGGCATAGTCAATAAAACAGAAATAGATGTTTTTCTGGAACTCTCTTGCTTTTGCAATGATCCAGGGGATGTTGGTAATTTGATGCCTGGTTCCTCTGCCTTTTCTAAATCCAGCTTGAACATCTGGAAGTTCATGGTTCACATATTGCTGAAGCCTGACTTGGAAAATTTTGAGCATTACTTTACTAGCGTGTGAGATGAGCGCAATTGTGTGGTAGTTCGAGCATTCTTTGGCATTGCCTTTCTTTGGGACTGGAATGAAAACTGAGATTTTCCAGTCCCGTGGCCACTGCTGTTTTCCAAATTTGCTGGCATATTGAGTGCAGCACTTTCACAGCATCATCTTTCAGGATCTGAAATAGCTCAACTGGAATCCCATCACCTCCACTAGTTTTGTTCATAGTGATGCTTCCTAAGGCCCACTTGACTTCACATTCCAGGATGTCTGGCTCTAGGTCAGTGATCACACCATCGTGATTATCCTAGTCATGAAGCTCTTTTTTGTACAGTTCTCCTGTGTATTCTTGCCACCTCTTCTTAATATCTTCTGCTTCTGTTAGGTCCATACCATTTCTGTCCTTTATTGTGGCCATCTTTGCATGAAATGTTCCCTTGGTATCTCTAATTTTCTTGAAGAGATCTCTAGTCTTTCCCATTCTGTTGTTTTCCTCTATTTCTTTGCACTGATCACTGAGGAAGGCTTTCTTATCTCTCCTTGCTATTCTTTGGAACCCTGCATTCAAATGGGTTTATCTTTCCTTTTCTCCTTGGCTTTTCACTTCGCTTCTTTTCACTGCTATTTGTAAGGCCTCCTCAGACAGCCATTTTGCTTTTTTGCATTTCTTTTTCTTAGGGATGGTCTTGCTCCCTGTTTCCTGTACAGTATCATGAACCTCCAACCATAGTTCATCAGGCACTCTATCAGATATAGTCCCTTTAATCTATTTTTCACTTCCACTGTATAATCATAAGGGATTTAGGTCATACCTGAATAGTCTAGTGGTTTTCCCTACTTTCTTCAATTTAAGTCTGAATTTGGCAGTAAGGAGTTCATAATCTGAGCCACAGTTAGCTCTCCATCTCATTTTTGCTGACTGCATAGGGCTTCTCCATCTTTGGCTGCAAAGAATATAATCAATCAGAGAACATATTTATACTTACTCAAAACATGCTTTACTTGGAATTGGGTTTTTTCTTTTTAATGGAGCATATTTGACATCAATATAGTGTTTAAAGTTTATCTGTTGTTTCACATGGAAAGATTTCATGATAGTTTATTGTGTTTGATAAAGTATGTATAATGTAAAATTTGCCATTGTAGTCATTTTTAAGTGTACAGTTCAGTGGCATTAATTCCGCTCTCACATTGTTGTGCAGCCATTACCACTGTCTGTCTTCAAAACTTTTCCATCAACCCAAAGAACTGTCACCTTTAAGCAAAACTCCTTGCTTTTCTCTCCCCCATTCCCTAAGCTATTTTCTGTCTCCATGATTTTTTCCCATCCTAGGTACCTTATGTAAGTGGAATCACACAGTATCTGTCTCTTTTTTTGAGTCTGGTTTATTTCTCAAAGCTCACCTGTACTGTACGTGTGTCAGTGCTTCATTCCTTTTTATGGCTGCATAATATTGTATTATGTTGTATGGTTGGACCATTGTATGGTTGGACCACATGTGTCCATTCATCTGTGAATGAATACCTTTTGACTATTATGACTAATGCTGCTAATAGGTGTACAATTAACTTATTTGAGTTTCTGTTTTTGATTCTTTGGTGTATATACCTAAGAGTGGGGGGGGGGGGGAGTAAATGGATACTACCTGCTCTTGAAAATTCTGGAAAACTCCCATGAGTTGTTGGAAGGAACTTTCATGGTTTAAGGGAGAAAAATAATTGCAAGTAAGTTTCAAATAGAAAAAGAATCTGAGGACCATAATGTACCAAACTTTAAACTGTTGGTAAAATGAATGATCGTTTTCTTGGTGACCTAGAAACTAATAACTCAGGAGTCAACTTTAATAGTTTATGGAAATTAAATTGCTTTGTCCCTACCTTAAACACTTCAATAGTTATACCTACTGCCAAAACATTGCTTTCTTATCCAGAGAGAATTAAATATGACTTCACCTCTTAAAATTCTAATAAAGTGCTATCAATTCAAGAACTTCTGTGACCATTGCTCATCTTTAGCTTTTCTATTCAAGACAGCATGCAGAGTTCCTCCAGTTTTAGTGCTAGGTACTGGTGGCTCAGTAGTAAAGAATAAGCCTGCCGTGCAGGAGGCACGAGTTCGATCCCTGGATCAGAAGATCCCCTGGAGGAGGGAATGGCTACCCACCCCAATATTCTTGCCTGGAGACTCCCATGGACAGAGGAGCCTGGCGGGTCATAGTCCACAGGGTTGCACAGAGTCAGACACAACTGAAGCGACTCAGCATGCATGCTGTATGTTCTAGGCTTTGTGCTAAGCATTTTGAATATATTGTTTCATTGAATCCTTACAACATCTCAGCAAAGTAGGAAAAAGATCTGTAGGAAAACTGTAAAAAGTGTACATATGCATAATGAGAATACCTTAAGAAAAAAAAAAGAGAAAAATAAAAATAATATTTGAAGCAATAATGACTGAGAATTTTCCAAAATTAACATCAGACACCAAACTACAGAACAAGAAAGATAAGAGAATAGAAAACAGAATAAATGCAAATAAAACTACAGTGGAAGCTATCATATTCAAACTGCAGAAAATCAAAGATAAAGTACCAAATCTTGAAAGAAGCCTGAGGAAAAAAATCACATTGCATATAGAGGAGCAAAGATAAAAATTATCATATCAACAACTTCTCCTTAGAAACCATCAAGCCAGAAAAGAGTGAGTGAAATAAGTATAGAGAAAAAAATCCCCAACAAACTAAAATTCTGTACTTTTGAAATTATCCTTCAGAAGTGAAGAAGAAATAAGATTTTTCAGGTGAACAAACATTGAAGAAATCCATAACCAGGAGACCTGCCTTGCAAGAAATGTTTTAAAAAAGTCTTTAGAGAGAAAGGAAATGATGTAGTTCAGAAATTCAGATCCACATAAAGAAAGGAAGAGTATCAAAGAAGGAATAAGTTGAGGTAAATAAAAAGTTTTATTTTCCCTATTGTAGATGGACCTGTTTGTTCAAAATAATACTATGTATTTGATTATGTATACATACATCAGTTCAGTTCAGTTCAGTAGCTCAGTCATGTCCAACTCTTTGCAACCCCATGAATCACAGCATACCAGGCCTCCCTGTCCATCACCAAGTCCCAGAGTTCACTCAAACTCATGTCCATCGAGTCAGTGATGCCATCCAGCCATCTTCCTCTGTCATCCCCTTCTCCTCCTGCTCCCAATCCCTCCCAGCATCAGGGTCTTTTCCAATGAGTCAGCTCTTCGCATGAGGTGGCCAAAACATTGGAGTTTCAGTTTCAGCATCAGTCCCTCCAATGAACACCCAGGACTGATCTCCTTTAGAATGGACTGGTTGGATCTCCTTGCAGTCCAAGGGACTCTGAAGAGTCTTCTCCAACACCACAGTTCAAAAGCATCAATTCTTTGGTGCTCAGCTTTCTTCACAGTCCAACTCTCACATCCATACATGACTACTGGAAAAACCATAGCCTTGAATAGATGAACCTTTGTTGGCAAAGTAATGTCTCTGCTTTTCAATATGCTATCTAGGTTGGTCATAACTTTCCTTCCAAGGAGTAAGTGTCTTTTAATTTCATGGCTGCAATCACCATCTGCAGTGATTTTGGAGCCCCAAAAAAATAAAGTTTGACACTGTTTCCACTGTTTCCCCATCTATTTCCCATGAAGTGATGGGACCAGATGCCATGATCTTCATTTTCTGAATGCTGAGCTTTAAGCCCACTTTTTCACTCTCCACTTTCACTTTCATCAAGAGGCTTTTGAGTTCCTCTTCACTTTCTGCCATAAGGGTGGTATTATCTGCATATCTGAGGTTATTGATATTTTGCCTGGCAATCTTGATTCCAGCTTGTGCTTCTTCCAGCCCAGCGTTTCTCATGATGTACTCTGCATATAAGTTAAATAAGCAGGGTGACAATATATAGCCTTGATGTACTCCTTTTCCTATTTGGAACATATATACATTATTATGTATACATATGTATGTATATATATATTGGATGGTTGGATGGCATCACCGACTCAATGGACATGAGTTTGAGCAAACTCCTAGAGACAGTAAAGGACAGAGGAGTCGGCATGCTGCTGTTCATGGAGTTGCAAAAAGTTGGACATGACTTAGTGACTAAACAAAAATATATATACACACATATATATACTTACACATTGTTGTTGTTGTTCTGTCACTAAGTCGTGTCTGATTCTTTGTGACCCATGGACTGCAGCATGCCAGATTCCTCTGTCCTTCACTATCTCCAGGAGTTTGCTCTAATTCATGTCCATTGAGTTGCTAATGCCATCCAACTATTTCATCATCTGCTGCCTCCTTCTCCTTGTGCCTTCAATCTTTTCCTGATTCTAGGAAAGACTCATACTGCTCATGAAGCAATACAGTGCTATTTGAAAGTGGACTTGGAGTACTGGTAAATGTATATTGCAAACTACTCTAGAGCAACCACTAGAAATGTAAAATAAAGTAGTATTTGAACTCCTGGGAAAATGAAGACATGACCAGAGTTAGTTGCAAAAAAATATGTGGGTAGGTATACGTATCTGGAATTTCTTCCTCAATTTAATCTGCTAAAAGAGAACCTGCTTTTCCCCATAAGAGTTGTTTTCTGAAAGCTGGCAAAACAATCCTGTGGGGAAAAGAGAATATTCATCTAAAAGAAAGCAGTGAGAACTTCCTGGTGGCTCAGTGGTAAAGAATCTGCCTGCCAATGCAGGAGACATGGATCTGATTCCTGATCCAGGAAGATCCCACATGCTGCAGGGCTACTAAGCCCATGCTCCAGAACAATTGAGCCTATGCTCTAGGGCCCAGAAGCTCCAACTACTGAACCCATGAGCCACAACTACTGAAGCCTGCATACCTTGAGCCTGTGCTCTGCAACAAAACAAGCCAACACAATGAGAAGCCAGCTCATTGCAACTACAGAGTAGCCCCTGCTCGCAGGAAATAGAGAATAGCTTGCAGGCAGCAACAAAGACCCAGGAGAGCCAAAAATAAATAAGTAAATAAATAAAAATAACCATTCAAAAATCAAATAAAAGAAAGAAGTCATTTAAAATTACATACAGTGTATATTTCTAAAATAAAACCTAAATGACTTTCTTGTCTTAGCCACAACAGGTGACAGGCCAGGGGCAGGACATGGACTCCTGAGCAGTGCATCATGCTGATGATGGGGTCTTTATCAATGTCTCCCAACACATAATGGTCCCTGCACTAAACTGAATAGCATGCACTCAAAAATCACAGCTACCCAGAGCCTGTGAATGCAGCTTTATTTGGAAATGGGGTCTTGGCAGGTGTCATCAGGTTCAGACGTGGTCATATGGCACTTTTTGTTGTTGTTTAGTTGCTCAGTTGTGTCCAACTCTCTGCGACCCCATGGACTGTAGGCTTTCCTGTCCTTCACTATCTCTTGGAGTTTGCTTAAACTCATGTCCATTGAGTCAGTGATGCCATCCAACCATCTCATCCTTTGTTGCCCATTTCTCCTCCTGCCCTAAATCTTTCCCAACATCAGAGTCTTTTCCAAAGAGTCAGTTCTTTGCATCCGGTGGCCAAAGCATTGGAGCTTCAGCTTCAGCATTAGTCCTTCCAATGAAAATTCAGGGTTTATTTCCTTTAGGATTGACTGGTTTGATCTCCTTGTAGTCCAAGGGACTCTCAAGTGTCTTCTCCAGCGTCACAATTTGAAAGCATTGATTCTTCAGCACGCAGCCTTCCTTATTGCAGTAATATGGCTTTAAATCACATATGACAGACATCCCCACAAAAGAGGGAAATTTGGACACCGACACACACGGAGAGCAGATTGCCACATGCATCTACAGAGTGATGCATCTAGAAGCCAAGACACACAAGGACTGCCAGAGACCACTGGACGCTGGGAGGGAGGATGGAACAGATTCTCCCAGAAGCCCCAGAAAGGTATCAACCCTGCCTTGTTTTCAGATTCCTGGCCTCCAGAACTGTGAGATAGTAAACTTCTTAAGCCACCCAGCTTGTACTTTGTTACAGCAGTCCTGCTGCTAAGTCACTTCAGTCGTGTCCAACTCTGTGCGACCCCATAGACGGCAGCCCACCAGGCTCCCCCGTCCCTGGGATTCTCCAGGCAAGAACACTGGAGTGGGTTGCCATTTCCTTCTCCAATGCATGAAAGTGAAAAGTGAAAGTGAAGTTGCTCAATCGTGTCTGACTCCTAGCGACCCCACGGTCTGCAGCCTTCCAGGCTCCTCCGTCCATGGGATTTTCCAGGCAAGAGTACTGGAGTGGGATGCCATTGCCTTCTCCAACAGCAGTCCTAGGTAACTAATAAAATAACTTGAGTTTTATAAAAACATTCAAACCTGCCTGTGGAATTCTCCTTCTCATCCCCTTTAATTAAAATTGGAAGAACTCATGGCAATGTGTGCCCACACACAGCTGTTCCTGGGGTGTGCATTCACCTTCCACCCTACTCTCCCACCTCCACCATTTAACTTGCCGGGGGCACAATTCACTGGGATTTCAGACAGCCTGGTGGCTCAGACAGTAAAAAAATCTTTCTGCAATGCAGATTCGATCCCTGGAATGGGAGGATCCCTTGGAGAAGGGAATGGCAACCCACTCCAGTATTCTTGCTGGAGAATCCCATGGACAGAGGATCCTGGTGGGGAAAAGTCCACAGGGTCGCAAAGAGTCAGACACAACTGAGCAACTAACACTTAGAGCTTAGAGCTTCAGACAGCCAGGGAGGTGTGTGTGTGTGTGCACGCACGCGCGTGCACTAAAGTTCTCATCCATCTCAAGGTGGGAGGTTGGAGCTTGTTCTGGAATTAAACTTGGACAAAAGAAGCTCCCTGGTAGATAGTTCACAGAAAAAGGACTTGCATTATGTTGAAGCCACCTCTTTGCTAACATCTGAGAGACACTAATTTTTTGTTTGTTTTGTTTTCTCTTAACTGAACCAATTACCAAATGGTGATCTCACCAGCACAGGAGACCTACATGCAATGACACTCTTCTTGCTGACCATGATCCTGAAAAACTTAAGCATTTAAAGCCCAGAGGCTCCAGACACTGCAGAACAGGAAGGTCTTGGCAGGAGCACAGGGCTGGTGCTCCATCTGCCCAGGAGGACCCTGCAGGAGAGTTGGTTCATGATGACACAACTCAGGGATCCTATGCTCCCATCTGAGGGAAAGTGCTCCAGCATGTGGGTCAGAAGAAATGTTTTCAAGGAAATTTTGAAAAGAGCAGTTTATGAGTCAAGACACAGTCTCAAAACAATCAAAACCATTTGTTTTGCATTTTCTTCAGCCTGAAAATATGTGACGCTGAAGCTGGAAGAGCTGGAAAATCTCCCGCAAGCATCCTGCAGAACTTGAGAGAGCTGTACTTATGAAACGATGATTCTGGGAAATCAAGGAAAGATGTGCACATTTGCATTTAGAAGGTAGAATAATTACTCCATTAGTATTATTCATATAACAATGCTCCAAGGAGAAATCTCAATTAACATAAATAGTAAATGATATCATATTTACTATTACTCATCAAATAATAAATATGATATCATTTACTATTAGACAATTAAGAGATTTTGAGAATGGATGGCACATTTTTCTTTGGGCATTTTCTCAACAACTTCACGTAGGAGAGAGGGAACAGGGAGAGACTCTTTGAGTATTTTTCATCATTACTTATAGATATTTCAAATCTGTGGCGAAATAAGGGCAAAGAAGGCAGGAAAGATGGGAAGGAGGAGGAATGGTAGGAGGGAGGGAAGGAAGGAAGAAAGAAATTACTCAGTAAATAAAAAGTGTGCATACGTGCTAAGTAGCTTCAGTCATGTCTGACTTTGCAACTCCATGGACTCTAGCCTTCCAGGCTCCTCTGTCCTTAGGATTCTCCAGGCAAGAAAACTGGAGTGGATTGTCATGCCCTCCAGGAGATCTTCCTGACCCCAGATCGAACCTGCGTCTCTTATGTCTCCTGCATTGGTAGGCATGTTCTTTACCACTAGTACCACCTGGGAAGCAAGTAAAAGGTACTAGAAACCTTTTTGTTTCTAGATGTTGGTAGACTATGAAGCCCACATCAGAAGCAGTTGGTCTTCTATGAAAACAGAAAGACAAAGCCACTTGCTGTTTTGATTACTAAAAGATGGGCTCCCAGAGAAAATGAACACCGTTTGTCAAGACCACATTTTTTTAAGTAAAATTTTCAAATTATTTTTTGTCTGAAAGTAAATGAGCCAATGTTGATCAAGGAGATAAAAAAATCAACAAAATAAATGGAAATATCTGGTAAAGACTAATGATGTAAGTTATAAAAATAGTAGCAAGAAATATAATGTAGAGATTAAGAATTTTTTTGTTGTTGTTCTCTGATTCATGATGTTGTGTGCGTTGGGGTGTGTGATACACACAAATGCATACGGGGCAGAATCCACAGAAGATGCTGGGGGCTCAAGACTTATTTATTCAGGCTCACATTGCTGGGGCTCTGCATGAGAAAATGGGAGGAAAATCTTTCACTCACAGGGCAAGAGGAACTGACAGGTTCCTAATGGTGTTATTTTATGTGAAAAACGTAATCAGAAGTAGCATTAGAACCACAGCTGACAATGGACGATGGACAACATGATTCTAGTCCTTACTCAACACCTGTTCCCCACAGGCCACCCTGTCTCCTGGGGACCAGCAGTTCCTACAGGTGCATCAGCAACCACAGGAATTCTGCAAGAGATCTAAAATGTGAGGAGCAAAATGGTCTTAATTTCTCAAGAACATGAATAAACAATAGAGGTTATTCACTCCCTTTAGGTGCCTGAAAGGCATTCTGTTATTGTTAAATAACCTGACAAATTGTGTGTGTGTGTGTGTGTGTGTGTGTAATATTTATTGAATGTGATATGCAGTGGCTAAAAAAAAAAAAAAAACAAAGCAAACAAACCAAAAAATGATTCCATTTAGCTTGCTTGCATTGCAGCTTTGTGAGAAATCCAGTGTTAAATAGAAGGCATGACATCCCTCTCTCATTCATGTTCTCCATTTAATTTTATTTGATTGAAAATGTTGAAGCAATCCATTTCTCTAATGTCTATGGTTAGTTTTGAAAACACATAACAGACACATTTAATTTTTTATTTTTTTTTAGTTTTTAATTGGAGGGTAATCCCTTTACAATGTTGTTAGTTTCTGCGGTACAATAAAGTGTACATGTATATGTATAGCCCCTCCCTCTTGAACCTTCCTCCCACCCCGCATCCCGCCCCTTTAGGTCATCACAGAGCACCAGGCTGAGCTCCCTATGCTATACAACAGCTTCTCAGTAGCTATCTATTTTCCACATGGTAATGTATATATTTCAGTGCTACTTTCTCAATTCATCCCACCCTCTCTTTTCCCAGCTGTGTCCACGAGGCTCTTCTCTAGGTCTGTATCTCTGCTCTTGCCCTGCAGATAGGCTCATCTGTACCATTCTTCTAGGTTTCACATATATGCTTTGATATACGATATTTGTTTTTTCTCTTTTCTGACTTATGTCACTCTGTATGACATAAGACCTCATTCTCTCTTTTTAGACCTAGAGTCTGCAAGGTCTTTTTTAAAAGTAGTTAAATGTTTTCTACTCTCTATCATGTTTCCATAAAGAAAAAGATGAGGCCTGGTGACACCTCTAATGTCACCACGAGTAGCCTAGAGGAAATGGACTTGCAATAAAAAAAAAATTATAAGAGGACAAGCTGTTGTGAGCATCTGTGGTGCCTCTGGATATTCTGTTGCTACATTTAAGAACATCCTTTATTTGTTCTTCCCTATTTGCCCCGTGTAGTTCACTGAGATTAGTCAAATGACTTCCCCTAGACATTATGGACCTTTCTTGCAAATCCATAAAGTTCAGAAAGCTGCAAGTGTGACTTCTCAGGAATGTGGAAAACTGAGAGCCAAACAGGTCTACTTATACCTCCTCCAAGAACTGGAAAAATACCCTCAACTATGACAAAACACATTTTCTGTTTACGACTTTCCTCTTCATTTTGAGGGGTGATGCTGCTAAATTTCACATACCCATCACTATAATATGTGTGCACCACTTATATTTAAATTTCCATTCCACTTCCTTATTTCCCTTTCAAATTAGCTCCAAATTGTGAATAATGAGGATGGAAGGATTTCTGTGTTTAAAGTCCTAGAAGTAAAGGTTTCAATAGTCAGTGTTCTAAAATGCAGTTGACTTCTCTGCATTCTGAGCAAGATTCGGTGACAACTGGTTGGCAGCCAGGTGGGCTAACAGAGATGTTTAAAATATCATGGGAATGAAATGAATGTAGTCTCTCTTAATCAGGTTTCTCCTTAGACAACTGGAAGATACTAGCTTGTCTTGGACACTGCACTTGAGTGAGGAAAAAAAAAATACTCCAGTGGATAGCTTTCTAACAGGATCAGAAAGTCCCAACTTGACCCAGTAGCCTCTCGGAGACTGGTCACCTGACAGTCACCTGAATGGACCAACGCACAGGGAGCATTCGGAAGTCAAATGGTACCTAGCAAGTCCGCCTATGGTCCACTGGAGCTAACATCTTCAGTAAACTTTCCAAGAAGTTGTGAGTTCAAGGAAAAAAAGAACTGAAGAGAAAAGGAAATACGAACTATTTAGCAGATATGAAAGAGCAAAAATATAAATACATATATTTTGAATAATGCTTTCTAATAATATCCATGTAAGTCATCCCATCCTCCTTTTGTTTGGAGAAGACTCTCTGGTTCTAGTGATATAAAAACAGGCATGAAAGAACGTTTCAAATACAATTATAAAGTAATCTTCAGCTCTAGAATTAAATCACCTATTTTAAACACTGCTATTGTTGTTGCATAGTCACTAAGTCATGTCTGACTCTTTTGTGACCCCATGGGCTGTAACCTGCCAGTCTCCTCCATCCATGGGATCTCTCAGGCAAGAATACTGGAGTGGGTTGTCATGTCCTTCTCCAGGGGATCTTCCCAGCCCAGGAATTGAACTTGCATCTCCTGCATTGGCCGGAGGAGTCTTTACCACTGGGAAGCCCCTCCAAAGGACAAAACAGTTGCTAATCAAGAGAAGAGCAGCCAGGAAACCACCTGAGTCAAGATTAAAGGGACAAGAGAGCCTCATCAAAATTAGGAGACCAGACCACCTGAGATCCTGCACAAACCCTAATCCTTATCAGCAACCCCATCCTTGAGCCATTGCTATAAAACTCTTCACCAAGTCCTTCTGGGTTGGGACACACAGTGTTGAGAAGCACAAGCCTGCCATGGCCTCCTTTGTTAGGCAAAGCAATAAAGTTATCGTTTTCTACTTCACCCAAAGACAAATTCATTTTTACTGCAGCTGATGTACAATAAGGAAAGAGGGGAAATCTAGATACCTAGCAACATCAATCCCATATATCTTTGCAATATCAACTCACTTTGACCCTCACAGCTAAATTCACAACAGGCAACATTAAACACACTTTGCTTATATTCTCCTCCGCTTTCATGTAACACCTTGAAAGCTGGGTTCATTGCCCCAATTCCCCTTTAGAACTATCTCCTGTAGTTTTTTCAAGAAAGTTGCAGTCCTCTGTGTTTTTGACATGTATTGATGTCCCTAGTGCTGGTGAATATCCAAATGTGTTTCAATTTATGTTAAAAAAAAAAAAAAAAAGAAATTGGGCTTCCCTGGTGGCTTAGCTGGTAAAGAATCCACCTGCAGTGAGGAAGACCTGGGTTCGATCCCTGGATTGGGAAGATCCCCTGGAGAAGGGAACAGCTACCCACTCCAGTATTCTGGCCTGGAGAAGTCCATGGATTGTATAGTCCATGGGGTCACAAAAAGTCGGACATGACTGAGTGACTTTCACTTTCATGTTAAAAACTCAAAGAAGGCAGACTCAGAATCAGTGAAGTGTTTTCAAACAAAATATGATTTAAAACTAACAAATTTATGAAAGTTATTATAAAACATAAACAGGAAGAAAAATAATTGACGTTGCTGGTATATGATACACTTGAAAGTTACCCCACAGTGCATGTGCCTCTCTCAAAGCAATTTTTCCAATTGATTCTGTTCTTATTTTGAAAAGGAAATACTACTCTTGAGTATAATATATTAGCTATAGGATGTTTTCCCCTTTTTACGTAAAGTGAAAGAGTTAGTCACTCAGTTGTGTCTGACTCTTTGTGAACCCATGACTGTAGCTCACCAGACTTTTGCTGACCAGGCTCCTCTGTCCGTGGAATTTCCCAGGCAAGAATTTTGGACTGGGTTACTGTTCCCTTCTCCAGAGGATCTTTCTGACCCAGGGATTGAACCCAGGTCTTCCCTAATCGCAGGCACATTCATTACCTCTCTACCATTTGAGCCACCAGGGAAGCCTTTTCACATAACCCAAACCCTAATTCCAACAGTTTGTCTCTGATACTACAATTAATTCTAAAGTCACTAACATCTTTGTTTTCTTTTTGATTCAGATTTAATTCATCAGGAAGTTAAGACTGTCTCTAATCTCATGTCCACGGGGCCAATGTATATTTAGTTCAGTTCAGTTCGGTCACTCCTCGTGTCTGACTCTTTGCGATGCCATGGACTGCAACACACCAGGCCTCCCTGTCCATCACCAACTCCTAGAGCTTGCTCAAACTCATGTCGATCGAGTTGGTGATGCCATCCAACCATCTCATCCCCTGTCATCCCCTTCTCTTCTTGCCTTCAATCTTTCCCAGCATCAGGATCTCTTCCAATGAGTCAGTTCTTCACATCAGGTAGCAAAAGTACTGGAGTTTCCACTTCAGCATCAGTCCTTCCAATGAACACTCAAAACTGATCTCCTTTAGGATGGACTGGTTGGATCTCCTTGCAGTCCAAGGGACTCTCAAGAGTCTTCTCCAACACCAAAGTTCAAAAGCATCAATTCTTTGGCGCTCAGCTTTCTTTATGATCCAACTCTCACATTCATACATGACTACTGGGAAAACAATGACTTTGAATAGATGGATCTTTGTTCACAAAGTAATATCTCTGCTTTTTAATATGCTGTCTAGTTTGGTCATAACTTTTCTTCCAAGGAGTAAGTGTCCTTTAATTTCATGCTGCAGTCACCATCTGCAGTGATTTTGGAGCCCCAAAACTAAAGTTTGTCCCTGTTTCCATTGTTTCCCAATCTGTTTCCCAATATATGAAGTGATGGGACTGGATGCCATGTTCTTAGCTTTCTGAATGTTGAGTTTTAAGACAACTTTTTCATTCTCCACTTTCACTTTCATCAAGAGGCTCTTTAGTTCTTCTTCACTTTCTGCCATAAGGGTGGTGTCATTTACATATCTGAGGTTATTGATATTTCTCCTAGCAATCTTGATTCCAGCTTGTGCTTCATCCAGCCCAGTGTTTCTCATGATGTACTCTGCATATAAGTTAAATAAGCAGGATGACAATATACAGCCTTGACGTACTCCTTTCCTGATTTGGAACCAGTCTGTTGTTCCATGTCCAGTTCTAACTATTGCTTCCTGATCTGCATACAGATTTCTCAAGAGGCAAGCCAGGTGCTCTGGCATTCCCATCTCTTGAAGAATTTTCCACACTTTGATGTGATCTACACAGTCACAGGCTTTGGTGTAGTCAATAAAGCAAAAGTAAATGTTTTTTCTGGAACTCCCTAGCTTTTTCGATGATCCAATAGATGTTGGCAATTTGATCTCTGGTTCCTCTGCCTTTTCTACATCCAGCTTGAACTCCTGGAAGTTCATGATTCACGTACTATTGAAGCCTGACTTGGAGAATTTTGAGCATTACTTTGCTAGCATATGAGATGAGTGCAATTGTGTGGTAATTTGAACATTCTTTGGCATTGCCTTTCTTTGGGATTGGAATGAAAACTGACCTTTTCCCATCCCATGGCCACTGCTGTTCTCCAAATTTGTTGGCATATTGAATGCAGCACTTTCACAGCATCATCTTTTAGAATTTTAAATAACTCAGCTGAAATTCCATCACCTCCACTAGCTTAGTTCATAGTGATGCTTCCTAAGACCCACTTGACTTCTCACTTCAGGATGTCTGGCTTTAGGTGAGTGATCAAACCATCATGGTTATCTGGGTCATGGAGATCTTTTTTGTATAGTTCTTCTGTGTATTCTTGCCACCTCTTCTTAATATCTTCTGCTTCTTTTAGGTCCATACCATTTCTGTCCTTTATCGAGCCCATCTTTGCATGAAATGTTCCCTTGGTATCTCTGATTTTCTTGAAGAGATCTCTAGTCTTTCCCATTCTGTTGTTTTCCTCTCTTTCTTTGCACTGATCACTGAGGAAGGCTTTCTTATCTCTCCTTGCTATTCTTTGGAAGCCTGCATTCAGATGGGTGTATCTTTCCTTTTCTCCTTTGCCTTTCATGTCTTTTCTTTCCTTAGCTATTTGTAAGGCCTCCTCAGACAACCGTTTTGCCTTTTTCTATTTCTTTTTCTTGGGGATGGTCTTGATCCCTGCCTTTTGTACAATGTCATGGACCTCGCTCCATAGTTCTTCAGGCACTCTATCTATCAGATCTAATCCCTTAAATCTGTTTGTCACTTCCACTGTGTAATCATAAGGGATTTGATTTAGGTCCTACCCAAATGGTCCAGTAGTTTTTCCTACTTTCTTCAATTTAAATTTGAATTTTGCAATAAGGAGTTCATGATCTGAGCCACAGTCAGTTCCCAGTCTTGTTTTTGCTGACTTTATAGAGTTTATACATCTTTAGCTGCAAAGACTATAATCAATCTGATTTTGGTATTGATCATCTAGTGATGTCCATGTTTAGGGTCTTCTCTTGTGTTGTTGGAAGAGGGTGTTTGCTATGACCAATTCATTCTCTTGGCAAAACTCTATTAACCTTTGACCTGCTTCATTTTGTACTCCAAGACCAAATTTGCCTGTTACTCCATGTATCTCTTGACTTCCTACTTTTTCATTCCAGTCCCCTATGATGAAAAGGACATCTTTTTTGAGTGTTAGTTCTAGAAGGTTTGGTAGGTCTTCACAGAACTGTTCAACTTCAGCTTCTTCAACATTACTGGCTGGGGCATAGACTTGAATTACTATGATATTGAATGGTTTGCCTTGGAAACAAACAAAACCTTGTGTGCGCCAGGACCCAGGAAAAAATGAGCAATGACCCCACAAGAGACTGACCCAGACTTGCCCATGAATGTCCAGAAGTCTCTGGCAGAGGCATGGGTTGGTGGTGGCCTGCTTCAGGGTTGGGGGCACTGAGAGCAACAGTGCTTGCATGGGACCTTTTGAAGGAGGTCGCCATTATCTTCATTACCTCCACCATATTTGGCCTCAGGTTAAACAATGGGGAGGGGAACACAGCCCAGCCCATCAACAGAAAATTGGAATAAAGATTTACTGAGCATGGCCCCACCCATCAGAACAAGACCCAGTTTCCTCCTCAATCAGTCTCTCCCATGAGGCAGCTTCCATAAGCCTCTTATCCTTCTCCATCACAGGGCAGACAGAATGAAAACCACAGTCACAGAAAACTAACCAATCTGATGACATGGACCACAGCCTTGTCTAACTCAATGAAACCATGAGCCATGCCCATGTAGAGCCACCCAAGATGGACGGGTCATGGTGGTGAGTTCTGACAAAACATGGTCCACTGGAGAAGGTAATGGCAAACCACTTCAATATTCTTGCCTTGAGAACCCCAAGAATAGCACAAAAAGGCAAAAGATAGGACACTGAAATAAGAACTCCCCAGGTTGGTAGGGGCCTGATATGTTACTGGAGAAGAGTAGAGAAATAACTCCAGAAAGATTGAAGGGACAGAGCCAAAGCAAAAACAGCACCTAGTTATGGATGTGACTGGTGATGGAAGTAAAGTCTGATGCTGTAAAGAAGAATATCGCATAGGAACTGGAATGTTAGATCCACGAATCAAGGTAAATTGGAAGTGGTCAAACAGGAGATGGCAAGAGTGAACATCAACATTTTAGAATCAGTGAACTAAAATGGACTAGAATGGGTGAATTTAACTCAGATAACCATTATATCCACTACTGTGGGCAAGAATCCCTTAGAAGAAATGGAGTAGCCCTCATAGTCAACAAGAGAGTCTGAAATGCAGCAGCTGGATGCAATCTCAAAAATGACAGAATGATCTCTGTTCATTTCCAAGGCAAACAATTCAATATCACAGTAATCCAGTCTATATTAATTACATGGAAACTTTGGACTTTTCTATCACACTGTTCTTATTTGTCCAGAGTCATTGTGACAGTCTTTGTGACAGACTCAGGTTGATACTAATGCCAAAAAGGCATATCCTATCATCTGGGGGGATGTTAGAAAATTCCACCAATGAAAGCCAGATTCACAAAGATATATGCACAGTGACTCCTTCCTTCCACTGCCCGTAACTGCTGCCTGCTCAGGAGAGCTCTGAACAGAGGCAACCTTGCTCATGTGTTATTGCAGTGAGAAACAGAACAAGTATTCAGGCCCTTTACAGGAATCTTTCTCTGGGGCTTAGCGCCAATGAACCACCACAAGCCAACATTGTTTGGGTCTTTGAGTCCTTGGTTCTCAAAGAGGGGGTGCCCCGTATTTCCTGGCTCCTGCTCTCAGAGACTTGGCCCTCCGCTTGTAGAAGAATCAGATTGCAGAGGGAAAGCAGCCTCTAGGGATGCCTGGAGAGTCAAGGCGGTTTCCATCCTGGTGGCCAGACAGGATACCGGGGGATTAGCTGTAGCAGACTTGCTGCTAGACCCGGTCTGCTCAGGCCTTGTCCCCAGGCCTCCAGCCAAACAGGAAGGCTGCTTTGCTGGGGAAAGCATGGTCATTTCAAGTAGGCCTCTCTTACCTCCATGTGACCTTGTGGAGTGAAATTAATAATCACACCCGTTCCAGCAGCTCCTGGAAAATGATATTCTGACTCTCCATACATGCCCCTCACTCTCAGGAATCTCATATTGTACCAAACACCCACAACTCACAAACCTAAAGGCAGAAAAACCTTCCACCTTTTTCACTATGTTATGACGCACATTGGCCTCTCCGTGACGAGGGGGCTGATTCAAGTTCACAAAAAGTGCAGCCCATAGTCTTGCCAAAAATAAAACTCAAGATTTGAGGACCTGGAGGTGTAAGCTTGTCTTGCACATATATTATTTCCTTATGCAGTGGAAGGTTCCAGTTGATTCACTGAATGATCTTAACTGGACCCCCTGTTTCCATGCTCCCCAATTGCAAACCCAAGGCAGTCCATATAACTCCCAGAATAACCCTCCCCAAATGGAAATCAGAGGATATTCACCTCCCTTCACACACACATACACACACACACACACAAACACACACATACACACACAACACCCCAGAGGCTGCACACTACACTTAGAAGGAAACCCCAGTGCCTCACCTTGACTCACCTGGCCTTCTGACCCTGACTGCCAGCCTTCTCTTTGCTGTCGTCTTCTCACTCCCTCCCTAGCCCCTGCTCTCAGGTACCCCCTCCTTCCTCCTCTTCCTTGAGAGGTGGGCTCTGTCCTACCTGGGAACCTTTTACTTTCTCCTCTTCTGCCTGGAGCACTGTCTGTCTCAGACCTCCATGTTTCTCGCCCCGTCTCATCCCCCTATCCTGCTTCACTTCTCTTTGGCACTTTCTGCCCAGAGAATTCAGTATCTCTGGTACATTGCCCGTCTGCCCCACTGGAACGAAGGTGGGGCTGCAAGGGCAGGGGCGCCATCTTGTATGGACTTGTCCCTGCCAATCTGACACAGCAGAGGAGGTGCCCAGTCAAAGCATGGGGGATAAACAAATAAGAAAGCCTGGATAAGGTTCTGCATGCTGCATGGGTTGCAGGCAGCTCTTGGTGGACCAAGACTTCATCAATCAGCAGTTAATGGCCACACACAGACTCCAAAACTGGTCACTTTGCACCAATTCAGTCCACCCTCTCAATGACCCTCCATGGCTATATTAAACTCTGAAAATATAAAGTCTGCTTCTCCTATTTGCTGTATTTTTCCAGACATTAAACAAGACCACAGGGTAGCGGAAATAGGATCATGTACAGTCATGGTGGCTAATATAACTTTTGACCCCATCCAAGCTGTATGATTTTAGGGATGCTGTTAAACCTCTCTGGTCTCTAGTGCCTCCTCTAGGGTGGATTGTGTTCCCTCAAAAAAGTCCAGAAGTTGAAGTCCTCATGGCCAGTACCTCAGAATGTAATCAATTGTGTAAACAGGGCTGTTCAAAGATAACTGAATTTAAATAAGATTATTCATGTGATCCCTGATCCAACATGGGGCTTCCCTGGTGGCTCAGATGGTAAAGAACCTACCTGCAATGCAAGAGACGCAGGTTCAGTCCCTGGGTGGAGCAGATACCCTGGAGAAGGGAATGGCACCCGACTACAGTATGCTTGCCTGGGAAATCCCATGGACAGAAGAGCCTGGCAGAGCCTGGCGACTACAGTCCATAGGGTTGCAGAGAGTTGGACACTACTGAATAAACACACAAGTATGTGGCTCTGTGGTCAGACTGTGGTGGCTCCAACCCCAGTCTTGTAGATGTGACCCAAGATCACAAATCTTCAGTTTCCACACTTGTTCCACATTTACACATCCACACCTAGCACACTGTGGAGCTCTAAGGGTTAAATACCAATGTAAGAAAAAAATAAAGGAAAAGAACTTGCCATGAATTCACTATAGAAAACAAGTATCGAGCTTTACACACCACAATAAATTGAGTAATTTGGAATTTCAGATTCACGGCCACTGTTCTCCCATTCCACAGTTTTAATATAAACTGGGCATTTTCTTAGCATGCTGCAGGTTTTTGGTGCATGTACTCACTCTCACAGTCATTGGTAGCCACTTGGGGGTGACTCCACACAGCTTTCACACTCAGACAGCACAATTACAGGGACCGAGAGGAAAATAGAACATTGCCAATGTGCTCAGCATCCCCAACAACAGCCCACTACCTACACTTGCCAATGTGTGGTGTGACTGGGAGACAGGGCAGGGTGTCTTAATTCACCTAAGGTACCCAGGATACACCTCTCCTCAAATTTTTTTTCCCATTTTAACATGTATTAAAGAAGAAGGCATGCATACCTGCAAAATAGAGAACTATTGCAACCTGTAGATCAACTTGTGTGAATTTGATTAGTAAAATAACAGAAAAGAGAAATGTGTAAAGTTAAAAACACCTTTCTGGAAAGGAAAAAATTTATCCTAGTTCATCAGCTACCTGAGTCTGTGGAGTAACCAGACTCTTGCTGCAAAATAGGACCCCTATCTGCACATTTATCCGTGCCCCTTGGGCGCTAATTTGAGCAAGCTCTGAATTTAGAAACTCTCTTCCTGTGGTTTAATATATCAAACTTACTATGAAAGACATATAATATATGATCCTTACTGCTAAGTAATTGATGCTATTTATATACATGGTACATTTGGATTTAAGATCAACCACTATTCATATGTTGAAAAATGATTTTTAAATGTCACGCTCTATTCTTACTTTCATTTCATAATTGTACTATAGTTCTTCCATCAAATGTAAATATGGAAGAATTATTTTCTCCCATAAAACTTAAATACCATCCTTTGTAATTGTTACAAAATCCCATAAAGAATCTGGAGTCGTAAGATCACTTACTGAATTGAAAACTTTGTAACGTGTGCTGAGGTCGGTGTGAACACACCTTTGTGTGGGTAAGAGCACCCTGGAGTTTTGGCTCAGCTGTCTCCATGGGGATTCTCAGCACAGTCTCTACTTGGCTCCATTTTCTTTGCCGATGGCAGGTAGTTTACACTCTCAAAATGTCCCATGCATGCACCTAAGTGACTCAGAAGATGACAGTGGTTAAGTACTAAGATTATCTTTAAAGAGTACAGATTGTCCAGATATAAGAATCCAGAAGGAGTGAAAAGAGAGAGAGACTGTAGAAAGGAATAAAGAAATAGTCCATCATATGCCAGAAGGAGAACACCATGATAAAATGTGCCAAAGGCACAAGGCTGATGGACTTAGATTAAAACACAGAAAGCTTCTCAGACACAAAAATGTAAATAAACCTGCAAAAGACTTTGTAATCATTGGTTAAATCACAATCCTTTTTTAAAAAATTTGGAGTACTATACTTGATTTCTGACATTTACTTAATGCCTTGATTAAATTTCCCCCATTAAAATTTATAGGCAAACAGATTTCTAGCCAGAGTGTTTACAAACATTCTTGCTCAAATTTCTCAACCTTTGAGATATTGAAAACCAGCATCACATTGGACGCAAAGGCTAAGGCTCAGGATAAAACCATGTCTTTATTAGTAAACTTCTCTCTATAACCTTGGGAATCTTAATTAATTGTTGCAATAATCAAAACATTTTTATCTAAACTTTTCTCATCCACCTATCTCCTTTTAGTCCAATTTCATCCATGTGAGATAATTAGAGACAGATACCAGTTTATATCTATCCTTTTATAAGAAGTATGGTAAGAAGCCGAGGTACAGAAGATGTTATTTCTTGCTCAGTCAGAAGATGATAGAAACAGGACCATACATCCAGCTTCCTGCTTCCTTGCTCCTTTTATCAGACCAAACTGCCTTCCTAGCTAATGCCTCTTCATAGAAGGATCCAAGCAGAGAAATAAAAGCATCTCATTAGAGAATTCAATAGACAAAATTTAGATAAAGTTTAAATAATAATGATACAAGTCTTTATAACATTCTGATAAGTATGAAAAAAAGTAAAATGAGATGCCTTCTCAAAGAATTTGCTCACTTCTAAAAATAAAAAAATGCATTGGTTAAAAAAAAAAAAAAAAACTAAGGCTGACATTTTGGAAGAAGAGTTCCAAATGTCTTCTGAAAAATGATGTTCTAAATTTGGCAAAGTCTTTTTTTCTTCCCAACTCATTGATACTTTTTAACTCACCTCAGTGTTCTATGTGTGACAAGTGATTTGAAAGTTGAGCCAAACAATCAGTGTAGAGAATTTACTGTAATTGCAATAGTCTAAAAAGGAAAGAACCAACAGAATCGTTTGGTCAGAGACATAGCTCACGAAACAGATTTGCCCAGCTCTGTGGATTGTGGGAACCTGAGAACAGAACTTGGGTGTTCCTGGGGCCTCAGGGCTGGGCTGTGGACCCAGTTTGCTCCCATGAGTTATAAAGGAATACAAATGTTTCTCCACCTCAGGAAATCTTACCTCTTTCTCTGGTTTCATTGTAATCTATCAGCCTGCTTGTGATAAACTTTGAACTCTGGAGTGCCTTAGTTTTTCCTACTAAAATCCTAGCCGCTCTTCTGTGCTATAACTCATATCACCTCCTTCACAAACCTTGTCATACAGTTGGGTTTAATCTTGCCCACCACTCTGCTCCCTACAGTCTAGTTTCTTTCCCCACAAAGAGGTTCTGCCTCGTCCACAGAAATAACTTCTGTAATGTACAGTATTGAACAGTTTTATCAAGGGCAGTTCAACAGAGAACTGACCAATAAAATTCTCATCCATTCTGGGTGATGGAAAGAAATCATGATTTATTTTCATCTGGGTGTAACAAGACGATCTTGGCAATCTTGATGAGAGAAGATACTCAGAATTTATGGCTAGCCAAGAGGCTCTGATTAAGAAGTTTCAGGCAGAGATGAAAGGACAAAACTTTTCTTTCCCATTTTTGCTTTAACCAGACCCAAGGAACTTCTGAAGTTCCTAAAAGTGCAAGAAAAAATTTGGTGAGATGATCATTGGAAACCCCTCAAATGCAAACATTCACCTAAAGTCCTGAGGAGATTCCACCAGTTACACAGACTCTTTGTCAAGGAAGAAGGGAGAGTCCTATTTTTAATTTTAGTTCAAATAAAACTTTACCTAAATGAGTGGTCATAATTCCACCCCCAGACTATTAGACCAAATGCCATTCTATTTAGAAATATCTGAACACTATG
The DNA here is from genome assembly GCF_029378745.1 of Bos indicus. NCBI lineage: Eukaryota > Metazoa > Chordata > Mammalia > Artiodactyla > Bovidae > Bos > Bos indicus. The sequence continues at coordinate 24,063,539 of NC_091773.1, read as the reverse complement.
CCCATTTATCCTCTTTGCTTCATTTCTTAAAACTTTTTAATATAAAAATAATAAGGCCTGTTCTGTATCACTTACATACAGTTTTCCTCAGTTTCTGAAAGCCAGGGTCACCCCATCTTTGTAGCCTTTTGTGTCCTTCTCAGCAAATTGACCCCCAAAGTCCAGTCACTGCATGTATGAGCAGCACGAGACTAGGACTGCACTGAGTTGTAAATTTGCTTCTCTGTTTCGCCTCTAATGCATCCTTCCAAAGTGGGCTGGATGAAAACACAATTAAAATATCAACCTGCATCCACTTATGATGATAAAATTTGGCATCATATAGTGTAATACACTGTGCTTGAGTTATTTAGGCAAAAAATCACTCCATATTGCTTCTCAGAGCTAAGCTTGCCTGAAAGAAAACACACAGTGATTACAGCCATTAAGCGGAGGCAGAGGATCGGTCATTACGGCTGCAGGAATGGAACAACTGAGCATACACACACACACATACACACACAATGTTTTAGAGTTGCTGTGCTAAAACCCATCCAGAGGGTTGTTTACATCACAGGTCACTGGACCTCAGTCCCCATCCCAAAGTCTCTGATTCTGGAGTTGTGATGTGAGCTCAATAATTTGCATTTCTAACAAGTTCCAGGTTGTAATGATGTGCTGGTTCAAAGTTCACACTTTGAGACTCATGGTACTAGAGAAAGGGAAAAGAAAGAAGCCATTCCCTTCTCCAGGGGATCTTCCTGACCCAGGGATCAAACCCCGGTCTCCTGCATTGCAGGCAGATTTTTTACCATCTGAGCCACAAAGGCTCCAGGGAAGATGCTATCTTATTTTTCAATATTTAATTTTTTAGTTAAATTTTATTTCCTTTCACACCTCTTTCCCAGTGGAGGAGCGAGCTGCAAGGGAGGGAGAGGGGACAGTAGTAGTTTTACACTGATGGATTTTTCTCCTCTGAAGGGAAACCTCAGGAGTGGGCAGTAAGGGTTCCCTTCAATAGCTTGTTCCTAAGCTTTCTGCCCGTTGTCCTTCAGCCGTGGGACCACTAGGAGCCAGCCCCAGGAAGAGGGCAGAAGCCACAGAGGGAACTGGTAGGATGAGGCACCAGCCTCAAATCAATAAAGAGACGAGAACCAAACACAGAAGAACATTTGTTGAACACATGTGACATGTGGGAGACCCTTGGAAATAAGAGTAAAAAGCAAGCCACACAATCCCCAAGAAATGTAGGTGAGAACCACAGCCAAGGAAATTTGAGCATTAACTTTATCTGATGTGATCTGAGAACATTGACTGGTGGTATATTTGAGTTACAATAAAATATGAATGCCCAATGTCTTTTGTTATTTACAAGATGACAATCTCTTTTTAGAACAGAGAATATATTTTAGAGTTCCCCAACCAGCTATTGAACCCATGTCCCTGCACTGGGAGCATTGAAGCCTTAAACACTGGACCACCAGGGAAGTCCTGGTCATGGTATTTTGAAGTGTAAACTTTCCTGTAGTTTTCTTTTGCTATAGAATAATCTACAAGTCCCTTCAGATGCTTGCAAGTATCACTTTATCTTGGACCCTAGACATTGTCTTACACAATTGTCTTGAACAACCATCAGCATCAACTTGCTAGAAAAGCAAATTCTTGAACCTAGCTCCAAACCTAGTATGTCACAATTTACATTTTAACAAGATCCCTGCAGTTAATTTCTGTGCCCATGGCAGTTTGACAAGTAGAGGAACCAGAGCTCAAATTACTAGCATCAGCTGGATCATTGAAAAAGCAAGAGAGTTCCAGAAAAACATCTATTTCTGCTTTATTGACTATGCCAAAGCCTTTGACTGGATCACAATAAACTGTGGAAAATTCTGAAAGAGATGGGAATACCAGACCACCTGACATGCCTCTTGAGAAACCTGTATGCAGGTCAAGAAGCAACAGTTAGAACTGGACATGGAACAACAGACTGGTTCCAAATAGGAAAAGGAGTACATCAAGGCTGTATATTGTCATCCTGGTTATTTAACTTATATGCAGAGTGAGTGAGTGAGTGAAAGTCGCTCAGTCGTGTCTGACTCTTTGTGACCCCATGAACTATACAGTCCATGGAACTCTCCAGGCCAGAATACTGGAGTGGCTAGCCTTTCCCTTCTCCAGTGGATCTTTCCAACCCAGGGATTGAACCCAGGTCTTCCACATTGCATGCACATCTGCATGATGCAGAGTACATCATGAGAAACGCTGGGCTGGAGGAAGCACAAGCTGGAATCAAGATTGCTGGGAGAAATATCAATAACTTCAGATATGTAGATGATACCACCCTTATGGCAGAAAGTGAAGAACTAAAGAGCCTCTTGATGAAAGTGAAAGAGGAAAGTGAAAAAGTTCACTTAAAACTCAGCATTTATAAAATGAAGATCATGACATCTGGTCCCATCACTTCATGGCAAATAGTTGGGGAAACAGTGGCTGACTTTATTCTGGGGGGCTCCAAAATCCCTGCAGATGGTGAAATTAAAAGACACTTACTCCTTGGAAGGAAAATTATGACCAACCTAGTCAGCATATTAAAAATCAGAGACATCACTTTGCCAACAAAGGTCCATTTCATCAAGGCTGTGGTTTTCCCAGTAGTCGTGTATGGATGTGAGAGTTGGACTATAAAGAAAGCTGAGTGCCAGAGAATTGATGCTTTTGAACTGTGGTGTTGGAGAAGATTGTTGAGAGTCCCTTGGACTGCAAGGAGATCCAACCAGTCCATCCTAAAGGAGATGAGTCCTGAGTGTTCATTGGAAGGACTGATATTGAAGCTGAAACTCCAAAACTTTTGCCACCTGATGCAAACAGCTGACTCATGGGAAAAGACCTTGATGCTGGGAAAGATTGAAGGCAGGAGGAGAAGGGGATGGCAGAGGATGAGATGGTTGGATGGCATCACTGACTCAATGGAGATGAGTTTGAGTAAATTCCGGGAGTCGGTGATAGACAAGTGAACCTGGCGTGCTGGGGTCCCTGGTGTCGTGAAGAGTTGGACATGACTGAGCAGCTGAACTGAACTGAACCCTAACCTACTGACCACATTCCTTTCTCCCTGGTGATCTTTTACCTATAATTGGTTGGCACAATCCTATCTGGATCACAGACTCTGATGACAGATAAGATGGTGGATCTTGACTATTACACTTCAGAACAAAATGCAATTCTCAGAAATGTTTGTACCTTTTCTAAGTTATCAGCACCCTCTGGCCGTTTATGAAAGGCCCAGAGAGAAGCACTGTTGGAAGGCAGAATGAGAACACGGCTCTTGCTCAGTAATAATAACAGCAATAACCAGAGGTACCATTCCCCAGTCCCTAGTTTGGACACCTGTGTCTCAGGTCCTCTATTACTCCAAATAGCCATTCACTGAATATTGATTTCATCCAACTGCCAGCAATGGTTCTTTGCCTTTACATAAGACAGTGTTTAGAAGAAAGTACAGCTGTAAATTCTACCACCTGCTGCTGAATGTAGTGATGATATTGAGTATGGAATAAAAACACTGTTATAACTGCATTATACTCTGCTGTTGAATTATTTATACTCTGTTGCACTTGCAAAAGAAAGACATTCTTCTAGTTGACTTACAATGGAGCACTGTGGTAAAGGGCATATATATCTGAAAGACCATAGACTCCAGGAGAAAAAAGTGAATTGTTAGTCGCGTCCAACTCTTTGCAACTCTGTGGACTCTAGCCCACCAGGTTCCTCTGTCCAGGGAATTCTCTAGGCAAGGATACTGGAGTGAGTAGCCATTCCCTTCTCCAGGGGATCTTCTTGACCCAGGGATCAAACCCTGGGTCTCCTATGTTGCAGGCAGATTTTTTACCATCTGAGTCACAGAGGTTCCTGGGAAGATGTGATCTATTTTCCAATCTTTATTTTTTTTAGTTAAGTGAATTAAATGATTATCAAGGAAAGTTTTAGAGGTGAAAAAACTGCAAAAGTGTAATACATGGTCTGACAGAAGTGTGTGTGTGTGCGCATGTGTGTGTTTCTAAGCATATTATTCTTTTTCGTTGCTTTAGTATATTGGTTAGATGATGTGGAATGTAAGTATCTCCTTGCTTCACCAGCCAATGGGCCCTGGTGGGGCCCCATAAAAGCAGTAAGTAACTGATTTTACCCTATCTGCTGAAGTGATCTCAAATGGATGCTGAGTGACCCCTTGGGATTGTTGAAATTCACAGAGGGTTCACATGTATGTTTACAGCATATTTGCTCCCACTGGTGCTGATGCTGCTCCTTAGGACCCCAGGGTTCTGTTGGGTCCCAGCTCTTGCCACATGCACAAACTAGGATGCTAGGATTCTCTCACAGCAGTGACTTTGATGGAGAAGGTGCCACTGTAGAGTTTTCACTGAGACTGCTGCCTTCCGTTTGTGCTTGCTTGTTTCCCATAGAATCCAGTTTTCTGGGATTTGGGAGACAAATCCAGTTGACAGATACCATACAAACTCAGAAGTTCTCTCTCCCCTCCCATTGCTGAAAACATTTTAGTAGGCTTGGACTTATTGAGGCTGACTCCTTCCTTCACTGTTCTCTCTTGGGATGCTCTTCGGTCTCATGTGCAAAGACACATCTGAGTGGTCCACACAAACATGCCCAGATGCATCTTTAAACCTATCTGGATTTGGACTAAAATATCAGTTACATTAGTGTTGCCTTCGGGCATTCAATTCCTTTTTGGAAATGATTGGTAGTGGCCAGAACTAAGTTCACTCTACTATAAGGACGACTTGGAAATAGACCACTAATGAGGAGATGGAAATCGCCAGTGTTGGATCAAAGCAAAATTTCTGTTATACTTTTCATAAGAAACATAATTTTCAAGCCAGAAATCCAAATTGCTTTGAAAATCTTTTTGTTTACCATAAATTATTAAAAAGTCACAACATGCTATCTTGTCACAAACACTGTATATCTCTTTCTTATAAAGATAAAGATAGTAATAAAGAAACAATGTGATGAAATTCCCAAAAGAACACAGCATCATTAATATCACCATGAAAATTTACTGCATGGCTTGTTGTTCATAAAATTGCATTTCCTGTGTGAACTTTAAGTCTGGTGAGTCTACTGACCAAAACACATGGAGAAGAATCATCAAGAACATTCAAAATTGCTTGCTTAAAAATCAGACTTTTAATAAAGGTGGTTTCAATTAGATGGGTGAAAATTAAAGCTGTCATACTAGAGTAAATTGAGAACTAATGATTAGGGAAATGCCATTTAAAAAAAACAGAGAGAAAAAATGAAAATGAGCAATTAAGAAGGATTAAGGCAGATAGTGGTGACATTGAGAGTAGGTGCTGAGGACTGAAAGTGCTGAGGATCTATCAAGAAAACTGAAAGAAAAATATGCTTGCAGATTTAATATTCAAGTTGGGTGGCCTATGTTCCATTTCCTTAGAGCACAAATGAAATAAAAACTTAGAGGGTGAGAAAAAAATCAAGGGATGAAGAGCTGTTTACAGAGGAGGCAACATCTTTCACATCATATTTTACAAAGGACCCAAGTACTCCAGGGAAGAAAAGATTTAGGCTAGAATAGCATATCATGTGGGCCTTCCCTGGTGGCTCAGATGGTAAAGAATCTGCCTACAATGGAGGAGACCTGGGTTTGATCCCCGGGTTGGGAAGATCCCCTGGAGGTGGGCATGGCAACCCACTCCAGTTTTCTTGCCTGGAGATTCTACATGGACAGAGGAGCCTGGTGGGCTAAAGTCCATGGGGTCACAGAAACACGACTGAGCACAGCATATCATGTGTTTTCCTAGATAAATAATGCTATTTTTAAAAGACATTTGTGGAGACAGGAGGCAGTGTCTTCCACTAGGATATATCCAGAATCTAACCAGTTTCTCTCTGACATTAACCGTTAATGATCAACACCTTTTTAAAAGTTACATTGCCCAAACTTCATTATAAATTTATGTCTACTAAACCAGAAATAATAGCAGAAGTATTTCTGTTAAAGATAATTTTATTGCTATTGCTCTATAGAGCTTCTTCCTAATGAAGGAGAAAAAAGCAAAGCATTTCTACCGTCTTTTAGATTTCACATAAGAGTGATATCATATGATATTTGTCTTTCTCTATCTGATTTATTTCACTCAGTATGACAATCTCTAGGTCCATATGTGTTGCTGCAAATGACATTATTTCATTCTTTTTAAAAAATAGACAACTAATAAGAACCTATTGTACAGCACAGGGAACTCTACTCAATACTCTGTAATGACCTATATGGGAAAAAAAAGAGGGGATATATGCATATGTATAACTGGTTCACTTTGCTGTACAACAGAAACTAACACCACATTGTGAACTAACTATATGGCAATAAAAATGGAAAAAAATTTTATATGTAGTAAATTATTGCTTAGAACCACAAAAACATGAAAAGACTGCGCCATCACTTCCCCTCACTTCTAAGAGAAATGGGTTTTTTGAGTTTCTTGAAAATACATTATTAAAGTCACAAAAGATATTTTACTTTTAGCATTTGTTAGAAGGATAAAAGGAACTAAGAGCACCAGTGGGAAAAAGTTAAAGGAGGAGGGAGCTCCATGAAGCGCTCACCCCTTCATTTCAGGAACAAGAACTTTCATAATTTATAACAGCAGTTGGCTCTGAAATAGAGAAAAATGTCCCCAATCCATTCATTTTTCTTACAGCATTTATTGCTTTATTTTTCTCATATTTTTTGTCAATGCTTTTGGCTTGAGCACAACAGGCAATTATAGGATAGTTTAGGGCTTTTTCAAGAAGAGTTTGTCAGTGTCTCCAGATACGTACCACCTGTTTCTTGGGCTGTGATAGCTCCATCGATTCTCAGTGTACCGCTGAGCACGGCTTAGCCCAAAGGAGCTTCAAGTGAATTATGCTGATAACGAGATCTGTTCGATTCAAATACTCTACCAGGGTGACTTACTTCAACTTGAAAAATGATTTCCCATTTACTGATTCCAAGTACATTAGTCATCTGTCCTTCTGAGTCAAATATTAAGAGAGAAAGCTTTTTTTGGTTGTTGAATTTCTGTAGTCTTAAAGAGCAACATTGTGTTTCTTAGTCATATATATTTGCTCATGACTTTTTAAAGGATAAAGAGAAATTGGCAAGGGTAAGGTAAATGTAAGCTAGATAAGTAGTCAGTCCAGATTCCACACACTGTTTTTGTTTGTTTGTTTGTTTAATCATTGCTCTATTTTAAAGGGTGGGTAGGTGAGTGGTTAAGGGTGCATACATAACTAGATTTTTCTACCCCTCAGCCACCAAATCTTTACTTCACTTTGGCTCCTATAGACCTATATTGACATCAAAGGATCTGTGCTTATCAACAGATTTTAGTAAAACATGCACCTGGAGTATTAATCACCACATACTGAAAGACAGCTGAGTCCATAGGAGTGACTGTTAGAGCCACTGAAAAGAAAAGTTGCTTTTCCTCTACATAAGGCTGTTATCTGGGTTCTTACAAGTCCCTTCCTTCAGCATGGAGTCCACATCACATTAGCAAACAAAGTACAGTGGTGCTGTCAAGTTTAAGTGTGTGCTTCTGAGTTTATTCTTAATCAGCCATCACAAGCTTGAAGTGAAAGTGACAGTCACTAGATGTGTTCAACCTTGCGACCCCATAGACAACAGCATGCCAGGCTCCTCTGTCCATGGAATTCTCCAGGAAGGAATACTGGAGTGGGTAACTGTTTCCTTTTCCAGGGGATCTTTTTGATCCAGATATCAAAACCGGGTCTCACCACAAGCTTCAGTTCAGTTCAGTTCAGTCGCTCAGTCGTGTCCGACTCCTTGCGACCCCATGAATCGCAGCACGCCAGGCCTCCCTGTCCATCACCAACTCCTGGAGTTCACTCAAACTCATGGCCATCGAGTCAGTGATGCCATCCAGCCATCTGATCCTCTGTCGTCCCCTTCTCCTCCTGCCCCCAATCCCTCCCAGCATCAGAGTCTTTTCCAATGAGTCAACTCTTCACATGAGGTGGCCAAAGTACTGGAATTTCAGCTTTAGCATAATTCCTTCCAAAGAAATCCCAGGGCTAATCTCCTTAAAAATGGACTGGCTGGATCTCCTTGCAGTCCATGGGACTCTCAAGAGTCTTCTCCAACACCACAGTTCAAAAGCATCAATTCTTTGGCACTCAGCTTTCCTCACAGTCCAACTCTCACATCCATACATGACCTCTGGAAAAACCATAGCCTTGACTACATGGACCATTGTTGGCAAAGTACTGTCTCTGCTTTTCAATATGCTATCTAGGTTGGTCATAACTTTTCTTCCAAGGAGTAAGCGTCTTTTAATTTCATGGCTGCAGTCACCATCTGCAGTGATTTTGGAGGCCCAAAAATAAAGTCTGACACTGTTTCCACTGTTTCCCCATCTATTTCCCATGAAGTGATGGGACCAGATACCATGATCTTTGTTTTCTGAATGTTGAGCTTTAAGCCAACTTTTTCACTCTCCTCTTTCACTTTCATCAAGAGGCTCTTTAGTTCCTCTTCACTTTCTGCCATAAGGGTGGTGTCATCTGCATATTTGAGGTTATTGATTGATTATATTCTTTGCAGCCAAAGATAGAGAAGCTCTATACAGTCAGCAAAAACAAGACTGGGAGCTGACTGTGGCTCAGATCATGAACTCCTTATTGCCAAATTCAGACTTAAATTGAAGAAAGTAGGGAAAACCACTAGACCATTCAGGTATGACCTAAATCAAATCCCTATGATTATACAGTGGAAGTGAGAAATAGATTTAAGAGACTAGATCTGATAGAGTGCCTGGTGAATTATGGACGGAAGTTAGTGACATTGGACAGGAGACAGGGATCAAGACCATCTCCATGGAAAAGAAATGCAAAAAAGCAAAATGGCTGTCTGGGGAGGCCTTACAAATAGCTGTGAAAAGAAGAGAAGCAAAAAGTAAAGGAGAAAAGGAAAGATATAAGCATCTGAATGCAGAGTTCCAAAGAACAGCAAGGAGGGACAAGAAAGCCTTCCTCAGCGATCAATGCAAAGAAATAGAGGAAAACAACAGAATGGGAAAGACTAGGGATCTCTTCAAGAAAATCAGAGATACCAAGGGAACATTTCATGCAAAGATGGGCTTGATAAAGGACAGAGATGTTATGGACCTCCAGTGGTCATGTATGGATGTGAGAGTTGGACTGTGAAGAAAGCTGAGCGCCAAAGAATTGATGCTTTTGAACTGTGGTGTTGGAGAAGACTCTTGAGAGTCCCATGGACTGCAAGGAGATCCAACCTGTCCATTCTTAAGGAGATCAGCCCTGGGATTTCTTTGGAAGGAATGATGCTAAAGCTGAAACTCCAGTACTTTGGCCACCTCATGTGAAGAGTTGACTCATTGGAAAAGACTCTGATGCTGGGAGGGATTGGGGACAGGAGGACAAGGGGATGATAGAGGATGAGATGGCTGGATGGGATCACTGACTCGATGGACATGAGTCTGAGTAAACTCCGGGAGTTGGTGATGGACAGGGAGGCCTGGCATGCTGCGATTCATGGGGTCGCAAAGAGTCGGACACGACTGAGTGACTGAACTGAACTGAACAGAAGCAGAAGATATCAAGAAGAGGTGGCAGGAATACATAGAAGAACTGTACAAAAAAGATCTTCACAACCTAGATAATCACGATGGTGTGATCGCTCACCTAGACCCAGACATCCTGGAACGTGAAGTCAAGTGGGCCTTAGAAAGCATCAGTAGGAACAAAGCTAGTGGAGGTGATGGAATTCCAATTGAGCTATTTCAAATCTTGAAAGATGATGCCGTGAAAGTGCTGCACTCAATATGCCAGCAAATTTGGAAAACTCAGCAGTGGCCACAGGACTGGAAAAGGTCAGTTTTCATTCCAATCCCAAAGAAAGGCAATGCCAAAGAATGCTCAAACTGCCGCACAATTGCACTCATCTCACACGGTAGTAAAGTAATGCTCAAAATTCTCCAAGCCAGGCTTCAGCAATATGTGAACCATGAATTCCTGATGTTCAAGCTGGTTTTAGAAAAGGCAGAGGAACCAGAGATCAAATTGCCAACATCCGCTGGATCATGGAAAAAGCAAGAGAGTTCCAGAAAAACATCTATTTCTGCTTTATTGACTATGCCAAAGCCTTTGACTGTGTGGATCACAATAAACTGTGGAAAATTCTGAAAGAGATGGGAATACCACACCACCTGATCTGCCTCTTGAGAAATGTGTATGCAGGTCAGGAAGCAACAGTTAGAACTGGACATGGAACAACAGACTGGTTCAAAATAGGAAAAGGAGTTCATCAAGGCTGTATATTGTCACACTGTTTATTTAACTTATAAGCAGAGTACATCATGAGAAATGCTGGACTGGAAGAAACACAAGCTGGAATCAAGATTGCCAGGAGAAATATCAATAACCTCAGATATGCAGATGACACCACCCTTATGGCAGAAAGTGAAGAGGAACTCAAAAACCTCTTGATGAAAGTGAAAGTGGAGAGTGAAAAAGTTGGCTTAAAGCTCAACATTCAGAAAACGAAGATCATGGCATCCGGTCCCACCACTTCATGGGAAATAGATGGGGAAACAGTGGAAACACTGTCAGACTTTATTTTTCTGGGCTCCAAAATCACTGCAGATGGTGACTGCAGCCATGCAATTAAAAGACGCTTAGTCCTTGGAAGGAAAGTTATGACCAACCTAGACAGCATATTCAAAAGCAGAGACATTACTTTGCCAACAAAGGTCTGTCTAGTCAGGCTATGGTTTTTCCTGTGGTCATGTATGGATGTGAGAGTTGGACTGTGAGGAAAGCTGAATGCCAAAGAATTGATGCTTTTGAACTGTGGTGTTGGAGAAGACTCTTGAGAGTCCCTTGGACTGCAAGGAGATCCAACCAGTCCATTCTGAAGGAGATCAGCCCTGGGATTTCTTTGGAAGGAATGATGCTAAAGCTGAAACTCCAGTACTTTGGCCACCTCATGGGAAGAGTTGACTCATTGGAAAAGACACTGATGCTGGGAGGAATTGGGGGCAGGAGGAGAAGGGGACGATAGAGGATGAGATGGCTGGATGGCATCACTGACTCGATGGACGTGAGTCTGAGTGAACTCTGGGAGTTGGTGATGGATAGGGTGGCCTGGCATGGTGCGATTCATGGGGTCGCAAAGAGTCGGACAGGACTGAGCGACTGATCTGATCTGATCTGATCTAACTACACAGACCTTTGTTGGCAAAGTAATGTTTCTGCTTTTGAATATGCTATCTAGGTTGGTCATAACTTTCCTTCCAAGGAGTAAGTGTCTTTTAATTTCATGGCTGCAATCACCATCTGCAGTGATTTTGGATCACAGGCTTAGACGTGATTAAATGGGAACCTATAAAACCTTCCTCCTTTTAGCCTATTTAGAAAAGAGCTCACTTGTTTAAATTGAGCTGTACATTTTAAGAAATTATGAGCTTAGTTTCCTATGTCATGTACTAAATTCATGTTTTTACATAAAATGCAACAAATCAGACAGATGTTTTGAATTTCTGAAGCAATTTTGTTAAAAATCACCAATACCAACTGAGCCACCATGGCTTCCCTGGTGGCTCAATCGGTAAAGAATGGCAGGGCAGGAAACCTAGGTTTGATCCCTGAGTTGTGAAGATCCCTGGAGAAAGAAATGCCAACCCACTCCAGTGTTCTTGCCTGGGAAATCCCATAGACATAGAAGCCTGGTGGGCTACAGTCCATGGGATCATAAGGGTTGGACACAACTTAGTGACTAAACCACCAACCTCTGATTTTAAAAAATCCCAATGAAGAAAGAAATCCTGTTTGGAAAATAAAGAAGTGAATAAATGTTCATTTGTTCAGAAATGAGGGATAGTGGAACTTTGAGTAATTCCTTTTCCTTTCTTATTTTTTAATTTTGTGCATGATTTATCTAATAAAAAGTCTTTTATAGTAGCTGTTTGCTTTAGAGATAGCAATGGCAGAAAATCTTTCATTCATTACAATCCAGAAATGATGACCTTTTGGTTCCAGTGTAATAAAAGTATACCCTAATAAAATGTTATATTGGAAAATGAGACATTTTCTCAAAAATATGAGGTTTTGATTTATGTGAAATAATCTGTGTTCCAAGAACATGTTGAAAAAAATCTAGCAGTGCCTAGTTAGGTGGCACTAAAATGAAAGTTTCATTGAGTTCTTGCCTGGGCACTGGGCCTGGAAGTTCAGTTCAGTTCAGTTCAGTTCAGTTGTTCAGTCGTGTCCAACTTTTTGCAACCTCATGGGCTACAGCACACCAGGCTTCCCTGTTCATCACCATCTCCTGGAGCTTGCTCAAACTCATGTCCATTGAGTCAGTGATGCCATCCAACCATCTCATCCTCTGTCATCCCCTTCTTTTCCCACCTTCAATCTTTCCCATTTTCAGGGTCTTTTCCAATGAATCAGTGCCTCGCATCAGGTGGCCTGGAAATATATTGTCATTATTCCAAACCTAAGGACAAAGAGAGGTGACCCAGAGGTAGTACTAAGACAAAAGAGAGATTATCATCACTCATGAAAATTTTGTACCACATACGTGAGAAATGATTCCATTTGAGGAAACCGGAATTGAAAGAGACATGTGTACCCGAATGTTCATTGCAGCACTGTTTATAATAGCCAGGACATGAAAGCAACCTAGATGTCCATCAGCAGACGAATGGAAAAGAATATTTAATATTCCATTGTGTACATATACACAATGGAATATTAAAAGAATCAGTTCTAATGAGGTGGATGAAACTGGAGCCTATTATACAAAGTGCCATAAGCCAGAAAGAAAAACACCAATACAGTATACTAACGCATATATACGGAATTTAGAAAGATGGTAATGATAACCCTGTATGTGAGATAGCAAAAGAGACACAGATGTATAGAACAGTCTTTTGGACTCTGTGGGAGAGGGCAAGGGCGGGATGATATGGGAGAATGGCATTGAAACATGTAAATTATCATATGTGAAACGAATCGCCAGTCCAGGTTTGATGCATGATACAGGGTGCTGGGGGCTGGTGCACTGAGATGACCCAGAGGGATGGGATGGGGAGGGAGGTGGGAGAGGGGTTCAGGATGGAGAACACATGTACACCCATGGTGGATTCTGTCAATGTATGTCAAAACCAATACAATATTGTAAAGTTAAAAAGTAAATAAAATTGGAAAAATAAATAAATAAAATTTAAAGAGAATATGAACAAAGAAGTAAAGGCTTTAACTCAATCTCCCCACTGTAAATGTGTCCACCCTGTGACCTCTGAAAGATGCCCTCCTAGCATCCCTTTCATCTTCTCTCGTTCACCAGGTACTTCAGTAAGAATACCTCTGTGGGTGATAATCATGGAGAATATTTGCTTAACCCTCAATGAAAATGGATCTAACACCTAATTTTTTAAAAAACGTAGTTCCCTGGTGACTCACGAGTAAAGAACCTACCTGCCAATGCACAAGATGCAGGTTTGATCCCTGGGTCAAGAAGATCTTTGGAGAAGAAAATGGCAAGCCACTCCAGTATTCGTGCCTGGGAAATCCCATGGACAGAGGAACCTGGTGGGCTACCGTCCATGGGGTCAAAAAAAGAATCGGACATGACTTAGCAACTAAATAACACCAACAACCTGTGCTAAAATTAAGTGGATAAAGGAGAAAGAGAGAGAGAGAGAGAAAAGTAAAAGTAAAGCAGCCAGAGCAGCGTGGGCCTGTTTCTGCTGTGGACTTTGGAAGGATAGAAAATAATAGTAATTTAACACCAATGAATTTATGTATGGTATACTTCTCTTTTTTTTGCTTAACACTGTTGAGCCTACATCAGAAATTCAGGGCATTTATAAAAGTGGCCTGGGGTGTTTAAAACAGTGATAAATATTCAATGCAGAGAATTTAGAAAGTACAAACGTATAAAAAAGAAAATTAAAACCATTCATAATACCCACTGAGCAGACGTAAAACTATGAACATTTGGGTCTGTCTGAATAGGTGTGTATTTAGAGTAAAGCAGGGAGATTGTGTGTGTGTGTGTGTGTGTGTGCACGCGCAAACTGTGCGTGTACTTATCCATTCATTCCTTCCCCCTTTTGTATCTGTAAATGCTTTTTGTATAAATAGTATAAACACCAACCTCATTTTTAATGGTAATTTGTTATATTTATTTCATTTTCTCTGTTTCACAAAGAATGCACATTTGTTATAGAAAAGTTAGAAAATACACCCAAAAAAGTTTTTAAAAAGCAAACCCAGTGATAACTGGTCACATCACTTTAATTTACAGGCCTTCAGTCTTTTTTTTTCTTTTCAACTATAGCAGATAAATATGAGTTTATTGTTCCTTTCTATTTTTCAAATATCCTGTCATACCCTATATTATGACATATAACTTTTTAAAACTTGATAATGTACATAATGATTTATCATATTAAATAGAACAAATTTCTCTAAGTGGCCTCAAGAAATATTGTAGCAATCCCAAGTCCCACCAAGAGTCTTTTTTCCACATTAACAGGAACTCTCAGTATTACCATTCTTTCTAAAATTCTCTCAATCTAGGAGGTGAAAGATATTTTTTCTGAAAGATGAATTTGCAATTATTTGGTTAGCAAAAGTTGAACATTTTATATATTCCATGACCATTTTCACATCTTAAATTTTCAAATCACTTTACAAATATATTTTACTCATTTTCTCTAGGGATTTATATAAACTACAAATACAGACATACACACACATATACTATTAATTCATAGGGTTCATGTTCATTGCAAAACTCTTCCAGCTTGTTTTTTTGTCTTTTAAGTTTGTTCTGATGTCTTCTGTCATACGGTAGTTTTTAACGTAGGAGTAATTATTAGTCTTTCCCCTGTTACTGTATCCTGTTTAAGAAATGTTCTCTATTTTTGACTTTGCCTTTATCGTTTCCATGATCTCAGTTGCCGCCTCCGAACAGAACCCTGCTACAGATTTTTACTGACGCTATTGTTGGACTCGAGGTTAAGGATGACTTGGATCCTATAAGGTTAATTTCATTTCTTGAGGGATTAGTCATTAAGAGGAAAAAATTACACTGTCTGATAAGTCATGGCTAATATTTCTCACATCTGATTCAAATATAGAATTCAAAGTCTTCACTTGAAAAAGGCTAAAGTATTCAACAATGATGCCCATGGATTGTGTAAGTATCGGCTTTCTTACGTTTGAAAAACTCCTTGTGAAGGTGAAGATACTGCAGATCAGATGCACCACGAAGATTAGAACTCAGCCCTAATCCCATAACTGATGAAGACACGGAGATTCAAGACAGTTAAATTATTGCTCGGCATCATGTGGCTAGTCAGTGCCAAAGTTGTCACAAAATTCAAATCAATGTTCCCAGTCCAAAGTTGCTTTAGACTTTAGACTTTAGAAATACAGGCAATGCAGTATTTCGCTCTCTCCTAAAATTTAGCTAAAAGGTATAAGCCTGTCCTTAAATATTAAGAAGGCTGTTGCATCATTATGCAAATACTAGATCACAAAAAATGATGGCCTTCTTGTCCCCAGTGATTCCTCTAAGAATTGAACTCAGAATATAATACAAGATAAAAGGACTGACTCCTTATTTAGCAGTACAGTCAGTCAGATTGAAATTTACTTTCTCAAAAGAAGATGTCCTCAGCTTCAGCATTCATGCTGGCAATTCAATGTTAATTCTTTTGTTCCAAGACTTTCTACCTGTCAGAAGATGCAATTTTAAATTTCCCTTTTTAATAAGAACAATCTGTTACACATATAAAAGTGGGATTTTTCCAAAGCTTAAGTCAAATAGGTAATGCTAGAAATAAAAATTGGATCCTGTGAAAATATTGCAAGTGAATCAAAGCATTGCTAAGCCAAAGCCTCCTAGCTAGTAAAAAGTATTAAGAGTAACGAGTATCTTTCATTAAGACTCAAGCCCAAGGTTGGTTCAGGTTTCTTTCTCCTGCACAACGATACAAGTCAAATCTGCTTTTATTTTTAGACATATTGCCTGACTCTATATTAAAAGAAGATGGAGGTTGGAATTTTTCCATTAAAACACTCCTTTCTCCTTTATGTTTCCCAGAAATAAAATAAGAGCCTTTTTCAAACTAGTTTTTTTTTTCTAAATGAAGGAAATCAAACCCCCAATATATTAATTACCTTCTCCCAATTCCTAACCCAAAACAAACAAACAAGAAACAATTTTTTAAAATAACTTTAAATAACTTTTTTAAATAACTTAAAAAAAATAGCCAAGTATTTTCCCCTCTGTTAAATGATTAAATTTATGTCAATTCTGGCTTACAATGATCACACTTTAAGTTCAGATTGAAATGCTAAATATATAAAAATGAAATCAACCCAGCAGCTCAGATATTAGAATCTTCCTGCTTTGAAAGGGAATTTACCCAATCTATGCTTGGATCATGAAGAAATTATATCATTTAACCAAAGCATATATAAGAGTTGAAAGAGAATGTCTGCATTTTCCTCAAGGTTACTTCTAGACACACAAAATTAATTTTAGAAATTAATTATCTGGAGACTTCCCTGGCAGCCCAATAGTTAAGACTTCACCTTCCAATGCAGGGGGTGAGGGTTTGATCTCTGGTATGGACGTGAGTCTGGGTGAACTCTGGGAGTTGGTGATGGACAGGGAGGCCTGGCGTGCTGCAATTCATGGGGTCGCAAAGAATCGGACACGACTGAGCAACTGATCTCATCTGATCTGAGGGGAGCTAAATGGCAACCCACTCCAGTGTTCTTGCTGGAGAATCCCAGGGATGGGGGAGCCTGGTGGGCTGCCATCTATGGGGTCGCACAGAGTCAGACACCACTGAAGCGACTTAGCAGCAGCAGCAGCAGCAGGGGAGCTAAGATCCCACATGCCTTGTGGCCAAAAAACAAACAAACAAAAGAGAAGCAATATTGTGACAAATTCAATAAATACTTAAGAAAAAAAATGGTCTACGTAAAAAAAATCTTTAAAGAAATTAATTACCTGAATCCAGAAAGTAATCATCTGGGTTAGTAAAACTAAAAGTAAGTGTTTGACCCATTTACCAGTGTCTGTCAGTGGAAATATTTGAATCATGCGTATGCTTGTGCCAACTTGCAATGTTGTCAGGATAGGTTGATATGAAAAACCAGCCAGAGCTAAAAAGTGACAATTGTGTTTTTTCATTCATTTCCACAAACACAGTCATTTGAAAATAAAGTGAGAGACCCTGCAGGAATCAAATGCTGAGAAATACAAAGTGGAACTACTCCTCATTTGATTATTATTATAGATACAAAGTAAGAGGCAAAAAGTACAGGCATTTAGGTTACAAAATAATTAAGTCCTGGGAATATAATATATATCATGGTGACTGTAGTTAATAAGACTGTATCGCGTATTTGAAAGTTGCTAAGGGAGGAGACCTTAAAAGTTCTTAACTCAAAAAAAAGATTTTAACTATGCCTGTATGGTGACAAGTGCCTAGTCTTATTGTGGTGATCATTTAGTAGTAAAAATATACACACACTGAAGCATTAAGTTGTATACATGAAATTAATATACTGTTATATGTCAGTTATACCCACATTTAAAAAATCTTTTTAGAAATTATAAATATATAAATATTTTTAGATTAAAAAAATACAGATAGCCCCCAAGATCTATGGAAGATAAAGACAAATTTATCCTAGACAGATTTCAGCAGACAATTACAAGACTCCAAGTATAACACAAGCTCTGCTTAATAAAGAGATTGATATTTAAGCTTTGCTCTTTTTTGAAGCAGATTTTATATTTACTTTCATGTTGCTTACAGTTTATAGTATGACTCTTCATTACGAAACCTGAAGGACAACTTAGATCAAACCAGGAATTTAAATATGCTGGAGGTGTAGGAATAAAATTTGTGTGCATCTTGGAAATGTTGTCAACACTCTTTTCATTTATTTTCAGCGGTTTCTAAAGCTATTCAGAGTATTTTATCAAAACTCAAAGTATTCAGTTGAGCTTTACACTCACGTAAAGGTAGGGATAAGTCCCAGCATCATCTATGTACTAACATATATAGAAAGCAAGCAATATGCACTTCTAGCCTAGCTGTGCACTGAATTTTACCTCCTAACTGTTTAGGAAAGTATTGAGAATGTTATTGTAGTTTTAACTCAAGGCTTTAGCATTAGGAATTGCAGACCTGATGAATTAGTCTTTTCAGTGAGATAACGGCTGTGCTTTATTCAGAGATGAAGAGTTTATCTTGGAGGAATTTTTCCTTTAATATCCTGCAGAGTGGGTCAGGAAGTCTTATGAGAATATGCTTTCTTGTGAGATGACAGTCTTCACAGGCAATCTGAAATGAATCACCCAAGATTTGCTTTTTTTGCTAACCTTAATTCATCTTTCCTCTCCAACTCCCACCTATCCACCTCCATCCCCACCCCCCCTGAGGGCTGCTTTGGGAACAAGAGAGAAAAGTCATCACACAACCATCTAACGGAGTCTCCCAATTATTGAGCTATTTCCAGGGATCACGTCAGTCACCTTTGGGTTACATCACTGGACTGATGTCCATGGACCAGAGCTGTAGTTTCCAAAGATGAATGGCACATTTATATTTCCCACTGGGAAGAGCAGGAAAGAAATATACTACTGTTTTGGAGGTCATTTCCTTCTCCAGATAATGAGAACAGGGACAATTAAATTAAAATTAGTAAAATTCTTTTTCCATAAACTTGACAATAAAAATCAAATGGCTTCACTGTAGAATAATGTTTCACACATAAGGTCACTCACCAAAAAAAAAAATTTCTTTGAATCTCTGTGACTTTAGGCAAGTTATTTGTCTTTTCTGTTTGCTTTTGATATAAAGTAAATAATCATTGCATGTACCAATAACCTCTAAGAATCAAATTAAATAATAAGTCTGAAGGCATGTAGGTAACTGCAAGCACCATCTAAACATGACAAAGTGTTAGGAAATCTCATTAAAATATATGAATCAGTGCAATGTGGATCTTGTCTGTAATGAAATGTTTTCAAGGACTTTATCTACACTGATCATTGGTACAGTGACCTCCTCAACTTGGGTTCCCCAAAGATCACACCCTCATCAAAGGACTTGGAGACAGGTAGTTAGGAGGTGACCCTAGGGAGCACAAGGAAGGAAATAGAGAAGGCATGAAAGAGAAATTTCAATGAAGTGTGTGTGCACAAGCTGGTTACCACTGTGGACAACTAGTGTTCTCTCTACTGGGGACCATCCAGAAACCTTATGGAAAATCCCTCAGATTCAGCCCCTTAAGGATGGAAGGGGTCTCCCAGTGGGTGTTACTCCCTCCCTTGATCATTATCACTACCATTCAGGTTGGTTGTTTGAGATGGTGCTGGAGGGAGGCTGTGTTCTAAGAAAACACCCTCCCAGCTTGACGTGGAAAGTGGTCAACAGGCTAGAACCAGCCTTGAAGCTTCAGGGAGCCTCAGGGGGCACAGGTGTGCAGCAAGGTGTCAAGAATTTTCTTTCTTTCTGTTTTCCACACTCCTTTTTGAAAAAATCTAACTTTCTTATTCTGTAAACCAGTGGCCCAGTTTCTACCGAACAGGAAGGTAACATGCAAGCACCTGGTTGACAGCCCTACCCTTCCCTTTTATGCAATTATTCCATATTACTGCCTTCTGGAAAGAAAAACATAGAAAGCACCCAATAGCTTTTATATGTGCTCCAAAATAAACAGCAAATTCGGGAAAGAAATAATTTTGAAATGAAGCTACCCTCTTATTTGCCTTCAGCACTGCTATTACTATGACATAATTATTTTGTTATAATTTGCCTTTTTGTCATGTTAATGGTGCCAACAGGTAATAAGTGAATTGAGTTCCTAATTATGTCTAACTACTAAAGACGAAGTGTCATGGAAAGAAAAGCAAGGTATGAGGAAGAATCTTGGGATGTCCCTAGAGGAGACTGCAGATCTAGCCATGATCACGAACACTATTACTAAGCAGACGTTGTCAGTAGACTGCATGAATATTAAAAAGGATGGATGGGGACTCACCTAGTTGTCCAGTGGCTAAGACTCTGTGCTCCCAATGTAGGAGGCCCAGGGAACTAGATCTCACATACCACAACTGAGACCCAGGGCAGCCAAATAAATAAATATTAAAACTAATCAACAAATAAAAGCAAATCTTAAAAAGGATGGATTGACAAGGGGAAGCAAAATTATGTGAATTAGTCACATTTTAGATTATTTTTATGTTTTTGCTATTGGTCCTCTTAAAAACAAAAATCGCATAAACCGGAGCTGTGGAACATATTTTGCTAACGGGTGTCAGCAATGCCTTAATCGCTTATTGCTCACTAAGTGGAACAAACAGATGTTCAGATCTTAAGGACATTCCACCCACTTCTAAAACTCCCAGTACAGTTCTAATTACCCACTTACAGCTACTTGTTTCTTTCCTTGTGGTTGAAAACATTGTAAAACTGGCACCAAAGTGCTATGTGAATAAAGTGTGTTAGCAAGTCTTGCACATAATCAGTAGCTCTCCTGAAGAAGCAACGTGGAAATTCTGCAGCCCATACTGGACACAAAAACTTCCTCTATGATATCCAAAAAGATGCCTTCTTAAAAATGAGGTTCACAGGTGGACCTTATCATACTGAATGAAGGAAGTCAGAGAAGGAGAATTATATGACGTCCCTTATATACAATCTAAAAAGAAATGATACAAACAAACTCGTTTACAAAACAGAAAGAGACTCCCAATCTTAGGGAATGAACTTATGGTTCCTGGGGGGAACGAGATAGTTAGGGAATTTGGATGGTCATGTTCACACGGCTATACTTAAAATGGATAACCAACAATGACCTACTGTATAGCACACGGAATAACACACGGAACTCTGCTTAATGTTATGTGGCAGCCTGGATGGGAGGGAAGTTTGGGGGAGAATGGATACATGTATATGTATGGCTGAGTCTGTTTGCTGTTCAACTGAAACTATCACAACATTGTTAATCGGTTCTACCCCATTACAAAACAAAAAGCTTTTTCTTTTTTTTTATAGGAAAAGATGTATTCTAGGGACTTCCCTGGTGATCCAGTGGCTAAAGACTCCACATTCCCAATGCAGGGCCCCAGGTATGATCCCTGGTCAGGAAACTACATCTCACATGCCTCAACTAAGAGTTCATATGCCTCTACCAAAGATTCTTCATGCTGCAAAGGAGAAGACTGAAGGTCCCACATGCCACAATTAAGACCCAATGCAGCCAAAATAATATATTTTTTTAAAAAGATCTTTTTCTTTTAAAAGTGAGATGCAATTTAATAGGAAGACGACTGTTCTTGTAATTAGAACAGCTATTCAAGCCCCAGTTCAGCCACTTATTCATGAGAAACCCTGAGTCACCCACAGATTTCTCTGCAGAGAAGGAATGATGATATTTCCCCCAAAGCACTTAAGCTCTGACTCGGGAGGCAGAAATGAATCGATACATACAGCAATGCTCACTAAACTGTCAACACCCACAGTATCATATAAATTGTATGTAAGAGCTATGAAAGCATTGTATGTTTTTAATACAAAACAGAAGAATGTATTTGAATGATGCTTCAGATACAGATGATAAAGAAAATGACAGCGTGAGCTCAACAAACAACACATGAAAACAACCTGTGTCTGACTACACAATTTATAAGCCTGGAGCAAAATGAAAATGTGAGGCCCCTTATTCTAGAAGCAGGAAAGAAGGGAAAAGAGGCTTCTAGGGTGAGATGTCTTCACTTGTCATGATGTTTTCTGTTTGCTGTTTAAAGTCGCGCTGATTGGGCAGGAGGTGCTCACAGGTGTGTGGAACAGAGGGTACGACTCTGTCCTCTGAGTGTCCAGTCCCCAGTCTGGTGGGAAGAGCAACAGTGTTCAGTAGGCAGTGACAGTGAGTACCCATCCCAAGGAGGCAAAGAGGTTCCAAGTCCCCAGAGAACGCTCTGTTATCCATCATTTTGCACTTACAAAACACAAACCCAAAGATAAAATGATTAAGAATTCTGAGATAGAGATTGTTGAGCCATAAATCTCAAACACAGGCTCCGTTCAAAGCATGTGGTCCTCAATGACTGTACTGATCGTATGACCATGAATGCCTCCCTGGCGTCTCCTGTGATTGTGTGCGTGCTCAGTCGTGTCTGGCTGTGACAACATGAACTATAGCCCACCAGGCGGCTCCTCTGTGCATGGGATTCTCCAAGCAAGAATACTGGAGTGAGTTGCTATTTCCTACTCTAGGGGCTCTTCCTGACCCAGGGATTGAACCCTATGTCTTTTTCGTCTCCTGCATTGGCAGGTGGGTTCTTTACCAGTAGCATCACCTGGGAAACCCATTCTACTTATATGTTACACTGAAAAGTTTAATTAAAAAAAAAAAAGTTGAGGCCGGATGAGTTGCTAGAACTTTGATCTCTTTAAAAGATAGTTACAAGCAAGCATGGCAAGTATTTTCAGTGTTTCTACATTGTCTTTTAAATAGATATGAATTCTTAGTCTAAGAGTTATCTTTCTCTGTCATGTATTCCCACATCTCCTACCTGATCTGTTTTTCTCTACATATCCACGAGGCAGAGTCCTTATTCCATCAAGTTTGGTAGAAAGTTACCTCCTCCTATCACTTTTTTCTTGTTTTGCCTTTTTCCCTTTTTTTAATGCTGTTTTGTCCCTTCATTCAATCATAATCAACATTTCCTCCAAGGTTTCTCTTTTTCAAGAGAAACTTTTCTAATGTATTGGCTTACTCAGCTTTTGCTATCATATTTAAAATTTTTCATTTGTTGATAAATTGTAGATGATGAATTGCAGACCTGTTAATGTTTATGCAAAATGGCTTCAGTAATCCAAATAAAAGACAGAGATCTTTGGATGAATATTTTTAAAGCATAAGTATTTTGCTTTCAGGAAACACATTTAAAATGAAGTTTACAGATCAGGTAAAAATTTTAAAGATGAAAAATATATGCAGAGGAAAACACTAGCCAAAAGAAAGATTATGTAGCTATTTAAATATTAAACAAAAAGGAAATGGCAACCCACTCCAGTATTCCTGCCTGGAAAATCCCATGGACAGAGGAGGCTGGTGGGCTACAGTCCATGGGGTCACAAAGAGTTGGACACGACTGAGTGACTGAGCACTCATGCACACACACAGCCTTTACCTTTCTGAGAGTGAAAATAAGGGTACAGAATGGGTGCATGGGGAAATCATTTGCAATTTATATAATTAGCAAGGCTAATATCCAAAATATAACTATCAGAAATGACAAATTAATTAGAAAAAGACCAGAAACCTAATAAACAAAGTGAGCTAGACACTTGAACAGGCACTTTATAAAAACAGATATTCAAATGCCAATAAACATATGAAAAGATACTCAACCTTGTTAGTCATCGTGGAAATTCCCATGAAAACCGCAGTGAGACACTTCTACATACTCATCAGAAAACTTTAGATTAAAAGTCTGACAATTCCAAGGGTTAGCTAGGAGAAATATGGTACATGCTCTCATTCTCAGCTCTTGGAATTATAAGTTGGTACACTACCTTTGGAAATGCTTGGTACCATTTTCAAAATTTGAACACAAACATAACCTACAGTCCAGCAATTCTGGTCACCTGCTTATGCACCCAACAAAAATTTCCTCATGTGTACACCAAGACACCTATATATAAAAGTTCATGGCATTGTAATTCATAACAGCTAACAACCAAAATGCCTATCAGCAGCATGATGTATATGTAAATGTTTGAAAAAGACCGTGATGCTGGGAAGGATTGAAGGCAGGAGGAGAAGGGAATGACAGAAGATGAGGTGGTTGGATGGCATCATTGACTCAACGAACATGAATTTTGAGCAAACTCCAGGAGACAGTGAAGGACAGGGAAGCCTGGCATGCTGCAGGTCCATGGGATCCCAAAGACTTGGACACAACTTGGCAACGGGGCAACAGTGACAAAATGTTTGTATGAAATGGATGAATCTTATAAATGTAACACTGAGTGACAAAAACTAGACACAAATGACTGCATATAATATAATTTCAGCTATTTACAGTTCAAAACAGGCAAAACTGCTGTCATTTGCAGCTTGTGTTTGACTCTTTGCAACGCAATGGACTGCAGCACACCAGGTTTGCCTGTCCCTCAGTGTCTCCCAGAACTGGCTCAAATTCATATCTATTGAGCTGGTGATGCCATCCAACCGTCTCATCCTCTGTCGTCCCCTTCTCCTTCTGCTTTTCAATCCAAGATAGTGTTTTCTTTCTTTCTTTTTTTTTTTTTTTTTGAAGAAAATAAACTGTATTAGGTATTGGGGAACCAACGATGTACAAGATCTGATCTCTTTCTCAAGAATCTCACAATCTAACGAGATCATGTAGGTAAAAAAGCATTATGAGCCAAAAACATAAACCATTATAATGTTATTATTTAGAATAGCAATATCTGGATAAACTGATACTTACATAACTACAGATAAATAAGCTAATATCTAAAGTACTTTTTTCCCTGATGTTTTATCAATCAGTTGACAAATAACATCTCATTAGCTGAAACTCACTAAGCAGGATAAGGGCTGTGTTTCTATGCAGAATCTTTGGCAGGTGAAATGAAATGAATCTTTATTGCATCTCATATCTCCTCAGCCCATATGAATGCTGCCTAAACAAGGCTCCCATCAGCAGGCGAGGATTATACAGTCACTCAGATGATGTACCCTAGATGTGCTAAGTTAATCATTGTTCATGCTCTTTGGGAAAGAATTCAAGCAGAATGCAGCCATCATTTTCTCCTTGGTTTTCTCCCAGGAAAACTCATGATTTCTCTTAAAAATAATAATAATAATAAAAACTGCAGCAGCAAGAGCTTCAACAATAATAATGCCCTTAACAACAAGCTTGCCAGCTCATGTCCCATTAGTAAAATAAATATTCATACAAAATTATACTGCCACTAATAAGAAATTATGCTTACCTACCACAAGTGAGAAAAGCAAAATTAGAAATTTGAAAATTGCAGCTTTAGCAAATACTCCATTTGTAGCACAAAAGTGATAAATTACTCATAAATGCAACACGATTTTACTTTGTTTTAATCTTTAAAGTTATCTGATTTTTTAAATATACATCACTACATCTCTTTGTTTTTAAGAGTGTGCTGTCTGATTATTTCTGCTACATTTATTCCAGGACCAGAAGGAGAAGGGGATGACAGAGGATGAGATGGTTGGATGCCACCACTGACTCAATGGACATGAGTCTGAGCAAGCTCCAGGAGTTGGTGATGAACAGGGAAACCTGGCATGCTGCACCCCATGGGATCGCAGAGTCGGACACGACTGAGTGACTGAACTGATACCAGGATCAGAAAAGAATGTATTCTCTTTCACATATAGTTGACCTAAAATTTTACTAAATTGGGTAACTGGGCTCAGGGGGTGAAGATGGGTGAAAAAATACTGTTTCATGTTTCTCTGTTCTTAAAGATAAATGTTGTTTGCCTAGAAACAAAAAGGGGAATCAATTAGTCTGGAATACAGAGTAATCAACATCAAGGAAGAAATCCATTTAGTTTTCAGTTGTTTGGTATCTTCTGTATTTCATACTCTTTAAAAAAAAATCAACTAGCTGATCAACAGTGCTGTGATACCTTCAGGTGAACAGTGAAGGGATTTAGCCATACATATACAGGTATCAGTTCTTCCCCAAACTCTCCTCTCATCCAAGCTGTCACATAATGTTGAGCAGAGTTCCCTGTGTGGTACAGTAGGTCTTCATTGGTTTTCCATTTTAAACACAGCTGTGTGCACATGCGCATTCCAAACTTCCAAACTATCCCTTCCCCATATCCTACACCTTGGCAACCATAAGCTTGTTCTAAGTCTGCAAGTTCCTTTCTGTTTCGTAAGTAAGTTTATTTGTGTACTTCATATTCTTTTTAATCTTCAAGCACTTGAACTTCCAACTCTTTTGTTTAAATGTTCTTTTCATGATTCCATTTTCTTCGTCATTGCAAAGACCTAAGGATTCATCAGTTCAGTTCAGTTGCTCAGTCATGTCTGACTCTTTGCCACACCATGGACTGCAGCATGCCAGGCTTGCCTGTCCATCATCAACTCCTGGAGATTGCTCAAACTCATGTCCATCAAGTCAGTGATACCATCCAACCATCACATCCTCTGTCGTCCCCTTCTCCTCCTGCCTTCAATCTTTCCCAGCATCAGGGTCTTTTCCAATGAAACACTTCTTTGCATCAGGTGGCCAAAGTATTAATTTCAGCTTCAACATCAGTCCTTTCAATGAATATTCAGGACTGATTTCCTTTAGGATGGACTGGTTGGATCTCCTTGCAGTCTAAGGGACTCTCAAGAGTCTTCTCCAACACCACAGTTCAAAAGCATCAGTTCTTTGGTCCTCAGCCTTGTTTGTAGTCCAACTCTCACATCCATACATGACTACTGGAAAAACCATAGCTTTGACCAGATGGACCTTTGTTGGCAAAGTAATATCTCTGCTTTTTAACATGCTGTCTAGTTTGGTCAGAACTTTTCTTCCAAGGAGCAAGAATCTTTTAATTTCATGGCCTCAATAATGATCTGCAGTGATTTTAGAGCCCCCCAAAATAAAGTCTCTCCCTGTTTCCATTGTTCCCCATCTATTTGCCATAAACTGATGGGACCAGATACCATGATCTTAGTTTCCTGAATGTTGAGTTTTAAGCCAACTTTTTCACTCTCCAGTTTCACTTTCATCAAGAAGCTCTTTAGTTCTTCTTCACTTTCTGCCATAAGGGTGGTGTCATCTGCATATCTGAGGTTATTGATATTTCTCTGGCAGTCTTCATTCCAGTTTGTTCTTCATCCAGCCTGGCATTTTGTATGACGTACTCTGCATATAAGTTAAATAAGCAGGGTGACAATATACAGCCTTGATGTACTCCTTTCCCAATTTGGAAACATTCTGTTGTTCCATGTCTGGTTCTAACTGTTGCTTCTTGACCTGCATACAGGTTTCTCAGGAGGCAGGTCCAGTGGTCTGGTATTCCCATCTCTTTAAGAATTTTTCACAGTTTGTTGTGAACCACAAAGTCAAAGACTTTGGCATAGTCAATAAAGCAAAAGTAGATGTTTTTCTGGAATCTCTTGATTTTTCTATAATGTTGACAATTTGATCTCTGGTTCCTCTGCCTTTTCTAAATCCACCTTGAACATCTGGAAGTTCATGGTTGATGCCTGGCTTGGAGAATTTTGAGCATTACTTGGCTAGGGTGTGAGATGAGTGCAATTGTGTGGTAGTTTGAACATTCTTTGGCATTGCCTTTCTTTGGTATTGGAATGAAAACTGACCTTTTCCAGTCCTGTGGCCACTGCTGAGTTTTCCAAACTTGCTGGCATATTGAGTGCAGCACTTTCACAGCATCATCTTTCAGGATTTGAAATAGCTCCACTGGAATTCCATCACCTTCACTAGCTTTGTTCGTAGTGATGCTTCCTAAGGCCCACTTGACTTCTCGTTCTAGGATGTCTGGCTCCAGGTGAGTGATCACATCGTCATCATTATCTGGGTCATGAAGATCTTTTTTGTATAGTTCTTCTCTGTATTCTTGCCACCTCTTCTTAATATCTTCTGCTTCTGTTAGGTCCATACCATTTCTGTCCTTTATTGTGTCCATCTTTGCATGAAATATTCCCTTGGTATCTCTAATTTTCCTGACGAGATCTCTAGTCTTTCCCATTCTATAGTTTTCCTCTATTTCTTTGCATTGACCACTGAGGAAGATTTTCTTATGTCTCCTTGCTACTCTTTGGAACTCTGCATTCCAATGGGTGTATCTTTCCTTTTCTCCTTTGCTTTTCACTTTTCTACTTTTCACAGCTATTTGTAAGGCCTCCTCAGACAACCATTTTGCCATTTTCCATTTCTTGTTCTTGGGGATGGTCTTGATCCCTGCCTCCTGTACAATGTCACAAATCTCTATCCGTAGTTCTTCAGGCACTCTGTCTATCAGATCTAATCCCTTGAATCTATTTGTCACTTCCACTGTATAATTGTAAGGGATTTGATTTAGATCATACCTGAATGGTCTAGTGGTTTTCCCTACTTTCTTCAATTTAAGTCTGAATTTGGCAATAAGGAATTCATGATTTGAGCAACAGTCAGTTCTCAGTCTTGTTTTTGCTGATTGTATAGACTCCATCTTTGGCTGCAAAGAATATAATCAACCTGATTTCAGTATTGACCATCTGGCAGTGTCCATGTTTAGAGTCTTCTCTTGTGTTGTTGGAAGAGGATGTTTGCTATGACCAGTGCATTCTCTTGGCAAAACTCTATTAGCCTTTGCCCTGCTTCATTCTGTACTCCAAGGCCAAATTTGCCTATTACTCCAGGTATCTCTTGACTTCCTAATTTGCATTCCAGTCCCCTATGATGAAAAGGACATCTTTTGGGGGTGTTAGTTCTAGAAGGTCTTGTAGATCTTCATAGAACCATTCAACTTTAGCTTCTTCAGCATTGTTGATTGGGGCACAGACTTGGATTACTATGATATTAAATGGCTTGCCTTGGAAATCAACAGAGATCATTCTGTCATTTTTGAGATTGCACCCAAGTACTGCATTTTGATCTCTTTTTTTGACTATGATGGCTACTCTATTTCTTCTAAAGGATTCTTACCCACAGTAGTAAATATAATGGTCATCTGAGTTAAACTCACCCATTTCAGTCCATTTTAGTTCACTGATTCCTAAAATGTCAGTGTTCACTCTTGCCTTCTCCTGTTTGACCACTTCTAATTTACCTTGATTCAAACACATAACATTCCAGGTTTCTATGCACTACTGTTCTTTACAGCATCAGATTTTACCTCCATCACCAGTCACATCCACAACTAGGTGTTATTTTTTTCTTTGGCTCCGTCTCTTCATTCTTTCTGGAGTTATTTCTCCACTCTTCTCCAGTAGCATATTGGGCCCCTACCGACCTGGAGAGTTCATCTTTAAATGTCATATCTTTTTGCCTTTTCATATTGTTCATGAGGTACTCAAGGCAAGAATACTGAAGTGGTTTGCCATTCCTTTTTCCAGTGGACCCTGGTATAACCAAGGGGGGGGAAACACTTCTTTTGGAACTAGCAAGTCTACTGTAAACAGTAATGCTAAGCATGTCCTTTTGTACATTTTAATGGGGTATTTGCATAAGAGTAGAATTCCAGGTTTAAATACTCGGATGTTTTGTGAACTGTTGAGCTCTTTCAAATCCTGAAAGATGATGCTGTGCAAGTGCTGCACTCGATATGCCAGCAAATTTGGAAAACTCAGCAGTGGCCACGGGACTGGAAAATCTCAGTTTTCATTCCAGTCCCAAAGAAAGGCAAAGCCAAAGAATGCTCAAACTATCACACAATTGCACTCATCTCACACGCTAGTAAAGCAATGCTCAAAATTCTCCAAGTCAGGCTTCAGCAATATGTGAACCATGAACTTCCTGATGTTCAAGCTGGTTTTAGAAAAGGCAGAGGAACCAGAAATCAAATTGCCAACATCTGCTGGATCATGGAAAAAACAAGAAAAACATCTATTTCTGCTTTATTGATTATGCCAAAGCCTTTGACTGTGTGGATCACAATAAACTGTGGAAAATTCTGAAGGAGATGGGAATACCAGACCACCTGATCTGCCTCTTGAGAAATCTGTATGCAGGTCAGGAAGCAACAGTTAGAACTGGACATGGAACAACAGACTTGTTCCAAATAGGAAAAGGAGTACGTCAAGGCTGTATATTGTCACCCTGTTTATTTAACTTATAAGCAGAGTACATCATGAGAAACGCTGGACTGGAAGAAACACAAGCTGGAATCAAGATTGCTGAGAGAAATATCAATAACCTCAGATATGCAGATGACACCACCCTTATGGCAGAAAGTGAAGAGGAACTAAAAAGCCACTAGATGAAAGTGAAAGTGGAGAGTGAAAAAGTTGGCTTAAAACTCAACATTCAGAAAACGAAGATCATGGCATCTGGTCCCACCACTTCATGGGAAATAGATGGGGAAACAGTGGAAACAGTGGCAGACTTTATTTTTTGGGCTCCAAAATCACTGCAGATGGTGACTGCAGCCATGAAATTAAAAGACGCTTACTCCTTGGAAGGAAAGTTATGACCAACCTAGATAGCATATTCAAAAGCAGAGACATTACTTTGCCAACAAAGGTTCGTCTAGTCAAGGCTATGGTTTTTCCTGTGGTCATGTATGGATGTGAGAGTTGGACTGTGAAGAAGGCTGAGCACCGAATAATTGATGCTTTTGAACTGTGGTGTTGGAGAAGACTCTTGAGAGTCCCTTGGACTGCAAGGAGGTCCAGCCAGTCCATTCTGAAGGAGATCAGCCCTGGGATTTCTTTGGAAGGAATGATGCTAAAGCTGAAACTCCAGTACTTTGGCCACCTCATGTGAAGAGCTGACTCATTGGAAAAGACTCTGATGCTGGGAGGGATTGGGGGCAAGAGGAGAAGGGGACGACAGAGGATGAGATGGCTGGATGGCATCACTGACTTGATGGATGTGAGTCTGAGTGAACTCCGGGAGTTGGTGATGTACAGGGAGGCCTGGAGTGCTGCGATTCATGGGGTTGCAAAGAGTTGGACACGACTGAGCGACTGAACTGAACTGAACTGAGAATTCCAGGTTTAAATACTTGGATGTTTTGTGAACTAGCAGGCAGCACCAAACTAATTCAGAGTGCCCAAACCAATTTAGTCTCAACAGATCTATTTCAATTATTTTATTTGGATATTTTTATAAATGGTATACATCAATAAGATTTTATTTTATGTGTTGCTAGTATATAGAAGAAGATATAACAATTATAAAAACATATGTACCCAACATAGGAGCACCTCAATATGTAAGGGAAATGCTAACAAGTGTGAAAGAGGAAATTAACAGTAACACAATAATAGTGGGAGACTTTAATATCCACTCACATCTATGGATAGATCAACCAAACACAAAATTAGCAAGGAAACTTTAAATGATACAATCAACCAGTTAGACCTAATTAATATCTATAGCACATTTCACCCCAAAACAATAAATTTCACCTTTTTCTCAAGTGCACACAGAACATCCTCCAGCATAGATCACATCCTGGGCCATCTTGCCTTGGTAAATTCAAAAAAATTAAAATCATTTCAAGTGTCTTTTCTGATCACAGTGTGGTAAGATTAGATGTCAATCACAGGGAAAAAAAACTTAAAAATTCAAACATATGGAGGCTAAACAACACACTTCTGAATAACCAACAAACCATGGAAGAAATCAAAAAGGAAATCAAAATATGCATAGAATCAAATGAAAGTGAAAACACAACAACCCAAAACCTATGGGATTCAGTAAAAGCAGTGCTAAGAGGAAGGGTCATAGCAATACAAGCTTACCTCAAGAAACAAGAGAAAAATCTAATAAATAACCTAACTTTACTTCTAAAGCAACTAGAAAAAGAAGAAATTAAGAACCCCAGGGTTAGTAGTAGGAAAGAAATAATAAAAATTACGGCAGAAATAAATGAAAAAGAAATGAAGAAGACTAAAGCAAAAATCAACAAAACTAAAAGCTAGCTCTTTGAGAAGATAAATAAGATAAAAAAAAACCATTAGCCAGACTCATCAAGAAAAAAAGGTCCATCTAGTCACAGCTATGGTTTTTCCAGTAGTCATGTATGGATGTGAGAGTTGGACTACAAAAAAGGCTGAGGACCAAAGAACTGATGCTTTTGAACTGTGGTGTTGGAGAAGACTCTTGAGAGTCCCTTAGACTGCAAGGAGATCCAACCAGTCCATCCTAAAGGAAATCAGTCCTGAATATTCATTGAAAGGACTGATGTTGAAGCTGAAATTAATACTTTGGCCACCTGATGCAAAGAAGAATCAAATCAACAAAATCAGAAATGAAAATGGAGAAATACAAATGGTCATAAGAGACTACTATCAGCAACTATATCCCAATGAAATGGACAACGTGGAAGAAATGGATGAATTCTTAGGAAACTATAACCTTCCAAAACTGAACCGGGAAGAAATAGAAAATTTTAACATACCCATCACAAGCACAGAAATTGAAACTGTGGTCCAAAATGTCAAAAATCGTCCAACAAACAAAAGCCCAGGACCAGATGGCTTCACAGGTGAATTCTTCCAGAAATTTAGAGAAGCACTAACACCTAACCTACTCAAACTCTTCCAGAAAATTGCAGAGGAAGGTAAACTGCCAAACTCATTCTATGAGGCCACCATCACCCTAATACCAAAACCAGACAAAGATGCCACAAAAGAAGAAAACTACAGGACAATATCACTGATGAACATAGATGCAAAAGTCCTCAACAAAATTGTAGCAAACAGAATCCAACAACATATTTAAAAGATCATACATCAGGAACAAGTGGGCTTTATCCCAGGGATGCAAGGATTCTTCAGTATTTGCAAATCAATCAATGTGTCACACCATATTAACAAATTGAAAGATAAAAACCATGTGATTATCTCAATAGATGCAGAGAAAGCCTTTGACAAAATTCAACACCCACTTATGACAAAAACTCTCCAGAAAACAGGCATAGAAAGAATATACCTCAATATAATAAAAGCCATATATAATAAACCCACAGCAAACATTATCCTCAATGGCAAAAAAATTGAAAGCATTTCCCCTAAAGTCAGGAACAAGGATGCCCACTCTCACCACTACTATTGAACATAGTTTTAGAAGTTTTAGCCACAGCAATCAGAGAAGAAAAATAAATAAAAAGAATCCAAACTGGAAAAGAAGTAAAACTCACTGTTTGCAGGTGACATGATCCTCTACACAGAAAACCCTAAAGACTCCACCAGAAAATTACTAGAGCTACCTGATGAATATAGTGAAGTGGCAGGATATAAAATTAACACACAGAAATCCCTTTCATTCCTATACACTAACAATGAGAAAACAGAAAGAGAAATTAAGGAAACAATCCCATTCACCATTGTGACAAAAAGAATAAAATATTAGGAATAAACCTACCTAAAGAAACAAAAGACCTGTATATAATAGAAAACTATAAAACTCTGATGAAAGAAATCAAAGATGACACAAATAGATGAAGAAATATACCATGTTCATGGATCAGAAGAATCAATATAGTGAAAATGAGTATACTGCCCAAAGCAGTCTATAGATTCAATGCAATCCCTATCAAGCTACCAATGGCATTTTCCACAGAACTAGAACAAATAATTTCACAATTTGTATGGAAATACAAAAAAACCTTGAATAGCCAAAGCTATCTTGAGGAAGAAGAATGAAACTGGAGGAATCAACCTGCCTGACTTCAGACTATGCTATAAGGCTGCAGTCATCAAGACAATATGGTCCTGGCATAAAGACAGAAATATAGATCAATGGAACAAAATAGAAAGCCCAGAGATAAATCCACACACCTATGGATTCATTACTTTGACAAAAGAGACAAAAATATACAATGGAGAAAAGACAATCTCTTTAACAAGTGGTGCTAGGAAAACTGATCAGCCACCTGTAAAAGAATGAAACTAGAACACTTTCTAAAACCATACACAAAAATAAAGTCCAAATGGATTAAAGAGCTAAATGTAAGATCAGAAACTATAAAACTCCTAGAGGAAAACACTCTCTGACATAAATCACAGCAAGATCCTCTATGACCCACCTCCCAGAGTAATGGAAATAAAAGCAAAAATAAACAAATGGGACCTAATTAAACTTAAAAGCTTTTGCACAAAGAAGGAAAGTATAAGCAAGGTGAAAAGACAGCCTTCAGAATGGGAGAAAATAATAGCAAATAAAGAAACTGACAAAGAGTTAATCTCAAATATATACAAACAGCTCATGCAGCTCAATACCAGAAAAATAAATGACCCAATCAAAAAATGGACCAAAGAAGTAAACTGACATTTCTCCAAAGAAGACATACAGATGGCTAACAAACACATGAAAAGATGCTCAACATCACTCATTATCAGAGAAATGCAAATCAAAACCACAATGAGGTACCATCTCATACCAGTCAGAATGGCTGCTATCAAAAAGTCTACAAACAATAAACGCTGGAGAGGGTGTGGAGAAAAGAAAACCCTCTTACACTGTTGGTGCGAATGCAAACTAGTACAGCCACTATGGAGAACACTGTGGAGATTCCTTAAAACACTGGAAATAGAACTGCCATACAACCCAGCAATCCCATTACTGGGCATACACACTGAGGAAACCAGAACTGAAAGAGACACATGTACCCCAATGTTCATCGCAGCACTGTTTACAATAGCTAGGACATGGAAGCAACCTAGTTGCCCATCAACAGATGAATGGATAAGAAAGCTGTTGTACATATACACAATGGAATATTCAGTTCAGTTCAGTCGCTCAGTCGTGTCCGACGCTTTGTGACCCCATGAATTGCAGCACGCCAGGCCTCCCTGTCCATCACCAACTCCTGGAGTTCACTCAAACCCACGTCCAGAGTCCATGATGCCATTCAGCCATCTCATCCTCTGTTGTCCCCTTCTCCTCCTGCCCACAATCCCTCCCAACATCAGAGTCTTTTCCAATGAGTCAACTCTCTGCATGAGGTGGCCAAAGTGCTGGAGTTTCAGCTTTAGCATCATTCCTTCCAAAGAAATCCCAGGGCTGATCTCCTTCAGAATGGACTGGTTGGATCTCCTTGCAGTTCAAGGGACTCTCAAGAGTCTTCTCCAACACCACAGTTCAAAAACATCAATTCTTCGGCACTCAGCTTTTTTCACAGTCCAATTCTCACATTCATACATGACCACTGGAAAAACCATAGCCTTGACTACACGGACCTTTGTTGGCAAAGTAATGTCTCTGCTTTTGAATATGCTATCTAGGTTGGTCATAACTTTTCTTCCAAGGAGTAAGCATCTTTTAATTTCATGGCTGCAATCACCATCTGCAGTGATTTTGGAGCCCAAAAAAATTACTCAGCTATTAAAAATAACTCATTTGAATCAGTTCTAATGAGGTGTATGAAACTGGAGCCTATTATACAGAGTGAAGTAAGTCAGAAAGAAAAACACCAATGCAGTATATTAACACATATATATGCAATTTAGAAAGATGATGATGATGACCCTATACATGAGACAGCAAAAGAGACACAGATATAAAAAAAACAGGCTTTTGGACTCTGAGGGAGGTGAGGGTGGGATGATTTGAGGGAATAGCATTGAAACATGTACATTACCATATGTGAAATAGATGACCAGTCCAAGTTTGATGCACGAAACAGGGCAATCAAAGCTGGTGCACTGGGACAATCCAGAGGAATGGGATGGGGAGAGAGGTGGGAGGGGTTTTGGGATTAGGGGCACATGTACACCCATGGCTGATTCATATCAATGTATGGCAAAAACCACCACAATATTGTAAAGCAATCGCCTCCAATTAAAATAAATTAATTTAAAAAAATAAATACTGTTGATTTGTGTGTATTCACCTTATACTTCTTGCTAAATTTGCTGATTAAGTCTATTGTTATGTGTAAATTTTCAATGTATTTTCATATATATAATCATGTTGCTGTTACTCTTCAGTTGCAAAGTCATGTCCGACGCTTGGTGACCCCATGGACTGTAGCCTGTCAGGCTCCTCTGTCCTCCACTGTCTCCCAGAGTTTGCTCAAATTCATGTCCATTGAGTTGATAATACAATCTAACAACCTTATCCTCTGCCACCCTCTTCTCCTTTTGCCTTCAGTCTTCCCAGCATCACTGGCTTCCCTGGTGGTTCAGTGGTAAAGAATATGCCTGTAGTACAGGAGACATAGGAGATGTGAGTTAAGTCCTTGGGTTGGGAAGATTCCCCTGGAGAAGAAACAGCAATCCATTCCAGTATTCTTGCTGAGAAAGTCCCATGGACAGAGGAGCCTGGTGGGCTACAGTCAATGAGGTCACAAAGAATCAGACACGACTGAACATGCATGCCTTTCCCAGTCTCAGGGTCTTTTCCAGTGAGCTGGTTCTTCACATCTGGTGGCCAAAGTATTGGAGCTTCAGCTTCAGCATCAGTCCTCCCAATGAATATTCAGGGCTGATTTCCTTTAGGATTGACAATACATGCTGCTTAGGAGTCAGTAATTTTCTCAAAAGGAAAAGTGAAGCAAAGTATCTTCTCAATGCACTTCTCTGACTTAGTCCCAAAAGGTCTGACTTTCTTGGTTGACACAAATGCCTTCAGACAACTGTGAAGTTTTCTTAACTTATATTTTATGTAACATTTATGGTTGTTCTTGATGACACAGCTGGTAGGGTAGTTTGACAGGTTGATAGATAACAAGCTACTCTATCAAAGTTGGCAGTAGAAGTTCTGGTCATTCTCTTATAAAACATACTTCAAAAAGTGACCTTCAGAGGTGAATGATAGAGAAATGATAGCTAGCAGTCTGGTTATTTTTCTCTGTTAAGTAAAAACTTAACTAGAGTGATTCATAGCAGAAACCAAATGAAAAAGAAGAAAAACTCTGTATGTGTATCTGTGTTCTACAGGGGAGGAATGGATCTTGTAAACTGAATTCCTGATGTCTCCCGGCATTAGATTTAGTGGGGCCACTGAGGCTGAAATAAATATTTAGGCCACATCAATAAGGTTGCCTTGACATGGGGGATTTCTGTATAAAGTTATTTTACATTCATGCTTCTCTTTCACTCAGATACGTTGAGCTGTTATTTGCATTTAAACTGCATAGACCTCTGAAATGGAAGTTTTTCAATAGCACAAAATGGTTCCTTAAGCTATAGGGGTTTTTTTTTTGCATTGAGAATGGGTGGAGGTAAATTAGTTGGATAAGGTTTATTCTTTTTACATTTTTAGGAAATGGAAGTCCAGGTTACACTGACAATTTTAGAGAAAGTAATCAGCAGAATGTGACATCTTTTCCTGAACATTGATATTCTCATTTGAAATGAAAATAATTTCTCAAGAATTAGCTTTTAGTACACAATATCTCAACTGCCTCTTGGGCCATCTGTGGTTAAAATCTTTCCCTCCATCCACTTTATGTCCTTCATTGATCCCAGAGCCAGGCAATTTTCTCAGTCAGTCACTGTGGATAACATCCACCCACAAGGTTCCTCTTGGATGTTCCCTCAGTTCTTTGACTCCTTTGGTCACCATCTAAAAGAGGTAATCAACAACATACACCCCAAATTCTCAGGGAAATGGAACAGACATGGGAGTATATAAGCCTTTCTTATAAAAGCCAAAGTCAAAACCCTCTGACATTTGAGTGAAAAAGAAGAAAGACAAATCAGAAAAAGTACTCCAGAGTGAATAAACAGGTTTGAAGTAATTGCAGTGCTATGTATTCATTAAACCCTTAAAGTAGAATGATACTAAAGATACTTTTGTAGCTAGTATACAAAGCAGAGTGCTAAGTAGAAATAAAGAAGCTTTCTTTAAGAGTCTACTGATTACAAATTCAAAGCACTGGAACACTGCCACTGTGATCTGTAGCAGCTTTGGAGAATGCTAAAAAAACAAGCACACAGTAAAGAGCCACTGGCCTGGCCAAAATTTGAAATCCCCTAAATTTTAGCTAATGTGTTGTGATTTAAGCAGCTGGATTTTTCTTGGACATAATTACTGAACCACATGATCAACTCAGTTCAGTTCAGTCACTCAGTTTTGTCCAACTCTTTGTGACCCCATGAACTTCAGCACGCCTGGCTTCCCTGTCCATCACCAACTCCTGGAACTTACTCAAACTCATGTCCATCAAGTCGGCGATGCCATCCAACCATCTCATCCTCTGTCGTCCCCTTCTCCTCCTGCCTTCAATCTTTCCCAGCATCAGGGTATTTTCCAATGAGTCAGTTCTTTGCATCAGGTGATCAAATTATTGGAGCTTCAGCTTCAGCATCAGTCCTTCCAAAGAATATTCAAGGGACTGTCCAAGGGACTCTCGAGAGTCTTCCCCAACACCAAGTTCAAAAGCATCAATTCTTTGATGCTCAGCTTTCTTTATGGTCCAACTCTCACATCCATACATGACTACTGAAAAAAACATAGCTTTGATTAGGTGGACCTTTGTTGGCAAAGTAATGTCTCTGCTTTTTAACAAGCTGTCTAGGTTGGTCAAAGCTTTTCCTCCAAGAAGCAAATGTCTTTTAATTTCATGGCTGCAGTCACCATCTGTAGTGATTTTGGAGCCCCAAAATATAAAGTCTGTCACTGTTTCCATTGTGTCCCCATCTATTTGCCATGAAGGGATGGGACTGGATGCCATGATCTTAGTTTTCTGAATGTTGAAAACTTTCGGCAGAGGCATGGATTGACTGTGGCCTGGTGCAGGATCCGGGGCACTGAGTGTGGCAGTGAGTGCATGGGACCTTTTGAAGGAGGTCACCATTATCTTCATTACCTCCACCATACTTTGGCCTCAGATCAAACAACAGGGAGGGAACCCAGACCCGCCCATCAACAGAAAATTGGATTAAAGATTTACTGAGCATGGCTCTGCCCATCAGAACAAGACCCAGTTTCCCCCTCAGTCAGTCTCTCCCATTAGGAAGCTTCCATAAGCCTCTTATCCTTATGTCAGAAAGCAGACAAAATGAAAACCACAATCACAGGAGACTAATCAAACTGATCACATAGACCACAGCCTTGTCTAATTCAGTGAAACCATGAGCCAAGCCATGAAGGGCCACCCAAGACAGACAGGTCATGGTGGAGAGTTCTGACAAAATGTGGTCCACTGGAGAAGGGAATGGCAAACCACTTCAGTATTCTTGCCTTGAGAACCTCATGAACAGCATGAAAAGGCAAAAAGATAAGACATTGAAAGATGAACTCCCTAAGTCGGCAGGTGCCCAATATTATGCTACTGGAGAAGAGTGGAGAAATAACTCCAGGAAGAATGAAGAGACGGAGCCAAAGAAAAAACAATACCTAGCTGTGGATGTGACTGGTGGTGGAGGTAAAGTCCAATGCTAGAAAGAACAATAGTGCAAAGGAACCTGAAATGTTAGGTCCATGAATCAAGGCAAATTGGAAGTGGCCAAACAGGAATGGCAAGAGTGAACATTGACATTTTAGGAATCAGTGAACTAAAATGGACTGGAATGGGTGAATTTAACTCAGATGACCATCATATCTACTACTGAAGGCAAGAATCCCTTAGAAGAAATGGAGTAGCCCTCATAGTCAAAAAAAGAGTCTGAAATGCAGTACTTGGGGGAAATTTCAAAAATAACAGAATGATCTCTGTTCATTTCCGAGGCAAACCATTCAATATCACAATAATCCAAGTTTGTGCCCCAACCAGCAATGCTGGAGAAGCTGAAGTTGAACAGTTCTATGAATATCTACAAGACCTTCTAGAACTAACACCCAAAAAAGATGTCCTTCTCACTATAGGGGACTAGAATGCAAAAGTAGGAACCACATAATAAGAAACATGAATTGAATATGATTCCCTCTTCTGTGAAAGAATGTGGAGGAAATTTAGCCTGAGTTTCTGATTTTGCAGTTCACTTAAGATCTTGTTGATAGAAACTCAAATATCTAACCCCTCACTTCATCCCCATCTACTGAATCAAGTCTTTGAGGGAGGAACACCAGCATTTGAGGTTCAACAAATATCACAGGTAATTTTTATTCATGATACCATTTGAGAAGCACTGATATAGAGTAACCCTTAATTAAACTTTTAGTCCAACTGCCTTGGGAAGTCCAATTTTTCTAAGAAAATCAACTTAGGAAACAGCTTTAAAAATTCTACATGATATTCAGTTACATATTGACTTTTTGAGTGTGTTTTCACTCAGACTCTTGCTCTTTAGTCAGAGTGAGTATGGAGTAGTTTAAAACTGCTGTTGTTGTTCAATTGCTAAGTCATGTCTGACTCTTTGTGACCCCATAAACTGCAGCAAGCCAGGCTTCCCTGTCCTTCACCATCTCCTGGAGTTTGCTCAAACTCATGTCCATTGAATAAGTGATGCCATCCAACCATCTCATCCTCTGTTCCCACTTCTCTTTCTTCTCTCAATCTTGCCCAGTATCAAGGTCTTTCCAATGAACTGGCTCTTCGAATTAGGTGGTCAAAGCATGGGAGCTTCAGCTTCAGCATCAATCATTTAAATGAATGTTCAGAGTTGATTTCTTTTATGATTGACTGGTTTGATCTCCTTGCTGTCCAAGGGACTCTGAAGAGTATTCTCCAGCACTACCAATTTCATTCCTAGCAGGATTAAATTTCTATTTCTGTTTGCTGACCAACTCAGGTGTTTGTGGAGAAGTTGTCATCAGATTGATGATGCTTTTTAAAAACTTCTTTAACATATAAAGAGAAATATATGGGAAGTTAAGCTTAGTCAAATTTAACAGCACACTACTGGAGACTGCTGTATTCCCTACTTTAACATACCAAGGACACAGGCAGGACATAGGGAGTAGGCAGCCATCTGTAAGCCAGAAAGAGTTCATCTCTGCTATTCAAGCCATCCAATCTAAGGTATTTTGTCATGGCAGCCTGGTCACCCTAAGTTCCCCAATTCTCTAAGCCTCAGTAAGAAAGATGATCCATAATTGTACAGAAACTCTTTTGACCAAAAACAGGAAGTGAGAAGGTTTCCATCATGATGAGGCAAAAACTTCCTGGGCAGAGCTGGCTGGGAGTTTAAGCACATCTGAGAGAGAATGTGTCTGGGAAGACACACCTAGCCAGATGGGACTAGGGAAGACTCATAAACCACAATGCATCATGAAGAACCAGCAGAAATGTTCCCTCACCCATGTTTCATTTTGGGTTTTTTTTTCCAGCCTACAAAAATATTTCCAACTCCCAGCTCTATTAGTCATTCTCTGATTCTGCTTTATCAATAGCTTTTCACATTTTTTTCTCTTTATCTCTATCAACTCTGTATTAGGAATAGCCAGTACTCTGATACGTCAGTTGCAAGCATTTTCTCTCCATTTTCTCTTAATATTGTATATGATATTTATGGCTCTGCACTTTTTTAAAGGATGCATTAGGAGGCTGACAGTTGTTCCTCTATAGCTTTGAACTTTCTCAATGAATAGGGTTATCTCTGTGCTAAAGCTCTACAAATATTTCCCTAAATTCAAGTCTAATGCTTTATAGTCTTGTCTTTTATGTTGAGATCCTACTGGGATTTATTTACCTGGTAAGAAGTAAGATTCTACCTTTATTTTCTTCCAAATGAAAAGCCAGTTTTCTGAACATCAGTTATTGAAGAATTTTCTTTCTCCATTGATTTGCGACATAACCTTTAGCAACTATTGTTTCCATATACATTTGGATCTGTCTCTGGAGTGACCTATTAATTCATTATTCTGTCGGTACCATACGTTTTTTTGTGCCCTAGAGCCTTGCTCAGCAACAAGAGAAGCCACTGCATTGAGAAGCCTGAGTACAACTAGAAAGTGGCCCCCACTCACAGCAACTAGGAAAGCTTGAATGCAACAATAAAGACCCAGCATTGCCAAAAATACATAAATAAAATTATTTAAAAATTTTTTCTGTTTATCTATTTTACTTTCAATGATGCTGAAATTTTATTAAAGGCTATTCCGATAAAATGTTTTAATAATTTCATATTTTCCAATAGTTTGCTAATATGAGGATGATACTGATAAAACAGTAACAGTTGACTATTTGAAATATTAGCTTTATGGTCCATTTTTAATATTCTGTTTGAGTTTGTTTGCAAATATTTATTTAGAAATTTCCCACATTTGTAAGTAAAATAGGCCTACAATTTCCGTTT
Organism: Bos indicus; assembly: GCF_029378745.1. NCBI lineage: Eukaryota > Metazoa > Chordata > Mammalia > Artiodactyla > Bovidae > Bos > Bos indicus. The sequence continues at coordinate 24,021,599 of NC_091773.1, read as the reverse complement.
TTTTAATATCATATTTTTGTTAGATTTTGCTATAGGAACTATTTGTGCCTTGAGAAGTAAATAAAAAGGAAAAAGGAAAGTGAAGTTGCTCAGTCGTGTCCAACTCTTTGAGACCCCATGGACTGTAGCCTACCAGGCTCCTCTGTCCATGGGATTTTCCAGGCAATAGTACTGAAGTGGATTGCCATTTCCTTCTCCAGGTGATCTTCCCGACCCAGGGATTGAACCCAGGTCTCCCGCATTGTAGACAGACACTTTACCGTCTGAGCCACTAGGGGAAAGCTGGCTTAAAACCATGTTTTAAAATCTTTTTTTTTTTTTTTTAATTTATTTATTTGTCTGCTCCAAGATCAGATCTTAAGAGCCCATGGTGGCCATGTTCAAACTGTTTATAGTCTAGGATTAGCAGAGGAATTAGATACCTGGAGTTTCTTTTCTTCATCTCCTTTATACAGCACCATTCTAATGCAAGGCCTGCTTTGCCACTAATTCCTGATTACACTACCAACTCTACAAACTACCAACTCATATTATTATTCTACTTTTTCCAGTACTACATTGCTAGATTGTACTACATTATTTTTCACATATGTGTATCATCTTCCCAAAGAGATTACTGTCAGTATAATTGTATTCGTGAGGCACGATTGCTTGCAAAATATTGTCACCATATGTTCTGTAAACGCTTTGCTGAATTGAAAAAAAAAGTAATTATACATAAAAATGTTGTGCTTGCTATTCTATTAATATCAAACCATCTTTCTGAGCAGTATTTCATTTTAGTTCTTCCAATATCATTTTTCAAATGTATCTAGTGACATTTATTACATTATTTTGTAATTGAAAGTACGTGTGTCTCTTTCTCAAATTCAAGTATGAAGCCCAAGATTTGTTTATCTTTCTGTTCTACACACTCAGCACAGCATCTGATACATAATGGGTGCACAATCAATGATAATTATGTGAATTAATAAATTATGTCTACATCTCGCTGTAGTCAGTTCATTCATCAAGCTATAATCAATTCATTAATCAGTTGAAAGAGCCGGTGTGTTTGAATACAGTGGAAATCATTTACTTGAAATAATGACTCTGCAGCTAATGGTATGAGCCCTGCACTCAAGACTTGTCCAGAAACTGTTCAAGTTTAGCACCAAATCCCTCTCTCAGTAAAGCAAACATTATCCAACTCAAAATAGCATTCATGGAAACATTCTAAATAAGATTAAGTTTGTTGGCTTCTCATAAAATGCATTTGAATATAAAGGAATTAGGAATGTTTGATGTTATCTTAGAATCTCCTTGAAGAGTATTACTGCGTTTATCAATAGATACGCAACTACCCAGGGCTTCCCTGGTGGCTCTGACGGTAAGAATCTGCCTGCAACACAGGAGACCCAAGTTGGATCCATAGGTAAGGAAGAGCCCCTGGAAAAGAGAATGCTACCCACTCCAGTATTCTTGTCTGGGAAATCCCATGTACACAGAAGCCTGAAGAGCTACAGTCCATGGGGTCACAGAGAGTTGGACACGACTGAAGCGACTTAACATCCATGCACTCGTGCAGACTATCACTTGAAGTGAGCTTTATTGGCAAAATGAAACAAGTTTAAAAGACACATAGTAATGCAGACACACTGTTTACAATTGGAGAATTTATCAAATAATTAGTTTTCAAATATTAAGTGATAGAGTCTGCTATGATAGTTTTGTCATAACAAACGTTAATTCTAATGACAAATCTGGGGCCTCTTTTTTCAAAAGTGTAATTATTAAAAATAAAATTGTAGCTCATTTGTAAGGGAGATCCCAAATCTGAGGTTCCGTATAGAGTCCCTCACAAGATGTGAGTAAAGCATTAGCAGGAGCTAAAGAAAAAAATTTAAAAACACAGAAGCATAGTTTTTATCTTTCTTCTAAACTAGAGTTAAGCAAGCAGGGTAAAATTTGCAGATTTTTAAAAAATGACTGTTTTTCTGTCATTAACATACAAACAAGGACAAGTGACAAGCGGACACCCAATAAGGGGAATATTTTTTGAGAAAACACAAGGAGAAGGAGTGAAACAAGTATGCAGGGGTTGCTTTGCCCACTGGATACCTGAACATCACAGAGGGGCCTGGAAGAGTTAACCTTTGAGCACATGGTCTGGAGCTTTTAGCAGCATCACTAAGAAAGCTGTGCTCTACCCCACCTACTACGTGACCAGGGACCAGGACACGCTGGAAATACAGAGTGGTAGAACCTTGGCTCCAGACCTGTCCTGCAGGCTCAGCATTTAAATCTGAAGGAGTGACCACCCCACTTCGGTCTTGGCATGAATAGGGGCTCAGTCCAAGTCTTTGGAGCATGGCTGTGTGACACACAAGAATCAGTGCAACAGTGCTCACAGTTTGGGGAACAACTGGAATGCTGTTGTTCCATTGCTGAGTCATGTCTGACTCTTTGTGACCCCATGAACTGCAGCACGCCAGCCTTCCCTGTCCTTCACTGTCTCCCAGAGTTTGCTCAAACTCATGTCCATTGGGAGAAGTCAATGGCACCCCACTCCAGTACTCTTGCCTAGAAAACCCCATGGATGGAGGAGCCTGGTAGGCTACAGTCCATGGGGTTGCTGAGGGTCGGACACGACTGAGCGACTTCACTTTCACTTTTCACTTTCATGCATTGGAGAAGGAAATAGCAACCCACTCCAGTGTTCTTGCCTGGAGAATCCCAGGGACGGGGGAGCCTGGTGGGCTGCCGTCTATGGGGTTACACAGAGTCGGACATGACTGAAGTGACTCAGCAGCAGCAGTATGTCCATTGAGTTGGTAATGCTCATCCTCTGTCACCCTCTTCTCCTTTTGCCTTCAGTCTTTCCCATCATCAGGGGTCTTTTCCAATGAGTCAGCACTTTGCATCAAGTGGCCAAAGTATTGGAGCTTCAACTTCACCTTGAGGACAGAGGTCCAAACTTGAGATTGTCCAGGATTGATCACCTAGGCACATAGCCAGCTTCAGTGATACTTGCAGAAAACCTCCTCTGAAATGTTAGACTATAGACAAGCAGACTCAGAGAATTCAACCCTGACTCTCAACTTTAAATGTGATATCTGTAGTTCAAAATTATTGCTTGCAATTTTTTTTTCTTCTCTTTGTAATTTACTTAGATTCCTTTGGGGCCTGTGTGTGTTTGCCTTGTTAAAATTAAATGGCATTTGAAAAAGAAATTAATCCTCCAGTTTCAGCATATAAACTGGATGGATGTATTGTGTGTGGTTATCCTTAATAATTATGCTATTATAATTCATAACCTTATTTATTTTTTGACTGCTTAATCTTTATAAGGTGAAAAATTAAATACTCTAACTACTACATTTTCTTGGGGAAGTCCTTTGTATACTTTCTACTTTTAAATGCTTTGTCATTTAATAAGAAGTGAACAGTAGCTCTTCATTTGGGTTTGTTTCCAAATATTATTTTAACCATTCTTGTTTCAAATTAGTAATTTGTATCTTTAAAAGCCATTCTAAGATTCTATTTTCAAGATGCTTTATTTACATTTTTAGTATAATAGTTTGACTTTAACTCTGTAAATTTATTTTAGGGTATAAATTCTTGATTGTATTACTTCTATGTTCCTTTTACAGTTGCAGTATCTTCACTGTGCTCTTTTGTTTTGTTTTGTTTTGTCTATTTCTGTGTGTGGTTTTTCATTATGATAATTGGAAAAGCTTATAATTACTTTTGCTCCTATTTGTATGTTTTTTAAATAGTGGCTGCTGCTGCTACTGCTAAGTCACTTCAGTCGTGTCCGACTCTGTGTGACCCCATAGACGGCAGCCCACCAGGCTCCCTCGTCCCTGGGATTCTCCAGGCAAGAACACTGGAGTGGGTTGCCATTTCCTTCTCCAATGCATGAAAGTGAAAAGTGAAAGTGAAGTTGCTCAGTCGTGTCCGACCCTCAGCAACCCCATGGACTGTAGCCTACCAGGCTCCTCCATCCATGGGGTTTTCCAGGCAAGAGTACTGGAGTAAATAGTGGCACTGCATGAATTTTTTCTTTTCAGTAACTAAAAAGTAACTTTAAATAATTTACTTAAATCTCTATGTGATGATTTATTAAACTTAGAAAGCATTCATGTCCTCCCAACTACAAAAATGAGGGTGCGAAAACACTTCTGGGGGCTTCCTATGTGGCTCAGTGGTAAAGAATCCACCGGCCAAAGCAGGAGATGCAGGACATGTGGGTTTGAATGGCAACCCACTCCAATATTCTTGCCTGGAAAATCCCATGGACAGAGGAGCCTGGTGAACTACAGTCCCTGGGATCGAAAAGAGTTGGACGTGACTGAGTGACTGAGCACGCATGCAGGAGGGCACTTTTATTCTCTATCCTAAGCAAAAATACTGATTCTCCTAGAAGTTTTCTTCATATAACGTGGGATATAATATCATATTATATCATGTAATCATAAGCTCCACACTTCCTTGGCCTTTTTCTATTAGTGCTCCATTCTCCTCTGGAAATCACCACTACCGTGGAAAAGCCAGTGATCTGCGAGGTTTAGTCCACTGAGATGGCTTTTTTCCAATCACAACATCCACAGCAACCTGTGTTATGTTGATGCTGAAGTTCACTAATGTTCCGAGAATATATTTTATTCGCTGCAGTTTTTCCAGGAATAGGTTTCAATGAATGGATTTAGTTCTATATTTTAGAAACTTCTTCCTCAATTATATTGCTCAGTGTTTTTTAGTTATATTCTCCTTTCTCATTTTCAGGAATACTATTCTTTTTATGGGAGCCTCTGTTTTCTGTGTTTCATCTTTTCTCTGAACACTTTTTTCTTTTGCTCTTTTCCATCTTCTTTTATGTATCATTCTAAGTCTCTCTTCTGTATTTCTCACTCTGCTTTCAGCAATGCCCTAGGTTTTCCTTTCCCTCTTTGATCATAGCTTTTGTTTCTGTGATAGTTTTACTGCTAAATTCCAATTCTTCCTTAAAGTCTGCCAGCTTACTTTTCAACTCTTGACATGGGCTTTTCTTACTTTACCTTTAGTTTATACCTTACCTTTAATGGAGTGTTTTTACTATTGCTCTTTCTTTTAAAAAATTTTGTAATATAGAGAAAGTATTTTTCCTGAATGTATTTCTGTGTCCTGGAGTAATTCTTCTAATGTACATTCTTTATCTATTTTTCATTCTTTTATACTCCTTCCTAATTATTTTTTCCAGATTATATCTATGCAGAGCTTTCATATGGCTCTTTTGTACTTCTCATTTAAAAAAAATTATTTTTAGATTTTTTTTTAATGTGGACCATTTTTAAGTCTTTATTGAATTTATTACAACATTGCTTCTGTTTTATGTTTTGAGTCTTGGCCCCAAAGACTATGAGATCCCCAACCAGGTATCGAACGTGCACTCCCTGCAGTGGAAGTCAAAGCCTTAACCACTGGACCGCCAGGGAAGTCATCTTACTTCTCATTTTTAAACTAAGACCACCCCTTCTGGCCTTGTTATTTATTCAAGCCTGGAGTAGGGGATTTGAATGGAAGGGAGATTTAAGCTAAAATCTCAGAGAAGAGAATCTGAAATTTTTAAACTTTTTTGGTGCCTGAAGACACCTCATATGCCACATCCTCTGGCTGCCTGCGTCTCTCTTCAAGGGCATCACATGTCCCATTCTGGGGTAAGCGTGTCACTCAGGGAAGTCTAAGCGGCCCCAGTGGTGTAGAGATCCATACCTGCAGCAAACATCAGCAGTTCTTTCTCCATCCCACGTCGTCTCCGTGCTGCTTGTTACAAGGAGGTTAGTCTGCAGAAAATTGAGAATATATGCCCTTTCTCCCATTCCTCCTTCAGAACAGTCCCCTCTGCTTCTCTGCCCTCTGGAACTTTGCCTCCTCCACCCCCACCCACCAAGGATGCACCTAGCTTTTCCTGCAGCCTGTCTGCCTTCTCCAAATGGTAGTTTAAAACCTGAACTGTATATACTGGCTCTCGGTGTTTCCTCTCCATTTGTCCAAGTTTCCCCACATTTGGCTCTATTCTTCTAAAGCTGTACTTTAGAGTTTCAGCCAATTCCTGATCTCATTGATTATGTGAGTTTTGCAGTTCTTGTTCTCTTGTTGATAACTCTGAATTTCAGAAAAAGGAATAGAGGGGAAAACATGCTATTTCTTACCAGAAGCATTACAGTTTTGTTTTGCTTTTTAGGTAATACATCACTGTCATTATGATGGACTTCACTCCTAATCTCTGGGAGGGTATTTGAGAACTTGGTTGCTTAGCAACAAGAGCTTCTTTCTTCTTTCAACATCTTGCCCCAACCTGATCCCTATGTGCCTGGTTCACCCTGTGTGGTACTTGACTGAGTCACTTGGAAGTTACTCTAACTACCCATGGCTTCCAAAGGGCACAGATAGTCAAGAAGAAACCTAAGGGGGACTTACTGAATAGAAGGAGGAAAATACATTGACATCAATGGTAGAAATAAAATGAATTATTAATAAGTTAAGGAAATGTATACAGGTCAACAAGACCTTAGGACAAAGAAAAAATAAGATGGAAACAGAAGAATATACATAATTTTTTCTGCCACAAAGATAAGGTGATCCACTTGAAAATATGTACTTATTTTCAAATATCTTTTGATATTGATTCCTAACATAATTCCACAGTGTTAAGAGAACAGGCTCTGTATGACTTCAATACCTTTAGGCCATGAAATTTTTGCACCTTGCTTTATGCCCTGGTGGCTCAGACAGTAAAGCATCTGCCTATAATGCGGGTAGACCCAGGTTCAATCCATGGGTTGGGAAGATCCTCTGGAGAAGGAAATGGCAACCCATTCCAGTACTCTTGCCTGGAAAATCCCATGGATGGAGGAGCCTGGCAGGCCACAGTCCATAGGGTCGTAAAGAGTCAGACACAACTGAATGACTTCACTTTCTTTATGCTTCTGGATATGTTCCAGTGTCTCCCAGTTTATAGTGTATGGGAACTTGAATACAATTCGTACCCGGCTATTGTGTGAAAATTGTATAAATCTTAATTATGTTTAATTGGTTCATGGTGGTTTTCAGGTCTACTATAGCATTCCACTTTTCTGTCTAATCATCCCATTAATTTTTGAGAGTTTGATATTGAAACTCCAACTAAAAATCTTAATTTATCTAATTTAAAATTATAATATATAGTGGAACTATATGTAACTTTGTTCTGTATTTTCCAAGTCTCCCATAATTGTGTTATCATACTTTCATAATTTAAAAAGAAAGTAAGGTGACCCATGGAGAATACAATGGCACCCCACTCCAGTACTGTTACCTGGAAAATCCCATGGACGGAGGAGCCTGGTAGGCTGCAGTCCGTGGGATCACTAGGAGTCGGACACGACTGAGTGACTTCCCTTTCACTTTTCACTTTTCACTTTCATGCATTGGAGAAGGAAATGGCAACCCACTCCAGTGTTCTTGCCTGGAGAATCCCAGGGACTGGGGAGTCTGGTGGGCTGCCGTCTATGGGGTCACACAGAGTCGGACATGACTGAAGCAACTTAGCAAGGTGACCCAAGGACAAATCTGGAGGTCTCACCAGATAAAGCAACATGTCCAGGTAAGAATGAATTATGTGCTCCCAAACAGACTTGGTTGCCTTAACAGCATGACTTCTTAAATGCTAAATATTACAAAGAGAAATTTAACATGTACACTGGGTAGATAGTAAATGGAAGGTGAGACATCCACAGTCTAGCCAAGTCAAGGATGATGCCCTGGGAAGGATGAGCCGTGTTTAAATGGATGGAGTTGAGTCTGTACACACAGGCACGTCAGGACACAAAGACTGTGCAGCTGCCTTGGGTTAGAGCAAAGATGAAAGCTTGTGGTCCAGAGGGTTCTCTGTCTTTTCTGAAAATATCAGCCTGCTCCAGGGAGAAAGAAGGAGTAGAACAGGACATCACAGAAAATGTTTATCCCCGCTACGTGGCTAATACTAGCCCAGAATGGCAATGAGTGCATTTGGAAGAGAAAATTATACTTTAGAAATGCAAAATCATTTCATATTTTATTGAATACAGTACATGACATGTTTTACAAATAAAAATGCTTGATTATCAAATATCAGATAATTTCTACACAAGACATGCCAAAACTAAGAGATATCATTTTTTCCAAGTTAGTAAACTTTTTTGAGATCTAAAATCTGTAAAATAAAACTCAACTAATAAGGCATATGGGAGGTAAGAGAACAATAAATAGTGATATTCAAATGAAAATATTTACTGAAAATAGGCAAATAAATACATCCTTAACCCAATTATATGAAAAACTACTTTCCACGTGTGGGATTTTAATATTAGCAATTTTCTAAACAGCAATAATCCTGATGAATCATTAGGCATGAAGTATACATTAAATCCTCAATATCTGGTAGTGTAGGCATTATAAATCAAATTTCAATTGTTTATTGTTAATTTTTACAGAAATATAGGGTCTTCCTGGAGCTTCCCTGGTGGTTCAGTGATAATCTGCCTGCCAATGCAGGAGACACAGCAGGAGATACCAGAGGTGCAGGTTCAAAGGCTTGGTCAGGAAGATCCCCTGAATAAGGAAGTGGCAACCTACTCCAGTATTCTCGCCAGGGAAATCCCATGAACAGAGGAGGCTGGCAGGCTACAGTCCATGGGGATGTGAAGAATCAGACACAACTGAGCACACATACATACACAGGCTCCACTCATGAAAAGCTAGATTTTAGAACCAGAAAATTTAACATTTTGAAGGTTGTTTTCAAGATACACTTTTTAAAAAGTATTTGTTTTTATTTATTTGGATGTGCCAGGTCTTAGTTGCAGCATACAGGATCTAGTTCCCTGACCAGGGATCCAACCTTGGCCCTTCTGCATTGGGAGCTTGAAGTCTCAGCTACTGGACCACCAGAGAAGTCCCAAGATACACTTTTAAAACAAACTAGAACACCAAATGCAGAATAGTTAAGTGGGAAAATATGTTGTTGGTGTTCAATCCTTAAGTTGTGTCCAACTCTTTGGGACGCCATGGACTGTAGCACGCCAGGCTCTCCTGTCTTTCAATATCTCCCAGAGTTCGCTCAAATTCATGTCTATTGAATCAGTGATGCTATCTAACCATCTCATCCTCTGTCACCCACTTTCCTCCTGCCCTCAGCCTTTCCCAGTATCAGGGTCTTTTCCAATGAGTCGGCTCTTCACATCAGGTGGTCAAAGTATTGGAGCTTCAGCATCAATCCTTCCAGTGAATATTCAGGGTTGATTTCTTTTAGGATTGACTGGGAAGATATAGTGGTTCATAAACTGTGTCCATATGTGTATAAAACCACCACCACCAATGCAGACAAAGCCACAAGGGCTGAAAGATGAAGCAGAATAGACTACATTCTCCAACTAAGGCATCTGCAATGGCAGTTAAGCCCCACTCATATTCGAGAGAGATTTACATGCTATTTTTGCTCTGCCAAAAAAAATCTTAACAGGTCTTCTGTGCTAGATGGAAATGAACGTACTGGACCTCCGCCACATGCAAGGGTAAATTACTTTGAAGCTGTACTCAGAGATGTTATCTGAAAGCTAATGTCCTGATTAATGGAACTAGAAAATGATAACACCATCAAACATGTGTGTGCATGCTAAGTTGCTTCAGTCATGTCCTACTCTTTGTGACCCCATGGACTGTAGCCAGCCAGGCTTCTCTGTCCATGGGAGTCTTCAGGCAAGAATACTGGAGTGGGTTGCCATGCCCTCCTCCAGGGGATCTTCCAGACCCAGAGATCGAACTTGTGTCTCTTATGTCTCTTGCATTGGCCAGAGAGTTCTTTACCACTAGCGCCACCTGGGAAGCCCAAATAATTACACCGTCAAACACAGTTGCTCACATTTTATGACATAATTGCCCCTATATTGTCTCAGATTACTATACTTTACAATTTCTGTAGAAAAGGATGTTAAAAAAAACGTGGAAAAAATTTCAAATCACGTTGTATTCGATGCTAAGTTCTTTGAGATTTCTCTAGGAAACCTCTGAAACAATGATCTGTATTATCTTCAGAATCTGTACTGGGTCCAATACTAAGAGTCAAAACTGTAAACATGAAAAATAAATCCACAATTGTTCATGTCTTTAACAATTCTGAAATTATGCTGCTTTCTCTGGGAGTTCGGATATGGGATTTCTACATGATTATTTTGTGTAGAAATAATCAAAATAATGATACTAGGCCCTATGTTAGAAGGTGAATGAAGCATCTTCCTTATAAACTAAAACCATCCAAATGGTCTATTTCTGTTATTCTAAGCAATTTTCTTCATCTGGGGCACATTAGAGAAAAGTGAACTTATTTAGGGCATCATTGTCTCAGTTTTTTTTTTTTTTTTTCCAGGAAAAATACCCAACTTACTGTAAAAATCTATTTCCACATATAAGTCTGGAATCCTATAATACTTACAGAAGTCTGATTCCCAAACACTTTGAAAAAATAAGACAGTAGGAAACAATCTCCTTTTTAAATTTTTTTTCAGGAATAATTCCATTCAAAAGGCACAGATGAATAATTGGATCTCAACTTTTTGGTCTTTGTAAAGAAAAAAGATTTCTTCCTCATCCACTTTTAAAGGTAATCAACTGGAGTTATACAGAATAAACAAATGGGAAGAAATACAGCCATTGTCCAATTTTAGAAAACAGCTGCAATTAATTTTATCTGTGACAAATGATAAAGTGGGAGTATTTCATTAAGGGAAAAAAAATGGAATTGAGCTCACAATCAGAGAAAATTTATCAGTCAGAGGCCTGCAAATATCTCCTAAGACAAAGAATGAAACGTCTTAGTGAAAGGTCAAGCATGAAGTCAAGGTTTCTTTAAGAGCTGTTTTAACTTCCATGTAGGCAGAGTTCTCAGATCCTGTGGACACGAGGCAAGAAGACACACATACCCTGTGACCCGACCCGAGACACTGGACGTGTTCTTCATACAACAAGTGGGGTTCTAGCTCCACCCACTGTGCCTGGTGGAGTTTTCGACAGTGTATTTATGCCCTGGGTACCTTTAGCTCAGCCTACAAAGGGAGGATGAGGAGCACACAGAACCCCATACGTGTCGAGCACACTCCTGGGCTATCTCCAGCTTTCTAGACTGGACCAAAAGTTTTAAAAAGAACGGATGGAAATGTGTGTTTATTGAGTGGATATCCAACATGGAGCCAAGCACTCTTCTGGTCATAGCTGACTTAATCTCAAAAATCCAATGTCCTGGAATCATCCTCAATCTTCTACTTCTGAGGCATAAACATTTCCCAAAGATCATACAATTGTGGGTAAATAAAATCAAGCTCCAAAAGCTTGTTGTCTTTATCCAGAGGATGAAGTCAGAGAAAATGGCAAACAGACATGTGGAATCAATTTTATGTGTCCCAGCATCGAATGAAAAAATAACAAAGCTTTCTATAAATCTGAGATCTTAGGAAGGAAATCCTGGGACAGAGGGACCAATATTCCATCCATTTGTCGTTCATACAATTTTTTTAAAACTTTTATTTATTTGATTGCTGGGTCTTGGTTACAGCACACAGAATCTTTAGTTTTGGCATGTGAGATCTAGTTCCCTGACCAGAGATTGAACCCAGGTCCCCTGCATTGGGAGCCCAGAGTCTTAGCCACTGGACTGCCAGGGAAGTCCTTGGACATTTTACAGAATTTAAAGCCTAGAAAAGCCATTTCTGTCTCTTCCCCTCCTTCACTCACCCTCACCATCTCTCTGTCTCTCTGTCTCTCTCTCTCTCACACACACACACAAACACACACACACACACACACACACACACACACTCATGCCCATAGTTCTCCACTCTTGCACCTTATGACCATCATCCTGAGTAAGGGACTTTTATCTCAGTGGGGCTGGAAACATTTTCCATTTAACAGATGGGTGTAATGAAATGTCCCAAGTTCCATTTTTATAGAAAGACCGGGAAGCTTGCTCAATCAGGTATCTCTTCTGACTTCATTTTCTTTTCAATCAGTGTGTTATAGAAGCAGAATCAATTTAAACTTCAGGTAAAAGCTCATTTATCTGCCAGAGACCTACTGGGAGTGTTGGCACTAAATAATATAAAAATCACTTAACAAATCTTCAAGCGGCTGTTTGTGTAATCTGCTTACTAGGCTGCTAACCATTCAAACCACTGAAATTCGCTTTCTGGTAGGGAAAAGCAAAATCAGATCCCAGGACTTTCTTAAAAATCATTAATTTCTTTTCACCTTCTTTCCAGATTAGTTTCAGGCTGGAGTTTTCACGACTTAAACAATATTGCACCAGCCGCTGTGCAATTTCTCTGAAAAAGAGAGTCTTACTGGGTTTGCAAGTGAAAGAAAGAATCCCACGTCTCTCACTTTAAATCAAAAATTAAAAATGATTAAACTTAGTGAAGAAGGCATATTCAAACTGAGACAGACTGAACCTGGACTCTTGTGCCAAACAGTTAGCTAAAATATGAAGGCAAAGATAAAGTTCCTGAAGGATATTTAAAGTACTCTGCCAATAAACACAGGAATGATAAGAAAGTGAACCTGCCTTATTGTTGATATAAAGAAAATTTTAGTGGTCTGGATAGAAAATCAAACCAGACACAACATTCCCTTAAGCCAAAGCCTGGTCCAGAGCAAGGCTCTGCTGCTGCTGCTGCTAAGTCGATTCAGTCGTATCCGACTCTGTGTGACCCCATGGACGACACCCCACCAGGCTCCCCCATCCCTGGGATTCTCCAGGCAAGAACACTGGAGTGGGTTGCCATTTCCTTCTCCAATGCGTGAAAGTGAAAAGTGAAAGTGAAGTCGCTCAATTGTGTCCAACCCTCAGCGACCCCATGGACTGCAGCCTTCCAGGCTCCTCAATCCATGGGATTTTCCAGGCAAGAGTACTGGAGTGGGGAGCAAGGCTCTAGCTCTAATCAAGTCTATAAAGGCCAAGAGAGGAGAGGAAGTTGCAGAAAAAATTAAAAAATTGAAGATAGCAGAGGTTGCCTTATGATGTTTAAAGAAAGAAATCATCTCCATAGCATAAAAGTGCCATGTGAAGCAGCAAGTTCTGATGTAGAAACTTCAGCAAGTGATCCAGAAGATCTAGCTCAGATAACCACGAGCATGGTTACACTAAACAGCAGATTTTCTGTGTAGAAGAAACAGTCTTATATTGAAAGATGCCATCTTGGACTTTTCTAGCTGGAGGGGAAAAGTCACTGTCTGGCTTCAAGGTTGATTCTCTTGTTAGAGGCTAATGTGACTTTAAGTTGAAGCCAATAGTCATTTACTATTTTGAAAATCTTAAAGTCCTTATGAATTATGCTAAATCTCCTCTGCCTGTTCTCTACAAACAGAACAACAAAGCCTGGATGACGGCACATGTGTTGACAACATGGCCACTGAATATCTTAAGCCCACTGTTAAGACCTACTGCTCAGAAAAAAAAAAAAAAAAAGATCTCTTTCAAAGTATTACTGTTTATTGATCATGATCACAGTTTCTTATTTTAAGAAATTGCCACAGCCACCCCAGCCTCAGCAACCACCACCCTGTTCCATCAGCAGCCGTCTACATCAAAGTAAACCCTCCGCTAGCAAAATATGATTCACAAAAGGCTCAGATAATAGTTACCATTTTTCAGCATTATTTTTAATTAAGCTAAGTACATTGGTTTTTTAGACATAATTCTATGGCACACTTTATAGGCTACAGTATAGTGTAAACTTTTATATGTGTTATGAAACCAAACATTTGTATGACTTGATTTATCATGATATTTGCTTCAAATTGTGTTGGTCTGGATGGAACCCATGCTGTCTCCAAAATGTGCTTGCATCAACTTGTGATCTTGTTGGTTCTCACTGCTTAATGTTTAGTTCTTCCTTCTACTTTATTTGAGTTTATTAGATTGTTTTCTCTTCCTTCCTTTTCTTCTTATATAAAATTCAGGCCTAGGGAATTCTCTAGTGTCCACTGGTTGGGACTCAGCACTACAAGGGGCTCAGGTTTGATCCTTGGTTGGGGAACCAAGAACTGCAAGCTGCAAGACACAGACAAAAAATAAAATAAATTTCCCTTTAAATATAAATTCTCTTCATTTTGCACCTTTATGAAGTATCATCTTTATGGTTCAGTTTGCAGTTTTTAACTTCATTTTTGGTTTCTTCTTTCAATTATAATTGTATAGATTTATGTCTTTGAATTTCAAAAGGACCTTTCGGTCCTTGATTAATAATTTAAATTTCTCCATAGTAAAACACCACAAGGTATGGCACTGATTTAAAACCAAATCCATTGTGATTTGCTTCACAAACTCATTATATTGTCACTTTTATTAAATGCTTTTGTGCTTCTGACAGGGTGCATAGTCTCATATTGTCAGGCTCATGGTACCATATGTGCAAAAAACTATGTATTGTATCGTTCCAACAATCCACACCTCTAGCACATCGATAGCCATCAGTGAGCATTCTGGCCTATTATTTCCTGGAATAGCTATCTCAAAAATGAAATTCATTCCCCTACACAGCGAAAAATGCAGTGAGGTGGGTAGAAAACACAAAATACTTAAACTTCAATCTTTTCCGTAGCACTAAAGACACAAGATCTGGGGAAAACGATGTCTATCACTATCATCATTATTAAATTATGTTTATAAATCCAAAGGCTAAAACAAACTGGAATAGAGCTAGAGGAGGAGGTGTGGGGGCAAAGAAAGGGTTCAGAACATTCAGGATGACTAGTGTTAATGATAAATGATGAGAAATGAAAAGAAAGGGTTCTCTGCTTCTTTGGGCCAAAGAATTCCTGAGATGTGAGCAGTAGCTGCTGGTATAGATACAAAACTATTAATTCAAGGTGTACTGTAACTTCTCTAAAAAGGAAACAATTTATTTTCCCTCTTCACCAGTAGGTAAACAATAGCTTACTTGTGCATGCTCAGTTGTGTCCTACTCTGCAACCCCATGGACTGTAGCTCACCAGCTTCCTCTGTCCATGGGATTTCCCAGGCAAGAATACTGGAGTGGGTTGCCCAAACAATAGCTGATACTGACATATAAATGTCCCAGAAAGGGACGTTATGCCATTTAGGGCAAGGTAATTTTATAGGCATGTCATTAAAAAAAAAAATCTGACCTAGAATCTTTGTCTTTCATTAAGTAAGTGAAATTTACTCAGTTGTGTCCAGCTCTTTGAGACCCCATGGACTACACAGTCCTTGGAATTCTCCAGACCAGAATACTGGAGTAGGTAGCTGTTCCCTTCTCCAGGATCATTAAATAAAGTTCTGAATAAAAGTAAATCTCAGAGTTCATAGGCTACTTGGCTAACTCTAGGTTATATGATTTCCCTTCTTTTGGGTGTTTGTATATATTATCCCTTTTATGCGCTACAATCCACAGGGTCTCAAAGAGTCGGACATGAGTAAGAGATTGAGCACACACACATAAATAACTGTAATTTTACTTAGAGTCTTAGCATCTAACCATAACTCAGACATGGATTAAATTTCAAGTTATACATTTCAAGAAAAACATATTACCATCATAATTGTCTTCTAACACTTAAAATATTTTCCTTATTTGCTTTTTGTGTTTAAATAGATCAGTTGCAGGAGAAGTGTGCCTGAGAATTAAATTATTAGACTGGGAAACTTGGTCATTGTAATTAAAATGCCTAAAAGATAAACTGGGTGCTCTTACAAAGACTGTAGAAGAGAAATGGGAGCCTTTAAACTGAGTTTCTGTTTTCTGCCCTTATCACTCAGCCACAAGTTTCCTGAGATGCCCACAATTCATCACTAATGCAGGTAAGTAAAGAATGACATGTACAGAGCAGGAAGGTTAGTGTGAATGCAGCAGGTAATTAGAAATTTGGATCCAATTTAAGTAAGTGAACTACAGCTACGAAAATAAAAAAACAACACTAACAAAAGCAGCAGTGTTCTATTATGACACATCCAGTGCACGTCATCAAGTTCACCATATGACTGCCTGATAAATGTTCCATGTTGTATTGGAAACACATAGAAAACAATATGTTAGTTTGAACTTAGGGGGAAAAAAGAATGCTGATGAAACAAAACCACTTTCCACCAAGGTGGAGAGTGACACCTTGTTTATGTTTTAAGTTTTTTGTTGACCATCTATTCAGAAGCAAAAATCTCATCCAGCTTCTTCAAACTACAAAATGATAAGCTCATAGCATTTGTAAAAATTTTATAAAAATATGCTTAGGTTTCTTTCACTATGGTATGCCATGGAGAAAATTTTGTGTTTTTCCCTTTTCTCCCTTTTCTAGGAATAAAATTTCATTTTCTTTTAATAACCAAACCATCTCCACCCTCCAAACATGCAATCCTGTGAAAATTGACACCATATCCTAGGTCCACATATGGTTGAAGATTTAGGCTTGGCTAATAGGAATTGAATCAGATAATATATGCAGTAATTAGGCCTTCAGTAATTGAATCAGGGCTGGTCACATGACTTAAACTGGGTTTATCAGAATCACCAGAATCTTGACTAGAGCCATCAGGAAACAGATGCAAACATTTATCTGGGGTTTCAGTTCAGTTCAGTTCAGTTGCTCAGTCATGTCTGACTCTTTGTGACCCCGTGAATCACAGCAGGACAGGCCTCCCTGTCCATCACCAAACTCTTGTCCATCAAGTCGGTGATGCCATCCAGCCATCTCATCCTCTGTCGTCCCCTTCTCCTCCTGCCCCCAATCCCTCCCAGCATCAGGGTCTTTTCCAATGAGTCAACTCTTCACATGAGGTGACCAAAGTATTGGAGTTTCAGCTTCAACATCAGTCCTTCCAATGAACGCCCAGGACTGATCTCCTTTAGGATGGACTGGTTGGATCTCCTTTCAGTCCAAGGGACTCTCAAGAGTCTTCTCCAACACCACAGTTCAAAAGCATCAATTCTTTGGCGCTCAACTTTCTTCACAGTCCAACTCTCACATCCATACATGACCACTGGGAAAACCATAGCCTTAACTAGACAGACCTTTGTTGGCAAAGCAATGTCTCTGCTTTTGAATATGCTATCTAGGTTAGTTATAACTTTCCTTCCAAGGAGTAAGCGTCTTTTAATTTCATGGCTGCAATCACCATCTGCGGTGATTTTGGAGCCCCCCAAAATAAAGTCTGATACTGTTTCCACTGTTTCCCCATCTATTTCCCATGAAGGGTATCTGGGGTTTAACAAGCGACAAACACTAATACCTTAGCTCCTGAGGGTCCTCTCCCCCACTACATAGAAAGCTGACCTCATAGTACACCCAACACTATGGATGTAGGAACAAGGTCGAAAAATGGTCATCTTGACAAGACGCCATTTGAACCCTAATTCAAACCATGCTTGAAGACATCAGATCCACCTCTCTATTTCCAGTTATCTGAATCAGAAAAAAATTTTCAGGCAAAAATAGAGACACAGACACAAAGAACAGATATGTGGACAGAGTTGGGGGAAAGGAAGAGGGGAACAAATTGGGAGAGTAGCATTGTTGTGTTCTGAAATTATCCTGAAACCTGGTTTTATAACCATGCATAATTTAACACTTATTAAATTATAATAAAATGTCTTCTAATTATTATTCAGACATTCACATCAGGAAAATAATCTTTTTCTTGAAAGATTAATGAATATAATTTGATAAACACAGTGTTCCACAGACTTATTTAGAAAACATTTATAGTAATAGATTAAATCAAGGTTTCCTGAAGCAACTGATACACACCTACCTGACATTTATTAATTTAATAATGCACTGGGACAGTTTATATAAAGATTATGTACAAATGATAATCAAATGTTTAAAATTCACTCCATGTAGACATATAGTTTACACAGATTGTTCAAAACCTGAAGTTCACTTTTGAAATCAATCACAACTTTCATTCCATTTAATAATTGCACAGTATCCAGTGTTTTATTTTTAAATGTCTGTAATTCAGTTTGAATTAAATAAGATTCAATATTTAGGTACACGTGTTCTATTTAAAAACCATCAGGAAACTAAGTATAAAAACTAACATACTTAGATTATTGAGGTTTTCATAAATAAGTATGCTAAACATATATAGCATCATACATTATTATAGATATGAGAGCTATATCTGCTCAAGGCATTGAATGAACAGAGAATCCATCCATCATCTTTAGTCTACCTTGGACTTTCCGATCCTCAGGAGATAATGTCCTGTACTTGAAGCAACAAAATTTCAATTAGCTAGTAGGCTCAGGTTTTTCTAGTTAAGTGAATAGTCTGTTTTAACTCAGTTTAACAAGAAAACATTTATCTTTCAAATGTAGTCTCAAAATACTTTTACAATGTGTAAATTGATCTTGACTCTTGCACCTAATAGTAGCGCCTTGTTACCTTATGGAGTAACTAACATGGTGATACATAGCTACAGGTATACTTATATGTAGACAGAGAGGGAGGTGGAAGTGGGGATGGAGGTAGAGGTGGAGGTGGAGATGGAGACAGAACTGGAGAGTTCGCCTGAGTCCTAGTCTGATGATCGGCACATTGTCTTTGTCCTCCATCCCTTGCTACTGTTCATCTTTGCCTCCCATTTAATCTGACCTAGAAGAAAGAAAAGGACTCAGCCATACAAAGAGTCTAGGAAGGGATTCTATGGAAAGGAAAAAACATATGCAGAGCATCCAGGGTGAGAAAGGCCTTTTGTTTGAGAAGGTGATCGCAGGCCTGTGTAAACAAGGGATGAAGGATGTGAGAGACAATGGACAGGTAAGAGCCAAGCATTGTAGTCCAGGAAAATGTTTTTATTTTTTCCAAGAGCAATAGAAATCTATTAAAAGATTTTAGGAGGAGGAGCAACATGACCTAATTCATTTTGTTAAAGTGGTTCTGTGTGATGGTGGTTTGGGGGGAGCGAGAGGGAAGCAGAAAGAGTAAAGAGTAGCATCCAGGTGAATAGCCACCAACCTGAAGGAGGAGGCGGCCATGCCACCACAAGAAGTGGACAGCGTGACATATTTGCTGCTACTTGGCTGCGATGGAGGAACAGTAAGAAGGAAAGGCTGACTTGGAGATTTCTGGCTGGAAAAACCTGATAGATCGTGTTGTTTGCTGATATGCAGCAGCCAGCCTAAGAGGCACAGACAGGGTGATGGAGAACTAAAATTACATTTAGTTTAATCCTCCTGTGAGGCACTGAAGTATTATCATCTGTCTCTTGAGCACCTGGTCATGCATACATGCATGTTCAGCTGTGTCTGACTCTTTGCAACCCTGTGGACTATAGCCTGCCCGTCTCCTCTGTTCATGGGATTTCCCAGGCAAGAATACTGGAGTGGACTGTTTCCTTCTCCAGGAGATCTTCCCAGCCCAGGGATCGAACTCAGGTCTCCTGCACTGCAGGTGGATTCTTTACCACTGAGCCACCTGGGAAGCCCTAAAGTATTATATTAAATGTCAAATAGTCAATTGGATGTGAGTATCTAAAACTGCTGTATTGGGAAAGATATTAATGAAATTTAAAAACCTGTTTTAGTCTTAGAATATATATATGTGTGTGTGTGTGTTCGTGTACTTTACTTACAGTTAAGTGATGTGTTAGCTTTCTTTTAAAGAAATTTGAGTCCTCTGATAAATTGTCATGTGTATTTTATATAAAAAATAAAGGGTTCAAAGTCACAAACCTTAATATAAGATTTCAAATTAATTTTTTGAAGTAAAATCCTTCATTTAATTTTAACCACATAGAGGAATCACTAACATAATCTAAGGTAATAGGAGCTTTTTAGATGGAGATTAAAAAGAAAGTATAGTTCATTGTAATTAACCAGCTAGAATAGGTTAGGGTTTTAATTGTAGTCTTCATCATTTTGTCTGTTAAATATCATTCCTGATATCTTGGAATAACTCAGGGAAGAAATGAGACAACATTCTTTGGTACTGTTATAAATAATATTGTTTTGCAAGAAGCATTCATTCTTGACAGCTGCTAATTTTTCAGGAAGATTCTTGACTTCAAAAAAATCTACACAGTATGTACTTTTGTTTTTGGGAGAATTAAATATGACAATAAACATAAAAATTTTTGATGACTGGAATTTTGATTTTAACAATTAAATGAAAAATTCATTCTGAAAATTGATAAGTCAGGAACCAAAGACAGAATTAGACGCAATCATTTTTGTTCAGTGACAACTTGAAGATTGTCAATGTTCTTTGATTTCTTGACAGTTTAATTTTATGCTAACATCAAATTATCAGAAAGTACAATGGTGAAAAAGTGTTCTACTGTGCTTGAAGAAGGTGGGGACAATGCATAAAAATTTTCAATCTCATTCAAATAAGCATAGAGGTAAACATTACAGAAAAACGGAAGTTAATTATTTTTCTCTTGAAAAATAATGCTATAAGAATAATTAGCTTTGATAATAAAACTCACACCTTTTCTAAAAGAAAAGCATGTATTGCATAAAAATAAAGCAGTTGCACAAAACAGCTACACAAAACAGATAGTAGAATACAAATTACATATTTATTATGTAATATGTGTATGTGTGTATGCTCAGTCATGTCTGACTCTTTGTAACCCTATGAACTGTAGCCCACCAGGCTCCTCTGTCCATGGGATTCTTCAGGCAAGAATACTGGAGTGAGTTGCCATTTCTTTCTCCAGGGGATCTTCTCAACCCAGGGTTCGACACACATCTCTTGCATTTCCTGCACTGGCAGGCCGATTCTTTACCACTGTGTCACCCAGGAAGCCGCAAATATATACATATGTGTGTATATATACATACGTATTTACACATAATTTGTTTTATATATGTCTATTCATTCAAGAAATGTATTCAAGAAAGGTATTGAGGGTTCCTATGTGCCAGGGCACATGTAGACAATGTATATAGTGATTTACTTATTTATCTTTCATATTTTAATTTAATAACTATTTTTTAAATGGTACAGATTGGTTCCAAATAGGAAAAGGAGTACCTCAGGGCTGTATATTTTCACCCTGCTTATTTAACTTCTATGCAGAGTATATCATGAGAAACGCTGGGCTGGAAGAAGCACAAGCTGGAATCAAGATTGCCGGGAGAAATATCAATAACCTCAGATATGCAAATGACACCATTCTTATGGTAGAAAGTGAAGAGGAACTAGAAAGCCTCTTGATGAAAGTAAAAGAGGAGAGTGAAAAAGTTGGCTTAAAGCTCAACATTCAGAAAACTAAGATCATGGCGTCTGGTCCCATCACTTCATGGCAAATAGATGGGGAAACAGTGAAAACAGTGTCAAACTTTATTTTTGGGGACTCCAAAATCACTGCAGATGGTGATTGCAGCCATGAAATTAAAAGACGCTTACTCCTTGGAAGGAAAGTTATGACCAATCTAGATAGCATATTGAAAAGCAGAGACATTACTTTGCCAACAAAGGTTCGTCTAGTCAAGGCTATGGTTTTTTCAGTAGTCATGTACGGATGCGAGAGTTGGACTGTGAAGAAAGCTGAGCACCGAAGAATTGATGCTTTTGAACTGTGGTGTTGGAAAAGACTCTTGAGAGTCCCTTGGACTGCAAGGAGATTCAACCAGTCCATCCTAAAGGAGATCAGTCCTGGGTGTTCATTGGAAGGACTGATGTTGAAGCTGAAACTCCAATACTTTGGCCACCTCATGCGAAGAGTTGACTCATTGGAAAAGACCCTGATGCTGGAGGGATTGAGGGCAGGAGGAGAAGAGGACAACAGGGGATGAGATGGCTGGATGGCGTCACCGACTCAATGGACATGAGTTTGGATAAACTCCGGGAGTTAGTGATGGACAGGGAGGCCTGGCGTGCTGTGATTCATGGGACCTCAAAGAGTCGGACATGACTGAGCGACTGAACTGAACTGAACAGAGTTATCTATTTTATGCACTGCTGCTGCTGCTGCTAAGTCACTTCAGTCATGTCCAACTCTGTGCGACCCCATAGACGGCAGCCCACCAGGCTCCCTCGTCCCTGGGATTCTCCAGGCAAGGACACTGGACAGTAGTGTATAAATGTCAATCCCAACCTCCCAATTCATCCCACTCCTCTTTCCCCCTTGGTATTCATACATTTCTTCTCTACATCTGTGTCTCTATTCCTGTTTTGCAAATAAGTTCATCTGTACCATTTTTCTAGATTCTACATATATGCGTTAATACTCAATATTTATCTCTGACTTACTTCACTCTGTATGAATTTTTTTTAAAAAGAAAGAAAAACCCAATCCCTGCCCTCAAGGAGATTAAACTCAAGTGGGTGAAGGCAGCCACAGAACAAGCAAGCATCATTCAATGTGATAAGGGAGTGAGTAGAGAAGAGGGAAGGGACCAGGAATGGCAGAGCTTGCTTGTTTCAGTACCAAGACTGATCTGTAAACAGCTCTAGGATAGAAACCTAGAGAAAGTCTGATCTATGTCTTGGAATCACATCAGGTGGTCTCCTCTGGCCAGTCTTCCCCTGTAAGTCACCCCTCTGCAATGCCTTTCATCCAACTACACTGGCCTTGGGCGAGACCGGGGAGGAGGCTTGGTACCCACACTGATTGTTACAATCTCTTCGCCCTTTATCACTCTTCTCTTCTCTCTCATTAGATAGAAGATGGAGTTTAGTCATTTCTGCTTCACTGCAAATGAGAGACTTGGGCACTTAACCAGTGCTTTATCTCTCTCTGTCTCTGACTGTATTTTTACAAATCGCCTCCCGCTCTCTGCAGAGAATGGGCAGATTTTCCCAGGCTATGCACACCCACTTGTTAGACCTTCTCTGCCACATGAAAACTATCCTCCCACATGCCTGCTGAAACTGACAATAAACACACACACACACACACACACACACACACACACACACACCAGATTCTGACCTTACCAGATGCACACATAAGAAATATGGAAGAAAAACAAATTCCACAGGATGAAAACCTTCAACTAAATGTGACAGTTTGGAGCCCGCTTCAGACTGAGATGAACAGAGAGACAATGCAGTATGCTCAGTACTTTATTTTTTCCTCTGGGGCACAGGAAAGCTATGTCTACAAGGTACCAAATTTCAGTTGCACATGGGGACTTCCCTGATGGTCCAGTGGTTAAGACTCTGCACTTCTGCAGAGGGGCACAGTTTCCATCCCTGGTCAGGGAACTAAGATTCCTCCATGCCATGGTACGGCCAGAAAAATAAAGCTTACCAGGTACACAATGAATCCAAAATGGTAACAAAGAGCAGAGTTCTTTTAGAAATCTATAGGATTTTAGTACACATGTGTGAATGGGTCCTTTTTTACTAATCCTTTTCTTAAAAAATCAACTTTGCATGCATGTGTGCTAAGTCACTTCAATTCAGTTCAGTTCAGTCACTCAGTGGTGTCTGACTCTTTGCAACCCCATGAAATGCAGCACGCCAGGCCTCCCTGTCCATCACCAACTCCCGGACTCCAACTCATGTCCATTGAGTTGGTGATGCCATCCAACCATCTCATCCTCTGTCGTCCCCTTCTACTCCTGCCCTTAATCTTTCCCAGCATCAGGATCTTTTCAAATGAGTCAGCTCTTCACATCAGGTAGCCAAAGTATTGGAGTTTCAGCTTCAACATCAGTCCTTCCAATGAACACCCAGGACTGATCTCTTTTACGATGGACTGGTTGGATCTTCTTGCAGTCCAAGGGACTCTCAAGAGTCTTCTCCAACACCACAGTTCAAAAGCATCAGTTCTTCCATGTTCAGCTTTCTTTATAGGCCAACTCTCACATCCATATATGACTACTGGAAAAACCATAGCCTTGATGAGATGGACCTTTGTTGACAAAGTAATGTCTCTGCTTTTTAATATGCTATCTAGGTTGGTCATAACTTTCCTTCCAAAGAGTAAGTGTCTTTTAATTTTATGGCTGCAATCACCATCTGCAGTGATTTTGGAGCCCAAAAAAATAAAGTCTGTCACTGTTTCCACTGTTTCCCCATCTATTTGCCATGAAGTGATGGGACCAGATGCCATGATCATAGTTTTCTGAATGTTGAGCTTTAAGCCAACTTTTTCACACTCCTCTTTCACTTTCAGTCAAGTCCAACTCTTTGTTACCCCATGGACTGCAGCCCACCAGGCTCCTCTGTCCATGGATTCTCCAGGCAAGAACCCTGGAGTGGGTCACCATGCCCTCTTCCAGGGGATCTTCCCAACCTAGGGATTGAATCTACATCTCTTATGTCTCCTGCATTGGCAGGCATGTCCTTTACCACTAGCATCACCTGGGAAGCCCCAAATCAACTTTACTGAGGTATAACTTATATACAGTAAACACATGAATTTTGAAAATGAGTGGATCCTGAAACCAGTGACAAAATCAGACACAGAACATTCTCATCACCCCAAACCTTACATCTGTGTCTTTATTTCTGTTTTGAAAATGAGATCATCTAGATTCTACATATATCAGGCCAATGGACTTTGATATTGGATCATCTGAACTTGTCACTTGTTGATAAATGTCAATAGGTTAAGTAATATATTTAGCTGTAGAACTGCAAATCCTGAGACAGGGACCCACTGTTATGCCTGATCTTCTATCCTTCATGCCTAAATGAATTTCATGTTCCTGATTCTAAGGAGCACACCACATACAGATGCAAATCTGCACAAAGGAGTGTGTCTGGCCATACCACCTTCTCTTGGGTGTATAGACACTTTGTGGACCCATTGCTAACCAGTTGCCTCCACCCCATATAACTCAGACCACAGTGAAGAAACATTAATGGAGCTTTTAGCACAACCAGTTAAAAACAAACTGGCATATTATTGATTGTGGACTTGGCAGGTCTTCTGCGGTGAGCAGCATGCTTCATGATGCTTGTACTTCTCACTAACCTTCTTCTGTGGTGATGGGAATAAAACACCAGCTGGAGTTAGAGGGAACAGGTCTGAACAAGTTTATTACCCAGATGCTGAGAAACAGGATGCAGAGTCATCAGATAGTGTCAAGTCTTTTTATTAAATCATCTTAGATATATTTCTTTTGTACCACAGGGATGGTTTCAATGGGCTATACTTTAAAAAACTGCATTAGGACTTCCCTAATGGTCTAGTGGTTAAGAATCCACCTGCCAAAGCTGGGGTCACAGGTTTGATCCCTGATCTGGGAAGATCCCACATGCCGTAAGGCAACTAAGCCTGTGCCACAACAGCTGAAGCCTGCATTCCCTAGAACCTGTGCTCCCCAATAAGAGAAGTCACAGCAATGAGAAACCTGTGCACCACAGCTGGAGAGCAGCCCCTGCTCGCCACAACTAGAGAAAGCCCTGCTCAGCATGAAGACCCAGCTCAGCCAAAACTAAATTTTCTAAAAGAGAACTGCATTGACTGATGCTGCTGTTATATAATGCATATTAAATAAACTATATAGACTGCTTCAAATTAGGGGGGATTAAGTTACCAAAAAATTAATCTTCATCTTCTTGTTCAGTCTCTCAGTCATATCTGGCCCTCTGACCCCTTGGACTGCAGCATGCCAGGCTTCCCTGTCCTTCAACATTTCTCAGAGCCTGCTCAAACTCCTGTTCATTGAGTCAGTGATGCCATGCAAGCATCTCATCCTCTGTCATCCCCTTCTCCTCCTACCCTCAATCTTTATCGACATCAGGGAAAGATTTTTTCTAGAAAAGATTTTTTCTTTTCTGATGAGTCAGCTCTTTGCATCAGGTGGCCAGAGTATAGAAGCTTCAGCTTCAGCATCAGTTCTTCCAGTGAAAAATAATCTCAGTGTTGTTATTTAATTGTATAATCATATTGCTGCTAGTTATCTCTTTAAAGGTCATGAGTATGTGGTGATGTATACACAAGTTGTTGGAAGAGGGTGTTTGTTATGACCAGTGCATTTTCTTGGCAAAACTCTATTAGTCTTTGCCTTGCTTCATTCCAAATTTCAAGGCCAAATTTGCCTGTTACTCCAGGTGTTTCTTGACTTCCTACTTTTGCATTCCAGTCCCCTATAATGAAAAGGACATCTTTTTTGGGTATTAGTTCTAAAAGGTCCTGTAGGTCTTCATAGAATTGTTCAACTTCAGCTTCTTCAGCATTACTGGTTGGGACATAGACTTGGATTACTGTGATATTGAATGGTTTGCCTTGGAAACGAACAGAGATCATTCTGTCGTTTTTGAGATTGCATCCAAGTACCGCATTTCGGACTCTTTTGTTGACTATGATGGCCACTCCAATTCTTCTGAGGGATTCCTGCCCGCAGTAGTAGATATAATGGGCATCTGAGTTAAATTCACCCATTCCAGTCCATTTCAGTTCACTGATTCCTAGAATGTCGACATTCACTCTTGCCATCTCTTGTTTGACCACTTGCAATTTGCCTTGATTCATGGACCTGAAATTCCAGGTTCCTTTGCAATATTGCTCTTTACAGCATCGGACCTTGCTTCTATCACCAGTCACATCCACAGCTGGGTATTGTTTTTGCTTTGGCTCCATCCCTTCATTCTTTCTGTAGTTATTTCTCCATTGATCTCCAGTAGCATATTGGGCACCTACTGACCTGGGGAGTTTCTCTTTCAGTATCCTATCATTTTGCCTTTTCATACTGTTCATGGGGTTCTCAAGGCAAGAATACTGAAGTGGTTTGCCATTCCCTTCTCCAGTGGACCACATTCTGTCAGATCTCTCCACCATGACCCACCCGTCTTGGGTTGCCCCACGGGCATGGCTTAGTTTCATTGAGTTAGACAAGGCTGTGGTCCTAGTGTGATTAGATTGACTAGTTTTCTGTGAGTATGGTTTCAGTGTGTTTGCCCTCTGATGCCCTCTTGCAACACCTACCATCTTACTTGGGTTTCTCTTACCTTGGGCGTGGGGTATCTCTTCACGGCTGCTCCAGCAAAGCGCAGCCATTGCTCCTTACCTTGGATGAAGGGTATCTCCTCACTGCCACCCTTCCTGACCTTCAATGTGGGATAGCTCCTCTAGGCCCTCCTGCGCCCGCATAGCCACGGCTCGGGGTAACTCCTCTCATCGCCGCCCCTGGCCTCAGGCATGGGTTGCTCCTCCCGGCAGCCACCCCTGGCTTCGGGCATGGGGGCGTGGGGTAGCTCCTCCCGGCCCCCGCCCCTGACCTCGGGCGCAGGGTAACTTCTCTCAGCCACCACCCCCGACCTCGGATGCAGGGTAGCTCCTCTCGGCCATTCCTGCCCCGTCACAGTCTGGTACTCTCAGCCGCTGCCCCTGACCTCGGATGTGGGGTAACTCCTCTTGGCCGCCATTTTGCTTTTTTGCATTTCTTTTCTGTGGGAATGGTCTTGATCCCTGTCTCCTGTACAATGTCACGAACCTCATTCCATAGTTCATCAGGCACTCTAGCTATCAGATCTAGGCCCTTAAATCTATTTCTCACTTCCACTGTATAATCATAAGGGATTTGATTTAGGTCATACCTGAATGGTCTAGTGGTTTTCCCTACTTTCTTCAATTTAAGTCTGAATTTGGCAATAAGGAGTTCATGGTCTGAGCCACAGTCAGCTCCTGGTCTTGTTTTTGCTGACTGTATAGAGCTTCTCCATCTTTGGCTGCAAAGAATATAATCAATCTGATTTCGGTGTTGACCATCTAGTGATGTCCATCATTCCCAGAGAAAAGAAATGCAAAAAAGCAAAATGGCTGTCTGGGGAGGCCTTACAAATAGCTGTGAAAAGAAGAGAAGTGAAAAGCAAAGGAGAAAAGGAAAGATACAAAACATCTGAATGCAGAGCTCCAAAGAATAGCAAGAAGAGATAAGAAAGCCTTCTTCAGCCATCAGTGCAAAGAAACAGAGGAAAACAACAGAATGGGAAAGACTAGGGATCTCTTCAAGAAAATCAGAGATACCAAAGGAAGATTTCATGCAAAGATGAGCTTGATAAAGGACAGAAATGGTATGGACCTAACAGAAGCAGAAGATATTAAGAAGAGATGGCAAGAATACATAGAAGACTGTACAAAAAAGATCTTCATGACCCAGATAATTACCGTGATCACTGACTTAGAGCCAGACATCCTGGAATGTGAAGTCAAGTGGGCCTTAGAAAGCATCATTACGAACAAAGTTAGTGGAGGTGATGGAATTCCAGCTAAGCTATTACAAATCCTGAAAGATGATGCTGTGAAAGTGCTGCACTCAATATGCCAGCAAATTTGGAAAACTCAGCAGTGGCCACAGGACTGGAAAAGGTCAGTGTTCATTCCAATCCCAAAGAAAGGCAATGCCAAAAAATGCTCACACTACCACACAATTGCACTCATCTCACACGCTAGTAAAATAATGCTCAAAATTCTCCAAGCCAGGCTTCAGCAATATGTGAACCATGAACTTCCTGATGTTCAAGCTGGTTTTAGAAAAGGCAGAGGAACCAGAGATCAAATTGTCAACATCTGCTGGATCATGGAAAAAGCAAGAGAGTTCCAGAAAAACTTCTATTTCTGCTTTATTGACTATGCCAAAGCCTTTGACTGTGTGGATCACAATAAACTGTGGGAAATTCTGAAAGAGATGGGAATACCACACCACCTGATCTGCCTCTTGAGAAATCTGTACGCAGGTCAGGAAGCAACAGTTAGAACTGGACATGGAACAACAGACTGGTTCAAAATAGGAAAAGGAGTTCATCAAGGCTGTATATTGTCACCCTGTTTATTTAACTTATAAGCAGAGTACATCATGAGAAACGCTGGACTGGAAGAAGCACAAGCTGGAATCAAGATTGCCGGGAGAAATATCAATAACCTCAGATATGCAGATGACACCACCCTTATGGCAGAAAGTGAAGAGGAACTCAAAAGCCTCTTGGTGAAAGTGAAAGTGGAGAGTGAAAAAGTTGGCTTAAAGCTCAACATTCAGAAAACGAAGATCATGGCATCCGGTCCCACCACTTCATGGGAAATAGATGGGGAAACAGTGGAAACAGTGTCAGACTTTATTTTTCTGGGCTCCAAAATCACTGCAGATGGTGACTGCAGCCATGAAATTAAAAGACGCTTACTCCTTGGAAGGAAAGTTATGACCAACCTAGGTAGCATATTCAAAAGCAGAGACATTACTTTGCCAACAAAGGTTCGTCTAGTCAAGGCTATGGTTTTTCCTGTGGTCATGTATGGATGTGAGAGTTGGACTGTGAAGAAGGCTGAGCACTGAAGAATTGATGCTTTTGAACTGTGGTGTTGGAGAAGACTCTTGAGAGTCCCTTGGACTGCAAGGAGATCCAACCAGTCCATTCTGAAGGAGATCAGCCCTGGGATTTCTTTGGAAGGAATGATGCTAAAGCTGAAACTCCAGTACTTTGGCCACCTCATGTGAAGAGTTGACTCATTGGAAAAGACTCTGATGCTGGGAGGGATTGGGGGCAGGAGGAGAAGGGGATGACAGAGGATGAGATGGCTGGATGGCATCACTGACTTGATGGACGTGAGTCAGAGTGAACTCCAGGAGTTGGTGATGGACAGGGAGGCCTGGTGTGCTGCGATTCATGGGGTCGCAAAGAGTTGGACACGACTGAGCGACTGATCTGATCTGATATACAAGTTGTCAGTTTGAAAAAGTATAAGTTCTGAGCATCTAATGTACAGCATAGGGACTATGATTAATAATAGGGTACTGAATACTTGAAAGTTGCTGAGAGGAAGACTTAAATATTTTCATCAACAACAACAAAAAAAGAGTTGACTACATGAGGTGATGGATGTGTTAATTATTTTGATCTCGGTAATTATTCCACAGTGTATGTGTACATCAGATCATTATGTACTGAATATATTCTCCAAAGGAAAAGTAACAATTGGAGATCACTATGTGCATAAAAAAAAGGATATGAGCATATGCAATATTTTACCCTCATAAATTGCTCTATATGTCTTTATGCAGATGAGTCAAGTTCAAGTGGTCCCAATACACCTGCTATGGATGTGTCTTCAGAGCCAAGAGTGTCCTCAGTTCTACCACCTCCATTCCAT
This sequence comes from Bos indicus, assembly GCF_029378745.1. Lineage (NCBI taxonomy): Eukaryota > Metazoa > Chordata > Mammalia > Artiodactyla > Bovidae > Bos > Bos indicus. The sequence continues at coordinate 23,991,556 of NC_091773.1, read as the reverse complement.
AGAAACTCCATCTGGCAAGGAGATTTTGAATCTCTCCATTCTTAGCTTTTTACTATCTATCACAGCTTACTTCTCAGAGTAATTAAACCTTGAACTCCATGATGCAGAGTTACATGATTCACTTTCCTCTCTCTGCAACTTCTTCATTTCATCTTGTGTTAAGTGCTCCCTGGCTCATCTCTCATTCCCCACCCAGGGGTCCAGGACTCACTTTGCTCAGACACTTCTTTTGAGAATAGACGCTATCTACCTCCATAGGTCAACTACCATTGGCTCTCAAATAACACACTTTGTCATTCTTCCCCTAAATGTTTTTTCCATGGACTCATTTAACATCAGTCAGTTCAGTCTCTCCGTCGTGTCCAGCTCTTTGCGACCCCATGGACTACAGCACTCCAGGTTTCCCTGTCTTCATTATCTTCCGGAGCTTGCTCAAACTCATGTCTATTGAGTCGGTGATGCCATCCAACCATCTCATCCTCTGTCGTCCCCTTCTCCTCCTGCCCTCAGTCTTTCCCAGCAACAGGGTCTTCTCCAATGAGTCAGTTATTCGCATCAGGTGGCAAAAGTATTGGAGTATCAGCTTCAACATCAGTCCTTCCAATGAATATTCAGAATGGATTTCCTTTAGGATTGACTGGTTGAATCTCCTTGCAGTCCAAGGGACTCTCAAGAGTCTTCTCCAACACCACAGTTCAAAAGCATCAATTCTTTGGCACTCAGCCTTCTTCACAGTCCAACTCTCACATCCATATGTGACTACTGGAAAGACCATAGCTTTGGCCAGACAGACCTTTGTTGGCAAAATAATGTCTCTGCTTTTTAATATTCTGTCTAGGTTTTTCACAGCTTTTCTTCCAAGGAGCAAGTGTCTTTTAACTTCATGGCTGCAGTCACCATCTGCAGTGATTTTGGAGCCCAAGGAAATAAAGTCTGTCACTGTTTCGATTGTTTCCCCATCTATTTGTCCAGGGACTGGGTGTGTGATGGGACCAGATGCCATGAGCTTTTAACATACTACTCTGTTATTCGAAGAAAATATCAGCACCATCCAGATGCTTTCCTAAAATTTATTATTACATTTTTATTTTATGTTTTATTTGGCCATGCCCAACCAGGGATTGAACCTGTGCTCTCTGCATTGGAAGCTCAGAGTTGTAACTACTGGACCACTTGGAAAGCCCTCAAATGCTGTTTGGATGACCTAGTATGAACAGTTTCTAGTTGCCTTCACATTTGAAATATGTACAGTGTATCAAAGGTTTATATATGTTCTCATGAAATAACATCCAAACTAACAAAAATCTAGTTTTAGATCTGTCCTCTAAAAAGAATCATCTTATCCTTTTTTTTTAATTTTTTATTTTATTTTATTTTATTTTTTAACTTTACAATATTGTATTGGTTTTGCCATATATCAAAATGAATCCTGTCCTGCCATTATGTAGATCTCTTTTCTTCTTGGCCAACTCCTTCTATGCTTCTCACTTCATCCAAACCAAAACCAACTCATAATTCACAAATTATTTTTGCTCTTTAGAGGATTTTAGATCCTAAGTTCTCTGAGTACTTATTTTATATTTTTGTTTAACTTGCATTTATCCACCCCCTTCCCTGAGCAGAGGGTAAAGCATCTGCCTGCAATGCAGGATACCCAGGTTCAATCCCTGGGTCAGGAAGACCCTCTGGAGAAAGAAATGGCAACCCACTTCAGTATTCTTACCTGGAGAATCCCGTGGACAGAGTAGCCTGGTAGGCTACAGTCCATGGGGTCTCAAAGAGTCGGACTAAGTGACTTCACTTTCACTTTACCCACCCCCAAAATAATGCCAGCTACAATATAAAGTTATGGGGTTAGAAGTCAAGACAGTGTATATGTTGTGTGGGTTAGTGGCTAGAAAGGGGCTGAGGGGGGGGTTCTGGGACACGGTTATGTTCAGTTTCCGATACGGACACTAATTGGATGTGTATTTTCTATTTGGCTTCTCCTGGTGGCTCAGATGGTAAGGAATCCACTTGCAATTTGGGAAACCCAGGTTCAATCCCTGAGTCAGGAAGATCCCCTGGAGAAGGACGTGGCAACCCACTCCAATATTCTTGCCTGGGAAATCCCATAAACAGAGGAGTCTGGCAGGCTACAGGCTGTGGGGTTGCAAAGAGTTGGACGTGACTGAGTGAGTAAAACTTTCACTTTTCATTTTCTATTTGTGAAATTTGTCAAGATGTTTGACTATATTGATTAATGTTAAAACAGTTAAAATAGAAAATCAGTCCATTTAAATTATCCCCAAATCTGGGTTTACTCTGCTTCTCCTCTCAGCCTGTTTCTCCATTCTACTCACAAATGTACCACCACAGTGAGTTTCCCTGTTATTCTACAAATAACAAGCATAGTGAGTTCATTATGAAACATCTAAGGCAATGATAACTTTTGACATCATTGATTTATTCTATCTCTACCATCACAGTTATGTTTCTATCCAGATAGACAATATTAATATTTTTTAGACAAAAGTAATTTATTCTCAAACTCTTCTCATTGATCAACTTGCTGACATACTACCCACGGCACAGGGTCTAATTAGGTGGCGGAAATCATCTGATGGGGCTACGCTTGAATTTGTGCTGTGGATGACAGAGAGCAGAGCCCCAGAGCACCGTGCTAAAGCGTGGTAATGACTCTGTAATTAATACAATTCAAAGAACTCGCATGGGAAGACTCATGTCTTCCTGTCTATCATGATTAATAGACCTCAGCCTCTGGAACCTGTTCATCCTGGTATTTCTTCATATCAGATAGAAATGGAAACATAAGTAAAGATTTAATAAACCTATATGTGTTTACAATGCCTCAATGTATCTACAAACACACACACCACGTGTACACACTTGCACAGTGTCTTCTTTGGGAAAAGACAGTATTTCAAGTACCTGGAGTAATCCATGTAAAAAGCAGAGGAAAATGGATAAAAGAATCAAAATGAGTTAAGTGTTATTAAGTCCTAAATAACTAATTTTGGTATGGCATATTTTCCTTCCACTTTAAGTATATTCAGATTAAGAGGAAATATCCGGGACTTCCTTGGTGGTCCAGTGGCTAAGACTCTGCACTCCTAATGCAGAGGGCCTGGGTTCGATCCTTGGTCAGAGAACTAGATCCCACATGCTGCAACTGAGAGTTCACATACCACAAGTAAAGAACCCACATACAACAAAGATCCAGTACAGCTAAATACATAAACATTTAAAAAAAAAAGAGGGAATATCCAGGCCACATCTAGCATCACCCAAAGGTAGTTCCACTGGTAAAGAATCTGCCTGCAATGTGGGAGACCCCGTTTAGATCCCTGGGTCTGGAAGATCCCCTGGAGAAGGGATAGGCTACCCACTCCAGTATTCTTGGGCTTCCCTGTTGGCTCAGACTGTGAAGAATCTGTCTGCAATGCAGGAGACCTGGGTTCAGTCCCTGGGTTGGGAAGATCCCCTGGAGAAGGGAAAGGCTGCCCACTCCAGTATTCTGGCCTGGATAATTCCATGGACTGTGTAGTTCATGGGGTTGCAAAGAGCCATACACGACTGAACAATTTTTACTTTCAAAGAATCATTCAAAGTAGAATATATAAGCAATAAAAAAGGACCCATCATATTTTTCTCCCACAGTACAGATGGACTCGGTTCACCAAAAATTAGCATTCATTGAGTACTTACTGCAGGCCAGGCCCTGTGCTAGACCTACCCAAGTGAAACCAACAGGAGTAAGATGCATTTCATCTGCAGGAGATGTGATTAAGACAAGGGTGTTGAGAGGAGATTGTCCTGACTGTCCAGCTTGGCCCCAAATACATCATGTGTATTTTAGAAAACAGACAGATGGAAGAGAAGACAGACAGAGAAGGCAATCTCTCTCCCTTTTGAAGACAGAAGAGAGAGATGCAGCCATAAGCCGGGCACCCTGCCAGCCACCAGGAGCCGGAAGAGGCAAAAAAGGAACTATTCTCAGAGCCTTCAAGGCACATCCAGTCCTGCTGACACCTTCATTTCCGCTCAAGGAAACTGACTTCAGACTCAGGCTTCCAGAACTGTCAGAGGAGAGATTTCTGCTTTTTAAGTCCACCAGTTGTGTCACTTGTTACAGTGACAGGGAACAATACTCTGGATTAGGTTAAAATGGGAAAAGTAAATGTCTAGTTCCTTAGTTGAAATCCACTTCATTTAAAGTTCCTCCACGTGTGCAACAGCAAAAAATAAAGAAATATAACTTTACATTACTATTGTGAAATGTGAAGCAAAGTTGCAACTAAGGACCATCACTGGTAGAACTGATTTTTCTTTCCTCTTGGATAACTACATATTATTAACATAAAGTAATAATACAAATGTGTATTATTATATGCAACACATTCTAATGAATGAAAACCAGGTTTCTCTGAGGAAGGCTTTATATTGATGTCAATTCATATTTAATATCATTTTACCTGAAAATAATTAGGTATCACACTATTTTTTAAAATAATGCCACAGTATTTTGTTAACATGCATCACTCGAAGATGTTTTAAATGCTATAAATGATGGAGAATAAGCAATTAAGATATATCCTCCATTTCCTTAACTAGTAGCTTATTGTTGAAGAGGATTTTGTCAAGCAGTAAAACTCTGTCATTCACTAAATCATTCAATCCAATATATTAATTGAGCTTATACTATAGGACCCTAACCCCAGAACTTTGGAGAACTCTTAGAATATGGTCTTCTGTCTCTTCTTTTTAATCTAAAATGTCTGTCTCGGGAGACAGTTTATTTCTGCCAAGTTAATGTGGGTTCCATGACATATTCACTTTTTTCCCCCAGGTCAACTATTAATAATAGTCACAATCATGATAACAGCAGCAGTTTTGATCACAATTTACTCAGCATATATTAAGGACATAAATGCCACCAAGGCAACCAAGAATTTATCAGACATTCTGCTACTTGTAGAGGGTCTGTAACTCTTGGTACTGGCTCATTTTATCTCTGTCAGCTATGTAACTAAAATTAAGATAGCACATCCACCCTGCTTGGGAGATGGGAGAATCTCTAAGTTGAAATTTCTACCTGACTGGGGTTTTTGATATAACCCTTCTCAATAAAACTTGTCTCTTCTTTCCTCCAAGGCTACTCAAACAGACAGTATGATTCCATCTTGGGAAGTATGGCCTTCCATCAGGGCTGTGCCTCCTGGATTTTTAGAGGAACAGATCAGGGTTATTACAGACTCATCAGCTGTGTGACCTTTGAAATCCTCCTCTTCTCATCTTCACTTTCCTCATCTTTAAAATGCAAATTATAATGCTTCCTGATTTCCTCTGAGAACTATCAAAGATGAAATGTGATGATAATGTATGTAAAAGATGTTTGAATATAAAAAGCTCTCCAACATAATCTACTGCTGTTTTCTTCCCTTATTAAGCATTCCCACACAAGCATCATCTCTAAGTTTCAATGACTTTAGTTATTATATTCAATTCTCTGTGTTTATTACCTACACTTTGTATATTGGTCTGCATTCTTATGTGCTAAGTTGCTTCAGTTGTGTCCAGTTCTGTGTGACCCTATGGAATGTAGCCCGGCAGGCTTCCCTGTCCATGGGATTCTCCAGGCAAGAATACTGGAGTGAGTTGCCATGCCCTCCTCCAGGGGATCTTCCCGACCCAAGGATGGAACCCGCATCTCCTGCATTGCAGGCAGAGTCTTTACCACTAGCACCACCTGGGAAGCCTCTGTGTGTGTGTGTGTGTGTGTGTGTGTGTGTGTGTGCATGCGCGTGCGCACGCACGTGCATATGTGTGTGTATGATAGTCACTCAGTCCTAGTATATTGGTCTATAGATACAGTTCAATGAACAGTCTGTTAACTGCCTTTCTTGTTATTTTCACTTTAAATTTACTAGAATGTCCTCTGCTATCATTATTTTGTCTGTATCATTTAATTCAAAGGATACAGATTTTCCAAGATAACAGCTATCTTGTACCAATACTAGTTCCTGCCAAACAAATTCTGTTGAGATGCATAAGTCCAATATGCATATACTCTAAGTGTAAGGCATGGTCTGTCCCTTTAAGAAACATTAAGCCAAATAAAAAGACAATAATCACTCTTTGAAAAAGAATAATTTTTTTAACACTTATTCCCAGCATTCTAACAGACATCCTATGCCTTGCCATTCCCAAAATGGTGATCCAGCAATTCTACAATGGGTGTTAAGAGGAAGAACCCCAAGTGCTACACACCTGTTGACATTCTACAAAAATTCACATCAGGGTCAGGACCTAGGGCCTTTGTCTCATTTTTTAAAACTAGATTTTATTTTTAGAGATGTTTTAGGTTTACAGCAAAATTAAGTGGAATGTAGAGAGATTTCCCATTTAAACTCTGCCCCCACACATCCACAACTTACACTATTACCAACATGCCCACCAGGTAGTACATTCCTTACAGTTGAGGAACCTACATCGTTATCATCAAGAGTCCATGGTTTACATTAGAGTTCACTCTTTTTTGTTTTTTTGTATGCACCACACAGCATGTGGGATCCTAGTTCCCCGACCAAGGATCAAACCCATGCCGTCTGCAGTGAGGGTGCAGTTTCAACCACTGGACCACCCGGGAAGTCCCCTAGAGTTCACTCTTGATGTTGTGCATTCTATTGGTTTGGACAAAGATATTTTTAAAAAGAGCAGAGAAGGGAGAGATTCATGTATCAAGTCTCAACCTTTCTTCTTCCCTACTTTAGAGTGCTCAGTCGCTCAGTTATGTCTGATTCTTTTCGACTCTGGCCTGTAGCCCACAGGCTCCCGTGTTCATGGGATTTCCCTGTCAAGAAGACTGGAATGTGTTGCCATTTCCTTCAGGGGATCTTTCCTTCCCAGGGATCCAACTCATATCTCCTGCATTGCAGGCAAATCCTTTACCACTGAGCCACTGGAGAAGCCCTTCAAATTCTACCTTCTCATTCAGAGCATTAGAAAACTTTGAAAATGAAAACAAATGCACTGTTCCCATTTATTTCTCAGTTACATAAAACTGTTCAATTGATAGCACATAAAATTCTGAAAAAAAGTTATGTTCAATCTCGTATAAGTAGCTCATATAAAACTCTACAATTTCACTTTAAATTAAAGGAATGATTCTTGCACCAAAGGGAAGATTTCCATGACAGACTAAAATAAATATGATAGTCATTTCACTATGTGGAAGTGTAACTTTCATTTTGTTACTTTGCAAAAGTTTGAAGATAAGAATTAAATAATACAAATTGAAAGTCTGTCATTTATAATTTATTCAGATGCAATTCACCTATGAAGTTATTTATCTATGTTATAGTAACTTCTAACTTGAGAAAAATATAGCAATTTCAGTCAATTGATTTCAGGTAATTACTACTTCAAAAAATAGACTTTTCACTAATTTATATCAAATCATGTTTGCTGTTCAAATTTTACTGGTTTCTTGGGAGGATGTATCTCATGAAGTATATTACTAGAGTGTCATTAACATAATTGTCACTACTGATAATTATTGTTCTAGAATGAATTAATTTTGAAGATGAATGCATGAACAATGTGTATATGCCAAATTTCCAAATTTCCTATATTGGTAAATATATACTAAGCAATTTACCAAGTTATAATTTTAACCAGTAAAGAAACTATGCTTGTTTTTCTAATGGAATAAGAGAGCCTGGGCACTTGTGCTGAGAATTCAGATACTTTTGAAGAATGAATGATAACGAATTTCTATTTCTTTTGCAAACAAAGCAGCACATGTGTTCTCTTCATGTTGTCTTAGCACATTGCTTCTTGATAGAGAAAATACCCATAAACTAATTTAAAATTATTGAAATTCTTATGACCATCAAAATCTTCTAATTGATGTTAGGTTAGACATGAGGAAAAATTATCCGAAGAATGAGGACAGTCAGTGGAGCTGAGATAATGTGTTTTATTAATATTTATAGTCTCTCTACTCTCTTGTATCCTGTAAAATTATCTAATCTGTACCTGGGTTATTTCTGGATTCTGCATTAAACAAAATATTTATGGTTTATGCCATCGTGAGGTGTTCAAACTTGATTCACTGGAACAGTGGAAGGTTTATGCAGGTCAATGGTATAACCAGATACATATTTTGAAAGAATAGCTAGAAACACATTGGAGAATAAGTTTAAGTAGAAATACATAGGCAAGCCGCTTCATATTCCTTCCAAAAGAAAACTTTTAAAAGAATAACAGATTCATTCATTAACTCAAAAAAACATTTGCTAAGTAGCTATTCCAATATATCACCAAATAGTTTTCCTTGAAGAGAGTCCTGATATTTAATGATGGTCGTCTTTTTAGAAAGAAGAAAGATAAACTTGTTATTTTAGGTAACAAATCAGTACAAACTTTACTGTGCTCTTGGCATGGAGCCACAAAATATAAAGGACTAAACTACAATAGATGATGAGAGTTTAAAGTGAGAGCGGAGGCAATGAAATGGAGAATAAAGGAAGTGTGCATAAGTACTTCTCTTCCACATCCAGGGAGGACCCATGGCAGGAAGAGTAGGGGACTTCTGCTTCCTGAGATTTGAGTCTACTGGTCTACCTGGGGTATCCCCAGATGTGCCACCAACTTCAAATGTATGTTCTTCAAAAAGAGAGGACTGGGCCTCCCCGGTGGACTAATGATTAAGAATCCACCTGCCAACGCAGAGGACACGGGTTCAATCCCTGGTCTGGGAAGATCCCACATAACCGGGGGCAACTAAGCCTGTGGGCCACAACTACTGAGCCCATGTACCTAGGGCCTGTGCCCCTCAACAAGAGAAGTCACCGCAATGAGAAGCCTGAGCACCACAGCAAAGAGTAGCCCCTGCTGCCCGCAACTAGAGAAAGCCCAAACGCAGCAACAGACTCGCTCAGCCTAAAATAAGTAAATAAGGAGAAGACAGGACTAGACTCTAATTTTCCTATTATCTCTAAAGACTCAACTTTATCTTAGTTAAGAAAACACTGTATCATATTTTAAAAAAGTCAAAGAATCAGAGAACTAATCTCAATTCACATGGGAGGAAAATCTGTCATTTTTATAGCCATCAGCTCCAATGTTCAGATACCCTTGTGACCTTGTTTATAACAAGGAACTAAAGTAAGCTCGTGGTACTGCATGCAGAATTTATGCAAAACTTCACTCACATTTTAAATAAATCAGAGGTAATTTTCCAACATAATTTGAAGTCTTAATGAGAAGACTCAATTTTATTCATGAAATTTCCTTTAATTTTGGTTATAACCTACACAAACAACTAAGGATAGACGCATAGCATTTGTTATGGTACTTTTTTTAGATTGGCCTCTCATTGAAGGTCCTATTTTTTTCTCAAATCCAGATGGACAGTTCCTAAGAGGAGTTATTGTTCTTTGATGATTACTCAGTGGCTCTCTGTATAGTATAGCTTCTGTGTCATGTGGTTTAGCAGTTTTTAAAAAGGAATTCTTTAAATAGGAATACCAAATAAGCCTAGGTGGGGAATTTCTATGTATAAAATCTGCCAATTTGTAACTCAGAAGTGCAATTTATACAACACATTAATATTTCCATTGAACACGGATGAAAAATTAACACTAGTGATCTAAAGCATTCTTTTTTTTTTTTGGAAGGTTTTATTATTTTTTTTTTATTGAAATGAATCCACCACAGGTATACATGTGTTCCCCATCCTGAACCCTCCTTCCTCCTCCCTCCCCATACCATCCCTCTGGGTCGTCGCAGAGTGAAGTAAGCCAGAAAGAAAAACACCAATACAGTATACTAACGCATATATATGGAATTTAGAAAGATGGTAACAATAACCCTGTATATGAGACAGAAAAGGATACGCTGATGTAAAGCATTATTTTTTAAAAGAAAACAGCAAATCATTCTTCTCCTTAAGAGCCAGGAGACCACCACCTCTCTGTAGCAACAATAAGTAATGCAGTAGTTAATGTTTCCCTATCTTGGGACTAGGTGACAAACCCAATAATTCAATACCCAAGAGGGAGGATTAAAAAGTGAAGAGAAAATTTCCTGGCAATCCAGTGGTTAGTACTCTGTGCTTCCGTTGAAAGGGGCATGGGTTCAGTTGTAGTCCAGAACTGAGATTCCCAGAAGTCACAAAGCCAAAACAAACAAATGATGAGAAGGAAGTCAGGCAGCACAGTAGGGACAAGAGGGGCTGAAATCAGAGTGAAAAGAGGAAAAGTATCCCTTAATAATTTGTACGGGGCAGAAATCATGGTGTTGGTTTTTTACCCTATAAAACTAATTTATGTTCCTTTTATGATGATCTGTAAGCTCATTTGGGCTTCCCTTGTGGCTCGGATAGTAAAGAATCTGCCTGCAATGCAGGAGATGTGGGTTCGATCCCAGGGTTAGGAAGATCCCCTGGAGAAGGAAATGGCAACCCACTCCAGTATTCTTGTTTGGAAAATCCCTCGGACAGAGGAGCCTGGCAGGTTACTGTCCAAGGAGTTGGGCATGACTGAGCGACTAACACTTTCACGTTCAAGCTCTTTTGCCCAGGAACTTTGTTTCAGATGGGAAGAATGAAGAATGGCCTTTGTTTTCAATCACTTATAAATTTACAGAATAGGATAAGCTGTGGGGGCGAGGGGATGTGGGTGGTGGAGAGGGCAGGGGGATTACCAGCACTTCCAATTTGGGCTCATAATCATTTAAACCCTGAGTAAATATGATGATGTGCAGTGAAGAAAACTCTACCCTCTAAGTTCTCTCTGCCTATGAAAGTAACCAGATTCACAATGACTACAGGCTAAATTGCAGTTTTTCATGTTCTCTTTTTCTGAGATATGATTTTGAAAGAGTTCAGGATGGAATGGTCAGCTCTGGATCTTTAAGTTCAAATCCTTTGTGAAAAAACAAAGATAACATGAAAGCACCAGTCATTGCTCAGGCTCTGTGTGGCTGCAGGAGCCGACCCCACAGAAATTCATAAACCATGGAAACAAGAGAGAAGCTTAGCAGTCAAACAAAATTAATGCCCAAGGAGACTCACTGAAGCACTACGAAAAGGTCAGAAGTCTCTATCAAATACCACAGAGGAGAGAACTGTATTTGGTTTTTTTCCATTTCACTCCACAAGAATAAAAGGATGGTCCTAATCATCGGTAGGTGCCAGTTAGTACTCACAGCCATGGAAAGACAAGCCCCCTGTCAGGACTGAAGCAAACGTGACCCCAGGCAAATTACCTGTGTGGAGCACAGATGTGGACCCAGACATCGCCGAGAGAATGGACGGGAGTCGGTATGTCCCATCGACTTATGCAGCTTTGTCTGAGAGTCAGGAGAGGTAGTGGGTCTTCCCATGGAGACTCTTAATCATGTAAAAAAGATCCAGCAAAGCTTCATAGAGCCTAGACTTGAAGTAAAGAGTTAGAAAGCAAACCACACACAGAGAGAAGCACAGGCAATCCGGGCGGTTCCGCTGCCCTTACTGGCTTCCAGCCTCCCCTCATTTTCACTTTCTGTGCTGGACTTTGGTGCCAAATGGATCTTGGTTTCAATCCAATATTTATGAGGCATGGAGTTCAAGATAAGTCAACCCCAGATCTTCATCTGTTATACTCGTGTCATCTAGAACTCTATTAGCTTTTTTATTTTTAATTATCAAAGAGTATAATTGTACACTATTGAGAAGTATAGAACAAATTACAATTATTGGAGGACACCTGCTCTACAGTATCGTGTTGGCCTCTGCCACACATCAGCGTGAATCAGACACAGGTATATGTATGTCCCCTCCCCCCGACGCCCCTCCCCATTGCACCCCTCTAGGCTGTCACAGAACACTGGGTTGAGTTCCCTTTTTTACACAGCCAATTCTCACTTGCTATCTGTTTTACATATGGTAATGTGTATGTTTCAATGTTACTCTCTCAGTTCGTCCCATTCTGTCCTTCCCCTACTGTGTCCACAAGTTTGTTTTCTGTCTGTGTCTCCATTGCTGCCCGGCAAATAGATTCATCAGTACCTTCTTTCTAGATTCCATATGCATGTGTTAAATATACAGTTTTTGTCTCTCTCTTTCTGACTTACTTTAGTTGGTATAATAGGCTCTAGGTTCATTCACCTCATTAGGACTGACTCTATTCATTTAATTTATTAAATAACCTACCACAGAGCCCAGCCTACAGAAGCAGGAACCATGGTGTTGGTACCTACTTCAGACTCTGAAATCCCTATCTTAACTATTTGTCACTGGTCTCAGGGTTTTGTTGTTTAGATATGCTTCTCCTGTATTTAAAACTCAGCTTTCTTGATGAAGTTTGATTTCATACAAATCTCTTCTGTACTTCACATTTGGTTTTTCCACAGTGAACTTTAGGTCACCATGACTTGTTTGTTTTTGTTTATTTGGTAAGTAATCTTTGCTATCGTCTGAAGGAACCAAACCCTGACCTAACCACCTGGCTAATAAAAAGTAACTTTGATCAAAATTACAGAGCTCAAACAAGAATTAACGTTTTAAGTAATGCAGAAATCCACCCAAGGTAGCTCAGCTTTCACTAAAATTTCAATTGCATTTACTTTCTTTCTCCTGTGGCTTCATTTTCATTTTATGGGATTAACTTTACACTTCACAGCCCTCACAGGGTTCTTCCCTCTTAAACACTCACCCAGGTTCCATATCCTGCTCACAGCGGGAGATGAGTGTCTTAGTTAAGGTTCCTGTGCAAGAGTTCTCTGAGACTCAGATGAGTTGGTGTTCATTAAAATAATTAAGTGCATTATAAACCCTACTATTAATATGATTCAGAAAAGATAATACCTAGTTTAAAACCTGGCATCCTTTTCACTAATACTTAATACTTGCTCTAATTTTTATTCCAATCCTGTATTTATGTAAAGAAGTTACTAGGCCTTTAAATATATATATATATATATATATATATATATATATATAATTACACGTGAGATGGAAAAGAGAAATAAAAACACAGAAAATAAAAATAAGAGCAGTAAGTGTGGTGTCTCTCATCAAGCTAGCTTGTCTGGTGCTTCCTAGTATATCAGTCTAGCAAGGAAGTAGCCAAAATCAGTCTAGCAAGGAAGTAGCCAAGGTGCAAGAGAAGAGGATCCATTTCTGCAAACATCGTATGATATCGCCTACATGTGGAATCTAAAACTATGGTGCAAGTGGACCTATTTACAAAACAGAAAATGAGTTACAGACGTAGAAAATAAGCTCAGGGCTGCCAAGGGGGAAAGAGGGGAGAGATAAATTGGGAGATTGGGATTGACGTACATAGCCCTGACCTACATACACTACTATATATAAAATAGATAACTAGTAAGGACCCGCTGTAGGGCTCAGAAGGTAAAGAACTGGCCTGCAATGCAGGAGACCTGGGTTTAACCCCTGGGTTGGGAAGATCCCCAGGAGGAGGGGATGGCAAAGCCACGCCCTCCCTAGGCTGAGTTCCTGCAGCTTTGAGGAGAAGACTGAGGAGATGCTGGGCACCCAGAGGTGCCCCGAGCCCAGAGCATCTGCTACAGCCAGGCCACATCTCAGTTGCCTGGATCCAGGTTCCTGCAGCAACGACACCCCTCAGCACCCTTCCCTGACGCCTGCTCACCCTCTCTCTCAGGCCCCTCCCTCTGCTATAGTATTCACCTCCTAGACACTGTGTTATGGGATTTTTTTTTTTGTTTGATGTCAGTTCTCCCAACTCAAAGGGTCCAGCTTCTCCAGCATGTTCCTGCCACCTCCCCCGGGGAACTCCTGGCAGCGCCCAACCCACAGAAGGCGCTCTATCCGTGTCGGTCAAGGGATTCATCTCAAGGTATATCATGTAATCATAACACCCTTGATTTCTATTTCTGCTTCTAGGGGAAGATGTGATGCTTTCACAAGAAATATCAGAACCCTTTGAACTAAAAGGGTAAATGATTCTTCTCTTTTAAAAAAAAACTATTATTATATTTCATGGATATATAAGTATTATATCGATATACAGATTATGTTATGCTGTTGTTTAGTCGCTCAGTCATGTCTGATTCTTTGTGACCCCATGAACTGTAGTCCACCAGGAAGTCCATGCCATTTCCCAGGCAAGAATATCTGAGTGGGTTGCTATTTCCTTCTCCAGATTACATTACATGGATCCATAAATCTGTCTCTTCAGCAAAGCATACTGTTAGTGGTTAAGGACTAGAGGACAGAGCGGGAGTGTGCATGCGTGCTCAGTCACTTCAGTCGTGTTTGTGCGATCCCATGGGCTATAGCTGGCCAGGCTCCTCTGTCCATGGGATTCTCTAGGAAAGAATACTGGAGTGGATTGCCATGCGTTCTCCAGGGGATCTTCTCAACTCACAGATTGAACCCGTGTCTCATTTGTCTCCTGCGTTGACAGACGAGTTCTTTACCACTGGTGCTACCTGAGAAGTCCAGAGTGCGAGACCCCAACAAGAAAAATGTCCCTGCAGGAGCTGTGCAACAGCTCACTGCTGTCCTACTACACAGCTTACTGGAGAAAAGGCAAGTTTTTCATGTTAATCGATTGATAAAGAACCAGCCTGTGGAAAAGCCTAAAACAAAAGGAGTTTTCTGGAACCCAAAGCCCTGAAAGATCAGAGTTTAGGAGCTCATTCAATGGAGCAGAGGATGTGGGGACTCAAAGAAGAATCCAGACTGCCTGGAGCCAACAGAAATCCAATTGGAGCTCTTATATTTCTCTCAAGAGCAAAAATTTAAAAAATCTCATTTTAAACAACTGAAGCAGAAAAATCCATCAATCAATACCTGAAAAGTGACTGGGGAGACCAGACCGGAGCAGGTAAGTAAGAAAGGAATTAAGTCCCTAACACGACACCCTGTAATTACGGCTCATCTCCGCTTCTTACCTCTGAGCCCCGTCTGCCCACTGTGGTATTCATCCCACATACCACAAAAATAGGTTCCTTGCCTATTTTTGGCTTCCTATTTTCCAGAAAAAAAAAAAACTTTTAAAAAAATTTGGGGGAAATTTAGCAAGAGAAGTGAAGAGAAAACATTTTTAAATGTAAAATTAAATGAGAAGGAATCCAGGCATTAGGGAAAATATGCTAATTACCTGAGGTCCTGTAACTAATATTGCTCTGGATGACTACCCTGGTGGCTCAGATGGTAAAGAATCTGCCTGCAATGCAGAAGACATGAGTTCGATCCCTGGGTTGGGAAGATCCCCTGTAGAAGAAAATGGCAACCCACTCCAATATTCTTGCCTGGAGAATCCTATGGACAGAGGAACCTGAGGGGTTCCAGACCATGGGGTTGTAAAGAGTTGGATACAACTGACTGACTAATGCTTCACTTTTGGATGGCCTAACCCTTTGAGAAACTCCATATATTAGATATTGTCCCCTAAAGATGAGCTATTCTCAGTGTCTTCTGAACATGTTATTATTGAAAGCTGAAAGATTGCACACAACACCCCAGTTGTTATTACCCATTTGAGCTGCACATTTGAGTGGACAGAAAGTCATCTTACTAACCCACTGTGAAATAATTTCCTTGCTTATTGTCCTTACATGGCTTCATTTCCAGAAGATGTACCAACAACATTGCACCTCTGAGAATATTAATCATAAAATCCTCAGTAGAGATTTTTTAGAACAAAGCAATATCTTGTGTCTTAAAGAAAATGAGAAGTGGTAACCATCTTTTCCCCCACAGTGAGTGCTAAATAAATGGGGAGATAGAAGGACTAAATCTTCAAAGATTTAGAATATATTCATGCAGCCAGCATTTGTGAAACAGAGTTGGGAACTGAGGATTGGAAGATGAATAAAAATATAGTCCCTGTTCCTTAAGAAAAAAAGACTTTAAAAAAAATTTTCTACCTGTTTTCTCTCTGTCAGACTAAGAACATAAGTCTGTCCTACAGATAAATGAAAACCGACTGGTGGAAAGTGAAGACCCAGCCCTGACTCCCACTGTGCCTCATGGTAATTGGAGAAAGTACAGTATTTCAGAGATGTCTCAGTGTATCCAGGCATCAACTGACCACTGGAAAAACCCCTTTATTTGGTCATATCACTTTTGATATTTCTCAACATTTCCCCTGAAGAACAAGACTTGAATCCCAGATCTTTTGGAAGATAAGTAACATCACAGTGGCCCCTTCTATTCTGTGGGGAGAAACTATTACAATGGCCAGAGAAGAGTTCTGAGCTCCAAGTACCTCTATGTTATGACTAGTGACCATCATCAATGACTCCCTGAGGACTGGATACATGTGGATAGCAAGGTCCCGGGTGCTGAGTCATAGTGGGAGGAGTTAGACACAGATGGGTAGCACTTATAGAAACTTCTCTAAGATCCACGTGTCATCAACCCAGGGGGAAACAGCAGACAATTGAATGTGAATCCAGAAGGCTGAGGAGTCCTTTCTGGAACTGGAATATAAAGTGGAGACACCAGTCAGAGGTCAGGGGACCAGAAAAAATGTGAGAAGAGATTTCTTTGATACAATGGTAGCAGCTAAGAAAAATGATTGGTGTAAAGTATGCCCACCCTCCCCAAAATGGTGCCGTAGATTCACGTCCTGACGTAATCCCAGGGCATCCTAGGTTGGAAGCAGGTGTGCTTTTTCAAGCCCATAGGGTTTATCCTTAAACCACGTCAAAGGCATTCCCACACAAGAGGGTGTCATACCTCTTGTGACAGTGCTTAAATGTCTGTCTAGACCTGGTAATATTGAGGCATTAACTGAACATGATGACCAGATTCTCCTAAAGAGAGAAAAGGAGCTTCCCTGAGCAGAACTTCGAGCCCAAGAAGCAATCTTCAGTGGCTCATGCATGTTTTGGAAGCTGAAATCTCATAGATTTGAGCTTTAATCTCACTATGCTGGGTACTTGTTGAATGAACTCAAGTAAAGGAATTGAACTCTCTGAGCCTTGATCCTCTCACCTTTAGCGTGTCAGTAGTAGTAGTATTTGTCTCAAATAGTTTGGAGACAATTAAGACAGTGTCTGTGTAATAGGGAAGAATAAATCTGACGCCATATTGGATCTGTCTCTCTAACTTTAATTTTTGTGTTCTATTGCTTTTGCTACAAGTTAATTACAAAAAGGATGTTGCCTGTAAGCTTAAATTATCCATATTGGTAATCTTGTCTCCCATGTAATGAACGTTAAGTGAAAAATACCTTTGTTTAGCTCACAGGAAACATCCAGACCAGGCCCACCTGTGAAAGTAAAAGTGTAGTTGCTCAGTCCTGTCTGACTCTTTGCAACTCCATGGACAGCAGCTTGCCAGGTTTCTCTGTCCATGGATTTCTCTAGGCAAGAATACTGGAGTGGATTGCCATTTGCTTTTACAAGGGATCTGCCCAACCCAGGGATCGAACCTGGGTCTCCCACATTTCAGGCAGATTCTTTACTGTCTGAGCCACAAGGGAAGCCTGTGAAAGGCTGTAGGAAAGAAAAAAATGAACACATACCCTCAGGACTCTGACTAGAACCAAGACTTTACTCCCTCCATCTTTAGTATAAAAGAAGCTTAAATTCTAACTCAGAGAAGACAACTCTTTGGGACACCAGTCCACCATCTTCTCCATCTGTTAGCTTTCCAAATAAAGTTGCTACTTTTTGCCTCAACAACTCATTTCTCAATTTATTGGCCTATCTTGTGGCGAACAGTATAAGTTTGTACTCAGTAACACTTGTAAAGCTCTTATTTCAATGTCAGGCCAGAAGTACACTCATAAACATTTTATAACCAGAGTCTAGATTGATTTTTAAAAAACTCTGCTTATGGGAGTTTGGGATTAGCAGATGTAAACTTTGTCTGTGGGGAGACAAACTTTGTTTGTCCATTAGCAGAATGGACAAACAACACGGTCCTACTGTGGAACACAAGGAACTGTATTCAGTATCCTGTGATAAACCATAACGGAAAAGAATATTTTAAAAGAATGTATGCATATGTATAACTGAATCACTTTGCTGTACAGCAGAAATTAACACAACATTGTAAAACAACTATGAAAGAGAAAGTGTTAGTCACTCAGTCATGTCCGACTCTTTGTGATCCCATAGACTGTAGCCCGCTATGCTCCTCTGTCCGTGGAATTTCCCAGACGAGAATACTGGAGTGGGTAGCCATTCCTTTCTCCAGGGGATCTTCCCAACTCAGAGATCAAACCTGGGTCTCCTGCATTGTGGGCAGATTCTTTATTGTCTGAGCCACCAGGGAAGCCCCACTATATTTCAGTTTAAAAAAAAAAAAAACCTGCTCAATATTTAACCAATTTTTTCATCCTGCAAAGATATTTTGTTCTCTTTTTTTCTTAACCCTTGATACTACAGAAGAAAACATACAAAATATTGGCTGGAGTAACCTGGTTTTGATTACAAATTGAATATAGAAGTTTAACTTTCAAAGGGACTTTTTTTCCAGTACAACAAAATATGTTCTTTTTTTAAGTGTATAGGCAACATCCTTTTTGTAATTAACTTGTAGCAAAAGCAGTAGAACACAAAAGTTAAAGTTAGAGAGACAGATCCAATATGGCATCTGATTTATTCTTCCCTATTACACAGACCCTGTCTTAATTGTCTCCAAACTATTTGAGACAAATACTATGACTGCTTTGTTCTGGTGTTCCATCAGTCACCTTTTTTATTACTTTCTTCTCTTTTCCACCCCACTCTGGAAAGTCAGGCTCTCACTAAATCATTTACTGTCCATGGGGCTCTCATTCTTACTGGAGCTATTTGTAATTGCCCTCCTCTCTTCCTCAGTAGCATATTGGACACCTTCCTAGCTGGGGTGTTCATATTTTGGCCACCTGATGTAAAGAGCTGACTGACAGGCTTCCCTGGTGGCTCAGACAGTAAAGAATCTGCCTGCAATATGGGAAACCCGGGTTCAAATCCTGGGTGGGGAAGATCCCCTGGAGAAGGGAATGGCTACCCATTCCAGTATTCTTGCCTAGAGAATTTCATAGACAGAGAGCCGGGCGGGCTACAGTCCATGGGGTTGCAAAGAATTAGACACAACTGAGCAACTAACACACACATTGGAAAAGACTCAATGGAAAATGCTGGGAGAGTGAAGGCAAAAGAGTAGGGCAGCAGAGGATGAAGTGGTTAGATATCATCACCCACTCAATGAACCTGAATTTGAGCAAACTCTGAGATAGTGGAGAACAGAGGAGCCTGGGGTGCTGCAGTCCATGGAGTCACTGAGTCGGATAAGACTTAGCAACTGAACAACAACAGCAAAGTCAAGTCCATCAGGGCACTGCTGCTGCTAAGTCGTGTCAGTCGTGTCCGACTCTGTGCGACCCCATAGACGGCAGCCCACCAGGCTCCCCCATCCCTGGGATTCTCCAGGCAAGAACATTGGAGTGGGTTGCCATTTCCTTCTCCAATGCATGAAAGTGAAAAGTGAAAGTGAAATCGTTCAGTGATGTCCGACTCCTAGCGACCCCATGGACTGCAGCCTACCAGGCTCCTCCGTCCATGGGATTTTCCAGGCAAGAGTACTAGAGTGGGTTCTCTAGTACCAATGCCTTCTCCAATCAGGGCACTAGGGCACAGAAAGAGATGTTAATGTGCACATTAGCCTCTCAATTCTAATACAAAATTTCATTATTTTATTTTAATACATTGTAATATAATTCTTGAATACAAGAATGAAATCTACACACTCTGTGACAATCCCCTTTGTTCTCTCAATTTTAGTTAGAGACACAAACAGCATTTTCTCCTTCATTCCTGCTACAGTAACCTCCTTTTAAGTATTCTCTCTTCAAAGTGCTTAGTTTGTTTACGTGCCTGGAGCAGCAGCTCTTGTGATTGTGTGGCATCTAAATTGCTTCCATGAGGAGAACATCAATTTTGTTGTTATTATTCAGTCGCTAATGCTATATAACCATTTCATCCTCTGCCGCCCCCTTCTTCTTTTGCCTTCAATCTCTCCCTAGCATCAGGGCCTTTTCCAATCAGTCAGCTCTTTGCATCAAATGGCCAAAGTATTGGAGCTTCAGCTTCAGCATCAGTCCTCCCAATGAATATTCAGGACTGATTTCCTTTAAGGTTGACCGGTTTGATCTCCTTGCAGTCCAAGGGACTCTCAAGAGTCTTCTCAAGCACCACAACTCTAAAGTATCAATTCTTCTTTTGATGTTCAGCCTTCTCTATTGTCCAATTCTCACATCCATACATGATTACTGGAAAAACTATAGCTTTAACTATACATAACTTTGTCAGCAAAATAATGTTTCTTTTTTTTAATATGCTGTCTAGGTTTGTCATCTCTTCTCCAGAGGATCTTCCCAACCCAGGGATTGAACCCTGGTCTCCTGCATTGCAGGCAGATAGTTTACCATCTGAGCCACCAAGGAAGTCCAAAAATACTATAGTGGGTAGCCTATCCCTTCTCCAGGGGATCTTCCAAACCTAGGGATCAAACTGGGGTCTCCTGCATTGCAAGCAGATTCTTTACCAGCTGAGCTTACCAAAGAAGCCCCAGGTTTGTCATAACTTTCCTTCCAAGGAGTCTTTTAATTTCACAGAACATCAATGAGGGGCTTAAATAGTTGAGAGATGCTTAGTTGTAACAACCAGTTCAGGACCAATCCTCTACTCAAATAAGGATCAGGAACAGCCAGAACGAGATTATTTTTCCCTAAGGAAAAGATAATCTACATTAAACAACTTAACGACACATTTGAAAATAAACTGGGAAACAAGCAAACAAGTAAATTTAAACATGTATAATGTGCAAACAAAAAGGTCTTTCTACGGCATAAAGAAGGCCGAGGGTCAAAAACATAATTGATGCTTTAGAGTTGTGCTGGAGAAGACTCTTAAGAGTCCCTTGGACTGCAAGGAGATCAAACCGGTCAATCCTAAAGGAAATTAACCCTGAATATTCATTGGAAGTACTGATGCTGAAGCTTCCCTGGTGGCTCAGATGGCAAAGAATCCTCCTGCATTGTGGGAGACCTGGGTTCAACCCCTGGATAGGGAAGATCCCCTGGGGAAGGGAACGGCTACCCACTCTAGTATTTTAGCCTGGAGAATTCCATGGACAGAGGAACCTGCTGGGCTACAGTCCATGTGATTGCAAAGAGTTGGACAGGACTGAGCGACTTTCACTTCACAGCATTAAAATTAAGAGTTGTACTTCTAAGAAGCTGTTTGCATACTAAGTGTGGGTTTGCATTATAAATTTTGGTGTAGGAAATACAGTACTGTAGACCTGACCCTCCAGGGAAGCTGCTGTCTCGGCCACAGTCAGACTCGGGGGATCAGGTGCTCTTGGTGCATCCCAGGAAGCTGCCCACGGGTAGGTAGCTGAAGAACTCCACGACGGTACTGATAGAACAGAACAAGAAGAAACCGGAGGGTCCATATCAGTCTCACATCATCTATGGAGCTGTACCTGACCCTGGGGATGTCCGCTCACATGGAAGTTACCAATACCTCCAAGACCTACTTGGAGCAAATACACAGTCGGGCTTTATTCCAGCCTCCCAACATTGAACGAGGGCGTGTGATTATTGAATACCTGGAGCCTTAGCTGCAGGAGAATCTGAAAGAATTGGGTATAGTACAGGAAGACAGACAAAGACAGGCACAGTAGACTGATGCGGGCCAGTCCCCCGTATCCTCCACACTTAGCAATCTATCCCCTGTAGGGCTAAACAGTACCTCTCCTCTCATGTAAATAGTATCCAGATTGTTGGTGGAATAAACACAGGATGACTGAAGGAGGTCTTCCCAGGGTCCTTCCAAAGGAATCAAGACTGGAACTTGTTGGAACATAACACCATTTGAAATACTTTGATTATCCACTTTTTGTCCTTAAAATTACTGAGGATCAAGTTAGTTCTTTCACTGAACAGAACCAATACATAGGGAATTCTCTGGTGGTCCAGTGGTTAAGAATCCTCCTGCCAGTACAGGCGAGACAGGTTTGACCCCTGATCCGGGAAGATCCCACTGCCAGGGGCAACTAAGCCCATGTGCCACAACTCATGAGCCTGCAGTCTAGAGCCTGGGAGCTGCAGCGACTGAGCCCATGTGGGCCATTATTGAAGTCTATGTGTCCTAGAACCTGAGCTCTGCAGCAAGAGAAGCCACTGCAAAGAGAAACAAAGAGGAGCCTGGGCTTGCCACAACTAGAGAAAGCCCGTGTACAGCAATGAAGATGCAGTGCAGCCAAAAATAAAATAAATAAATATTTTTAAAAACCAATTACTAAATACAGTGCTTATTGCTCTGTTTATATAACAAGGGGACAGATGTCAGTGGCCCAGATAGAATCCATGGTGACCCCAAGATGACAGAGAAGGGGGTGCATGAAACAACCCGACCCGATGCAGGAAACAGCAGCGTTCTGATCAGCGTGATGCTCTCGGCTTGTACTCTGCTTCCCTTTGATTGGGGGCAGCCAGTACTAATAGCCTATAGGCCTTCCCCAGGGACAGACTGTGCAAGGATCCCACATCAGTCAGGGCTGCCCTCGGGTAAGAAACCAGATTGCTCTTTTGTTGGGAAGCTCAGCGGTGAAGGAGTCAATCAATCACCACGAGACACATGGCACCTCCTCTGGCTCATGGAGGTCTTCTGGGAAAGCAATTTCACACCCTCCACTGATAACCTGTTCTATTCTTAACCTCCTGCTGTGGGAGTGGGGCCCTGGTTACAGTGGGGCTGGTTACAGCCAGCTAAATAGATTTATCGTCCGGTGGTAAAATGGAAAATTTCCTGTTAATCCTAAACATGCTAAGTCCACTGGCTTTAAAAATCCTAAATTTGAGAAGAAAAGCTCACAAAATAATTTTTCTCTAGGTAAAGTACTTAGACTAGATTTGCATAATTAATGGCTTGATTCCTAAAAATTTGAGATAGAAACAGGCCAAAACAACCCACAAAGTTCCACTAGTAGCCTTTATTTATTTTTATGAGATAACTGACATACTTCTTAAAGTTATATTTCTTGTTGTATGTTTTTTTTACTTTTTTATTTTGTATTGGAATATAGCCCATTAACAATGCTGTGATAGTTTCAGGTGGAAAGCAAAGGGACTCAGTCATACATATACATGTATCCATTCTCCCCTAAATTCCCCTCCCATCCAGGCTATATGGTTTTTAACAACCATTTTATTTTTTTCAACTTTTTTTGAAGTATAGGTGATTTACAATGTTGTAAATGTTGTGTTAGTTTCTCTGTACAGCAGTGAATTAGCTATACATATACATACATCCAGTCTTTTTCAGATTCTTTTCCCATATAGGCTGTTATAGAGTACTGAGTAGAGTTCCCTGTGCTCTACAGTGGGCCCTTATTAGTGATGTTTTATATATAGTAGTGTGTATGACGATCCCAGTCTCCCAGTTTATCCCTCCCCCACCTCTTATCCCTGGTAACCATAGTTTGTATTCCACATCTGTAACTCTATTTCTGTTAACAAACATTTTAAAGCCTGTTGTGAGGTTTAATGAAAAGGTGTTAAAAGCCAGTGAACAAAAAATGTATCTAGCAGTGGTCTGGAATAGGAACCAACACAGAGACCCAATGCCTACCTTAACTTCAAGGTCCTGGATCCCCTTGTGCCAGTCATGACCCTCACTGGATCTGGGGAGATGGAGGTGGGTCCCAGGTAAGGGACAGGAGACCAGACAGTGAGGGGTCACTTGGGGGATTGAGACTGAGGTCGATTTCCAGCAGATAGACTAGTATCTGGGTATCTTAACAGCCTGCGTGTCTGTAGCAGCTGAGTATCAGCACCAAGCAGCTCAGCATTCTTCCTATACTTGCAAAGAGAGGTATTAATTACAAAGACAGTCTCAAACAGGCCCAACTTAACCTTCCCTAAAGGGTTAACCCACCACAGAATTCAACCAGGTATTTCCCCATTGCCCTGTGGGTCAACTTGTTCTTTTTCTACATAGGTACATCATTATAAGAATTTATTAGATCTAGAAAATGGACCTATAGACAGAGGGCTTCCCAGGCAGTGCTAATGGTAAAGAACCTGTCTACCAAAGCAGGACAGATTTGATCTGTCCTGCAGATCAAATAAGTGATGCAGATTTGATCCCTGGGTCAGGAAGATTCCCCTGGAGGAGGGCATGGCAACCCACTCCAGTGTTCTTGCCTGGAGAATCCCATGGACAGCAGAGCCTGGTGGGCTACAGTCCATATTGTCTCAAAGAGTCAGACACGATTGAAGCAACTTACACACACACACACGCGCACACACACACACACAGAAAATGGGCCAGGGCTCTACCTCAGGGGTTTCCTAATTCCGTATGCAAGCTTAAGGGAATATATTTAAAGACTCTTTGGTAGGAGATATTGCAGGGCCATGAGTTGTCCTAAATGGATACTGTCACTTTCCCTGAAGCCAGTGGCATCTCTCAGCCATCTGACACCTTGGAAAGGATGGCTATTTCCACAGAGGTGACCACATGAGGGGCAGTTGGTGGCTTACACACAGTTGACACTAATTCAGAGACTGGAGGGGAGAACTAAAAAGAATTTGTGCTGTGCCTGTATGGGATAGCTGAGGATTTCCAGAAAACGAGATGACCTGAGGACTTATAAATCAGAGGGACCAGCTAGCAAAATTTAGATGGTGAATACTATTGTGACTTTACTGGCACCTGTGGGCTGGTGGGGCCTAGGGAAGTTCTGATGTATACACAGGCTGTCCAACAGGCACACGTCCCGCTCTTTCCCTCAGTGCTGGAGGTGCCTTCTCTCGTTCTCTCCACCTAAATAAATACTGCACAGCTGCTCAGATCCAGTCCAGATCTCACCTCCTCAACAAAGCCTTCCCTGATGCCCTGAAACAGCGTAGAAGGCTCCTATGACTCATCTCCCATAGCAATGATCCTGTGGTCAGCACAGTTTAGCCCTTGATTCTATACTGAGCTGTTGTTCATTGTCATATGTGGCGCCTGGCAGGAGCTGAGGGAGGGCAGAGACCATGCCACTTGCCTTCACCATCCTGTCTGCCTGAGACTGAGCACACAGGAGATGTTTAAAAACATCTAGGGCTTCCCTTGGTGGCTCAGTGGTAAAGAATCCACCTGCAAATGTAGGGGACACAGGCTCAATCCCTGGTCCTGGAAGATCCCACTTGCCTCAGAACAACTAAGCCCATGCACTACAACTATTGAGCCTGTGCTTTAGAGCTTGGGAACCACAACTACTGAGCCCACAAGCTGCAGCTACTGAATCCCGGGTGCCCTAGAGCCTGTGCTCTGTGACAAGAGAAGCTACCACAATGAGAAGGGCATGCGCACCACAGCTACAGCGCAGCCCCCCATCGCCGCAACCGGCAAAAAGCCCATGCAGTATAGAAGACCCAGCACAGCCAAAATTAATAAATAAAATTATTTTTTTAAATACCATATAGTCTGGAATGATATGTAACAGCCTCAAAGTGTCAGCATCATCACTGTCTTGAAAAATAACAGTATCATTATAGACCCAAAATGGAACTAATTTTCTGAAGAATGACTATCGAATACTATTACAAAAGCCCCTTGCGAGATATTCAGTTTCTTGCCTTCAGAGAGCAGCAAAGGCAAGTCACCAAATTATGGCAAATAACAGGCATATCATATCGATAGCTATAAAACACCCTCCATCATATGATCAGAAAATCTCTAAAAGATCTATATGGTGAAAGAAACTCTACGGAGAATTTTTACAAACTAATTCTTCTTGTTGTGTCTAGAATTTACCCAAGGAAATGACTTTAAATTCAACTGTTTAAAAATTCTTTGAGTATTGTGTAAACAAATTCACAGTAATGTTTTAATAATTTCTAATAATTAAATGCTAAATGCACTAAACAACAAGTCCTTTAGTTAGCATTCACATACATTCTTGTGTATGCTAAATTAAAAAAGCCATAGATAGTATACCTTAGAATAATCAATGAACATTAATAATGATACACAGTCATAGTCCAAACTCTGTTCGCCTCATGACAGGCTAATGAATCCAAGAGACAAAGTTTTGAGGCAAAGAAAACGACTATTCGTAAAGCCAGCTGTCTGAGATGATGGCAGGTTAGCAACTCAAAATAACCCCCTTATGGTGTCTGGTCTCCAGGCTCTTTCATATATCAGAGATGAGGGGCAGTGAGGAAGAAAAGCAAAAGGGCCATTTATCTTGCAAACACCTCCCAGAATGGCTAGCCTCAGGCAGGGGACGTGTTAATTTCCTCCTTCCTGCTATCCACAGGTGGACAGGGTTCTGAATAAAGGCACTTTAGCTTAAACAGTCAGGCAGAGGGGCAGGATTCTCTGAGGCAGGCCATTCTATATGATTATAAGAACAAAAGCAATGAAAAGCAAATCAAAGAAACAGTCTCAACATGGAGTCAGAATTGGCTTATTCTCTGCAACAATAGCATACTCTCCAGCAGTCATCACAGACTACTTAATTTTATCCCTTGCTTCCAAGGTGACAGATTTTTCTTTGTGCTGTCTGATAAAGCCATCTTCAATCTGGGGGTAGATTATTCCTAGGGATTGAAATAAATACAAGTGATCAAGGTCAAATCAGGACACAGAGATCTGCCCTAGGGTTTTACACATCTGTGAACCAGGGTCCTTGATTCCAAATGAAATGAGAATTGCTACAATTTTTATTTCTATAAATTTTATTTACTGACTTCTTTCACAAAGCCATAACAACACCCTGGCCCTAACTAGCAGTTTGGGGATGATTCTGAGGTATCTATTTAGATGAACAGAGTCTTCCAACATTTTGAAATGAGTAAGATTCTCCCATGTAAAGAACATCAAGCATCTAGCATCTAATGGTTACAACCCACGAAGGAGCCTGAAATAGGCATTCTTTGTGAACATTAGGATGGCAGATTGTTTTCTCCACAGTATACATTTTATCACTGACTTCATGCTGGAAGATTTTTTGTTACTGAGAGTCTCAAATATATACAAAAGTAAACAGAAGAATATAATAACCCCCTCTGTGTAACTATCACCAACTGCAACAATTATCACTTCATAGCCAATCTTGATTCAACTTCATCCCCATCCACTTTCTCCCTCCCATATTATTTTGAAGCAAATTCCATCCATTCTATAATTCTATCTGTAATTTTTTCAGTATGCATTTTGTCTGTTAAATATTCAGCTATATTTTTCTTAAAATAAGACAACTCATTTAAAATGACCACAATATCACGAGCATAATGAAAAATCAAAGTGGCTATTATTCTTTAATATCATCAAATATCCATTGTTCAAATTTCTAATTGTCTCAAAAAATAACCTATTTTGGGGTTTATTTAGAGTTAGAATCTAAATAATATCTTCAATTTACAATTGGTTATGCTCCTCAAATCTCTTACCTAAAATTCCTCCCTTCATTTCTCTTTGTCCTTTGCTATTTGTCCGTTGGAGAAACCAGACTGTTGGTCTTTTGAATCTCCCACTGTCCAAATTTTGCTGATTGTACCTCAAAATATTATTTAACATGCTTCTTTCTCCACTCTACTTTCTATAAATTGGAAGCTGGACCGACAGCCTTTACTGAAATTAAATCATTGGTTTGTTGTTTCCTAAGAACGCACCTTAGGTAGTGGAGTTTTCTCACAACAGGAAGGACATAATGTCTGATTGTTTCTCTTTTTATGAACTTAGCAGTGGGGTTGATGGTCAGTGTCTAGATCTATTAGTACATTCAGTTCAGTTCAGTTCAGTCTCTCAGTCATGTCCGACTCTTTGTGACCCCATGAATCGCAGCACGCCAGGCCTCCCTGTCCATCAGCAACACCCAGAGTTCACCCAAACTCATGTCCATCGAGTCGGTGATGCCATCCAGCCATCTCATCCTCTGTTGTCCCCTTCACCTCCTGCCCACAATTCCTCCCAGCATCAGGGTCTTTTCCAATGAGTCAACTCTTTGCATGAGGTGGCCAAAGTATCGGAGTTTCAACTTCAACATCAGTCCTTCCAATGAACACCCAGGACTGATCTCCTTCAGAATGGACTGGTTGGATCTCCTTGCAGTCCAAGGGATTCTCAAGAGTCTTCTCCAACACCACAGTTCAAAAGCATCAATTCTTCGGTGCTCAGCTTTCTTCACAGTCCAACTCTCACATCCATACGTGACCACTGGAAAAACCATAGCCTTGACTAGATGTACCTTTGTTGGCAAAGTAATGTCTCTGCTTTTTAATAAGCTATCTAGATTGGTCATAACTTTCCTTCCAAGGGGTAAGCATCTTTTAATTTCATGGCTGCAATTACCATCTGCAGTGATTTTGGAGCCCCAAAAAATAAAGTCTGACACTGTTTCCACTATTTCCCCATCTATTTGCCATGAAGTGATGGGGCTGGATGCCATGATCTTAGTTTTCTGAATGTTGAGCTTTAAGCCAACTTTTTCACTCTCCTTTCACACTTTCAAAACAAGAGGCTTTTGAGTTCCTCTTCACTTTCTGCCATAAGGGTGGTGTCTGCATATCTGAGGCTATTGATATTTCTCCCAGCAATCTTGATTCCAGCTTGTACTTCTTCCAGCCCAGCGTTTCTCATGATGTGCTCTGCATATAAATTAAATAAGCAGGGTGACAATATACAGCCTTGACACACTCCTTTTCCTATTTGGAACCAGTCTGTTCCGTGTCTAGTTCTAACTGTTGCTTCCTGACCTGCATATAGGTTTCTCAAGAGGCAGGTAGGCATGTAAAATCATGCTATCCTGATCCTAGCATTTCTTAATTTCTCAGATGGAGTACTTTTATGACTCTTCATTATAACGCAGCTTTGGGAGTTCTGAAAAATGAAAATCTTTTCATTTACTTAAATGAACACTATTATCTCATGATGGAATTTTTAAAGTCTAATTTGAAATTCAAGAGCTGAAATTAAAATGCAGAACTCGTCACCTGCCCTTCCTTTCCCTTTAAACCCAAGGTCTAGCCTTACAGACAGGACAAGCTTCTAGTAGAAAACAGAATAACAGGTGACTGCAGGAGGGGAAAATATATTGCATGAAATTTTAAAACTTTATCCCACACATTTATATTCAGTTGAGGAGACTGGAACATTTCTTTGGGCCTTGTAAGTGACTTAGCATCCTGGATAGGCAGCTTCCCTGGTGGCTCAGTGGTAAAGAATGTGCCTGCCAATGCAGAAGATGTGGGTTCGATCCCTGAGTCGGGAAGATCCCCTGGGCAAACCACACCAGTATTCTCACCTGGAAAATCCCATGGACAGAGAACCTGGTGGCTACAGTCCTCGGGGCTGCAGAGAGTTGGACACGACTTAGCGACTAAAGAGCAAACAATCCTGCATAAGAGATGCATGCTGTGGGTCTGGGAAGCTCAGTATCCACAGCAGAGCTGGCTCTGCTACAGGAGAAAGTCATGACTCATTTATCATTTATTAGGATGAGACACAGGTACTCGGTACAGCAAAGCGTCTTTTTATTTTCCAAAATAAAAAAAGGGTGTTTATTTTGTCCCCATCTCTCCCTCTAGCTGGGGTCTGACTGGAAACACATGATTTGGCGTCAGTTTCAAGGGGAAGCGTGTTTCAGTGGGCTGAGCTGTGAGCAGCCCTGATGTGGTGTGGGTGTCTGTTGAGCTCACCCGTCAGCCCTCCAGAACATCCACCCACCCTCCCTGGGCTGGGGTCTCACCTTCCAGTGCCCTGTATTCAGCATACTGAGTCAGCAGGAGGTTCCTAAGGGAGGGCTGGGAGTTAATTGCTGGCAGCTGGATGGCCCCACCAGCCCTGGGAAAAATGAGGAGCTTTTCAGAAAGGAAACGTAACATGTTTAGGAAGAAAGCTAAGGGCTACCCATGCACTTGGCTTAAATACCTTAGATTCAACTCCATCCCCTCAGGTCTTGGCCAGAGTCCCAGGGAACTGCACTGAGATGACCAAGAAGGGCTCATAGCCACCCTGCTCCCTGGGAAGATGACCACATGGCACTGAGGTCCCCTCATTTTATGTACTTTGGAATACAAGGTCTGATAAAGAGCATTTTTTCCAACATGTGAAAAAGAACACAAGTATTTTATCTATTCCTTTAAGCATCTTGATTGATAAAAGCAGAATTAATGAAGGCAGAACCATGACAGAAATGCTGGAGGCAGGCACACCTGAACAGCACTGAAGTCTCGCCAGGACCTCTGATATCACTGCTCCGTGAGCATCAGCTCTGGGTCAGGAAGACCCACCTGCCACCATCAGATCTCACCCCTCACTTATTCACAGACCCCCATGGAGAATAAGTCAAGCAGCAAGCAGCTTGCCCACAGGCATGGTCTTATCTGTAGTCGTTCTTTCTGCCACTCCCTCTGGTCGCCAACACCCTCCCTGGACTCTGCCAGTCCTGGAGCAGACAAGAGTGCTCCAGGACTGGCAGAGCCTCCCCTGAGCACCACCATCACAGTCCCTGGCGTCACCAGGTCACGGACCAGTCACTAGCGGCCAGCAGAGCTTTCGCATCCTTCATCTGCACTCATTTCAAAAGACTTAAGAATTCTGTCCTCTTCAAAGACTAGATTTGGAGAGCCAAAGACGTGCTGAGAGGTATAGAATGCCCTGCCCAGACGCACAAAAGCACAGGCAAGATTGTTACATTAACTGGAAGAGTAGAGCTCACCTGGTCGACATCCCCTCATTTTAGGGGGAGGACTCTGTGGTGTGGTATAATTACCATTTACCTGGACAGTGAAAGCTACAGGCTTACAACTCTACACTTCAATAAATTTTAAGAAAACTAAAGTATGTGGCAGGCTTCCTTGGTGGCTCAGATGATAAAGAATCCGCCTGCCAATGCAGGACACATGGGATCAATTCCTGGGTTGGGAAGATCACCTGGAGAAGGAAATGGCAAGGACAGTCCCTTTCTCTCCCCCTCTTTCATTTTGCCTTCCACTCCCATTCCTCTGTGCCCCCCCAAAAGCAGTTATAGAAGCATATGCCTTCTATGAAAAAGAACACCCAGGAATCACATAATAAATACATAGTATGGAGGGGCTTGGAGAAGGCGATGGCACCCCACTCCAGTACTCTTGCCTGGAAAATCCTATGGATGGAGGAGCCTGGTGGGCTGCAGTCCACGGGGTGGCGAAGAGTCGGACACGACTGAGCGACTTCACTTTCACTTTTCACTTTCATGCCTTGGAGAAGGAAATGGCAACCCTCTCCAGTGTTCTTGCCTGGAGAATCCCAGAGACGGGGGAGCCTGATGGGCTGCCATCTATGGGGTCACACAGAGCTGGACACGACTGAAGTGACTTAGCAGCAGCAGCAGCAGCAGCATGGAGGGGCTTGCCAGGTAGCTCAGTGGTAAAGAATCTGCCTGCCAATGTAGGAGACTTGAGTTCAATCCCTGGGTCGAGAAGATCCCCTGAAGAAGGAAACGGAAACCCACTCCAGTATTCTTGCCTGGGAAATCCCATGGACAGAAGAGCCTATAGGGCTGGAGTCTATAGAGTCACAAAAAAAATTAGACGCAACTGAGTTACTGAGCACTCACACACTGTGGAGCTAAATTGTATGTAAACAATCAGAACTCACAATTGGCCATCATTTCTTATTACATCCTAAGTATGTGTGACCCATTCAGTTATTCAAAATGACCAGATTTTCACTATTTCAAAACCATGGAAAGAGTTTTGCAATTTGCTACATCCTGGATGGATTCCAAATGAAAACTGTACCTTCTTTGTAAAGGGTCCAAATGACATCAAGATATTTCTTTCTTTTCCTTTTTTATGCTCATCGTTATATCTGGGGCGCATATCTATAAAGCTACTGCCTTTCACAGTGGACTTATTTGAAAGAAAAAAAATGCCACTTGCTTTTAAGTGGAGCAAATAATTTAGTCATTTCATTCATCCTTAGACTTGGCGTTTGGGAGAACTACTTGATTTTGAGTAACAGACTAGGGCTAAATCCTGGAACATCTTGAATACTAAGCTAAGGAGCTCTTCAGGCTGAATTAACATACATAAATTTGTGGAGCTTATAAATCACTTAAGAAACACTTCTGAGTGTGCCAGGCACAGTCTTCTGTGTTAGGAATATAGCCACAAACACAAAGATAACAGCCCCTGCCTTTGTGGGGCTTCTGGTCTAGTGGTCATGCCTTTGAAAGCTGTAAATGTATGGGATGGACTGAAGGTTTAAAATGAGGAAACAAATAAGAGGGACTTCACAAACTACAGGCTGTATGGATGCACAATAATGAACAAAGATGTGGCCAGCATGACAGAGGTTGAGTCTGAAGAACCAGATAACTTGTACTATTATTAACAGAAAGATGGAGTCTGGGAATTTGACTCCATCTTTGAAAGATGACTCCATTTGAAAGATTACTGGGATTTTGGATCTGCTCAACTCAAAGAAATATGTAAAAATCCATTTGGAGATGTCCAACCAGCAATGAAATTCCTAGACCTGAAGACTGGGAAAGAATCATGGGAGAATCCACTGAACAAAGATGCAACAGGAACTGTAGAAGCATCTGGGGTGACCAGAAGGATGGATGAAAGGAGACTGTGGCATTAACCTTGTCTCTGTGTTCCAACAGGGAACAAAGCTATTCTGTATGACTTAGGCGTTCCTGTCACGTGTGTTTACACCCACAGCTGTGATGCCCGTGAAATGTCATGATGAGGGCAGAACGGAAATCTATAACTCAGTGTGCCCTGTCCTCCTCATATGAAAGAATATCAGATGCATGCACATCCTAGAAGGGAAAGCACTGTTGAGCATTTATTCTTGGGTCAGCTATTCTCCAGAGCTCTTGCTGGTCTGGAATCTTCCAGAATGGCAGGTCCCAAGCTCCCTGCGCCTTTCATTAACAAGAGAGAGCACAATGTTCCAGCCTAGGTAGTCTGTGAGAGAGATGAGATTAGACAGCCACTGAGTGTATTCCAGGGAAGGAATTCATGAGACCAGATGACCTATCCAGACATTCAATTACCACTGCAAATCTCATGGAAGGGGGAGCTTTGCTGAAGTGGAGAGCAGTATTTATCAGGACCATGGAAACAGTAAACGGCAGCTGTCCTCTAGAACACTGTCCAACACAGGAATGGATCAGAAACAGCAGATCAACAAACATTTAGAATCCAAATTAGATCATCGGGGAGCCCCAGGAGAACATACTATGCAAAGATCAGCTTCTAACCAGGCGGAGTGCTGTGTTATGGTTAGGGTGAGGCAGGGAAGACTTCAATCACCTGCTTTAAGATTGTTGGATGAAGACTGCTGCTGCTGCTAAGTCACTTCAGTCGTGTCCGACTCTGTGCGACCCCATAGACGGCAGCCCACCAGGCTCCCCCGTCCCTGAGATTCTCCAGGCAAGAACACTGGAGAGGGTTGCCATTTCCTTCTCCAATGCATGAAAGTGAGAAGTGAAAGTGAAGTCACTCAGTCATGTCTGACACTTAGCGACCCCATGGACTGCAGCCCACCAGGCTCTGTAATGTGCTAATGTTTAGTTGTGCTCCTTGGCCATCACACACCATAGGCTTTTGATTGAAAAAAATATAGGAAGGAGGACATTTATTCGAACCAATATCATGAGTGGGGAAATGGAGAATTGAGTGAATTTGAATAAGTCACACACTCTGACAGTGTCAATTGCCGACAGATTTAGTAAACACTGGGAAATATGAAACTAAAGAGACAAAGACATTTGAATGCATCATGTGAATCAATATTAGGCAATGTTGTTACCAATTATTGATGGTGGGTTCAGTCTCCATGACAAACTGTGACAGTTCTATCCCAACCCTAACCTGATCAGGCTGCCGGACCCCCAAGCAGTTTTGAGTGCCCCACTGGAACATTTTCAGAAGAAAACAAACACAATAACAAACAAATCAAAAGTTATGCAATGGCAGAACATATCAAGGAGGTTTAGATGTTTACCCTCGGGCAAAAAATAAGATTTAAGGGGAGAATGGCATTTTATTTCAATTTTTGTTTTTATTGAAGTATTATTGATTTATAGTGCTGTGCTTTCTTGCTTTCTGCTGTACAGTAAAGTGAACCAGCCATATGAATACATGCATCCCCCATTTTTTGGATTTCTTTCCGATTTAGGTCACCACAGAGCACTGAGTAGAGTTCGCTGTGCTATACAGTAGGTTCTCATTAGTTATCTAGAGAATGGTACCTTAAAGGGTTGCACTTATTCTATAGGGCTTCCAGGTGGCAGTGGTAAAGAATTCACCTGCAATGCAGGAGACATAAGAGACTCAAGTTCAATCCCTGAATTGGAAGGATCCCCTGGAGTAGGAAATGGCAACCCACTCCAGTATTATTGCCTGGGAAATCCCGGGCTATGGTCCATGGGGTTGCAGTGTTGGATACGACTTAGGACACATGCACATGGTAATTGCAGCAGAGATTTTATGGCCTCTTAAGCCTAAGATATTTGCTATCTGGTAAAAACAGAAAACAATAAAACTATAGATTCTGAGATTGTATCAAAAGCACCCACTGGCCATAAATAAGTTGATATGAGAATTGTAAGGATAGTAATTACAATGAATTAAAATTTACTAAATATAATTTAAGTAAATCTATAGGTTCATACTTATACTTGAAAATGCACTGGTTGTCTTCGGAAGATTAAAAGGAACCACTCATTATTTTGAAAACTGGTTAAGGAAAAGTTTCTCTTTATAGAAGATTTGTGGCTCATAAATGAGGAGTGAATTAAAAAATCAGAATTTTTTGTTGTTTTTGCTTGAAAACTTACAACTTTACCATTCTGCAATTCTAAGTAATAGATCAAGACAATACTCATCAACAGCTGGTAACCTGACAAGAAGACAGACAGCTCTGACTTCACATACCTCCTAGTGAGGGTAGACACGACCACCTGGGAGGAAATCTTGTTTAAAAAAAAAAAAAATCAAATCTGAGTCTGATCAAGCACCTAGAAACAATTACCAATGTACAGAACATGCCAGAAGCTAAAGAATATATGTACCACCACCATAGGTACATAATCCACAAACATGCAGGCCTTGGAGAAACTCCACAACACAAATAACCTCAGTACTTCCAGTTTTAAAAGTTGCAAGTAAACAGATGAGGGGAGAACCTACAGATTATTGAAAAAAATTAAGAACTATCTCACCATATCAGTATATGATCTTATTTCAATCCTATCCAAACATATCTGTAAAAACTAAGTTAATTAGAGACATATGAATATTAAGTAGATGATTGACTATATTAATAAATTATTACTAAAGTTCTAGATGTAATAATGGTTCAGTTCAGTTCAGTCGCTCAGTCGTGTCCGACTCTTTGCGACCCCATGCATCACAGCATGCCAGGCCTCCCTGTCCATCACTATAAATAATGGTATCAAAGCTTTTTTTAGATGTAATAGTGGTATCAAAGCTTTT
Source organism: Bos indicus (assembly GCF_029378745.1). Taxonomy (NCBI): domain Eukaryota; kingdom Metazoa; phylum Chordata; class Mammalia; order Artiodactyla; family Bovidae; genus Bos; species Bos indicus. The sequence goes on along the minus strand of NC_091773.1, from coordinate 23,956,082 downwards.
TTTAAAGGTCCTCATCTTTTAGGAATATATAATGAAATGTGTAGAAATGAAACATTATGATGTATGGGTTTTATTTCAAAGCAAACCTTGTCAAGGAGTTGTAGGCAGAGGTACAGATGAAAAAGAAGACATACGTGGACGACCATGGAAAGTGAACACTGGCCTACCCGATTCATTGTACCACTGTCTTTATTTTTGTATATGATGGAAATTTTTCAAAAAGTTATCTTTTTCCTTTTCATCTAGATCGTATAGAAGTGTAGTGATTAGAATTACAATTAGAAGTGAATTTCAGAATTTTACCAATGGAAATGCATTTGGAAGTCAGTTCTCTAGCTTGGGAAGAAGCAATGAAGCGTCTATTCTATAGAATACAAAGTGCATGATAAAAGCAAACCGAGGCTTTGTTCTTTGTGCAGGACCCAGAGGGGCTCATGCAACTCCATCTTGAGTTCTTTTCTCCACAATTATTTTACGTGGGGCTGAGGAGGTAGGAAGAGGAGGGCTGACGTTATTAACATCAAAGAGGCTTGTTCCTCCTGGTTGTTGCTCAGGAGACTTCTGTGTATCCTCAGCCAGTTTAAAGAGAAAGGAACCAAAAGGGAAGGGAATAAATAGTGTTGCTGTTTTGTTTCTTTTAGAGAGAAAGTTGTTTCAATTTCTAGAAGTTCATAATTCTCATGCCACTGATATTTTAAAGAACAGGAGACTTTTTGTTTTGTTTTGTTTTACTCTATATCACTCAGTGAAGTGTCTGGTATTACAGGAACCTGGTACTTATTCATCCAGCCAGCATCTATCAATCACCCAATAAGTGTCAGAACCCATGCTGGGAGCAGGAAGCGTTTACTGAACGCAAACAAGGAATGGGTGTGTGTGAACCTGTCTCTCTGAATGCCAGCAGTTTCCAATTATTCATGCCCAGGCAGAGGAGTGAGTGGCCCAGGGACAGGCGTTCTAAGATTTTATTCACCAAGTGTCTGTTCCCATCATGCTCCTTGGAGGCAAATGGTGAAGACTTCCTTTCAACAGAATCCACTGGACCAGAGCACTACTCTTGTCATCCATGTGAAGGACAGGTTACCTGTCCTTCACTATCTCCCGGAGTTTGCTCAAATTCATGTCCATTGAGTCGGTGATGCTATTTAACCATCTCATTCTCTGCCACCCCCTTCTCCTCCTGCCTTCCATCTTTCCCAGAATCAGGGTCTTTTCCAATGAGTCGTCTCTTTGCATCAAGTGGTCAAAGTCTAATTGGAGCTTCAGCTTGAGCATCAGTCCTTTCAATGAATATTCAGGGCTGATTTCCTTTAAGATTGACTGATTTGATCTCCTTGCTGTCCAGGGGACTCAGAAGTCTTCTCTAGCACCACAGTTCAAAGCATCAAATGTCTCTGGGTGTGTTCCAGTCTCCCCTAGTTTATAGCTTATGGGAACTTGGATAGAACCTATATTCTGCTGTTGTGTGAAAATTGTATGCATCTGAGTTATGTTGAAATGGTTCATAGTGTTTTTCAGGTCTACTATATCCTTCTACTTTTCTGTTTATTCATCCTATTAATGTCTGAGAGTTTGATATGGAAACACCAACTAAAGATCTTAATTTATTTAGTAAAAAAATGACTGCAATATATAGTGGAACTATAGGTAACTTTGTGCTGTATTTTCCAAGTATCCTATAAATGTGTTATCATACCTTCATAATTTAAAAATAATTTTTAAAAAGCAACAGAAAGAAAACTGATTCCAAAAATCAATTATTTCTGTTATTTTTTTGAATAACAAGGTAAAAATAATTTTCAAAGAATTAACATTCCTACAAAAAAAAGAATTATGTACATTATTTCAAAATTAATCAAGATGGACATTATTTTTAAAGAATTTGGTTTGGAAAATTCTAGATCTCAGCTTGCTTTCATTCTCAATGTTCAAAAGAAGCTAAATGCATGATTTCTATAACACAGGAACCAAATATGCTTTATTTAACCATCATCCCATGTGCCTTCCCCTTGTTAGAAATAGATCATTTTTATAGGGTCCTGTTTTAAGTCAACTTCATTCTATTCATCAAGTTGACAATCTTAAATAAAAGTCAGTATTCTATTTGATTTCCCGCCATCACAATATGCCTTCAGCCACAACCTTCAAATTGCTTTTTCCTAGGGAGATGGCAATATGATAAGCTCACAGCTGAAAAGCCATAATAAATCACTAGCATGGAGAATAAAAGTGAAAAATGCACTCAAAGAGAATGTTGGATCTCATTTATTTTTAATTCTACCCTATTCAGTCCACATATATCTTTTTAATGTTTTAGACATTATCTCCAAATCATCCATCTAAAAGGGGACTTTCAAATTAATTTAATTTCCATAGCACGTGCAAGCCAACACAGTACACAAATCATCAAAACAAGCTCTCAGTAGCGAAATGGTGTTTTTCTCTCTCAATGGAACCCCTGGCGGCTGCTTTAACTTCTGGCAGGAGCTGATACAGTTTTTCATAACTTGCAGATTTTTCATCTTGTATCAGAATAGCTGGAAGACCTTATTTAGGGACATCACGTCATCAGTTAGGATCCGCTGAGCCAGAAGCGATGGCGAGAGCAGGCAACAGCAGCATTGTTGACTGCGTACCAGCTGGGAAGCAGGCAGCCACCACGGGTGGCGGGGCTCTCCAATAATGCCATCAGGCACTCAGGGCTCCTCACCCTTGACCCTGTGATCCTCAGGATGTGAGCTTGTGTCCTTGAGTTTGTTGCCTTACAGACACCACATGTTCACACAACTGTGCCCAGTGGGAGGAAGTGAAGAAGCCAATGGGCTTATCTCCCTGCCCCTGTCCCTGCCCCTATCAAAGAGAGAGATCTTTCCCAGATGTCCCAGCAAAATTCCCAGCTCCCATGTGAGCTCACTGGCCAGAACTGGGTCTCATCCACCTTCCTGGATCAACTCTTGGCAAAAGAAATGCAGTTCCTCTAATTAGCCTGGACCAATTACAAGTCAATTCCTGAAGCCTCAGCTACCTAAACAAAAGGAGATTTTAGCATTTACTAAATAAATGAAGATGCGAAGAGCTGACTCACTGGAAAAGACCCTGATGCTGGGAAAGATTGAAGGCAAAAAGATAAAGGGGCAGCAGAGGATAAGATGGTTGGATGGCATCATCGACTCAATGGACATGAATCTAAGCAAATTCCAAGAGACAGCAGAGGACAGAGGAGCCTGGTGTGCTGCTGTCCATGGGGTAGCAAAAAGTCAGACACAACTTAGCAACTAAACAACAAAATAAATGAAGTACCACAACAAACAAAAAAGGATGTGTTTATCCCTCAAAGCGACCCATAATTTCATTTTTAGCAACTTATTTCATTAAACAGGGGTGAGAAGTGAAAGAAGATGAGAGCAAAGTAGAAAAGATACATAAAAGACTAGCCCTGAAGAGCTGAAGCTTTAACAAAAGGATGAGTTTCATTCTTACTTTTAAGATAATCCTAAGTGCCATAATTACAATAAAGCCTTCATAACCGAAGATGAGAGATTCAGCATTTTCCTTTCATGTAGTGAACTGTAACATTTACAAAGTGACATTTGTTAAATTAAGACAAGTCCTCCAGAAAGAAACGTGGAACTGAGAAGTGTCACGTGTTAATGTTGAAATCCTACCAATAATGTGCATGTCATCTCAGCAGAGCCATCCCATAATTAAATATGACCTGCTCATCACCGCTGAGCTGGGACATCCCAGATCACATTCTTGCAATGCTGTCAGCAACCAGTATTCAGCATTCCATATGAACGTTTCTCAGCCACCTTCTTACCAGTCTATCATCAGCATCATCTATACCTAGATTTATCATCTTGTCCACAAAGATATCGAAAGGGACTTATCAAGTCTTCACCTAAACACAGGTAGAATATTTCCCTGGATTTGTTGCTGTTTTTGTTTAGTTGGCAAGTTGTGATTGACTCCATGGACCGTGACCTACCAGGTTCCTCTGACCACGGGATTTCACAAGCAAGAATACTAGAGTGGGTTGCCATTTCCTCCTCCAGGGGACCTTTCCAACCCAGGGATCAAACCCATGTCTCCTACATTGGCAGGCAAATTCTTTACCCCTGAGCTGCCTGGGAAGCCCACATTTCCCCCAGAGTATTTCCCTGGAGCACCATTTCACAATTAGGACCCAAAGTTTGTTCTGGGAAGATTCTTACTGAGCAAACTTTGCTGACTCCTAGGAATCAACCATTCCTCTCTTAGGTTTCCGCTAACCATTTGTTTGACAATTAACCCACAGTATTGTGATGGGGCTTGGGGAAAGCGGCCCCTAAATATGCCAAGGTGGCATATTGATATTTTGAATTAAAGTTAATTGAGAAACAGCCACTCTAAGAAGAACACTCTGACTTCCTTCATCGCCCTAAAGGCAGGAACCCAAGCTCTCATGAAAGGTAGCCACCCTCTGCTGGGAAGACAGAGAGCACCCTTGTCCCCAGAGACTAGGAATTTGAGACCAAGAAAGATGTAAAAGCAAACTTTCATTACTTCTTCATTAATTTGCTACCCCGAACAAAAGCCCCTTTAATTTGTCAAATCTTCACAAAGAATTGATTCTTTTTCCAAAAAAAGGCATAACAACCATCTGCTTTAGTCACTTCTTAGGTCCTTATACCCAAGGGGCTTCCATACACATGAAATTAAGTTTGTTTTTGTCCTATTAATCTGCCTTGGGTCAATTTCATCACCCGACCAGCCAACAGAGCTTGGAGGGAAGAGGACAGTGTTTCCTCCACTACGATCACCTGAGCTCTCTCGTCATCAGTTCACGGGTGGTTCCCCCCAGAACCACGTCCATCTGCTTCTCTGGAGAGTCAGCCTCTCTAGTGTTCCTCAAGTACCACAGGCACAGAGATATCCTGAGGGCGTCCCAGTCTGTTCCTGTCCCCAGACAAAACCTCGTGTGATCTCCTGCACTCTCAGCAATGATGACCAGTCACAAATCCAACCAACTCCTGCTCTGCGGCTCCAGCTCTGACACTCTGCAACCCTCTGCTTCCTGCTCCAGCTCCAGACTCTTCCTCATTTTCCAGACTCAGAACTCTCTCATCTCCTCTGTGCTACAAACCAAACCAAAGAAGAAACATCCTTTCAAATGAGTCGTCTTCCCATCTTTCCTGTGATTGCTGTGGACAGTGACATCACAAGTGTTTCTTGAACATTTTTTCCAGAATTCTTAAATTCTTCAATCTCCATCTGATTAAGCCTAGAACTCCCTTCTTTGGCAGTATCAGACTCTGAGATGATGCAATGAGGGCTGTTAAAAGCCCAGAGGCTAGAGCCAGATTCCTTGGCTGGGAATCCTGCTTTTTCCAATGACTAAATGTGGAATTTGGGGGCAGCCTCTGGCCTCTCTCTAACCAGGTTTCTGTTTCATATAAAATTGGATAAAATGTAGATTCCACTCATAAAGATGTTATCATGAGTTAGTACTTATTAAATATTCAGGGAAGTCTCTGACGCTTCGGAAGTACTCCTTAGTGCTTGTCAAATATGTTTCTAAAAGAAAAATAAGTTTAAATTATTACAGAACCTAAAGATTCTGAGTTAGTAATACCAGATTTGGGGGTTGTTAGGATGTTGTTGTTGTTTAGTCCCTAAATCATGTCCAACACTTTCACAACCCCATGGTCTGTAGCCCATCACTCTCCTCTGTCCATGGGATTCTCCAGCAAGAACACTGGTTCAGTTCAGTTCAGTCATTCAGTCGTGTCCAACTCTTTGCAACCCCATGGACTGCAGCACACCAGGCCTCCCTGTCTATTACCAGCTCCCAGAGCTTACTCAAACTCAAGTCCGTAGAGTCAGTGATGCCATCCAACCATCTCATCCTCTGTCATCCCCTTCTCCTCCCACCTTCAATCTTTCCCAGCATCAGGGTCTTTTCCAATGAGTCAGTTCTTCACATCAAGTGGTCAAAGTATTGGAGTTTTAGCTTCAGCATCAGTCCTTCCAATGAATATTCAGGACTGATTTCCTTTAGGATTGACTGGTCTGATCTCCTGCAGTCCAAGAGACTCTCAAGAGTCTTCTCCAACACCACAGTTCAAAAGCATCAATTCTTCGTCGCTCAGCTTTCTTTATAGTCCAACTCTCATATCCATTCATGACTACTGGAAAAATCATAGCTTTGACTGGACGGACCTTTGTTGGCAAAGTAATGTCTCTGCTTTTTAATATGCTAAACGCTGGAAAACACTGGAGTGGGTTGCCATTTCCTTCTCCATGGGATTCCTCACCCAGGGATGGTCTCCTGGATTGGCAGGCGGATTCTTCACCACTGAGCCACCAGGGAAGCCTGGTTAGGATGTTCCTTTCTGTTATGTGTGGAAGGGAGAATTTGATGTATTTAAAATAAGGTCAGGCCCTGTGGAGAAGTGAAGGTAGTTACAGGTGGGCAAAGTGAAGACAAGATTCAGGAACAAAGCCCCAGATAGCTTCAAGGCAGCCACATAAGAAAGAACGGATACAGAGCAGCCAGAAATCAAAACAGAATAAAAGTAAGAAGGGACAGATGGGTTCCTCTGACGATAGTACAGTTAGGAAGCATATCTTCCCAAAGGGTTTATATAACCATTCTTGTGCAGTTTCAACTCTTGTAAGATCAAGCTCTACTTTTTATAGAGACTGGGTACACATGCAGCTTAATGAGAGGTCATGTTAGCACTTCAGTGGGCAGGGTGAATTCTTGATCTCATTAGACATGCCAATACACCAAGAGAGGTGCTGAGGTCTGTGTTCTGCAAGGAAGCAACAAGTCTGTGTTCCAACCAGCTCAGCTCTAGCTCTTGCTTTGCTGTAAGTCACTCGAATTGTATTTTAATCAGAGCAAGAAAATACAGAGACCAAGGGCTTCCCTGGTGGTCCAGAGGCTAAGACTCCACACTCCCAATGCGAGCGGCCCGAGGTTCCATCCCTGGTCAGGGAACTAAGATCTCACATGCCACAACCAAGAGTTCGCATGCCATAATTAAAAATCCCAAAGGCTGTCATGAACATCAAAGATACTGAGTGCCACAACTAATAAATATATTACAAAGAATAAAGTCTATGGGGGTGATACCATAGTCTCCCAAGATTTAGGAGTATATGTATTTAAACATTTTTTTTTTATTTAGACATTAAAAAAAAAGTAAAATACAAAGGCCAGGCCTGTCGTAATACATTTATACACACACACACACACACACACACACACACACACACACGCACACACACATATATATGAAAACTCTGGTAAAAATGAGCAAAAGAATTTTAACTTATGGTTTTCATATTTTATTTACTATCTTGCCTTATCTTAACTTATTTTGGCTAAGTAAAAAATGAGTTTTACCTGGGGACCAGAGAATTTTCGTTTCAAGGGAATAAGGAATCCATGCAATCGAACTAAGAGAGCACCTTATAGTGCAAAAATAAACTCCCATTTCCTGTGGACCACACTGAGCATTGCTCAGAACCAATGAGAATGAAAATTGAACAAGAACATACACAAACAGTCCGGGGGGGGGTTGCCACCGGTACGGGGCGGGGCGTCCGCTAGGGGGCGACACAGGCCGCCTCCGCCCGTCTTCGAGAGCTGCCAGGAGCGCTCGCTCCCGGCCGACAGCCCCCTCCAGGGACTGGAGAGGATGGACAGTCTGAAGCGTTTGGACCTTGAAAGAGGAGGACAGCGGAGGGCGAGTAATATTGGACACGGAATCTGTTCAGATAGAAGGAAAGAGCGCAAGCCCCGCTTCTCCCATCCGGCTTTGATAAGCCAGAAAGGTGAAATTTTGACCTCTCCTTTTCTGGCTCCTATGTCTTTTATTCGGGTCTGACTCCTGGCTGTTAGGGCTTCCCTTGTGGCTCAGATGGTAAACAGTCGGCCTGCAAAGCAGGAGACATGGTTCAATCCCTGGGTGGGGAAGATCCCCTGGAGGAGGAATGGCAACCCCCTCCAGTATTCTTGCCTGGAGAATTCCATGGATAGAGGAGCCCGGTGGGCTACAGTCCATGCGGTCGCAAAGAGTGGGACACGGCTGAGTGACTGACCCTTTGCTGGCTGTTAAGGATGGCAGCAGCAACCACTGACGAGTAATGTATGTTAAATCGTGCCCTTGGATTCGGCCTTTTAAATATGCAAATGGATTTAGGCATATGTTAGCAAAATGCATCGTATTGCCCGTTAGAAGTACAAAAGGACCTATGAAATGTGTCACTTTCTGACTCTGAATAATTCTAAGGAACATTCTGGAACTGCACAAAACGTACCCTAACTCCCAAGTTTGTCCACAGTAACAGTCATCTCACCACTCAGTACTGATGAGGGTCTAGCTCTCCGTGCTGACTTCTATTTCTGTGAATTTTAGAAGTCACTGTGCCTTTTCTTTTCTCCAATAATGCTGTGGTAGTCTACTGTTATCTAATTATCTTTTCAGCCTTCTTGGAGAGGAGCAATGCTGCTTTAGCTTTTCTAACAGACCATTTGAATTATAATCTCTTTTAGAATCAATTGACTTTTTTTTAATTAATCTCTTCAGTACAAATATCTGAATATACATTCAGAAAGCATCACCTCAGACTTCGAGGGGTTTTGTGCCCTCTGGTCTTGATCATAAATGCCAGAGTAAGATCACCCAGTAACCTTAGCACCATTTTGGGAATGGTTGTGATGTTGAAATATTCTGGGGGATTTCATTCTGCCTAAGTAGGAATTTATTTGACAGACACTGGTTCCAACCGCTGTCAGTCTCACCCATGAAACACAAACTCGTTGAATAGGGAAACGTTATCCAGACTCAGGGAGTAAGGGGATGCAGTCATGAGTCACTGAAAGGCACCTAAAAATGATTTCTCTTTTTTTAATATTTGGCTGCATCATGTGTCTTGTGGGATTTTTAGTTCCTTTACCATGGATGGAACTCGAGCCCCCTGAAGTGGAAGCATGGAATCTTAATCACTAGACCACCAAGAAGGTTCTAGAAAAAGATTTCTTGGCTTCTGTTGTGAGTTTGCTTCTTTTTTAAAAGGGAATTAATTTGCTTAATAACTAATAAAGTGAAAGTCGCTCAGTCGTGTCCGACTCTTTTCGACCCCATGGACTATACAGTCCATGGAATTCTCCAGACCAGAATATTGGAGTGGGTAGCCTTTCCCTTCTCCAGGGAATCTTCCCAACCCAGGGATTGAACAATTATCAATAATCAATAGAACAGGAAGCACAAATGTTGCTGGCAAATGAGACAAACCCTGCAACCCTAAATTATTTATGGCAGTAAAGGAGTAAGAAGCTGCTGAAGCATACATTTTTGTTAATTGTTCTATGAGCTTCTTTGATAGGCATAACATTCTGCCGCACAGAACTCTATTGTTAGCATTCCCTGCTATCTATACCGCTCAGTGGTAAAGAATCTACCTGCCAATGCAGGAGACACGGGTTCAATCTCTGGGTCAGAACAAATCCCTGGAGAAGGGCGTGGCAGCCCCCTCCAGAATTCTTGCCTGGAGAATTCCATTGACAGAGGAGCCTGGCAGGCTACAGTCTGTGGGGTCACAAAGAGACAGACATGACTGACTGAGCACACACGTGTATACATATGGCTGATTCCTTTAGCTGTACAGCAGAAACCAGTACAACAGTGCGAAGCAATCATCAGTTTAGTTCAGTTCAGTCTCGCAGTCGTGTCCAACTCTTTGCGACCCCATGAAAAGCAATTACACTCCAACAATAATTTTTTTAAAATACTAAAGCCCAGTCTCACTGATACCCCATAAAGTGCACCAGAGTTAACCAAAGGCTAGTGCTCACCTGTTATTTTGTTGTTGTTGTTACTCTCACTTTTGGTTTTTTTAACACCAAGATAATTTAAGATTTTGGGATATTTCAATTACATATCTCAAATATCAGTTACAAATAACTATTAGATTGAGTAATGTAAAGAAAGTTTTAAAACTTAGGGATGTTTGGTTTTGGAGGTGAGGGGACACTTTTCCTCTGGCAGCACCAAGGTTGGTGTCAGGGTTTACTCCTCAGGAGCTGGTGTGGTTGTACGATGACCATCCCTGATGGCTGTGAGCCCGATGTGTGTCAGGAACCAAGGTATGGGTGTCATAGACATTGAGTGTGTGCTGTGCTTGGTAACTTTAGTCATGTCCGACTCTTTGCCACCCTATGGGCCATAGTCTGCCAGGCTCCTCTGTCCGTGGGATTCTCCAGGCAAGAATACTGGAATGGGTTTCCATGTCTTCCTCCAGGGAATCTTCCCGACCCAGGGATCAAACCCACGTCTCTTACATCTCCTGCCTTGGCAGGCAGGTTCTTTAACACTAGTGCCGCCTGGAAAGCCCATCACAAATATTAATACTTAATTTGATTCTCCAAAAATCTTCAGAAACATATTGTTTGTTCCCAGTTCTTAGATGAGATAACTGAGTCTCCAAATAAGTAACTGCTCAAATTTATATAATTCACAAATAGCAGCGCCCACATTCAAAGCCAGGTTTTCTGAGACTCCAAAGCAGTTTTCTCTTCTCTTAAACCCACAGGACTGCAGCTGTGGTCCCCATTCCAATCCACTTCCTTTGTCTGCTTTCCTCATTGTATAAATTTCATCTGCTTCCCTGGATTTGTGTGCAAAATAATAGAAATCAAGTGTGAGATGATCTTGGATGACTCATCTCTTTTTTGTTGGGTAAGTGGTAACTTTTCTAATTAGAAGTTATTCTCCTTTACGTTTTTCTTTCTCAAATACACATCTCTATACCAGCGGATACCTCATTATTCATTCCAAGTTTATACTCCAAAAAAGATTTGATAATCTATTCATACCTCCCTGTGATAATAGGTAATCTCCTTTGATTACTTATAAATAAAACAGCCCTATAAAAAATAAGAGGCAAGAAATAGAGCCTCCTGGGTTGCTGAAACATTTCATGTGCTTTATCATCTCTTACCAGGAGATGAGTATTGAAATGGAAAATAGCTATGACTTGAATTTCACATAACAAATTCTATCTTGTTGAGTTTGAATCTTAGTTCTTGATCACTGTTAAACACTTACTAACTTACATAATAGCACTGTCACTTAAAACTCAATACAAAACACAAAATTACAACAAAATGCCAATTTAGAATGGAGAAAATGTTTAGGGTACCTATTATCTATGAACTTTCTCTCTCCTAACAAAGACAACAATCCCAAAAAAGAATGATTCAAAGACTATAAAAATCTTTACCCAGAGGGGAGAAAAGAAACAAACAAAAACCTATTTACCAAGCCAACCTCATAAAAAAATCGAAGATGTTTAAAAGTATAAATCCATTCAAATAACATCTTCCCAAAGACTCAGGCAGCTGTGAGGAGGCAGAAACCTGCTGACTTAATCCGCCCTCCTCCACGGCACCCGGTCAATATCACAGAATCTTCATCATTTTGGACTTGGAAGTCACACTGTTCTTATGGGTGATGACTGCACTTTCTGACATGCAGGCTTCAAAATACCAGGCTAATGGCTTGGCCAACTGAACTGGTAACTGAAATTAAGCCCAACTTCCACTTGCAACTCAACCACTAACATGCAACCATCACTTCATGGGAAATAGATGGGGAAACAGTGGAAACAGTGTCAGACTTTATTTTTCTGGGCTCCAAAATCACTGCAGATGGTGATTGCAGCCAAGAAATTAAAAGACGCTTACTCCTTGGAAGGAAAGTTATGACCGACCTAGATAGCATATTCAAAAGCAGAGACATTACTTTGCCAACAAAGGTCAGTCTAGTCAAGGCTATGGTTTTTCCAGCGGTCACATAAGGATGTGAGAGTTGGACTGTGAAGAAAGCTGAGCACCGAAGAATTGATGCTTTTGAACTGTGGTGTTGGTGAAGACTCTTGAGAGTCCCTTGGACTGCAAGGAGATCCAACCAGTCCATTCTGAAGGAGATCAGTCCTGGGTGTTCATTGGAAGGACTAATGCTAAAGCTGAAATTCCATAACTTTGGCCACCTGATGCGAAGAGTTGACTCATTGGAAAAGACTCTGATGCTGGGAGGGATTGTGGGCAGGAGGAGAAGGGGATGACAGAGGATGAGATGGCTGGATGGCATCACCGACTACATGGACATGAGTGTGAGTGAACTCCGGGAGTTGGTGATGGACAGGGAGGCCTGGCATGCTGTGATTCATGGCGTTGTAAAGAGTCTGACACGACTGAGCGACTGAACTGAACTGAACTGAACCAGATGAAACCAAGATAAGGGCAAAAATAGTCCCTTTTTAACAAGTGATTTATCTCTTGCGCTCACCTGCTTCTTAATGACTGTGAGCCATGCCATCTGAACTGCAAACTTAGCAATGGCTTATTTTTAAGGCAGAAAATCCCTTATGCTCTTGAATAACAATGGTAATAATTAGTCATTTGGAATCAACCAAGTATTCTAATCATTTAGGGAGAATTTTATTACAGTGACAGCTTACATAGAGTTAGAGACTCAACTACAATGATGAAGAAGTAGAAAATAGTTTAATTCAAGCCTCTTATTAGGCTTTTAAAACGTCGTGTCCAAAATCTGTTCAGAGAATTGCAATCAGTTATCTGATCACTCAAAGTGCCTTACAGTTTTTGATTAAAAGTATCTGTCTCCACAAAATGGATTCCACGTTCTTGGTGACCTACATGAAAAAAAGGAAATGTTTTTACAGAGAATGTTAGGATGAAACCAATTTCCAAGGATAATTGAATGATATGTGAGAGCAGATTCCAATGTTTAGTACTTTAATCTGGTCCTTTGCTTCTCAGACTTTATTCTGAGAGCCTAGGGGTAGAGTCTGAAGTAATCTCAAAATTGTTAATTCTGCATGTTTTATATTTAACACTCATAAAAATGTTCATGTCACGACTTACAAACAACAAAGGAAAGCTAGACTTTTTGGAGTTCACTCCAGGGGAAGGTTAGCTCTTGGCTTCCTCTAACTGAGAAGGTCTAATGGAGGACTTTGAACAGCAGAGCAGATCTGTGGTCCTCACTCCATGGAGCTCTGAAGCAACAGAAGTCAGAGAAACAATATGAAACTTGCTCAGAAAACAACTGGCTGTGATTCAGTCCTTGGAGTTATCTCTAGGTGTCTGGGCTCAGAGAACAGGAGTCTGAGATGGGTAAGGGTTTGTGAATCTTTGCCTTGGCCTCAGTTGATAAGAAGATTTTTGATGGGAGTTCAGACAATCCCGAAGAAGGCGATGGCACCCCAGTCCAGTACTCTTGCCTGGAAAATCCCATGGACGGAGGAGCCTGGTAGGCTGCAGTCCATGGGGTCGAGAAGTCGGACATGACTAAGTGACTTCACTTTCACTTTTCACTTTCATGCATTGGAGAAGGAAATGGCAACCCACTCCAGTGTTCTTGCCTGGAGAATCCCAGGGATGGAGGAGCCTAGTGGGCTGCCATCTATGGGGTAGCACAGAGCCGGACACGACTGAAAAAACTTAGCAGCAGCAGCAGCAGGCAATCCATCTGTTTTCACTACTGTTTATTTAAAAAAAAAAAAAAAAAACTCCGGGGGTAGAGCCCTTTCATATGCAGAAACCAGACAGCTTATCTGCAGCCACCACTGGGAGATGCTACAGTGATTTCCATTCTTCTCATAAATATTTGATACAAAACTGCAATTTGAAGTCAGCCCACAGCCGTCCCCACCACCCTCCTGCCTTTCAGAAAACATGGGCCATCTTTTCTGGCTTCTCTTTGACTGCCAGTGTGCCACACTAGGAAGATTACTTACCTTCTCTGATCCCAGCCACTTTGCTCATTTCAAAAGTATCTGTATTATGGTCGCCGGGAGGAAGGGATAGTTGGGAGTTTGGGATGGACATGTACACACCGCTGTATTTAGAATGGATAACCAACAAGGACCTACTGTAAACTCAGGGAACTCTGCTCAGTGTTACGTGGCAGCCTGGATGAGAAGGGACTTTGGGGAGGATGGAGACACATATAGGTATGGCTGAGTCCCTTCACTGTCCACCTGAAACTGTCACAACATTTTCTCTTCATTGGATATACAATAATTTAATTTACCCCAGTACAAAATAAAATTAAAAAAAAAAATCCACACAACTGCCTTGATGAGTATCACCTTGAATTCCTGATCATAAACCTCACTCTCCTGATGCTCTCTCGCCACCATGCTACGCTTCAGTAGCCTTCTGTTTTCCACTCTTCTAAAAAGTTCATTTTACTTTTTTTCATTTCTCTTCAAACTTCCATCTTGTCCTCTTGCATCCTCACTCTTGATTATGATTTTGCTTCCAACTGCAACAATGAAAACTGAAGCAATCAGAGGACAACATAAAAAAAGTGTCCTTCTTCCGCAGGAGTCGGGAGAAAGCTGACGGAACTAGCCCATAGGAAGCCCTGGCAGCCATGCCTGGTGTGAGTGAAGCTCCCAGCAAGGAGCTGTGTTAGTTCCTCCATCCTCAGCTTTCTTTCTGGGTCAGGAACTCTAGACTATTCTAAAGCACAGGTTTTTACCATTATTCAAGTATAGCAAATCAAATAGATACGACTGCCATCAAGAAGACAGTGCGTTCCTTTGTAAAATAGGAGGTGATGTTTGTTTCCTAATTTATCTGTGAGGTAATATGAGGTATGGACTCTAAGAGACATTAGATCAAGAAAACACTGCAAGTTATTATCTTGTTTTAAAAACTAATTTTCTTTTTTTAACCTCACAATCACCAAGTCTATGTTTCCAGACTTGACTAAGTTTCTTGACTAGGGATATGTGAGAGTGCATTCTATCAGTCTTAAAAGAGACATGATATGGGGCAGGGGAGGGTAATCTGTAGAAAAATATGAAGGAAAGTAGTAAGAAATTCATCTGTCATGTTTACCATTTTACAATGGTGATTAGATAATTTTTGTCTCCCTTTCTTCACCATTAAGCAAACTACCTTTAATAAATGCAAAAAAAGAGAAGATAGTGTGTTATACTCACATATCCCAAGAGGAGGGGTCACCATGCTCTTGGGGGGGGGCACCCAGAGAGGTAGGAGGCAGAGGGACAGAGAGGGAAATTGGACCAAAGCCTTTATCATGGTTTGCACAGGGAGAAACAGATGAGGCAGAAGAAGCAGGCTCTGGATTGGCTATTTTAAATCATTTCAGTAGGCTCTAGGACCTAGAGGTCTCCCTGATTTTCTGAGACCTGGTCCTGGGGTGATTAGAGCAGGAGATAGTAGGTATACAAAATGCTCTCCCAGAATCTCAGAAAGACCACTTTACAAAACAGCCAAAACTGAGCCCCTTCCATATGCTGACCTGGTCCAGGAGCATCTAAGAAAGTGTACAGCACAGTACTTACATCCTACACAGAAAGATTAAGACGAGATAAATGTGATTTCTGATAACCCCGATAAAGGCAAATTTGTGGTAACGTGCACAGAACGAGCAGGCCATCAGAAGGAGGAAGTTATCCTAGACCGGCGTGGTTCACAAAGCCTTCCTGGGGAATCTGGTCTCTGCCTGGACATAAGGAACGTGTCTAGACAGAGGAGAAGGAATTGTGCAGAGAAGAGGAACACTCCTTGGAGACGCAGCTGGTACAGGAGATGCGAGGCTCATAGGGTAGGGGGAGGCCAAGGATGGGGCGGATGTGTCCTCAGAGCAGAGGGGCCACAGCTCTGTCACTGCTCCACAGCTGACAGCGATCCACCTGCTGGGCAAGGTAGGAAGTCCCTTCCAAGTGACCAGCTCTTCCTCTTAACCCACAGGACAGGCAGGGCTTCAGCAGGTAAAGAATCCGCCTGCAATGCAGGAGACGCAGCAGATGTGAGTTTGATCCCTGGGTGGGGAAGCTCGCCTGAAGGATGAAAATGGCAACCCACTCCAGTATTCTTGCCTGGGAAATCCCATGGACAGAGGAGCCTGGTGGGCTACAGTCCATGGGGTTGAAAAGAGTCAGACACAACTGAGCAACTGATCACACACACACACACACACACACACACACACACATATAGAGGATGGGCAGCCTGGGAGCAACACTTAGCCTATCTGAGGCCAAAGTGGGGAAATGGGCAGAATAATCCTTACATGAACCAATCAAGCAAACCCTTGGTCAGTTGGTCGCCTTGCTCCCACCAGCTGCCACGGTCACCAAGCCCCGCAGGGCATAGTGGCAGCCCCACTGCAGGCCCCTGCCTATCTTTGAGGACTAGAAGGGAAACAACCCAGGTCATGCCAGCACTCTCGAAGCAACTTTCTACAGGAATCCCTGCACTGCCACTTCCCCAGAAACCCAGAGACTTAATGGGTCACCTTTCCTGAGCTCCTCACGGTCACCTAGTCACCCTCACCACATCTGGGCCACACCTGAGTTCTTTCTTTGCAGAGATGCTCCTCTGCCTTCTGTGTATTCTCATCTCTCAGCTGAAATTTTATCCTAAAGGTTGAACATATGTGTGTGCTTAGTTGCTTCAGTCGTACCCAACTCTTTGCCATCCCATGGACGGTAGCCCGCCAGGCTCCTCTGTCCATGGGATTCTCCAGGTAAGAATACTGGAGTGGGTAGCCTTGCCCTCCTCCAGGGGATCTTCCCAACCCAGGGATCAAACTTGCATCTGCCTTCATCTCCTGCATTGCAAGCAGATTCTTTACCCACTGGGAAGGCCTAAAGGTTGAACAGTCTAAGGTTAACCCCATGAGTAATAAACCACCCGACGAAGACCTCACGGTACGCAGATTCATTTCTGTGACAGGTGTAAGGTTAATTTCCTTGCACTTGGAGGTGCCACGCACCGTGTCAAAGGCTTGGCACCTCCGTCTGCATGTCCCAGTGCCTCTCAGTGTGACAGCCTTGCTCAGGAAAAGAACAAACCTCGGAGATGAGTCATCGCAACACCGGAAACCTGTGCTCCATTCAGAGCGCATGACTATTCACATTCCATTAAAAAAGTTTTCTCCAGAATTAACACATTCTGTCACATGATATGACCTCTAATTAAGTTTCCTGGGCCATTTCTTTTCTTTTGAGTTGAGGTTTTGCCTGGCGATCTAGAAACAGCATTTCCTGGCCCTGGTGGCGGTAGTATTTGAGGCACACGTCACTGCTGGGATGTGAAGGGGGAAGGCATGGATTCAGCACCCTGGTCCTCAGAAAACACTCCTGGACTTTGTGAAGCCCATGGACCTCGAGCCCAGGGATTCCATATTTCCCTTCTCCTGGGTCACAAGTGAAACTGCCCCAGCAGACAGAGACGGCAGTGTCTGAAATCCTCATGCTGCCCCTGTGGGTCCCAGCGAAACTTCAGTGAGCACCCTGCGTGCCTGGCACCACGCTGAGCCTGTGATGTGTTCTATGAGCCTCACTGCAGTCCTGCGATGCCCAGACGGGGAAACCGAGTACCTAAGAGGTTAAGTACTTAGCTGTTTGAGTCATCGTGTGACTCCAGCAGTGTTCTCAGCCCAGGGGGACATTTGGCAACATTGGGGGAGGGACTGGTTGAAGGCAAACACCGTATCTAGTGGGTAGAGATCTGTTGTTGTTTTGTTGTTGTTCAGTCTCTCAGTCATGTCCGATTCTCTGCGACCCCATGGACCGCAGCACACCAGGCTTCCCTGTCCTGCACTATCTCCTGGAGCTTGCTCAAACTCATGTCCATTGAGTCAGTGATGCCATCCAACCATCTCATCCTCTGTCATCCCCTTCTCCTCGATCTTTCCCAGCATCAGGATCTTTTCCAATAAGTCAGCTCTTCATATCAGGTAGCCAAAGTATTGGAGCTTCAGCTTCAGCATCAGTCCTTCCAATGAATATTCAGGGTTGATTCCCTTTAGGATTGATGGGGCTGATCTCCTTGCAGTCCAAGGGACTCTTGAGAATCTACTCCAGCACCACAGTCTGAAAATGTCAATTCTTTGGTGCTCAGCCTTCTTTATGGTCCAACTGTCATATCCATACGTGACTACTGGAAAAACCATAGCTTTGGCTATATGGACCTTTGTCAGCAAAGTGATGTCTCTCCTTTTTGTTAATAATTCACTGTCCAGGTTTGTCATAGCTTTTTTTCCAAGGAGCAAGTGTCTTTTAATTTCATGACTGCAGTCACCGTCCACAGTAGAGGCCTGGGGAACTTCTAAATATCGTGTGTTGCACAGGGCAGTCAACAACGAAGAAGCATCCAAGCCCAAATATCAGTAGTGTGGAGGTGCAGGAATCTGACTCCAGTGGTTATGTGGGTGACCTGCCTATGGGGAGGCAGTGGCATTTTCTGCACAAGGTCTCCTGTCATGATTCTGGTTTCTGTGGAAAAGGGAAGAAGGAACATATCCTCATTGTTTACAATTTGGTGCAGATTCACCTTCTTGGACGTGTTAGATGCCCTGGGAGCCACATGACCACACTCCCTGTGTACCTTCCACTCCTCTTAGACCATTCCAGACTGTAGTAAGGGTGGTCCTCAGAGATGGGGTCTCCTCTAGTCCAAACCACCCTGACTGCAAATCACAGGGACTGCACAGACCTGTCCCCTGTCCCCAAGCCCAGGACCCACACCCTGGGGCTATGGCTGCTCTCCTGAGAATCCTCCAATTGAACCAAAATATCCTCGACATCTAATCTGTCAAACCAGCTCTTCAACTTCTCAGTATGGATTCCTTTTTCTTTAATTGCAGGATAATTGCTTTACAATGTTATGATATTTTTCTGCCATCCAACAACTCGAATCAGCCATAAGTATAGACATATATCCCCTCCCTCTTGAGCCGCCCTTCGCCTCTCATTTCCCGCCCCTCTAGGTCATCACAGAGCACTGAGCTGAGCTCGCTGTGCTACACAGCAGCTTCCCACTAGTGATCTGTTTCACACATGGTGGTGTATAGATGTCAATGCTCCTTAGCATGGATTCCTAATGCAGAGAAGTCTTCAACACTTGGGTGTAGAGAGCGGAAGATTCAAGGAGATGACTGCTGGGAGGAGAGATGACAGAATTAAGATACCTTCATGCACTTCATGCCTGGGGCAATCCTGCTCAACCTCTGATCCGTCAAAGGAGAAGGATGGATTCCCCAGGATGAGCTAGATTCAGCTGCACACTTGTGTCCTTCTGACTTTTCCTTTCTTCTCTGAGAACCTACTCCAAATGTTGTGTCCCCATGTCCAGTTCTATTGCATAGGGTCAGGTGGGGAGGGAGGAGGATGAGTCAGCATCTCTCTCCCT
The DNA here is from genome assembly GCF_029378745.1 of Bos indicus. Taxonomy (NCBI): domain Eukaryota; kingdom Metazoa; phylum Chordata; class Mammalia; order Artiodactyla; family Bovidae; genus Bos; species Bos indicus. Next base: position 23,936,830 of record NC_091773.1, on the reverse strand, counting down.
CCATCTCCCTCTCCACCCCTCTCCCAGGCACTCCAAGGCCAGCCAACCACCTGCCTCAGGGTGCACTGTCCCCATCTCGCAGGATGTCTGGCCTGGGAAGAGATTGCTGCTGAGCTGTTTGGCTGTAGAAGTGGCTGCTGGGCTCAGGAGTAAGCATCTCGTCACCGAGACGGCATCTGTTTTGCCTCATGGGAAAAAGAGGAGGACAGTTATTCTTTTTATTGTGAGAACACTAGGCTGCGCCAAGGACATATTCCAGCACTGGGGAATTTCAAAAGCTGCTTTCTTTCCCCTCCTTGTGTCTCTCCCCCAACTCCTTGTAGAAGGTCTTTTCCCTACATGAGATCTCCAAGGCCAGTCCCTGGCATAGTAGCTGTGAAAAGGATCAAAGTGACCCTTTCTGTTTCATTAATTATGTTTTGGAATTTTTTTATACTAAAGATTCCTACTGATTATGGATCTGTCACCCTTTTCCATTTCCATGCAGGGAAATCTATATGAACGTTAGTATCCAACCATCTGCTGCATATCCCAAACAGAAAACAGTAAGCCTAAGAGCAGCCTTTTTCTCTTATTTTGTGCAACTTTACAGAAAACAACTTCCCAAATGGGGGCCTTACTGGACATGTGATGGGGGTACGGAAGCCTGTTTTCACACACCACCCCGACCCGCTCTCTGCACTGCTGGCCCCAGAAGCACGGTGACTTATGCCCTTCCTGGCTTGGACAGGGCTGGGCCAGAAGAAGACACTGTCCAGACTCTGAGTGGGACAGGTAAGGGTGGGCCGGCTGCCCTTTGGTGCCTTTCCATGCTCGGACTGAACTGAGCTCCCTTCCATTGAGGTGAGCAACCAGCATCTGTGTGTTCATTTTCTGTTGTTGATCTTTCTTACTCTCCATCCACCCCATTAACCCACTCGATGGCGAGCAGGGGAAAGGCCTGGTAAACCTGCCGTTTCACACAATAGCGGTGCCTTAAGACATCCCAGGTGGCTCAGCGGTAGAGAATCCGCCTGCCAATGCAGAAGACCCAGGTTCAACCCCTGGGTCCAGAAGATCCCCTGGAGAAGGGCATGGCAACCCACTCCAGTATTCTTGCCTGGAGAATCCCATGGACAGAGAAGCCTGGCAAACTGCAGAATAGGGTTGCAAGCCGTCAGACACAATTGAGTGACTAAACCATAACAAAATAAAGGTTTCCCAGGACCTCCTTCCCCAGCTTGTCCTGCCCCAAGGGCACCTGGCTGGGGAGAAGTATGTGCTCCTGGGCAATAGTGGCCATGGCCTTAGGTCTGGGGATCAGCAGGCCCGGCTGTGCTGTCTGGGCCCTTGCTGACTTCCATAGGAGTGGAGAGAGGATACAGATTCTGATATGCTCACACTCCTCACATCTGCTCCTGCACCCCCTCCCCCAGCCCCCACCCCTGGGCATCTCAAGGTTGGGCTCTCTTTGTCAGTCTGACATCCTTCTGGTGCTGACAATGCCCTGCATTGGTTCTCATGGGCACTGGGCGTTCCATTCCGTGTGCCCTGCAGCCCTTGATAGTGGGGTCATGACACTTTCTATGCGAGCCTCTTGGGTTCTCACCTAGTGTTTCAACATCAGCCACCCTGTTGGTCCTCTGGGTACATGAGAACTCCGAGACCCTTCCAGGCCACCCAAGGTCAAAACACTAAATTAGATGCCCTTGTCTACATATGCCGAGCTGCCACTTTCTTTATTCTGATGTGGCTGCGGGATGCTCCCAGGACACCCCCAGTTCCCAGCGGATAAATGGGCTGAGAGCCTGGCTTTCAGCTTCAGCAAGGGGCTTCCAGCACCCCCTTGTTTCTACAGTGTGGGCTCAGCATGGGATTAATGCAGCACTCAGGGGCTTCCAGCTGCCCGCCTCCCTTCCCACAAGCACAAGCCAGAAGGAGGTTATTGAGTAGATTCTTTGTCACAATGTCCCCCGTGCTCCTAAACGAGCATCTGCCTGTCACCTTTCCTGGAATCTCAATGACTAATGATGTAGACTGAGAAAACCAGCTTTCGAGTAAGAGAAAACCCCAAATATTATCCCCATGGTACTTCCTTCAGGCTTTCAAAAAGTATCACAGAGTTGTTGTTGTTGTTGTTGTTGTTGTTGCTGGTCAGTGACTCAGTCGTATCCAACTCTTTCCAACCCCATGGACTGTAGCCTGCCAAGCTTCTCTGTCCATGGAATTCTCCAGGCAAGTATGCTGAAGCTAGTTGCCATTTCCTTCTCCAGGAGATCTTCCCAACCCAGGGACTGAACCTGTGTCTCCTGCATTGGCAAGTGGGTTCTTTACCACTGAACCACCTAGGAAGTCCTAAAGAGTCATTAGTCATTGTTAAAGCAAAAAAGAAACATGGTCTTTCATTTCCATGTCATTGAACTTAAGTAATCAAACACTGTGATGGAACGGGAATGATTTAGGGGAATTTCTCACAGTGGCAAGATGTAAGAGCTAGAAGTTCTGAGTGCAAAGACCATTTAGCACATTTCCATTTTTAAGATGAGAAAGTTGCCTTGCTGCAAGTTAAATGATTTATCCTTGGTCCCAGATCCAGTGAGAGAGTTAAGGACAGAAACCACTGTGCTTGACCACCCATAAAATCAAATAAAAGCCTTCCCATAATTTCCAGTAGTAACCTGTAGATAAAAGGAAAGACAACACAAAAAAGCATGTCTGGCCAAGGCAAGGTACAGGCTCAGAAAACCCCCTGTCCTAGAACAGGTGCAAACTGGGGGGATCCGGAGGGGCCTGGGGTCCCCAGATGATCAGACACATCACAGAAAACATCGTGCCATATCGGTCCACTTGTTGAACAGATCCTTACTAACACTGCGCTGGGTACCAGGCACCACGGCAAGTCCAGGCAGGGTCGTAGGGAAGAATGAAATAGCCGTTTGTAGCATCCAGGTACCCAGACCCTCAGCCTCCCAGAGGGAGTTCACTTCCATCTAAAGATGCTCATTCCACATTTATGACTTTGTCCATCAGAGACCTCTTGTCCACATTTCACCCTGCAACAAAGCACTGTCCACTGTATATCTATATGAATTATAAGACTGATATTATGAGTTGTGTAAAAATACACATATTTGATCCCAACCTGTACCGTTTTTAAAAACAGTCGCATGCCACCCATGCTGAAGTGTTATTCACTGAAACAGACATCACTGTGGTATTTAAGGACAAAAGAAATGAGGCTTAAACAATGCCAACCGATACCCAAAATCCCTCAACAGATAAGCAACGGGGCTGAAACTAGAACTCACATCTTCTGTTTCCTAGTAGCTCTACTCAGTAACATCTCACTGTCAACCAATAGGCCTCCGACTCCTTCCTAAGACCATCTAGACGTCAAATGATGAGACATCACACAACTAGTGTGCTTCATTCCCCATCAATTTGACTGGAAATGTTGACTGCAAGCAAAGCCTAGATTTCAGCATCTTGTCTCTGGGAAAAATCAAATTTAAAAATTCAACAGTCATTTTGATAAAACAATAAAATATCCTCAGCCTGATTCAAAATTAATATGTTGCCAGATTTTTTTTTCCTCCAAGGAAAATTACAGAAATGTCATAGAATTGATACCTGCATTGGAGGGGAATGAGGGAAAAGGAGAAGTCTTGCCAACTCTTAGAATTTCTGATCTCATCAGTACATTTTTACCTGAATGGTTGTCATGGAGATATAAGCTACCCTGGTCCTCCAAATGAAGCTAGTGAAATAGGTGTTGTTACCTTAAGTATTGCAATCTTCCCAGCTGGCACTAGTGGTAAAGAATCTGCCTGCCAATGCAGAAGACATAAGAGACATGGGTTCAGTCCCTGGGTCATGAAGATCCCCTGGGGAAGGAAACAGCAATGCACTCCAGTATTCTTGCTTGGGAAATCCCATGGACAGAGGAGCCTGGCAGGCTACAATCCATAGATTGCAAAGAGTCAGATACAACTAAAATGACTTAGCACATAGTTCTTACACTTTAATGGGGCATCCCTGGTAGCTCAGATGGTAAAGAATCCACCTGCAGTGCAGGACACCTGGATTTGATCCCTGGGTTGGGAAGATCCCCTGGAGAAGGGAATGGCTACCCACTCCAGTATTCTTGCCTGGAGAATGCCATGGACAGAGGACCTTTGTGGGCTACAGCCTATGGGGTCGCAAAGAATCAGACACAACTGAGTGACTAACACACACACATACACACCCACACACACACACACATACACTTTAATTTATATATTTACCAGCATCATCATGAATTAGCTTCTTTGAGTTGCGAACCTCCTTCCAAAAAACACTGTGAACAGAAATTTAACAATTGTGAGTTGTACTTAGTTTTGCCCACAATGGTTCCAGAAATTTTCTTCCTAGGCACTTGCTTTCATTTACCACTGATTATCAAATTATTTTAAATTGAAAGTATTTTTAAAGACACTATGTATTCTGTGTCTCATATATCAGCAGGTGCTTATATTACTCAGAGTTTTTGAGTCATGAGAAAGTTAATTACAACAGCCTTCATTATTTCTCTACAACAATAAAAATGGACCCTTAAAAATACCATTGGGGGGGATTAATATTTGATGCATGGATAACAATAAGCAGTGATATTTTTTAAATCTGCTGTACTAAATCATATAATTGGACACAAAAGATTCAGGTGCAATTTGTTTTTGTAATTGGTTTCTAAGCGGTATAATTTTTAATTATACACAGAGAGTTCAATGTTCATTTGCTGAATTTTTAAGCTGCAATTTTTTGTTTCTACCTGCAGCTCCTTTGTTCAGGTTTACCTCTCTTTGACATGAAAAGTGAAAGTCACACAGTCATGTCGACTCTTTGCAACATCATGGACTATACAGTCCATGGAATTTTCTAGGCCAGAGTACTGGAGTGGGTAGCCGTTCCCTTCTCCAGGGAATCTTCCCAACCCAGGGATTGAACCAGGGTCTCCTGCATTGCAGGTGGATTCTTTACCAACTGAACTGTCAGGAAAGTCCATTATTTGTATTCCTAACTCAATAATAGATCCACAGCTTACTCATTTTTTCTTGTGCAATGGTAGGATGAAAATATGTGGCTTCGAAAATACAACATCCCCCTGGAGATGTAAGTAGGAATAGTTTTCTCTAATGAGAACATTATCTCTAGAACAGTTTATAATGGTCCCTTTCTTTCTTCAGGCCAGGAGCAGCTGCCTTCGGCGCCTGATGGAATTATCTGCGTGCGTCATGTGACGGTCACCAGTGATGTTCTTTCTCAAAGGGCATTCACACTGCGTTGCCTTCTCCAGCTCTAACTCAGTAGGAAGCCCACAGCCCAGCTGGGGGTGGCTGACTTGACAGCATCATCTCTCCTGTCCCCAGTGTTGGTTTCCCAGATTGAGTCACCTAGAAATATGTCAGCTCGTTTACAGAACCCAACTCAACTTGCAACTGACTAATTTGAGTGAAAAACCAACTTACAGTGGGAAATAATACTTCCTAGTATAAATTTTTCTGGGACATGAACATTATGATCTGAAGATGTCTTGAGGAAAAGAGAGATTATTGATAATAATAACATGTGTGGGTGTTCAGGCATTAATTTGTGTCCAGCTTTTGTGACCCCATGGACTACCACACACTAGGCTCCTCTGTCCTCCATTATCACCCAGAGTTTGCTCAAACTCGTGTCCATTGAGTTGGTGAGGCCATCCAACCATCTCATCCTCTGTTGTCCCCTTCTCCTCCTGCCCTTAATCTTTCCCAGCATCAGGGTCTTTTCCAGTGAGTCAGCTCTTTGCATCAGGTGGCCAAAGTATTGGAGCTTCAGTATCAGTCCTTCCAATGAATATTCAGAGTTGATTTCCTTTAGGATTGAATGGTTTGATCTCCTTGCTGTCCAAGGGACTCAATAACAGCATAGCGATAGCTGATAACTGACATGAGAGAAAGGAGGAATGGTATCTGACACGTGTTAGAACTGTGAACCTAAGAAAGCACTGACCACCAGTTTCCTCCACATCCTCCATTTTCAGACCTTGAGTGTCCTCTCCCTTTCCTCTGATTGTAATAATTATGTTGTTTCCAAAAGACCTGCCAAAACTGCCCTTAGAAAAGAAAAAGGCATGTTATAAAAACAGTTAATGCAAATGTATATGTCACTTTGCTAGTTATAGCCATGAAACCTAGAACAGCCTGGTACAATGGGAAGATGACAAGCTTAAGTACCAGACCACTTCTGCTCAGGACGAGACCCTGTTCAGCCCTGGCACTGCCAAGCATAAACTGTGCAACCTCAAGACCCTTTCTAAACTGGAGAGTGTAGCAAAAACGTCCAAGATTGTTGAAAGAGTTGTGAAAAAGTCCATAAAACACCTAGAGCCTGATACTCAAATGGTACTCAGGTTATGATAGTTATTATTATTGTTACAGATAAACTATGCTTCAGTTTACTCAGTGGAACAACATGTGGCCATGGAAATAAGGCTCATAAAGAGTATAATAAAATAGGAAGTTTAATGTTCCATTGATCCATGAAAAATCATAAAACAAAATTATTTTATGTGTTAGAAAATTATTGCATAGAAACAAAGACCAGAAAAATATGCCTAATCATTAAACTTGTATATTGTGGAAGGTAGGACTTTAGCTTTTCTTTTCCTAATCAGTTTTTTTTTAATTACCAGCTTTTCTCTGTTGATTAAAGGTATGTATTTTCATAGGAGAAGATGTAGGTTTATTGCATTTTAAGAGCCTCCTCACCAGGTTAGCATCATATGCTCACTGGTGGCTCTTTATGGCAAGGATTACCTTGCTGAGTCCTTTCTGTGGCACTATGATGGGTGTATTATTATTATTCCCATTTTACGGAAAGGTTAAGAAGATCATGAAGCTTGGAAGCAGCAAAACCAAGATTGAAGCCGGAGAGTGTGACCTGGTGTCCACATGCTCTGCCCCACCTGGCTGCCACAGGTCAGCTCTGAAAGGGCTGAGGGCACCCATAATCATCCATAATCTAAGCAGAAGGAATTCCTGAATAATCATGGATTATCATGATGAGTTACTAAGAGAAAGAGACTTGAGGAACTGGAGACAGTCATGAAGAAGTTTGTGGTACCCCGGGTCTGCAGGATATGCTGCAAAAGGATGCTGATCCTCACTATCTACCGTCCTGAGCTGCTTCCTCTCTGCTCCTAAATTTCCTGTCTTCTGCTTCCTCCCACAAGTAAAGGCTTTGAAGCAGAATCACAAAAGAAATTATTCCAGTTCCCAGTACAGATTGCAAAGGAAAGTCACATCTCCTAGAGAGAAGAATGAGAAGAGGAACTCCATCAGCTCTCTGCATCAGCTGTTTCCTGCACCAGATTCTACTTTTCAGAGGCTCCGATATCTGTCACCCTGAGCCAAAACCACTTAAAACAGATTTATTCCAGGCACATTTCTTTCTGTGCATTTCCTTTCGTTTATGCATGGAGTATATAGCTTAGATCCTTGGAGCCCAAGAAAGATAAGCCACTTCTGACAGAGGAGCGTTTTGAAGACAGATTACCTGACCCACCATCCACATTTTACAACCACATATCTGTGTCCTCTGCCTCTTTGCTATTTAGTATAACAGCCAAAAACAACAGTGTTGTGAAAAGTGGATTCCACCATATCTCCAAAATCACAATAGCCATTTATCTTAAAAAGGATTCTGCAATAAGATTAGCACAGAATCATTGTTCTAATTTAAATACAAATTTCCCTTTAACATATTTGGTAATATTTTCTAAAATTTTAATACTTTTAACTGTGTTATTGTCAAAGTAACTCTGTGTTTGAAATATAACTGTTTAGGAAAAAGAAAAAGAAATTTTTTCCAGAAAAGAATGAAATCATGTGAGTAATAATACTGTCACACTTTGAAACTCAAAGCTCTGCATTTGCTGTCTTTTTAACAAAGAAGAAAATGCCACCTTATTTTGAAATGTTCTGAACTTATCAAAAAACAGGCAAAGAAATGGCTTCTCTGATATAAAATGAATTCGATTGACAGGCTTTTTCTAGGGAAGGATTATAGCCCTTCAAAATCGCGTGATTTCCAGTGACATATGCACTTCTATTTCACACCTACTTTTAAAATAAGCTTATGCTCATACTCTCGGGTAGAACAAAGGGGAAAGAAGGAAAAATATGTACGTGTATTTTATTATTAGTTAGATGTTAACATTAAAGCCATATTTGGTTCCTGGCTGAAAAACAGCTCCCTGAGAAAAAAATCAACCAACCACAATGAAACAGAAACAGAGCCCTTTTTATCCAGTCCAGGGTATAAGTTTTGATGGTCAGCTCCCCTACTTGTGAAAGTGTTAGTCACTCAGTCATATCCGACTCTTTGCAACCCCATAGACTGTAGCCTCCCAGGCTTCTCTGTCCATGGAATTCTCCAGGCAGGAATATTGAAGTGGGTTGCCATTTCCTTCTCCAGGGGATCTTTCCAACCCATGGTTCATACCCGGTCTCCCAAATTGCAGACACATTCTTTATGGTCTGAGCCACCAGGGAAGCCCCAGCTTCCCTACTTACCCACCTAATGTCAGAATCGAGAGCAGATGTGCCCAATTACTTCACACAAGAAAGAGCCTCTTAGAACAGTAGTCCCCAGCCAGGGGACTAGGGACCAGGGACCAGTTTTGTGGAAGACAGTTTTTCAGCCACCAGGATGGGGAGGGTGGTGGTTTCAGGATGATTCAAGCTCGTTACATGTATTGGGCACTTTTTTTCTGTTATTATTACATCAGTTCCACCTCAGATCATCAAGCATTAGATCTTGGAGGCTGAGAACCCCTATCTTAGAGAAAGGTAAATAGCTGAAAGATAAAGCACTCTCTTCCACTGTCACTGAAATCAGTTCATTTCCAGGTGGAAACACCTTCCCACCTTTGTCGCTGCTGCTCCCTCTGCCGGAAGTGCTTGTCCTCGGGTTCTCCCCACTTCATAGTCCTTCTCAGGCTTCACAGAGGAGTCCACCTCCTCGGAGAGGCCCTTCCCCATGACTTCACCTAAAATAAGCCTGAAATAAGGTTCTCTCAACAGAACCCCATGCCTTGTCTCCACTGCTCTCATCACGTCCGTAATTACTTTGTTATCCCATTAATCCCTTGCATGTTATTACCACCCTCAAGAAATTGTAGTCATCCAGAACCCGAAGGGCCTGTCACACTTGGGCAAGTACTCAGCAACCTTCTGCACTCCACCGAAAGGCTATAGTCTTTTCCCAAGAAGGGAGGTCTCAGATGCTCCATTTAAGACTCCATATGTTCCTGTGCCCACACTTGGGCCCTTTGCTATAGGCAGAACACACAAGGCAGCAAATGTTTCTCCAGGAGCTGAAAAAATAAAAACTAAAATGTGACAAAGGCTTCTCATAGAGCGATCAGTCAGGGACCAAGAAGGGGGCAATCCCAAGAAGAGGGCAATCCCAAGAAGAGGAAGAGAAGGCTTCCCTAGTGGCTCAGTGGTAAAGAATCTGCCTGCCAATACAAGAGATGCGAGTTTGATCCCTGGTCTGGGAAGATCCCACATGCGGGAGCAACAAAGCCTGTGCCCCACAACTACGGAGCCTGTGCTCAATAGAACTGGGAGCCACCACTACTGAAGCCTGTGCATCTGAGCCTGTGCTCCACAAGAGAAGCCACCGCAGTGGAAGACCACACACCACAACTAGAGAGAAGCCCACCCTCTCTGAAACTAGAGAAAAGCCTGCACAGCGACAAAAGACCCAGCACAGCCAAAAACAAGTAAATTTTAAAAAGTGTTTTTAAGAGAAGGGGACACTTAACTCAGGTCTGCTGTGCATTCCCACTGCTCCACTGGGAGCCAAAGAGAGCTCCCTGAAGAAGGGGTTCCCTTGGGACCCTGTTTCTCCCTCACAGCCTTGAAGGTTTTAGATTCTCATGAACTGCAAGTCCAAGGAGTAAACACAAGAGAGTAAATACTACTTTTAGCTTCTGCAAGTGGGCTTATCATCCCCTCCCCAGCCTATTTGGACATCAATACATAATACATCTGGAGAAGGAAATGGCAACCCACCCCAGTATCCTTGCCTGGAGAATCCCATGGATAGAGGAGCCTGTGGGACTACAGTCCATGGGGTAGCAGAGTCAGACGTGACTGAGTGGCTGAGCATGCATGCACATGATATATTAATACGAGGCCCCCTCACCGGAGCCCTCCTGGGCTCAGACCTCGGGAATTGGGACTTGCTCTTAGCGGACTGATCCCATCACCAGCACCCACTGACGATTTTCCCCAGGGAAGTTTCTTACTATTTCAGATGTTTTGCACTTTGAGTGAAAAAGTCCTTAAAGGAAAAGAGACAAAATTACACCATAAATTCAGTAGGAATGTCATCCTTTCCCTCCAGAAAAAGGAAAAATTATCCAAGGAAGGGCGTGAAAGAGGAGCCCTTCTAAACACCCTGCCTTCGCATGGAAAAAAACAGAAATACAAAAACTGATAACAGCAGAGCCTGCAACTTGACAAGGGTGTGTAGGAGAGGTGGTGAGCAATGCTGAAATTCCTTCAGGTATTTGCAGAACTTCTGAGCTAAAGTCAAAAGCTAAAATTATCAAGAAAAATACAAAGTATTTTTAACTCCACATAAATTAACAATGTGCCTATTTCGATTCTATTGCTTTTGGGAAGACTAGGTCCCTTGGAAATTTTTTTAAGTAACTTGAGATTTCCAACATGAATTTACTATTTCAGGAATTGTGGGGTTTGGGTTTTTCTTTTTTCCACTGCAAGATATCTTTTTATGTCACCAGGGGTATTGTTACCAGCCACTGCAAAGCTTAATGGAAGTTTCCTATTTTATATTCTAAACAGTTGGATTATTTGTTGGTAATTGTATGTATTATCTGCCATTTGTATGGGCAAGATTGCAAAATACCTCGATAAATAATGCAGTTGCCCCAACCATGAGGAACTCCCATTAGCATGGTTCATAGAAGTTGGCTTTAAAGTCCTGTAAAATATTGCTGGATGGGGTGGGGAGGGTGGTGGGGGGGGTGGTCAGGATGTGGGGGGACATATGTATACCTACTGCTGATTCATGTTGATGTATGCAAAAGCCATCACAGTGTCATAAAGTAATTATCCTCCAATTACAATAAATAAATAAATTAAAAAAAAATATTGGTGGCTTTTTACTACAACTCCTTGAAAAGAGTCTTTTTCCATAGATAAATTTTTAAAAAGTAAGACATAAAAACGCAAGCCAATTCAAGAAATTTCCCATTGCTTTAAGTGAAGAGGAATTGAAAAGAAAAGGAGGAGGAGGTTTCAGGCTGAAAGAACATAAGTGGGGGTATGTTGTGGACTAAACTGCATGCCCCCCCACCAAAATTCATATATTGAAGACCTAACTCTTTGGGAAGTAACTGGATTTAGATGAGGCCATGAGGATCTGAGGAATGATAAGATCAGTGTCCTTATAAGAAGAACAAGAGTTAGGACTTCGCTGGTGGTCCAGTAGTTAAGAGTTCAACTTCCAGTGCAGGGGATGCGGTTTGATCCCTGGGCGGGGAACTGGGGAACCAGGGCTTCCCTATATGGCAATGCCTGCCAGTGCAGGAAACTCAGGAGATTCGGGTTCAATCCCTGGGTCAGGAAGATCCCCTGGAGGAGGAAATGGTAACCCACTCCAGGATTCTTGTCTGGAAAAGCCCATGAACAGAGGGGCCTGTCAGGCTACAGTCCCTGGGATCACAAAGAGTCGGACACGACTTAGCACACACTCTTAGGGAACTAAGACCTCATGTGCTAAGGGCAACTAAGCCCACATGCCGCAGCTACTGAGACTGAACTCTCTAGAGCCTACAAACCACAATTAGAGAAACCCGGGACCCACGATAGGAGAAAGCCCCTGTGCACCACAACGAAGACCCAGCACAGCCGGAAAAAAAAGATACCAGAGATCTTTCCCCAGGGCACAAAGAGGTCACAGCACGTGACAAGGTTGTAGCTTTCCATAAACCAGAAAAGGACCTCAGCAAGAACACAATGTACTGGCACCTTGGTCCAGGGCTTCCCGCCTCCAGAACGGTGAGAATTAAGCATCTATCGTTTCAGCCCCTGGTATTCTGTTAACAGCAGCTGGAGCTATAAGACAGGATGTCTGCTGGGAGAGCAGTAACAGCATTTGAAGGAAATTTTAAACACCCCTCAGAAAGCAACAAATAGCTTCAGCTTCAGCTTCAGCTTCAGAAACAGAATCATCACAGTGAAGATTGTCCAGGATCATGCCTCCTGGACCCCTCGTATCTCTTCAGGTTAAGCCAGGAGAGGCTGTGGTGTAAAGTGCTGCCTCACCCCAGGGCTACAGAGGAGCCTGGAGAAAACGGAACTCTCTCACAGCTAGAGAGGAGGCTGGAGAAAGCCGAACTCTCTCACAGCTGACTTCAGAGAGGACTTTGGTTCTAGCTGTGGTTGTTGTTTAGTTGATTAGTCTTACCCGACTCTGTGACTCTGGGGACTACTCATGGACTATAGCCCACTGTCCATAGGAGTACCCAGGCAACAATACTGGAGTGGGTTGCCATTTCCTTCTCCAGGGAATCCTCTGGGCCAGGGATCGAACCCTCATTTCCTGCATTGGCAGGTGGATTCTTTACCACTGAGCCACCAGGTTCCACATAGTAAGTTAAAACACCTAGAGTTAAATATAACTTAACTGTGGCAGAGGGCATGGCAACCCACTCCAGTCTTCTTGCCTGGAGAATCCCATGGACAGAGGAACCTAGCAGGCTATAGTTCATGGGTCACAAAGAGTCATATATGACAAAAGTGACTTAGCATGCACGTAGTTTAGACATACAACATACAGACACTCTGATAGTTCTAGATCTTAAGTAACCAATGAAAAACCTAAGTAAAATATTTTATTAATGTACCGTAAAGGGAAATAAACTGATACAAACCTCTGCCTAGATTATATCTTAATCTATTGATGATGCCTTATATATGACCCCATGGTCCACTGTCTAGACTTAACAGACCATATATTTGCAGAAAAAGAAAATGAGTAACAGTTATCACAGTCAGGAAAGGTAGAACGATTGAGCAGATAGTTACTAGTATCTGTATGTAAAAATTTGTTATATTTAGTTGCATCAACTTTAGTTCAAGTTTGGTCTTCTGGTCTCAGTAGCCTCCTTCTATAATTGTTGTTGGTATTGTTTAGTCACTCAGTCATGTCTGACTCTTTGAGACCCCATGGAGTGTAGCCCACCTGGCTCTTCTGTCCATGGGATTTCCCTGGCAAGAATACTGGAATTGGTTGCCATTTCTTTCTCCAGGGTCTTCTATAGTAAAATTGTCACAAATGCTGTGGAGATGCTGACAAAACCTCAGAAATATGCTGTGGCATATTCTAATTAAATAAATCTCTTAAACTAAAAAAAATAAATATTAAAAAATGAAATCAAGCTGTCTATTTTATTAAAGCCATATTGAGCTGTTAACATCTTACCACTTTGTTAAGAGGGTTATGACTATACCAGAAAGAGGCTGTATCTAAATACCAAGGCTAATGTCATCAGCTTAGCATTATCAAATCTCCCAGACAACTGAGCTTAATCTTCTGTTATTTTGTGTCATGTACAATTTCAAATTATCCAAGATTTTTCTAATGCTCTCCTCTTCTCCTAGGTGCAATAAGCTTTCCTCTCTTTCATCAAATCTTGAGAAATAGTAGCACTAGGAATGCAAACTTGCCGGACTTCCCTGGAGGTCCAGTGATTAAGACTGTGTTTCCACTGCATGGGGCTCAGGTTCAATCCCTGGTCAGGGAATTAAGATCCTATATGCCCTGCGTGAGGCCAAAAAAAAAAGAATGCAAAGTTGCTCAAAGAGCACTGAGGCAAAATGCTTATTCCTCTTCCATTTATTCCACAAACACCTGCTCTGTGTCCTTACCTGTCTGAAGTTTCTAGCATATCTATCAAACAAGAACAGTTTGTGTCTGTCCCTTGTGCTTGAGGTATAACCCAATAATGAGCATGTTGGCAAAAGCAGGCCCCTAAAAAATCATCCAATCTGGTCTTGATGACTATTTCCTCTTTTATTTATAGTGGAATCCGGTGCCAGTTAATACTTCCAAGAGCACAGTATCACTTCCGTTCCAGAGAATGTACAGTTGCTTCCTACTAACCACTAGCTCCAGCCGCTGGACTAAGATTCCTGACTCTCCAGAATTCACAGCCCTCCAGTCTCTGCTTCTGCTCTGCCCACATGCATCTCCCTGTACTTCTCCAAATGAATTCTGAACTCCAGCCAGGCCAAGCTTCTTACTGTTTTCCCTGCTTGTACTTTTTCTCATTGACAATGACCTTACCTCAAATGCTCTTTGGTCCTCCCCACACCCACACACAGCCCAGCTTGGAGGCCATGGACACCTTGAACTTGAACTCAAGACCTTGAACTTCAGCTCCCCATTTGGTGCCATGGGAACAAAACCGACTCTGATTTCATTGACCTCATTAAAGGAAACAGGATGCAAGGAGTGCCTGGCCCAAAGGAGACCCCACCCCCAGGAAACATCACCCCCACCTTTCCTCCATTTGCCAAAGCCCTGACCATCCTTGGGACTTCCTAGGTAGCTCAGTGGTAGAGAGCCCAGATGCCAGTGCAGGAGACACAGGAGACATGGGTTCAATCCCTGGGTTAGGAAGATCCCCTGGATGGGGAAATGGAAACCCACCCCAGGATTCTTGCCTGAAAAAACCCCATTGACAAAGGAGCCTGGCAGGCTAGTCTGTGGCACTGCAAAGAGTTGGACACAACTGAGCAACTGCACACACACAGCCATCCTCACCCTGGCAAGTAACATGCCTTCAGTAATCATGCTGTGACTTGAGATATAGTGAGACTTCTTCTTATGGAATTGTCTTCACGACTCTGTTAGAAATCCATTCCTCCTGCCAGTCACAGAAAACCAGATGAACAGATGCTTAGCAAGCCACAAGCATATGTTGTTCATGTAACAGGACATCCAGAGGCACCCAGTCCAAGGCTGCAATGGTCATTCTGTGATGCTGGCAGGATCCCGCCTCCTCTTACTGTTCTGCCCAAATATCCTTAGGATGTGGTTTTTTACCTCAAGCTACCCCCTTGCTTGTAAACTGTTTGATCCTGCCTCCAGAATTCTGGGACTGCGGGTCAGAAGGGGGATACACAGGCATGGAAGAAGGTAAAAGGGCCAAAAACTTTCTCTACCCAAGGCTTTGCCTTTAGAACAGAGTAGAGAACCCTTCCCGAGGATGTCCTCCTACACAGCATCAGAGGACGGTATTGCCTGATTACCCAAGCTGCATGTGAAAGCCAGGAGATTGACTATTTCAGCTTCCTGACCTCTGTAATAAAGGAAGGCAGGGTCCCAGGGTGAATGGATATTGAATGTCAACCTCCTGCAACATCTGTCACATCTTCAAAATGAGTTTATAAACCAAAGTTTACCAAAGAATTAGCCCTAACTCTACCCTCAAAACAAATGTGTTGACTGTGGATATTCAAAGGGATGTGTCTTGGATTCTGCAGCAATTCCTAAAGCAGAAAATGAACACACACTTTGGACAATAGCAGCAGCATTGGAATAATTAGACCTTTTCCCAAAGTCACTGGGCTTCCCTGGTAGCTCAGACAGTAAAGAATCCACCTGCAATGTGGGAGACCTGGGTTCAATCCCTGGGTTAGGAAGATCCCCTGGAGGAGGGCATGGCAACCCACTCCACTATTCTTGGCTGAAGAATCCCCATGGACAGAGGAGCCTAGTGGGCTGCAGTCCATGGGATCACAAAGAGTCAGACACGGCTGAGCGACTAAGCACGCACGCCCAAAGTCATTAGTTTAGAGTGGACAGTGTTCATTTAGGTAGATGGTTTCTCATATGTTTGGGTTTAACGAAAGTCACGATGTCACTGTTGAGGGGTATGCTTGTCCCTTAATTCCCAAAGGATGTCACATGTACACATGTTCTCCCAGAAAAATAGGTGGCTCTTGGAGGTGGTCTCTGTTTTGTGCTTTCTCTCTACTTCAGTTGAACCCAGCCAAGAGGAGAGTGCACAGCCAAGGGGGCAGCAGAGGATTCAACCACCAAATGGTTGGATGGCACCAGGTGGTTGGATGGCATCACCAAGTCAGCGGACATGAACTTAGGCAAACTCCGGGAGATAGTGAGGGACAAGGGGAAGCCTGGTGTGCTGCAGTCCATGGGCTCACAAAGAGTCAGACATGATTTAGCAACTGAACAACAAAGCGCACAATAAAACACACAAAGCTGGGAATTCCCTGGTGGTCCAGTGGTTAGGACTCTGCACTTTCCCTGCAGAGGGTAAAGGCTCAGTCCCAAGTCAGGGATCTAAGATCCTGAAAGCCATGTGGTATGTCCAGATACAAAATAAATACAAAAATAAAATAACACTGAAGTGAATGATGCAGCGAACAGAAGGTGAACAGTGTTACTTCATAAAAGAGACTTTTAAGGCATGGTGACTGGCAGCTGCAAATTTGTGCTGGGCACATTGGAGCACTATAACGTTATCATTGCACTTCACTGACTCCTTCTATGTGATAAGCACTCAATACATCTTTGCTAAGTTGGATACAGGCCGTTTATCTGCCATGGAATAGACAGGTTGACCACTTTTCAATGAATCTGAGTTGGAAACTACTGTATTCGACCTTCTGACACCTTTTTTAAGATTTCTTTTTATGTGGACCATTTTTTTAAGTCTTTATTGAATTTGTCACAATATTGCTTCTGTTTTATGATTTGGCATTTTGGTCACGAGGCATGTAAGATCTCAACTTCCCGACCAGGGACCAAACTCGCACCCTCTGCGTTGGAAGGTAAAGTCCCCCTGATCTTTCTTATTCTGTAGCTATTTGGTCATCAATTTCTTCCATGAACACAGTAGAGAAGGTATGTAAGTAGAAAGCGCAGAAGGATCATACCACTCCAGGGGGTATCGTTCACATGGTAACCAATGGAGCTGAGCAGTGTGACAGCCTGGTGGGGAACCCTCCAAAGTCACAGCTTCTGCAGACACTGTCCTTGTAGAAGAAATGGTTGTGAGAGTAGACCATAATTCCAAGGACTCTGTTGGGATCACTAATTAAATCTGTCTCACATGCCATATGGTGCTTCCCTGGTGGCTCAGTGTCAAGAATCTGCCTGCCAATGCAGGAGACTCGGGTTCAATCTCTGGGTCGGGAGGACCCCCTGGAGAAGGAAACAGCAACCCACTCTAGTATTCTTGCCTGGAGAATCCCAAGGAGCCTGATGGGCTACAGTCCATGGATACAAAGAGTCGGACACAACTTAGCAACTAAAACAACACATACCATATGAAAAGCAAGTGTTCTTCTGATGACATGATTAGTATGTAAAGCAGGTAAAATTTGACCTTCTCTCTGTGATATCCAGGATCCTGGAGAGGCCAGACAAGAGCCCAGGGTGATGCCCTGTGATTCAGAGGATGGACTTCAAGTGTGGTTTTGGATTTCACTCAGGATCTCAGGAAAGTTCAATGACACAGGAAATCCCAGCCCATCCCTAGGGAATTCTGACACACCACTAAAGACCTAGTTTCAGAGAAGCTGAACCTAGGGTCAAGAAGCTTTGGGGAGTCAACTGCAAAATTCTCAGGGCCCTTGCAAACAAATCCATGTCACAACAGAAGTTTGAAACTGGCCACGTTGAAACTACTCAGACTGCAGAAACCCACAAATGCTTCAGATCAGGCCTGTGTTTTAGAGCTGGTTGATCACCACTGTTGAACATACCACTGATCACATATGAAATAGGAAACAGGCTACAGCTTCCAAGGTAGGTAACCAGACCCCACACAGGTCACCATCAGGAAGTCAAGGGTCTCCTGGATGGCCGTAGAGAAAGTCACCAAGCTCTAGGAAAGAGGTTCAGGTAACAAGTAAGTATTGAGTGTTGACAGCTGTTCTACCCAATGGTACATCCAGAAGGTTAAAGACAACCCTCTGACATTGGAAGAGTTCCCGAGACTGACCCTTGAATCCTAATAATATCAATAACAGTAGAAACTCAATCAGCACGGTGTGTCAGCAGTCCACACCTCACCTATGGCATTGGTCTTATTCACCTCATTTTGTAGATGAAGAGACAGAGGCTCAAAGTGTTGGAGCATCCCTCTGCAGCCCAAAGTGGGAAAAGCCAAGACCAGCCCCCAGCATGCAGACCCTGGTGACAACACCCACAAAACAAGAGCATAATGGAGTGAGGGCCAGCGGTGGACAGAGACATCCACACCAGGACCACCAGCCTGGCAGATCCCTGAGGACAGACAAGCTAGGACTCCAGGGAAGGGTGAGAGACATGGGTGGAAGAGGGGGCAGCAATGGCAGCAGAAGAAAGTCCAGAGCTGGTGTGTGCCTAGGGTGTCCCAGGCCTGTGATCCGGGGTTGGCCAGAGCAAAAAGTGTCTGTAACTCAATGACATCACAAAGGTGTTGCCTTCTGAGGCATGCATTGAACCTATCTCCCCAAGATAAGCTGCCAGGAGATGGCCTGAGAAACTAGCTCACCAGCACTGGATGAAGGCGTGTGCACATCCCTTCATTGTTCAGTCACTAAATCATGTCTGACTCTTTGAGACCCCATGGACTGCAGAATGCCAGGCTTCCCTGTCTGCCACTCCCCTGGAGCTTGCTCAAATGCATGTCCATTGGGTCAATGATGCCATCCAACCTTCTCATCCTGTCATCCTCTTCTCCTTTTGCCTTCAATCTTGCCCAGAATCAGGGTCTTTTTCAATGAGTTGGCTCTTCCCATTAGCTGGCAAAGTATTGGAGCTTCAGCTTCAGCATGAGTCCTTCCAAAGAACATTCAGGGCTGACTTCCTTTAGGATTGACTGGTTTGATCTCCTTACAGTTCCTTACAGCTTACAGCTCCTTACAGCTTTCCTCCTTACAGCTCCTCTCAAGGAACTCTCAAGTCTTCTCCAGCACCACAGTTCTAAAGCCCATCATATCACTGAAGAATTTATTCTTTCTCAGAAACTCTAAGCCATTCCTCCAAGTCCTCATTCCCCACCGTGAACATTGAACTAGACTTCTGTTTTCTCACTGTGCCAAACACATTTTATTGGGCTAATTACTCCATCTCTGATGGTGGCAATTACACTTTGGATTCATGTCATGGTTTAACAGAGGCTGATGGTGCTGGGACTGTAAACTTGAGGCTGCAGTACTGAACAACAGATTAAGTACTAATAAATGGTTTTGTCTCTTCAGTGACTCTGCTGACATCTCGTTCATCACTGATGATCCTACCTGACATGATCCCACCTGCTGAGGTCCTGAGGGTTGTTTCCTTAGCACTATGGGGTGTTTGCTACCTGGGCTCCATCACAGCAAAGTCTACTACATGGAACTATCTGTGAGCCAAGTTATGTCCTTTGAGATCATCATGAGAGTACACAGAGAAGCTGTATCGATGTAGTCACTAAGGTGGCTATCATGCTGCCCCACCCAATGCCCAGTGCTAACAAGGGTGCCCCCCGAGTCTGTAGGGCTCAATGGACCAGACAGAAGTTAGCTGTGAGCCTGTGAGGGGTTGGGGGAGGCGGACAGGAGGGGTTTTCTCAGGCTACCTTCCTTCCTCTGAGAACAGGGGATTTGGAGAATTATTCAATGAGCTCATTTTTGGAAGTGTTTCTGGGCTCAGCTCCACTGAGATGTTGAATTAGGACACAGTATTCCCAGGTTTTGACTTATTAAAGGAGCCACGGGTTAATATGATTGAAGATACTGACCAAAATGGAAGTTCAAGAGTTCTCATTTGAGCATTTTTTAATAATAATGAACATTTAGAAACAATATTCATGGCCAAAAATAAAATGATAATTTATTTTGATCACAGTAAGTCTTGGAAGATGTTATGATGTGTTAGATGTGAAAAGCAAAATGAAAACTTTATTTTTCTGAATTTTAAAAATAATTTAAATGTGCATCTTTCTATGTCTATCTGTTCACATGTGTGTATATACAATATTATATATTAATAAAATATATGAATAGTGTAACATACTGTAAAGACACATTTTTATATTATGTTTCACATTAGAAGAGTATATGCAAAATGTTGCTGAAGTTATTTCTGAGTTGTGGGTTTACAAAGGATTTTTCTTTTATTCTTCATATTTTTCATATTTTTAAGTCTCTATAATAAGCATGTATAATTTTATAGTGAAACAGTTAAGAAGCCTCCAGTTACTATGATAACCAGAAACACACTGTATCAAGACACGAATATCTCTTAACTCTTCACTCGTTGCTCCTCTAACCAGCTGACTATGCTTCTTGCACACGTTAGTGATCATGGAAGCGGGTCTACCAGTTCAGACTAATATGCGGTCATCCCAGGGCACAAAATCCAAGGCTCCCACATGCACAGGTGCCCACGTGCTGTGCCCCCTACCACCCAGGGCTGTGGCTGGGAAGAAGCTGAAATGTCTTTGAACATAAGAACAAAAATGTCTTTGCCCTTTGCTAGGGAACAGGAACTCTTTCATCTCCAAAGCACAGAGCAAAGATAGAAAATGCCTGCAGAGAAACACCAGCAACAGAGCCAAGAGTTCCTACAAAACATGCAAATAGGCACGGACATCACTGGATCTCTCCACGTGACTCTTCCTTCAGCTAAGAAGGAAAATTATGTTCTAGGTTTCCCTGGGGGCTTCCCTGGTGGCTCAGAGGTAAAGAATCTGCCTGCAATGCAGGAGGATGTGGGTTCAATCCCTGGGTGGGGAAGATCCCCTGGAGGAGGGCATGGCGACTCACTCCAGTATTCTTGCCTGGGAAATCCTATGGACAGAGGAGCCAGGCAGGCTACAGTCTATGGGGGTCACAAACTTAGCAGCTAAACAAACAAAAAAATGCCATCAGAAGTTTTTGAATATTAAGTAATAGGTATCATCAAAAATAGTCTATAGTCAAAATAATCTTTAAATGGTAAAATGCATCTTCCATATTTAAATTTCTGTGGCAAGGACATTTCATCCACCAGAGGAGGGCAGGCCACTGCAGCATCTAACCAAGACACCAGCGCTGCCCAATTTTCTCCCATCAGTCCCCTCCAGTGCAGCTGCTGATCCCTGGGGATGGCTCACTGCCAAAATGCTCTGAGTGTCGGCACTGCCTCTTCTAGAAGTGTGTAAACCTTTGTTTACAAGCATCTGTATCTGAATCACCAGTGGGCCTTTAAAAAACCTAAGTTTCTGGGCCATAGCCGGTCCTACTGAACCAGTCCTTGGTCCCTCCTGGGTCCCCACCCTGAGGTCTACCTCTCACCTGCTTCTCAGGTGAACTGCATGCACGTTCCAGGTTGAGAAACTGCCTGGCTGCCTTAAATGTTGTCAAATTTTGCCTTAGGAGAAATTCTTTCTCAACTTACTGACTCTCCTTTTCTTTCTCCTGTCCCTTCTCACAGAAAACAAGTTTTTGCACATTAGGAACCTTGTCTCTTCATGTAGTTTAAACCTCAGATGACGTATTTTATAGGGTCAGAGCAGTTTTCTCACCCTGTCAATTAAAGTGGAGCCTTTGAAAATGTGCTTAAACTGAAAGCATCAAAATGAAGCCTGTCACAGAGTCACCTTGAGTCCCTCTGGGGACGTGAAAGGTGGGTCGGCTGGGAGCAGAGGGCGCAATGAGGGAGAGAGCTGAATACCAAAGCCCAGAGGAGACCAGGAGGGCACACGGCAGGCTGCCCCAGGAAATCACAGACTTAACAAGCAGACGCTTATTAAGCTCCTGCTCACCAGAGGCGTGGTGACCTTTCAAAGATGAGCCACAGCCCAGAAGAGGAGAGGGAGCAAGGAAGGACTCGTGGAGCCAAGACTGAGAGAGATGGCTGCAGCATCACAGGTTCCTACCCGCAGAGGCTCACTGTCAGCCCTGCGCTCTGTGCAGACACCACGTCAGCCACACCGCAGTGGGGACCGGGGGACCTCTGATGAGGAGAAGGTCCACGGAGAAGCCCTGCTCACTGTCAGTCCCCCTGGCTTTTCCAGAATTCTGATCTCTTAAATGGCTCATGTTTCAAATCCTCAAAAGAATTCTAAACTACCCACATCCGCATCATTTACTAAATCCCTAGAGTTAGATTCTTAGCAAGGAGATGCCTAGAAACAATGAGACCTTGTGGGTACATCCCATATAAGACTGATATTAAACAATCTTGTGGAGAAGGCAATAGCACCCCACTCCAGTACTCTTGCCTGGAAAATCCCATGGACAGAGGAACCTGGTAGGCTGCAGTCCATGGGGTCACACAGAGTCGGACACACTGAGCGACTTCACTTTCACTTTTCACTTTCATTCACTGGAGAAGGAAATGGCAACCCACTCCAGTGTTCTTGCCTGGAGAATCCCAGGGACGGGGGAGCCTGGTGGGCTGCCGTCTATGGGGTCGCACAGAGTCAGACATGACTGAAGCGACTTAGCAGCAGCAGCAAACAATCTTGAATAGATACATAAAAAATCATAGATTTATAATGTGAGGATTTTTTTTAATTACCTTACAGTTTGCATGGCTAGTTTCACAAATAAGTTCGGATACTCTGTCAAAGTTGCTGGAAAGGCTGACTGATAACAGAGCATCCAATTGTAGGGCTGACTGGTTCCATCTCAGATATTAACTCCACTTGGGGAAGACAGTGAATAACCAAAATTAGGTTAAGAGGGACACTAAATACAGCCATAAACCAAGCACTTTCACATGAGCAATAAATACATCATGTGATTATGAAGTTGCTAAAAACAATAAGGAAGCGACAGAGCTTACAGTCCAAACTGCTGCAGTTTTGATAGTGAGAAAGGGTCCTATTAATGGCTATGTCAAAACACCCTAAACTGAGCTGTCCTTACAAATCTAACAATAAAGTGGGTAGAACGTGGAGGACGCCACATCAAAATAAGTGTGTATAACTGAGAAGAAGCTATGGAAGAGGAAAGAGATCCCATGACAGGAAAGAGCATGAGAAGAGTTGTGGCCAAAAGTCCACACAGAGAAAAGTGAGTTCATCCAGCTGTCTCTAGACAGAGGTGAATTTGAGTGGAAGCTAGTGATGCTGAAACTTCAAGACCCCTTCTCAGATCCTGGAAATGTGTTCATATGTTCCTATCTTTTGTAAAATAAGAAAAAGTAAAAATTGTTCCTTCTGTTTTACTGAAAGAAGTACTATCAAGTTGTATAAGCAACAAGAGTTCAGGGTTTCTGAGCACAAGCCACTCGTTCTCCTTGCATGGCCTTGCAATAAACCTTTCTTCAAAAAATCAAGCAAACAAACAAAAAAACCCAATTGTATGAGCATCAGAGCCACAGCACCTAGAACTGCAAAGCAGATTCTCCTGCACAGCCAGCTCCAGGCTCCCAGGCATCAATGTCAGTCTGAGCCCCTGAAGAAACAAAAGGCTTTTCCAAAATGTCAGTGTTACTCCTCTGAATTCCTAATTTTTCTCGGCCACAATTATCAGGAGAAATGGGAGCAGCCTGCACACCCCCTTCCCAAAGTGGTGGAACCCAAAGTAGATGGTACATGAAAGAGTCCACCAGCTGGGTTGTACTAAACTAGCCATTTGAACATCACTAAACTGCCCATGGAGAAAGTTATATGCTGAGCTGCAAAGTGAAGGCCGCTGGAGCTTTAGACACATGTGGATCTTGGCCCAGCACGGAAGTGAGTTTGCAGGTCTGCTCTGTGGATAAAGCCAGATCATATCTGTTTTGCAAACTCTGACAAAGTATGCATGAGAAGAGATGCCCCTGAGTAGCTAAGAGTCATTTCATGGACTCTGTCCCCTTGGGATGTAGCAATCACCCTGTCCCCACCATCCTCGCCATGTGTACACACACACAGAAGCTACAAAGGCTGAAGAGCAAGTGAGCTGACTTTCTAGAACAGGACTCGGGACATTCCAGAACCCAATGCCAGCCTATGCTGAAGCACGTATAAAAGATGCATAATCTGCCTCACTTTCTTGAACTGAATCCTTGGAGGGGAGAGGGGAGGTGACAGTTTCTTCCTCAGAACAATGGAAGTCTGAGAGCTGAGTGGGAGAAATTAGTGATGATAACAAGGTGTCTGTCAACTTTTGAAAAATTAGAGTCAGGAAACCCAAAAGGAAAGTTGAAAGAAGACAATTTAGGTTATATCAAGATTTGACACATCACTGAATACCTGCTAATGAAAAAGATTTTATTTTAGCTTTCTTATTGTCTTTATGAATAATACTTGTTAAAATCACATAACATTTTCATAAAAGCATCAAGAGCATTAAAAAATAACCTTGTTTTCAAGACAGAAGACAGTGTGACAGGCAGGTTCATTCTCTAAAGGAGGCAGAAGCTCATGCTTGCATCTATTTTCTTTTAATTTTCTAAAGTTTTACTGTACATAATTCAGGTGGAAGCAGAGAGAGAAGCTTTAAAATGTGCCAATTGTTGCTATTCTGCCAGAAGTTTTAAGAAGCGGGTTGCAGTAGAGCCAGAGAGATACCTTGGGAGCAAAAGTGAGGATGATTTTCTGATTTGAGTATCTTCCTTGAGGGACTGAAATGCAATTTGTCAGGATAATAGACCACATCATTTTCTGTGGTCAGCAGATGTGACAAAGCTACATGGCCAAATGGCTTTTTAAACTTGATTGGATATTTAATAATGCTAAGTTGGTGATCATTTGGAGATAATTGGTGATTATTTTATGGATAGCCATAAAACCTCCCTAGAGGAGGTATGGCAACCCACTCCAGTATTTTTACCTGGAGAATCCAGTGGACTGAGGTGCCTGAAAGGTTACAGTCCATAGGGTCACAGAGTCAGACACAACTCAAGTAACTAAGCACACACATGAAACCTCCACATCCTGGAAGACTTGCTCAAAAATCTTCATTGTTGGTGCATGTTTATATCCAAACCAGGGGCCATAGCTTGGAGTGCTGGCCACCAGGAGGCAGCCTAGGGTCCAGAGGCCCTGGGTTTCAATTCCATCTCCACCTCTTGTGAGTTGTATTACTTGGAGCAATTACATAGCAATTACACGACTTCTCCAGACCTCAGTCTAGTGTGTGAGGCTTAATAAAGAAACAAAACACTTAGTGTTGTTGGACTTAGCATCTTATAAATCAACTGAGGCAGAATTTCCATATTTACAGCTTTAAGTTTTCCTGTCAAGGCATACAGCTAGTCTTGCCATTGTTCAGTTAAACTGAAACCCTCAAATGTTAAGAGAACTTCTGGGTAATGGCTTCTGGCTTCGGCAGAAAATGTGAGAAGAAGGCTTTCTTATCCAAGTTAAGTCCTTTACTCATCCTTTGTGCTATGCTGGCAAAATAAATCACTCAAGTTAAATATCTCCATAAACATGTGAGTTCTTGATGCTTAATGGGCCAATTATCTCAGCAACTCCCAAATAAGTGAAGCATTGAAATGCTGGCAATTAAATGATATGTTTCATGGGAACCATAGATACTCCCAGGTCTGAATGCCTGATTGCAAATTATCCAGCTTCCTAGTTTTCCTTTGTCTCCCTCCTGTTCAATGCTGGGAAATCTGCTATCTCCACACCTCTACTAGGAGGAGAGCAAACTGAACCTGGAAGAAAGGGTCACCCAACTGACTTCATTCTCTGTGAAATGCTTTTTAAATAGCAACAGAGCTACTACTCTTGAATTCTGTGTTGCTGATTTGGGCCAAAGTAATAAAATATAAGAAAACAAATTGTGGCATAAGAATTAAAAAGTAAGACAGACATGTATGTGATAACATTATATGCATGTGATAGAGTTATACGTCTGTAATACTCTCCCCCCAAAATAAACCAATGGAAAACTCCTGCTAACAATAAGACAGTTGAGTGCAATAGTTTTAGATTGATATTTTTTAAATAGCCTTCACATATAAAACAAAACTCAGCCAAGATATATAACAGAAAAGAAGATCTAATTTACACTTAGAAAAAAAATTGAGCATAAACTTAAGATTAAGAAACATAAAATCTATGTAAGGAAAATCATAAAATATTTCTAAACACTACAAAGTTAACTGAAAAATGGAAAGACCAGCAGTATGCCTCAAAAGGAAAACTCAGTGCTGTAAACATTTCATTTCGCCCTCTGCTGATTCATCACTTAATGCCATCTCCGTAAAATATCAACAGACATTTTTCCTGGAACTAGACAAGGTGGGCATAAAGTTCATATAGAAGGAAAAACAAGCAAGAATAACTACAAACACCCTGGGAAAGGAGCCCAGTAGGTCAGGTAGAGTGGAGAAACTATTCTTGCCATATATCAGATGACATTATAAATGATAAAGTCTAATTAAAAACAGCATGATGTGGGATCATGAATGTACAGACAAGACTAACTGAACAAAACAGAAAATCCCCAAATAGACACGGTTGCATGTGGAAATGTAGAAGATACATGGGAAGTACAGAATCTCAGATTGGTGGGAAAAGAATATATTTCTTAATAAAGTGATATTGGACTAGCTGAATAGTGATATGGAAAATGATAAAATAGTATCTATTTCTTTTACACTGGACACTGGGAAAATTCCAAACAGTTTAGATATTTAAATGTAGGCAGTAAAACCACACAAGAAAAGACGAAAAAAGGTGAATTTCTTCTTTGCCTGAAAATGCACAAAGCTTTCCTAATTATGATTCAAAACACAGAAGCAACAAGGGGAAATATTGATAAATTTAGCTACCTAAAAATAACATATTTGCAGAACCAAAGTATAAGACAAATGACAAAGTAGGGAAATAGATTTACAACACCTATCATAGACACAGACAGAGCTAATAGTCCTAATGCATAAAGAGATTCTAAAAGTAGAGAAGATGAAGAACCTGATAGACAAATGGGCAAGAGGTAACAACAAAGAAAACTTAGAAAAAGAAATGCAGATGGTCCTTAAACATAGAACAAGATGCTCAATCTTGCATATAGAAAATAAATGTAAATTAAAATCTACTATTCTGGTGGAAAAAAAAAAGTGATAGTGAAAGTTTCTCAGTCATATCCGACTCTTTGAAAAAGTCCAAATATTGGACAGTATACCCACCACTACCTTGCCAATGTTACATCAGTAGTTATGGCAGGTACAAGGAGAAACAAACAAGTACAAAGACCTAAGGAAATGTTTTAAATGGTTTTTTTTACATGCCAGATGAATGCTTAATTCACATGAATTCAGAACTGGCCAATTTCAAGCCTGCATTGATTTCATGAAGTCCGATCCATGGACTGCTCAGTCAATCTTCCCAAACATGGTTTGAAAGCTTAGAGAATCCCTGATTAAAATTCTTTGGTGGTTGTTTCTTTTTCTTGGCCTTTTCGTAACTGAGATTGTTACTGTACATGTCTTGTTTATTCTGGACCTACAACTAGATTTTTCTAGGCTCCCTGTGATGGTGTCTCTACCAGTAACCACAAAGTTTAGGGCTCCATAAACCCTGCCCCCTAAATGGCTCTCTGTTTGGAGCAGAAACACTTTTGACCTAGGTCTTGTCTACATTCCAGTGGCACTATAAAATCACACAGCTAGCAACAGATGTTATGTCCATGTGTCTTTCATCAGACAGGTCAGGTAAGGCTGTGGGGGGGGATATTGCTGACTCTGGTTGAAGGCCCTCCCAGGATGCCTCCCACTCCATCGCCAAAGGTAAGAGGCATTGTCAACTAAGCACTCAGAAATGGGATAGTACAAAAAGGCAAGAGGAAATGTTTTCACTGTAAACACCCTACCTCAACTGGACAAATCGGGAATGCAAGGGCCATTTCCTGAAATACCCACTTCTGTCATTTCATCTGGCACACCTAATTGGAGATTTTCAGGATAAATTGGCTCTTTGGGATATTTAAAAGCAAAAACAGCCAGTTCTGTTAATGGAAGACCAGGTGTTGGGCCTTTCAAAACTATTATTCACAGTCATTAAGACAGTTCCAGGAAAAGCACCACGGGACAGTGTGGTGCCCATTAGCCCCAGCTGCAAGATGGAACTGACAGCCGTGGACCACAGCGTCCCCTAGCTGCTGCCACCGGAACTGAGGCTCCCAGAGTCTCTACAGGGCTCTGCACAGAACCCCTGTCCAGGGTTCAGTCTTGGGACCAAGAAAGAGAAAGTCTTAGTCATTCAGTCGTGACTCTTTGTGACCCCATGGACTGTAGCACACCAGGTTCCTCTGTTCAGGGATTTTCCTGGCAAGTATATTGGAATGGGGGTGCCATTTCCATCTCCAGGGGATCTTCCCAACCCAGGGATCGAACTGGGGTCTCCTGCATTGCAGGCAGATTCTTTACCATCTGAGCCACCACGGAAGCCCCAGAAAGACAAAGAGGATGTAAGATTTTATGTGAACTAAGGGATAGTCTGATGGTCCCCAGCTGATGAGGGCACGAGGAGCAAGGGGGCAACAGAAGATGAGATGACTGAATGGCATCACTGACTCAATGGACATGAGTCTGAGCAAACTCTGGAAGATAGTGCAGGACACGGAAGCCTGGCATGTTGCAGTCTCTGTGGTCGCAGAGAGTCAGATACAACTGAGCAACTGGACAACAACCCCAGCTAGATGTGTTTGTCACTTGAGAATTTCTTCTCTTACCAAATAGAGGAGTCTTTCAACTGTGTTATCCCCTGGGGGTGGAATGAGGTAGACTTAAACCCACCTGAACAAAGAGATGTAAGAACAGATTGACGGATGGCCTCCTGCTTGGCAGCTGAGAACAAAGGCTTTATTGTATTCTCCACTGATCGTTATCCACATTTGCTCTTGATCAATCCCAGAGTTTGCCATCTTGACTTATTGCCAGGATATTTATTCTCTTCCAAACACTTCAGCCCCATGGCAGTCAGTGAGCAATTGTGACTGGGATCCAGGCATCTTGCAGACTTGGAGGCTGATGGCTGCAGAAGTAACAGAGAGACAGCAGCCTCGCTCTTCCTCTGGGGAGCAAACACCAGACAGACCCGCGGTGAGAAAAGCCCAAAAAAACCTTTCTTCTGAAAAACACTTTATTTATTTAAAATAGTTTCAGAACTGTTTATAACATATTTTGACAATTGTTCCTGATTTTCCTTATAGGGCTTGTTCCAAACCTTCAGAAATTCCTTTCCAGGGCTTTTGTACAGCAAGAGGCAAAACATTTCACATGAAGAATGTTGTCACTCTGGGGGTGGAGGGGGAGGAATGCAGGAAAGTCACTCACAGGGCTACAGACCACAGGTAGTACACGTAGTAAAGAATCCTCCTGCCAAGCAGGAGAGGTAGGTTCAATCCCTGGGTCAAAATGGCAACCCACTCCAGTATTCTTGCTTGTGAAATCCCATGGACAGAAGAACCTGGAAGGCTACAGTCCATGGGTTGCAAAGAGTCAGACATGACTGAGCACGCGGCGTGCGCGCGCTCACGAGCGCACACACACACACACACACACACGGAAATTCTCAAGTCTTGTCACTTTCACTGACACCACATCCCTCCTGCCCCACCAAACAGTGTGAAGGGAGGCACACTTCCTTCTGAGCCATAATTATAACTGTCAGGAATCCAAAGCAATCACTTTGCCTCTAAGGAGCTAGATTCGTTTTCTTAAAAGTGTAATGGAGCTCTTCTTTCCGTTCATGTACGGATATTTTTCAGCAATGTCTGTGATTTTAAATCCTATTCTTACCTACTTACCATCCCTGGTTTAACTGGGGTGTCCATTGGGGCACTGCTATACAGAAGTTAATTAGGTCTGAACAGAGACTGCAATGTGTGTAATATAGCAGTTCTATAAAGATGTGCCTGGATTCGCGTTTGTAACTGATATGAGGAGCAGGAGGCACCATGTGGGTGGAAATTCCACCACATTTAATAATGTGAGAAGCAGATTTAGATAAAAGATAATTCAAGTGGCATTGGGAATATTTCTAGCTGTTATCTCCAATTTGTTTTCTAGCAATCTTCATATAATCTTATTTGGAGATGCAATATCTATTCCTCTGTCTAGATGCCTTAGTAAGTTTCCTTTAGAGACATGTTCTTAGTTAAAAAGTCAGTGTTTTATCTTTTTATTGAAAGATACACAGTACAAAGAAAAACTGGCACTAACTCCAGATGTATTCATCAGAAACACAATCAGGCTATTATTTCAAAGACAAAGCTGAAATCCAAATGGATGTTCTACAGACCGACGCTTGCCAAGATGTGTTGAAACTCCTCAGAACATTACTCTGGACTGAAGTAGCGATGCCTGTGCTTGTCAAAAAGATAGAAAGTATGTAAAGGTGCATTTTTATTGGATTATTTCTTAAACACAGGTAGTAAAATGATTGTGCTGTGTGCTTAGTCATGTCAGTTGTGTCCAACTCTATGCAACCTCTGGACTGTAGCCTGCTAGGCTCCTCAGCCCATGGGATTCTCCAGGCAAGAATACTGGAGTGGGTTGCCATGCCCTCCTCCAGGGTATCTTCCCAACCCAGGAAATGAACCTGCATCTCTTGTGTCTCCTGCACTGAGCAGGCAGATTCTTTACCAACTGTGCCACCTGGGAAGCCCATTACTTACACCAGGCAGTGGATATGAGTGCATGAGAGAGATTTTAAATCCACCACCACTCCATGAGCCAGTGCTTCAATCTCATTTTCAGAACTTCTGAGTCATTCATTTCAAGGGAAACAAGCTATGCCATTTAAAAATTCAATTCGCTTTCCTACCATTGCTTTCCTCTGCTGCTTACACATTTTAAATGTTTTATTTGTACCAAACACAAACTCTGAAAAACAGAGTTTACTCTATGCATCACTTAAGAGAGAGAACCTCAATCAAAAAACTACATTTTCTCACTCATTTTGGCAGCTTGATTTCTGGGAAGTGATCTCATCTAGGCTGGCTAATTACATGTCCTTAAGTATCTGGCATAAGATAATTGCTTTTTTCTGGTGTGTGGAATCCTTAGGACAGCAGCCTCTCACACTTGCTGTAAGTCTGAATGCCAAGTTTGCTACCAATTCATCTACTCACTCAACACATGCTTACTGAGAGCCTACTGGCTCCCAGGCACAAAAATGGAATTGAGTACCAAGTACTATGACCGAAATACTGTGAAGGAAGCTTGACGTGGAGGATACAGTGGTGTTAATCTAAGGCTTCTCCTATCCTGGCTGGCTCTGAACCCCTCCAGCATGTGAGTGCTTCAAAGATAAAGTGAGGGACTTCTCTGGCGGTCCAGTGGTTAAGACTCCATGCTTTCTGTGCCCGGGAAACGGGTTCTATCTCTGGTCTAGGAAGATCCTACATGCTGCTCAGAGCAACTGAGCCCGTGCTCCACAACTACTGAGCCTGCATACTAGAGCCTGTGCTCCTCAACAGAGAAACACTGCAATGAGAAGCCTGAGCACCACCACTCGACAGAATACCCCACTTGCCACAACTAGAGAAAGCCCACGCGGCACCAAAGACCCAGCATAAACAACAAAAAAAAGACAGAGTGGGATCCTAGTCAAAGCAGCAAAGTCAAAGTGTTAGTTGCTCAGTCAGGCCCGATCCCTGACTGCAACCCCATGGACTGTAGCATGCCAGGTTCCTCTGTTCATGGAATTCTCCAGGCAAGAATACTGGAGTGGCTTCTCTGGGGCATCTTCCTGACCCAGGGGTCAAATCTAGGTCTTCCACATTGCAGGCGGATTCTTTACAGTCTGAGCACTTGTATCTATTCTTTTTCAAATTCTTTGATTGAGGTTAGTTAGTACAGAATATTGAGTAGAGTTCTCCATGATACACAGTAGGACCTTGTTGGTTACCTATTTTATATGTAGTAACATATACATGTCAGTCTGTGGGGCTTTTAAAAAAAAACAAAACATTTTAAAGGAAGATTCGGAATCTGCCTCCTCTCTTCATTATAATAACAGGGTCTGCCCTTCAGTGACAATATTGTCTGTGAAGGGTGGGAGACGGGCCCCTCAAATGACCTACACTTTCTTTTTCAGGATTTTAAGAAACTTGGGAAACTACCTTTGTTCTCTAACATTTGATAGTGTTGTCCTTGGGCTTTAAATGAAAAAGCAAAATGCATACGTATATGGTGTGTGGGGTGTGTGTGAGTGTCTGTGTTTGACTTTCTAGGTGTCACTCAGAGCAAACCTCACAACAACACACTCTAAGATCCCAAGATGAGGTGATTAGCCAGGCTACATCCATGTGCGTGATATTCCTGCAGACACCGATTCTCTATAATGTGCTGCACCAGCTGGGGACCTTGTAACTGCACACTCAAACCGTATACCATCAGACTGTCTGGACAGGGGCTTCGGGAGCTGTGCATTTATTTAACAGGTGCCCCATTGAGGTTAACACCCTCCTGTGAGAGAGTCACTGCTCTAAGCTATGGTTATACGTATGCATATTCAGTTCAGGTATTTCAATTTTAGATACTGAGGATAAGAAAGGATATAGGCACAGCCAAATTTTCTCCTATGTTTCTTGCATTAACTAAGTAACTGGGGCAAAAAGTCTTATCTTGCACTCCCACTACACACACACACACACACACACACACACACAAGTCATCTTTATGCTCTCAGCTTCTACATTTGTTTCCAAGTTGACAAGCACGTGAAGCCTTACCTGAGGGAGGCTCTGATTCCTTAGTTGAGGCTTGCAATCACATAGCATCCAACAGCTAAGGTTTACTTCTCCTAAATCAAAAACAAACTTTCTTTTCAAATACTGGGAATAGTTAACACATTTCTTTGTAGGCTACTGTGGCTCAGAAACTCTGCAGATAATTATCACCAGTGTTGCAAATGAAGACTGTCTGAATGTATGCTTTTGACCAACCAGTTCCTTCAATGGGTAGTAGTTAGAGGTCTCCAACTGACTCCCATCTCTTGAATACATTTATTTGAAAATTATACTGTCATTTATTTGAAAGTTATTGATTCAAAAATTTATACTATCTTACATTTATGGTAAACTGCATGCACACTTATGGGAATAAACTAGTGAAAGAGAATCAAGATTAAAATCCAGAAAAAGAATAAAAATGAAGTGTACATCTCACTTAGGATCTTCATTTTCTTTTCCTTCCACTAATGATCCACTTCCTATGTCCACATGTAACAGTGATGCTCAGCAAAGTGCCCTATATCACTCCAAAAATATTGCTACTGTCCTTTGGACAGAAGGGGGCTTTCCTGGGTGGCTCAGATGGTAAAGAATTCACCTGCAATGCAGGAGACCCAGGTTCAATCCCTGGGTCAAGATCCGCTGAAGAAGAGCATGGCTACCCACTCCAGTATTCTTGCCTGGAGAATTCCATGGACAGAGGAGCCTGGCGGGTTACAGTCCATGGGGTCACAAAGATTCAGACACAACTGAACAACTAACACTTTGGACAGAAAATCTCTTCCTCCTCACCTCTCCTACCCTCCACTGCTTCTCTCTTCCCATAAATGTTACCCCCACATGGAATGCAGTGAATCCATCGCAGTAATCCATCTGAGAAATAGCGAGGGACTGAATAAAGGCAGCGAAGATGGGGAAAGAAGGAAGTGACAAAGTCAGGAAACATCAGAAAGGTGGAACCCCTAGGGTGTAGTGATGAATGGGAATAAGAGATTCAGGAAGATGGAGGGGGTCACAGATAACACATAAGTTTCTGATTTGAATTCCAAGACAACAGAGCTGCAAAATCATGGCTCCAGGGATCAAGGAGGTAAAACATATTAGTAAAACGGGTGGGGATGGGATGGACTTCCCTGGTGGTCCTGTGGTTAAGACTCCCGGAGGTTTGATCTTTGGTCAGGGAACTAGATCCTGCGTGCTGCAACTAAGATCCAGGACAGCAGAAAAAATAAAAAGGTGAGAGGTCAGAATGGTGAAAATGATGGGAGAGAAGAGAGGGTACATAAAGGGAGCAGCCCCACCTTCTTCCAACCAGTTGCTGCCATTGTAGAACAAAGACCAGCACCTTCTGTACCTTCCAGTTTTCAAGACAACCCCAAAAATCTCAGTTTTCCTACAAAAACTCTGAATTTAAAATCAGGAAAATTAATTTTTAATAAGTTGTTCATTTTTATTGTAAAATGTGGATTTTTAAAAAATTTTAGAAATACCATACCAATAAAATAAAATCTAGGTGAGGAGGTGTCTAGATATACCCAAGTTTCCAGTTTTGAGTCTCCAAAATAGATGGTGCTGCAACCCACCAAGACAAGAAAGCTTTCTCTCTCTAAATGATGGATTCTAGATGCCTCTGATTCTTCTCTTCTGCCTCTAAGACTCCTTGCAAGCTTGAGATCTTACTACTCTGTGATTGTTGTCATGGCCCCGAGCAGCACCAGCTCCCTACACTCTACATCTGTGTGCAATTCTGTTGCTTTAGGATGAGCCATTCCCTCTCTTTTTTCTCTTCTTATTAGACTTCTCTCCTGAGATAACATAATCTAGGATGTGATTTGACATTTATCTTGTTAAGATGAACAAAGAATAATTTGGATGCCAATCAAGTGTAGAAAAAGTCCACATTTTTCAAATCAGTCAAGTAACTGTCAAATCACTTCATTCTACTTTTCAGATATAGTTCAAGCTATGAGAATCCCCAGAGTTTTAAATTCTGAGTGCTTTTTAATGGTCTTTTGAAAACTAAACCAAAATGAACTTGATCTTGAAAGTGATACTCTTATTCAAAAAACTTATATTGAGGCCTATTAAATATAAGTCCCTGCGCCTACACATAGGAATTGAACAGTGTGAAGTCACCTACAAGCTAGGAGCCGAGAAATGCACTATCAATTATAATCTAAGGCAGAATAACATCAGGTTAGAACCTATAAGGGGTTTTCCAGGTGGCTCAGTGGTAAAGAATCTGCCTGCCAGTGCAGAAGACACAGGTTCGATCCCCTGGAGTAGGAAGTGGCAACCACTCCAGTATTCTTGCCTGAAAAATTCCATGGACAGAGGAGCCTGGGGGGCTACAGTCCATGGTGTTGCAAAGAGTCAGACACTACTGAGCAACTAAGAAGCACAGAGCCCGATAAGGTTTGTTCCTCTACGGGAAAAGGATCTTAAAAAGAGTGGATATAGAACTGATTCACTATGCTGTACACTTAAAATTAGCACAACATTTTAAATCAACTATACTCTGATAAAAGTAGAAAATAAAAAGTTTGTTCCTTTTTAAGAAAAATCAAACAACTGGAAAATAAACTATAAAATAACACAATTTGAAAGAGATCAAAATGTATGAAATAAATGGAAAGATATGCCAAGCTCATGGACTGGGAGACAGAGTTGTTAAGATGTCACTTCTCCCAAAACTAATCTACAGATTTAATCAGTCCAATCAAAATCCCAACACGCTTTTCTGTAGAAATTGATGAACTGATTCTAAAATGTACGTGGAAATGAGAAGAACTGTAATGGATAACACAATTAGGAAAAAGCTAAAGAAAAGTTGGAGAATTTGTTTTATTTCAAGATTTAATATAAAGCTACAGTAGTCAAGGCAGTGTGGAATGTTAGCACCACACTGATCGGTGGAACAAAGAATAGAACACAGAATTCAGAAATAGAGCCACAATTTTATGTCAATTGATTTTTAACTAAGTTTCCAGAATAATTCAATGGGAAAAGAATAGTCTTTTCAATAAATAGTGCTGGAACATTGTATATATAGTTTGAAAAACATTTTACTTTAAACCTTATCATCAGTTCAGTTCAGTTCAGTTGCTCAGTCGTGTCCGACTCTTTGCGAACCCATGAATCGCAGCACGCCAGGCCTCCCTGTCCATCACCAACTCTCGGAGTTCACTCAGACTCACGTTCATCGAGTCAGTGATGCCATCCAGCCATCTCATCCTCTGGCGTCCCCTTCTCTTCCTGCCCCCAATCCCTCCCAGCATCAGAGTCTTTTCCAATGAGTCAACTCTTCGCATGAGGTGGCCAAAGTACTGGAGTTTCAGCTCTAGCATCATTCCTTCCAAAGAAATCCCAGGGCTGATCTCCTTCAGAATGGACTGGTTGGATCTCCTTGCAGTCCAAGGGACTCTCAAGAGTCTTCTCCAACACCACAGTTCAAAAGCATCAATTCTTTGGCGCTCAGCCTTCTTCACAGTCCAACTCTCACATCCATACATGACCACAGGAAAAACCATAGCCTTGACTAGACGAACGTTTGTTGGCAAAGTAATGTCTCTTCTTTTCAATATGCTATCTAGGTTGGTCATAACTTTCCTTCCAAGGAGTAAGCGTCTTTTAATTTCACGGCTGCAGTCACCATCTGCAGTGATTTTGGAGCCCAAAAAATAAAGTCTGACACTGTTTCCACTGTTTCCGCATCTATTTCCCATGAAGTGATGGGGCCAGATGCCATGATCTTCGTTTTCTGAATGTTGAGCTTTAAGCCAACTTTTTCACTCTCCTCTTTCACTTTCATCAAGAGGCTTTTTAGCTCCTCTTCACTTTCTGCCATAAGGGTGGTGTCATCTGCATATCTGAGGTTATTGATATTTCTCCCAGCAATCTTGATTCCAGCTTGTGCTTCTTCCAGTCCAGCGTTTCTCATGATGTACTCTGCATATAAGTTAAATAAGCAGGGTGAAAATATACAGCCTTGACGAACTCCTTTTCCTTTTTGGAACCAGTCTGTTGTTCCATGTCCAGTTCTAACTGTTGCTTCCTGGCCTGTATACAGATTTCTCAAGAGGCAGATCAGGTGGTGTGGTATTCCCATCTCTTTCAGAATTTTCCACAGTTTATTGTGATCCACACAGTCAAAGGCTTTGGCATAGTCAATAAAGCAGAAATAGATGTTTTTCTGGAACTCTCTTGCTTTTTCCATGATCCAGCGGATGTTGGCAATTTGATCTCTGGTTCCTCTGCCTTTTCTAAAACCAGCTTGAACATCAGGAAGTTCATGGTTCACGTATTGCTGAAGCCTGGCTTGGAGAATTTTGAGCATTACTTTCCTAGCATGTGAGATGAGTGCAATTGTGCAGTAGTTTGAGCATTCTCTGGCATTGCCTTTCTTTGGGATTGGAATGAAAACTGACCTTTTCCAGTCCTGTGGCCACTGCTGAGTTTTCCAAATTTGCTGGCATATTGAGTGCAGCACTTTCACAGCATCATCTTTCAGGATTTGAAATAGCTCAACTGGAATTCCATCACCTCCACTAGCTTTGTTCATAGTGATGCTTTCTAAGGCCCACTTGACTTCACATTCCAGGACGTCTGGCTCTAGGTCAGTGATCACACCATCATGATTATCTGGGTCGTGAAGATCTTTTTTGTACAGTTCTTCTGTATATTCGTGCCATCTCTTCTTAATATCTTCTGCTTCTGTTAGGTCCATACCATTTCTGTCCTTTATCGAGCTCATCTTTGCATGAAATGTTCCCTTGGTATCATAGAGATTAGGAAGGGCCATAAAGGAGTCAGACCATTCTTCAACAGTCTTCAGTGCCAAGATAGTTAGATAGAAATTGAGCATGGAGGAAAATGATTACAGATTTAAGAAAGTGCTCTTTTTAGCACTTCTTTAATATGGTAAAAGTCACATAATATAAAACATACTATTTTAACAATATTCAACTATAACAGTTTAGTGGCACTAAGTACATTCTCATGACTGTGCAACTCTCACCATATCTATCTCCCAAATTTTTCACCTTCCTAAACTGAAACTCTGTCACTGTTAAACACTAACTTCTCACTCACCCTCCCCACCTACTCCCCCCGCCAGTCCTTGGCATCTACCAATGTACTAAGAAAATGCTTATTTAAAAAAACAAGAAAAATAAGCAAGTTTTTATGCTTTATGAGAGTATATGAGGACTAAGAAGTAACAACTAAAACTAACAATACAAGAGAGAAAGCAGTAGTCGAAGACACAGGCTTCCTGAGGGTTAGGGGGATGCCCCATGCAAAATCAGAGACAATCTACATAAAAGAGGCAAGTACATTTGGAAGACACATGGCAAGAATCTAAAGGAGAACTTACCTTGGAGAATGTCTATTAATGAAGCCCGTGTGGTCCTCTAGGGGGATGATGGACTAGACTAATGATAAGAGATGATCCCAGAGGCTCCCATTCTGTCTTATTTGCACATCTTCTCTAGGGAGTATGAAGTTAAAAACACAAACATATTCTACATGAGGGACGAAATAATTTCTTCTCACCCCATCTCTAAGCAGATCTCCTGGGATGATCTAACTCCTTAGGGAGCTCACTGTGGGAGTGGGCATGGCAGTGAATATGGTGGGCTCACGGGAGCCAATGCTCGAGCCTTCAGGCACATCTGGATGACCAGCTGCTTCCCCCGGTTCCCTCCAAGAGTGCTCAGGCAACCCCCTTCCTTCCTGCTTCACTCCCACTATCCCTCAGCCTACTCCATCAAGGCTTCCAAAGCAAGTCAAGTCCTCATTCACACTGCCTGGCACTCTGACAGCTGTCTCCATCCACAGGTTCCTTCCTCCCTCTCTGCCTTGTCCTCTGGCTCTCCAACCTTTTCCACTTGTTCGAGGAACCCTGCCCTCCTGGGTAGCCTGTGAGTGTCCCAATCCAAACACGTCTACATCTTACCTCCTCTAATTGGCTCTGCCACACACAGAAGTGTTGAAGATTAATCTACAAAATCTATCCCAGATAAAACAACAATTGATGACTGTGCACGTCATGCCCAAGTCCTCTTTTCTAGCAATATCTTATAATGTTATGAAGCAGCTTGCTATCTGCAGGTATTATAAATTCCTCTATCTCTGTGATTTTTAATTTGGAGCACTAGATCCAGGTAGATAAACAGCCCATTTCCTTCAACCGTTATCAAAATGTTCACTTATTTTCTTTATCTGAACACTCCACTAAGGCAACCAAATTATAGCTCCAAAAATAAGAAGCCAAGAACATGACAATCCAGAAACTGAGAAGAATAAAAATAAATTCTACCTCAGAAATGCAATTTAACACAGCACAACAACAACAACAAAAAAAGGTCGTTAATAAAAATTGAATCCCTACACAGTATGTGTGTACACACATATTAGTTTTTCATTTAATCCATGCAACAAGCTAGTGTGGTTCGTTTTGTTTTCCCCATTGTGCAGGTGAGAAAAATAAGGTTTAGAGACTGACTTTCCCAAGTTTACACACTCAATAACAAAATGGAAATTAAAATTAGTATTTTGTGATCCTAAACTCTTAACAGCATAATAATTGTTCTCCTGCATGAAATAGTGTTTCTTGTTAGGTTCTAGGATTTCCACTGAGGTATTTCTTGGCATTGCTCTTCCACTAAATGTATCATCGGATAACAATCCTACAGTAGAAAAAAGACATATAATTTGACCTTACTGTTCTCCTTCAATTCCATTTTGTGCCACACAAGATCACTTCTCCTAGACTGATTTTCATGAGGTTCACATACATAAAAATAACATTTTTGTCTAAGCTCTAACATCTGAGAAATGGAGTATTTCCTGCCATATCTGTACATAAGGATGTCATAGTCACCAGCAATTCCAGCCCCTCAGGGCACTCAGGAAGGAGAAAAATACCTGGAATCTAACAGCCATCATATTACAGCCACTTTCTATGGTGAGCCCAAGGGAGCTCAGGATGTGAAAAAACACAGGATACTGGCCCCAGAGAGTTGAGATGCTTATGAAAGGAATGATTTCAGTGAGCCCCGGACTCTTGCGTCTTCCTATACATAGAAAATTGTTCAATTCCTTAACTTGGGTTATCTGGTTTCCTTTAATTCACAATAATTTCTTGATGTTCAGGCTACCTGCCCTTTGTTGTAAAACATCTCTGTAATCTGACTCTTCCTATTGCCTCCTCGGAGCAGTTCTCTCAGGGTCACATGAGATGCTGTCTCTCAGACCTAAAGTCCTAAAAACTCCCAGTGAATAAAACATAACTCTCAACTTTCAGCTTGTGACTATTTTTTAAGTGACATATTTTTTATGTCTATATACAACAAAGTAGATACCAAGAGAGTAATGTGTGAGAAGTGAGCATCTGCAGGGTTTAGCTCTTGCTCTATAAAATTTTATGACAACAGTTTGACTTCTGATGTCCACCCCACGAGCACATGAGCTATGGGTGATGTAGCCACAAGAGGAACATGTTTTACAAAAACGACTTTCCTGAGGACCTATCATGTGTAAAGCTTGTGCTGTGGGTCGTATGCAGTGGGTCCCCTCCAGAGGTGGGGTACCTGGAGCCATAGATTTCATGTCAGTGATTTCTTGTTACCCAAAACCTGTTTTGATTTTCTCTTCTAGCATTGCCTCAATGGTGGAAACCGCCTCCTTGGTGGATGTCTTCATTCATTCAATTAATACTTTTGATCGCCTTTTCTTCAGGTCCTGCAGGTGGGATCTAGAATTTGATTTTGGAAACCGCCCAAAACAAATAAAAATCAAGTGACTAAATGCAGTTTAGATTCAAAGGGGCAATACAACTTTTTGATATGGCTAGTTCTCTGGAGTGGCTGTTAAATTCCTCCAATGCCAATTTCATTCCAAAGTCATTTCAAAAGTCAAACAGCCAAAGGATCTGTAGCTCTATCTTCTTTCAATCTGAGTCATAATGTGACTTGTTTTATTCATGGTCTAATTACCTGTGCTTAACACTAAAATGTGGCTTCCCCAATGCCTCAGTAGGTAAAGAATCCGCCTGCAATCCAAGAGACTCAGAAGACCCTGGTTCAATCTCTGGGTTGGAAAGATCCCTTGGAGGAGGAAACAGCAACCCATTCCAGTATTCTTGCCTGGGAATTCCCAGTACTAAAATGTATATTTCCCTTCCTGGCTCTTTTAATATTTCCTCATTGTCTTTCTCTCTCTCTTGCTCACTTGCTCTCTCTCTCTGTGATACATTTTCTATTATTTAAACTCAGTTTCAGGCAACTCTGTACCAGGTTTCTTTTTCTTCCAAGGGGTTTATTTTGCTTCCTGACTGTTTGAGGATGAGAATGTGCCAGCATTCATGCTCCTTAGAATGTGGATTTATTACATCACAAATCATCTTCCCAGGAACTTTGCTTACACCTCTCTGCAGGATGCTTTTTCTGCTCCAGTCTGAAGAAAATGCTTTAGTAGTGGTCCTTCACAGCAACATGCCCAGCTCACAGAATCCTACCTCACAAAGCCCGCGCTTCACACTGTAACTGAAGAGGGGCAGGTCTGCCGTGCTCTGCCATGACTCCAAACGTCAGAAGTGTGAGAATATGGTGCTTTTACTCTGAAACATTACACAATCCCCAGACCGAGGAACTGCCTTCTACCCCCTGCTGCTATTTTATTGCTACAGAAGAGAAGAGCAGAGAAACCAGTTTCCATAATAAAGTATGTGTGTTTGGGTGGTGGGAAGGGGAAGCAAGAAAAAGAACGGGCACCTGAATGATACGGTTCAACTTAAGCATCTTCCATCCTGGAAATGACAGGACACTGAGAGGACATTTTAAAATCCCTCCTTTGGGCTCCCAGAATACATAAGAACTGAGTAAAATACTACTCATCCTCAGGGTTTTACAAGCCACATTTGTTGGTCTCTAGAATGACTCTCTTCTGTCTGATGTCAAGGACCTTAGGATTAGAAGGCAAGGTCTTGATCCTAACCTGGGAATCAGAAGTCTCTGGGTTAGCTGCTTTAAGAGAAGGTTCTCTTCTCTTTTATTTTAGTCTGATTACAAGGGCAGCTTTTCTCCAGAAGATAACTGCAAAAATCTACTAGTTCCTGAAATATTTAAAGGATCATGAAAAGATGAATCCTTTGCAACCCTCTAGCAACTGTTCAAATACAAAAATGAACACAAAAATGTATGACCTGTAGCCCCAGGGTAGACAAGGAGAAGGCTGATTGGGGCACAAAAATAGACCCACCTGTCCCTACCTCATTCCTTCAGTTAATCGGTCAACACACATTTCATTCAGCACCATCTACACCCCAAGTACCCAGGCAGGTGCTGGGCATTCAATACCCTGCCCTACTCTTAGGGAATGGCCCTCGGTTTCCTTTCCTCTCTCTCCTGACATTTAAAAAGCCTCAGAGAGGACTTCCCTGGTTGCACAGTGGTTAAGAATCCACCTGCCAGTTCGGGAGGTTCAATCCCTGGTCCCAGAAGATCCCACATGCCTCGCAACAACTACTGAGCCACAATACTATAGCAACCATAGCCCTTGCTCTGCAACAAAAGAAGCCCCGGCTTGCTGCAACTAGAGAAAGCCAGTGCAACCAAAAATACATAAAACTATACATAAATATGCAGATGCAACAAGAGAAACTAACTCAGAGCAAACAGTAATTGTTCCAACTGAAACAAACCGAGTCTGATAGGGTGACGGGATTCTCCCTAGAGACGTGTGAGATGATCTGGTTCTGCCTGGTTATGTCTGGATGGTCATTTGGACGCTCTGAGCCTCGGTTTCCCATCTGCAGAATAAAGATTGAAATAACTTATCCCCAAGTCCCCTTTCAGTCTTCAGCTACTAATTTTCCAAGATTCCAAGGGGCCTTTGGGGGAATGTACCACATGGTGCAGTCATTCACACCAGGGTCTCAGCCTCCAGTCTCCCGTTACGAGTTTCAAGTCTGTTCCTGAGTGATCCCAGGTATGCCTGTGCTAAGATACAGCAAGTATTCTCTCCCCTTAAGCCCGGATTGTCCGTGCAATCATTTCGCGCTGAGCACTGCTGTGTAGTTGCTGCCTTTCCAAACCCCAGACAGCAGGGGGAACCCTCGTTCCTATTGGGTGAGTGGCTGGAGGCATCACCAGCTCTCCACCAGCGTCCCTGTGAAAAGCCTAAAACGTCA
The DNA here is from genome assembly GCF_029378745.1 of Bos indicus. NCBI lineage: Eukaryota > Metazoa > Chordata > Mammalia > Artiodactyla > Bovidae > Bos > Bos indicus. Next base: position 23,893,930 of record NC_091773.1, on the reverse strand, counting down.
AAGGGGAAGCGTCTTGCTTTTCTGGCTAGATGTCAATCTGGCTCCTTAGGGCTGTCTGGGGCGTTCTGTTGTCTCAGCCCCGCGCCCCGCTTCCCCGCCGGGTGCGGGGCTGCCCCTGCCCTGGAGGCAGGCGGAGCGCGATGCTGCTCCGCGGGCACTCGTGTGCGTGTCCGCTGCTGGCGCGCTACTCTTCCCCGGTGCCCAGACCTACGCAGGAAAGCGCTGCCCTCTAGTGACCAGAGTGGAAGACGCAAAGCCGCCCGAGCTCGGAAGAGCGCTGTGGCGGCTGGCCACGCAAAGGTCTAAGGGCAGACGGCGCTTTGGCTGGGAAAGCACTGGGATACTTTCTCCTTCTGCCAGCTTTGGGACTCTGTGATTTCCCTCTAGGACCAGGATTGATAGATAGGTACATGGATGGATGAAAGGATGGATGGATGGAAAATGGGTGGGTGGAAGGATGGATGGTTGATGGATGGATGGATAAGTAAACAATAAACGAAAGATACGTTGATAGACAACCTAAAGACATATGGATGTCAGGATTAGAAGCACGTTCTTAAGGCTTGCTAAGGCTAAGTGCTTTGGTCCATTATTTCATTTGTGTCTCTCCGGAACACTATGGATAGCCTTCGGCCCTATTTTGTCCCATTACCTCTGTACCAATTTTCCAAATGGGGACACTGACAAGGTAAATGGTTGCATCTTGGTAATCTTCCGCAAAGCCAAGGTGGCGAGCGGGCCTCAGTTGAGAGACAGCCTGCGCCTCCGCCATCAGCGCTGCCCACCGCGACCCCCTCCCAGTCAAGCCGAGGTACGCGCCCCAAGCGCGGGACGCCCTGGGCACCGAGTCCTCCCACCTCGCTCTCTCGCCATCACAGTCCCAGATTTTCCCCAGAAGATAACTGCAAAAATCTACTAGTTCCTGAAATGGATGGTCCTGGGACCATCCCAACCCCGTACCCCCTCTCACTGGCCTAAATCCCCCAGGACACTCTGGTCGGACAGAAAGTCGTTCCCGAAGCATGGGAACTTGGCAACCGCGTGCGCGCTTGGCAAGGGGGTCTCACTAACGCAAAAAGGAAAAGCGCCCTCCGGAGATGTTAAGATTCCCAGAAAGTTTCAGTCATTCCCTTAACCATTAACTGAGCGCCTACTACGCGCCTTACTGTCAGCAAGAAGTCTAGTGCGTTGGGGACAGATGGGTGGACAAGTGACGACATTCCGGACAGCTGTACCGGATGCCCACCCGGACGGCGGGGGCGCTCCAGGAGGAGGCGGGGCGGGGTAATCCCAGCACTTACTCCTAGGGTCTCCAGCACATTCCAGAATCTAAATCAATCTATCTACCCGCTAAACCCCCACCTGGGCTCTGATGCTAAGCGCGATCCCCGGGGAAGGCAATTGCGGTGACTTTACGCGGGGGGACTTGATCTCATCGCACCCTCTCCCCAACTTTCCTAACTGCCTCGGTGTGTCACCCGGCCGAGGGGTGCGCAGCCACGCGGGTCCCCCCGCCCAGGCCGGGACCCCTCTTCCGGCGGGGGCGGTGCTCAGCCGGCGTAGGGCCTGCGTCAACAGCAGCCCGCCGGCGATTGGGGCGCGCTCGCCTCCTGCGCTCCCGGACGAATTATAAAGTGGCTCCTGCCGCCGCAGCCTGGACGGCGAGGGAGGCTGGCGAGGCCGGAGACCCGTCTCTGCGCTGCAGCCGCGGCGACACCGAGGACCGCGAGAGTGAGGCCCGCCCGCTTTCCTGGCTCTCCCCTCGCCGAGAGTCGCCCCGGACCCGGTTTCCACGACCGACCTGCGTGCCCCGAACAGCGGCAACGTGAGTGAACTCGGCCGAAGCCCACCTTGCTGCGTGGGTTTGGGGCTCTCAGCCAGCTGCCTTTTATTCCTCGTTGCATTGCATGGGGTCTCCCAACTTTCTTCCGCTCCTTGTATGTGACCCGGGTCAATGTCGCCACTCCCCGGGCTCCCGGGCTCTCGAATTTGGTCTCCGTAGTCCCCTCCAGAATCCTGCCCTGCAGAGAGCCAGTGCCTGGGGCCGCCCCAGGCTCCGGGCCACAGGGACCACTCGGGAACCGAGAGGCGATCGGAGCGGTCCCCCGGGTGGGCGGGGGAGGGCAGGAAAGAGGGTCCCGTGAGCTCTGGTTCGATGAAGCACCCTCACCCCAGTTGCGGCTGCCCGGCTCGGAGTCCTTCCCAGGGCCCGGCTGAGCGCGCGGACAGACTCGAAGCTCTGTGCGCTCTCCCCGCAGCCCATGGCGCGGTTCCTGGGACTCTGCACTTGGCTGCTGGCGCTCGGCCCCGGGCTCCTGGCGACCGTGAGGGCAGAATGCAGCCAGGACTGCGCCACGTGCAGCTACCGCCTGGCGCGCCCGACCGACCTCAACCCGCTGGTGAGTGTTCCGCGCGGTGCGGGAGCAGCTAACCCGGACCCTGCGCGCACAGCCCGGGCCCGCCGTGTTCACAGTCGGCGCCGACCCCAGGTGACCCAGGTGTCCCGACTGCTCCCCGAACGCTGACCAAGGTCCCGCTTTGGCTCTGAGTTTCGGGTCCCCGCGACTAGCTAGGGACCGAAAGGGCGGCGATGTCGCCGCGCAAACCTTGTTCGTTTTCACCCCGGGGAGGTGGGCGCCCCGCTGGTGCGCGCGCGCTCTCTCTCTCTCTCTCTCTTCAGGACCTCGGAGAGCACCGGCTGTCCCCCTCACCTGCCCCAGGGAAGATGCTCAGTCACCCACCTGCTCACAAAGCCCACCTAGGGCCCCTTCCGCACACAAGCATCAACCCATCCTTCCCGCAAATAACAGTTTTTTAAGTGATAATCTCGCCCTCTTTCTTTGAATTTCATCTTGTGGGGAGAGGTGGGGCGGGGGGTGCGGGGACGGGACGGTGTGGATAAAGAGGAGGCAGGGAGAATGCAGTGGACAGGAGAGATGGGTCGGGGACTGTTCTACAGGTGAGTCCCCCTGAAATTCAACTTCTGTTCTGCCTAGAAGGTACTATCGTTAATAGTACATTTTATTAATTAAACTAGTAAGACAACAGTTTAATTTGGCTGTGAAAGGGGCACAGAGAGTCCAAAGAGGTGGCCTATGATGCAAAGATAAATTATACTGGGGCTTGGTGTTGTTGGGAGAAATGAATCTAAGTTCAAAAGAACTGTCATTCTAATGGTAATCCGATGCTCCTAAATCACTCTTGCTGCCCCCAGGGACTCAGAATCGCTGAAGTGGGGGCCCAAGAAGCTTCATTTTAACTAGCTCCCCCAAGGGTTCATTTGCCCTGTCTCAATTTGTTGAGATTCTGTGATGACTTAAAAAGTTAGGCAGAGCATATGTATTAATCCAAAGAGTCAAGTGCCTTTCCAGACCTTCTGAAGCAATTCTCTTACCTAGATGCACAAAACAGGGAAAATCACTAAGGGAAGGATTCTACAGAACCCAAGACAGTATGTTTCAGGTTAAATGTTTGTTTGTTCCATTTGGATTGAGCCATCCTCTCCATTTGACAAATAGGTCTTATATTTAAACTCTGAGAAAAAATGTTGCATCTTTAGTAGAGGTGACAATCCCCAGCATCCATATTTTTCTTTCTTATTTGTGTTTTACTGATTGGTTTTCTCTTGGGATTTGCATATAGGATAGTTATTTTGTCTGTGACAAATGGCTTGTTAACCACTATATTGTTAGAATTACAGCAGCTCTGAAATTTTAGCTTGGATGAAAAAGACAAATTAAAAAAAAAACAGGAAGAAAAAGAAAAGATACATGAGAAATAAGCTTGCCTAGCTAGAATTATGTAGTAAAATCAAGTAACAAATAATTGTGGAATTTGCACCATGTGAAAGACGCTTGCACTTCATTCTATGATGGATTAAAAAATAATGAGCAGCCATGCCATGACTGATGTCCAAACTGAATTTACTCTCCAACACAAAGTATGATAAATAATACAAAAAATGTATAGATGGCTGTAGGAATATCAGTTTCCCAGGTGGATATTACCTTCCCAGTGGCAGGTAAATCGCCTGCCAATGCAGGAGATGCAATTTCAATCCCTGGGTCAGAAGATGCCCTGGAGGAGGAAATGGCAGCCTACTCCAGTATTCTTGCCTGGGAAATCTCATGGACAGAGGAGCCTGGCGGGTTACAGTTCATGGGGTTACGAAGAGTCCAACATAACTGAGCATGAGAGAGAGAGGCTGTAAGGTATAAATTAATATCACTTCTGTACTAATGACTGTTATTCTAGTTATTTGCCATTATTTGTTTTAAGGAATGCCAATATTAAAATAACCTTTTGGTAATAGTATACAAAATATTCAACATAAATTTTTGGCAAATGGAGTGTTTGAATTTCACTTTAGGATGGAAATAGTCTTGAAATCTGAACATCTTAAATTTTTAATAATGGTTAGTTTTCTTAATCAGAGGTCAAAAATAAAATAGCACCATTATTTTTATTAGATCTGTAGATTTTTATTTGTGCATGTGTTTAATTTTCTTAGACACAAAACTTAAATAATTAGTAAGAGCTGATTAACTCTACCAGAATTTTGTTACACTAATAAAATGCTTTTCTTTGTGAAAAATGATATGTATATATTTCATATTAAGTAATATACCAATATATTTTAAATCTCAAGAAAAGGCCTAGTTTTTATGTCTAAATCAAGAGTTAGTAACTGAGTTCTATAAGTAGAACCATAAAAAAACTGAAATGCTAAGAAAATTATAGGTTAAAATTGGGTGGGAAAATATCTTTACAATATAGCAATAGTACAGCATAGTACAATCTGTTAAAATTCGAAGACAAATTCTAATTTGATTCAGTTAGTTCTCCACAATCTCCCCTTCTGATTTTCCTTCGATCTGCCTGTTCAGTACAACAAAAAGTTGTAAGAAAAATGAGATTATTAAGTGGGAGTTTCTTCATCAAAGCAAGCATAGAGTGGCCCGGTGGGGCGGGTGGTGGGGGCTGAAAATGTGTTCACTGAGTGAAATCAGAAAAGCCTCTTCTGTCATTAAATCGATTATTTCCCCAGGCTTGCACTCTGGAATGTGAAGGGAAACTACCTTCTCTCAAGACCTGGGAAACCTGCAAGGAGCTTCTGCAGCTGACCAAACTAGAACTTCCTCCAGATGCCACCAGTGCCCTCAGCAAACAGGAGGAGAGCCACCTGCTTGCTAAGAAGTACGGGGGCTTCATGAAGCGGTATGGGGGCTTCATGAAGAAAATGGATGAGCTGTACCCCCTGGAAGCGGAAGAAGAGGCAAATGGAGGTGAGGTCCTTGGCAAGAGATATGGGGGCTTCATGAAGAAGGATGCAGAGGAAGATGACGGCCTGGGCAACTCCTCCAACCTGCTCAAGGAGCTGCTGGGAGCTGGGGACCAGCGAGAGGGGAGCCTCCACCAGGAGGGCAGTGATGCTGAAGACGTGAGCAAGAGATACGGGGGCTTCATGAGAGGCTTAAAGAGAAGCCCCCACCTAGAAGATGAAACCAAAGAGCTGCAGAAGCGATACGGGGGTTTCATGAGAAGAGTGGGTCGTCCAGAGTGGTGGATGGACTACCAGAAAAGGTACGGTGGCTTCCTCAAGCGCTTCGCCGAGCCCCTACCCTCCGAGGAAGAAGGCGAAAGTTACTCCAAGGAAGTTCCTGAAATGGAGAAAAGATATGGAGGATTTATGAGATTTTAATCCCCTTTCCCATCAGTGACCTGAAGCCCCAGCAAGCCTTCCTCTACCCCCAGTGAAAGACTGCTGCGCTGGTGTGTTGTATTGTCCCATGTCGCTTGCATTATATAGTTGACTTGAGAGTCCAGATAATTAACTATACAACCTGAAAGCTGTGATCCCAGGTTCTGTGTTCTGAGAATCTTTAAGCTTTTAAATATTGGTCTGTTGCAGCTGTCTTGTTTCCATGCTCAGTTTTTGTTATCACTTTGTCCTTTATTTTTGACACAATGCCAATAAATGCCTACTTGTGTGTAGATATAATAAACCCATTACCCCAACTGCATAACATTCTTAAGTTTCTTCTCCTTCAGAGGTTTCATTTGCCCTTCAGTTTCCCCAGCAAATCGCAAACTCAGAGACAGTGAAACCATTTGATTTTGACAGAAGCATTACTGGTCCCCTCCTCTTCCTACAGCCAAACCTGTAAAAACATTTTTCATTTGATTCCTTATATTCGAAATGTTGGGCTTACCTGGTGGTTCAGCAGTAAAGAATCCACCTTCCAGTGCAGGAGATGTGGATTCAATCCCTGGGTCGGGAAGATCTCCCTGCAAGAGGAAATGGCAACCCACTCAGTATTCTTGCCTGAGAAATCCAATAAATAGAGGAGCCTGGTGGGCTACAGTCCATGGGGTCACAGAGTCAGACACGACTTGGCAACTGAAACAACAACAACAATATGAAATCAAAGATGAGTGAAGACACTGAAGGAAAACACAATGCATTGTGACTCTCATTTCTGGAATTCACATCCATAAAGAACACCAAAGCCTAACCAACTATGCCCTTATGTATAAGAAAATCTACATTTTACATTCAGATGTGTGTGTCTCTTTTCTTCAGCAAAGTATTTTAGAAGTTAATAAAAAAAAAAAAAAAAAAGATAATTTAGCCCTATTTTACAAATAAGAAAAATGGAGCCCAGAAAGATCTAGTCATTGGCCCAATGTTACCCAGGAGTTGAAGGACAGAAATGGAATTAAGACCCCAAATTTCTTGCTCCCAAGCAATGTCCTCTCTCCACTCCAGTTCCATATCTCTCATCCAGATCACCACAAGACTCGGAAGAACTGGAGATGCTATCTTGCTCACTATTGTCCACTCCTACGTCACAACCATTGTGGGTCTTCCGATATCTGATGAATGGATAGATGAGTGAATCGAGGGATTTGGTGACCAGATCCCCGGGCAAGGTACTATGAATGTTTTGGAAGGCAAATTCTCATCATATAAGGGATTTATGACTATTTCATTAATTAAGCCATTTGGGACAACATTCAGGTACCAAAAAATGTAACACGTCTTTGTGTTTCTAATTGAAGCCACCTGCAGCTAAATTCCTGTCTGCTGAGTCATTTTCCCAGGACCCTCACTCATCCATTCCTTTAAGTTCTTCCCCTCAAGATCAGAGCTTAGCCACAGAGGAGCAGCCTCTGCTCTGCAGCGCAGTGCTGTGCAAGACCGCAGGCTCCAATCCAGTGGGGCCATCGCGCTCTGCATCCAGCCCCACCGGCTTCCTGGGACATTCCTACAGCCATGCACTATCCTCCCAGCCAGTGCAAAGGGTCACAGGTCCCTGCCACTCACCGAGCGCCCCCACCCCTGCCCACTATCTATCTCCCTCATCCTTGACAAACTAACTTCTTCTAGGCCAGCACCCACCTCCTTCTGAGCTGGAGATGCAGATAATGTAAGTGTGTGAAGCAGACTGGGAAGGAGCTGATAAACAGCAGCAGGCCCCTGGAAATCCATGCCTGGACCAGTCAGACATGACGGGGCCAAAGCACATCAGAGATCCTGGGTCTCTATTCAGCCTGAGTCAATTTCTTCCCTGGGAACTGCCAGCCAGTATTGCCAGACTTTTCCAAAGAAATCTGAAACCTCCATCTTCACGACAACATCTCAAGTTTTTCATTTCAGCCATTGATTCCATTTAAACCCATGTGGCCCAAATAAAACCCACCTGTAGGTCAGATTTGAGAGACATGGGGCTAGTCCTTTGAGGAATAAAGAAGTCATTTAATTCTCTCCCCAGGAAGTAAGGATTGCCAAATCTGAGAAACAGAAATCCGGCCTACACCCAAGGATAAGAGTAGCATGCCTCTTCCCTTCCTGATAATAACCTAATTATTATGTTACAGTAAAGCAATATGTGTACATAGGTATCTCACCCAAGATGTTTGAGAAAATGTAATCAAATGGATAGACTTTTTTCAAACCAGCCACCATTCTTTATGAGGAGCCCTTTTATTTCTGCTTGGGGTAGCTGTGTAGTCAGAGCTCAAACACTCAGAGTGGTTAACAAACCAATGCCTGGCCTCTGCTTCACCATTTGGTGTCTCTGCCAAGGGCCCAGTAATAGTGTAGCCAGCTCTCGTATTTGCTCACCCCTCACACCTGCTGGTGAATTAAGGACCCAGAGGGCACGCCACAAACATTTAGCGGGGAAGGAACTGAGGCGAGAGAAGAGAAGGGAAAGATCATGGGATGAGATGACTCCTTCCCTTTAGGTGAACATGGGGCCACCAGCTCCTCTCAGAACATCACAGAAAGCAAGAAACCCACCCAGGCTGACCTTAACCAGTGAACAAGGGCGACTGTACACAAAATGGGACCCATGTGCCCCAGGGGCTCCTATGTCCCCAGATACCCCTGTTCTGTCCTACCTTCAGGCTGAGCTTCTATCATCAGAATTTTGCAGCTTTATCTCTTAAAAGTTTGAATTTTCAAGACTCCTATTTAAATGTGCTGGGGTGCTTGCCTGAGACCCCTGGGATGCTCTTTTAAAACAAATCACTGTGTCTTGGCCATGGTGCTCAGCTTGAGCTCAGCACAGGTGCTCTAGGTCCCGTAACCTCAACCTAGGGTGAGGACAAGCCCAGACAAGGACTTAGGGTTGATGGGCTAGAGTCCAGGGTAAGATGAGCTCAAACTCGCAGCTCACTGAGAGTCTCCGGGAAAACTCTGTGCCTCTGAGAATGACCCCCACGTACTGCAGAGGGTGCTGCTGCTCCACCCCATCCCTGTCCTGGCCCTGTTTTCCCCCTTCACCTCCCTTCCCTTCCCCAGTTCCACCTCCAAGCCTGAGTTCTGATCTGGGTTCCTCCTGGGTTTCCCAAGTGGCCCAGATGGTAAAGAATCCACCTGCCAACGCAGGAGACACAAGAGAGGCAGGTTCGATCCCTGGGTCGGGAAGATCCCCTGGAGAAGGGAATGGAAACCCACTCCAGTATTCTTGCCTGGAGAATTCCATGGACAGAGGAGCCTGGTGGGCTACATACAGTCCGTGGGGTCACAGAGAGTCGGACACAACTGAGTGACTAAGCATGCACACCACTGGGTTCCTCCTAGGAGGTGATAAACTGTGACTTCTGCGGCCAGGCTGCCTGCGTAGAAATCCCAGCTAGTGGTGTGATGGGAAGCTCTCCTGCCACACTCTCCTCGTCCGAGCCTCATTAGGTGGTGGGAACAGGTTAACATAAGATGCTTCAGCCTCGCCAGCACAGAGGCAGCCCAGACAGGATCAGCTACTGCCTTCTAAACCCCCTCAGCTCTTACTAGTGGGTCTTGGGCTTTTCTCTACCTCTCTCTGCCTCACTTAGTCCTCTCAGGGACAAGGTATGCCTCACCTCATCCTCTCAGGAACCAGGTATCCCTCACCTGGGCCTCTCAGGGACTTAGACTGCAAACATCACATCAGCAAAGGGAGCGATGCAATAGCTTAGACATACCAGGCCATGTGGGCTTCCCAGGTGGCACTAGTGGTAAAGAAACTGCCTGCCAATGCAGGAGACTAAGATGTAGGTTCAGTCCCTGGATGGGGAAGATCCCCTGGAGGAGGGCACGACAACTCATTCCCGCATTCTTGCCTGGAGAATCCCATGGACTGAGGAGCCTGGCAGGCTACAGTCTATGGGGTGGAAGAATCAGACATGACTGAACAAGCCTGCACACCTCTGCTCCCCAAGGGTAGACACTCTCCTGACTTGTATAACCACAGATTAATCTGCATATTTTTAAACTTTCCATTTATGTGGCTAGAGTTATATTTATGGAATTCAGTCATCCTGTTGCATAGAGCCATCGTTGGTACATTATTTTTATTGCCATATGGTATTCCATTGCCTGAAAATACCACCAGATCCATTGTATTATTAATGGGGGCTCATTTTGGTTCCAGTTTGGGGTTATTGCAAATACTGCTGTGACCGTGTTGCTCATCACAGTGAGATAGTTCTCTTGGGAATATAATCAAGAGTATATTTGCCAGATATTAGGATGTGCATATGTTCAAAGGTAGCTTGTCACACCAGTTTTTAAACAGTTTGTATAATTTGAATCCTAACTCCAGTACTCTTGCCTGGAAAATCCCATGGATGGAGGAGCCTGGTGGGCTGCAGTCCATGGGGTCGCTAAGAGTCAAGACACGACTGAGCGACTTCACTTTCACTTTTCGCTTTCATGCATTGGAGAAGGAAATGGCAACCCACTCCAGTGTTCTTGCCTGCAGAGTCCCAGGGGCAGGGGAGCCTGGTGGGCTGCCGTCTATGGGGTCGCACGGAGTCAGACACGACTGAAGCGACTTAGCAGCAACAGCAGTGTAAGTGAAAGTGAAGTCACTCAGTCGTGTCTGACTCTTTGTGATCCCATGGATTGTAGTCTACAGGCTTCTCTGTCCATGGGATTTTCCAGGCAAGAGTACTGGAGTGGGTTGCCATTTCCTTCTCCAACTGCAGTGTATGTCCCACCAATTCTTCATATTATCTTTTTGTAAATTTTGTTTTAATTTACATTTTCCTAATTACTAATGAGATCGAACATCACTTTATGTGCCCATTGACCACTCGGGTATTCTAAGTTACACTTTTGCTTTTCAAATGTATTTATTTTTCAAGTGAAGCATCCTAACTATTTTCTGCTCTGTGGTGAATGGCCTTACACCACGAAATAAATGCAGGAATTTTTTAAAAACTATAAAATGCCTTCAGGAGACTTCCCTGGTGGTCCAGTGGCTTCCAATGCAGGGGGCCAGAGTTCGATCCCTGGTCTGGGAACTGGATCCCACATGTCACAATTAAGACCAGGAACAGCCAAATAAATAAATAGATTTTTTTTTAACGTAAAGAACTCCTCAGGGGACAGTTTTTATCTCCCTGTTTCAATCTCCACTGTATGCCCATAACCTTGCCTGTAGACAGACTCCAGGGCATCACTGGCAGTTCACCTGGTGTCTCAAGCTGTATCTGATGTGTTCTTCCCCATTTGGAACACAAGGTGGAGTGTCTGCTACAGCAGTGCCCTCCCCACCGGGTGCCTGTCGGTCTCTGCTGTTTCCCCACAGGCTCCCTGCCATTAGTAGAAGGTCCTCAGCCAGATGAGGAGGACAGACCACTTTGTAGGGGACTCAGCGGTTTTGATGGGAGAGCTGTTTCAAGGAGCCCCTTCACTGAAGGGACAGGCACACCCTCTTCCAACAACACAAGAGAGGGCTCTATACACGGACATCACCCAATAGTCTGTCAGTACCAAAATAAGATTGGTTTTATTCTCTGCAGCCGAACATGGAGAAACTCTATATAGTCAGCAAAAACTAGACCGAGGGCTCACTGTGGAGCAGCTTATGAACCTCCTTATTGCAAGATTCAGACTTAAATGGAAGAAAGTAGAGAAAACCACTAGGCAATTCAGGTATGGCCTAAATCAAATCTCTTATGATTATACAGTGGAGGTGACCGATTACAGAGACATCCTCTCCCATCATCACTGGTGCTTGCCTCGCACCCAGGCTGGGTGACAGGAGACTCCACTGCTGTCTTCCCTGGAGAACCCCAGACAATTCAAGGGTCTCTGTCTCCCCATGTCGGGGGACTGATCTACAAAAGAAATCGGAACGGGGAGTTGAGGACAGGAACCAAAAGAGCCAACCTTCTGCAAATCCCCTTTCAATTTCTCATTCTTGTAAAAGGCTAGATCTTCTATGGACAGAAAAAGTGCTAAGACTAGGGAAGAGGCCATGAAGAGATACACACTTTGAAATCAGCATTAAAGGACTTACCCGGTGGTCCCCTAGTTAGGACTGCATGCAGGGGACACAGGTTCGATACTTGGTTGAGGATATAGGATCCCACATGTCTGTGTGGACACAGCCAAAAAAAAAAAGGAAAAAGAAAAAAATCAGCATCAAGATGATAGAGATTCAACTCTGGCTAAAGAATTGCCGGATGGCAGGAGCTTAGGTGAATTTGGGTGGGAAATAGAGAATTTACCCAGCAAGACATTTTTTTTTTTTCCTTTTCATTTCTCAAGTTATTCATTCATCAAGCATTTATGGAGCATATTCTACAGCGTATACAGTATTCTAGGCCCAGGAGCTATAGAAAGTAAGAAGTCATCTACTTCTCTGCTTTCTCAAAACTTATATTCTAATGTGTAGAGTGAGACAATCAACCACAAAAAAAGAAGAGGGGAAATTTCAGGTAGTTCTAAGTGTGACTAGTCCTTTGTAAGAAAATTCAAGCAAATGCAGAACTGTACAATATTAAAAGTGAAATTTTTCTTTCACCTCCTATAACTTGCATAACTTTTAACTATTATTAAAAGTCCTATGTTTACCCTAAGTTAACATTTTTTTCATTAATGAGTATACACACACACATGCATGGACATACACAGTTGTGTTTTTTTTAACTGTTAGTATTAACAAAATAATTCTTTATGTATTCCACCACCTTTTCTTCACTTACTATATTTGGCAGTATTTCTACATCAACATGTAAATCTTTCTTCACTATATAATATTATATAACATGTACATTTTGCTCTCTTTTAACAATTCTACTAGAAATTTAATTTTTCACATTGGAACAAATGCTGCAGTTAACTCTTATATTCATGCACTGTCTGTCCTATACTATACAAAAAAACATGTATACATGTGTGCATGTAGTAGTAACTGTCTAATATAGCACTCTACTGCTCCAGGGCAAGGTTTGAAACTTCTGCCTGCTCTGTCTTGAATCCACCTGCAATGCAGGAGACATGGGTTCGACCCCTATGTTGTTTCATTTTATAACTATTTGTTAATTTGTGTGGTTGATTTTTGTCTCAACAAGTAGACAGTTATCCAGGGAAGAATACTGGAGTGGGTTGCTGTGCTCTCCTGTAGGAGATCTTCCCGACCTAGGGATCAAACCCATGTCTCTTAAGTCTCCTGTGTTGGCAGGTGAGTTTTTTACCAGTAGCGCCACCCAGGAAGCCCAAACTCATTGCAAAGATATGTAAATCATTTTAATTTAAATACATAATTATGCTCAGAAAATTATGAGCCTGTATGTAACTTAGAACCATATTAGAGACACTGCATGAAGTGGGAGCTGCAAACTGAGCTCCCAGGCTCTGAGTCTGGAGTCTGGTGGAGGCAGCCTCCTCTTTATCTCATGATAACTGGGGCTAGGAGGGGAGTGTGAGATCTGGGTCCATTGCAAGGACCTCAGTAGGGGCAGGTCTCGCCCATCTATTGAAGATGGCCAAAAGAAAAAAAAAGCCAAGACTGCTGACCAGGACTGCTGGATAGTTGAGGTGGGAAGGGCAAGTAGATGCAGTGGAAGAACCAGTATCTGGGCAAAGCCACCTATTTATTGAAATAAGATTGACTTTATGGTGGAGAAGTGGTTCAAACCTCCAATGTAAATTCTCTTTCTGAACCAAAACTCGTAAACAAGTAAGAATAAGGAAAGTGAGTGAAACAAATACTTTGGTTTGACATGAGTAGCACTACAAAATTCTACAATATATAAAGAAAATAACATGAAGAAAGCCAACATGCAATACCAAGAGCTGATTCATGTTGGTATATAGCAGAAACCAACACAATATTGTAAGCAATTATCCTCCAATTAAAAATAAATATTTTTAAAAAAGAAAAAGAAACCCAACAAATGCAACTACTATCACTTCACTCTCAAGCAAATATTAAGCAAATATTAAGACCACCTAAAAAGGAATTTTACAAGCATTTCAAGATTTTCAAAGAGATAAAGACAGGAAGGTCTTCCATAAAAAAAGAGGAAGAAATTTTGAAATTAAAATATGTTAGCAATAAATGAGGCATATTGTTATTAGGAAAAAACTAATTAAACAGGATAGATACTAGACCAGATACAATTAAAAATTGCTTTATGTAACAGAAAGTTAACAATAAGGAATTCATTCACAACAAAACACAGAAATTTTTTATTAAAAATTGAAAATGAAATTAACTGACAAGAATCAAATAAATGCATATAGCTGATTCACTTTACTATGCAGTAGAAACCAACACAACATTGTAAAGTAACTATACTCCAATAAAAATCAATTTAAAAATAAAGATGATACTGCAAAAAATGACAGAGAAGAAATAGTAGTCTTTTATTCTCACTGGAATGGCTATAATAATTTTTTTTTTTTTTAAGATGGTCAATAACAAGTGTTCTTAAGGATAACAAAAAGTTGGAACCCTCACACATTGATGGAAAGCAGTTGGGAAATTCCTCAAAAAGTAAAACTTTTTACCATCAATTCAGTTCAGTTCAGTCACTCAGTCATGTCTGACTCTTTGTGACCCCATGAACTGCAGCATGCCAGGCCTCGCTGTCCATCACCAACTCCCAGAGTCCACCCAAACCCATGTCCACTGAGTCAGTGATGCCATCCAACCATCTCATCCTATGTCATCCCCTTCTCCTCCTGCCCTCAATCTTTCCCAGCATCAGGGACTTTTTCACATCAGGAGGCCAAAGTATTGGAGTTTCAGCTTCAACATCAGTCCTACCAATGAACACCCAGGACTGATATCCTTTAGGATGGACTGGTTGGATCTCCTTGCAGTCCAAAGGACTCTCAAGAGTCTTCTCCAACATCACAGGCCAAAAGCATCAATTCTTCTGTGCTCAGCTTTCTTTATTGTCCAACTCTCACATCCATACATGACCACTGGAAAAACCATAGCCTTGACTAGACGGACCTTTGTTGACAAAGTAATGTCTCTGCTTTTCAATATGATGTCTAGCATAACTTTCCTTCCAAGGTCATAACTTTCCTTCCAAGGAGTAAGTGTCTTTTAATTTCATGGCTGCAGTCACCATCTGCAGTGATTTTGAAGCCCCAAAAATAAAGTCAGCCACTGTTTCCACTGTTTCCCCATCTATTTGCCATGAAGTAATGGGATTGTTGTAGCCACACGTTCTGGAAAACAAACTCACTCAGAAGGACAATGCAGATGGTGGGGTGCAGTTTTTTACACTGGTGGGCCCAAGGCAGAGTCTCCTCTTAGCCAAGGACCCCGACCAGTTTTTGTGAAAACCTTATATACCCTAAGTGTATGTGCCCAAACCCACCTCTCCAAATTCCCTGAAACTAGTCTGAACAAAGGAAAAGAAAGATACAGTCAAAGATAACTCATGATTCATATGTCTTAGGCCTAGGACAATTATCAATAGGCCTGTGGTCATACCCCAATAAGCATAATAGAATTTATGATTCTATTCGGTTACACAGATAATTAGGGTATTCTTTTGGGAGTCTAGGTATGAGCCTTGGGGCTCTTCCATCCGGGGTCTGGTTTTCCAGTTGGTATGTCATTTCCATAGATACTGGGCATATAGATTAAAGTCCATAGTCCAGCCCAAGATGGAGTCCTGCTTTCAAGACAGAGCCTGTTCTGTCTGTTTCCTCCTTCAGGACCGGATGCCATGACCTTAGTTTTCTGAATGCTGAGCTTTAAGCCTACTTTTTCACTCTCCTCTTTCACTTTCATCAAGAGGCTCTTTAGTTCTTCTTCACTTTCTGCCATAAGGGTGGTGTCATCTGCATATCTGAGGTTATTGATATTTCTCCCAGCAATCTTGATTCCAGCTTGTGCTTCATCCAGCCCAGCATTTCTCATGATGTACTCTGCGTATAAATTAAATAAGCAAGGTGATAATATACAGCCTGGACGTACTCCTTTTCCTATTTGGAACCAGTCTGTTGTTCCATGTCCAGTTCTAACTGTTACTTCCTGACCTGCATACAGGTTTTTCTCAAGAGGCAGGTCAAGTGGCCTGGTATTCCCATCTCTTTCAGAATTTTCCACAGTTTATTGTGATCCACACAGTCAAAGGCTTTGGCATAGTCAATAAAGCAGAAACAGATGTTTTTCCTGGAACTCTTTTGCTTTTTTGATGATCCAGAGGATGTTGGCAATTTGATCTCTGGTTCCTCTGCCTTTTCTAAAACCAGCTCAAACATCTGGAAGTTCATGGTTCATGTACTGTTGAAGCCTGACTTGGAGAATTTTAAGCATTACTTTACTAACATGTGAGATGAGTGCAATTGTGCGGTAGTTTGAGCATTCTTTGGCATTGCCTTTCTTTGGGATTAAAATGAAAATTAACCTTTTCCAGTCCTGTGGCCACTGCTGAGTATTCCAAATTTGCTGGCATATTGATGATCCAACATTTCATTTCATAGGTACATGCACAAGAGAACTGAAAACATATGACTGCACAAAAAACAGGAACACAAATGTTTATACCAACATTATCCATAATTTCAAAAAAAATGAAAACAACCCAAATACCATCAGCTGATGAATAGATTAAATAAAATGTGGTCTCTATACAATGGAATATTATTCAGCCTTAAAAATGAATGACACACAGATGCATGCTACAACATGATGAAGCTTGAAAACATTAGGTGACGTGACAGAAGCAGAACACAAAAGGTCCCATACCGGGGTCCAGCCCCTGCAGGATCCAGGGAATCCCTCAGGATGACGGCGTCAGCGATAAGGAAAGTAAAAGGGGAAAGAAAGAGGCTTGATCTTCCTTGGTTTACACAGAAAGCCAATAAAGCTCCTGACACAGAACTTGCTCTGTTCACGGAGGCCGCAGGTGCCTTCTCGGTGGGGTGAGGACGCAGGACGCCCTCTCCCCTGTGAAGATGCAGGGCGCCTTCCAGATCGGGTCTTAGAAGCCCAGGCAAAAAAGTGAACTCAGAGAGCCCCTGTTTCCCAAGGAGTCATCCTGAAAGAAGAAGAGAGAGAGAAAGAAAGAATAGGAAAGAAAGAAAGAATGACACGGGGAGACCAAGCTCTGATGAAGCCGGGTCTGCAGCTTTATTTTCAAAAGGAGCTTTTATACCCTGAATTACACATTTCCAGAAGTGAAAGATACAGAGTCATGCAGAGTCAGCTCAACATTACATCAATTTGACCTTCATCGGGACCAGGATGTTTTTTTGCATACCTTTCCATTTACAAGGGTCTTTGTGTTATGCACATTATCTTCTTCTGGCCCTGAGGCCTATTGACATTTTATGACCTTTTTCTGATAAAGGTTGGTCAGCCAGAAAACTTGTTTTCCCTTAAAGTGTTTCTTCTTTATTTTTTCAATCTGTGTCTCCCTCAGAAAGTTTTAAATAAAGTTACATTCTTATGGAGCAAAGTTGCAGTGGGTTACAACAAAGAAAGAACTTATTAACTCAAGGGTTTTATGTTGCTAATGTCAAGGCTACTGCTTGTTTTTCTTGCACACCAACTATACTAGCTAATGCACCCCCAGGCTCACACTGGGTAAGGGATAAGGAAACTTGGTAGCAAACATTGGCTCAACAATGCAATATTATTCTAATAAAGCTTTTTTATTGCTCAAAGGTTATACTTGGGGTGTTGTGAACAATCATGTGTGTTAGTTCCAAGAGGATGGATAAACCTGCCAAGCAAGCTAAAATGCTAACAGAGGGGTTAGAACTGAAATACTCCTTTCAAGCCCAGGAGACTTATTAATTAGAGCCCTAAGTTGATTTTCTTCGGAGGAAGGTGGTCGGGGATAGCCCCCTGTTAATGTCAGAAGAGTTGGTGAAAGGCATAATATAGTAAACAGTAGACAGACAGACTTTGGTTTCGGGGTCGATGCTCGAGCAGGTCCAGGGAGTCCCTCGAGTCCTGATCCGCCTTGCCTGTCAGGTCTCTTCCGCATGACCTTGTCATGGGTGGGATCTCCTGTGCTGGCTCCCGGCAGTCCCATATTGTATAATTCCATTTGTATTAAATATCCAGAATAGATGAGTTTGCTAAGGTCTGAGGTTCATTTTCCAGTTGATGAAAGTGTCCCAGAATTGAATAGTAAGGTGGTTGCACAACTTAGTGACATACAGAAAATGACTGAACTATACACGTAAAAAATGAATTTTAGGGCTTGTCAATTATATCTCAATAAAGATGTTATTTAAAAATACAGTGGCTGCAGATTTCATGGGATTGAAGAAAGATTTTAATCCAAAAATAGAAAGCATGAAGGTGGTGCCAACAAGGTTACATAAAAGTAAATCCATATCTAACTACACCATGGTGAAATGTACAACACCATCAGTAAAAAGAAATCTTAAAAAACTACCACAGGAAAAGGAAAATTATCTACAAAGGAATAACAGGCAGATTGAAGGTTCTATATAGGACATAATGTATGCTAGGAGACATCAGAAAATAACTTTTAAAAACTACCGGCAGTGTTGGGGAAGGATTGAAGAAATTCAAACCAACAGCCTATATTTAATTAAATTAATATTAAGAGTATGAAGCTGAGACATTTTGACTAACAGAAATATTAATAAAAATAGTGAAAGCTTTTTTGGCATATAATTGATAACAATAAACTGAACATATTTAAGGAGTTTTAAAGATATCACTTCACAGTGCTCAGGACACATGTTATTACAAGAAAGATGCTGCTGCTGCTGCTCAGTCATGTCTGATCTGGGATGAGGACTGAGAGTGGTACCAGGGAAGGTTTGGAGTCCGTATATAATGCTGTTAGTATTGAAAATGAAAGTGTTAGTTGCTCAGTCGTGGCCAACTCTGTGACCCCATGGACTGTAGCCTACCAGGCTCCTCTGTCCATGGATTTCTCCAGGCAAGAATACTGGAGTGAGTTGCCATTCCCTTCCCTGAAATATCTTTCCCACCCATGGAACCAACCCAGGATTCAAACCCTGTTCTCCTGCATTGTAGGTGGATTCTTTACCATCTGAGCCACCAGAGAAGCCAAGACACTGTGAATGTTTCAGGAAGAATAGGACAGAGGCTTGGAAAGCATGCTTATGCATTATGGTCACACTTCCCTTCCAAGGTATGTTGGAAGAGAAACATATCCAAGGCAAAGAAGAGAAGTAGGGAGCAGCTGATTTCCACATCTATACTAGATGTGGTCTGTGTTCTATTTTGCTATGAATAAAAGAAATCACAAGCCTTGGAAGTGGACCACCTAGGTTAGAGTGATCATATTCCATTGACTAAATCTGTGTCATCTTGACAAGTTACCTACCATTAAGTGCTATAAAAGGGATGATAATATTGCCTAACTTGAATGCCTGTTATGAGAGAAAGCAAGATAATATAGGTTCAGTGCCTAACAGAGATAAAATCCCGAAAAAACCCCAGTGAACTGTGGGACAACTTCAAGGAGACAGATGTATGTTTGTTTGGAGTTTCCAAAGGAAGATGGGTGGCAGGGATGGGGGGCAGTCATAATAAAATATTTGAAGATACATTGGCCAAAAATGGTCCTGCTCTGGTGAAAACTATAAATCCATAGTGTCACTGAATGCAACAAATGCCAATCACAATAAAAATGAAGAAAAACACCAAAATACATGGAGGTCAAATGAAAGGCAGGCAGAGGAAAAAAGACATATTCAGAAGAAAGATAAGAGTGCCAGCATACTTACTGTATGGAGGAAGAAATGGCAACCCACTGCAGTATCCTTGCCTGGAGTATCCTGTGGACAGAGGAGCCTGGTGGGCTACCAGGAAGAGCTGAAAGAAGAGCAGAAGTGTGGCTCAGCCCATGACCTCCCCACCACCAAGTCAACTCTAGACTTTTCCTCAAGTTCATTACCATGAACAAACTAAATCCTGTATCAGAAAATGTGAGGATTCCATGTTAAAATCCATATCTGCCTCCTTCTTTCTTAAGACATATTTCGATATTTGTCCCACTTTAAAAGTTCAGAAAGGAGATTCTGTCTGGAACAAGAAAGTATGTATGAAAAAAAGGCCTCAAGATGTATAGGAAAAAGTTCAATATCAGCCGCAGCAGCATCTTCCATACAAAGATACTAACATAATTGCTACACTGAAAATGGGCTTCCAAAAGTGGGAATCTGGGGAAGTAGGCAAAAAAATCTTAAAAGAATAGAGAAAAAGGGAGGGGGAGAAAAGCCAATGTTTCTAGGACTTTGGTCTTGTCAAGTGCATCCTGCCCAGAGTGATCGCTTGCCACCCAATCAAGATAGGGACAGAATAAAAACATAGAACCCAAAGAAAGCAGCAAGGACCATCAGCAACGAAGGAAGAAACTGAGTTACAAGAACCAAGAGTGCTGATCATAGTTACAGGCTGAGCAGAGAATTAGTCAAGACAAGACTAAGCTGATTATGCCCACTCATTTCTCTAACAAATGCTTATTAGGTACTCTTCTAAGTTGTGCCTACTTGGAGAGGAATTCAAAGCAATAGCACAAGGATGCAAAATTAAAACTATGCTTGCTCAACAGATATGGGGATGGTAGGGCAAAGGCAGATTCAGAAGCTGGAACCAAGGCAGAGCACAGTGTGTCAGAGTTCAGAAGCCATTCTGTTGAAACACCAAGCTTTGCCCAATCTGATGGCCACAACTTGCATCTCTTCAAATTGCCAGGTTTTGCTGCGGGTATGTGCCTGACTGTGTTACTAAGTCACTGAACGAGAGATGAGGCATTGAGGCAAAGAATACGACTGTATTCAGGGAGCCTGCACATCAAGAAGATGGAAGACTAACATCTCAAAACAGCCATCTTCTGGGGTCTGGTTGCCTGATTCTTTTATTGATCAGAGACGCGGTGCAGGGTGGAGGGGGGCGGTTGGTGAGGAAACAAAGTAAAAAGGCCATTTAATCTTGCAAGTCTCTCCTAGAATGGCAAGCCTCAGGCAGGGGGATGTGTTAATTTCTTCTTTCCTGCCATATACAGGTGGACAGGGTTCTGAACAATGGCACTTTAGTTCAACAGTCAGGCAGAGTTCTCTGAAGCAGGCCACTATATGTAATTATAATAACAAAACCAACGGAAAGCAAGTCAAAGGAACAGTTCCAGCAGAGTCAGAATTGACTTCTCCCTGCAACAACTGTCTGATAAACATCCTCCATGCTAGCTATTTCCCCTTCCCCTCCACCTTCTCCACTCTGGAGGCCAGCTGAATGGATTCCTTCCTTCCCTGGGAGGCATTGCTCCCTGGCTTCCTGCTGGGCTTCACCAGCAGAAGCACCTGGTGTTGAGAGTAAGAGGTGGATGATTCACACCTCCAGCTTCCTCCTTTCCTCAGGCTAAAGGTCTCAGATGGCAAAACTCAGCCCTCTCCCAGGGTCTCTGCCTCCTACCCTGGTAACCTCCCTCCCTTGCTCCTTCAGATCTCAGGGTACAAAGTGCTGCCTGCTGCTTGCAACCACTGAACTCTGCACTCTGCCACATGGTTTTCTCAAACCCTGCCCATATCTCTGTAAACAGGCTTTTTATTCAACTCCCCTTGAAGTATCCTAATTTTGAGCATTTCCTGCTGGGACTTTAACCATGCAGTTGCTGGTACCCAGGCTGCAAAGGTGTGAAAATAGAAAGCCCTGATATACAAAAATAAATGTGACCAAAAAAAATGAAGTAATATGTTTAAAAAAAAAAGAAGAAGGAAGAAGCGGGGAAAGGAAAGACTGGAGGAGGTCGGGGGCGGGTGGGAAGGGGAGGAAGGAAGAAATCCACAGACTGCAGAAAAGACAACACAGAAGCAGCTCTCATGACAGGGCTGGCACTGCAGTAAGAACAAAGCAATCTGTATGACTCTATGGTTCGCCATCTCCATAACTGTGCTAATCAGGAACCTGGGAAAAACGTGACTGTGAGATGACTGTGGGGTTAGAGGAGATTTGAAATTCGTCCAACACTCAGAATCTTCTGGTGGCTCAGCAGTAAAGAATCCACCTGCCAAGGTAGGAGACAAGGGTTCAATCCTTGGATGGAAAAGATTCCTGAAAGAAGGAAATGGCAACCCACTCCAGTATTCTTGCCTGGGAAATTCCATGGGCAGAGAAGCCTGGTAGGCTTTAGTCCATGGGGCTGCAAAGAGTCAGACATGACTGAGTGACTCAGAAACCCACTCTGAGTCAATTCTCAGGTTCTTAGAAGGCATCAAAATAAACAAGGGGGAGGAATACTCAACTCCAGGAAAAAGATCCTATTTTCTGAATAAAAACACATATGTGGTCATTTTAGTAGATTATTTTAATGAAACAGCTCTCGAATGCCCTAAAGCTCCAGGTTTCTTATGGCCCATTAGGGATGGATGGCAGCAGTCAGACTCATTTTGAACATTCTTACACTAACGTCTTCATTTTAGTTCCACTCGCTCCTCCTCGTATTCTGCATAAAATAGGATTCTGTGTAAATGCAAAACCTAGTATTCTGGTAAGGGAGGATTCCTTTGTAAATTGTTTAAAGTGGGTCAGATGTATATTTCTATTGTCAGCTAAAAAATGCTTCTTGAAAATGAGTTGTTGAAACTGCTGTCACTATCAGTTTAACTTGAGCAAAATACATTTGTTATAACTAACTTTGGACCTATTAGTTGTAAGAATTTCAGAAATGACTTGTGCAGTCATGAAAATACACAGCTTCCTCAAATGCTGAGTGTTCTGCCAAGACTTCTATTTTCTTCTTCGTGTGACTATTGAACTTTATCTGACTTATCTTTTCTTATCTGACTATTGAACTTTAACCTGATTTTTCAAATTTGTGGCAAAAAATCAGATTATCTTCAAAAGGCCAATCTCTGTCCTATAATTCCAGTTAGAATCACAGGACATATTTCAGTAAATTCCTGAAGGCAAAAAGCAAATCACACACCCACATATACTAAACTTTCAAGTATAAGAAATTCTCAAAGTGTTTATCTTCAAATCTATCATCTTTTTTTCTCTATTTATCAACCAGAATTAGGTTTTCCATGCTTTGTGGATGATACAAACTCTGATTCACTCATTAATCAATTTATAAACAGCTATTAATACTATCATGTGAAAGATGCTACAGAATAGCAAAGTATATAAATATTACCAGGGAAGATCTGTTTTAGAGTTTCTGAATATCATGCTTCTTTCCTCTGTTGCATTTAATTATTTTTGCTCAATTCATGTTGTTTTCTATTTGACTTCCACTCAACTGCCAAGAAAATACAATGCTTGGTGCTTTGATATAATTGTGTCTGAGAGCCTACACACAGGTCTCAAACAAACAGGTGTTTGAAAATACTTGTTGAATAAATGAATGACTTACAAATTAGTTGGGAGGATGTTGACCACTTATATTTAGAGTTAATTATCAATACAAAGGGGGAAATGATGGGCTCAGACAACAATTCAGAAAAAGAGGCATCACCCATGGGCTGAATGAGGGAGATGGAACCTGAGTTGTGATTGAACAGAGGACCTATCCATCCTGGGATGTGGATTGGGGAGCTGGCAGGGTGGGTGCTGGTGAGAGAATCTGGCCTGGGTCTCATGTAACTAAGTCTTAAGTATTTTCAGTCATAGAGGTCCATCCTAACTTCTGGAAGTAGATTATGCTTATTACAGGAAACATCACCCAAACAGCACCAAGAATTGGTATTTTTTAAATAAGTTCAGTATTTGTGTCATTATCAAAACTGTACTTCAGTGTGTCTTCTGGGTTATAAAGATGACCCTTTAAGTGCAATTTTGAAGCCACAGCTTGCGTGTAAGTGTGGGATGGCACATAGATGTCAGCCCAGGCGTCAAGTGTGATTAATATCTAATGAGGGTTGGGACCTCACCTTCCAGTGCAGGGGCTGTGGATTTGATCCTTGGTCAAGGAACTATAATATGATCCCACAAAAGCCTCTCATCAAAAAACCAAAGCATATGGTAACAAACTCAATAAAGACCTTAAAAAAAAAATGGTCCACATTAAAAAAAAAAAAAAAAACTAGTAAGCGTTGAAAAGATCTAGGCCATACCAGGGTTCAGTAGCTACTGGATAGTGATACATGTCACGCGTGTGGGTTGGGGGAATGGCTACCAGGCACCCCTTACTTATTTATTTCAAATCTCAGATTTATTTTATTTATTTTTTAGTTGTGACATGTGGGATCTAGTTCCTGAACAGAGATTGAACCTGAGCCCCCTGCGTTGGGAGTATGGAATCTTAGGCAATGGACCCCCAGGAGGTCGTAGGACCCCTAATTTAGATCAGAGACAAGCTTGCACAGGTGAGGGATGTTGGCAAATTACCCAGTGGAATAGGAAGGCACAGACAGCAAGAACAAGACAAGAATGCCCACTAGTGCCACCACCATTTACCATTGTCCTGGCGGCAGCAGTCAGTGCATTTGACAAGAGAAATCTCAAGTGTGAGGACTGATAAGAAAGAGATGAAACTATGCCTATCTACAGATGATAGAAATGCAAGGGACTTTCCTGGTGGTCCAGTGGTTGGGAATTCACCTTGCAATGCAAGGGACACGGGTCTGATCCCTGGTCGGGGAACTAATATCCCACATTCATTGGGTTAACTAAGAGAGAAGCTCATGTGCCTCCATGAAGATCCTGTGTGTCAAAATCAAGACCTCACATAGCCAAATAAATATTAAAAAAAAGAAAAAGAAACACACGGATGTCAACCGAAAAGTGACAGGAAAGTCATTAAGAAAAAAGGATATAAAGTTAATGTAGAGAAATTTATACTATAATATAAAATCTGTTAGAAGATATCACTAAGAGAATACAGGCCTCACACAGGAAAACTAGACATCCCAGCTGTTCCACAGCGGGGCAAGGCCAGGGGACTAATTCTAGTGCAAGGTCAACTGTGCATGACTTTATTGATGGTGATACCATTGCAAAGAATCAGCCTGGCCTGCTGAGTTGCCTGACCCACCTAGGTCTTTGCAAGAGTGATAGACAGGTCTTGACTCTATTTTTGTGACTAAGCTGTAGGGCTTACTTTTTTTCATAGTACAGCCTAACATTTTATATTTGCGGTAAGTTCCGTTCAGTCACTCAGTCATGTCCGACTCTTTGAGACCCTGTGGACCAAATACAGCACACAAGGCTTCCCTGTCCATCACCAACTCCTAGAGCTTGCTCAAACTCATGTCCGTTGAGTTGGTGATGCCATCCAACCATCTCATCCTCTGTTGCTCCCTTCTCCTCCCGCCCTCAATCTTCCCTAGCATCAGGGTCTTTTCAAATGAGTTGTTCTTCACATCAGGTGGCCAAAATATTGGAGCTTCAGGTTCAGCATCAGTCTTTCCAGTGAATATTTAGGGTTTCAATCAATATTCAGGATTTCAACTGAATATTCAGGAATATTCAATCATTCATTCAGGATTTCCTTTAGGATTGACTGGTTTGATCTCCTTGAAGTCCAAGGGACTTTCAAGAGTCTTCTCTAACACCATAGTTTAAAAGCATCAATTCTTCAGCGCTCAGCTATCTTTATGATTCAACTCTCACATCCATACAGGACTACTGGGGAAACCATAGCTTTGACTAGATGGACCTTTGTTGGCAAAGTAATATCTCTGCTTTTTCATATGCTGTCTGGGTTGGTCATAATTTTTTTTCCAAGGAGCAAGCGTCTTTTAATTTCATGGCTGCAATCACCATCTGCAGTGATTTGGGAGCCCCCCCAAAATAAAATCTGTCACTGTTTCCATTGTTTTCCCATCTATTTGCCATGAGGTGATGGGACCAGATGCCATAATCTTCATTCTTTGTTGAGTTTTAAGCCAGCTTTTTCACTCTCCTCTTTCACTTTCATCAAGAGGCTCTTTGGTTCTTCTTCACTTTCTGCCATAAGGGTGGTGTCATCTACATATCTGAGGTTATTGATATTTCTCCCACTAATCTTGATTACAACTTGTGTTTCATCCAGCCCCGCATTTCACATGATGTATTTTGCATAGAATTTAAATAAGCAGGGTGACAATATACAGCCTTGCAATACACTTTCCCAATTTGGAACTAGTCTGTTGTTTCATGTCTGGTTCTAACTATTGCTTCTTGACCTTCATACAGATTTCTCAGGAGGCAGGTAAGGTGGTCTGGTATTCCCATCTCATGAAGAATTTTCCAGTTTGTTGTGATCCACACAGTCAAAGGCTTTGGTATAGTCAATAAAGCGGTATATGTTTTTCTGGAATTCTCTTGCTTTTTCTATGATCCAACAGATTTTGGCAATTTGATCTCTGGTTCCTCTGCCTTTTCTAAATCCAGCTTGAACATCTGGAAGTCCTCGACTCACACAATGTTGAAGCTTTATTTGGAGAATTTTGAGCATTACTTTGCTAGCGTGTGAAATGAGCTCAATTGTGTGGTAGTTTGAACATTCTTAGGCATTGCCTTTCTTTAGAATTGGGATGAAAACAGACCTTTTCCAGTCCTGTGGCCACTGCTTAGTTTTCCAAATTTGCTAGCATATTGAGTGCAACACTTTAACAGCATCATATTTTAGGATTTGAAATGGCTTGACTGGAATTCCATCACTTCCACTATCTGTTTGTAGTGATGCTTCTTAAGGCCCTCTTGACTTTACATTCCAGGATGTCTGGCTCTAGGTGAGTGATCACAGCATCATGGTTATCTGGATCATTAAGATCTTTTTTGTATAGTTCTTCTGTGTATTCTAGGCACCTCTTCTTAATATCTTCTGCTTCTGTTAGGTCCATAGCATTTCTGTCCTTTATTGTGCTCATCTTTGCATGAAATGTTCCCTTGGGAATCTCTAATTTTCTTGAAGAGATCGCTAGTCTTTCCCACTCTATTGTTTTCCTATATTTGTTTGCACTAATCACGGACGAAGGTTTTCTTATCTTTCCTTGCTATTCTTTGAACTCTGCATTCAAATGGGTATATCTTTCCTTTTCTCCTTTGCCTTTTGCTTCTCTTCTTTTCTCAGCTATTTGTAAGGCCTCCTCAGACAACCATTTTGTTTTTCTTTTCATTGGAGATGGTTTTGATCATGGCCTTCTGTACAATGTCACGAACCTCCATCCATAATTCTTCAGGCACTCTGTCGATCAGATCTAATCCCTTGAATCTATTTGTCACTTCCACTGTAAAATCATAAGGGATTTGATTTAAGTCATACTTTAATGGTCTAGTGATTTTTCCCTACTTTCTTCAATTTAAGCCTGAATTTTGCAATAAGGAGTTCATGATCTGAGCCACAGTCAGCTTCTGGTCTTGCTTTTGCTGACTGCATAGAGCTTCTCCATCTTTGGAGACATCCTTCAGAAGGACTTATACCAGCACTGCTGTCTTCTTGGAGGGCACAAACAAATCCTTGTGCACACCAGGACCCAGGAGAAAGGAACAGTGACCCCACAGGAAGAGACTGAGCCAGACTTGCCTGTGAGTGTCTAGGAGTTGTTGGTGGAGGTGTGGGGCGACAGTGGCCTGCAGCGGGGTCAGGGGCACTGAATAAAACAGTGCTGGCATAAAGCAAGTATACTCTTATGAAAAAAAAAAAAAAAGGAAAAAATAGTGACTGAGAGAGGTGTGCCCACCATGTAAGGTATAGTTCTGGCCGAGGCAGAAAAAGGAAAGACGACCTCAACAGATGGAGGTTACCTTTATTCAGGCAAGGAGGGGCGACAGTCGGCCTAACGACCAGGCTGAGCTCGGAGAGGGATCAGGGAGGCTCCATACTTATAGGGAGGTTTGTGGAAGCGATAAGGGAAATGTTAATCAGGTGGGATGTTTTGTGTATTCTTTAGTTGAGATGGCATTTGTAGTTGGGCAGGGGGTGATAAGTCTTCTGGACAGGTGTAGGGGGTGGAAGGTTTCTGGACAGGGGGTGATAAGTCTCAGATAGATGCAACCGGCCTGGAGCATCAAGGTGGAACCTAAAGTTCTGTTTTGTTTTCTCCGAAGTTAGATGATTCAGCAAGGGCCTTTGAGACTGTTGTTTTCTTTCCTAGGCCCAAAAGACTCCTTCACTCCAGACACTGAAATCATAAAAAATGGGGAAAAGAGTGCCATATCTCTCTGGCTATTTCCTGCTGGATGGGGCGACGGTTTTGGGTTTGGAATGGAGGATAATCCTAGGGCCCAGGGTCTCCTTTTTCTGAGCTTGGGATGAGGCTCTCGAGAAGAAGAATGGTCTTGACATAATCTCGAGAGATGGCCTGAATCCGTTCTTGGAGAAACCTTTGAAAGAGATTGAAGAGACAGTGTCCAAATAAGAGGAACAGAATGATAAGTACCAATGGTCCCAGGAAAGGGAGCAACCAAGGGAGGGCCTGTTGGAACAGGTTTTGGGGACTGTAAAGGTTTTGTAACTCTTTTCTGCGGCATTCAATTCTGTCTCTAAGTTCTTTGACTCTGCCCTGGACTGTGCCCATTTCATTAACAAAATAGCAGCAGTCCTCTCCTAGGAAAAGGCAGGTCCCTCCCTTTTCTGCGGTGAGAAGGTCCAGGGCTCGCGTATTTTGTAGGGCCACAGAAACTAATGAGTTAATTTGTCTTTGGATTGAAACGAAGGACTCCACTACTTGCTCCATGTCTTCATTAGGTTCTTGGGACAGCTTGTAGTAGAAATGGACAGAGGTCGAGATGCCTCCAATCCCGGTGCCTAGGGCTACTGCTAAGCCAGTCCCAATCAGCAGGGGGGCTATGACAGCGCTTCTTTTCCTGTGGGAAAGTTCCCCTTGGGGGTAGACTATTTGTTCTACCTCTTCTTTGAGGAATGTTAGGCCTGGGGTCAGGAAGACCAAGATGCAAGTTCCAGGGGGGTCCAAGGGGAGACATGAATATGCATAGGTCCCACAGAGAATGAAGATTTCCAGATTGGTGCAATTATTTGTGCTGTGGACACAAGTGGAAAAGAAGGAGGGAGCAGAGTTTGTAAGACCAGTGTAGTTGGGACTAGAGTAGTTGATACAGGTTAGGTTTGAAGAGGCTGAGAGTAGGACATTGTCAGAGACTGGCCCAATGAGTTGTGCAGTTTTTTGTTGGGAAGGGGAGGTATAGTTGCCCTGTGACAGCCAGATTGAAGGTAAAGGAATTGCTATGTGCGGTGAGGGAGACAGTGACATGCATATCCAACATTGGGATGTGTGTTGTGTGCACTGGAAGAATTGGAAGGAAGAGTTGAGAAGGCGGGTAAGGTGTTGGTTGCCAGAGGGAGATTTTAGGAGAGGCCATAATTGGGAAAGGAGGTCTAGGCGTTTATAAGGCTCAGGGGTCGCCTGTAACTGGGAAATTATGTTCTTTATGACTTGTTCTTGTTTCTTTTCCCGATTTTGATCTAGTACCCTGCCCCCATCTGAGTACCCCCAGTAGGTAATGGGATAGAAACATATGTTTCTTCCATTTGGCTTATGGCAGGTACTCATGAAACTCCCTCTCTTTTGTACTCTAACAGTGAGTAGGGATTTGGACTTCCCGCCCCTGAGGTTCATGGTGCATGGTTTTGGAGCTGTATTATAACATGAGGAATGTACACAGGAATAAATGTCTGAGCAGGGGCAGGGAGTAGCCAGAAGGCTGGGGAGTGCAGCAAGGATGAGGAACAGAGGAGTCATGGGGCTGTTATTTAGGCAGTGCAGAGGAAATAGCACCCTAGGAGTAGAACACATCCAGCAACGCAGGCGATACCCACGGAAAGACGAAGGATAGGTGGCCAGTCCTGAGGGGAGACAGTTACTAGGCCTATAGCAAGGATTACGATTAAGAGTGCTGTTACAGTTAGAGAGACAGGGAGAGGCCAGTCAGAGTGAGGGGCAAAAGGCCCCAAGTTGGTGGTGGTTTGAATCTGAGGAGGAACAGTGTTCATTAGGATGTAGAATGATGTAGAGAATGAGAGTAAAGAAATCAATTTCGTCTGCAGTCAGGTTGTAGAAGGTTCCCTAGAGCCACAGTTGAGATACCAGTGTAGTCAGGTTTTGAAGGAGGTTCCTGTCGGGGTGCTGGTCCAGAGGTCTGGTAGTAGTTCGGTCGGGAACAGTTGTAGGTTAAGGAGTGTCCAGATAATTCAGTGTCCTCCTGGATGGCTGACAGAGGTTCTCACCAGGTGAATTTTAAGGAGGTATGTCCAGTAAGGGAGACCTGTCATTTAAGGAGGGCAGTGCAGGATCAGAGGTGACCCGTTTTAGATGAGAGAGGTGTACCCAGGAGGTGACCTTCTCGAGTTTAGCTGCAGTTGGGGTAAGGAGGATGATTTTGAATGGTCCCTGCCACTTTGGGGTTAGGTCACCCTGGGGATTATCAGACAGATAGACCGTGTCCCCAATTTGTAAAGGGGGCAGGGAGGCTTGGGAGTCAGGGGCAGCCAAGTTGTGGTTGATGTATTTCCAGAGGACATTGCGGAGTTCCACCAGCAGAGGGGAGTATAGGAAGCTTGGTATGGGAGGAAGTTCTGGGGAGAGTCCAGGAGGGAGCATGGGCCTTCCATACATCACCTCAAAGGGGCTCAGCCCCAGGGGCTTTCTGGGCAAAGCCCGTATTCTGAGGAGAACAATTGGCAAAAGTTTAGTCCAATCCAGATGTACTTCGAGGGTTAGTTTGGTAAGGGTTTCTTTGATTATTCTGTTCATCCTTTCTACCCTTCCTGAGGACTGGGGACGGTATGGAATGTGAAATTTCCAGGGCATCTGTAAGAATTGGACAAGTTGTTGGGTGACCTTGGATGTAAATTCCGGGCCATTATCAGACTGTAGGGATGAAGGCAGGCCAAACCCGGGGATAATTTCTGTGAGGAGGATTTGGGCCACGGTGTGGGCTTTTTTGTTTGTAGTGAGAAACGCTTCTACCCATCCCGAAAAGGTGTCCCCAAGGACCAGGAGGTATCTGGCTCTCCCGACCCGGCGCATATGAGTAAAGTCTATTGGCCAATCCTGTGCTGGGAGGCTGCCTCGCATTTGATGGCTTGGAAGGATGTAGGTTTAAGGTTGGAATTGAGATTAGTACGTTGACATGTTTGACAGGGGTGAATAAGATTATCTAAATATTGTTGGTCAACATTGGATATGGGGAAGTGGTTACGGAGGAACTGTTGGAGTGTCTTGGATGAGGGATGAAAAAGTGAGTGTAGAAAGGAGAAGATTTCTCTGGTGGTGGGAGGGTCGGGTGGAGTCAGAGCGAAGATAACAGGGGACTGGAGGGAAGGATGGGACAGTGCTATCTCCTTTCCTTCTGGTCTGCAGCATTGTTGTAGGCTGATATGAGACTTCCCTTTTGATGTCCCCTACAGTGGAGGATGGTGGCTTTGTTTCATAAGAGTGCTGCCTCTAGAAGTTTGTGGATCAGGTCTGAATTAATAATGGGGGATCCTTTTTGGGTTAGGAAACCTCTTTCTCTCCATATTAGGATGTTTGAGTGAAGTATATTATAGGCATATTTGGAGTCTGTGTGGATGTTAACCCTTAGATTGTTAGCCAGAGTTAAAGCTCTGGTGAGAGCTATTAGTTCTGCCTGTTGGGAGGTGGTGTGAGGTGGCAGAGGTGAACCTTCAATTGTCTGGGTTCTGTGATTGTGATGAAGGTCTCCCTGGATGATGGCATATCCTGCTGCAAAGGGTGGGGATTTTTGAGAGCTGCCATCAATGAACCAGTGTGGGGTGTCTTAGTCTAGGACGGGCTGATCTGTTAAATGTTGGAAGGGGTTTTGGGTAAGATCTACTGTTAGGCTACAGCTATGTAGGAGGGAGTCTGTTGTAGAGGACATGGGTAATAAGCTGGCAGGGTTAAGGGGAGAGCAGGGGGAGAATGAGAGCTGAGGGTCAAGGAGAAATGCATGTAGGACCTGTACCCTGGAAGGGGGAAGGGAGAGGAAAGCCTGATGTGATAGTAAGTCTTGGGAGGTGTGTGGAGAACAGACTGTTCAAGGGGCATACCTAGAGAGTTTATTTGCTTCGGGTATGAGGGCTGCGATAGCAGCCATAGCCTGTATGTAGGGAGGCCACCCCTTGGTCACCATGTCAAGCTGTTTTGACAGATAGGCTATGGGAGCCCAGGTGTCTCCAGCCCACTGACACAGAAGTCCCAGGGCCTGTCCTTGGTTGGAATGTGCAAAGAGAAAGAATGGTCTGGTGTAATCTGGCAGGTGGAGAGTTGGCAGTCGGAGGAGGCTCTGGGTGAGCTGGCGAACAGGATTGGCCAGATAGGAGGGATTAAAGAGGGGCTCATCCAGACATTCTTTAGTTACCTCATAGAGCGGCTTTGCAATGAGGGAGAAATTAGGGATCCAGATACAGAAAAATTTTGGGAGGCCGAAGATAGACAGGAGTTCCCTTTTCGTTTTTGGAAGTGGACAGTTAATCAAGGCCTGGATTCTATCTGGGGGAATAGTTATTTGTTGGTGGGATATGGAGAGCCCTAGGTAGGTGACGTTTGTCTGGGCTATTTGGGCCTTAGATTGGGACACCCGATAACCCCAGGATCCCAGGGTCCCAAGGAGTTTGGCAGTATGTTGGAGGCAGAGTTTTCGGGTTGGGCTACAAAGAAGAAGGTCATCTACGTTTTGGAGATGACTCAGGGCTAGGTCGAGAGTCCGTAGGTCCTTTTGTAAACCCTGTCCAAAAAAGTGGGGACTGTCTCTGAACCCCTGGGGGAGAACTGTCCATGTTAGTTGTTGGGAAACATGAGTCTCGGGGTCTTGCCAGGTGAAGGCAAAAAGGGGTTGGGAGAGGGGGTGGAGGGGGATGGTGAAAAAGGCGTCTTTGATATCTAATACCATGAAGTGGGTTGCAGTCGGTGGTATGGTAGACAGAGGGGTGTAAGGGTTAGGGACTACTGGGAATGTCGATGTGACGGACTCATTGACTTTTCGCAGATCCTGGACCAGTCTCCAAGAGTTTGGTCCCTTCCTTACTGCCAGAATAGGGGTGTTGTGTGGTGAATGGTTAGGAATTAGGATAGAGGCTTGAAGAAGACGATCTATGATAGGCTTAAGTCCCTTGTGGGTCTTCGGGGTGGCGAGTACTGTTGGGAGATTATAGTCGAGGGGTCTTTCAGGGTAATGTGGACTGGGGGATGATGTTTGGCTATGGATGGGTGATCAGTGTCCCAGACTTGGGGGTCTAAGGTGGGTAGATCCAAGGGAAGGTCAGGGATGAGGGATAGGGACCATCCAGGTGCCATCTGCATGCAGAATATAGAGACTGTATCAAGGAGGGGGATATGGTAATAAAGACCCCCAATTTGGATAACAAGTCTCTCCCTAGGTGTGCCATCGGGCACTGAGACATTATGAGGAATGAGTGTATAGGGGTCGATGTTACAAATTGACAGAGTAATGGAGGGCTGATTTTTGGCCTTAGGGGAACTCCAGAGATCCCCTTGATTGTGAATACTCTACCTTCACGTCTGATGTCAGCGGTGGACTGGCTGATGAATTGAACGTGAAGGTAGAGTAACCCAGCAGGGGTGGTGATATACTTCTGGACTGCCTCTGTAAGGCGTGCTAAGAATAAGGCCGGATTTTCATCTGCCCCTTGGATGAATTCTCTGACTTTATCATAATTGACATGGATATGAGTATTTTTCTGCATTCCTTCTAGAATGCAGGTAATCATATGATTGAGTCTCCTGATACCTGGGTCCGGGGCTGGTAAGTCCAGTGGGGATCTAACTGAAGCACAGCCTCATCAGCAACTGGGCTATCCTGGTTTGGTTATGTAAGTGATCGACATGGGCTTTTGCCGCTTGCCAGATATAGTCTTTTTCATCTGGGGTGAGAGTGGCATTTAGGATATAATATACGTCTTCCCATGTGATGTTATAGGCCTGGGAGAGTCTCAGGAATTCTTTTCTGTATCTGGTAGGATTTTCAGAAAATGACCCTAACTTTTCTTCTATCTGGCTCATATCTGACAATGAAAATGGCACATGGATGCGGGTGGGGCCCTCTGGTCCTGCCACCTCTCTCAGGGGAAACATGTGTTGGGTATGTGACCGTGCTGGGGAGGGGGGGGGAGGGGGGAGGGGGGTCGGGGAGATGGGGTAGCGGGGTCTAGGGGGATTCAGGAGAGGTTTCTGGGCCAATAGGTGAGTTGGATGAAGGGGAAGGAGAGGGTTGGTGGGGTGGTGAGTAGGGAGGGGGCTCGTCCGCGGGGTCGAACTCTGGGGGTGCAGAAGGTCGCAGTCTGTGATTAGTTGAGGAAGAAGAGCCCTTTTGCTTGGGAGGTGTCACGCAAGTGTATGTTCCTCGGTTCTTTGTCTCGTCACAACAAAGATTTGGAGCGACAAACATTAAAGCCCTCGGTGCGTCACAGCTCTTGGGTCTTGGACAAACCATGTTACAGCTCTTAGGCAAATCAGTGTTACAGCTCCATTTTATTTATAAGATAGCAGGAGAATCCAAGACTCAAAGAGAAGAGAGTGGAAGAGTGCATGGGGAGGGAGAAAGGGAGGGAGGGAGAGGGAGAGAGAGAGAGAGAGTGCGCAGGAGGGAGAGAGAGTCCGTGAGAAAGCGCTTTGGCTCCTCCTTTTATGTTTTTTCCTCCACCTGGGCCTGCCCTATGCAAATTGGGCTTAGCCAGGAGTGCTGTTTGTTCTGCCTGAAGTTTTCACTCTGGTCCTCGGACCTTCCTTTGACCTTCCTTGTCTTTTAGCCACTGCCATTTTGGACTCCTTTTCCCTATTCTACCTACCTGACAGAGGCAAGGCGCATAGAAGGACCTCGTGGGTGGAGCAGGCCTTGCATAGGGAGGGCCTGCTCCGAAGGACCCAAAAGGCTTGGGCATATGGGACCTCCAACCACTTGCCATTCCATTTAAGGAAATCGGTGAGATTTTGACGAATGTTAAAGTCACATGTGCCGACTTCAGGCCAGTGGTCTTGATTGTCTAATTGGTATTGAGGCCAAAGCTGTGTACAGAGTTGTTTTAAATGGTTAGCTTTGAGTTCAGTGAGTGAGAGTGCTTTGAGATTTTTGAGAACACAGGTCAGAGGGGAATCTTTTGGGACAGATTGTCCAGAACCCATAATTGAAAGGCAAGCAGAGGCTCCTATTGGGAGTTTGAATTGTCACCCGTAGTCACAATAGGAGTTATGAGAAGAGAGCTCTGTGTCGAGGCGGAGCATCCCCCAACTTCGCCTACAGAGTGGCCCTGGGCCAGGGGTCCCCGGGACCCGGAGAGGACTGAGTTCTAGGGCACCTATAGAACACCGTCTGGATCTTACCTTAATCTAGGGGCCGGCTTGAGTGAAGTATTGCATGTACAGCAGTCGAATGGCAAGAGTTCCCTGTTCCAGAGATCGTCAGAGAGAGAGACGGAAAGAGGGTAGAGCCGAGGCCTGGGGGTACGCAAAGCACCAATAAAGCCTTAACCCAAGGCTTGCACCGCTCACGAAGTCACTAGGCATCCCCGAGGGGAACTTGAGCCCTGGCAGAAAAGTGAGCTCAGTGGATGTTCCCCCTCCCAGACTCTAGGAAAAGGGAAAACAACGAGAGAGAGGGAGAGTAAAAGAGAGTAAGGGAGAGTGAGATGAGTGCCTGGCCCCTTCCCGGGTTTCGGCACCAAGAATGTAAGGTATAGTTCAGGCTGAGGCAGAAAGAGGAAGATGACCTCAACAGAAGTAGGTTACCTTTATTCAGGCAAGCAGGGGCGACAGTTGGGCTAATGACAAGGCTGAGCACAGAGAGGGATCAGAGAGGCTCCATATTTATAGGGAGGTTTGTGGAAGCGTAAGGGAAACGTTAATCAGGCAGGATGTTTTAGGTATTATTTAGTTGAGATGGCATTTGTAGTTGGGCAGGGGGTGATAAGTCTTCTGGGCAGGTGTAGGGGGTGGAAGGTTTCTGGACAGGGGGTGATAAGTCCCAGATAGATGCAACTGGCCTGGAGCATCAGGGCGAGACCTAAAATTCTGTTTTGTTTTCTCCAAAGTTAGATGATTCAGCAAGGGCCTTTGAGACTGTTTTCTTTTCTAGGCCCAAAAGACTCCTTCACACCAGACATGGAGTGGGGTGGGTGCTGGGTAAGTGGAGTCTGTACTATGGCCGGCAGAGGCTAGGGCAGGCCACACACACACACACACACACACACACCCCAGTACTGGTTGCAGCACCAATATGAGGGCAGATGTTGGGAGGCCTCGGAGAACCCCGCCTGACCTAGCCCTGCTCCCTAGCTCCCTCCCCACAGCCTACAGGGTCACAGCTAAGCTTCCTGGCTCAGAGCCCTGTCCTCCCGAGTAAAAAAGACAGAGAAAGAGAACTAGGTACAGCATTGGAGCTTTCTGTCTATGCCTCAGCTGTGGCAAGATTTTAACCTGCTTCCTGAAAGAATCCCTGAAAAACACCCTTGTGAGAATCAAGGAAGGGATGAATACTGGTTTATACAACCAACGTTGCATATATCCTGAAAATAATACTTTTCATTAAGAAAAAGAAAAAACAAGAAGAGCTTGAACATTTTCTCTGCTCCAGGAGCTCAAATTTACCTGCCAAAAATAAAAAGTAAACTCTCGGTTGCGGGGGTGGGGAAAGGAAAGGAAAGAAAACAGTGGAAAAGGAGAGTGAATACTGAAGAGTGGCCTTTACATTGTTGTTCCGTTGCCAAGTCATGTTCAACTCTGTGCAACCCCATGGCCTTACCAGATAGTAAATCAGAGATAAAAAGTATCAAGGCCCATAAGCAAACAAGCAAACCAAGAAACAAAGTAAAAAGAAACACACAAATATACTTGAGAATTTAGAATATGATAAGGCAAAATTTCAACTGAGTCCATTAAAACGGATTTCAGAAAGAAATGTTATGGGTATGACAAGTGTGTGCGTTAGTTGCTCAGTCATGTCCGACTCTTTGTGACCACATGGACTGTAGCCCGCCAGTCTCCTCTGTCCCTGGAATTCTCCAGGCAAGAATACTGGAGTGGGTTGTCATTTCCTTCTCCGGTGGGTTTGACTGGTAATCATTTGAAAAGGTAAAACTGAACCCACACTGCGCACCATGAATATAAACTGGAGATTGTGGAGCCGAAGCGACTTTTTGAGTGGCTCTAGTGGTAAAGAACCTGTCTGCCTGGTAAAGAACCTGCAGGAAATGTAAGAGATATGGGTTCAATCCCTGGGTGGGGAAGATCTCCTGGAGGAGGGCACAGCAACCCACTCCAGTATTCTTGCCTGGAGAATCCCATAGACAGAGAAGCCTGGCGGGCTACAGTCCATGGAGTCACATAGAGTCAGACACGACTGAAGCAACAAGCACGCTTCATGCACGCATGCTAAGCGTGGTTAGAAACTGCTGAGTTCTAAGCTGGAGGGGTCCTATCACTTGATCCAAATAATCAAAGATCTAAAAGTAAACAATAAAACTATACATCATCAGAAGAAAACACGTGTGAATTCCTTCACTTTTAAAGTTGGACTATGACAGGCTTTTCTAACTATGACACAAATTCAGAAACCATGAAAGGAAACATGGATAAATTCAACTATTTTTTAAAAAGTATGTATGACCAAAAAATATCACAATCATAAAGCAAAAAGAGAACTGAGAGAAAATATTGAGTACACTTGTCACATTTAAAGGGTGAATCTGACTAGTCTCTATATGCATACATATATATGTATATACACTAGTAGAAATCAGGAAGAAAAAACAATATCCTAGAAAAATAGGCAAAAAGCATAAATTACAATTCACAAAAAAGAATTATAAATGATGCTTGAACAAATGATAAAATTCCCGACTGATTATTAGAAAAAGGAAAATTAAAACTACTCCCGAAACCTGGTGTTCATTCATCATATTTTTTAAAATCCCTAAAGTTAACAACAGAGAGTGTTGGCCACCCCAAGAGCTGCACCTTTATACACAGAACAGAAAGAGAGTAAATGTAATGGCAGGAGCTTGGCATTAGCTCAAGTTATGCAATTTCTTCTTTGACCCAATAAACCCATATCTAGTCATCTCTCCTCCAGGTAGCCTACAAGGGTATACACTGAAATTCATTGCATTCATTTCATCACTGTTTGGAATAACAAAAGGCTGCAAACCATCCACACCACTGAACACTATGAAGCATGAAAAACAAAGAAGAGCAAGGTCTCTATGTGCTAATATAAAAGTATCATCAGGATATATTTCTAAAGGAAAAAAAAAATCAAAGCATCAAACATTATATACAGTGCTATTCTGTGTGTGGAACAAGTGAGAATTCAGAATATGGATATATAGAAACAGGCACATACAAATATTAGTATTTATAAAAATGAACATCAGTTCAGTTCAGTCACTCAGTCGTGTCCGACTCTTTGAGACCCCATGAACCACAGCACGGCAGGCCTCCCTGTCCATCACCAACTCCCGGAGTTCACCCAAACCCATGTCCGTTGAGTCGGTGATACCATCCAACCATCTCATCCTCTGTTGTCCCCTTCTCCTCCTGCCCTCAATCTTTCCCAGCATCAGGGTCTTTTCAAATGAGTCAGCTCTTCGCATCAGGTGGCCAAAGTATTGGAATTTCAGCTTCAACATCTTTCCTTCCAATGAACACCCAGGACTGATCTCCTTGAGGATGGACTGGTTGGATCTCCAAGGGACTCTCAAGAGCATCAGATCAAGATAAAAGAAAATGCTAAAAAATTATATTTATAGGTATATGTGTGTGTGTGTGTGTACAACATATGTATATGTGTGTGTGTAAAGAGAAAGCAGAAAAAATGGGGGAGAAGTAGGCAGAGCTTCAGTGGACAGGGGACACAAAGAGGATTTTGGAGGACTGGTAATTTCTTTTTCCTGACCTTAACTTTGAATCCTTTGGAAGACCCATTGAATTATGATGTGCACTTTTTGATAATAACAGCTTGTGTATGTGTGTGTGCTCAGTCGTTCAGTCATGCCCAACTCTTTGCAACTCTATGGGCTGTAGACTGCCAGATTCCTCTGTCCATGGGATTTCCCAGGCAAGAATACTGGAGTGGGTTGCCATTTCCTCCTCCAGGGGATCTTCCCAACCCAGGGATAGAACTCATGTCTCCTGCATTGAAGGTAGATTTTTTACCACTGAGCTATCAGGGAAGCCCCAATAACAACATACTTTAATAAATAAATTTATTGTTTTAAAATGATGGGGCCATAGGAAAAGTTTTTAGGCATCAGTTGGAAGGTGACCCCACACATCAAAGTTGTGACAGTGTCAGCCTAAAAAATTTTAATGGATTTAATTGATTCGAGTGCATTTAATCAATGAAAATTTAAGACTTAATAATAATAATTCCCCCAAAATAAGAGAATGTGAACTATTTATGCATGTTACAAGTTGGATGAATTATGCTAAGTGAAAAAAAAAACAGTCCCCAAATGTTACCTACTGTATGACTTTCTTGATAAGATGTGTTTGAAATGCTAGCATTCTAGAAATGGAGACCAGAGGAGTGGTTGTCACGGGTGGATGAGCAGGAGGAGGGGATGAGGTGTGGGACTGTGGAGAGTGTGGTTACAAAAAGGCAATCTCAAGGGATCCTGGACTGTGGTGTAAATATATGTGAGGAAACTGTATAAAACAAAACAACACAGCAACTTCCCTGGTGGTCCAGTGGCCAAAACTCTGTGCTCCCAAAGCAGGATGCCTGGGTTCAGTCCCTGGTCAGAGTACTGGATCCCACATGCTACAACTAAAATCCAACTCAGCCGAAATTAATTAATTAATTCTAAAAAATAGATAAACACACACTCACAACTGAATACAAGCAAAATTCATGGAATCTGATAGGAGGTTGACTGTATTAATGTCAATATTTCAACTACAATATTGTACTGTAGTTTTTATGGTTGTAAACTCAGTAAAGGATACTCAGGATTCTCTCTGTATTATTTATTATAACTGAATATGAACCTACCATTGTCTCAATCAAAAATCAATTCCAAAAAATTGTTAACTAAAGAGAAATAATTCTCTTTAATGCTTCATTTTTTAAGCATTTCCAGCAGGCTCTGTATTTCAGGGAAAACAAATGAAGACTGATCTTTGCAGAAAAAGCTAACTAACAATTTAGAAGGAATGACTGAATTAGAAAATCATCATTTGGTAACACCTAACAAGAATACTGACTCATACCAAAATGATGCCAATATTAAACATATTAGGTGTGTTTTAACTACTCGTAAGTTTGAAAATGTAACCATCTAAAGAAGTAACCAGAGGTTTATTTCACCAAGGAGCAGACCGTCACAGATATTTACATTTCCTGATGTGATACAATACAAATTGCACACTTCCTATCATTTGTCTAGATAAAAACATTTTTGCATATGTCCTGTGAGATAATAGAAAACATATATTGGTCGCTGCCCCCAGTGCTTGGCACAGAGCCCCTGAAACTCTTGTAATTTCCCAAACGATAAGAGCAGGAAGTGCACCTTTGGTTCTGTGGTGGTGGTTCTGGGTAAGCTCCTGGATGAGCGTTGATCGCCAGAAAGACAGAGCCAGGATTAGAAGGGTGGGATTTTCAGCCCCACCCCCATTCTCCAGAGAGGGGAGAGGGGCTGGAAATGGGGTTATTAATAATCATTGTTTATACCTATGTCAGGAAGCCTCCATAAAACCCCAAAATATCAAGTTCAGGGAAGTTCCAGGTGGATTAACACATCCCAGGTGGGTAGAGTCATGTCCCAGGTAGGTACTTTCTAAGTCCCAGTCTCAGTAATGTTAGGACTTTGCCACCCCAAGAACTGTAGCCTGCCAGGCTCCTCTGTCCATGGGATTCTCCGGGCAAGAATACTGGAGTGGGTTGCCATTCCCTTTTCCAGGGAGAGTGATACACCACAGTACCTGCCCTCAGGACCCTCCCAGACCTCACTCTATCTCTTCATCTTCTGCATCCTTTATCATATCCTTTCTCTTAAGAACATCATAGTCTAGTGGAAGACAGAAACGTGTTAATCAGCAATTATGGCATGATAAATAGTCTGAAAGATATGACAAATGCTGAGCTTCTATAGTTATCAGATCTCAAAATATATCTCTTCTGCCATAATACCTTTCTTTCATGTCATTTTCTATTTTCCAAGACCTTGACAATACACTGAGAGCTTATTGACTACAGTCATAATAACATTTGAAGCACACTATTCAATTCAATTCAACAAATAATTACTGAGTACTTGTTCTATGCCAGGCATTGGTCTAGGTTTTACGGGGAAAGCGAAAAAATGAAGGGATAACAATTAATCTTCATGCAGCTTTCTGAGTCCCAAAAGGGCACAAAGCATGCTAAAGTTAGATGAGCAAGAGAGTCATTCTTTTCTTTAGATTCCCCACTGTGAAAGAGAGACTTCGTTTTTTTTTAATAGCAAAACTTTTCCTGTTACAGAAAAAGACTATTTAATAAATGTGGTAAGGATGCTAAATTAGGAATTTACCATTTTTCAAGCTCCAGAATAATCACTGATTCAGGCAAGGGTTATGGGTGGATGTTAAAATTACTGAATGCACCCACACCTACTTGAGTGGCTAAGATGCAGACACTGACAACACTCAGTCTGACAAAGACAAGGAGCAATAGGAATTCGCATTCATTGCTGATGGGGATGCAAAATGGTATAGTCCTGCAGTTTCTCACAAAACTGAACATACTTTTACCATACAATCCAGCCATCACGCTGCTTGGCATTTACCCACAGGAGCTGAAAGTTTTTGTCCACAGAAAAACTTTCACACAGATGTTTTTAGCAGCATCACTCGTATTTGCCAGCTAAGGTACAACTCAGGTGTCCTTCAATGGGTAAATGGATAAATAAACTGTAGTATACCCAGACAATGGAATATTAGTCTGCAATAAAAAAGAAATGGGAAAAGAATTTGAAAAAGAAAGATACATGTCTGTGTATAACTGAGTCACTTTGCTGTACACCTGAAACTGACATATCATTAATCAACTATGCTCCAATATAAAATTTAAAACTTTAAATAAAGTAATCATAAAAAAGAAGTGAGCTCTCAAGCCACACACACACACAAAGAGAAAACTCAAATGCAAACTACTAAGTAAAAGAAATTAATCTGAAAAGACTACAGACTGTATGATTCCAACTATATGACATTTAGGAAAAGGCAAAACTATGAATACAATGAAAAGAACAGGGGTTGGAGAAGGGAGTGATGAATACAGACGATTTTTAGGACAGTAAAACTACTCCAAATGGTACTGTAATAGTGGATACATGTCATTATACATCCATCAAAACCTAAGAACAGAATGAACCCTAAGGTAAATTATGGACTGGGGGTGATGACGTGTCAATGTAGGCTCATCAATTGTAACCAACACCCTACCTAGTGCAGGTGTTGATAGTAAAAGGGAAAGGAGTATATGGAAACTTCCTGTGTTTTCTGCTCAATTTTTCTGTTATCCAAAAACTGCTCTAAAAATATAAAATCTACATATTTTTAAAATCATGAAGTGAAAGATTGTTGGGAGCAATATAGTCCTGGGGTGACCAGGTGCCCCACCT
Organism: Bos indicus; assembly: GCF_029378745.1. Classification (NCBI taxonomy): domain Eukaryota; kingdom Metazoa; phylum Chordata; class Mammalia; order Artiodactyla; family Bovidae; genus Bos; species Bos indicus. Next base: position 23,851,663 of record NC_091773.1, on the reverse strand, counting down.
ACACCACTAGGAATTGTAAAGGGGAAAGGTGCCTTTTCCGTGGAGAAAGCTTGTGGGTCCACCCTCTCTAAAGGACCAAATTTAGCATCTCTGGTGGTGAAACAGTCTGCCACTAGACATTATGCCAGTTGTGGTAGGACGTGCTCAACAGTAGGTATGATATTTCCTTACCAAAAATACTTAAACTGTATATAACCAAGGCTCTAAATCTAGCTGGATGGCATCACATACATGAGATTAAGTAAGCTCCGGGAGTTGATGATGGACAGGGAAGCCTGGTGTGCTGCAGTCCATGGGGTCACAAAGAGTCAGACACGACTGAGTGACTGAACTGAACTGAAATCTAACTTAAAATCTGCAAAGGGACATCCCTGGCAGTCTAGTGGTTAAGACTTCAGCTTTCAACACAGGGGATGTGGGTTCAATCCCCGGTCAGGGAGCTCAGATCCCACATGACTCACAGCCAAATAAACCAAAACATAAAGCAGAAGCAATATTGTAATGAATTCAATAAAGACTTTGAAATGGTCCACATCAAAAATCTTTTTTAAAAAATAAAATAAAATTTTCAAAAAAAAAAAAAAAACAGGGAATGGAAGTCAAGTTAAATGACACCAAGAGAGAAGACAGACAAATAAGGAATTATAGGACATTCTAGAAAACATGACAATGCATGACATTTAATTGGATCTCTGGGAGGAGGAAACGTCAACCCACTCCAGCATTCTTGCCTGGAGAATTCCATGGACAGAGGAGCTTGGTGGGCTACGGGGTTGTGAAGATTCAGACATGACTGAGCAACTAAGCATTGGGACAAGTGGGGAAACTTAAATATAGATCAGTGCTAGATAATGTTTGGAATTAACATTAATCTCATGCGGTGTGATCATTTTACTGTGGTTTTGTATGATAACTTCCTCTTCAAGAGATGAGTGTAAGATACTTGTAGTGAAGGCTCACACCTACAATGTACCTTGAAAGAGCTCACCTACAGAGTGAAAGAAATAAAAAGTAAATATGGTAAAATGTTTAAATTGTTTACATATAAGTTTTTTTAATATAAATTTATTTATTTTAATTGGAGGCTAATTACTTTAAAATATTGTATTGGTTTTGCCATACATCAACATGAACCCGCCACAGGTATACATGTGTTCCCCATCCCTAAACCCCCTCCCTCCTCCCTCCCTGTACCTCTCAAAAATATACAAGCAACTCCTGAAGCTCAATTCCAGAAAAATAAATGACCCAATCACAAAATGGGCCAAAGAACTAAATAGACATTTCTCCAAAGAAGACATAACAGATGGCTAACAAACACATGAAAAGATGCTCAACATCACTCATTATCAGAGAAATGCAAATCAAAACCACAATGAGGTACCATTTCACGCCAGTCAGAATGGCTACGATCCAAAAGTCTACAAGCAATAAATGCTGGAGAGGGTGTGGAGAAAAGGGAACCCTCTTACACTGTTGGTGGGAATGCAAACTAGTACAGCCACTATGGAGAACAGTGTGGAGATTCCTTAAAAAACTGGAAATAGAACTGCCTTATGACCCAGCAATCCCTCTGCTGGGCATACACACTGAGGAAACCAGAATTGAAAGAGACATGTGTACCCCAATGTTCATCGCAGCACTGTTTATAATAGCCAGGACATGGAAGCAACCTAGATGTCCATCAGCAGATGAATAGATAAGAAAGCTGTGGTACATATACACAATGGAGTATTACTCAGCCATTAAAAAGAATGAATACATTTGAATCAGTTCTAATGAGGTGGATGAAACTGAAGCCTATTATACAGAATGAAGTAAGCCAGAAAGAAAAACACCAATACAGTATACTAACGCATATATATGGAATTTAGAAAGATAGTAACGATAACCCTATATGCGAGACAGCAAAAGAGATACATATAAGTTCTTGGAACACTTATGTACTATTCAAGTTTTATGTGTGTTGAAAAACTGTTCATTATAAAAATTGAGGGAAGACTTCCTTGGTGGTCCAGAGATTGGGAATCCGCCTGCCAGTGCAGGCAGCATGGGTTCAGTTCCTGATCCGAGAAGGCCCCGTGTGCTGCAGGTCAACTAAGCCTCTTCGCCACAACTACTGAGCCCTTGAGCCCTAAAGCCTGTGTTCCACAAGAGAAGCCACTACAATGAGAAACCCAGACACCACAACGAACAGTAGTCCCTGCTCACCGCAACTAGAGAAAGCCTAAGCATAGCAACAAAGATCCAGAGAAACCAAAAATGAATTTGCATCTGTGACTGATTTGTGTAGATGTATGGGAAAAACCACCACAATATGGTAAAGCAATTAGCCTCCAATTAAACAAATTAATTTTTTTAAAAAAAGAAACAAACAAAATTGGGGGAAATGATGTATCCTGATCATCAACATGCTGAGATGAGTCAACCACTGTTTCCTAGTTTTTCCTAACTGACCTAGAAGTAAAATTTCAGGACACTCTCATAAGGGCTTGTGCCTGCAAGTCAGCTTAAATGTGTGCCTTCACAGGACTTACACCTTGACTCCAGCCCACTGTGGGATTTGAAAGTTTAGGATGTAGGTTGCCCACTGTTGGTAATGTACACACAGATCAAGCACAGGCTCCATTATCTGACACTCACAGGGGCCACAGAAGGTGTGGGAAGACTTGAAAACACAAAGAACAGCTTGTAGCTGTTGATCTGAGCTCTGTTGCTTCATCCTGTGTAAGGAGGACTCCACTGGAAGGCAGTATTTCTGCAGAAATGACCTGGGAGCAAATGTTCATACCTGTTGCTCAGAGCCAGCTTCTCTGGGTGTAATTTATTCTGCCCCCCACCTATGGGCTGGAGGTTATGTCATCTCTAGGGTCTGTTTGATCTTTTCTGGTTTTGCTTACTTTGGGCGGCGTAAGGGAAGAGGTGGTGAAAGGACATGGGAGAAAGCCAAGAAGGAGCCTAAGAAAGATGCTTGGGGCACTGCTGTGCACACCTGTGAGTGCACGGATTTGACCTTGTGACAGGGCGCCTCATTTAGCAACAGCTGACACCAAGATTGCAACTTAGCTTAATCCCTGCGCAAACTTGGCTCCCACACCCCCCTCAACAGTGTCACAGTGGAGGCACAGTCTCAACAGCACAGAAAATCTTTCCATTCTGCCTCAGTGGGCCTCCTTATGGAGGCCCAGCTGCAGACTTACTGTCATCACCCAAGAGTTGCGGGTGCAAGTGATAAAAATCAATACTTGCATGACACTTTTACAGTTTACAGAATGCTTTGTTATATGCGCTTCTTCAATATTTTTAACATTTTGAGAGTCAGCTATTTCTACAAATACATCTTCCATGCTCTCAGCCAACACTCTAATGCGAAGGGCTCAGGAGGGTCTGAAAAATGAAAGAAGATCCTTGTGATTCCAAGTCCAGTTTACTGAACGAAAAACTATATGCATGTAGTCAAAGGAGCACACATCCTGCACTCAAATCCCACTTCAACTCATACACTGTGTGCCCCCGACTGCTGTCACTACCTGAGTCGCTTACTCACTCCACAGGACCATTTTGGGACTTACAAAAAACAAGGTAATCGAAAGATGTGATGTGGTTTAAACTTGATAAGTGTTTGCTCATTATAACGCTTCATGAGTTTTTTCTAACTACCTGGTTGCCATGACTCCCCAAGCACCACCTGGGAGTAGTCATTTTTCTCACCAGTACTTCCTACATCCAGAAGGAAGAATATACTTTACTTGTACTTATTCCCTTTGTTGCATATCTGAATGCTTTCTGCAGCCGGAGAGTGCAGTCTGTTAGTCAGTTCAAGGAACGTTTAAACAATGAATGCTTGGAGAAATGTCAAAACTCCTGTCCTCAGAATGGTCCTCAAGCGTAGCAATCTGTGGCAGTTTTTAATAATTTTCAGAGAAAGCTACTTGAACTTCAAGATAAATCATCTACTTTGAGGATAAACTTCCTTCCAAAGAAAAAGGATGAGAAAAGTTGAAATTTTGTTCTCCATGCAAGAATTATGTGATGCAGAACCCCAACTCTGCTCCATTTGTGTTTATTCATAATAGATTATAAGATAAGATTGCCACTCATGATTGTAACATACTACATGTTGCCAGGATTGCACCTGAGCCAAAAAAAAGTCTATATAAGTTTGGCCAGGCAAGAATTTTCCATAGCTTAAACTCTTTCCTGAATGAACACTTGAAATCTGCATGAACTCTTGGTGAACGTTAAGGTAAGTAGAAGTCTCTAAATTTTTCCAAGGATGATACCTTTTGGGATATAATTAGTATTCTTAATAAATCCAAATTGTTAACAGGAAAGACCTAGAATGCCCTTTCTCTTCCTCTGTCTGAAAGGCAGACTTCAAATTTGCACTTGAGCAATGGCACCCCACTCCAGTACTCTTGCATGGAAAATCCCATGGACAGAGGAGCCTGGTGGGCTGCAGTCCATGGGATCCCGAAGAGTCGGACACGACTGAGCGACTTCACTTTCACTTTTCACTCTCATGCATTGGAGAAGGAAATGGCAACCCACTCCAACGTTCTTGCCTGAAGAATCCCAGGGACAGAACAGCCTGGTAGGCTGCTATCTCTGGGGTCGCACAGAGTCGGACACGACTGAAGCAACTTAGCAGCAGCAGAACTCAAATGCCAAAGCTTCTGCCCATTTTCTTATCTTCTACTGAAAACCACATTCCCTGTCCCCAACCCTGGGACCAAGCTTTATCTGCAGCAATTTCACTCTGCAACCCTGTGTTTCTTTGTTATCTCCCAGAACTGGACTCCCTGCTTCTCAGGTCCAGGGATCATAACTTAGCATCTTTAAAACTCAATGCCTAGAGCCTGTGATATAGAGTGAAGTGAGTCAGAAAGAGGAAAACAGATATCATAGAATAACACATGTGTATGGAATCTAGAAAAATGATGAACCTATTTACAGGGTAGGAATAGAGATGCAAACAAGAACAGACTTGGGGACACAGCAGGGGAAGGAGAGGGTGAGAGAAACTGAGAGAGGAGCATTGAAACATATATGTCACCATATGTAAAGTAGATAGCCAGTGGGAATTTGCTGTTTGGTTCAGGGAGCTCAACCCAATGCTTTGTGACAACCTAGAGGGATGGGATGGGGTAGAGGGTGGGAGGGAGGTTCAAGAGGGAGGGGACATATGCATACTTACGGTTGATTCACCTGTGTATGACAGAAACCAACACAACATCATAAAGCAATTACCCTTCAATTCAACATACTCACTGAATTCAACAAAGGCCCTGACGCTTTCCTGGGGATTTTTTTGGTCCCGTTGGAAAACACACACAAATATTTATAACAGTGTTCTGGCAGTAATGCTCTTTTCTATCTTTTCTCAGGAGAAGGCAATGGCACCCCACTCCAGTACTCTTGCCTGGAAAATCCCATGGACAGAGGAGCCTGGTAGGCTGCAGTCCATGGGGTCGCTAGGAGTCAGACACAACTGAGCGACTTCACTTTCACTTTTCCCTTTCATGCATTGGAGAAGGAAATGGCAACCCACTCCAGTGTTCTTGCCTGGAGAATCCCAGGGATGGGGGAGCCTGGTGGGCTGCTGTCTATGGGGTCGCACAGAGTCGGACACGACTGAAGTGACTTAGCAGTAGCAGTATTCCATTGTATATACGTACCACATTTTCTTCATCCATTCATCTGTCAACACACATTTAGGTTGTTTCTATTTACTTCAGTTCAGTTCAGTTCAGTCACTCAGTTGTGTCTGACTCTTTGCAACCCCTTGAATCACAGCACGCACCAGGCCTCCCTGTCCATCACCAACTCCCAGAGTTCACTCAAACTTATGTCCATCGAGTCGGTGATGCCATCCAGCCATCTCATCCTCTGTCGTCCCCTTCTCCTCCTGCCCCCAATCCCTCCCAGCATCAGAGTCTTTTCCAATGAGTCAACTCTTCACATGAGGTGGTCAAAGTATTGGAGTTTCAGCTTTAGCATCAGTCCTTCCAAAGAACACCCAGGGCTGATCTCCTTTAGAATGGACTGGTTGGATCTCCTTGTAGTCCAAGGGACTCTCAAGAGTCTTCTCCAACACCACAGTTCAAAAATATCAATTCTTCGGTGCTCAGCTTTCTTCACAGTCCAACTCTCACATCCATACATGACCACAGGAAAAACCATAGCCTTGACTAGACGGACCTTAGTTGGCAAAGTAATGTCTCTGCTTTTGAATATGCTATCTAGGTTGGTCATAACTTTCCTTCCAAGGAGTAAGCATCTTTTAATTTCATGGCTGCAATCAGCATCTGCAGTGATTTTGGAGCCCAAAAAATAAAATCTGACACTGTTTCCACTGTTTCTCCATCTATTTCCCATGAAGTGATGGGGCCAGATACCATGATCTTGGTTTTCTGAATGTTGAGCTTTAAGCCAACTTTTTCACTCTCCTCTTTCACTTTCATCAAGAGGTTTTTAGTTCCTCTTCACTTTCTGCCATAAGGGTGATGTCATCTGCTTATCTGAGGTTATTGATGTTTCTATTTATTAGCTATTGTGAATACTGCTGCTATGAATATAGGGTTGCATGTATCTTTATGAATTACAGTTTTGTCTGGGAATATGCTGAGGAGTGGGATTGCTGGATCACATGATAATTCTGTTTAGCTTTCTGAGGAACTTCCAGTCTGTTTTCCATAGTGACTGAACCAACTTATATTTCCACCAACAGTGTAGGAGCTGTGGTCTGTTTTAATGTGGGTTTTAAGGATGACCACGTTAAACTTCTACATGAAATAATTGTGTAAGAATGTTCAAATATAACAGAAAATGATTATCAAAAATCAAGGACACATCATCAAAAAGAAAAAAAACGCTCCATTATTTTATTTTTTAAAAGACAGGTCTGGGAAAAGGGCACATTAGCTCCAGAAAAAGCCCATTCGAGTGTTAAAAGTCTAGACTTCATTCAAGAGACCTCTGTCCTCAATCTTGACATTTCCTATTTTATTAGCTGGCTATATGGCATTCAATAAGTCTGGGTGCATGTGTGCTAAGTAGCTTCAGTCATGTCTGACTCTTTGCAACCTCATGAACTGTAGTTTGCCAAGCTCCTCTGTCTGTGGGGATTCTCCAGGAAAGAATACTGGAGTGGATTGCCATGCCCTCCTCCAGGGGATCTTCCTGACCCAGGAATTGAACCTGTGTCTCTTAGGTCTCCTGCACTGGCAGGCAGGTTCTTCACCTTTAGCTCCACCTGGGAAGCCCTTGAACAAAACTACTCAATCTTTTTTGTCTCAGACCCCCTCACTATAAACCAGCAGTAACTGTACCTGGTTTGACTCTGTCAGAGGGATATTATAAGGATTATGTGAAAATATAGAGCTTCCCAAGTGGTGCCAGTGGTAAAGAACCCGACTGCCAATAAAGAAGACTGAAACATGGGTTCAATCCCTGGGTCAGGAAGATCCCTTCGAGGGGGCATGGCAGCCCACTCCAGTATTCTTACTTGGAGAATCCCATGGACAGGGGAGCCTGGCGGGCTACAGTCCATAGGCCAAAGAGTTGGACATGACTGAACAGACTTGGCACCCACACGTGCATGTGAAAATATAAAAAGATTTATATTGCAAGAAATATTACTTCTATATTAATTTCTATTAGATATAAGATCATGAATTGAGTTCATATAACAGAAAAACGACCATGTGAGAGTCCAGAATCTTGGTTTAGGAGTCATGCAATGTATGTCTTTCACTATGAAGCTCTCCTAGTAAATTGAAATCTACCTGTAAATCAAATTAGATTACCTGTAAGGAAGTACCCTGCAAGTTGGAAAGATTCTTGTCAACATAAAATGTTTCCATGCTCATTACTTATATAATTCAAACATTCAACGATGGTAGCAGTTGTTGCCAAAATATGTATTTTGAAGAACTGATGTCTCAAAGGTAAATTCCCTTGGACTAAGTGTTTTATATGTGTTGCAATTGTGATAATGTCATGAATTTATCAGTTACCTTTTTTCCTAATTAGGACGTTACTTTCTTCAGTGAATCAATATGAATGTACTTCTCGACACCTCCATATTTTTGGGGAAATTTCTATATTATTTTTTAGAATCTTTATATTACAAGATAATTCCCAAGAAGAAAAAGGATGTTACGGGAGAGATTGTCCTTATAACAGGAGCTGCAAGTGGACTTGGGAGGTTATTGGCTATCAAATTTGCCAGTCTTGGAGCCATTTTAGTTCTATGGGACATTAATGAAGAAGGCAACATGGAAACATGTAGAATGATCAAAGAAGAGAGGGATGCAAAAGTATTTGCCTATACATGTGACTGTAGTAATAGACAAGATGTCTACAGAGTTGCTGATCAGGTAAGCTGACTGGTGTTCTTAGTTCTTTGCCCAAGAAAAGTACTGCATCTAATATGTGCTTTTGCAAAAAGAAGAGGAGAAATTTTGTCATATACTTCTTTTCCTATGCCTCTTGCTTGAGTCTGCATGTCAGAAATCTGACTTTGTGGAGACTTCCCTGGCAGTCCAGTGGTTAGGACTCCACTTCTAGTGCAGGGGTCGTGGGTTCAATCCCTAGTCGGGGACTGAAGCCAAAAAAAAAAAAAGAACCTGAATTTGTGGCCTCCAGAAAAGGAAACAAGAAAACAATGCAACTGTAAATTTGATGAGCCTTTTGAGTTGTTGCCAGCTGCTTTTCTGGTGACTCATTGCCACCAGAAGTCTGTAGAAACTAGTACTAGCCCTGCCTAGCTACCTGTCCTCTCCAGGTCCTTGTTCCTTTATCAGTAAAATGAAAAGACTGGACCAGATGATCTTCAAGGGGACACAGTATTAGGTCTCTGTATTGTATGATTCCAGTGTACACCCACTGTCACCTAGTTCTGAGGGTAGAAAGTCGGGAGGATGGGGAAGAAGCATATTTCTAGACTACATTTCCTCTTAGATTGAACTTATGGATATTCGTTCTAACTTCACACTTCGTTGTTCAGTCTCTAAGTCATGTCTGACTCTTTGCTACCCCATGGACTGCAGCACCTGTCACTAAGTACTGATAAATGCTTTAATTATAATAGGTATTTATTGTGTAATTATATATAGATCCCAGGGATATTGTAGAACAGAACAAGTGGGCTCAAAATCAGGTCTTATTTTGCCAAAGCAATGTGGCAAGAAAGGTTCATAGATGGAGGTCTTTGGGGCTAGCTCAGGGAAGGAGCCTGTGGGGGAGTGGCAGTCCCAGGACCACCACTAAATCACAGATCAGGACTCTGAAATTTGCAGCATCATCATATATAATCTTTTGTTTTTCAATTAATTTATTTTGATTGGATAATTACTTTACAATATTGTGATGATTTTTGCCATACATCAGCATGAATCAGCCACAGGTATACACGTGTCCCCTCCATCCTAAACCTCATTCCCCACTCCCTCCCGACCCCATCCCTCTTGGGTTGTCCCAGAGCACCAGCTTTGGGTGCCCTGCTTCATCCATCGAACTCACACTGGTCATCTACTTTCTATATGGTAATGTATATGTTTCAGTGCTATTATCTCAAATAATCCCACCCTCATCTTCTCCTGCTGAGTCCAAAAGTCTGTTCTTTACATCTGTGTCTCCTTTGCTGCCCTGAGTATAGGATTGCCAGTACCATCTTTTTAAATTCCATATATATGCATTAATATACAGTATTTGTCTTTCTGACTTACTTCACTCTGTATAACAGGCTCTGGATTCATATATAATCTTTATAGTAAAGTGGGCACAATTACATTGTCTCCTCTACTGATGACAGGAAGCCAAGGCATAGAGCAAATTAGTGACAGAGTAGAACCAGGTTCCATCTGCCTGGAATCAAGACCCCTGCCACATCCCCAGCAGTGACCCACCAATGTGTCAGCAATAAAGACTCCCTCACAGTCCTCTTCCTTCTATCAAAAGCACTGTAATTTCCATCACCCCCAATGAATCTTTCCCTCTTGTTTAAAATTTCCTTGCTGTATAGTAGAAAACGAGGCCAAAAACTTTAATCAAATATTGTCTTTTCACCATTTGAATGTATCTTGGACTTTTCTTTTCTCACAGGCCTGTAAACAGAATTCTTCTAAGTCAACCATTTTATTAATATTGACTGTTCTGTATAATTTTAATTACTTATCAACTCCCAAGAAACCCAAATATTAATACTAATGTTAGACTTTATCTACCAGAATGTCAACAAGCCATGGACATTATCCAGACCCCTGAAATTCATAGGAAACTTCAATAACAGCATTCTAAAGGGCTCAGTAATGGGACTTTCCTAGAGGTCAGAGGTTGAGATTCCAGGCTTCTACTGTAGGGGCCTTGGGTTTGATCCCTGGTCAGGGAGCCAAGATCCCATATGCCATGGGGCATAGCCAAAAAAAAACAATGATAATATTAAAAAAATTTTTTAAATAAAGGGCTCAGTAATTTCCCAAAATTTGACTAAGGTAACTTTCTCATCTCCACCACAGAGACTCAGTACACAAATGAATTTTTTGTTAGAATAACCAGCGTCATGCTTTATTCCCAAATGTCCAGGTCCAATTACTTATTTATATTTGTTAGTGTGTCTGTGTGCATGTTCACATACGTGAGATTTGTTAGTTACAGAAGTAATCATTTTGACCACAGAGAAGTAAATCTAAGTAAAAGAGAGCTTTTACTTTCTTGTATGTGTGTCGAAAACTGAGTGAGAACCACTGTGATTCTTCTCAAAAGCCAAAAGCTGTCCTTTGGCAAAATATTAACTTCTGAGAACCTCTGTTTCCTGATCTATAAACTGAGATTGGAATGCTTTCCTAAACTCACAGTGAAAATTAAATCCTATTACCTAGATGAAGTTCCTCTTAGCTCTGGGTCCCTAAGACTGAGGGATCTTCTTGGACAGGATGATGGGGACCATTCAGTTCAGTTCAGTTCAGTCACTCAGTCGTGTCCGACTCTTTGCGACCCCATGAATCACAGCACGCCAGGCCTCCCTGTCCATCACCAACTCCCAGAGTTCACCCAGACTCACGTCCATCGAGTCAGTGATGCCATCCAGCCATCTCATCCTCTGTTGTCCCCTTCTCCTCCTGCCCCCAATCCCTCCCAGCATCAAGGTCTTTTCCAATGAGTCAACTCTTTGCATGAGGTGGCCAAAGTACTGGAGTTTCAGCTCTAGCATCATTCCTTCCAAAGAACACCCAGGGCTGATCTCCTTCAGAATGGACTGGTTGGATCTCCTTGCAGTCCAAGGGACTCTCAAGAGTCTTCTCCAACACCACAGTTCAAAAGCATCAATTCTTTGGCGCTCAGCCTTCTTCACAGTCCAACTCTCACATCCATACATGAGAACTGGAAAAACCATAGCCTTGACTAGATGGACCTTTGTTGGCAAAGTAATGTCTCTGCTTTTGAATATGCTATCTAGGTTGGTCATAACCTTCCTTCCAAGGAGTAAGTGTCTTTTAATTTCATGGCTGCAGTCACCATCTGTAGTGATTTTGGAGCCCCGAAAAATAAAGTCTGACACTGTTTCCACTGTTTCCCCATCTTTTTCCCATGAAGTGATGGGACCGGATGCCATGATCTTTGTTTTCTGAATGTTGAGCTTTAAGCCAACTTTTTCACTCTCCACTTTCACTTTCATCAAGAGGCTTTTGAGTTCCTCTTCACTTTCTGCCATAAGGGTGGTGTCATCTGCATATCTGAGGTTATTGATATTTCTCCTGGAAATCTTGATTCCAGCTTGTGCTTCTTCCAGCCCAGCGTTTCTCATGATGTACTCTGTATAGAAGTTAAATAAGCAGGGTGACAATATACAGCCTTGATGTACTCCTTTTCCTATTTGGAATCAGTCTGTTGTTCCATGTCCACTTCTTTTTGTGTGTGTGTGTGTGTGTAATAAAGTTTTATTAAAGTATAAAGGAGATAGAGAAAGCTTCTGACATAGGCATCAGAAGGGGGTAGAAAGAGTACCCGCTTGCTAGTGTTAACAATGAAGTTATATACTCTCCAGTGAATCCAAAGAATGTCTGGAGGTTGTAAAGACCTCCTCCAACCTACTCCCATAATTTACATTTTAAGATAACACTGTCCTCAGGCAAGATACATCCAGGTCTACTCCCATAATTAACATTTTAAGATAACAGAAGGTTGAATCCAAAGACTGTCCTTAGGCAGGATACATTATTGGTATATAATCCTAAGGAATGTGGAGAAAGAAAAAAAGTTTGTCCTTTCTTCCTCCTTGAGAATTCCAGACCCCTCTCTCCTTGGGGACCCCTAGATTTCCTATCAACCTGCCTAGGAACTGACTCTCTCATTCCCCCCTTTTCTTTTAGGAGAATTATGTTGCCTAGGGAAAAGGGGTGTCGTTCTCGTTCCATAACTACTTCCTAGCTGACAAGGGGCGTTGTCCCTAAATTGGTGAGGCAACATATTCTCCTAATCCTCATATTGAGGATATCTGATCCAGGGGCCCCAAATAGTAGCTGGAGGAAGCTACAGCAGTAGCAGGAGTTTGGGCAACCATTTGTAACTTAAAAGCTTTCATGCGGCTAGAAACAAATCCAGTTATACAATTACAGATGCAGGGAGCAAACAGCAAAAACAAAACAACCAGAATTATTGTAATTAAGATAGTTGTCCACCATGGGGAACTAGTTAATGTCTCCCAAAGTAAGGCAATTGAGGAATCAAAATTGTAAGTCACATTATGTCCATAGTTAGAGTACAAAGTTGCACCAGTCCATTTTAGGGTTGGTAGATGTCATCAGATGAAGAAGAGGCATCGCATGTGATTGTTGTCGAAGGTATTCACAGACTTGGAGAAAGTCTTTTTCTTGAAGTGGGGATGTCCACCACAGGAAGCCTTCCACTGACAAAGAGGGGAGCTCTCTGCAGACCCAGCAGTTAGACTGATTGTGGAATGCAGCATAGGAGTGAGCCCAGGACAGGAGGACATTGTCTTGAGGATCCAACGGCAGACTCAGGATATTTGGAGTCAGCAGAAGTAGACTCACATAGATTATCAGGCCCATCTGCTGCCCTTTGCTTAATTCTAGAGCTCGGGTCAGGGGCACAAGCTCCGCTAACTGAGCACTGGTTCCCTCGGGGGAGAGATTTTGCTTCCAAAACCTGTTCAGCAGTCACCACGGCGTAACCTGCTTTACGGTTTCCATCCTGAACAAAAGAACTGCCATCTGTAAATATTTCCATGTCAGGATTGTCTAATGGGGTATCCTTTACATCCCCCCGAGCTGCATAGTTTAAAGTTAGGAATTGAGAACAATCGTGATCAGGTGTTTCATTTTCCTTCTCAGGAAGGAAAGTGGCAGGATTTAAATTTCCACAAACTTTAAGCTTAGCTTCTGGTCCTTCTAACAACAATGACTGATACTTAAGAAGCCTACTGTCTGTCATCCAAATATTAACCTTAGAATTTAAGATTCCACTCACATCATGAGAAGTCAGTACAGTAAGGTTTCATCCATTAATTATTTTTAAAGCTTCAGGTGCTAATAAAGCCGCTGCCCCAATTACTCTTAGGCAGTGGGGCCACCCACTTGAAACTACATCTAATTCTCTGCTTAGATAAGCAATAGGTTGCTGGTGAGGCCCTCGGGGTTGTGTCAAAACTCCCAATGCCACACCTTTTCTTTCAGTGACAAACAAATTAAATTCTGACCCTGTGGGCAAGCTCAGAGCTGGAGCTTGCAGGAGAGCAGTCTGAAGAACCTTAAAAGCCTTTTGAGTTTCTGGAGACCAAACCAGTTTGTCGGTTTGGGCCTGCTGAGTTTCAGCTATAAGTTTATATAAAGGCTGGGCAAGTTCCCCATAACCTGGAATCCAAATGCGACAGTAACCTGTGATTCCCAAAAATCCTCTCAATTGTCTTAAAGTCATAGGTAGGGGGTGATTTAGTATAGGTTTAATTCTCTCAGGGCCTATGGCCCTAGTCCCTTCTGATATGATTAGGCCCAGATATCTAACTGATTGTTGACAAAGCTGAGCCTTTTCTCTTGATGCCTTGTAACCACAGCCTGCCAGAAAGTTTAAGAAATCTTCTGAGGCTCGCGAACAAGCTTCCTCTGTCTCAGCACAGAGCAAAATATCATCTACATATTGTAACACCACTGCTTCAGAGCTATTAAAATTTTGTAGATCCCGTGACAAACTTTGTCCGAATAAGTGAGGACTGTCACGAAATCCCTGGGGCAAAACTGTCCAGGTTAACTGAGAAGCTGGCTGCATAGGGTCTTCAAAGGCAAATAGGAATTGACTTTCTTCTGCCAAAGGCACTGAATAGAAGGCATCCTTTAAATCAATTACTGAGAAATATTTGGCCTGTTCAGGAATTTCAGACAATAGAGTATAAGGATTAGGCACCACGGGGTGTAAAGGAACTACAGCCTCATTTATTATTCATAAATCTTGAACTAGTCTCCATTTACCATTCGATTTCTTTATACCCAAAATAGGAGTGTTGCAAGGACTGTTACAGGGAATTAATAGTCCCTGCTCCTTTAAATTTTCGATGATGGGTTTTAACCCTTCCTTAACTTCAGGTTTCAGTGGATACTGCTTCTTATGTGAAAATATGTGTGGGTCTTTGAGCTTAACAACTACAGGAATAGCATTTTGTGCTCGACCCACAGATTTTCCATCAGCCCATACTCTAGGATTTACATTTTGTTCAACTAAAGGGAGAGAAAGGGAAGGCTCCATATTCATGAAAACAGAGGCATGGACCTTGCTCAGTATATCCCTTCCCAAAAGGGGTGAGGGAGATTCTGGCACGATCAGAAACTCGTGTTAAAACAGCACAGAATCCCAGTTGCAAGATAAAGAATAACTGAAATAATACCTTTTGGCTCGTCCAGACAGTCCCATTATGGAAGCAGATCGGGAAGAAAGTGGGCCAGGGGCTTCAGTAAGCACAGAATAAGTTGCCCCAGTATCTAAAAGGAAATCGACGGATTGGCCCCCCACAATTATTAATACCTGGGGTTCCTCAGGTGTAATTAGGACGGGAGCTTGTGTGGGGACCCCCGGGCACCTTCAGTCCTGATTGTCTTGAGAGTCCGACCCCAGAGACCTACGCCTCTGGGGGTAGTCTCTCTTCCAGTGTGGTCCTTTGCAGACTGGACATGGAGCCAGGGGCGGCTTAGATGCCTGAGGGCAATCCCGCTTGAGGTGCCCCTCCTTTCCACAGTAGTAGCAAGCCCATCACTTTTCACCTGGGCCCCTCTGGGCATTTTTCTCAGGCTGTTTAAGAACGTTTTTCATAGCCATGGCGAAGGCTTCCGCCTTTTCCTTTGTCTTTTTTTGCCTTTCTTTTCCTCATATTCCCTACCATAATAGACTGTCTGAGCCAGTTGTAACAGAGTATCTAAAGACTGATTTGGTCCATACGCCTGTTTTAATAGCTTACGGCGGATATCTGGAGCCGACTGAGTGAGAAATCTATACTTTAAGATCACTTTTCCCTCTTCACTTTCAGGATCAATCTCAGTGAATCTGCGAAGGCCTTCTCTCAGTCTATCTAGGAATTTACCAGGAGCTTCTTTCTCCTCCTGTTCTATGTCTGCCAATTTGCCATAGTTTAAAGGCTTAGAACGCGCCTGCCTAAGTCCCTCAAGAATACATCTAACAAAATGACTCTGATCCCATCTTCCTTTAGCTGTGTTGTAGTCCCAGTCTGGTTCTATAGTTGGGAACTCCTGATTCCCAGTGGGGAGGGCCGCTATCTTGTTCTCCCTCTTCTCTACTGATTCATTACCAAGCCATTCATCTCCACAAGCAACCGCTTTTCCCAAAACTCGAGTCTTTGACTCAGGAGTCAGCGTTTGTCCCAAGATATACATCACATCCTTCCAAGTGAGGTCATAAAGCAGAGTAACACCTTTAAAGGCTCTAATATATTTTTCTGGATCCTCTAAATAGTCTCCCAGATCCTCCTTGATTCTTTGTATTTCTTAATAAGAGAAAGGCTTATTAACTCTCACAGACTGATTATTTCTCCTGGTGGGTGTTTTATAAAGAAGCAACAGCTTGTGTGGCTGTTCCTCAGTCTCTCTGGCTGCTCTGTGCATATGATCCCAGGGATAGATTGGAGAAACCTGTTTTTTCTCTTCTCTTTGTCTCCTGTCCTCCATCTCATCTCTTACTTCGATGGTCTGAGTTTCTACTGAAACCAGAGTAGTCTGAGGTCGTACTGAGATAGGAGTTGTTTGGACCTCCATGTGGGCAGTTTGAATCCCAGTTTGGAGTCCCCGGTACGGGGGCAAAGTAAGAGGACAGGAGGGAGCTGAAGATTTCATGCCCAAATCTATACTCTTAGGACATAAGTCTGGCATATTTCGTAGAGAGAAAAAGGGCAACACATATGCTACTTCTACCCATTTCCCTTGTTCCTTACAGAACCGGTCTAGTTGTAGAACAGTATTATACTTAAGAGACCCTCCAACTGGCCACCGTTCGCCGTCCTCCAATGGATACCGTGGCCATGCAGTATCACATAGGAAGACCAAGTGTGTCTTCTTTAAGCCCTGGGGATCAAATCTATCCCAGCTTTTCAGGATACAGTTCAAAGGAGTGAGGCTGGAATTGTTAGCTCCCATCTGTAAGAGAGAAAAAAAACGACCAAGGCCATTTTTCTACCGGAGGTGTCCCTCCCTGCTCTAGATGGGGGTGTAGACAGACGTTACACCAAAAGCTTTTCCTTCCTGGTCAGACTTAGTCTGTCCCTTACCGACGCAGGCGCCGTACTCGTCCCTCCCGGTTCTACCACCGAGATGGGGTGGGGATGTACCAGGGGTAGACTTGATAGCATCCCTACTTGACGTCCAGCTCTTCACCCTTAACCTTGCTTGCCTCTGATGTCACCCGGGGTGAATCAGAGTAACCTTCCGAAATGCCTCCCAAGCTAAGACTACTAGGGGAAACATTCATCACCTGAGTGCCTGTGCACGACCCTGAGTATTTCCCGACCACAATAAGACCGACACGAACATAAAACTGAGATGTTCTTTCCAAGCATCACCACACCAGTATAACAGCCTCTTCTGATCCACTAAGAGCCAGCGTTACCAAAGGAAAAAAAAAAAAAAAACCCATCGCAGTCCCAATCTGAGTAACCTTTAACCTCAGAGATGTTCTGGGAGCTAGAGCTCCATCTAGCTTATGAACTTTCGATTCCTAGCGAGGCTAGACACTTTCTTGACTACCAATCCAAGTTTGGGACCTAAGCCACAGTACACAATAACAGTATAGATCACAAGTCCCTTGAAAGTCTATGATCCGATAGATTAGGTTAGTACTTCTAATTCCCAAGGGGTTATGAAATGGTCAAAGAGACCGAAAAGTTTGACCGAGAAAGGAGAGTTCGGTCCACACGCTTCGCCCATTTCTGGTCGGTTTCCGAAGGAGACATTGGGTGCCTCTTGGCATTGGCAGGTCAGTACAACGCCCCAACAGGTTTCTGCCATAAGCTGTATGAGATCACCATGGAACCGCAGAGCAGGGCCCCTTACTTGCTTCATGCAGGGCATGCCATTCATTCACACAAGCACATGGTAGAGTTAGTAAAGCACGGCAGAAAATGTGTTCACTAAGAGAACAAAGAACTAAAGCTCCAAGCTTCCTTACCTTGTCCTGAAGGATCCCGGACGAGCCCCCAAGATGAAAGGTTGTTGTTGAATCACACGAATACACCGGGATTCTTGGCCCCCGGAGGAGAAGAATTCAATCCGGGGCCAGAGACGAGGCTTGATCGCTCGGAGCTTTTGTGTAATAAAGTTTTATTAAAGTATAAAGGAGATAGAGAAAGCTTCTGACATAGGCATCAGAAGGGGGTAGAAAGAGTACCCCTTCATGTCCACTTCTAACTGTTGCTTCCTGACCTGCATACAAATTTCTCAAGAGGCAGATCAGGTGGTCTGGTATTCCCATCTCTTTCAGAATTTTCCAGTTTATTGTGATCCACACAGTCAAAGGCTTTGGCATAGTCAATAAAGCAGAAATAGATGTTTTTCTGGAACTCTGTTGCTTTTTCCATGATCCAGCAGATGTTGACAATTTGATCTCTGGTTCCTCTGCCTTTTCTAAAACCAGCTTGAACATCAGGAAGTTCACAGTTCACATATTGCTGAAGCTTGGCTTGGAGAATTTTGAGCATTTCTTTACCAGCCTGTGAGATGAGTGCAATTGTGCACTAGTTTGAGCATTCTTTGGCATTGCCTTTCTTTGAGATTGGAATGAAAACTGACCTTTTCCAGTCCTGTGGCCACTGCTGAGTTTTCCAAATTTGCTGGCATATTCAGTACAGCACTTTCACGGCATCATCTTTCAGGATTTGAAATAGCTCAACTGGAATTCCATCACCTCCACTAGCTTTGTTCGTAGTGATGCTTTCTAAGGCCCACTTGACTTCACATTCCAGGATGTCTGGCTCTAGGTCAGTGAGCACACCATCGTGATTATCTGCGTCGTGAAGATATTTTTTGTACAGTTCTTCTGTGTATTCTTGCCATCTCTTCTTAATACCTTCTGCTTCTGTTAGGTCCATACCACTTCTCTCCTTTATCGAGCCCATCTTTGCATGAAATGTTCCCTTGGTATCTCTAATTTTCTTGAAGAGATCTCTAGTTTTCCCATTCTGTTGTTTTCCTCTATTTCTTTGCATTGATCGCTGAGGAAAGCTCTCTTATCTCTTCTTGCTATTCTTTGGAACTCTGCATTCAGATGTTTATATCTTTCCTTTTCTCCTTTGCTTTTCACTTCTCTTTTCACAGCTATTTGTAAGGCTTCCCCAGACAGCCATTTTGCTTTTTTGCATTTCTTTTCTATGGGAATGGTCTTGATCCCTGTCTCCTGTACAATGTCACGAACCTCATTCCATAGTTCATCAGGCACTCTATCTATCAGATCTAGTCCCTTAAATCTATTCCTCAGTTCCACTGTATAATCATAAGGGATTTGATTTAGGTCATACCTGAATGGTCTAGTGGTTTTCCCTACTTTCTTCAGTTTAAGTCTGAAATTGGCAATAAGGAGTTCATGATCTGAGCCACGGTCAGCTCCTGGTCTTGTTTTTGCTGACTGTATAGAGCTTCTCCATCTTTGGCTGCAAAGAATTTTTCTTAAATATTTAAGAATGCCTTACACCAAAGATTTCCCATCCTCCAGAGACCCAAGTTCCTCCCCAAGTTGGTCTAAGATCAAGCACTTGCTCACACTGGCTCCCTCATCAAGCCAAAAGCTCACATCTCTTGGGTGTTTGTCCCTGTACTGCCCCTCTCCAAAGCAGAAGGGCCTAATCCCTCTGCACAACATCGGTGCAGCAACAGTAATTCTTCCTTTCAGAGCCTGTTCAACTTGATGACATCAGGAGCAGTTTTTCCCTAATATCCCCCACCATGTGATCTGGAAGCCTCCACACAGAGCAGTAGGTGGGACCAGGACAACCAAGTCAAGTTTTTTCCAAACTTCCTGTTTGGAAAAAAGAACAGATTGTCATGACAGCACCAAAGATACAGTTCAGGGCAAAAACATCTTCAAATCGTCGTTTGAACATACATCATGCTTTACATCATATTTTACCCCAAACCAGCTTTATCAAGGTCACTGCAGTGTTTCCTGGAGCCTAGCTTCCTCCGAGCAGGGCTGGTGGTAGTAGGTTCTGTACGCAGATGAGGTAAGCAATTCAGAAGGAAGGGTGAAGGAAGACCCTCAGGACGCAGCAGTGGTAGCACAGCTGGAAACTCAGGGAAGTAATTGGGCATAGACAATTATCAGACCTGGGGAGGTCTTTTTGACAGAGGTCACAGGCCCACAGACACCTGTGATCCCACAGGTGGGATCCAACATACCTGTGTTTGGGATGTCTTTGTGCTCAGGACTGGCCACGCCCTACAGGGATGGGATGAGCTCCTGCACCCTGTCACAGAGGAGTCAGGAAGAGGGCACCTACAGAAGTAACTGCCACACACACCTGGTTGAAGAAAGACACAAGCACCATCCAAAGGGAGACATTGAGAGCCACACAGGGAAATAGAGACAGCACTCTGCAGTACCCCTGGCATTCACCTCTGGCAAAAAGGGACGGTAACATGACAAAAATAGAGGCAGAGAAAACACACTGCAACACCCAGTCCTCTCTGCACACACACAAAGATAAGCAAAACTGGCAAATCAATGTGTTTTTTTACACAATCAATCATAAAGCTACTTTAAACTTGCTGAATTTCTATGAGAGAGAGAAAATAGCTATGTTTAAAGAAACTACCTGAATAAAGTAAAAAATAATAATAATAATAATAATGGCATGGAAAAATAAGTAACCTAACGTAAATGAATTATTTGCCTCACTTCTGCACAGGTTAAGAAGGAAGTGGGCAATGTGACCATCCTCATTAACAATGCAGGGGTCGTGACAGGAAGAGAGTTCCTCAAAACTCCAGACCACATGGTGGAAAGATCATTTCTTGTCAACGTCATGTCTCACTTCTGGGTAAGTCTTCTTTCTTTTTCATTTTGTTTTGTTGGTGAATATGAGAATTTCATGTAGCTCTATAAGTGAGAGTCACTCAGTCGTGTCCAACTCTTTGTGACCCCATGGACTATAGTCCATGTGAATTCTGGCCTCTCCAGGCCAGAATACTGGAGTTGGTAGCCTTTCCCTTCTCCACTGGATCTTCCCAACCCAAGGATCAAACCCAGATCTCCCGCATTGCAGGCAGCTTGTTTACCAGCTGAGCCACAAGGGAAGCCCGAATTCTATAAACAATTAGTCAACCATTTATCTGTTGATAGACCATTTGTGAGTTCCCATTGATAGACTAAGCAGAATTCTTGGCCTATCCAGAGTTGGAGGCAGAGGTGGTTATGGGCTTGATGGCCAAAACATCCTTTGTCTACTGGTATTATTGTTCAATTGCTGAGTCATGTCTGACTCTCTGCGATCCCATGGACTGCAGCATGCCAGGCTTTCCTATACCTCACCATCTCCCGCAGCTTGCTCAAACTCATGTCCACTGAGTTGGTGACGCCATCCAACCATCTCATCCTCTGTCGCCTCCTCCTCCTCCTCTGTCACCTCCTCCTCCTCCTGCCTTCAATCTTTCCCAGCAATGAAGTCTTTTCCAATGAGTCCATTCTTTGCATCAGGTGGTCAAAGTGTTGGAGCTTCAGCTGCAACATCAATCCTTCCAATGAATATTTAGGTTTGATTTCCTTTCAGATTGACTGGCTTGATCTCCTTGATGTCCAAGGGTGGCAGGCAGCATTCCTTGTCCACACCACAGCCTGCTAGGTGCCTCCATGCTTTTGCTTATGACTTTGAACTTCTTTTAAAATTTTATGGGGAGCCAAATATTTCTTGTAAATTGACCCAACTGAATATTCTTTTAAAGTATTGAAGTCTTTTAAGTTGACACTACAGAGTAACACAGTTACTGTTGATATTAAAAGATTGTCCAAAAGGTAATTTTTTAAAATTGCAAAAGGCAATGCAGGTAGAGAAACAAAGTCCAAGTAATTGGAAACCTGTCCAAAGTTCAAAAATACTAGTTCTTTTTTTTTTTTAACAATAAAGTCATCATTTGTTGCAATTCAACTGAACACATATTTGCCATCTTCATAAACTGAGCTATTTTATGGAAATAGTGATAACTGATTTAATCTATAACCAGGGGGAAAACATTTAGGAAATTCAGTCATTGAACTTTTGCATAAGAAAAATGGAATCTTACAACAAATACAATAAAACAAAGACAAGCAAATCTGACACTTGCTTGTATTACACCCCACATGTGATCAAATCAGGGAAAATAGATATACCTATTTATCAAACACATGTCATTATTTCAGAGTTACCTTGATTGTACATATATGTAAACCTGGATTCGTATGTATGTCTCTGGTTTAAATTATATTCCCAAAGTTTCATTGATATGTTTTTGATGACTAAATGCTTCCTCAACACATACTTGCATTCCTTTCTCTTCCCTTTAATGCTGGGAATCTGTACATCCAGAACAAATAATGTCTTTATAATATAAATTTATCTTCTAGAATGTCTTTAAAAAGCCCTCCGCTGACACATAGGGCTAGAAATACAAACAGACCCTTGAAATATCCAGTCACCTTTTCCCTGTGAGGAAAACATTATTTTCAACTGGAAACAGAAAAATGTTAGCAACATAAGAGATGCCAGTTGGATCCCTGGGTCAGGAAGATTCCCTGGAGAAAGGAAATGGCAACCCATTCCACTATTTTTGCCTGGGAAATCCCATGGACAGAGGAGCCTGGCAGGCTGCAGTCCATGGGGCCGCAAAGAGTCCAACATGCAAACATCAGGTGTTAAATAAATATTTATTAAGTAAGCTTATAAGTTAATCACATACTTGAGCAGAAAGAGTAATAAATGAGTAATGAATATTGACACAGTGTGTTTATATCTTCCAGACTTATAAAGCCTTCCTTCCTGCCATGCTTGAAGCTAACCATGGTCACTTAGTCTGCATTTCAAGTTTTGCAGGAATCGTTGGGATCAACGGACTGTCAGGTGAGTGCTCCACCTGTGACTTTGTATCTCCAGCTCACAGCACCCAGAAGTCAGGACTCTTCTAAGGCATGGAAAACTCTTCTGCACCAAGGGGAAGTCTCTACTACATTTGGCTCTGTTTGTAACGCCAGGATTCCTTCCCATTTCCCAAATTTGAATTCCACACATAAGTGATATCGTATGGTATTAGTCTTTGTCTGGCTTACTTCACTTAGTAGGCCCATCTCTAGGTCCATTCATATTGCTGCTCCCCTCCTCTATATAAAATAACAGTGGTGGGACTTCCCTGGTGGTGCAGTGGTTAAGAATCTGCCTTGCAATTCAGGCGATGTGGGTTGGATCCCTGGTCAGGGAACTAACATCCCACATGCCATGGAGCAACTAAGCCCATGCACCACAATTAGAGAGTCCACAAGGAAAGATCCTGCATGATGTAACTGCAACCTGAGGCAGCCAAATACATATATTTTAAAATAATAAAATCACTCTCTTCTTAATAAAAAATAACACAAAGAGAAAAAAAGAACCAGTTGTCTTTGTAGTCTTCTTGGGTTAAGAGAAATTGAAATCATTTTCATTTTGTTGTTGGTATGCTGTATAGAGCTATAGAAGTGGAGTGGCCACAGAAAATGACTTTAAGTGATGCTTTCCCTGGTAGCTTAGATGGTAAAGAATCCGCCTGCAAATGCAGGAGACTCAGGTTTGATACCTGGGTCAGAAAGATCCCCTGGAGGAGGGCATGGCAGCCCACTCCAGTATTCTTGCGTGGAGAATCACGCACTTAGGACATGACTGAGTGACTGACACTTTCACTTTGCCCCCAGAATAAGCCAAAGAAAGGGAAGGGAGTTTCCATTTTCAAAACAATTCCATGAATTAACTTGTCAAAGTCTGTTGCTAACAGCTCCTCACTCTGTTTCAGATTACTGTGCCAGCAAGTTTGCAGCTTATGGCTTTGCGGAGTCTCTCCACTTTGAATTAAAGCTACTACAAAAAAGCAAAATTAACACCACCATTGTTTGCCCATATTTTATCAAAACTGGAATGTTTGAGGGCTGTTCAACCAAGTAAGTGAAATCTTACAGTAATCTTCGCTCTTATGATAATCTTCCATATAGGTAATTATCATCTTTCATTTTGAAGTTTTGAAATATGAAAAGTAAAACGAAAGACATCGGTAGAATGCCTGAGTTAGTCAAAGAAAACTTTCAACCTGCATTAAATTAATGAGTTTACACCATTTAAGGATAATAATATGGTTATGAGCATATGGTATAGTGAAAACATAAACTTAAATTGCTAATCAGAATATTACAATATAACAGAAAACTTGGTAGTGAGAAGTTATTAAAATCTTTAGCACTGTTGTGTTGAGAAGATAATTTCCTTTCTAAAAAGAATAGTGAAGTAAAAATCATCCAAAAGATAAAATATTTTGAAAGACTGACTAATATATGTGGGGAAGTATTGGAGGATGATATACGTTTATATTTGGTAGAATAGACCAAGGAAGAAACAAGTGAAATACGAAGACTTTTATACAAAGGAGCCAATCAGTAGAGTATACTGAGAAATGGTCTAGGGCCAGTGTAGTCATTACAATTGCTAAAAAGGGGATTGACAGGAACCAAATGCTATGATCAGCTATATCTGTAGGAAAGAGAGACAGCCAACGAAAAGCCTGTCTAAAAAGCAATGAGGCTATTTAGAGTCTAGGGAAATTGTAAGATTAAATTTAAAGTGTCAAAACAGGTGATGGAGTTGACAGTACTGCAGGGGAAAAACTCTCACAAAGAAACATCTACCATGCAAGTCAACATTAGCAAAGACAATCATTTAAAATATTTGGAGATTGACCAAAGAGCATGCAATCCATTGAGAAGTATTTATTTAACAAAACCTACAGAAATTCGGTAAGAACTCTGAGAGGCCTTGGCATTGGAACCAGGAACTACACTCATCCTCCACACAACAGCTCTGCCTTGCAGAACAGCTGTTTCAGGGGCTTGGCAAACCAGTGGTAATTCCCATGTCTCCCAGTCTCTGGAGGGGCTTACCAGGTGGCTCGGTGGTAGAGAACCCGCCTGCCAATGCAAGAGCCACAAGAAACTCGAGTTCGATCGCTGGGTAGGGAAGATCCTCTGGAGGAGGAAGTGCAACCCACTCCAGTATTCTTGCCTGGAGAATCCCATGGACAAAGGAACCTGGTGGGCTAAAGTCTGTAGGGTCACAAAAAGCAACCGAGCATGCAGCGTGCACACACACACCAGTCCCCAGAGAAGGAGAACTCCGCTGGGCAGTTTGGCAACAGGTGAATACTCAAAGATCCCGATTTCTGTAGAAGGCCTATAATGAATGGATAGACTCAGTCAGACAGTGCTTGCTCCTCCACCTCCAAGGTAGGAAAGACCTGGGGAGAGGCTATTGTTGAAGAAAGCCAGTTCCTCTTTCCACAGCTCTTTGTTGTTGGAGCAGCAGTCATGTGTCAAAAAAACCTATGTGTGGTAGACTTACCCAACAGTAAAAATGAGCAGACCCCAAGCCCCAGGTTCTGGGTGCTGGAAGATCCATACAGGCTAGTAACAGCAGCTGGGTGGCAGCATTACTTCCTACCATTCCCCCAGACTCTGTTTGATAAGTAGGGTGAGAAACCCAGTAAAGAGTCATTTTATCATCACCAACTCCTGCTTCATAACAGAGGTTCTGACAGACAAGGTCACAGTCAGCAGCAAAGACTGGCATCTTTCTCCCTCTGCCATTGGATAAAACCATAAATCAGAGCATCTTCAAAAAAAAAATAGCACCACCAGCTAGCAAACTACAGCATAAGAGGTAGATACGATACAAATAGAGGCAGACCAGCTAGAGGCTTAAGAGAAAGAGGCAGTCAAAGATTGCCGGGTTAAAAACACAGTTTCCCTGGATGGAGTCCTTCAAGGAATGACATCAGAAGCCACACCTTGGAGGAGAGCTAGACCTCATGGAACTAGTTTCAGCCAAGTGACTGAGGAAATAAACAAGCAAACAATTGCAGAGGACAGTTATCCAGAGTTGCTACCATATATCATCTAAAATGTTCAGTTTTTAATTAAAAAGTAAGATAGGCAAATACACAGAAAAGTGTGACCCATACATGAGAAAAACCCATAGGCAATGGAAATTGCTTTGAAAAGGACCCAGGTGTTGGACTTAGCAGACAAACTTCAAAGCAAGCTATTTTAAATCCATTCAAAGAGCTAAAGAAATCCATATTTTTAGAATGGAGATGTTTCATCAAATATTAATAAATAAATACAGATTTTTTTAAGCAAATGTAACTTTGGGATTGGAAAAGAAGAGTAAATGAAAAGGAAGATACACTAGAGCAGCTCAACAGTAGATTTTGGCTGGTAGAAAAAAAAAAAGTGAACCTCAAGACAAATGAACAGAGAATATGCAACCAGAAGGAAGAGAAAACATAAATGGAAAAAAAGGAACAGATCCTCAGAGAATGCTGGGACACCTTTAATCACATCAACATATACACAAGGAGAGTAACAAAGAAATAAGAGAAATGGTCAAAAAAACCATTTAAATATTATACAGAGTGAAGTAAGCCAGAAGGAAAAACACCAATACAGTATACTAATGCATATATATGGAATTTAGAAAGATGGTAACAATAACCCTGTGTACGAGACAGCAAAAGAAACACTGATGTATAGAACAGTCTTATGGACTCTGTGGGAGAGGGAGAGGGTGGGAAGATTTGGGAGAATGGCATTGAAACATGTAAAATATCATGTATGAAACAAGATGCCAGTCCAGGATCGATGCATGATACTGGATGCTTGGGGCTAGAGCACTGGGACGACGCAGAGGGATGGTATGGGGAGGGAGGAGGGAGGAGGGAGGAGGGTTCAGGATGGGGAACACATGTATACCTGTGGCGGATTCATTTTGATATTTGGCAAAACTAATACAATTATATAAAGTTTAAAAATAAAATAAAATAAAAAAAAAACATTTAAAGTAATGATGCTGAAAACCTCCCAAATTTAATGAAAAACATTATTTACATATAAATGACTACCCACTCCAGTATTCTTGCCTGGAAAATCCCATGGACAGAGGAGCCTGCCAGGCTACAGCCAATGGAGTTGCAAAGAGCTAGACACAACTAAGTGATTGAGCCCACACACAAAAATAGAATTTTTGAAGAGGTGTGGTTCAAGAAACACAGAAGCATAATATAAAAGTATAAAATGTCAAAATAATGTCTAATGGGAGCTTCATTACATGCTAATCCCATTTCAACTCCAATTGATTTTGCAAACATCTGAGTTTGCTTACTGTAGTAACAATAATGTGCCTAAAATAAAGCCATATTATACATGCTCAGGAGCGCTTTCCTTTGGGTAAAATAATTTTGCAGTTTCACTTCTTAATAGTATACAGCTATCTGATGTTTGGGCTGAAAGACAGAAAAGAAAAATATGGAAAAAAATCTCAAAGCACTTCCTTCCATAGATCTAGACCATCAAAGAGGAGAAAATCAATAAAGGCCAGGAGTTCACTCCAGGAAATGAAATACGTTAGCTTTTGTTTACTCGCTAAGTCATGTCTGACTCTTGTGACTCCACAGACTGTAGCCCACCAGGCTGCTCCATCCATTACATCTCCCAGGGAAGAATACTAGAATGAGTACCCATTTCCTTATCCAGGTGATCTTTGCGACCCAGGGATTGAACATGCATCTCCTGGGGCTCCTGCATTGCCAGCGGATTCTTTGCCACTGAGCCACTGGGGAAGCTGGAAACGTGTTAGCACTGGTCCCAATATGATCACGAGAGAAAACACAAGGCTTTTTCTAATATTTACACATGATTTGCATATTTATAGACATATGTTGATGACTTGATATCTAAAATTTAATAATTAGTGCTCACCATATTGAAAAGCAGAGACGTTACTTTGCCAACAAAGGTCCGTCTAGTCAAGGCTATGGTTTTTACTGTGGTCATGTATGGATGTGAGAGTTGGACTGTGAAGAAAGCTGAGTGCCGAAGAATTGATGCTTTTGAACTGTGGTGTTGGAGAAGACTCTGGAGAGTCCCTTGGACTGAAAGGAGATCCAATCAGTCCATTCTAAAGGAGATCAGTCCTGGGTGTTCATTGGAAGGACTGATGCTGAAGCTGAAACTCCAATACTTTGGCCACCTCATTCGAAGAGTTGACTCATTGGAAAAGACGCTGATGCTAGGAGGGATTGGGGGCAGGAGGACAAGGGGACAACAGAAGATGAGATGGCTGGATGGTATCACTGACTTGATGGACATGAGTCTGAGTGAACTCCAGGAGATGGTGATGGACGGGGAGGCCTGGCGTGCTGCTAATCATGGGGTTGCAAAGAGTCGGACATGACTGAGCAACTGAACTGAACTGAACTGACTGATGGCAGCAAAAAAATACCACTTTAACAATATAACTTTTTGTGATTTTTTTTATTCCAGGTATCCACTTTTGTTGCCCATGCTGACTCAGGAGTATGCTGCCCAAAGTATTTTAAATGCTATTTTAGAGGAGCAGTTGTACTTGATAATGCCCAGATTCTCGCATGTTGCATTGTTCCTGAAACAGTAAGTGAATAATGACTTCTCTATCATTTTGGTTGTTTGTGAACAAATTGCTCTCATCATTGCTACCTCTTTTACCAGAAAGCAACCTTGTATCTTTCTTAAGGTTGAAGGAAGAATAATATCTAAACAATGCCAGGGCAACTTATTGGACTAATTCTAGCTGTGCTTGGTTATTCCAGACCCTGAGAAAATTCAGAAACTGTTGGTTCTTACAGAGTGCTAAGTTGCTCCAGTCGTGTCTGACTGTTTATAACCACATAGTTATAGCCTGCCAGTCTCCTCTGTCCATGGGATTTTCCAGGTAAGAACTCTGGGGTGAGTTGCCATTCCCTTCTCCAGGGGAATCTTCCTGACCCAGGGACCAAACACACGTCTCTTATGTCGGCAGGTGGATTCTTTACCACTAATGCCACCTGGGAAGCCCTCTTAGAGAATAAAAGTTATTAATTTCAAGAAAAACAAATAGAACCCCAATGACGGGAGGTGAATTCTATCAGTTCAGCTGACACAAAATTCTATTTTGAAAACAAAGGGCCAATAAACCCGAGTGCATTGCCAGAAAAATATTAAGGATTTTTGACAAGTTTCTCACTTCCTCTGGTGAAAGAGGACCTGTAACTTCACGCTTAAAGTTCCAGAGTTTTTGTGAGTGCATTTAGGCCAGGCCCACTATCTTCTCTGAAGAGAAGAGAGAACAACGTGTAAGATTCATCAAGTGTCTACCTGGGCCAGACTCTGCATGACAGCCTTGCGTGGTTTATCACACTTCAAGTAACTGAGGCTTAAAGACCATTAGTCATTTTTGCAGGATTAAACCGCTAATGGGGTTTCCATGGTGGCTTAGATGGTAAAGAATCTGCCTGCAAGGCAGGAGACCCGGATTTGATCCCTAGGTCAGGAAGATTCCCTGAAGAAGGGTATGCAACCCACTCCCAGTATTCTTGCTGGAGAATCCTATGGATACAGGAGCCCTCAGGCCCCAGTCCAAGAGGTCGAAAAGAGTTGGACACAACCGAACAACCAACACACACTTTGTGGCCTGAGCACTGGGACTGTTCAAAGCTCTGTAGACAGCATTCAGTGCCCGTGATGCAACATTTCCACATTTGTCCCTCTCAGCAGTGACAAGCACACAGTGTGAGCCACGAGAATTCACAAGTAATCTTTACAAAGATATTTCTCTTTTGTTCATTTATTTATTTGTTTGGCCGCACTACGTGTTATGCGGGATCTTAGTTCCCCCTCCAGGGATGGAACCCATGCCTCCTGCAGTGGAAACCCAGAGCCCTAACCATTGTGCCGCCAGGGAATTCCCTGAAGATGTCTCTTTGACTCCTTCTAAAGCATTCTGAATTTTTTCCCTCTGCTTTTCTCTAGAATAATATCTACAAACATGATGATGACCATGGCTGAGTACCTTGGAATGGACATTTCCCTGGCTTCATTTATAGAACGAGAGAAATCAGGGGAAGTTCAGACCAAAACTGAGAGGAAAACAACAGTAGCTAAAGCTCCAGACGTGGTAATAAGTGTCATGAGGAGCAGCCACCGGAAGTCTTGTTCATGCTCAGAGCACTCCAGACTTCCAGCAATGACCGAGGCTTCCAGAAGTGCTCACTGGGACATAGCTGACACTCTCACAACCTCCCTAGGCATTCACATTACATACTCAAGTTTCCTGTCACTTTTTAGTTTGATTTAAAAAAAAAAAAAACAACACTGCAGCCGTTCCAGTGTCAGAGAACTCAGAGAATACAGTGTATTAATAAAAACATATTAATGCAAATTAACCTTAATTTAATTTTTAAATAGAGTAGATGATACTTTTAGAAAAAGAGTAACTACAAATAGACTTTTTAAATTGCAGTTTTAGGCTGATAATTTTTAAATATTATATGTAAAGAAAATTTTTAGTACAGCTGTTAAGAAAAATAACACTTTTCTGTGTGCTTATTAATTCCTACTGGAGCTGGATGACCATATCAAGATCCTTAGGGAGGCACTGAATCTGTTTATTCAATAAAATAAGTCCACAACTAATCATGTTTGTTTGTATCTGAATATGCCTGTAATTCTTAGCTTTTTTGTGTGTTATGATGTTTCCTAGTGGCACCAGCAGTAAAGAACCCGTCTGCCAATGCAGGAGACATAAGAGACTCAGGTTCAATCCCTGGGTCAGGAAGATCCCCTGGAGAAGGTCATGGCAAACCATTCCATGTAGCCCTGGCAGGCTACAGTCCACGGGGTCACAAAGAGTCAGACACGACTGAAGTGATTTAGCATACAGCACGCACATGTGCTCAGTCATGTCTGACTCTTGTGACCCAGTGGACTGTAGCCTGCCAGGCTCCTCTGCCCATGGGATTCTCCAGGCCAGAATACTGGAGTGGGTTGCATTTCCTTCTCCAGGGAATCTTCCCAATCCAGGGAACAAACCCACATCTCCTGCACTGGCAGGCGGATTCTTTATCACTAGTGCCAGCTAGGAAGCCCTCTTCTTCCTTACTCCATAAGGGAAAAAAAAGTACATATTAGACTCTGTATTGCTGGTTTGAAGAAGAGACTTATTTTTATAATTCAGTCAATAAATTAACCTTAACTATGATGGGTTTGCATACACGACATGAGCCACCCCTGTTAAAAATGTATGTACTAATTCAAATGTGCACCTCACCTGACAGCCCCGGCAAACACTCCCAAGTGACTCTGTGAGTTCAGAAATGTACTTGATTGAGCTGAATCACAGGATAGTAACCTAGCTTTATCTCTGATGGGTCAAGAGCTAGTGATAACAGCAAAACCAAAAAAAGAAAAAAAAAGAAATATCAAGTATATATTTCCCTCATAGCTCAGTTGGTAAAGAATCTGCCTGCAATGCAGAAGACCCCGGTTTGATTCCTAGGTCGGGAAGATCCACTAGTGAAGGGATAGGCTACTCATCCCAGTATTCTTGGGCTTCTCTTGTGGCTCAGCTGGTAAAGAATCTACCCACAACGGGAGACCTGGGTTAAGGAGATCCCTTGGAGAAGAGAAAGGCTATCCACTCCAGTATTCTGGCCTGGAGAATCCCATGGACTGTATAGTCCGTGGGGTCAGAAGGAGTCAGACATGACTGAGTGACTTTCACCTTTATTTGTTAACCAACAAGGGAGCATTCAATATATAAAATCTATCCTATTATTTGGGGCTTCCCAGGTGGCATTAGTGGTAAAGAATCCACCTGCCAATGCAGGAAACATAAGAGTTGTGGGTTTGATCCCTGAGTGGGGAAGCCTCCCTGGAGGAGGGAATGTCAACCCACTCCAGTATTCTCACATGGAGACTCCCATGGGCAGAGGAGCCTAGCGAGTGAAAGTCCATAGGGTCAAAAAGTATCAGACATGACTGAAGAGACTTAGCATGCATGCACATCCTATTATTTGGAACATAAAAGGCAAAATGATAGGATACTGAAAGAGGAACTCCCCAGGTCAGTAGGTGCCCAATATGCTACTGGAGATCAGTGGAGAAATAACTCCAGAAAGAATGAAGGGATGGAGCCAAAGCAAAAAGAATACCCAGCTGTGGATGTGACTGGTGATAGAAGCAAGGTCCGATGCTGTAAAGAGCAATATTGCATAGGAATCTGGAATGTCAGGTCCATGAATCAAGGCAAATTGCAAGTGGTCAAACAAGAGATGGCAAGAGTGAATGTCGACATTCTAGGAATCAGCGAACTGAAATGGACTGGAATGGGTGAATTTAACTCAGATGACCATTATATCTACTACTGTGGGCAGGAATCCCTCAGAAGGAATGGAGTGGCCATCATGGTCAACAAAAGAGTCTGAAATACAGTACTTGGATGCAATCTCAAAAACGACAGAATGATCTCTGTTCATTTCCAAGGCAAACCATTCAATATCACAGTAATCCAAGTCTATGCCCCAACCAGTAATGCTGAAGAAGCTGAAGTTGAATGGTTCTGTGAAGACCTACAAGACCTTTTAGAACTAACACCCAAAAAAGATGTCCTTTTCATTATAGGGGACTGGAATGCAAAAGTAGGAAGTCAAGAAACACCTGGAGTAACAGGCAAATTTGGCCTTGGAATACGGAATGAAGCAGGGCAAAGACTAATAGCGTTTTGCCAAGAAAATGCACTGGTCATAACAAACACCCTCTTCCAACAACACAAGAGAAGACTTTATACATGGACATCACCAGATGGTCAACACCAAAATCAGATTGATTATATTCTTTGCAGCCAAAGATGGAGAAGCTCTATACAGTCAGCAAAAACAAGACCAGGAGCTGACCGTGGCTCAGATCATGAACTCCTTATTGCCAATTTCAGACTTAAATTGAAGAAAGTAGGGAAAACCACTAGACCATTCAGGTATGACCTAAATCAAATCCCTTATGATTATACAGTGGAACTGAGGAATAGATTTAAGGGACTAGATCTGATAGATAGAGTGCCTGATGAACTATGGAATGAGGTTCGTGACATTGTACAGGAGACAGGGATCAAGACCATTCCCATAGAAAAGAAATGCAAAAAAGCAAAATGGCTGTCTGGGGAAGCCTTACAAATAGTTGTGAAAAGAAGAGAAGCGAAAAGCAAAGGAGAAAAGGAAAGATATAAGCATCTGAATGCAGAGTTCCAAAGAATACCAAGAAGAAATAAGAAAGCCTTCTTCAGCCATCAATGCAAAGAAATAGAGGAAAACAACAGAATGGGAAAGACTAGGGATCTCTTCAAGAAAATCAGAGATACCCAAGGAACATTTCATGCAAAGATGAGCTCGATAAAGGACAGAAATGGTATGGACCTAACAGAAGCAGAAGATATTAAGAAGAGATGGCAAGAATACACAGAAGAACTGTACAAAAAATATCTTCACGACCCAGATAATCACGATGGTGTGCTCACTGACCTAGAGCCAGACATCCTGGAATGTGAAGTCAAGTGGGCCTTAGAAAGCATCACTACGAACAAAGCTAGTGGACGTGATGGAATTCCAGTTGAGCTATTTCAAATCCTGAAAGATGATGCTGTGAAAGTGCTGTACTGAATATGCCAGCAAATTTGGAAAACTCAGCAGTGGCCACAGGACTGGAAAAGGTCAGTTTTCATTCCAATCCCAAAGAAAGGCAATGCCAAAGAATGCTCAAACTACTGCATAATTGCAGTCATCTCACACGCTAGTAAAGTAATGCTCAAAATTCTCCAAGCCAGGCTTCAGCAATATGTGAACTGTGAACTTCCTGATGTTCAAGCTGGTTTTAGAAAAGGCAGAGGAACCAGAGATCAAATTGCAGATCCGCTGGATCATGGAAAAATCAAGAGAGTTCCAGAAAAACATCTGTTTCTGCTTTATTGACTATGCCAAAGCCTTTGACTGTGTGGATCACAATAAACTGTGGAAAATTATGAAAGAGATGGGAATACCAGACCACCTTATCTGTCTCTTGAGAAACCTATATGCAGGTCAGGGAGCAACAGTTAGAACTGGACATGGAACAACAGACTGGTTCCAAATAGGAAAAGGAGTTCGTCAAGGCTGTATATTGTCACCCTGCTTATTTAACTTCTATACAGAGTACATCATGAGAAACGCTGGGCTGGAAGAAGCACAAGCTGGAATCAAGATTTCCAGGAGAAATATCAATAACCTCAGATATGCAGATGACACCACCCTTATGGCAGAAAGTGAAGAGGAACTCAAAGCCTCTTGATGAAAGTGAAAGAGGAGAGTTAAAAAGTTGGCTTAAAGCTCAACATTCAGAAAATGAAGATCATGGCATCTGGCCCCATCACTTCATGGGAAATAGATGGGGAAACAGTGGAAACAGTGTCAGACTTTATTTTTCTGGGGTCCAAAATCACTACAGACGGTGACTGCAGCCATGAAGTTAAAAGATGCTTACTCCTTGGAAGGTAAGTTATGACCAACCTAGATAGCATATTCAAAAGCAGAGACATTACTTTGCCAACAAAGGTCCATCTAGTCAAGGCTATGGTTTTTCCTGTGGTCATGTATGGATGTGAGAGTTGGACTGTGAAGAAGGCTGAGCGCCAAAGAATTGATGAACTGTGGTGTTGAAGAAGACTCTTGAGAGTCCCTTGGACTGCAAAGAGATCCAACCAGTCCATTCTGAAGGAGATCAGCCCTGGGATTTCTTTGGAAGGAATGATGCTAGAGCTGAAACTCCAGTACTTTGGCCACCTCATGCGAAGAGTTGACTCATTGGAAAAGACTCTGATGCTGGGAGGGATTTGGGGCAGGAGGAGAAGGGGACGACAGAGGATGAGATGGCTGGATGGCATCACTGACTCGATGGACGTGAGTCTGAGTGAATTCCAGGAGTTGGTGATGGACAGGGAGGCCTGGCGTGCTGCGATTCCTGGGGTCGCAAAGAATCGGACACAACTGAGTGACTGATCTGATCTGATTTCTACATTTATGCAAAGAAAGTTTAATTTGCAATAAACTAGAGGAAATTTTTGAACTAAAAGAATAAAAATTCCAAAATGCAATAATTTTCAGGAAATGAGTTATATTTTAACAGTTCTGTAGGTAAAAATCTTCACAAATTTTTGACATCTCTGCCTTCTTAAACCAAGTATTCAAACAACTATAAAAATTTTCCTTGTCATAAATTTCCATTAATTTTCCTTAATGCCTAAGGAGAATTAACATATTTCTGTCTATCTGGGTTGACCCCGGGAGTGGCTTTTGAATGGCACTTATCTCTAAGTAAACTAGTCCCCACACCCCTACTGGGCATCACCTTCCACTTCACTCATCGAGGAAGGGTCCTGCTACTTCTAATCGGGCCCCTCTTATTTTCAGTTGTCAAGCTTCAGGAGGGTCTTTTATGAGTTCACTTGTTCATTTATTCTGCCTCGTTCACTGAGTACCTACTCTGTGCGGCAGGCTTCCCCAGTGGCACGGTGATAAAGAACCCACCTGCCAGTGCAGGAGACACAAATTCAATCCCTGGGGAAGAAAATGGCAAGTCACTCCAGTATTCTTGCCTGGAAAATTCCATGGACAGAGAAGCCTGGTGGGCTACAGTCCATGGGGTCACAAAGAGTTGGACGTGACTGAGCACACACACACACCCCACACACATTCTGTGTGGCACTAGAAACACAGCAGCAAATAAGGCAGTCACTTAGTCAGGGATGAGATCTTTGTGACAACTTTCAGCCACACAGGGGCTTCGGTTTTGCTTGGTCTTGCCTGTTTCCTAGTTGTCGGAAATCTAGCTTCTCATCTTGTAGGTTGACAAGGTTTAGAAACTGCAGAGTCTGTTTCTCTGTGCTCTTGCATTTAGGTTGTGCGTAAATGCTAACCTATGTTTTGTTTTTCTTCAAGAAACTATTCCCTGAGGTTGACATCCTAGCTCTGTTCCCCTGGCAACCTGGTTAAGAGTCAAATGTCATATATGTTTCTAAGCAATGTTGCTTATGAGGAAAAGGATCACCAATTGGTAACTTGCAGCAGACTGAGAGGAGCTGTGAATGCATCCTAAGGGCGTGATGGGGAGGGATGACTCCCTGAGGCTGAGTAGGGGAATCTGGTATGTGGGATGCTGTAGGCAGTGCCCATGTCGGCTCTGTGGGGCAAAGACCTTGTTAAGTCCTATACTCACCCTGTCTGCATCTCCCCACCCCAGAGCTGGCCCCACAAGATTATTGATGTCTGTGCTCAAGGCTGTCTGGACTGGGGGACTGCCACCCCTTTCCCACTCCTCCTCTCAGCCTCAGAGTGGACCCCTGTCCCCTGAGTCTGAAGGTGGAGTTGAAACTAAAGGATTCTCTGGGGGCATGGGGGGTGGGGTCAGGCACTGAACTTTCTCTTCCTATTTCATTGCTTTCTGAAACGTGAGAATATATAACAATTGTTCATGTAACTATGTTCCACATTTTCAAATAGAGCAATGAAATCTGTCCAGTAGAAGCAACAAAACTGAATACATTACTGAGTCTGAAATTTGGTCACATCTATTATTTCCTTCCACCAAGTTCTCAAAAACCGCAGTTACCCTAGCCCTTTTCACATGATGGCTCCCCTTACCCTTTCCCTGTACTTAAAACACTTCATCGGGATGTTTTGGGAAGTGAAGATTCATGTAAGCATGTCATCCCCTTCTGATGTCTGTGTCAGAAGCCTTCTCTATCTCTTTTATAATTTAATAAAACTTTATTACACAAAAGGTCTGAGCGATCAAGCCTCATCACTGACCTCAGATTGAACTCTTCTTCTCCAGAGGCCAAGAATCCTGGCGTCTTTTGTGGTTCAGCAGCAACCTTTCATGTTAGGGGCTCATCCGGGATTCTTCAGGACAAGGTAAGGATGCTAGGAGCTCTAGTTCTTTGTTCTCCTAGCAAACATGCTTTCTGCTGTACTTTACTAACTCTACAGTGTGCCTGTGTGAATGAATGACACGCCCTGCAAATGAGGGAAGCAAGTGAGTAACCCTGCATTGCGGTTCCACGGTGACCTCATACAGCTTATGGCAGAAATCCTGACAGGTTTATACCAACCTGCCAATGGACTTCCCTGGTGGCTCAGTTGGTAAAGCATCTGCCTACAATGCAGGAGACCCAGGTTCAATCCCTGGGTTGAGAAGATCTCCTGTAGAAGGAAATGGCAACCCACTCCAGTATTCTTGCCTGGAAAATCCCATGGACAGAGGAACCTGGTAGGCTACAATCCAGGGGGTCGCAAAGAGTCAGCCACGATTGAGCTGGCAAGCTACAGTCCATGGGGTTGCAAAGAGTTGGACACGACTGAGCACTTACTTTCTTTGAGAAGTGAAGATTCATTTTTGCAACAGGAAAATATTATAATTGATAGTTACTCTCTCCTTGCAAAGCGAAAGTCACTCAGTCATCTGAGACTCCATTAACTGTAGCCTGCCAGGCTCCTCTGCCCATGGGACTCTCCAGACAGAATACTGGAATGGGTTGCCTGCCCTTCTCCAGGGATCTTCTCAACCCAGGGATTGAACCCAAGTCTCCAGCATCACAGGTAGATTCTTTTTTTTTTTTTTTTTGGAGGCTAATTACTTTACTGGAGAAGGCAATGGCACCCCACTTCAGTACTCTTGCCTGGAAAATCCCATGGATGGAGGAGCCTGGAAGGCTGCAGTCCATGGGGTCGCTGAGGCTCGGACACGACTGAGTGACTTCACTTTTACTTTTCACTTTCATGCATTGGAGAAGGAAATGGCAACCCACTCCAGTGTTCTTGCCTGGAGAATCCCAGGGACGAGGGAGCTTGGTGGGCTGCCGTCTATGGGGTTGCACAGAGTCGGACAAGACTGAAGTGACTTAGCAGTAATTACTTTACAATATTGTGGTGGTTTTTGCCATACACTGACATGAATTAGCCATGGGTGCACATGTGTCACCCCGTCCTGAACCTCCCTCCCACCTCCTTCCCCATCCCATTCCTCTGGGTTGTCCGAGTGCACTGGCTTTGAGTACCCTGTCTCATGCATTGAACCTGGACTGGTGATCTGCTTCACATATGATAATATACACATTTCAACGCTACCCTTTCAAATCATCCCACCCTCACCTTCTCCCACAGAGTCCAAAACTGTTCTTTACATCTGTGTCTCTTTTGCTGTCTCGAATATAGGATCATCATTGCAATCTTTCTAAATTCCATATATATACGTTCAGTTCAGTTCAGTCGCTCAGTTGTGTCCAACTCTTGGCAACCCCATGAATTGCAGCACGCCAGGCCTCCCTGTCCATCACCAACTCCTGAAATTCACTCAGACTCATGTCCATCAAGTCAGTGATACCATCCAGCCATCTCATCTTCTGTTGTCCCCTTGTCCTCCTGCCCCCAATCCCTCCTAGCATCAGGGTCTTTTCCAATGAGTCAACTCTTCGAATGAGGTGGCCAAAGTATTGGAGTTTCAGCTTCAGCATCAGTCCTTCCAATGAACACCCAGGACTGATCTCCTTTAGAATGGACTGGTTGGATCTCCTTGCAGTCCAAGGGACTCTCAAGAGTCTTCTCCAATACCATAGTTCAAAAGCATCAATTTTTCAGTGCTCAGCTTTCTTCACAGTCCAACTCTCACATCCATACATGACCACAGGAAAAACCATAGCCTTTGTTGGCTTTTCAATATACTATCTAGGTTGGTCATAACTTTCCTTCCAAGGAGTAAGCGTCTTTTAATTTCATGGCTGCAGTCACCATCTGCAGTGATTTTGGAGCCCAAAAAAATAAAGTCTGACACTGTTTCCACTGTTTCCCCATCTATTTCCCATGAAGTGATGGGGCCAGATGCCATGATCTTCGTTTTCTGAATGTTGAGCTTTAAGCCAACTTTTTAACTCTCCTCTTTCACTTTCATCAAGAGGCTTTTGAGTTCCTCTTCACTTTCTGCCATAAGGGTGGTGTCATCTGCATATCTGAGGTTATTGATATTTCTCCCGGCAATCTTGATTCCAGCTTGTGCTTCTTCCAGCTCAGCGTTTCTCATGATGTACTCTGTATAGAAGTTAAATAAGCAGGGTGACAATATACAGCCTTGACATACTCCTTTTCCTATTTGGAACCAGTCTGTTGTTCCACGTCCAGTTCTAACTGTTGCTTCCTGACCTGCATATAGGTTTCTCAAGAGGAAGTTCAGGTGGTCTGGTATTTCCCATCTCTTTCATAATTTTCCACAGTTTATTGTGATCCGCACAGTCAAAGGCTTTGGCATAGTCAATAAAGCAGAAATAGATGTTTTTCTGGAACTCTCTTGCTTTTTCCATGATCCAGTGGATGTTGGCAATTTGATCTCTGGTTCCTCTGCCTTTTCTAAAACCAGCTTGAACATCTGTAAGTTCACGGTTCACATACTGCTGAAGACTGGCTTGGAGAATTTTAAGCATTACTTTACTAGCGAGATGAGTGCAATTGTGAGGTGGTTTGAGCATTCTTTGGCATTGCCTTTCTTTGGGTTAGTATATATATACTGTTATATATACAGTAGTATTGGTGTTTTTCTTTCTGACTTACTTCACTCTGTATAATAGACTCCAGTTTCATCCACCTCATTAGAACTGATTCAAATGTGTTCTTTTTAATGGCTGAGTAATATTTCATTTTGTATACATACCACAGCTTTCTAATCCACTCGTCTGTCGATGGACATCTAGGTTGTTTATTGTAAACAGTGCTGTGATGAACATTGGGGTACATGAGTCTCTTTAAATTCTGATTTCCTTGGTGTGTATGCCCAGCAGTGGGATTGCTGGGTCGTATGGCAGTTCTATTTCCAGTTTGTTAAGAAATCTCCACACTCTTCTCCATAGCGGCTCTACTAGTTTGCATTCCCACCAATAGTGTAAGAGTGTTCTCTTTTCTGCACACCATCTCCAGGATTTACTGTTTGTAGACTTTTTGATAGTGGCCATTCTGACTGGCTTGAGATGATACCTCATTGTGGTTTTTGATTTGCATTTCTGTGATAATGAGCAATGTTGAGCATCTTTTCATGTGTTTGTTGGTCATCTGTATGTCTTCTTTGGAGAAATGTCTGTTTAGTTCTTTGGCTAATTTTTTGATTGGGTCATTTATTTTTCTAGTATTGAACTGCTTGAGCTGCTTATATATTTTTGATATTAATTATTTGTCAGTTGCTTCATTTGCTATTATTTTCTCCCATTCTGAAGGCTGTCTTTTCACCTTACTTATAGTTTCCTTTGTTGTGCAAAAGTTTTTAAGTTTAATTAGGTCCCATTTGTTTATTTTTGCTTTTATATCCATTACTCTGGGAGATGGGTCATAAAGGATCTTGCTGTGATTTATGTCAGAGTGCATTCTGCCTATTTTTCCCTCTGGGAGTTTTATAGTTTCTGGTCTTACATTTACATCTTTAATCCATTTTGAGTTTATTTTTGTGTATGGTGTTAGAAAGTGTTCTAGTTTCATTCTTTTACAGGTGGTTGATCAGTTTACCCAGCACCACTTGTTAAAGAGATTGTCTTTTCTCCATTGTATATTTTTGCCTCCTTTGTCAAAGATAAGGTGTCCATAGGTGCATGGATTCATCTCTGGGTTATCTATTTTGTTCCATTGATCTATATTTCTGTCTTTGTGCCATGCAAGTGGATTTATTACCATCTGAGCCATCAAGGAAGAAAAGTTTTCCTAATCCAAGGCAATAAAAATAGTCATGTTAAAATGTTAAATATATATATATATATATATATATATATGAAAACAGTGTTAATTATGAATTAGCCATTTTAAAATTAAATGCTTGGGGCTTCCCTGGTGGCACCAGTGGTAAAGAATCCACCTGTCAATGCAGGAGAAATAGGAGACACGAGTTTCATCCCTGGGTGTGGAAGTTCCCCTGGAGGAGGACGTGGCAACCCACTCCAGTATTCTTGCCTGGAGAATCCCATGGACAGAGGAGCTTGGCGGGCTACAGACCATGGGGTCACAAAGAGTCAGGCATGACTGAAGTGATTTGGCACAGCACAGATTAAATGGTTGAGAAAATTTACAGGCTGAAGAGATGGAAGTTTTGATATTCTAAAATAGATAGCTAGAATCCTCCATGGGTTTGGAAAATGAAAGCATTTTCTTTTTCATAAGTTTATTTTTTAAAGTAGCCATTTATTCTCCTTGATATTGGAAAGGAGGTAGATTTTGACTTAACATAACAAAGAACTATCTAATAATAACAGTGGATTGAGATAAAAAACGACTTCAGTGTGACTCCTGAAAGATGAAGTTTCCCATTTCTGAAAACCAGAGAAAGATAATGACTAAATTATCTGGATCCCTTCCAATCCTAAAAAAAATAAATCTCTAGTTAGGACTCATAATTAATCTTTATTGAGATCCTATGTGCAAAGCACAAATATTTGTCAAATTACTGAGCATACTTTTGACTCACAATTAAGACTTGATGAGAAAAAGAAAATAAGAGACTCTGAGGGTAAAGAACCCACCTGCAATGCAGGTAACTCGGGTTTGATCCCTGAGTCAGAAAATTCCTCTGAAGGAGAGCCTGGTGACCTGCTCCAGTATTGTTGCCTGGGAAATCCTATGGACAGAGGAGCCTGGCAGGCTACAGTCCATGTCGTCACAAAGAGTTGGACACGACTGAGAGACTAAACAACAACAACAAAGATGAGTGTAGTAACACAGCACATCTCCACACACTGCTGGAAGAACTACATTGCAATAACGCATGGAGAGTTCTTAGCACAGCACCTAGAACACAGTTAAAGCTCAGTTAATTCCAGCTCTCCATAGTTTATTACTCACGACGAGAGGCAGACACTGTTGTCAAGATGGTGGCCCTGTGTGGAGTCTGGCCCTGGTGCCACCGATTGCAACTGTAACTCTTGGCAAGTCCTCCTCTTAGGCTGCAGGTGTCCTGTCTGTAACACAAGTCCTCAATTAATACACGGAAAGATCTTAGACAAACACGCAACAAGTTGCAAGCATTGCATGAGTGTTAGCTTTGAATATCTCTCATTACCATTATTTACTTCTTACAACAACCAGGACAGGTACGTGTTATGATGCTCGCCTTACAGAGAAGAAAACTGAAGCTTCAGTAGGTTCAGCAGCAGCTCACCCAATATCATACTGCCACAGAGGGGTGGACAGGGGTCTCAGCCTGGCTGTGGCCCTTCTGATTTCAAGGCCCAAACTCAAAAACACTTACTGTTCCCGGATGAATACAGTGCATATCTGACCTTGCTGAGTGGATGGTGAGGGGCCCACAGCCCCTAAGTCATATCTGCAAAACCAGAAGTCAAAAACTTTTGGATTTAACTGATTTCCAACATCCTTCCCAGCTAGTGTGTTAGTCACTCAGTCACGTCCAACTCTTTGTGACCCCATGGACTGTATCCCGCCAGACTCCTCTGTCATGGGATTTCTCAGACAAGAATACTGGAGTGGGTAGCCATTCTCTTCTCCAACGGATCTTCCCCAGCCAGGGATCGAACTCAGATCTCCACATTACAGGCAGATTCTTTACAGTGTGAGCCACCAGGGAAGTCCAACATCTTATAAACCCAGGTCAAAACTGGATAACATCACCTGTGGACTTTTGTGCTATCTAATTTCACTGCAGTTTCCACCATATAGGCTGACATCCCTGAACTGGTCCAGACCAAGGAAACAGATCAACAAACATGTGGTGATCTGTGCTGTTGTCACACAATGTCAGTCCATTTCCTCCTCTGTTTCTATGGAGCCGGGGTCCAGGGTCACTTGTACCCACTGCTCTGCTCCCTCTCCTTCCCTGGAAACCCCCTCCTCGGAAACAGCCATATTGCGGCAGAGGCCAGGCTGGGCTCCTAGTGTACCTAGAAGCGGCCAGTGGCTGGGAACAGAGATAGGATAAAGGAAGGCCCCTTTGGGTGGGAGAGAAGTCAGGTTCACATCAACAGCTGGTCCTCACAGGAGCTAGGATGTCCCCACTCTGGGAGAGAGGGCTCTCCACCTAGTAAACCTCAAAGGGTGCTTCTCCACATTTTATTGTCATTTTTCACACTGTAGAGACAAAATTGTAGCAGCCAATGTGTAAAACCCACAAGTATGAATTGGATAACATGGAAGCTGCCTGTGAATGACTTTCTTGAAGAACATGTGAATCTACTGATAAACTTTCAAGGAGTCAGTTAAGCCTAAAGCCGAAATGACTGCCTGTCTTGGAACTTGAGGTTCTGTCTATGTGTGAGGGGTATACCTGGGAGATGGTGGGAATGGGTGTGGAGGATGGAATTACATGGGATGGGGGTGGTGAAAGCCTGGGTGTGGGTGCAATTAGAGACATCACATAATCAGCTGGGGCTCCCTAGTGCCCCTGCATGGGGGCGCCGTCTGTGCACCTCTGGAAGCCAGTGGGCGGGCCCACAGGGAAGGTTCACAGGGTCCCTGTCAAGCACCGGGTTTTGCAATTTGATGAAAAAATCCTCCTGTGCACCTGGCATTTCATACCCTGCCTCAGTCCTGCCAAAAATAAGAAATACTGCAAGAAACCGAGCACAAGTGAAAGCTTGCAACATATGATGAGATTCAGAATTCTCCTGCTTCTCAGCGATTTCATCAGCCAAAAAAACTGCAGATTATGAATCCTTAACAAGATAGAACCCGGTAAAGAATAACACCAAGCTGTGTCTTCTCCACAGGCTAAAGTCTAAAAGCTACTCAGTGGTCCCCAACCTTTTTGGCACCAGGGACCGGTTTTGTGGAAGACAATTTTTCCACAGACCAGAGA
This sequence comes from Bos indicus, assembly GCF_029378745.1. Taxonomy (NCBI): domain Eukaryota; kingdom Metazoa; phylum Chordata; class Mammalia; order Artiodactyla; family Bovidae; genus Bos; species Bos indicus. The sequence goes on along the minus strand of NC_091773.1, from coordinate 23,808,184 downwards.
CAGAGAGTGGTTTCAGGCTGATTCAGGCACATTACATTTACTTTATCTCTATTATCATCAGATCAACTCCACCTCAGATCATCAGGCATTAGATCCCGGAGGTTGGGCACCCCTGATAAGTGACAAAATATTCCCCTGAACATTGTCACTGTTATCAGCAACAATAAAAAGAGAATGAATATATAACATAAAAGAGTTGCCATGGTTTTAGTTGGGTGAAAGAATCACAATATTTTTTTAAGTAAACTTTTTCTTGAAATAGAACATATATTCAGCAAGGTACAGCCAGTGCATATAGCTTGACATATATTTTCATAGTGAATGCGCCTGTGTGACCTCCATCCAGATCATGATGTTGTAGACAATAGAGTGCACTCTAGAATCGCCTTCAAGCCATTTCTGTTTTTACTCCAGTTAGGTAACCACCATTATGACCTTTAACACCAAAGATAAGTATTGCTGGTTTTGACAATACTAAAACATTAAGAAAGAAAGATTGGTATAAGTCAATGGTCTTCAAACTTGTTTGAACAACCCCTAAAACTTTTAAAGGCTTCCCATTTGGCTCAGTGGTAAAGAATCTGCCTTCCAAGGCAGGACACAGGAGACTCAGGTTCGATCCCTGGGTCAGGAAGATTCCCTGGGTCAGGAAGATTCCCTGGAGGACAGCACAGCAACCCACTCCAGCATTCTTGCCTGGAGAGTCCCATGGACAGAGAAGCCTGCTGGGCGACAATCCACGGGGTCCCAAAGAGTCAGACATGACTAAGCAACTCAATAACAACAAAAACTTTTAAAATTATTTATCCTGAGAAGTGGTCAAGATGGCACAGTGGTAAGACCCTCCTTACACAGGAGGAGGATCTCACTTCCTCCCATGGGTACACCAAAATTACAACTATTTATAGAGCAACCATCAGGAGCCCAACCTGAAGACTAGCAGAAAAGATTTACAACTAAAGACATAAAGAAGGAACCACAAGGAGATGGGTAGGAGTGGTGGACATGCAGTATAATTATAATAATAGTTGTGGAGGTTCTCCCTATAGACCAAGAGGTCGGAGTCCTGTCTGCATCAGACTCCCCAGATCTAGGGTCCTGTACCAAGATGAGCCCCTGGAATGTTTGGATTTGAAGACCGGCAGGGCTTACTTCTGGGAGAGCCAAAGGGTTTGGGAAATAGAAACTCCACTCTTAAAGGGCAAATGTAAAATTTCAGATGCTCCAGGACCCAGGGCAGAAGCAGTCAGTTGAAAGGAGCCTGAGTCAGACTCACCTGTTGATCCTGGAGGGCTTCCTGGACAGGCAGGGGGCAACTGCAACTCCCACTGGGGACACAAGTTCTGGCAGCAGAGCTCATTCTATCACAAGGACATGGAAGCAAGCAAGCACAATGTTGGAACCCTTCCTCTAATTCACTACTGCCAGGACAGGTCCCACAGGTCCCTACTGCCAGCAGCTTGACAGTAGCTCAGGGACCTCTTGGGCCCCATAGCCAGAGGCCCCAGGATCCAGACTCACCTATCAGTGGGTGAGCATCAGTCCAGGACTATAGCAGCCCAGCAGCCAGCTATGTCTGGACCCTGCCCACCCATTAGCAGGCCAACACTAGCTTCAGGACCCCTTTCCCCACAGTCAGTCACTCTGGGACCTGGCTTCACCAGCCAATAGACCAGCACTAGCCCTAGGATGACGCAGGCTTCATAGCAAGTGATCCAGTCCCACCCACCGGTGGACCAGTGGCCTCTGCACTAGTCAGGACCTGACAACTAACCAGACCAACACCAACACCTACCAGCATGTTCACAGTAGTCAGCCTGTCACAACAGAAGGGTCCACACAGCCCATACAGAGGACACCCCTAGAGCATATAGCTCTGATGACCAGAGAGAAATGCACCACTGGGCCCCAAAGGACATCTACATTCAGCCACTTCTCCAAGATCAAGATAACCAACTTACCAAATACAGAGAATTAGGCAAAAGGAGGCAACAGAGGAATATGTTCCAAGAGAAGGGACAAGATAAAACCACAGAAGAACTAAATGGAGTAAACAATCTACCTGACAAACAGTTCAAGGCAATGATAGTAAAGGTGCTCAAAGAACTCCTGAGAACAAGGGATGAGCAGAGTGAGAAGTTATGTTTCTAACAAAGAGTTATAAAATAGAGGAACCAAAGATGAAGAATACAATAACCAAAATGAAAAATGCACTAGAAGGAATCAGTAGTGATTGGATGATAGAGAGGAATGGATCGATGAACTGGAAGATGGAGTAGTGGAAATCACTCACGTTGAACTGAAAATACAGAAAAGAATAAAAAGAAATGGCAACAATTTAAAAGCCCTCTGGGACAACATCATGCATACTAACATGCACATTGCAGAGATTCCAGAAGGAGAGGAGAGAGAGAAAGGGGCAGAGAACATATTTGAAGACGTAATAGGTGAAAACTTACCTAACCTGGGAAAGAAAAGAAAACAGACATCCAGGTCCAAGAAGCACAAAGAGTGCCAAAGAAGACCACAACAAGACACACTGTAATCAAAATGGCAAAAATTAAAAATAAAGACAGGATGTTAAAATCAGCAAGGGAAAAATAAGTTTCATATAAGGGAACTTCCATAAGACTCTCAGCTGACTTTTCAGCAAAAATCTGCAGGCCAGAAGGGAGTGACACGTAATATTTAAAGTGATGAAAGAAAAAAAATAATAATAAAGTGAAGAAAGGGAAAAACCTACAACCAAGAATACTCTCTTTGGCAAGGTTATCATTCAGGTAAATGGGCAGTAGACCTAAATAGATATTTCCCCAAGGAAGACATACAGATGGCCAAGAGGCACATGAAAAGATGTTCAACACTGCTAATCATTAGAGAAATGCAATTCAAAACTACAATGAGATATCACCTCACTTCAATCAGAATGGGCATAAAAAAAATCTATAAACAATAAATGCTAGAGAGGGTGTGGAGAAAAGGGACCCCTCCTACACTATTCACGGGAACATAAATCAGTGTGGCCACTATGGAGAACAGTATGGAGGTTCCTCAAAAAACTAAAAATAGAGTTACGATCCTTCAGATTGACTCCTGGGCGTATATCTGGAGAAAAACATTGTCCAAAATGATACACACACCCAATGTTCATTGCAGCACTGTTTACCAGAGCTAAGACATGGAAGCAACTTAAATGTCCATCAGCAGAGGAATGGATAAAGAAGATGTGGTACATATATATAGTGGAATAGTATTAAACCATTTTAAAGAATAAAAGAATGCCATTTGCAGCAACACAGATGGACCTGGAGATTGTTGTTCAGTCACTAAGTTGTGTCTGACTCTTTGCAACCCCATGGACTGCAGCACCCAGGCTTTTCTGTCCTTCACCATCTCCCAGAGTTTGCTCAAACTCACATCCACTAGTAATGCAATCCAACTACCTTATCCTCTGTGACTCCCTTCTCCTCATGCCCTCAATCTTTCCCAACATCAGGGTCTTTTCCAGTGAGTCAGCTCTTCATATCAGGGGGCCAAAGTATTAGAGCTTCAGCATCAGTCCTTCCAATAAATATTCAGGATTGATTTCCTTTAGGATTAACTGGCTTGATCTCCCTGCTGACTTTCAAGTGTCAGAAGACTCTCAAGAGTCTTCTCCAGCACCACAATTTAAAACCAAGCCTTCTTTAAGGTCCAACTCTCACATCTGTACATGACTATTGGAAAAGCCATAGCTTTGACTAGATGGAACTTTGTCAGCAAAGTGATGTCTCTGCTTTTTACTGTGCTGTCTAGGTTTCTCATAACTTTCCTTCCAAGGAGCAAGTGTCTTTTAATTTCATGGCTGCAGTCACCATCTGCAGTGATTTTAGACCCCAAGAAAACAAAGTCTGTCACTGTTTTCATTGTTTTCTCATCTATTTGCCATGAAATGATGGGACCAGATACCATGATCTTCGTTTTTTGAATGTTGAGTTTTAAGCCAACTTTTCATTCTCCTCTTTCACTCTCATCAAGAGACTCTTTAGTTCCTCTTCACTTTCTCCCATAAGAGTGGTATCATCTGAATATCTGAGGTTGTTGATATTTCTCTCGGCAATCTTGATTCCACCTGTGATTCATCCAGCCGACATTTCACATGATGTACTCTGCATATGAGTCAAATAAATGAGTGACAATATACAGCCTTGAAGGGACTTACTTCACTTAGGATGATAATGGAGATTATGATGATAGATGATAATGGCAATTATCATCCTAAGTGAAGTCAGATAAAGAAAGACAAATATCATGTGATATTACTTATATGCAGAATCTAAATATATATATATATATATACACACACACACACACACACACAAATCAACTTATTTTAAAAAACAGAAACTGACTCATAGACTCAGAGACTGAACTTATGCTTACCAGAGGGAAAAAGATAGGGGGAGGGATAGATTGGGAGTTTGGGGTTGACATGTACACATCATTATATTTAAACAGATAGCCAACAAGGGCCTGATATACAGCACAAGGAGCTCTGCTCCATATTCTGTAATAACTTAAATGGGAAAGGATTTGAATAAGAATAGATACTTGTATATGTGTAACTGAATCACTTTGCTGTACACCTGAAACTAACACAACATTGTTAACCAACTATACTCCAATACGAAACTAAAATTAAAAAACAAAACCTCACTTCTAAATTCTAGCACTAAGGTAGAGAAGGCAGGAACCATTATCAGGAGTCAGGCACCTGGATAAAGAGGCACTGCCCCCTTCCGCACTGTGCTAGCATTCCTATGCCCTTGAGCATCTCCTCCTCTGGGGCTATCCATTCTAGAATTATCCAATTGTCAGCCCAGAAGGGCCAGCATCCCAGGGCAAAACATGAGTAAAATTCAGAGAGGGTGAGAAGCACCCCCACTTTTCATGCAGTAGGGCCAGCTTGATTTGAGAGAGCCAACAGAGCACAGGCTAGTCTGGGGCAGATTGATTTAGGAAAGAGTTGCGTGCAACTTCAGTTGTTCAGTCATGCCAACTCTTTGTGACCCCATGGACTGTAGCCTGCCAGGCTCCTCTGTCCATGGAATTCTCCAGGCAAGAATACTGGAGGGGGTAACCGTTCCCTTCTCCTGGAGATCTTCCTAACCCAGATAGCGAAGCCGGGTCTCCCGCATTGAAGGGCGATTCTTCACCACTAAGCCACTTGGGGAGCCATCTATAGCCAATACAGGCAGCTAATGCCCTTCACTAGCAGTTTCCTGACCACAGATAGAATCAAAAGGGGAAAGAAATCCAAGAAGAGAACGGCAAAATGAAGAGGAGAAGACGTATCAGTGTCATGAGACATTGACTGTGTCTGAACTGCCTTCCAACATGACACAAGCAGCCTTATTATTGCAAACCAGGTCAAACCCACATAAACTCATCACAATGCCACCCATACCATGTTTACTCAGAGGAAAAGAAGGGGCAGGATGGAGGTGATTATGATCTTGGGATAAATAGAAGGGCAAAAACAAACTGGTATCAACTCACCTCTTTGTTTTTTTCTGTGAGAGGGGTCTGAGGAGTGTTTGGCTGTGTGATCAGCCCTTCTGAGAAACGTGGCACCAGGGGATTCCAGTCCTGTGTCTGTTCTATCACCGTCTTTTTTTACCAGTCCTGGCTCTCTGGAACTTCTGACTTTCTGTGGTGTACAGTTCCTCTGCCCAGCCAGAAGCCAGCACAACTGTCCCCCACCTCCTTCCATCTTGGGATGCTTATCCACATGTATTGTTCTTCCTACTCATTCACTGAGTCAGACGTACTTGTTGCCTACTTCGGTCTTGGCTGACACTGCTTTTCTCTCTTCATGGAACAAGCCAATGTATTTAGAAGCTAATTTTGTTCTCTGAGAATTTTATAATTTCCTTCGACCAACTCCAGGCAGTATCCCAAAATAGTACATTTTGGCAATACTAATATATTTTGAATGTGTCACCTAATCTCCAAAGGCAATCTCTTATCTCTCTTTTTGGAGATTTGGAATTAAAACTTTTTTTCAAATTTTAGTTGATTTGGGGCTTCTCTGGTGGCTCAGATGGTAAAGAATCTGTCTACAATGCAGGAGACCCAGGTTTGATCCCTGAGTCAGGAAGATCTTCTGGAGGAGGAAATGGCTACCCATTCCAGTATTCTCGCCTGGGAAATCCCATGGACAGAGGAGCCTGGTAGGTTATAGTCTACAAGGTTGCAAAGAGTCAGACACAGTTGAATGACCAACACTATCACTCTCTCTCTCATAGTTGATTTACAATGTTCGGTTGACAATCTGTTCTTAAAATGAGTCTTTTCTAAACAGAAAGTATGTCCATTTCAGTCACTATTTTGGTTTTTAAGATTACAAAATAATGCATGGCATTTGTAGAAGGTCTAATGATAAGAAACATACAGATGTAGAAAACAAACTTGTGGTTATCAAGGGAGAAGTGCAGGAGGATAAATTGGGAGATTGGGATTGACATATACACACTACTACATAGACATAGATATATAATGAGATATATACATATATAGCTATCTATATAACATAGATAACTAATGAGAACATAGTGTATAGCACCGGGAACTCTACTCAGTACTCTGTAATGACTTTTATGGGAAGAGAATCTAAAGAAGCGTGGATATAGAAGGATATATAACTGAGTCACTTTGCTGAATAGCAGAAACTAATGCAACATTGTAAATCAACTATACGCCACTAAGAAGTAATTTAAAAAAAGAAAGAAACATATACCCTGACTCAGGAAACCTCCCTTAATGGCCCTCACTTGATTTGGTCCCCTTCTAGGGGTAACCACTGTGAACAGTTTGGTGCTTCTTCTCAGACGCATTCCTGTATGTGTTTCCATCTGTATTTATATACACACACGTGCACACAAACAGTGCCATCTTAAATTTGAATTTCATGGAATAAGACTGTATTTTTTTTTTTCATGTAACATACCCTGGAGATCTCTCCCTGCCAGTATATAGAGTTCTGCTGCTGCTGCTAAGTCGCTTCAGTCGTGTCTGACTCCGTGCGACCCCATAGACGGCAGCCCACCAGGCTCCCCTGCCCCTGGGATTCTCCAGGCAAGAACACTGGAGTGGGTTGCCATTTCCTTCTCCAATGCATGAAAGTGAAAAGTGAAAGTGAAGTCGCTCAGTCGTGTCTGACTCTTCACGACCCCATGGACTGTAGCCCACCAGGCTCCTCCGTCCATGGGATTTTCCAGGCAAAAGTACTGGAGTGGGGTGCCATCACCTTCTCCTATATAGAGCTCTAACTTCATTCTTTTTTTTTTATCTTTACATCACTTTTTTATTCAACAATATATCATGGAAATATTTATACATCATTATGTGTAGGTTTTCCTGCATTCTTTCAAATTACATTTTTCTTTCTATTGGATATTTTAGTTTGTTTCCAGTTTTCTCCTGTTAACCTAGGCTGAAATAAATATCTTTGTGTGTGGAGAGGAGAATTATCCTAGCAGAAATTTTTGAGATATGAAATTGGTGCATGCTTTTTTTCCCAATTTTTTTCTTTTTTTTAACTTATTTTTTAATTGAAGGATAATTGCTTTACAGAATTTTGTTGTTTTCTGTCTAACCTCAACATGAATCAGCCATAGATATACATATATCCCCTCCTTTTTGAACCTCCCTCCCATCTTCTTCCCCATCCCACCTCTCTAGGTTGATACAGAGCCCCTGTTTGAGTTTCCTAAGACATACAGCAAATTCCCATTGGCTATCTATTTTACATATGGTGATGTAAGTTTCCATTTTACTCTCTCCATATATCTTACCCTCTCCTCTCCCCATGTCCATAAGTCTATCCACTATGTCTGTTTCTCCAATGCTGTCCTACAAATAAATTCTTCAGTACCATTTTTCTAGATTCCATATATATGCATGAGAATATGACATTTATCTTTCTCTTTCTGACTCACTTCACTCTGTATAATAGGTTCTAGGTTCATCCAACTCATCAGAACTAACTCAAATGCATTCCCTTTTATGGCTGAGTAATATCCCATTGTGTATATGTACTACAACTTCTTTATCCATTCATCTGTCAATGGACATCTAGGTTGCTTCCATATTCTAGCTATTGTGAATAGTGCTGCAATGAATGATGGGATACATGTGACTTTTTCAATTTTGATTTCCTCAGGGTATATGCCTAGGAGTGGGATTGCTGGGTCATATGGTGGTTTTATTCCTAGTTTTTTAAGGAGTCTCCATACTGTCTTCCATAGTGGCTGTATCAATTTACATTCCCACCAACAGTTCAAGAGCATTCCCTTTTCTCCACACAATAAATAAACAGCATTTATTGTTTGTAGACTTTTTGATGATGGCCACTCTGACTGGTGTGAGGTGATCTAATTGTTGTTTTGATTTGCATTTCTCTAATAATGAGCTATGTTGAGCATCTTTTCATGTGTTTGTAAGCCATCTGTATGTCTTCTTTGGAGAAATGTCTGTTTAGGCCTTTTCCCACTTTTTGATTGGGTTGTTTTTCTGTCATTGAGTTGTATGGGCTGCTTATATATTTTGGAAATTAATCCTTTGTCAGTTGTTTCATTTGCTATTATTTTCTCCCACTCTGAAGGCCGTCTTTTCACCTTGCTTATAGTTTCCTTTGCTGTGCAAAAGATTTTAAGCTTAATCAGGTCCCACATTTTACTTTTGTTTTTATTTCCATTACTCTAGGAGGTGGGTCATAGACAATCTTGCTTTGATTTATGTCATCGAGTGTTCTCCCTATGTTACATTTAGGTCTTTAATCCATTTGGAGTTTATCTTTGTGTATGGTGTTAGGAAGTGTTCTAATTTCATTCTTTTACATGTAGCTGTCCAGTTTTCCCAGCACCATTTATTGAAGAGGCTGTCTTTGCCCCATTGTATAATCTTGCCTCCTTTGTCAAAAATAAGGTACCCATAGTTGCATGGGTTTATTTCTGGGCTTTCTATCTTGTTCCATTGGTCTATATTTCTGTTTTTATGACAGTAGCATACTGTCTTGATGACTGTAGCTTTGTAGTATAATCTGCAGTCAGGAAGATTGATTCCTTCCTCCATTTCCATTCTTCTTTCTCAAGACTGCTTTGGCTATTCGGGGTCTTTTGTGTTTCCATATGAATTGTGAAATTTTTTGTTCTAGTTCTGTGAAAAATGCCATTGGTAATTTGATAGGGATCATATTGAATCTGTAGATTGTGTTTGATAGTTTAGTCATTTTCACAATATTGATTCTTCCTACCAAGGAACATGGAGTATCTCTCTGTTTATGTCATCTTCGATTTCTTTCATCAGTGTCTTATAATTTTCTATGTACAATTCTTTTGTCTCCTTAGGTAAGTTTATTCCTAGATATTTAATTCTTTTTGTTGCAGTGGTGAATGGGATTGATTCCTTCATTTCTCTTTCTGATTTTTCATTGTTAGTATATAGAAATACAAATGATTTCTGTGTATTGATTTTGTATCCTGCAACTTTGCTAAATTTTAGCTCTAGAAATTTTCTGATACTATCTTTAGGGTTTCCTATGTAGAGTGTCATATCATCTGCAAACAGTGAAAGCTTTACTTCTTCTTTTCTGATCTGGATTCCTTTTATTTCTTTTTCTTCTCTGATTGCTGTAGCTAGGACTTCTAGAACTATGTTGAATAATAGTGGTCAAAGTGGACACCCTTGTCTTATTCCTCGTCTTAGAGGTAATGCTCTCAGTTTCTCACCATTGAGAATAAGGTTTGCTGTAGGCCTGTCATATATGGCCTTTACTGTGTTGAGGTAGGTTCCTTCTATGCCCATTTTCTAAAGAGTTTTGATCATAAATGGGTGCTGAATTTTGTCAAAGGCTTTTTCTGCATCTATTGAGATCATCATATGGTTTTTATCTTTCAATTTGTTAATATGGTATATCACATTGATTGATTTATGTATACTGAAGAATCCTTGCATCCCTGGAATAAACCCAACTTGATCACAGTATATACGCTTTTTGATGTGTTGCTGAAGTCTGTTTGCTAAAATTTTGCTGAGGATCTTTGCATCTATGTTCATCAGTGATATTGGCCTGTAGTTTTCTTTTTTTGTGTGTTGTCTTTGGTTTTGGTGTCAGGGTGATGGTTGCCTCACAGATGAGTTTGGAAGTATTCCTTTCTGTGCAATTTTTTGAAAGAGTTTTAGAAGGATAGGCATTAGCTCTTCTCTAAATGTTTGACAGAATTTTCCTGTGAAGCTATCTGGTCCTGGGCTTTTGTTTTGGGGAGATTTTTTTTAATCACAGCTTCAATTTCAGTGCTTGTAATTGGGTTGTTCATAATTTCTATTTCTTCCTAGTTCAGTCTTGGAAGACTGAACTTTTCTAAGAATCTATCCATTTTCTTCCAGGTTATCCATTTTATTGCCATATAGTTTTCATAATGGTCTCTTATAATCCTTTGTATTTCTTCCTTGTCTGTTGTAACCTCTCCTTTTTCATTTCTAATTTTGTTGATCCTTTTCCCTTTTTTTCTTGATGAGTCTGGCTAGAGGTTTGTCAATTTTGTTTATCTTTTCAAAGATAACTTCATTCTTTTTGTCTGCCTCAAAGAATTCTATTATATGACTGCTGCTGCTGCTGCTAAGTCGCTTCAGTCATGTCCGACTCTGTGCGACCCCATAGACAGCAGCCCACCAGGCTCCCCCGTCCCTGGGATTCTCCAGGCAACAATACTGGAGTGGGTTGCCATTTCCTCCTCCAGTGCATGAAAGTGAAAAGTGAAAGTGAAGTCGCTCAGTCGAGTCCGACTCTATCGACCCCATGGACTGCAGCCTACCAGGCTCCTCTGTCCATGGGATTTTCCAGGCAAAAGTACTGGAGTGGGGTGCCATTGCCTTCTCCAATTATATGACTACGCTATAATTATTGGAAAAGATGTGTATTTAAGGAGTTTCTGTTTTTTGCCACTGCAAACAAGCTTCACTGAGAATTCCTTCTGAGCAAGTGTCAATACTCCTATGTGATTGATCCATAGATGTGAAAGAACAGGGTCAGAGGCATGAAAGCTGCTGCCCAGTTGCCTTCTGGAAAGGATACATCAGCATCTGCCCTCAAACCAAATCCATAAGCATACCTGTGTTCCCATACCAGCATCATTTCTGGGTTTCCACCTAACTTTGTAATGTCTCCATATCAATGGATGAATCAAAAGGATATTCTTTTTCAACGTGCATTTTCCTGAATACTAGTGAAATGTAGCATCTTTTCAGAAGTTTTCAGTCACTTGTATTCATTGCCTATGAGTTTTCTGTGCATATCTTTACCCATTTTTTTCTACTGCCTTACTCAGAGTGGTTTATACAAAGTCTATAAATTATGGCTAATTGTCAATTCTTTATGTGAAAATATTTTTCCATAGTCTGTTGCTTGCTATTTTACTTTGCTTATGATATTTTTTTACTGTATGATAGTTCATACTCTTTATGGAGTCAGATAAAAAATTGTTGGTTTCCAGTGGCAGAAGTAACAAAACAATGTTTGTATATTTTATTTCAGTACTTTTAGTGCTTTGTTTTTCTTGTTATATCAAGACTCATACTCCATCTGGATGATCTATATCCTATTTCCACTCTTTGTGTTTATTTACTGGATTGCAGTTACTCAGGGATTTTGTTGGGAAGAATGACTCATTTCTCCAGTGTCTTCCCTGAGTGTGTTTAAGGTATCTTTCGCTCTGGTTTCTGGAAATAGGATCCATCTGCTTACTGACCTCTAGTCAGTTCCCACTGAGACAGCCTTTCTTTTTTTCTAACACTATTATGTTCAAATTCACTTTAACATCTTCCCCTTCATTTCACAGGAATTTTGGAAGAAAATAGGGATAAATGCCTATACTTATCCTGCCATCTTGAATGGAAACATCTGTGTGTGTCTGTTCTAAGAAAAATTTTTACTGTGAAATAAAAGCACATAATAGAAAATTTGGAAAATACAAAAAGACACAAAGAAAAAATAAAATCAACCAAAATTCCACTATTCAATAATAATAATAAAAATAATGTGAAGACATTGGTGAATTCACTACCAGCATTTCTAATGCATGTAGATAAAGTTTTCATAGAAAAATAGGATCATATCATATATTGAGTCTTATACTATGATATTTAAACTTATATCACATGAAGAGTATTTTTCTATATCCTTGAGAGTAGGATTTTATTTTTTTAAATGACTATAAGTACTCCATCTGCACATATTTCTTAGAAATTAAAGATCGATTTATTTTTAATAATATATGTGTTTCCAGAAAAAGTAATATATTTCCATGAGTCAAAGCAGTCAAAATGTTCTTCCCAGTGGCCAGTTTTCCTTCCTGGAATCAACAAATTACATCCAATTATTCTGTAAAGATTAATGTCATGGATGGAATGGGATGAGAGGTTCATATATTTCTAGCTCCTGATACATACTTGCTCTCCAGAAATGTTTTATTTACATTACTGCCATATGAAGACATTCTCTCTTTTTTTCAAATATTTGTCAATTTGGCAGGCAAGAAATAACTTAATATGCATTTTTTGAAGAATAAAGTTAGAGCATTTTCTTTCATGTGTTCATCAGCCATTCTACATCCACCATCAGAAACTGTCTGTTCCTAGACTTTGGCATGAAGGACCCTTTAAAGGTAATTATAGTTTTCAGGCTTCCAGTCACCTATGAGTGCTCCCCATACCAAGTCAAAAGGAGGCCGTTTCCAAAGGCAGCGCCTCTAGTTCCCTGGAAGGCATCATCAGGGGAGCCCACTGCTTCACATTCATATTGTTTTAATGAGCTTTCTAATAATGCTGCAGACTTTTTCTTGAGGTCTACTGTGAACTACTGACCAGAAAGAAGAGGGACAGTGCAGAGAAACCATGAAGATGATAGAAGGCTGGCGTTTCCCAATGTCCCCCTGATAGGGACAGAGTAAAGGGGCAAAGTAAGTGATCCCACTTATGGACTTCCCTGTAGCTCAAATGGTAAAGAATCTGCCTGTGATACAGGAGACCAGGATTTGATCCCTGGGTTGGGCAGTTCCTCTGGAGAAGGGAATGGCAATCCCCTCCAGTCTTCTTGACTGGAGAATTCCATGGACAGAGAAGCCTGGCAGTCTACAGTCCGTGGGGTCGCAAAAAGTTGGACACGACTGAGCAACTAACACACACAAGTGATCCCACTAGGGGATTGGCAGTAGAAAAGATACGGGAGACACCTTTAAGTTAATGATTACTCAACAAAAGCAGGTTAGTTTAACAACAAAACCAAGCAGGCTTGCTTAGCAACAAAACCATGACACAGAAGCACAGGCTGTACCTCCAAACAATAAAACGATGATGACATGAGCCCCACATCCTGCCCAGTGAGCTCAGAAAGCTAGGACATGCTCCCTACACACATTAAAAAACAATCATTTGCAGCCCTAGCCTGACCATGTAGGTGCAAGAAATCTTCCCTGCCCAACCCGGAGGAGAAGCTGATGATGGAGGCATGACATCTATTCAAGAAAGTCAAAAAAGTCTCCCCCCCTCCCTTTTCCTTTGATTATAGAACTACAGCCCAGTAAGTTCTCAGCCTGATACCTTTTCTTCCACCTACTTGTAGGCCTCTCAAGCGTCCTATTCTAATAAATTGCTTCTTGTCTATCACTTTGCCTCTTGCCAAATTTTTTCTGTGCTGAGACATAGAGGACCAAGGGCTCTTCAGAGTCTTCTGAAATGTCATCCAATGGTTTCACCCCACCTCTGAACTTTTGCAGGCCGGCTATGTGACCTGGAGTCCATCACCCAACTTTTCTGTGCCCTGGTCTGTAAGCCGGAAGGGTTAATTTTGAATTTATGTTGGATCTGTTTCTATGACCTTTACCCTCATCTTGCCACTTTTGTCACTGCAAGCATACATAATGGCAGGGAGATAACCTAAGCCACTCACCTGTGAAGGACTGTTAGGAAGTGAAACTAACACATTCCCCTGCCTGAAGCTTGCCATTCTAGGGGATATTGGCAAGGACTGAATAGTCTTTTTACTTTGTTTCCTCACCCCTCCATCTCTGATCCATAAAAATCCTGGCAACCAAGCCCCAACAAGATGGTTATTTTGAGGCACTAGCCTACCATCTTCTCAGTCAACTGGCTCCCATATAAAGTCTCTTCCTAGTCCCAATGCCTCGTCTCAGAATCACTGACTTCCCATGCAGTAAGCAGAGCAAGCTTGGACTTGGTAACAGCCCGCTCTCACTCCCCACTGAGTCAGCTCCTCATTTGATGGGTTCTGTCTCTGAGTTAGGAAGGCTCTTCTGGCCAACTCCGTCTCCTCATCCAGGCTGAGGGGACCCCCCCCTTCCATGCACTTGGGACACCTCCCTGCCTGTCTCTATCACCTGCACATGTGTACTTCCTAACTGTGTCTCACTGCCTCCCCAAAAGCTCTGTGGTTCCCCCAGCCACAGAGAGCCCCCTACAGCACATGTCCTTGGGTGACGCCTGCCAACATGAAACCAACACACACACCTGCCCTATTCACCCTCACATAGAACAGCTCCTCACCGCCTCCAGAACACACCATTCCCCGCTAAGCGCTGAAAAGGCATTCAAGGCTCTCCCCTACATCTACTCCTCCAGGTTTCAACCACCCGCCTGACTCTTCTCACAGCCAAATAAAGAACAAATGTGCAGTTCCTCACCACATTGTAACCCAGCAGGACCCTATGAAGCCTGCCTGGAACAGGCCTTCCCCCATATCCTCTGCTGTAGCTCCGTCTGACCTAACCACCATGAGCACACAAGCCTCAGGCCTCCTGGAACCCAAGGACTGATCTCGCTAACCTCTGTGACACGACCCTGTGACCTCACCATTAGCCCATCAGAGAATTGTGCTCAAGCTGATCATCCTGGGACCCCTCTCCCCACCAGCCCTTATAGATAGCCAATGGAAACTCAAATTGGGGCTCCACAGTAACCTAGAGGGGTGGGAAAGGCTGGGAGGTGGGAGGGAGATTCAAGAGGGAGAGGACATATGTACACCTATGGTTAACTCATGTTGATGTGTTAGGTAGTAGAATAGGAAAAAGGAGTCCAGAAGGGCGGTGGCTAAAAGACAAAGAAGGGGAAAGTCCAGGAAAACAGAACAAAGGAAGGTCCAAGGACCGGAGTGAGAACCTCAGGTAAAACAAACAGCCCTCCTGGCTAGCCCAGTTTACACAGGGTAGGCTCAGGGGGAGGAGAAAAAACATAAAAAGAGGAGCCAAAATTGGTCTGGCTTCTTTTCACATCTTTAGGGTTGGCCCGCCCTCATGACTCAAGGATATAGTTCCCTTTGCTTTCCAAATAAAACTGAGCTGTAACACACAGCCATAATGAAGGAAGAAATAGACAGAACAGGCTCTGTCTTGAAAGCAGGACTCCATCTTGGGCCAGAATGTGGACTTTGAGCTATATGCCCAGTATCTATGGAAACGACATACCAGCTGGAAAACCAGGCCCCCAGAAGGAAGAGCCCCAGGGCTCCTACCTAGACTCTCCATTGCCTAAAAGAATACCCTAGTTATCTGTGTAACAGAATAGAATGATACATTCTATTATGCTTATTGGAGTATGACCACAGGCCTATTGATAATTGTCCACTGTTAACTACCTAGGCTTAAGGCATATGAATCACGGGTTAACTTTGATTATATCTTTCTTTTCAATTGTTCAGACTTGTTTCAGGGAATTTGGGGAGGTGGGTTTGGGCACGTACACTTAGGGTATATAAGGTTTTCACAAAAACTGGTCGGGGTCCTTGGCTAAGAGGAGATTCTGCCTTGGGCTCTCTGGTGTAAATGGTGTTATAAACAGCACTCCACTATCTGCATCTTCCTTCTGAGTGAGTTTGTTTCCCAGAACGCGTGGGTACAACAGTGACCCTGGTCCCTCCGAGGGCAATAACACCAGTCCGTCTGTCATGTCAGTGAGACAGAACCAAAGAAATTACAAACTCCCTCAACAGATGCATGACAGAAATCAAGCCAATATTGTAAAGCAACCATCAACCAATTAAATATTAAGAAATATAATTATATATATTAAAAGAAAATTTTTGCCAAAACCCTTCCAGCTGCTGGAACATTTCAGGGCATGAGCCTCCTTACCTCCTCGCAGGGCCCTGCAGTAAACACTTCTCTGCTCCAGACTCCAACATGCCAGTGTGTCTGGCCTCACCGTGCACCCAGCACACGGACTTGAGTTAATCACACTGCCAGGTTTGTCCCAGATACATGTTGGCTAAGCAGCTCTCCTGTGCACCTTGGGCACTCCTGGGTGTCCCACTTAACCCTCAGTAAACTCCAAACGCAATCTTGTCCTGACTCCCAGTTCTTCCTTTAGCACCCTATAATCTGATATTCCTTCTCATGCCATTCATGAAACTCCACACCCCCACTCATTTCACTGGTGACCTAGTAAATGATGACCAAAGGTTATTCGCTGATTATTATCTCTTATTTCTTCCCAACATATGTAGCATTGCTATGTCTCTGGATCTTTGTACACAGAGAAGATGTTCAATAAACAGGGGTCAGCGTTTGTTAACTTCTCGGACTTCTCCAGGCCCCCTGCCAGCTCTGCAACCACCAGCTTCCCGAGCTGTGCCACGCCCACATGCCAAGGCCCAGGCCGGAATCTGAGCAGCCAAACACAGCCCAGTTCTCGCCTCTCTGCTCCACACTGCAGGCCACAGGACAGTACCTGGTTCCTTCTCCGCACGGACCCGGCATCTGCCTCCCCCGTGTTCTCTCCAAGGGTCCCAGCCTCGATCTGCGTTTATGAAACGCTTGGGGAATTTTTTAATTGTTGGTGCCAGGGCCCCCTGTCAACCCAGCCATTCTGACTTGATAATCCAAGCTGCAGTCATGGGCATCGCAAATGTTAAACGTCCCCGGGGGATGCACTTGCCCGGAATCTAGGTATACGTCGGGTCCACCAGACAGAATTGTCAGCTTCCAAATATAGCAGCCTGGGAAGAAAAAAATAGGAAGGCACGCGCCCCCCGGGCTCGCAGAGGCCCGCGGGCGCCCCACCCCCGCGCGGGCGCGGCCGTCCCGCCCTTGGCCTTGGTCTCCAGGTGGCGCCAGGGATAAACCCCGAACCTCACCGAGCTGAAGCCAGAGACGAGGTGCCCGCGGCGGAACAGGCTGGCTTCTCTTCGGCAGCTGTCCCGGGTGAGTACCGAGGTCTCCGGGAGGCCAGGGTCATGCGAGGCCAGCCTGCGGCGTTAAGGTTAATGGGGGTGGCGGCGATGAGCGTGCGCGTTTGGGGATACCCGGCGGCTGGGTGCAGGGCCCCCGAGGCCCGCACTGCGTCGGCGATCCGCGCTCCCCGGTCCCCGAGAACCGAGCTGCCAGCCTCCCACCCCACCCGGGTGTCCTCGTTTTCTTCTGGACATTGTGCCCAGGTGCCCCACTCTCCCCTGCTCTGTGCACCCACCTTAGTCTGTCGCTGCCCCTCTCCAGACTCCCCCCCCCCACACACACACACAATTCACCCCGTGCCCCCTTAGCAGGGCAGCAGAGCCCTGGCCTGGGAGGCAGGCCTCATCTGTTTATGCTGCACCAAGTTAGCAATGGCACCCTACTCCAGTACTTTTGCCTGGAAAAAAAATCTCATGGATGGAGGAGCCTGGTAGCCTGCAGTCCATGGGGTGGCTAAAAGTCGGATATGACTGAGCGTCTTCACTTTCGCTTTTCACTTTCATGCATTGGAGAAGGAAATTGCAACCCACTCCAGTGTTCTTGCCTGGAGAATCCCAGGGACCGGGGAGCCTGGTGGGCTTCCATCTATGGGGTTGCACAGAGTTGGACACGACTGAAGTGACTTAGCAGCAGGACTAAGTGGGTAAGCCATGGAATGAAGACACCAAAGAAGTCTTAGCCTGATGAAATTTAACACATATTTGTTCCCTGACTTCCTAAGGAGCAGTCTTTACACTAAAAGAGAGCCAGACATTTACCTGTGTTCCTCAGTAAAGTTACTATTAGCCTCTTTCTCTGGCATAGCCGATTATCACAATTCATATGCTAGCTGGAACACCAATCACAACCTTAGCTGGTATTTATTTTGCTGTCACTATGCGCCTGGCACTCTTCTGGCACATTGTAGGTGGGTGTGGATGGGAGATAAACCTGGCAGCACTCAGATCTAGCCCAACTCCTCTCCTTCCACCCTCACCCTCACTCTCTGCCTCCTGGAGAGGGCTGTGCTCTGTGGCACAATAGGGACCTTTTTTTTCCCTCCAGTCTGCTCAGAAGTTTCACATGGGTTTGTTGTTGTTTAGTCGCCAATTTTTATGACTCAAGTTGTGTGCCACCCTGTGGACTGCAGCACACCAAGATCCTCTGTCCATGAGATTTCCCAGGCAAGAATACTGGAGTGTCAATCAAAAAAAAATACTTTATTGCTAAAAAATGTAACCATCATCCTAGGCTTCAGCAAGCTATAGTCCTTTTGCTGGTAAAGAATATTGCATTGATGTTGATCGCTGCTGACTGATCAGGGTGATAGCTGCTGAAGGTTGGGGTGGCTGTGGCAATTTCTTAAAATAAGACAACAATGAAGTTTGGGGGGAAAAAAAGAATACTGGAGTGGGTTGTTATTTCCTTCTCTAGAGGATCTTCCCAACCCAGGGGTCGAACCTGTGTCTCCTGCATTGTAACAGATTATTTTCTGGGAAGCCCTTTATAAGGAGCCGTAGAGATCATATTACACACCTCAATACCAGTGGTGCTAGTGGTAAAGAACCTGCCTGCCAATGCAAGAAACATAAGAATCGAGGATTCGATCCCTGGGTCAGGAAGATCCCCTGGAGGAGGGCATGGCAACCCGCACCAGAATTCTTGCCTGGAGAATCCCATGGACAAGAGGAGCCTGGCGGGCTGCAGTCCAAGGGGCCACACAGAGTGAGACACGACTGAAGCGACTTAGAATGCAGCATGCATTAACCTCATAAAGCTTCCACACCTTCCAAATTTCATATATGTTAACTTGTACTAGTAGAATCCCCCTGTTCAGAGAAGGAAACTGAAACACAAGAGATGCAACAGTTCTTACCAAGGATGCAGAGAGGTCGGTGGCAGATCAAGATTTCCAACCCACAGTCTCTAGACCTCACTACCTGTGCCGGTACCCCACAGACACCCTAAACCCCAAATGAGGGGGCCTCAGGAAGCCCAACTCTAGAGAACCTGGGAAGCATCTGCTGGATCCGGTTAAGAAGTGGCTTGTCCTAGGGCTTGTGTCACGCCAGCATGGAGACAAGGGAAAACTGAAGTCTAGAACCCCTGAAACGAATAACTTTCACGTCAACCAGGAGAGTGGTGAGGCTTCCAGCTATCTTCAGGGTGCTGGAGACGCTGAGGAGAGAGGTGGAGCATTGTCCTCCTGGCGAGGACATACATCATGGTGTCCCTGAAAGGAGTTGTCCACAGCCGGCCAGTGTGGGTTTTCTCACAGAAGGAGTGTTTCATGCACAGCCAGCTGATGTGGGTTTTCTCATGGAAGTAGTGCGGGTGATGCCAAGGCTGCCTCCTGGGGAGGGTGCCCAAGGTGTTGGCATCCCTGTGCAAAGTCTGATCCTCTTCCTTCAGGTCTGAAGGAATCCATCCCCTGACTGTGTGTTTAAAATGAGAATCTGAAGACCACTGTTCACCCATTAAGGTACCTTCTCTCCAAGTCCTTTGGGCCTGGGAGATTCTATCAATCATCCAGAAGCAAAGACGACAGAGAGTCTGAGAGCCATTTCATCCAAAGTGTGGTAAAGCTGCGTGCTCCACAGCAGGAAGCACTCATTGGACTGGAACATCCAGCTCCCACACCCCCACCCCCACTAGCATGCCTGTTTCCTGGACACATAGAGCAAACCTACCTCAAGGCTCACACTCTTCCATCCCTGTGCTGGATGGAAGCTGCTCCCAAGCCCTCCCTTGCCCCGTTCATCATTTGCACGTCCAATCAAAGGTCACTTTCCACAGATCTCGCCTGTTGCCTCCTCTGTTGACTCCCATCTAAAGCAGGTCTCCTGGCTACTCTCTAGAGTGCCCCCCACCACACACACACACTTTTCTTTATAACACTGCAGCTCTTACTGGTATATTCATTCTTTCATTAGACTCTTATCTCCCCAGGGCAGAGATTATGGGAGATTACCCACTCACTCAGCCCCATGGCCCAGCATTGTACCTGCACAGTATCCATGCCAAGGAAATGTGACAATGAGCTCACCTGGCCTACACAAACTAGACAGGGATCCTGGCTAAGCCACACACACATTCTTTCTGGTCCTTGGTCCCATCTACACATGCTTGCACGCTCACTCAGTCGTGTCTGACTCTTTGCAACCTCATGGACTATAACCTGCCAGGCTCCATCTGTAGAGAAAGCCAAGAAGCAGCAATTTAGTTTGCCACTTCCTAAGGGTCTGACCACGCTTCAAGCCATCCTTTAATGAATCTATGAGAACTAGTGTGTCCTCAGCCAAGCTTCAAAGTCAGTGTGGAACTGCTTCACTTCACTAATGAAGTCCATCTTCTGTCCTCACGTCCAACTCTCAGCTGGCCACCCCATTCAGGGAAACCCCAGCCCACAGCACAGTATGCCCCTTCTCTCCTCGTCTGGAGGGAATAAGACCTTCCCTTCTTTCTCAGGTGCTTGTTAGGAAAGCATCTTATAAGCTCATTCTCACTAAAATGTGAGTGACTGATAGGGTGGAGGCATTGAGCCCTGTTTAAGTTTGCCTTTTATTCATTCGATAAACTTGTCGGGTACCTTCCTGTGGGCAGTGCTGTGAGTCTGAGAAACAAGGTAACATCATAAAGCGCTAGCTGCAAGGCAGCATTGTGGTCACACATGCGCAAACATTCTCATTATACTTGCAAAACCACCCTAGAGCACAGGACCAGGAAGTAAGGAGACCGAGGCCCGGCGTGGCCTGCCGCAGGCTCCACAGCCAGACAGGGGCAGGGCCTAGCTATCTCACCCCTTCCCCAGATGTCATACAATTGCAGGGCCAAGTAGTAAGGGATGTGGCGTGGGGGCCTCAGAGCCTGGAAAATGGGTACCCTGTGCTGACGGCAAGTTGTAGGGGCCAAGGTTTAGAATGTCTAATTACTCCTCTTCAGGTACATTAATACAAGCAGGATTTCACATTTTTCTCTTGAATCTCAGATTTTAAATAACAACAGTGCAATGAGAAAACAGAAACCTCAAAGGAGGCAAAAAATAAAACCAGAAGGGAACAGTTGTGTCAACACGATAGGGTCAAGACCTTAAAGGTGAAATCAACCTACAGGACATATTATGGAGCAAAACCAGCTATAAGAAAGAGTGAGCTTCTGCTTTGGGTTAAATGTAGCCGTGGTTACAGTTTCTGGGTAACGAGCATTTCTGTCACCTAGAACACATAACAGGCATTCAGGGATGTGATGAGCTTGGCACGGTGATGCAAGTTGGTCAAGATGGTCCCTGTGGACCCCCTCCCCCCTTTCTCAGCTCAGAGTCTGCCACCAACAGGGATGTTTACATCACGATTCTTAGTTTCTTTCACTTCTGCAAGGGAGTATGGGCCCCATGGAATAAGGTCCTTACATGAGTCCCTCTTGCTTTATAGGTATGAGCCAGAACATGGCGCTCAAGCTGAAGGCAGCCAAGAAATTGCTCATTTTCTTAGGAAAATCAGTGTTGGCTCTTGTGGAGGCTGTAGTTTTTGCTATAATCCCAAAACCACGGAAGAATGTTGCTGGTGAAATCGTACTTATAACAGGCGCTGGAAGTGGACTCGGAAGGCTCCTAGCCCTCAAATTTGCCCAGCTTGGGTCGGTGCTTGTGCTCTGGGATATCAGTCAGGAGAGTAATGAGGAGACCTGCAAGATGGCTGTGGAAGCTGGAGCCACGAGGGTCTATGCCTATACCTGTGACTGCAGCCGGAAGGAGGAGATATACAGAGTGGCCAATCAGGTAAACCTGTGTGTTTGCTCTTCCTATGGGCAGTAAGGACTTGATGTAGTCTCTGATGTCCATCCATATTTGCCTTCCTCAGTGCTAATTTGCCTCTCTTTAAAAAATATCAGGGTGTGGGAATTAGCATTTTTGAGTTCTTGCTATGTGCCACACACCATGCTTGGCACCCTCTGAATTATACTCCTGGAAAGTCAGGCCTCTTATTATCTCCACTTCACAAATAAGAAAATGGAGACTTAGTGCAGGTGAGTTTCTCAGGTGACTTA
This sequence comes from Bos indicus, assembly GCF_029378745.1. NCBI lineage: Eukaryota > Metazoa > Chordata > Mammalia > Artiodactyla > Bovidae > Bos > Bos indicus. The sequence continues at coordinate 23,785,877 of NC_091773.1, read as the reverse complement.
ACTGAGAAGTTTAGGTAATAAGTAGCAGAGCTGCAGGTGGGATGCGAGTCTCTTGACTCTGAAGAATGCCCTCTGGCCAGCTCATGTGCTGGTTGTCCAGGCCCCCTGTTGCCATGTAAGAGAAAGGCCATAGCACCCTTCATGGAGGCATAACAAAAACTGAGAAGCAGGGCTATTAAATAACCTGCTGGGAGTCACAGAGCTAGGGGAGGACCATGCCAGGAGGTGAAGCCGTATCTAGCCTGATCGCAAGTCCAGCTGTTTCCCCCACCCCCAACAGTGATTTCTATTCAACCTGCATTTCTCTCACGTGGTCATATGAAAAGTGAGTATGTTATTCATCCTAAAGACTCTTAACTGCAGCTGCCCCTTTGGTGATGGTAGAGAAGTATGTATAAAGAACACTTTCAGGAGCCCAGAGCTCCAGTGGATTTTGCAGGGCCTGAGGAGACACACGCCTCTGCGGTGGCCACTTGGTCTTCCCTCAGAAGGATTTCTCTAACCGCTCGTTGCACAAGCACTGTACACATCACTCTCCTGGACCACTTTTTTGTGGCTCTTGGAGTTCCCTGGTTTCAGGAGAAGGAAGAAAGTAGATGTGCCTGCTGGAAGGTTCCTGCCCAGCTTGTAGGCTCTAACTGGGTTCTGCTTGCAGCTTCTCATCTGACTTCCCAGTGGAGGGGTGTGCCAGTCTCTGGCCAGTGAGTTTCTTTTAAGTTGTGACTTTTGTCTTTACATCTTATACATGCGTTACCACCACCATCACCAATCGCAGGCTGCCCGGCAAGTCTGGGGATCCAGACCAGACAAGCTGGCATGGGCTTGTGTGGGGACCACCTTTCAAAGTGTGTGTGTGTGGGTGGGGGCGGGCGGGTCTGCTGCAGCTACTTTTGCAAACTAAGCCCTTTGCACTTGGAACACAATCTCCTGCCAGGTTGACTTCCCCTGGCTATGAGCCACTTCTCTGGCTATGAGCCACTCTTAAGCAGTGACTGGTTCACATTTAAAGAGAAAAGACCTTAAGATGTTCCTACTATAAACCAGCCATTTCCACCTCTTGTTCTTGATAAAAGAAAGGTAACCAGGAAATTTTTATCCCATAGAGGAATAATCAAGGCGTGGATTTTTAGAGCTGATATGACAGTGTTTTATTTCCACAGAACCCAGTAACTGAAATCTTGTGTCCCTAGATCATAGCTTGGGACTAATTTCAGAAAGTCCATCCTTGCCAACTGGCATCCGGTTGAGTCGTTTGTTGTTCAAATCACACAGTCCCATTCAGCGTGTGATTTTGCCCCAGGAAGAGTACCTTGACTGCTGTTCAGCTTTGATTTGACTTAATATTTTAGCCACTCTCCATATCAGACTTTAAGTTAGATTGTTTCCAGCACTTCTATCCGAAAACTTCAACATGAAACATGAGGTTTCCTTGGTGTCTATTGCAATCCTAAACTTCGCCGAGGCTACGGATCTCATTGGTTAGTGGACACCGAGCACGTCACCTTCCTTGCTGGGACTCATGCCTTCTGAGAGAGCAAGAGTGGCAGTGTCTGCTGTCAGTAATCCAGCCCCTCTCCCCCGCTGCACCACCCACACAGGCAGGCTCACACCCACATCTGCACACCCACACGAGTGCGCACAACACACAGAGCCAGAGACAGATGCACGTGGTGCTGCGGCCAGCAGTTCCCTCTGATTCGGGGGACACAGGGCCCCTGCTATGTGATACAAATTACAGGAATGAAAGTGCAAACGAAGGCAAGCCAAGGGACAGCCCCACCTGCCATCAAGCCTGGAAAACCCAGTGCTCAAAAACAAAAAAGAAATCTGACCAAGCCTGGGTCACTTGCTGACGGTTTGCTCTAAAGGGAAGGCTCCAGTGGTACTCCCAGGATTTTTATTTCTTAAATTAAAGTTATTAAGTATCTAGTCTGGCTGGTGCTGGTGCGACAGCAACAGGCGGGAGCCGCTCTGATCCTCCCTTCACAGACCTTACACCTAAACGTTGGTGCTGGGGAGAAGAGAACCAGTCAAGGGATGAAAACAGGACAGACAGGTTCTGAGCTCCTGTATGTTTGAAACATTCATATGACTATTATACTCCCTCGTTCCCTCCCTGTCCCACCCCCGTTGCTACAAGTGCCAGGGCTTGATTTACATGGCATGGTATCATGCCTGACATATCACCACATTCATTAAAAGGCTGTGCTGCTCATGCTTCATTTTCAGTTCAGTTCAGTCGCTCAGTCGTGTCTGACTCTTTGCGACCCCATGAATCGCAGCACACCAGGCCTCCCTGTCCATCACCAACTCCCGAAGTTCACTCAAACTCATGTCCATCGAGTCGGTGATGCCATCCAGCCATCTCATCCTCTGTTGTCCCCTTCTCCTCCTGCCCCCAATCCCTCCCAACATCAGAGTCTTTTCCAATGGGTCAACTCTTCACATGAGGTGGCCAAAGTATTGGAGTTTCAGCTTTAGCATAAGTCCTTCCAATGAACATCCAGGACTGATCTCCTTTAGAATGGACTGGTTGGATCTCCTTGCAGTCCAAGGGACTCTCAAGAGTCCCCCAACACCACAGTTCAAAAGCATCAATTCTTCGGCGCTCAGCTTTCTTCACAGTCCAACTCTCACATCCATACCTGACCACTGGAAAAACCATAGCCTTGACTAGACGGACCTTTGTTGGCATGCTTCATTTTAGCATAAGACAAAGTCACTAACCATGTCACTACTGAGTATCAGAATAACTCTCCCTGTAGGAAAGTAGTGTTACAGGTGTTGCAACCATCATAAGAAGAGGGGAAGATGAGTAGAAAGGCATTAGACTTAGATCTCTGATGTGCCATGAACTCTGCAAAGGAAATAGACATGCTTTGTTCTTAGAGTGCCTTGCAGCAAGCAGCAGCTCAGTCTGAGTTAACAAGGACAGAAGCATCTAAAACCACAGGAAAATAAATCCAGTTCACATAAAGAATTATGGGCACACCTCATTTTATGGCACTTCACAGACATTGCATTTTTTCTACCATCTGAAGATTTTTTTTTGCAAATTGAATGTTTGTGGCAATCCTGCCTTGAGCAACTCTTAACGGCACCCTTCTTTCGACAGCATTTGCTCACTTCGTGTCTCAGCATCACATTGTTTCTCATGATACTTCACACTTCCATTATTATATTTGTTCTGGTGAGCTGTCATCAGTGATCTTTGTTACTACAGATCAGTCAAGGCTTAAATGATGGTTGGCATTTTTAGCAAAAAAAAACATTTTTCATTAAGGCAACTTGTTTTTTAAACCTAAAGCTCTTGCACGCTCAATAGACGACAGTATAGTGTAAACATACCTTTTATATGCACCAGGAAACCAAAACATTTGTATGACTCAATATGTTGTAGTGTCAGCTTTACTGCGAGGGGTGTCTGGCACTGAACCTGTGTATCTCCAGGGTCTGCCTGCGCTGCCCTGGTGGTGCTGATTTCCTTATTCAATTCAGGTGAAGAAAGAAGTTGGTGATGCTTCCATCCTGATCAACAATGCCGGAATCGTAACAGGCAGAAAGTTCATGGACTGCCCGGATGAGCTTATAGAAAAGTCTCTTGACGTGAATTTCAAATCACATATATGGGTAAGTACTTTTTCTTCTCGTTATAAATGTCATTCCCAGGTGGCGCCAGTGGTGAAGAACTCACCTGCCAGTGCAGGAGACATAAGAGATGTGGGTTAGATCCCTGGGTCAGGAAGATCCCTGGAAAAGGAATAGCAACCCACTCCAGTACTCTTGCCTGGAGAATCCCACGGACAGAGGAGCCTGGCAGGCTACAGTCCATGGGGCCACAAAGAGCTGGGCACGACTGAAGCGACTTAGGCTTCCTCTTGTTCTCTTACAGTAATGGAAGTGTTGGTCACTCAGTCATGTCTGACTCTTTGCCAGGCTCCTCTGCCCGTGGGATTCTCTAGGCAAGAATACTGGAGTGAGTTGCCATTCTCTTCTCCAAGGGATCTTCCTGACCCAGGGGTTGAACCCAGGTCTCCTGCATTGCAGGCAGATTCTTATAGAATCCACTGCAGAGTGGACTCTTACAGCAGTACTGGTCTTAAACCACAGACTTCTCAGTTGTAGCTCAAGCTGTCCTCTCCTGATCCAACTTAAGCTCTACCTCCCCACACCTCTGCTCAGGGAATCCTGCAAAGACACAGCTGCTCTTGTGTCCTAATCATGTACTGACAGCCAGCGTCCTGTCTGGTACCATCCCAGCCACCTTGTGAATAAGCCTTCAAACAGCCCAGTGAGATAAGGGCTCACAGAAGTTAAAAGTGACCATGCTTAGACATGACCAGGTGACCTCATCATTTGCCTAAGGCAGGAACTCCCTTGAAGTGAAAGGAGGCATAATTAACAAGCAAACATCCAGCAGGTCTGTTTGGGGGCACACGAAGATGCACAGTCAACTTTGTTGTTGCTGTTCATTTGCTAAGTCATGTCTGACTCTGCAACCCCATGAACTGTAACACTCCAGGCTTTTCTGTCCTTCATTATCTCCCAGAGTTTGCTTGAACTCATGTCCATTGATTGAGTGATTCCATGCAACCATCTCATCTTCTCTTGCCCCCTTCTCCTCCTGCCTTCAATCTTTCCCAGCATCAGGGTCTTTTCCAGTGAGTCAGATCTTCACAACAGGTCCCCAAAGTATTGGAATTTCAGCTTCAGCATCAGTCCTTCCAATTCATATTCAGGGTTTTTGTCCTTTAGGATTGATTGGATGGATCAAGGACAGCACAGAGATCCTTTAGGACTCTCAAGAGTCTTCTCCAGCACCAGAGTTCAAAAGCATCAATTCTTCAGCCCTCAGCCTTCTTTGTGATCCAGCTCTTACATCTATACATGCCTACTGGAAAATCCATAGCTTTGGCTATGTGGACCTTTGTTAGCAAAGTGATGTCTCTGCCTTTCAATATACTGTCTAGGTTTGTCATAGCTTTTCTTCCAGGGACAGCGTGCCCACCAGCAGCCTGATAACTACGTGCCTTGAACATTAAAAGGCATGGTCCTGACTCTCAAGGAGAGGTGCCCACACTCAAGTTGCATTGTCCTGGCCTTTGCACAGACCAGTCACATTAGCCTCTCCAGCCACGCACACACCCTCGTTCTGCCCCTCCTGGCTCTTGCTCATGACCACGTCTCCCTGACAGGCCAGATGAGTTTCAAAACAAACTGATATTTTAAAACTGAAACCAACAGCCACATGTCCTGTGAACAAAGTTCAGGAAAAATTTGAAATTCAAATATAAGCCAAGGGAGGAAAAAAGTCACCATAAATCTAAATAACCATATCTTTGAGTGGTCTTACTGGTTTGTGGACTGTGGATACCACAATTAAGATTTTCCTGTACTGTTTCAATTATTGTTTTTGTTGTGTTTTTAAAAGTCAAATATGAGCAAATGTAAGTTTGAGTAAATTATTTTTAATAATTTAAATTCCCATTAAAATACTGGAATAACCACCAGCAAAATATTGATCCACAGTTTAAACAAGTTAAGATGGTTACTTGCCAGATATTTAAGTTTGAATGTCCCATTTCCTTCAGGTATTTTTTTGAACTTGAACAACTGTTTTCAATCATGATGATTATATAAACATCTGAAAAAAAATATAATGTGCTATAAAATGTTAAATATTTTACCTTGATCTTCTTAGACTTATAAAGCCTTTCTACCTGCTATGATTGCTAATAACCGTGGACATTTGGTGTGCATTTCAAGTTCAGCTGGATTAATTGGAATGAATGGACTGGCAGGTAAGAGAAATATGGTATTTCACAACCGCAGCTTGAGCAACAGCTCTGAATAATCAGCACTGACTTGGTGCATTAACAATAAATGGTAATAGATGAGGACATATATTCAGTAAGGTAAGTTGTTGAGAACTTGATCATCCAGCGAAACTGCCCAGCTGCTATACTTACACGAAGTTGAACTGGGCACTTTAGAATCATTAGGTCTTATGCAATCACTTGGAATTAATAAAAGACCTAGATGGGTGGGATAAGGAGGTGGGAGAGAAGCTCAGGAGGGAGGGAGTATATATATACATATAGCTGATTCATGTTGTACAGCAGAAACTAACACAACATTGTAAAGCAATTATCCTCCAATTTAAAAAAAAAAAAGAAAGAGACCCTACTTATAAATTCCTTACATAAGTGATTAGCATAGTCACCTTCCCCCAGACTCACCTGACACTGTAATCAGGGTGTTAAGGAGGATCCTTCTGGGACTTCCTTGCGGTCCAATGAATGAGAATCTGCCTTCCAATGCAGGGGCTGCAGGTTCATCCCTGGTCAGGGAACTAAGATCTCATATGCTGTTTAGTTGCTCAGTCGTGTCTGACTCTTTGTGACCCCATGGACCACAGCACACCAGGCTTCCCTGTCCTCCACAATTTCCCAGAGTTTACTCAAACTCATGGCCACTGATTCAGTGATGCCATCCAACCATCTCATCCTCTGTCACCCCCTCCGTCTTTCCCAGCATCAGGGTCTTTTCCAGTGAGTCAGCTCTTCGCATCATGTGCCCAAAGTATTAGAGTTTCAGCTTCAGCATCAGTCCTTCCAATGCATATTCGGGGTTGATTTCCTTTAGTATTGACTGGTTTTATCTCCTTGCTGCCCAAGGGACTATCAAGAGTCTTTTCAGGGCAACTAAGCCCATGCACCACAACTACGGAGCCCACGCTCTAGAGCCTGTGCTCCACAACTAGAGAAGCCCTGGCACACTGCAAGTAGAGAAAGCCTGCACACTACAATGAGATCCAGCGTACCCAAAAAAGAGAGAGGACCCTTCTGCCCTATGAATTTTCCATAAGTGGTCTCCCCTGGCTGGCAGCTTGGAGAAAATATCTTCACCCCAGGAAACCTAAAATTAACTTTCTTTTGCTGTTCCATTGGTTGGAGACTGGCAGGAATTTGTTGTCACTTCCATATCCCTTGCAACCGACTTGACATTAGCAGTGGGGAGAGGATAAGACATACAAGATCTTCAGTGAAGAGGGCCCACTGGGGAGCTGGCTCTAGGAAGTCCTGCCCTTCCCCTTGGGGTGCCCCCCAGAGGCTCATCCATCAGAACCCTAATTGCAACACTCAGGTAACAGACCAGCCAGCTTGGCTGACTCATAGCTGGTTCCAGTTTCATAACACTGGTCTCAGCAAGTACCTCTCAGCTGCTGGATAGGATTCCAGAACCACTTGTCACCCCAATATTAGCAGTCTGTACATGTCTCCCTATAGCCTGGGTCTCCCTGCCTCTGTCCTCCTTAGAATCCATCAGGTATTATTATTACCCCTCTCTCTCATACATCTGAGAAGTCACAGGTCCTTGACATACCACAGGTGTATTTACAGGGCCTGTGAATCCTTTGGTTAGACACAGCATCTCTGTCTTCAAATGCAGGTCTCTCCTCCCTGGCTCCCTTAGAAACAAGTATTCCCAGCATGGGCAGCAACTCCCCAGAATCAGAACCACTGGAGCTGCTACTTGGAATGCAGGTTCCCTGGCCAGTCTCGGGGGTAGAGGAGCTCAGTGAGCTATAGTTCTACCAGACGACTCATATGATCCCAGAGGCAGCTCAGGACCCCTCCTCTCACCTCCCTGCACCCCTTGCCACTTCTTCTGTGTCTTTCCCAGCGTCTGGGGCAGCAACTGCCTGATATCCTATGCCTGGCACGTGCAGCCTGGTTCTTGCTGGTTGGAGTAGCTGCTTCCCAGCAGAGCACCAAGGTGTATGTCTTCTGCTGTGTGAGGCAGAGGGAAGGATAAGTCACCTAAATGCCTTTTCTTCTCCTGACATTTCCATTCAGCAAACCGAATGCCCAGGTTTTGACTTGAAGTGAGTGTAACGGAGGACAGAAAGCTCAAAACTGACCCAGATACCACTTCCCCTGCATTTGAAGATAGTCAAGCAGTCGAGGTTGAAGGGGCAGTGTGTTCTTTGCAACCCCATGGAATATAGCCCACCAGGCTCCTCTGTCCATGGGTTTCTCCAGGCAAGAATACTGGAGTGGGTTGCCATGCCCTGATCTTCCCAACCCAGGGATCAAACCCCAGTCTCCTGCATTGCAGGTGAATTCTTTACTGTCTAAGCCACCAGGGAAGCCCAAATAAGAAAAACTTTATTTTCCTTCTGGAAGTGGAAGAATTTGAGTTGGAAGAAAACTTGCTCTGACAGGTATCATGACCAACACTGATCTCTACCGCCTAGACTCCCACTTGACTTATTATTAGTGTTTTTTTTTGTTTTTTTTTTTTTTGCCTGCCCTGGGTCTTCCTGGTGGTACTTGAGCTTTTCTCTAGTTTTGGCATGGAAGGGCTTCTCTTGTCACAGAGTAAGGGCTCTAGAGTGCATGGGCTCCATAGTTGTGGCTGGTGGGCTTAGTACCTCCAAGACATGTAGGATCTTAGTTCCCTGACCAGGGATCCAACCTGCATCCCCTGCATTGGAAAGCAGATTCTTGACCACTGGACCACCAGGGAAGTCCCTTGACTTATTATTTTATTTCTTCTTCTATGTGTCCTTCTGCCCATTTGGGCCAGAGTTCTTTGGGACAGAACCCACATCTGGTGCCCCATGTCAGGGCACAAGTGCCTTACCATCACTGCCATGGGAGTAAAGTTCGACTGTGTGACTCCCGGCAGCCCTGCTCTTCCTCAAGCCCACATGGCCATTGTCATCTGACCTTGACGTGATCACTGACCTTCCCACTCACACATCACCTCTTCCAGGCAGAGAAGACCAAGATCATGCAAAACAAGAACTCTGAAATGGCTTGTCTCTGCCGGTATTCGTGTTATGAGGAAATCTTCCTATAAAGCCATTTTAAAACTTTGCACTATATAATAGTATCGTTTGTCTTTTCAGATTACTGTGCAAGTAAATTTGCAGCCTATGGATTTGCTGAATCGATATTTTTAGAATCATTTACCAAGGGACAGAACGGGATCAAAACCACTATCGTGTGTCCATTTTTTATAAAAACCGGAATGTTTGATGGATGTACTACTGGGTAAGCATGTCGTTTGATTAAAAAGGAACTGTATTTTGAAAAATGATTGACCATCGATTTTATTTTGTTCTGGCTGAAGTTATTTAAAAAGACTTTTCCAGCATTCAGCCTGCTTTATAAACAGTTTTAGAATTTATTTCCTTAGATGTGTTAGTGATTAAGACACTGGGTTTAATAGTGATGGTTTATCAAGGCTTGGAGAAGGAAATGGCAACCCACTCCAGTATTCTTGCCTGGGAGATGTCATGGACAGAGCAGCCTGGTGGGCTGCAGTCCATGGGGTTGAAAAGAGTCAGACTCAAACAAGCATGAGCACCACACACAAACATCAAGGCTATACCCACGTCTTCAAGGCCACCCTGTGGCCTCAACCTGCTCCCCCATCTCCTTGGCGCTGCTGTCACACACCCCCTTTCTGCCACCAACTCCATCCTGCTCTCATCCCGATTCCACAGAAGAACGAGAAGTTGTTGAAGAGGCATAAATATCCAGTCTGCACTCATCAGATGACAGGCAGTTACTTTTCAAAGATGCGCTTTGCAACATTTAGGCCATTTGTTTAATTTGGTTTCACCACATGTGCCTAGTATAACATCATTGTATTAATTAGAATCCCTGTTTTCCACTTCAAATTCTAGTTATTACTCACCATATTGATAATAAGACAGCAAGTACAGAAAAATATCAAATCTGGAAGGAAAAGAAGCCAATAAACGATAATGTCTTGTGTGTGCATGCTTGCTAAGTCATTTCAGTCGTGTCCGACTCTTTGTGACCCTATGGACCATAGCCTGCCAGGCTCCTCTGTCCGTGGGATTCTCCAGGCAAGAATACTAGAGTGGGTTGCCATTTCCTCCTCCAGGGGATCTTCCTGACCCAGGGATGGAACCTGTGTCTCTTATGTCTCCTGCATTGGCAGGCAGGTTCAATACCACTAGCTCCATCTGGGAAGCTCACAACTGTTTTATTGTCCTTTTTAAGAATTGCTTTCTCTAATTTCTTTTTTTTTTTTTAACCCTCCTCCCCCTCCCCAAGCTGTCCTTCTCTCTTACCGATTCTGGAGCCAGAATATGCAGTCAGGAAGATAGTAGATGCTATCCTGCAAGAAAACATGTACCTGTATATGCCCAAGTTTATATACTTCATCGTGTTTTTAAAAAGGTAATGTTTCTGCTCCTATTAATTCTCAACGTGCCAGTCCAGTCAACAGCTTACTCCACAGCCAACAGAGAGGAGCCATTTTTTTTTTTTTAATAAAATCTGGTTGGGAGCACTTACTTTATATATAATAATGCACAGAGGTTGGTTTCAAATTAAACAGTGTCTTCATATTTGAAAAAACAGGTGTGCGTTCCTCAACATGAGCAAGTTTTCTGATTGGAACTCCCAGGGCCAATAATGATAGCTGTTTCTTTATTAGGGAAATATGTTCAATAAATAGTCTGTTGAAACCTCTAGTGGGGCAAACATTTCCTATGGAAGACCATGCAGTAGGGCTTCCTTCTTCGGTTAGAAGGCAGCACTCTCTGGGGTCCACATAGAATGGGGAACTCTGCCCAGCCTTGGGGTGGGGATTTCAGGACAAAGACAGGAAGGAAGGAACCGTGTGGAATGAGAGGAGCCATTTAGAAGATAACTGGCAGTGTTGGGGGCAGGGTGGGGAAGATAACCATTTTTTGTATGTTTGTTTATTTATTTACTTTGTTTTTGTCAGTGCTGGGTCTTCATGCTGCGTGGGCGCTTCTCTAGTTGCAGCGAGTGGGGACTACTCTGTAGTTGGGGTGAGCAGGCTTCCCACTGCTGTGGCTCTTCCTGTTGTGGAGCAAGGGCTCTAGTATGCATCCTGATTTAAGCGTCAGGATGGCCACATGGAGAAGATAATGTTTGACCAGAGACCTGAACCTGTGAAGGGCAGGAACCCCCTGGATATCTCAGGCTGCCTCCAGAGGGACCGTGAGCCCAGGGCCCTTCTCTTGTCCCCACTCCTAGGACAAGTCTCCGGTTGGCTGACTGTACCCTTCCTCGTCCTGCAGTGTGAACGTCATGATGGACAGGATCAAAGTGTCAGGAGGGGCGAGCAGGATGGAGAAGATGGACAGTCTTAGTTGGGTCTTGCCAAAGCTCTGAGGGGCTATTGCATGGACTTCTCTCTGTTGTCCAGGAAAGAAAGGTCAATGACCTCTTTGGACAGTGGGAGGAACGGAGTGTTGAGAGCCCAGTAGCACTGTGAGCAACAGGGTGAGGTTGCAAGGCAGGATCAAGACTCCTCAAGGCTGCATGCTTCCTGTCCATCATTACAGAATGCAGTCAGGCCTTGAGACTGACACGGAAGTGAGTGAATAATGTAAATAAAGCAAAGAGAAACACAGAGATCCTGGGCCGGTGTCCTCACACATGATGGACGAGCCCCAAGTGACCACAGGACAGGGACGTTCAGGTGGGCGTGAGTGACTGACGCCTTCTGCAGCAAGTCAACGGCCCTGCTTTTCAGTGGAGCTCGTAAAGATGTTCCATGAATGATAACCAAGATGTTCCCTCTTGTGTTCTCTTTAGCTTCTTGCCCCTCAAGCTGGGGCTGCTTTTGGGTGAGTACCTGGGGGCCTTTAATTTAATGGATGGCTTCACTGGCGCCAGGAAGAAAAACTGAAGACCGATTCTGTGGCTGACATCCCCAGGTACCCACAGTTACACAACATCTATTTCAATGAAGAAGTGTCTTTGTTGACAGAATGTACCTGGAGACCACAAGCACCAGTCTGCTGTCTAGACTAGTATTTGCAACCAGTGCCTCTGAAAATAATGTTGCGCTCTGTTTTTCTGTTGAGTTTTTTTTAATTAAAAAAAAAAAGTCCATGTTTGGTGTTTGCTTGCAACTGCTGTGGAAGTGATTGTTGCTGTTGTTTTAGTTACTAAATCACATCCGACCTTTTGTGACCCCATGTATGGAAGTAAGATCATCTCTCTCTCTTGTGAATTGCCCATCATTTTGGTTGGGGGTCTGTGGCTGAACATACACTGGACAGGGGAAGTGAGGGCTGAGAAGAAGCACCCAGCATGTGGAGGTGGGGTGTCCTGAGGACACAGAGCTCGTTCCCCATCACCTTGTTCTCAGACTTGGACTTGTTGAAACTGTGCCATCTGGCATGGAAAGGTCAGCCTCCCGCATCCTTCTCCCCACACAGATGCTCGTCCTCCTCCCCACAAAGATGCTTGTTTCTACAGCCGTGGGTATTCAGAGAGCAAGTGCCAGACCTGCTGAAGGTTCCCCAGGGGCACAGTGTCAGGGAGCTTTCCTGCACATTCCTGCATAACCAAGGGCCAGTGATACTGGAGTGCGTGCTAAGTTACTTCAGTTGTGTCTGACTCTTTTGCGACCCCATGGACTGTAGCCCACCAGGCTCCTCTGTCTATGGGATTCTCTAGGCAAGAATACTGGAGCAGGATTGCCATGCCCTCCTCCAGGGGATCTTCCTGACCCAGGGATCTAACCTGCATCTCCTACATCTCCTGCATTGGCAGGTGAGTTCTTTACCACTAGCACCATCTGGGAAGGCTTAGTGATCCTGGACCAAACTTTAAATAGGATCACATTGCTTTCCTAGAAGATACCAAAGAGCGGTTGCTTATGACCCTGAAGAAATGACCTTCTCCAGAGTTAGATGAACTGTTCCCTATTAAACCAGAAACCATTCCTGTGGGTAATTTCAAGTGTTTCATTTAGTAGTTCAAACTGGGTTTCTCATAAGGTACTTTTTTTTTACAGAAGGAACAAATTTATCCATTTATATTCATCAGGGCTGCCTTCATTTCATTTGTATTGCATGCTTAGGGTTTAATCGACTGGCCAACTCTTTTCACGCTTTGGAGATTAACTACAAAAGCAAGATTAAAAGAAATATGTTAATTACCATAACCCCAGAGGTCCTTCCCCGGGTGGGAGGAAGCACCTGCCTTGCCAGAGAAACAGCAGCCTTTGTCTTCTGTCTCTGTCACTGGAGAGTGGGGAATGGGGAGGAGCACCTTGGGAGTCCCTGTGAGAGTCATTTTGTGGGTAAAATGCTCTTAGAGGGACGGCCATCTCAGGAAATGTGGCATCTAGAATCTATTAGGGACTGATTTCTCCTGAGCTGCCTGTAGGATTCTGACAATTTTGCCCCTGTATTTCCTTTCCCTTCAGAAAGCCTTTTTTTAAAAAACTCGTTTTTCATAAAATTAGCCCACAAAGACATTTGAAAATATGTTTTCTTTTTGCAAAAATGGGTGATTATTTTCAATATTCCAAAGCAACTGTATCTTCCTTATTTAAAATACTTTGTTTGGGCTTCCCAGGAGGCACTAGTGGTAAAGAATCCACCTGCCAATGCAGGAGATGTAAGAGACGTGGATTCAATCCTTGGGTCAGGAAGATCCCCTGGAGAAAGAAATGGCAACCCACTCCAGTATTCTTGCCTGGGAAATCCCATGGACAGAGGAGCCTGGCAGGCTAGAGTCCATGGGATTGCAAAGAGTTGGACCCGACTGAGCACACACACACATATGTCAGTGATTATGTAAACTGCAAAAGTGCTGGGCTAAAATATTTTGTTTTTTACTGTTTTTTTTTTTTTTGGAGAAGAAGAAAATTCTTCAACAAAGTAAGGATTTTGAAGAAATATAGGCCTGAACAATATAGGTATTATGTATTTTTTAAAAACTTATTTTATGATCATAAAAACAATAGCTTATATTTGTTGTGCCTGGCACAAAGCTTGCCACTTACACACACGATTTCATTAAATGAGAATCATAAAGGTATCTGATGGATGCTGAAGAAGAAACGGCATTTATTTCACAAGGGTGACATCCTCCTCAACCAGGGACCTGCATTCAGAGGATCAAAGACCCACTTACATCAACCAACTCCTGTGCCAAATCCTTGGCTAACAAGGTTAATTAAGAGTGAGGCACAATATTGCTCCCATATTACGATTCCAAACACGTAGATTCTAGGGGCCTGTCTTTTAACTGAAGAATAAAGAAGAGACTCTAAGGGGATTTTGTAGAACAAGGGTCTGGGGCATAGCGGACACCCACCACCTCATAACAGCATTAACAGCAATTATTTCTAATTGGAGTGCATCTTGGCTGGACGACTACAGAGGCCCGAAATTCAATTGTGGTTTTACAGTACCTGTACAATTGTCTAAATGAATTTGGATCTACTCGAAGCACTCAGAGGGGAAGAGACCACATGTAAATTAGAGAATTCCAGAGGGTGATAAATACCAAGGTGAATTAACGCCATGGGGGAACAAACATCTTCAGAGAGTGTTTCCTGGAAGCTTCCACCTGAAATTTAATCCTAATGAAGCCATGATCAAGAGCCCAACACCCAAAGAGGCCTCAAGACTCAAAAGGCCAGAGACAAGAGTTGTCCCCAGGAATGGGCACCCTGCCCTCCAGATTACGTCACCTCACATCCTGTAGTCAGCATACCGCTCAAGAATGAGGAAGACCTCTTGATCTTGGGAGGAGTTTGGCTGGGGAAGATACGTACCACCATGGTTTGGGGGCAGCTTTTTGGCTTGTTTTTTTTATTATTATTATTTTAATATTTATTTTTATTTGTTTGGCTGTGGTGGATCTTTAGTTGGGACATGTGAGATCTAGTTCCCTGACCAAGAATCAAACTCCAGCCCCCTGCACTGGGAGCATGGAGTCTTAGCCAATGGACCACCAGGGAAGTCCCTGGCTTGGTGTTTATATTGTGAAGCTGTATTCGTCAGCTCAGACTGGCCCACCATGACAAAATAGCAGAGACTGAAGGGCTTAAATATCAGACGTGTATTTTCTCACAGTTCTGGAGGCTGAAAGTCCAAGACCAAGGTGCCAGTGGGTTCAGTTTCTGGTGAAGGCTCTTCCTGGCATGCAGTCAGCCCTCTTCTCCCCATCCTCACATGGCCTTCCCCTGTGTGTGACCACTGAGAGGGAGAGGCCATGCTCTTCCCATAAGGGCACTAATGCTATCACGAGGGCCCCATCCTCACAACCTAATTGACCCTACTTACCTCCCCAAGGCTCCATCTCCACATATCATCACACTAGGAATTAGGGTTTCCAACACCACTTGCTATCAGCCAGAATTAGTCACATGACTGAACTAGCCTGCAATGGAGGCTGAGTGTGGTCCCTGACTTGCACTGCATGAGCCAGCTAAACATCAGGGGTTATAGCACTATGGAAAAAGATAAAGACACCTGTTGATGTCAACTTACAGCTCTGTCACAGTCTGCTTCCCCAAATGGCTATGTATCCTCTTCTCAGATGGAAACCACAGACCCACTCTGCCTTCAAGACCTTCCCACTCTGCATCTCAGGCAAAGTCCAGGACATCTGGACCAGGGCAGCACTCTGCATCAGGTCCAGAAATGGCTCTTCTCAGTCTGATGCCCAAGAAGGTAAAAGGTAATATTTGCTGCCATGCTGGATTCTATGGTCTAGAAAACAAGCTTTAATGGAAGCTGCTGGGGAAAGGCTTAGGACCACAGTCTTATTTCTGCTAAGGCCACTGTCTTGAATCCACACTTCCCAGGACTTCTCATCAGACACAGAGAGTGCTGGTTGCTTCAACCATTCCAGGCTCTGCTCTGCATGTAGAGAGGGCCTCCTGGAACAGATTTTCATCCTCTTAAACCTCCACTTGCATATGGGTGTTCTCCAGTCTTCAATTCCAGAAGATTGCTGAAAGCAGCAGAAACATCCAAGTTGTAGCAAAGTTATGAATTTGTCTTAGTAGCTTTCCTCCTCACACTGCAGTCTCCCTTAGTGGGTGACAGAACTTTCAAGGTAGAGTAAGGTCAATGTGAACCCAATGTTCCCATATGCCAAACAAGGATCACCAGATTTCTAGTCCCTATGATTATGAGCCCTTGCCACCTCCCCCATGAGAACTTGAACTTACATATTTTCATCTCTGCCATACAAAGCATTGCTCAACATGGTATTGAGTTATTGTTTGTTGTTCAGTTGCTAAGTCATGTCCAACTCTTTGTGACCCCATGGACTGCAGCACACCAGGCTTCCCTGTCCTTCACTCTCTCCCAGAGTTTGCTCAAATTTATGTCCATTGAGTTGGTGATGCTATCCAACCATCTCATTCTCTGTGGTCCTCTTCTCTTCTTGCCCTCAATCTTTCCCAGCATCAGGGTCTTTTTCAATGAGTTGGGTCTTTTCCAATGAGTCGGCTGTTTGCATCGTGGACAAAGTATTAGAGCTTCAGTTTCAGCATCAGTCCTTCCAATGATATTCAGGGTTTACTTCCTTTAGGATTGACTGGTTTGATCTCCCTACTGTCCAGGAGACTCTCAAGAGTCTTCTCCAGCACTAAAATTCAAAAGCATCAGTTCTTTGGCCCTCAGTCTTCTTTATGGTCCAACTCTCACATCTGTACATGACTACCAGAAAAACCACAGCTTTGACTAGATGGACATTTGTCAGCAAAGTGATGTCTCTGCTTTTTGATATGCTGTCTAGGTTTGTCATAGATTTTCCTCCAAGGAGCAAGGTATTGAGTTATAAATTAGTTTAAAAACAAGGTTCAGTGACCCAGTGATTCAACCCACATCTCCTATGTCTCCTGCATTGGCAGGTGGGTTCTTTACCACTAGCACCCCATGGGAAGCCCACTGGAGTGGGTAGACATTCCTTTCTCCAGGGGATCTTCCCAAACCAGGGATCAAACTCAGGTCTCCTACATTGCAGGCATATTCTTTATCATCTGAGCCACCAGGGAAGCCTATCAGTGGGTTTAGATAATTCTAAAGTTTGAAAACAAAACTTCTTTGTAAGTCAATTGTTAAATTTTTAGGACTTCAGCTTTCACATTTATTTCCTAGATGCTTCATGAGAAAAAAAAAAGGGGGGGGGGTGATATTAAGACAATGAATATAACTCAAACAAGATTATGTATAACAAATAAAGTACAAAAAAATTAAAATAAGGTTCAGCTGTAACAGTGACTGTAAATAACAGAGAGTTAGGAACTATAAGTGTATTCTGTCACGGGAAAGTCCGAAGGTAAGTGGAGCATGCCTTCCTTCCATGTGGGCTCTGCTCCATGAAGTTCCAGTGATCTGGGCCACAGACAGCTCCTCACTTGGTCATGCCCATAGTGTGGCAATAGCATCTCCAGCAAGATGGCAGCTGTCATAGAGCCCTCCAGGCAGCAGATGTAGGAAGGAATAAGGATGAAAAAGACACAGGCACAGTTTGCCTTTTAAGAATATTTCTAGAAACAGCCACACAACACACTCCTCAAACATTATTAGTCAGATGCAAGTGAGACTGAGGGTTGTTGCTTTTACTATAGCAGCAATGATTCCATTTCATAACTGCAGAGATTTCTAAACATGGGAAACTGGGCCTCAGTGATCTTGGCCACAGGCTATCTCAGATCATAGATGGGAATTCAAATCAGTTGAGTTATGCAACTTAGGTCAAGTGATGTGGGCTTTCTGAAACCCTTTTGCAATGCTGCAAATGACTGTAATTACTCAGGTGTAATTCCTCATAAACAGCCTCTTGATAAAAGTGAAAGAGGAGAGTGAAAAAGTTGGCTTAGAACTCAACATTCCTAAAACTAAGATCACAGCATCCTATCCCATCACTTCATGGCAAATAGATGGGGAAACCGTGGAAACAGTGAGAGACTTTATTTTGGTGGGGCTCCAAAATTACTGCAGATGGTGACTGCAGCCATGAAATTAAAAGACGCTTGCTCCTTGGAAGAAAAGCTACGACCAACCTAGACAGCCTAGTAAGAAGCAGAGATGTTACTTTACCAAAGAAGGTCCGTCTAGTCAAAGCTATGGTTTTTCCAGTAGTCATGTATGGATGTGAGAGTTGGACAATAAAGAAAGCTGAGCACTGAAGAATTGATGCTTTTGAACTGTGGTGTTGGAGAAGACTCTTGAAGAGTCCCTTGGACTACAAGGAGATCCAACCAGTCCATCCTAAAGGAAATCAGTCCTGAATATTCATGGGAAGGACTGATGCTGAAGCTGAAACTTCAATACTTTGGCCACCTGATGCAAAGAACTGACTCATTGGAAAGACCCGGATGCTGGGAAAGATTGAAGGTGGGAGGAGAAGGGGACAACAGAAGATGAGATGGTTGGATGGCATCACCAACTCAATGGACATGAATTTGAGTAAATTCTGGGAGATAGTGAAAGACAGGAAAGCCTGGTGTGCCATGGTCCATGGGGGTCACAAGGAGTCGGACATGACTGAGCGACTGAACTGAACTGAATTCCTCATAAGGAGTAAATGAGCTGACAGTTATTAAATGCCCAACATATGGTTTGGTACCTACTAATGCTTAATACTCCAGAATCCCATGGACAGAGGAGCCTGGCAGGCTACAGTCCACGGGATCGCAGAGTCGGACACAACTGCACAATGAAAACACCCACACACAATGCCCAATACACACCAGATTTTTACTGTGTCCCCTATGTTAATCCCAAACACCTAATTTATTGCCTTCAGTTTTCTGATGGGTCAAAGAAAAGTAATTTGTTTTCGGTTTATCTAGATTTTGTTGTTTAAGATTGGAATGATGACTTTATGTCAGAGATGAAACCTGATGTTTAGAAGATGAAATCTGAAACCAGAAGTTAGCATCTATCAGCTAGTTCTGCATGCTTAAGTTTAACATGGTTTTTCAGAATATAAAGATCCTTATCATCCTCAGCGTCGTGGCTTCTGCCAGAAGTTCAAGGTATCAAGAAAATGTTCCACTTGAGAGCCTGTAACTGGGGCTTCTCTGGCAGTTCATTGGTAAAGAATCTATCTGCCAGTGCAGGAAACACTGGTTTGATCCCTGATCCAGGAAGATCCCACATGTTGTAGGGCAACTAAGCCCATATGCCACAACTGTTGAGCCTGTTACTGAGCCCACACGCCACAACTACTGAAGTCCATGGGCCCTAGAGCCTGTGCTCCACAACACGAGAAACCACTGCAATGAGAAGCCCACAGAACACAATTAGAGAGTAGCCCTGCCTGCCGCTACTGAAGAAAGGTCTGTGCCGCAAAGAAGACTCAGCACAGCCAAAAATAAATAAATCAATAATTTTTTTAAAGAGCCTATAGCATCCATTTGCACACCTAATACATTTTGTACACACAGTACTTTGCAAAGTGAAACAAAATGGACATTCAGGACATATTTTTGAAAGGAAGACAGGAAGAGATAGAGACAGAAGTTAGAAAGGAGAAAGGAGGAAAGAGAGAACAAATAGGAACCATAAGATAGTCAAGATCCAAAGTTTATCCAAAATTATATCAATATAAGTGGCCTACATATAGTATAGTGAATAGTAACATGAGTAAAAACATCAAAGTAGAACATTATGTTTTCTTTGTGTGTGTGTGTGTAGTCCAAAAGATAGCAAATTCTTTTAGATTACAAAGAATTAAGAGAACATTCTATACCTAAATGTCCACTGAGAAGAGGAATGGATTAAAAAAATGTGGTATGTATATACCATGGAATATTACTAAGCCATAAAAATGAATGAAATAATGCCATTTGCAGCATCATGGATGGACCTAGAGAGTTTTATACTGAGGGAAGTAAGTCAGACAGAGAAGGAGAAATATCACACTATATCCTTTATATGTGGAATCTAAACAGAAATGGTACAAACAAACTTACAAAACAGAAAGAGTCTCATAGATTTAGAAAACAAGCTAATGGTTGCTGGGGGGAAGGGAGAGTTAGGGAGTTTGGGGAAGGTTGGGTACATGCTGCTATATTCAAAATAGATAACCAACAAGGACCTACTGTACAGCACAGGGAACTCTACTCAATATTATGTGGCAGCCTGGATGAGATGGGGGTTGGGGGGAGAGTGGATAAAGGTGTAGGTATGGCTGAGTCCCCTTGCTGTTCACCTGAAACTATCACAAAATTGTTAATCAGCTATACTCCAATACAAAGTAAAAACTTAAAAGTTTGAAAAAGAATATTCTGTAGAAATCCATATCTGTAAATAACTCTACTTTCTGCAGTGAAACACTAAGATACCCTTTACATATAAGTTTTAAAATGTCATTGCAGCCATTCTGACTGGCATGAGATGGTACCTCATTGTGGTTTTGATTTGCATTTCTCTGGTAATGAGTGATGTTGAGCATCTTTTCATGTGTTTGTTAGCCATCTGTATGTCTTCTTTGGAGAAATGTCTGTTTAGTTCTTTGGTCCATTTTTTGATTGGGTTGTTTATTTTTCTGGAATTGAGCTGCAGGAGTTGCTTGTATATTTTTGAGATTAATTCTTTGGCTGCTATCCAAAAGTCTACAAGCAATAAATGCTGGAGAGGGTGTGGAGAAAAGGGAACCCTCTTACACTGTTGGTGGGAATGCAAACTAGTACAGCCACTATGGAGAACAGTGTGGAGATTCCTTAAAAAACTGGAAATAGAATTGCCATATGACCCAGCAATCCCACTGCTGGGCATACACACCAAGGAAACCAGAATTGAAAGAGACACGTGTACCCCAGTGTTCATCACAGCACTGTTTATAATAGCCAGGACATGGAAGCAACCTAGATGTCCATCGGCAGATGAATGGATAAGAAAGCTGTGGTACATATACACAATGGAGTATTACCGAGCCATTAAAAAGAATACATTTGATTCAGTTCTAATGAGGTGGATGCAACTGGAGCCTATTATACAGAATGAAGTAAGCCAGAAAGAAAAACACCAATACAGTATACTAACACATATATATGGAATTTAGAAAGATGGTAATGATAACCCTGTATGCGAAACAGCAAAAGAGACACAGATGTATAGAACAGTCTTTTAGACTCTGCGGGTGAGGGCGAAGGTGGGATGATTTGGGAGAATGGCATTGAAACATGTGTAATATCATATGTGAAATGAATCACCAGTCCAGGTTCGATGCATGATACAGGATGCTCGGGGCTGGTGCACTGGGATGACCCAGAGGGATGGGATGGGGATGGAGGTGGGAGGGGGGTTCAGGATGGCGAACATGTGTACACCCGTGGCGGATTCATGTTGATGTATGGCAAAACCAATACAATATTGTAAAGTAATTAGCCTCCAATTAAAATAAATAAATGTATATTTTAAAAATGTCATTGCAAATGGGTTATAAAGAATTTCAAGGGTACCAGACACATTGCTACAACCTAGAAGTTTAACATATACACACAACTATATATAAAATAAATGGAGAAGGCAATGGCAACCCACTCCAGAATTCTTGCCTGGAGAATCCCAGGGATGGGGGATGCTGGTGGGCTGCTGTCTCTGGGGTCGCCCAGAGTCGGACACGACTGAAGAGACTTAGCAGCATATATAAAATAAATAGCCAACAAGGACCTAGTGTACAGCACAGGGCACTACACTGAATATTTTGTAATACCTATAAAGGAAAAGAATCTAAAAAAAAGAACGATATAGGTAGTTATAGATATGCCTCCCTGATGGCTCAGATAATAAAGAATCGGCCTGCAATGCAGGAGATGTGGGTTCGGTGCCTGGTTCAGGAAGGTCTCCTGGAGGAGAAAATGGCAATCCGCTCCAGTATTCTTGCCTGGGAATCCCATGGACAGAGGACCCTGGTGGGCTATAGTCCATGGAGTTGCAAAGAGAAAGACACAACCAAGCAACTAAACCACGATGATGAACTAGCATGACAACAAGAAACTTTTGAAAACTAAAATCTTTAAAGACCCCCACACTTCAATGGGCTTTTTCTCCAGGAATCCCAGTAGGTTCTCACAGTAAAGGTCTGAGAAAGATCCCTTCCTGGCTCTGGGAAGAGGGATCATTGGGAAAGACCCTCACACCAAAAGCCTATTTATTCCCATTCCCAGAACCCAATAAAACATGTTTGGCTTTCAACCAAAAATTGCAAAGCATGCTTTTTGAAAAAACACAGTCTGAAGAGACATAGTAATCATTGAAACCAGACTCACATATGACATAGATATTCACATTAGCAGGCAAGAAATTTACAATAAATACATTAATATATTAAGGGCTCTCATGGAAATAGTAGATAACATGCACAAATAGACAGGTAATTGTGATACTGTGATTTGTATTAAGACATACACATTCCTCTTCCCCAGTGCTGGCACTGAGTTCCCAAAACTCTCGCAACTCCTAAGTGATGAGCGATAAGATAAAATGGATGTCCTAGTACTCACCTGACAAGTCCCTTTCACTCACACCTGAGTTTAGATTAATGGGGGGGGGTTTTGGAAAGTCCCCGAGGGTCCAGGCTGGTTGCCAGGGGAGCCAGTCATGATTACAGGGTTGGAACTTTCAACCTCTGGGAAGGGAAGAGTGGCTGGAGGCTGAATCAGTCACCAATGGCCAATGATGCAATCAATCATGCCCATGTAATGAAGTTTCTGTAAAACCTGAAGGACAGGCTCCAGAAAGTGTCCCTGTTGGTGAATGCTTCCCATGGCTGGAGGATGGGCACCCCCAGTCCCAAGGGCACAGAAGCTCCTGCACTCAGAACCTTTCCCACCTCTACCCGATTCATCTCTTATTCTGGCTTTTCATCTGTAACCTTTATAACATCCTTTATAATAAACTTAAATGTGTAAGTGTTTCTCTGACTTCTGTAGGGCTTCCCTGGTGGCTCAGATGGTAAAGAATCTGCCTGCAATGTAGTAGAACCAGGTTCAGTCCCTGGGTTGGGAAGATCCTCTGGAGAAGAAAATGGCAACCCACTCCAATATTCTTGCCTGGAGAATCCCATGGACAGAGGAGTCTGGCAGGCTACAGTCCATGGGGTCGGAAAAGAGTCAAACACAGCTGAACAACTAACACTTTCACTTCACTTTCACTTTATAATAAACTCATAAATGTAAGTCAATGTTTCTCTGACTTCTGTGAGCCATTCTAGCAAATAACTTCTTATTTCAAGCCAGTAGGTCAGAAACACTGGTGACAACCTGTGCTTACAACTGGCATCTGAAGCGGGGTCAGTCTTATGGGACTGAGCCCTAACCTGTAGAATCAGATGCTAGCTCCAGGTAGATAGTGTCAGAACTGTGTCTATTTATAAGACACTCGGTCAGTGTCCACTGAGAACTGGAAAACTGCTTTATGTGGGGATAAAACACACACACACACACATCTGATGTTGGAAGCGTTATGAGTGTGGAAGTCTTCCCAACGCAGTTGGTGGTGTTGGAAAACACTCATCAGAGTGATGCAGACAGAAAGATGGAAACTCTAAGAAAGAATCAATCAAAAAAAAAAAGATAGAACTTCAAAGTACCAAAACAGAAATGAATGTCTTTGATGGGCTCATTAATAGACTAGATATAGCCAAGGAAAGAATCAATGAAATTAAAGATGGATCAGTACAACCTAGAGAAGTAAGATGGGGTGGGAGGTGGGAGGGAGGGGACATATGTACACCTATGGATGATTCATGTTGATGTATGGCAGAAACCAACACAATATGTGAAGCAATTATCCTCCAATTAAAAATAAATTGATTTTTAAAAGACAATTCAATGGAAAGTTCCCAAATTGAAATGCAAAGAGGAAAAGATGAGGGGAGAAAACAGAACAGAACATTAAAGAACTGTGGGGCAATTTCAAATGTGTATCATATGCATAACTGGAATACCAGAAGGTAAAGAAAGAGCTTCTTATTCCTAATTTTCCAAAACTTTCTTTTACTAGGATTAAACACACACGGACTCTCTCTTCTGGATTCTTGCTGAAGCAGTAAGAAGGTGTTGCATGATAATATGCTTTGGCAATTCCCCTTTTGGGCATGGACCCATTCCCTTCACCTGATATTTATCTGTTTGTGTTACCTGCCTTCCCATATAAACATGCAAATTTGGATTCTGATGGCATACGTGTATGTCAGTCGCTCAGTCATGTCCGACTCTTAGTGACTCCTTGGACTGTTGCCCACAAGGCTTCTCTGTCCATGGGATTTTCCCAGGCAAGAATACTGGAGTGGGTTGCCATTCCCTTCTCCAGGGGATCTTCCCAACCCAAGGGTTGAACCCCGGCTTCCTGCATTGCAGGCAAATTCTTTACCATCTGAGTCATATTGCCTGTGAATATAGTCACTTTGCTGTCTTGATGGATGCATCACCAAAGAATGTAAGGTTCTCTGCACAAACCCTCCATGTCCCACAGATCTGGACCTACCAACCCAGCACCACTGCTCTCTGCTCACCCCTGACTAGTGACAGCTGTCAACCTGGATACTCATTCAAGCCCTATCCAGACTTTTATTTTTTTAAATAGCACATGAAATCAGATATGTACTAC
This sequence comes from Bos indicus, assembly GCF_029378745.1. Taxonomy (NCBI): domain Eukaryota; kingdom Metazoa; phylum Chordata; class Mammalia; order Artiodactyla; family Bovidae; genus Bos; species Bos indicus. The sequence goes on along the minus strand of NC_091773.1, from coordinate 23,761,474 downwards.
TTACTCTTAAATTTTTCATCATGATGAGAAGTGTTATGTTTGTATTACATTAAAAATTTTGTTTCTAAAAACTCTTATGATGATTGAGAAGTGCTTCTCACAATTGATCCAGGGCTTTAAAAAGCATGGAAACAAATTGTTCAGAATCATAACTACATAAAGGGAAACTTAAAACAATTTAAAATCATATGGAGAAAAGCTTATGTCCGTAAGCCTTCACAGGTAATGTGACCGCAGTGATGCTTGTTTACTTCTCTCTCCTGTGTCTCTCAAATGGTAATGAGGATATCATGCATGCTAGTGGAGTCCACTCAGATCCCTTTTGCCCTGATATACCCACCCTAGCTGTTGCAAGGGATTCCTAGCAGCTGATACTTGGAATCTTCAGCCCAGGCTCCTTCCTGCCTGACTGAGCCAATCCACATCTTCAGGGCCTGGGTTTGTTTGATTCAGGGTAGAAAGAGTGATGTGTGTGTGCGCGTTCAGTCATATCCAACTGTTTATGACCCCCATGGACTGTAGCCCACCAGGCTCCTCTGTCCATGGGATTTTTCAGGCAAGAGTACTGGAGTGGGCTATAAAAAGGAACACATTTGAATCAGTTCTAATGAGGTGGATGAACCTAGAGCCTATTATACATACTGAAGTTAGAAAGAGAAAGACAAATATCATATATTAACATATATATATGGAATCTAGAAAGATGGTACTGACAATCCTATGTGCAAGGCAGCAAAGGAGACACAGACAATAAAGAACAAACTTTTGGACGCAGTAGGGGAAGGAGGGGGTAGGATGATTTGAGAGAAGAGCATTGAAACATACACATTACCATATACAAAATAGATAGGCAGTGGAAGTTTCATGTATGACACAGAGAGCTCAAGCCCAGTGCTCTGTGACAACCTAGAGGGGTGGGAGGGGGGTATAAGAGGGAGGGGACCTATGTATACCTATGGCTGTTTCATGTTGATGTATGGCAAAAAACTATCACAATATTGTAAAGTAATTACCCTACAATTAAAAAAAAAAAAACCTAGTGGGATACCATTCTACAACTATTAAAGAAAAATAATAATCCTGGAGTGGGAGAGGAAGATAGAAAGAGAGGGGGGGTAGGGGGGTTCCCTGTGTCTGTTCTTTTAAGGGCACTAATCTCATTCATGGGAGCACCATCGTCATGACCTAGTCACCTCCCAAAGGCCCCACTTCCAACATCATCACATTTGGGAGAAGTCAGAATTTCAACATATGAATTGGGAGCCAGGAGAGACACACTCAGTCCCTAAAACACTATCTCACTACATGTTGCTGTTCTCAGCAGCCCATCTTTAACTCCTTTCTCACCATGACACACACTCCCTGGCTGGTCTCCTAAGGGCAAAAGAGACAAAAGAAAAACAAATGGGACCTAATTAACCTAAAAACATTGCACAGCAAAGGAAACCACTGACAAAACGAAAAGTCAACCTACTGAATAGGAGAAAATATTTGCAAATGATATGATCCATAAGGGATTAATCACTCAGTAATGTCCAACGCTTTGTGACCCCATGGACCCCAAAGGAGCCAACCATGCTCCTCTGTCCATGGGATTCTCCAGGCAATAATATTGGAGTGGGTTGCCATGCCCTCCTCCAAGGAATCTTCCCCAACCAGGGATCCTAAACGAGTATCTTCCATCTCTTGCATTGCATGAGGATTTTTTTTACTGCTGAGTCACTAGGGAAGCCCAAGGTATTAATACCCAAAACACATAAGCCACTTATGCAACTCAATATTTTTTTTAAAAATCTGATTTTAAGAAATGGTTGGAAAACCTAAGTAGACATCTTTCCAAAGAAGATACACAGATGTCCAAGAGGCACATGGAAAGGTGTTCAGCATCACAAACCATCAGAGAAATGCAAATCAGGACCACAGTGAGATATCACCTTATACCTGTCAGAATGGCTATCATCAAAAAGTCACCCTGGGTGTGAGCAAACTGCTGTTTTTCTTTGGGGACAGAAGGTTTTTTTAAGGCTAAAAGTCATGAGTAGATGCTGTATCCCTGTGAGGTGGTTGTAGAAGGAGAACAAAGCAGCAAAATCACATTACATATTGCCACAAAGTAGAACGTCCAGGGAACTGTATATTATCCAGATTGCCCTCCAGGATTTGTGAGAAATTGGAAGATTCTCAGCAAAACTCTGAGGCATTACTGCCCAAAAGAAATGTTTTTCTTTCCAAGTGAAGGCAAAAAGGTAATAGGTAGTTTGTCAACTGGATACCTAGAAATGCACTGCCTCAATCAGTGACGGTAGAGAATTTACTTCTGGTGGGAACTGTGGTTGTTTAGTCGCTTAGTCACGTCCGACTCCTTGCAACCCATGGACTACAACACATCAGGCTTTCTTGTCCTTCACCATCTCCCAGAGTTTGCTCAAACTTATATACATTATGTCAATGATGCTATCCAACCATCTCATCCTCTGTCTCCCCCTTCTCCCCCTGCCCTCAATCCTTCCCAGCATCAGGGTCTTTTCCAATGAGTCGGCTCTTTGCATCAGGTGGCCAAAGTATTGGAACTTCAGCATCAGTCCTTCCAATTGAATATTCAAGGTTGACCTTCTTTTAGAGGTCCAATCTGGTTTTAAGAAAATTAGCTTTGGGGATTTCCAAGGTCCCCATCATGGCCACTGATATGCTAACCTCCTTTGGTCAGGTGGGTCTGCTTAGTTAGAAAAGGGCACAAAGCAGGACAATGGTTTGTAAAAATAAAATCAGCTGGAATCCCTGCAGAGGGTACACTCTTAAATTCTTTAGATAACTAGTATCCAATTTCTCATCCCCCCCCCCCACCCCTAGAGTAAAAGAATACTTTTGAAACAATCTAAACAGCTCAGTTTACAGCTCAGACAATTCAAACAGTTTAAACATCCCAAACAAACTTCAGGGCTAATAACAGCCAGTTCTAAAGGAAGAGCTAGGTCCCAGAGGAGCCGAGTTGGGCTTTTCAGGCAGTTCCTATAGGTCAGCTCCTCTTCCAAAGGAACAGCTGAACAGCTGAATGGGAATGGTTTTAGTGAAACATATAGAAGGCAATGGCACCCCACTCCAGCACTCTTGCCTGGAAAAATCCCAAGGATGGAGGAGTGTGGTGGGCTGCAGTCCATGGGGTGGCGAAGAGTTGGACACAATTGACTGACTTCACTTTCACTTTTCACTCTCATGCACTGGAGAAGGAAAGGGCAACCCACTCCAGTGTTCTTGCCTGGAGAATCCCAGGGACAGAGAAGCCTGGTAAGCTGCCCTCTCTGGGGTCACACAGAGTCGGACATGACTGAAATGACTTAGCAGCAGCAGTATACTGCAAAAATCAGACCAGGGGCTTCCCTGGTGGTTAAATGGTTAAGAATCCGCCTGCCAATGCAGGGGACATAGGTTAGATCCCTGGTCCAGGATGATCCCACATGACTCGGAGCAACTAAGCTCTTGCCCCAAGACTACTGAAGCTGGAGTAGCCTAGAGCAAACGCTCCAGAACAAGAGGAGCCGCGGCAATGAGAAGCCTGCTGACCACAACTACAGAAAGCCCACGTGCAGCAGTGAAGACCCAGCACAGCCAAAGATAAATAATAAAAGAAAAAAAATCAGACCAAAGTACCAAACAAGTACACTCATACAGAAGAAGGATTTCACCCGGAAAAAAAAAAAAAAAAAGGCGGGGTGGTGGGGGTGGGGGCGGAGCAGGGAAGAAAAACCAGAACCTTAGCTATCTCAAATTAAGCCCAGAGAGCTTCAAACGCAAAGAGGGTGGAGGCTGCGATGAAGGAGACTTAACCTTCAAGCTCCAGGGTCCTTGAGAGAAGCCGAGAGCTTGATGGGCTCCACGTGGCTCCCGGACCTTCTTGCTCACCAGCCCGGCACCCTCGGGGGTCTTCTCTGGACCCCTCGTAGGCCACCAGGATGAAGACTTGAAGTGGACAGACTGCTCGATGCTTCTCAAGCAAAGAGGGTGTTATTCGGGACCCGCAGAGCCTTGCAACTTGGGGGTCGGCAACCATAGCAAGTCCCTGCAGGCAAGGGGATATTTTTTAGAGGGGCAAAGAAGTGGGGAGGGATTCAGTAAGCACATGGCTTGTCTTTGGCTGAGCCCTTCCTGTCTGGCTCCGCTCCTGTCACGGGGCGTGAGTGCTCCGCCTGCTGGTCTCCTGGCGCTATTTCACTAAGGTTTCTACTAATCTTTTACATCTTCATCTGCAGTATGTAGATAACTGATAATATTTAGTGTTAGTCGCTAAGTGGTGTCTGACTCTGTGATCCCATGAACTGCAACCCGCCAGGCTTCCCTGTCCTTCACCATCTCCCTGAGTTTGCTCAAACTCATGTCCATTGAGTCGGTGATGCCGTCCAACCATCTCATCCTCTTCTTCTCCAGCCCTCAGTCTTTCCCAGCATCAGAATCTTTTCCAATTAGTCCGCTCTTCACATCAGGTGCCCAAAGTATTGGCGCTTCAGCTTCAACATCAGTCCTTCTAATGAATATTCAGGGTTCATTTCCTTTAGGATTGACTGGTTTGAACTTGCTGTCGTAGGGACTCTCAAGAGTCTTCTCCAGTACTACAGCTCAAAAACACCAATTCTTCAAAACTCTGCCTTCTTCATGGTCCAGCTCTCACATCTATACATAACTACTGGAAAAACCATAGCTTTGACTAAGTGGACCTTTGTCGGCAAAATAATGTTTCTGCTTTTTAATATGCTGTTGAGGTTGTCATTGCTCTTCTTCTAAGGGCAAGCATCTTTTAATTTCATGGCTGCAGTCACCATCTACAGTGATTTTGGAGCCCAAGAAAATAAAACCTGCCACTGTTTCCATTTTTTCCCCATCTATTTGACATAAAGTGATGGGACCAGATCCCATGATCTTAGTTTTTGGAATGTTGAGTTTTAAGTCACCTTTTCCACTCTTCTCTCATCTTCATCAAGAGTCTCTTTAGTTCTTCTTCACTTTCTGCCATTAGGGTGGTATCATCTGCATATCTGAGGTTGTTGCTATTTCTCTGGGGAATCTTGATTCCATATTGTTGCTACTCATCACCAAGTCCTGGCAGTTTGGTGCCCCAGGTATCTCTATATCTACCCCTTCCTCCATCCAGACCTTTATCCTTAACTGCCACCACCCTTGGGCAGGCTCTTATCCTCCCAGCTGAAGTTCTATAAGAGCTTTTTGCACTATCTCCCTGTCTCCTTAAATACCATCCTTCCCTCAAGACCACCATGCTGGCTCCTTGAAAAAGCAGTTTCAAAACCATCTCAGTCCCTTGCAAAAACAAACTCAAAAAACAAACAGAACAAAATAAACCTCTCAAATGGTACCACAGTGACAACAGGGAAAGTTCACATGCCTTAATCAGACACTCAAGGTTTTCCTGATATATTTTGGCATTTCTCAGATACGACCTCTGACCACTTTTAGCACATTCATCTGAAACCTGTTAAGTTTCCTGGGCAGGGATTTGGGATCTCCACATTTAACGAGCTTCCCAGATGTAAAGTGGGAACCCTCTTGAGTCATTTTCCATCACACTCTGCAGCAAAAACGGTGTTTCCCAGCACTGGATGCTTGTTAAAATCACCTAGGGGAGTTATTTTGTTAAATACCAGCACCTAGGCATCCCCAGATGAATTAAAGAATTAATTCCCAGGGGCTTCCCTGGTGGCTCAGTGGTAAAGAATCCACCTGCCAATGCAGGAGACACAGGTTCAATCCCTGGGTTGGGAAGATCCCCTGGAGAAGGAAATGGCAACCCACCCCAGTATTCTTGCCTGGAAAATCCTATGGACAGAAGAGCCTGGCGGGCTACGTCCATAGGGTCGCAAGGAGTCAAACACGACTTTAGTTTCTACTAAAGACCAACCTAGATAGCATATTCAAAAGCAGAGACATTACTTTGCCAACAAAGGTTTGTCTAGTCAAGGCTATGGTCTTTCCTGTGGTCATGTATGGATGTGAGAGTTGGACTGTGAAGAAGGCTGAGCGCTGAAGAATTGATGCTTTTGAACTGTGATGTTGGAGAAGACTCTTGAAGAGTCCCTTGGACTGCAAGGAGATCCAACCAGTCCATTCTGAAGGAGATCAGCCCTGGAATTTCTTTGGAAGGAATGAGGCTAAAGCTGAGACTCCAGTACTTGTGGCCACCTCATGCGAAGAGCTGACTCATTGGAAAAGACTCTGATGCTGGGAAGGATTGGGGGCAAGAGAAGAAGGGGACGACAGAGGATGAGATGGCTGGATGGCATCACTGATTCGATGGATGTGAGTCTGAGTGAACTCCGGGAGTTGGTGATGGACAGGGAGGCCTGGCATGCTGCGATTCATGGGGTCACAAAGAGTCGGACACGACTGAGCGACTGAACTGAACTGAACTGAAAGACAGTATCTGGGAATGAAGTCCAGGGATTGTTATTTTTCAGAAAGTCCCCAAGTAATCTGATATGGACCCAGGACCAAGAACCACTGGTAGCATTTAGGGTTGAGCTGTTAGGAAAAGTACCCTCACATCTATGATGGGTCTCATCTCCATTCCTCTACCCACAACCCTCCTCCCCTAGATGGACCTGCGCCCAGATGTCTGCTGAACCAATTCCTCTTTATCCCTCAGGACTAGCTGTAGGTACTGCTGACAATCCCAGGCAGCGTCCCCACACTCCCTCCCACAGGATGGATTTGGTCCATTCTCTCTGGGCTCCAATCTCTGCTGCTGCTGCTAAGTCGCTTTAGTCATGTCTGACTCTGTGCGACCCCAGAGATGACAGCCCACCAGGCTCCCCAGTCCCTGGGATTCTCCAGGCAAGAACACTGGAGTGGGTTGCCATTTCCTTCTCCAATGCATGAAAGTGAAAAGTGAAAGTGAAGTCGCTCAGTCATGTCCGACTCTTAGTGACCCCATGGACTGCAGCCTACCCGGCTCCTCCGTCCATGGGATTTTCCAGGCAAGAGTACTGGAATGGGGTGCCATTGCCTTCTCCAGTACATATCTCTACTATTGTAGTAAGTTATGTAGTACATAATATTATAATAATTCTCTCTGTATCCTCCAAATAAGTCTTGGTGCTGTCACTCAATCGTGTCCGACTCTGCGAGCCCATGGACTGCAGCCTCCTAGGTTCCTCTATCCATGGGATTCTCCAGGCAAGAATACTGGAGTGGGTTTTCATTTCTTCCTCCAGAGAATCTTCCCAACCCAGGGATCAAACCTGCATCTCTTATGTCTCCTGAATTGGCAGGTGGGTTCTTTATCACTAGTGTTACCTAGGAAGTCCAAACAAGTTTTGAGCTAAAGACAAAGCCCATAAGCCATACATCTTGCATCCTTCTGAGCTTAGCAGTATCTGGCATATCTTTGTTGTTTTGTTTAATCACTAAGTCATATCCGACTCTTTTTCGATACCATAGACTGTAGCCCACTGGGCTCCTCTAGCGATGGAATTTCCTAGCAAGAATACTGGAGTGGGTTGCCATTTCCTTCTCCAGGGGATCTTCCCAACCCAGGGATCACACCTGTGTCATCTTCTGTATTGACAGGCAGATTCTTTACAGCTGAGCCACCAGGAAAGCCCCTTCTATCATATAGTAGGTACTGAATGAATGCTTGTGGATTGAATAAATAAATGAATGGAAAAAATGAAGGGATTGATCTTTTTGATAAAGTAGTAGGTGAGTCATCTGTCTAGACTGAGAGGCCTGGGGTGAAGTTGCTCTGTCATGTCTGACTCTTTGCGACCCTATAGAGTATATAGCCCACCAGGCTCAGGGTGAATTTAGAGTATTGGAAAGAGGAGGATATTTGGGACTATGCTGGTGAATCACCAAGAGATGAATGGGAAAAGTGAATTTGCATATATATTCAAGTAAAATACAGGATAGAATTCTTTATTGTTCTTAAAATATTGGTTTAGCCATGCAATTCATTCTATGTGCAAGTATTGTTAAGTGTTATAAGATTGTATGTATGTATTTAGCTGAGACCCAAAGAGGACTTAGTTACTGTTGTAATGGACTTGTCAGTCCTTTACACCTTAGTGTAAATAAAAGCTTTGAAGATAGGAGAAGGGTGCCATCTACCGATAAAATGAAGAATAACAGCGACTTGACAGCTTCAGTGATTTCTTATTTTTACATTGCTCCTAGGAATTGTCTCACCTAATTTCATACTCTGTCCACTGAATATTTAATCAAGTCTTTTTCTAGATTATTTTCAGCACATCACTATTTAGGAAAACATTACCTGCATACATACCCCATGACTATTTTTAAATATTGTTCACATCTTCCTTAAAATTTTAGTGTGTGTATTTTTTTCCTAATGTCCTTAATCAAAATTTTTAAAATAGAAATTAGTGGATAGCACAGCTGCAAAGTCTGGACAGTTATTTATCTTTAACAAACAAACAAAAGACACCACTGATTTTGTTCCAAAATTCCAGGGGAAAAAGAATTTTTGACACAAGGCAAGGGCCAGATGTGTTCACCTTATTTAATACAAATGCAAACAATGTGCAGTTAAATGCATCACTGGCACCTCTGCAAGAAGGCATCCCTGGCCTGGCACTGCAGTCCTCACCGTGCACCACGCATCATGAAGCTGATGAGTTCACACAGACAGTGGAGAGACGGTCGCCTGATACCCACTCTTTAGGTCCTGTACCCATTGTATGGATAATATTCTGTACATCACATAACGTATTTTCTCAAGAGCCTTCCTCGTACACAGGAGACATACTTATTATTCAGAGTGGAGGCAGAACCAAATAGTGAGCCTGTTTCACGATCTTCCTGCTCAGATCCCCTGAAAGTTCAAATGTAAGTGGTTATTGCTGCTGTTTAGTTGCTCAGTCATGTCTGACTCTTTTGCAACCCCATGGTAGTCCACCAGGCTCGTCTGTCCATCGAATGTCCAAGGCAAGGATACTGGAGTGGGTTGCCATTCTCTTCTCCAGGGGATCTTCCCAACCCAGGGATCAAACCCACATCTCCTGCACTGGCAGGGGACTTCTTTATCACTAATCCACCAGTGAAGCCCTTCAAACATAGGTAGAAATAGCATTTATTGAGCTGTTTCTATATGCCAGTCACTGAGCTTTTTACCTTATAGATGGTGTATTGTTTAATCAGTTGGTCCCCTGGTGGCTCAGACAGTAAAGAATCCACCTGCCAATACAGGAGATGTGGGTTTGATCCCTGGGTCAATATGTGGTTTTGATACCTGGAGTAGGAAATGGCAACCCACTCCAGTATTCTTGTCTGGAAAATTTCATGGGCAAAGGAACCTGGTGGGTTACAGTCCATGGTGTCGAAAAGAGTCGGACAGGACTGAGTGACTGAGCACATGCGCCAATACAGGAAATGTGGATTTGATCCCTGGGTTGGAAAGATCCCCTGGAGAAGGGAAAGGCTACCTACCCCAGTATCCTTGGCCTGGAGAATCCCATGGCCAGACAAACCTGGTGGGCTACTGTCCGTGGGGTCACAAAGAGTCGGACACAACTAAATGACTAACACTTTGGTTGTTTAATCAAAACATTCCTGTGAGGTAGATTTTATACAGAATTTAATGATGGAGGAAAGAGACTAAAGAAACAGAAGCTTACACCAGCTGGTAGGTCTAGTAAGTGGTTGAAATTGCAAGGCCAATCTCTTTGACCCTCAAATCTATTTAGTTTTCTCTCACCAGGGCTGTGAGGAAGACAATGTAGCCAAGAAAAATGGTTAGGGGCAACATCAAAAAGGACACTAATTCGTACACGGGGGAGGCAGAGTGGAGTGAATCCCCACTGGTCTGAATTCTCACAGTTGCTATAGGAAGTGTTTCTCAAAAGACTTACTTTGTAATCCTAATCGCTGTTGTGCTTCCCTGGAGAAAGTGTGGGGCCCATCCGGCTAGATTTAGGAAAGGCTCTATCTCGCATCTTCTCTGACAAGGGTCACGAATGTCAGTAGTCTGCAACACGTTACTGACTGGAGATACCTCTTTTGTTACCAGAATGTTGTTGCCCAGAGACATATCAATGTTTTAGAGAGTGATACAATGAACATTATGTATTAATATGACTATGGCATGCCACAGTCCATGGGCTTGCAAAGAGTCCAACAAGACTCAGCAACTGAACGACAACAGCAATTAACATCAACAGGTAAACTCGCTAGGGCCTAAAATTGACCAAGGGTTCATTAGCCAACTTCCGATTGTCATTATCATTCACATTCTCCTGGTTAGGCTTTTGTTCCAACCTTTGTTGTTTTCAGTCCCTGAGTCATGTCCGACTCCTTGCGACCCCATGGACTGCAGCACCCCAGGCTTCCCTGTCCTTCACCATCTCCTGGAGCTTGCTCAAACTCATGGCCATTGAGTCAGTGATGCCATCCAACCATCTCATCCTCTATTGTCCCCTTCCCTTCCTGCCCTGTGTATATTATATACATAAAAATTTTTTTAATGACACATCATGAAATTTTGAGTGAAGAACTTTACAGTGAAATTTATGCAGATACTTTCTCTGATGGTCCAAGTGACATGTATACCAGTGTCTCAGAGGATGATAGTTCTTCAGAGTATAGTGTTGATTCAAAGGATGTGAATATTAGACCAACAAAATGGCAAAAAACCTTAGAGACTGATTATGACTTGAAAAGTTAAAATGAAACCCACAGTGCTGGAGAATGCTCCTTTGCATCTACAGAAGAGTGTATGGAAGACAACATTACACGAAAATGTGAAGACTTTACAGGTATGTCAGGTGTAACCATAGACTATAATAACCATCAAAGTATTAGTGAAATAACAGAACTAAATTTCGGCCAACCAAAATAAACATCACCACCCACAGGCATTGGTTTCAGCAAAAATCCCCCCAGTCAAAATTTAAGAGCTCTAGGAGGTAAAGAACTCTGTTTAAACTGGCTTATCCAAGGCTTCCTGATGAATTTTTCTTGCACCTCTTCGAACATCCCAGTGAAAACCAGTTAGAAAGCACCAGTGAGGAATGGCCTGGTTGTAAGCAGGGCATGATGTGTGACATTTATGTTTTTAAATAGGATCTGGCAGTGGGGTTGGAAGAGGCTGATTAGGAAATGCAGCCAAAACCTGAAATAGGATATTTGGTAGGGGAATTAGGATGGAGAGAGAAAGACAAAAATGGAGAAATATTTAGGAAGTAAAATGAATAGGACTTGAAGATGTATTAGACACCAAAGGGAAATAAATGATAATAATACATTATTTATTCCAATATTAAATAATTATTACATGATGTTTTCGAACTGTGGTGCTGGAGAAGATTCTTAAGAGTCCCTTGGACAGCAAGGAGATCAAACCAGTCAATCCTAAAGGAAATCAACCCTAAATATTCATTGGAAGGACTAATGCTGAAGCTGAAGCTCCAGGCCTTTGGCCACCTGATGCAAAGAGCTGACTCTCTGGAAAAGACCCTGATGCTGGGAAAGATTAAAGCAGAAGGAGAAGAGGGTGACAGAGGATGAGGTAATTGGATAGCATCACCAATTCAATGGACATGAAGTTGGGCAAACTTCGGGAGATGGTGAAGGACAGGGAGGGCTGGTGTGCTGCAGTCCATCGGGTCTCAAGGAGTCAGACACGACAACTGCAGATTATCAATCTGCAGATTTCTAGTTGTTTGGGTAACTGGATAAAGAGACAGAGAAACTGGCTTAACTTTTTAAATTCAGTGCGTTCTAAATGTATTTACCCCTAACGCTGCTTTTCTTTTTTCCCCCTTGGAGATTTCCAAAAGAACTGGTGGCCTGCAGGACTTGCTTTCAGAAATGTTGCCATGTGGAGTGCCATGTGTTAGAAAAGAACTGGCCCGGAGAATCTGCTCAACATCAGCCAACTTCTGCGTGGAAAATCCTGAGAAAATTGTTATGGAGACAAATGCATTTTACTGTTGAAATGAATAGCAGGGCCACCATTCCTGTGAAATAACCTGGAAAGAGGAGTAGGTGAGCCACAGCCTGTGTAGAGGAAGGGAAAGAATCTGGGAATGGCATTAAGTAAGTGAAGTCATTTTTGTCGTGTCCGACTCTTTGTGACCCCATGGACTGTAGCCCACCAGGCTCCTCTGTCCATGGGATTCTCCAGGCAAGAATACTGGAGTGGGTAGCCATTTCCTTCTCCAGGGAATCTTCCTGACCCAGGGACTGAACCCACATCTTTTAAGTCTCCTGCACCGGCAGGCAGGTTCTTCACCACTAACGCCACCTGGGAGTGGTATTGGGAGCAGCCGAACTGCAGTATCCGACCCAGAGGCTGTGCCCCACTCACTCCCCAAAGCGCTCTCTCCATGATCTGTCTGGGTGAAAACAATGCCACCATCTTGCTGGTGCCCCACCTGGAAGTGTCTCCACAGGCCCCTTTGGCCTTGCTCGGTGTGTGTGTCACAACTTCCTTGCTCAAAATGTAACGGAGCAGGACCCCATGGATTCTTCCCGGAACAAGCCTTCCCCCATATCCTCTGTTGCAGCTCTTCCCTGAAGAATGAAGAGAACAGTACTGGACACACATTTCCCGAGTTGCTTTGCAGATGTGGAAACCCTCCATCAAATGGAAGATGTTAACTATTTGAGGACCATGAACACACAACCCTAGGCCTCCTGGAGCCTAAGGACCAATAGAGTGAACTCACCATCAGCCAAGCAGAGAGTTGTGCTCAAGCTGATCACAAACTCTGCAACCACACCCTCGCCCCACCTGGCTTTTAAAAATGCTTTGCTGAAATCCTCCAGGGACCTCGGAGCTTTTTAGGGCATGAATCACCTGTGTCCTTGAAGGGCCCTGCAACAAACCTGTCTCTGCTCCACACTCCAGTGTTTCATCGTGTTTGGATTCACGGTGCATCAGGCACATGAACCTGCACTCACAGTAACCCTGGAGACGATACACTGTGGAACAGCCAGCGACACCACCTCTCTCCACTGAGCTTCCTATGGTCCCTTTCATTCTTACTCTGAAGCTTGAAAAGAAACAGGCTTCTTCCAGAAACTCTATCCAATGTCCTCTCCAGCATCTCAGGAGAGCTGCTCTCTGGGGGTCCTTCCAGAAACCTCCAGACATGCCTGAACCTCCACGTGGGTACAGCTCAGGATCCAATTCTGGGATCCTCATAAATCAAAAGGGCAGAACCAGACAGTGGATGGAAACAGGGTTTCAGGAACATAGTGCTACAGACAGAGGATTTATTGAATACCTAACACTTGCTACAGGGTTCCCCTTGTAGCTCAGTCAGTAAAGAATCTGCCTGCAATGCAGGAGATCTGGGTTCAATTCCCGGATCAGGAAGGTCGCCTGGAGAAGGAATGGCAACCCATTCCAGTACTCTTGCCTAGAGAATCCCATGGACAGAGGAGCCTGGCAGGCTACAGTCCAAGGCGTTGCAACAGTCAGACATGACTTAGTGACTAAACCACCACCACTTGCCACAAACAAAGTCCATATTTTAATTATATGATATTAAATACATTCAATAAAATATTAAAGTCTATATTTTAATTTTAAACATTTGTCTATTTAAAAACCAGACCAGAAAGAAATTCTTGAAAATATGGTAACTAGTACAGCATCAGGGTCATTAAGTTTAATAAGAATCTTTATTTGGATGGTTGGATGAACAGTTGGTTGGTTGGTTATTATTTTTGGTTAAAGTTTATGATAAAAAAAATCAAATATAATATTTATTAAATACTGCATTAAAATCAGTCAGAGTTTTTATTCTCCAAGTTAAAAAATTGTAGTTGATGCAAATGAATCACAAAATGAGTATTCACCCCTTCGGTCATGTGTGAACATGACCATTATTACAGTGTTGTTGTTTATCCACTAAGTCGTGACCAACTCTCTTGAGACCCCATGACTGCAGCCCACCAGGCTTCCCTGTCCTTCACTATCTCCTAGAGTTTGCTCAAATGCATGTTCATGGAGTTGGTGATGCCATTTAACCATCTCATCCTCGGCCACCCTCCCCTTTTGCCTTCAATCTTAACCAGCCTCAGGGTCTTTTCCAGTACACTGATGGAAAAGAGGAGACAGTAAGAAGGGCACCAAGTTATCTGAGGAGAGGCGAGATGTTGTCCACAGAGAATAAAAGAAAACTAAAAGAACTAAGGAATTCCTATGGTGCAGAGTTATCTGGTTATCTAGTGAGCCCGCTGAGGGTGGGTGAGTCACTCACTGGGGAGGCAGTGCAGCGGTTCACCACCAGATGGCAGCATAGAGCCACTGCCATTTTCACCCTTGGCCCGCATTGCCGCTTCATGATATTGAACTTTATTTTTTGTTTTTTAGTTGTTCAGTCGAGTCCAACTCTTTGAGACCCCATGGACTGTAGCCCGCAAGGCTCCTCTGTCCATGGGATTTCCCAATCAAGAATACTGGAGTGCCGTCCCCCCACACACCCTCTCCCCTCTCTCCTGCACTGCAGGTGGATTCTTTACCACTGAGCCACCAGGGAAGACCCACTGAACTATATACAACGTTTCAAAGAAGGACTGGACTCACAGCTATGGAAATATGAATTATTCTAGCCAGACTCCTTTTATTTCACTACCCAAGACCTGAGCACTGATGCTCCTGAATCCCACTTCTGTTCACTTTCCCTCATTCCCCCCCTTTCTTCTTGCTGTCACTGGCAATGTAGAATAACTAGTAAATCTGATCTATCCCCAAAAAAGAATCATTCTACTTCCAAATTAAAGAATTGCTGAGTCCATTCTGCATAAAGCATTTTTGCTATTCTTTCTAAACCCCCAGTGGTTCAGCTATAGCTAAAACTTTTATTAACACAAAACACCATTTGCCATGTTTAACAGTATCAACAGTAAGAGGCAAACCACATTTTAACAAGAGTAGTTCAAAAATAAAGACGCCACAGAAATCCAATTGCTTTTCTGCAGAAAAGTAAAGCTTTCTGCCATCAACATCCTCTAAGATTAATTTCCCCACACTTAATAGCTTCTAAATGTGTTCAGTCATGTCCAACTCTTTGTCACCCCATGGACTGCAGCCCACCAGGCTCCTCTGTCCATGAAATTTTCCAGGTAAGAATATTGAATGGGTTGCCGTTTCCTACTCCAGGGCATCTTTCCCACCCAGGGATTGAACACGAGTCTCTTACTTCTGCTTCTAAATGGATTCATACAAATAAAGTATATTGCATCCTCAAACCCAAGGTATTTATGAATTTTCATTGTTGAACTATGCAAACAAATCATTTTCCTTTATAGCCACCAATAGGAATAGCATTGCAGTGATCTATCCAAGATTAAAATACTGTTAGGACCATCAGTCAACCCATTCATTTTAAATTCGGGCCAAGTCATTCAAGGAGAATTTCACACATAAACATGATGTCCCCCAAATGCTATAATTTACATTTGGTGCTTAGATTTTTGTCAGCAGATGTGACATAAATAGGTATCCAAATGGTTCTCTAGGAACTACACATTATACAGAAGTTGAAGACACATTATTCTTGCTTATGTCAATGTTTACTTTTACTCGAAAGTTTCCTCTCATTTGCCTTTCTGTTGTGATAGAACCTGGCCTGGTATCGTAGTCATGCTCTCATCCCTTGTTTCTGTGCTGTTGTTCTTGTCCAGTAAGTCGTGTCCCACTCTTTTCGACCCCATGGACTGTAGCCCACCAGACTCCTCTGTCGATGGAATATCCCAGACCAGAACACGAGATTAGGTTGCTGTTTCCTTCTCCACTGGATCTGCCCATCCCAGGGATCGAACCTGTGTCTGCTGCATTGGCAGGCAGATTCTTTACCACTGAGCCACCGGGGAAGCTTTGAGCCTAAACTTAATGTGGATTAATTGTAAGTCTACATTAATTTTTAGCATATTTCCAAAACTATCTATTAATAATGACAGTACATTGAGCTGAAGGTAACTAAAACATCGACTCTTTGAAATATTTAGGCTTAACCTAGAGTTAATATTACCAGTAATTAACCTTATCGGTGACAGTAACAAATCATATCATGTGTCTCCTAGTATCAGGCACTGGAAAAGCCACAATAGCTCTTAGATAGGACTCCGTCCCAAAAAACCTACAACTTGAACCTAATCATGAGGAGATCGAACATCAGCCAAACTGGGGAACATTCTACAAACAAATGGCTTGTACTCTTTGAAAATGTCAGTCATGAAAGACAAAAGGAGAAACTGATCCCAATTAAAGAAAATGGAAGAGATGTGAAAACCCAATGCAATGTGTAATCCAGGAATCCAGCTTGAACTGGGGGGGCGGGGGGGGGGAATTGCTAATTAAGACATTACTGGGAAAATTGGTGAAATTTGCATAAGGTCTATAGATTAGATGGAGAAGGCAATGGCACCCCACTCCAGTACTCTTGCCTGGAAAATCCCATGGACGGAGGAGCCTGGTGGGCTGCAATCCATGGGGTCGCTAAGAGTCGGACATGACTGAGTGACTTCACTTTCACTTTTCACTTTCATGCATTGGAGAAGGAAATGGCAACCCACTCCAGTGTTCTTGCCTGGAGAATCCCAGGGACGGCGGAGCCTGGTGGGCTGCTGTCTGTGGGGTCGCACAGAGTCAGACACGACTGAAGTGACTAAGCAGCAGCATAGATTAGATGGGCTTCTCAGGTGACTCAGTAGTAAAGAATCTGCTACCAATGCAAGGGATGAGGGTTCAATCCCTGGGTCGGGAAGATCCTCTGAAGAAGGAAGTGGCTACCCACTCCGGTATTCTTGCCTGGAAAATCCCATGGACAGAGGAACCTGGCGGGCAACAGCCCATGAGATGGCAAAAGAGTCAGACAGGACTGAGCGACTGAGCACAGCACAGCACATAGATTAGATAATGATACAACGATGTGAAGTTTCCTGATTTTAATCATTGTGCACGTTTGAGTCAGTGGATGTCCTTGTTCTTAGGAATATGCACTTAACGTGTTAGGGATAAAGGGCAATGTACTCTCAAGAGACTCAGAGAGAACACATAATTCTCATGTGTAGGGGAAAGAGTGTGCAAACACAGAAAATGTTAACAACCGGTGGGTCTGAGTGAAGAATAGGTCAGAATCGTTTGGACCATTCTTGAAATTTTTCTATTAGTTTGAAATTTTTCAAAATTAAAAGTAACTCGTTTAGAAAACCATGACAGCTGGAAAGTCGTTCCAGACTAAGATCCAGCAAGGCAATTTTTGTTGCTGCTATTTAGTTGCTAAGTTGTGTCTGACTCTTTGCAGACCCCATGGACTGTAGCCCGCCAGCTTCCTCTGTCCATGGGATTTCCCAGGCAAGAATACTGAAGTGGGTAGCTATTTCCTTCTCCAGGGGATCTTCCCAACCCAGGGATGGAACCCACATCTCCTGTGTCTCTTGCATTGCAGGTGGATACTTTACCACTAAGTCACCAGGGAAGCCCAAGACAATTTTTACTTTATTATTTTTTAATGAATAACATATACCAAGGTGAGAAAATAGAATATTTACAAAGAAAGTAAAATCACCCTAAATCCACCTCCCTAACCTGAAGGTGTCCCCATGACTACAGATTTCCTCCTGTCCTTACCACCTACACCTCTTGTCCCCTCTCTGTTCCCATCACCTGTTTACAACTTCCCCTTGGAGGTTGGACCCCCGCCTCTACCTGGCCCCTCCCCACCTAATCTTACCGGAGCAGCTAAGGTGTGTCCTTTTGTGTTTGGTACTTTCCACAAAGTTGTGCACATTCACCAAAAGCCAAAATACATTATGTATTAGGGCACATAATGAGGCGAGTGGCTAAATATGTTTGCATTTGAAGACATTTGAGCGTTGTTTAATCCTAGTAAAATCCCTTCTCCTCTCACTCATCCCCAGAGTTCATCTTCTACCCAGTTGAAAAGGAGACCAAACACCCCCAACTCCACTTTTGTTCTTCCTCCCCGCTGTCTTTATCTCACACTATATGCATGCAAGCATGAGCTTTCCAGGTGCTTGATGGTAAAGAACCTGCCTGCCAGTGCAGGAGGTGTGGGTTTGATCCCTGGGTCAGGAAGATCCCCTGGAGAAGCAATGGCAACCCACTCCAGTATTCTTGCCTGGGAAATCCCATGGAAAGAGGAGCCTGGGGTGAAGGGGGCGGAGGGGGGGAGCAGGGCAGGGTATGGCAAGGAGTGAGATACGTATGGCTTAGTGACTGAGCACACACACTTACATGCATGACTCTCCACCAAGGCATTGCTGAGGCCAGGCGGTGATGTTCACACCTCTCAGTTGAGATCAGACTGAGCTCTGCCCTCCAAGTGAGCCAGAGCCTCCCCAGTCTCACCAAAATCAGCAGGTCAAATGTTAGGCATCTGCCACTAGCCAGCTGTAAGGCCTTTGGCAAACTATAATCTTTCCTGTTTTCAATTTTCAACTAAGTCAACCGAAGGCAGGATTAAATAATTTCTAAAAATCACTTCTAGTTCTGAAAGACTATGATCCATGATTCGATAGCCTGGAAATGTAGAAATAATCAGAAAATCAGAAGTGGAAAAATTTTGAAACAGCATAATAAAAGATGATTATGAACAATGTGGGTTTGTTCTAGGACTTAGATGCAGAGGATAGAAGAATCAGACTCTCCTCACACATACTGGTGGAACAGAATTAGCTAATTAGAGACTGGGGGTTTCACAGTGAGACAGTTAATGACTTAACAAAACAGTTGACCATGACTTACCACTATGGATGAATGACACATCTCCAATGCCGTAATTAAATAGATTGGAAACTGAATTCTAGCTATGAGTAAGCTTTTCTTCCTTTATACTTTCAGCAGCTTGGGAAGAAAAGTAGAGTCAGTTTTTTAGGTTATTAAATCCATGGTTCTACAAGTTTAGACCAGAGATAAGAGCATTTCAGACGAGAAGGGAAGGATCGATGACAACAAGCCCAACGTTCAGTCAGTGCACAGGGCAAGTAAAGACCAGGCTGGTTGAGGGACTTTGTCGAAGGTCACACAGCATAGAGGTTCACCCCCAAAATGTCTGCTGGGCAGGTACCCCACCGCTAGGCATCCTCGTCCATCAGACACTTCTCACCAGCTAGTATTGTGCTGGTCTCTGGGCTCTTACTGAAACCGTCACCTTTGACACTGATTTACACGCTTCACCCCCTGTACACACTTCACCCCTAAGGCTGTCAGCTTAGGTAGGCTGTGTACAAGGAGACCTTTTGTAGTGTTGGGAGTCATTCCAGCCCTCTGGGATGGAGTCCAAGATGCACACCTTCTACCTCCCTGCTGTGGGTCCCTCTGGCAACCATCCAGGTGTTTCCAACTCTTGCAACAGCAGTAGGTAAAGGGCTCCACTTGGCTCCAAGGGTGTATATATCCATCAGCGTGCCGTCTAGAAATCTGCAAAACTTGAAAGCCCAGTACATGAGCTTCCCTGGTGGCTCAGACGGTAAAGAATTCGTCTGCAAGGGACTTCCCTGGTGGTCCAGTGGTTAAGACTTTGCCTTCCATTGCAGGGGTTGCAGGTTCAACCCTGGGTCAGGGAGCTAAGGTCTCACATGCCTTCTGGCCAAAATATATATATATATATATAAAACAGAAGCAATATTCTAACAAAGCCAATAAAGACTTTTAAAAAAGGTCCCATCAAAAAAAAAAAGAAAAATCTGCCTGCAATGCGGGAGACCCAGGTTCAATCCCTGGGTCAGGAAGATCTCCTGGAGAATGGAATGGAAACCCAATCCAGTATTCTTGCCTGGAGAATCTCATAGACCAAGGAGCCTGGTGGGCAATGGTCCACAGGATTGCAAAGAGTCAGACACGACTAAAATGACTAGCATGCTTGCACATTATTTAACCACTCAAGTCAAAGGTTTTCTTCTCTGTGGATGAAGGCTGCTATGAAGAATGAATGAGTAAAGAACATGGGGAGGACCATGCTGCTTCCTGCTCACCAGGCAGTTATACGATGACTATATTGAAGAGTTTGACTGTCCCGTTTTAGATGAAGAGAGAACAGTTGATAAGTTAGAAAACCAAATGAGTGAAGGTGGAGGTCTTGTTGACTACTACGGTTGTGATTTCTTCTCTGAACTCTGGTTACATATAGTATTTGTCCTAAAAACAGACAAGTGTTTTGTACAAGAGACTTGAAACTAGGGGTTATAATGAGAAGAAGCTAAGAGACAATATTCAGTGAGAAACTTTTCTAGTCCTTGATAAAGAAGCCTTAGCATCCTACAAGGAAGAAATAATGCATTAGCTGCCAAGAAATAAACCAGAAGATCTAGAGGGTAATACCAATCATATACTGAAATGGATTGAGCAGTGAGTCAAAGTTTCTAGTTCTTGACTTAACAAGAATGCTATTTTACAATCACTCTTGATATCTCTCTGCCATCATCATACATATTGTTCAATTATCAGCAAGACTTTCTTACTGAAATTGTGCTGTTGGACTAGGAGGTAGATAGTATAAAGGTTTATGCTTGAGTTTTTTTTTTCTCCATGAGAAAGCCAAACTCAAATGTAATGAATAATACTATTATTAAAAGTTGAGAGTTAAAACTGTAATTGCTTAATGGTTCAGTTGCTAAAGAAAAAATGTGTTAGTCGCTCAGTCATGTCCAACTCTTTGCGACCCTATGGACTGTAGCCCACCAGGCTCCTCTGTCCATGGGATTCTCCAGGCTAGAATACTGGAGTGGGTTGCCATTCTCTTCTCCAGGGGATCTTCCCGACCCAGGGATTGAACCTGCCTCCTGCATTGCAGGCAGATTCTTTACCATATGAGCCACCAGGGAAGCAAGTAAATAAATAAATCTGACCAACGGTGTAGAAAAGAAAAGAATAAATGAGGAGAAAATGCAAGATATTCACAAAAGTACCCGGCACAGCACTTGGTGCATAGTAAGCATTTTTAAAATATTAGTTATTGCTATTAGTGGAAATGCAGTGGCAGCAACATGGCAGGAGTAGCAGCAATATCGCTTTATTTGGGAGACCACTTGTAATTAATAACAGCGGAATATCTCTGAAAAATGTTCTTGGCAGAATTCATGTTTCCATCTTTGACTGGAGCTCATTACAAATTACCATCTTCTCTGAACAGAGCAAGAACCTTTGAAAGAATGTCCTGGATGAATTAGGAAGGCACACCATCCAGTAATGTGTAGACAGAGAAATATTTTTTTCCCTCCTGAACTGTTCCACTGGACTTATTAAAAAACCTTTCTTCAGCTGCTTTAATCGTTGGGATACTAATAAAAACAATAAAAATTCCTGCCAATATTTATAATATAAAAATATTCACTGGCCTCATATTTGGGGCATCTTAAGCATTTACCTGAAGTCAATTTATTCTCTTGAGGTACCATTATATAAGAGATGTACACTGGATTTTATGTGCTTGTGCTTGGTTGCTCAGTGGTATCCGACTCTTTGCAACCCCATCGACTGTAACCTGCCAGGCCCCTCTGTCCATGGAATTCTCCAGGCAAGAATACTGGCGTGGGTTGCTGTTTTGTTCTCCAGGGGATCTTCCAGACCCAGGAATCGAACCTGGGTCCCCTGCATTGGCAGGCAGATTCTTAATTGTCTGAGCCACCACAGAAGCCCAAGTTGAAACAAAACCAAACATGTTATATGCAAAATACTCCTCCATCTACTGGCTTGGATAGAATATCATGACCCTGGGCCATCCCTTATTATTTCTTCATTTCTTCATCCGTCTCCTCATCCATGAAAATAGGAGCCTTAGTGGCTGCCCTGCTGGTCTTCCAAGGTTGTTATTGGAGATGAGATGAGGAAAAACTTGGATCCAATAATTGCAATTGAAGTGGTACAAATTTAAAAGTTGTTCGTATTTCAAAATGTGAGCTCACTGCCCTACACAAACACTGGTTCTCAGATTCTATTTGTGCTAACTGAAAAACAAATTCCGTGGTTGGTACATCTGCCCCACCATTGGGGCCTGAAGTTGACTCTCGGGAAGGGAGACGGGCCGACTCAGAACTTGCTGGAAAGTGTTTGGATGCTCACCTATCTGTGCTGCAGACAGGGAGGCCACGACAGCAGGAGCCTTTCCCAGACTGCTTGAAGGAATGTAACCAGGCTGTCTCCGAGCTGTGTGCAAGCCAGAATATATATTGACATGATAGACCACAATGGATTTAAGTGTTTAAAGTCAAAAATACACTTTTAAAAATAAGTGCTTGAGTTGGCTGCTTGAGCAATACCTGGGTGCCGGAGCAAATTTGTTTAGAATAAACCACGGAGTATACAGTGGCTCAGATGAAGAATCTTCCTGCAATGCAGGAGACCCAGGTTCGATCCCTGGGTCGAGAAGATTCCCTGGAGAAGGAAATGGCAACCCACTCCCGTATTTTTGCCTGGAGAATCCCATGGACAGAGGAGCCTGACAGGCTACAGTCCATGGGGTCACAGAGTCGAACATGATTGAGTGACTAACACACACACATTCTTTTTGTTAACTTTTTTTGCACGGGGCCAAGGACAATCAAAGGGGAGAAGCACAGTTCCATGGACCACTTTCACATTTCTGCATTATGGGATAACTGCCGCTGGTGGCAGATTGTATCACAAGGCCAGCAAATCCTGCTGCCCTCTGTAAAACAACGTTTAGCTTCAGATAAGTGTGCTTCTATTACCCTGCTCCGTGTCCTTCTTTCTAACACTTCACACACGTCCCTTACGCTTCCTGTAGCCCTCTTTTTGATGGGCAGAAACTTTGCTGCAAAAGAATCTCCCGATTTGGGAAAAAACTGCAAAAATGTCGGCCGCCTCTTTTGCCCTGATGTGCCTGGGGGCTGTGTCCCAGGTGGCTCAGCAGTAAAGACCTCACCTGCCCATGCAGGAAACGCAGGAGAAGAGGGTTCCATCCGAGTCAGGAAGATCCCCTGGAGGAGGGAATGGCAACCCACTCCAGTATTCTTGCCTGGGGAATCCCAGGGACAGAGGAGCCTGGAGGGCTACAGTCATGGGGTCGCAAAATCAGACACGACTGAGCACGCACTCGCATTCTGAGGGCACACAAACTGCTCTCTCTTCCTCTGGTAATGCACAGCTCCTGTGACCCTTCCAGGTTGTCTCCACTGCTTCAATTCAGGTGTTACACTGTGAAATATTTTGTCTTGAGTGACATCTTGTGTGGGTGGGATAGCCAAGGGTTCTGAAGCACGGAGATGAGTTTGTCTCATTCACTGGGCTCATTTAGGGAGACACCACTGCCTCTAGCATATTCTAAGAAGTGATAGGTTATTTCATTATTTGGTGAGATTCCAAGCGCCAGCTTGAAGCATAAGGGGAAAAACCCTGTTGAACCAGGCAGGTGGTCAGAGCACTCTTGGTCCTGTCATGTCCTCAGATATGCAGACACTCGGCCATCACGTAGTGACAGGAGAGGTAAGGGGGTGGCCCTGGAAAGGTCTCGGAATTTGCCACAGGGGCCTCGCTCCTCCACTTCTGACCTGGTTCTGCATCCCAGGGGTGGGAATTGGGGAGCAGGACCCCACTCTCCAACACAAATGTAGAGCAGTAGGTCAGAGGCGGTTGATTCTCCCTTTGGCCTAGAGGGGCCCTCCGTAATTAAGAGAGACTTATCAGGTTTGCCTGCCTGTGTCAGAGGTGAAGTTCCAATAAATAGTTAGCTCACTCCCAGCAGCAGGTAAACAATCTACCTGCGATGCAGGAGACATAGGAGACACAGGTTCTATCCCCGGGCCTGGAAGATCCTCTGGAGGAGGAAATGGCAACCCTCTCCAGTATTCTTGTCTGAAGAATCCCATGGACAGAGGAGCCTGGCAGGCTACAATTCATGAAGTCACAGAGTCAGACATGACTGAGCGACTGAGTATGCACATCAGTGGCCAAGACAGCCTGTTTCCTCCAAAGGAAGGAAGCCTTTCTTCCCTCTACCTTCCATCTATGGGTGACATTCCTCCGACCTCAAGTGAGTGTCCTGCTCATCCTTCACCAGCTCTTGGCCACACCTCCGAGCTTGACCACAGGTGTACAGGGCCACGTCCTGGAGGAAAGAGAGAAACTAAGGCAGTCATGCAGGTGCTGGGGGCGGGGGGGGGGGGGGGGGGGGGTCTCACGTCAGCGGGCAGTTAACTGCATTCCTCACTTCGGTCTTAGAATCCCCGCTGTGGGGAGAGATCTCTTCAAAGGCGTTAGCCCAATCAGAAGTGTTTCTGAATCCTAAACCTTCCTGCAGAGCCTCTGTGTATTCCACAAGGGCACTCACTCCTCACTGCCCATGGTTTACAAGTTCATGGTGCCCTGTGGGCTTTGGCTGCCTGGGCCCTGGGGAGCTTCGACACTGCTTTTCCCTGTGTGTTTCCATCACCTCCATTACCTATGATTTCCAGGTTCTTAAATGCTTATTCCTGCTCTCCCTGGGACATTCATATGACCTATTTTACTCCCACATCCTAAACCAGGAGATGATCACTAGAAAAACGAGGTCAGAACAGCAAGAAGGAAAGTCATCCATTTGGGTGGTGGCCCCAACTGCTGTCAGAGAAATGAGCTGTTTCCCCTGAATCAGTACATCCATACCCCTTTCCCATCCCACATCCACTACTCCTCGCCCCTCTTCTCTTGCCTTTATGGTCCTTTTATTCACAACACTTACAACTTTCTAACAAGCTATCTAATAATAGTTTATTTATTGTGTTTATTGCTTACTCATTCTCTTTCCAATCATATAAGTCCCATGAGGGCGCAGGTGTTTGCCTATCTTGTTCAGTAATCAATCTTAAGTTCCAAGGACAGTATAAGGCATAGTAAATACTAAATAGTTACTGGAAAATAAAAAAGAAATATTTGCTGTACAAATGAATGAATGCCAAAAGATAGATACCTCTCTGATGCTCAGATCATAAAGCATACCCTTCAGAGTGCTAAATCTTTTCCTTGCTTAATTTCCTCATCTCTACATACAAAGCTTCAGCAAAATTTTAAAACTTGGCCATTCTTTCTTCTACTCTCTTTACCTCCTCTCACAACTGTAAACTAGAAATTTTATTTAATCTAAACACAACCAATTCCTTGGTCAAGTCTGACTCTATTCTCCAAAGAACCCCATGCTTCAGTAAGAAATGCATTCTCTCTCAGTTGCTCATCCTCTTCTAATTAAATCCATCCCATTATTTGTTTTATTGTTCAGAGAAGTACTCAAAATTTCAGAATCATAAACATTTCTGGAAAAAAGAACTCTTCAAGTTAATATAATTGTCTATCTTTGCAAATATGCTACTGTCTTCTGGAGGATTGCTAGTGCCAAATCATACAATCTTGCGCAGCTGGCCCTCTCCCTTAGAGATACCCAGATAGTAGAATTACTATAATTAGTTTTGCAATCACTCAGCACCAAGCAACTCTTACTCAAGATCGGGATACTGTTTTTGTGATGATAAGTTCAACAACATGGAAGGAAGTGGTACTGATCTAAAGCCTAGTCTAGTGAAGAAAAAACAAAGTCTAAGATCTCTGATTTTCAAAATGTCATCTCCTGGAATGGAGAGTTCATGGGTATGTTTTGCTTTTCCTTCTCCTCAAAAGGGAGGGACACAGAATAAAAACAAGTGAGATTTATCAGTGCTTCTTATGGTCCAGTTACCGCGCTAAGCTTTTGGTAGCCATCATCTGATTCCTGGCCCACGTTAACTGTAAAATGTTGGCATTTCAAAGTTGCAGAACTGAGACTTCTACATTGAAGCAATTATCCAGAGCCCACTGCTGGGACAGCTAGGAAGTAGGGCTGCCCCTACCCTCCATCACCAGCCACACCTCTCCCGTCCTGTCCCTCATTTCCTCCGTTTTCCACATCTTCTCCCCATACCCATCCCGAAAGGATAAAGGGGCTTCTGAAGAGATACAGGTAAGTGACCCAGACACTGCTCTGAGCCCTCGAGTCATGAGGGGCTGGAGTCATGCCCCCACCAGGAACAAAACTCAGGAGCGGTGACCATGTAGGGTGTGCTGCTGTTTGCATTGTTGTTGGGTCTTGTTTTCCCAAGAAATGTAGTCCACAGAGCTTGTGAAAGACATTCTTCAAAAGTGGGAATTACATACAGAAGCTATCAAGGGTCTGGAATGCGGTTCTACAGGATATCATCCATGTTTCAAGGGCGACAAGATGACAGCTCCAGCTGCCAAGCCCATGAACCGCAAAGTGGAAACACCCCCATCCTGGCCATGAGTTCCCAAGTCTCCAAGAAGCCTGGGTGTGTGTCAGGAAGCACTTCAGCACACCAGATTGACAAAGTCCACCTTTTTATCCAGGAGAGCCTCCTCTCCCTGCAGATGACCCAGACCTCGGCCTTCCTCTTCCTTGCTCTTCACGGCAAAGAGCATGGTCATCACATCAATGTCATGTTCCTCTGGCATCTCTGGAGCAGAAGACACAGGCATGGTGACGGGGCACCCAGGACCGAGCATTTGGGGGAGATTTCTTAGAGGTTTAGTGAAGAGTCAGTCACACGGTCACACACACTAATTAACTTGTAAATTTACTCATATAAATCCATATTCATGTTTACATCCCATATGGAAGCCTTTTATTTGTGTAGACTCAGTAAGTATTAAATGATGAAATAACTAGTAACTGGGAACACTAGGCAGAGTCAGGAGCTGCGAAGAAAATGGAAAATGCTGTGAGGCCATGTCTATGCGGGGTGAGGAATGTGAGGGTCAGAGGCCCACAGCATCTGTGTGGATCACAGCTTATAGGGCCCAAGTTTTGCTTCTGTATCTGTGACCCAGGAAGACGCCTGGCTTCCCACGGGGTGGGCTGTGAGATTAATAGGACGTTTCTGGCACTGCCTTAAAAACTGCAAGGTGCCACACAAACAGAAGTGTCAGAACAGCCTCTGCTTCTGCAGTTTTGCACAAGATGTAATGGGGACAACCTAGGTCTACAGCTGGGCACAACATGACAGAACACGCATCTAGTTAGAGTGGGCCAGTGCTGCATGGGGAGCTCAGGCACTGGGAGGGTACAGATGGCACACGGTTACTTCTGGAACAGGGCAAGGACTGGTGTGACATAGAGCTGAGCCACCACGAGTCTGCTCCTCAACGGAGCAGAGGATGGCTTTGTAAAAGGAGCAGGAGAATGCTCCCAGCCGTGGGCAGGACCAGTCAGCTCGGTTTATGCAGCTCAGGCCCTAAGCACCGAGGCACAGTAAACTTCTGACTGATGTGGTAAATAGCTTGTTCTTATAATCTGCCCCCACCCCAAAATGAAGTTTACTTGTTCTTGCTTATCAGAGGTTTCGGGTATACATGAAGCAACTAGGATGGGGGCGTAGAGTGCAGAGTTGAAGCTCCAGTACTCCGACCACTCTGACTCACTGGAGAAGACCCTCATGCTGGGAAAGATGGAGGGCAGGAGGAGAAGGGGACAGCAGAGGCTGAGATGGTTGGATGGCATCACTAACTCGAAGGACGTGAATCTGAGCAAACACCAGGAAATGCTGAAGGACAGGGAAGACTGGCGTGCTGCAGTCCATGGTGTCAGAGTTGGACACGACTGAGTGACTGAACAGAGTGTGAGAAGAAATCTATAAGGACAACATTCTGGGCCAAATTATATAATAAAACTATAAAAGTAAAGGAGTAAATGAAACAAACAGTTTGACTTTTTGTAATCTTCTCCAGCAGAGATGTTTTTAGGGGGTCAAGTAAGAAGATTGTCGTAGTTTGTATCATAGTTTTCAGAGTAGACCAAGAATTAGCCAGGCTTTCACGGATTACCTATAAATCCACTATCTTTTTATCAATGCATTTGAAATATTAATAATACGTATTTGCATGCCACACACGAAACCTGCTGTGGGACAACCTACAGGAAGTTATGGCATTTTTTAAAGACGTATTCCCAGGGGCGAAAGGCTTTGAGTCAGTGGTTTGCTCAGGTTGTAATGGCAGCAAGTGGCAGAGCCTGAACTCAATCCTGGGAACCGACTCCAAATGCAGTGCCGTTTCACACCAAGTTTGGGTCTGGCTTCTGGGTATTACGTGGATTTCTGCTGTTGGAAGCTTTATTTTCACTGTGAACGACCTTTTTCCTCAGTGTTCACCACACTGGGCAGGTCACCCTCTCCTCCCCCACAATCCCCACCCCCCCACTCCCGTCTCAACACCCTGTACTTGCCCCTCCTTCACCCCACCCACCCTGAAGACAGGTAGAGCCCACCAATTCTCTTCTTTCTCCAGGACGACGATCAGGACTGGTAGAGAAGTCTGAGTTGGTATCAAGCTAATCTGTGGTCTCTAAACACAGTAATAAGGGGACTTCCCTGGTGGTCCAGTGGTTAAGAATCTACCTCCTAAAGTAGGGGGACCCAGGTTCAATCTCTGGTTGGGGAACTAGATCTCACATGCCACAACTTAAGATCCCACATGCTGCATGGTGTGGCCAAAATAAAATTTTGAGAAGAGAAAAAATAAACAGTGAGGAAACAGTGAATCTGAGCACACAGCCCAAGGGAATGTTTGTGAGTGGGGCTGGTCCTATAGGCCAGCAGGTTTGCAGAATGTAAGCCAGGAGGCCTCCTAGAAGCAAGCAGGTGTTCCGACGTGGATTTACATTTGGTTGTGTAACAGCTCCATCCAGGGCAGAGGCAGAGCCTGGTGGCCCTGAGAGAGTCACCTGCCTGGGGCCAGGGGGCAGCACCGGCCACCCTGCCATCTCAGGCATCAGGCACACTCGCTTCTGATGCAGGTGCCTGTCCATGAAAGCTGTTTCTGGGGTTATAACTGCAGACCAGAACCAGTTCACCTCATTCAATCTCCTTTTCAGAATAGAGCATTTCACACTTCTACAAAATACAAAACCAAAAAGGTGAAGTTAAAAAGTTGGTTCAGGTGGCACTGGTGGTAAAGAATCTCCCTGCCAATGCAGGAGATGCAAGGGACTTGGGTTTGATCCCTAGATCAGGAAGATCCCCTGGAGAAGGAAATGGCAACCCACTCCAGTATTCTTGTCTGAAAATTTCCATGGGCAGAGGAGCCTGGTAGGCTTCAGTCCATGGGGCTGCAAAGGGTCAGACACAACTGAGCATGCACAGGTGACTTTATTTTCCAGGTTCTACCACATCTGACTATGTGAACTCACAAAGCGAGAGCCACCATGGAGTTGGGGGGTGGGGAGGGAGATGGGCTCTGATGAGGTGGTACGGAGACTGCACAGCCAGCCAGGGGCTGAAGGTCAGGGGAGATCTGATTGCAGCCCAGGAGGCCGGGGCGCTCAGCTTGAAGGACTAGGTTGCTCAGGGAGCTGCGTGGGTGCAGGAGACCCCGTGTCTGGAAGGAGGCAGCCGTGTACCTGTCTGTCTCCCTCCCTGAAGACTAGGGCCCTTGAGGACAGAGCCTGGGTCTTGTGTGTCCAAAAACACACCCTCCCCACTCTGCTCTAGCCTGCACCCTTTACATGGCGCTGGATGGCCAGGACCGTGTAAACAAGAGGAGGGAATGTGGATGTTTATCCTAAGGTGACGGCAGGTCTCGGGAAATTCAAGGAGGTGGGTCGCTGGGTTTCTGTTTGGGGAAGGTTCTCTGGGCTACAGTACCAAGGAGGGCCTGAAGCGGACCAGGATTCCAGCGGGAGACAGTGTAGATGGTAGAAGGGATCCCGGACCATCTCCATAACCTCTGACTCAGCATCTCCACAATTACCCTTCTCAACACACAAGTCAAGTGTGTTGACTTGACCTTCTTTATCTCAGAACCCTGCAGAGCTTCCCTTTCTGTACAGAGTCAAGTTTAAGTCCTTGTAACAGCCTTCAAGGCCACACACAATGTGATCCTAAGCCACGTGTCCACAGCCCCTGCCACTGCCTTCATCTACTCTTTCAGCCAATAAGAGGATGTGTCTGTCAAGGCCACTTACCCTCTGGGAAGCTTGCTTCTGCCCCTCCCAGGAGCCCATCCTCCAGGGAGCATCTCAAAGTCTCCTGAGGCCAGTGGTGCCTTGCTCCTCCTGATGGTTACCCCAGCACTCTGCACACTGTCGGCACTTTGCTAAGGCTTGTGGAGTAGAATCAAACTGCAGTGCTTGCAGCCGGATTCATTTAATACTTACTGAGCAGCAGAAACCATAAGCAAAAAGACTGATTCATTTAATTACCTTAAAATATAAAATACTGCTCCGAAATGAAAATACAAAGTTAAAAGACAAACTGGGAAAAATACATAGAATACATATGATGAAGAGGTATTAAACTTACCAAACCAAGCATTCCCCAACTGGTTCACAGCAACAATCTTAAGAAGAAAAAAAAAGGGGGGCGGGGGGCAAGGGAAATAAATACACCCATTCCATTTTTCACTCATCAATGATAAGGATGGAAGTTTTAAAGTGCCCAGCGGGAATGAGGGCCTGAGGAACAAGGAAGGACTCGCAGGCTTTTCATCCAGGACTGTGAAGGTGTGCTTCCTGGGGGAAGGAGTAACAACAAAATTCACACTACTGAAAACTTCAGCCTAGAAATTACATTCTTAGAAATGCAGCATATAGATAAAGATAGAACAAGCAAAGCACCACAGCTGACATTATTTCTAAGAGGGAAGGAATCCATCTGTGGGAAATGGGTCCATGACCTAGTATCTCACAGGGAAAGACCTACAGTGGACCTGTAACCGGCCATGCAGAACTATTCCAAACTACACTTCTCAGCGGAAAAGGCCAAGCGCCTCCACTCACGCACTACCACGCTCCTTTTTTGCAAACCAAATATACAGCTACATCTGCTGTTTAGTCGCTAAGTTGTGTTCAACTCTTTTGCGACCCCACAGACTGTAGGCCTGCCAGGTTCCTCTGTCCATGGGACTTCCCAGGCAAGAATACTGGAGTGGGTTGCCATTTCCTTCTCCAGGGGATCTTCCTGACGCAGGGATCGAACCTGTTCCACTGAGTCACCTGGGAAGCACCGGATGTGCCTGTACTTGCATGCAAGACCTTGAAAACCCCTAACATTGGCTGCTTCTGGGCAGATTAATCTACACTGTATACCTGTTCGCATCGTTTGAATCAGCCGTGTTTTCCAATGTGTTCAATTTTAAAAGCCTGCTCTCCTGCTCTCTCCAATCACATACACAGCTGTTGATCATTTATTATATACTAGAAGCTTCCTAAGGAAGTGTTATGGACAGAGCTGCTTCTTGGAGTAGTTGACATTGCTATGTCCATTATAGTGGATGACACTGCTTCCATCCTTCAAGAGCTTCTGGATAACTACAAATATGCAGCTCTTAGAAGAAACGCACAAAGGCAATGGCACCCCACTCCAGTACTCTTGCCTGGAAAATCCCATGGATGGAGGAGCCTGGTGGGCTGCAGTCCATGGAGTTGCTAAGAGTCGGACACGACTGAGCAACTTCACTTTCACTTTCATGCATGGAGAAGGAAATGGCAACCCACTCCAGTGTTCTTGCCTGGAGAATCCCAGGGATGGCGAAGCCTGGTGGGCTGCCATCTATGGGGTCGCAGAGTCGGACACGACTGAAGCGACTTAGCAGCAGCAGAAGAAACACAGATGTTAACCTTTGGACTTTTTTGTAGACATGACACCAAAAGCTACAACCACCACCACAAAATGGACTACATCAAAATGAAAAGCTTCTGTGTTTCACAAGACACCATGAAGTGCAAACACAACATATTCAGAATGGAAGATAAAATTCAGAAACCATGTATTTTATCAGGGACATGTATCTAGTGTATGTAAAGGACTCTGGCAGTGATAAATATACAACCCAATTTAAAAATGGGCAAAGGATCTGAGCAAACATTTCTCCAAAGAAGATCTCTAAGTGGCCAATATGCATGTGAAAAGATGCTCAGCATCATCAGCCATCAGGGAAATTCAAATCAAAATCACAATGAGATACCAACTAGGATACCTCTAGGATGGCTGTCATCAAAGGCAGGTATTACAATAAATGTTAATGAGCATGTGAACAAATTGGAACTCATACACTGTAAAGGGGTGCTGCCACTCTGGAAAACATGTTGGCTCCTCAAAAGACTAAATGTACTCACCATATGACCCAGTATGGTCACACCAGTTCAACTGCTGGGCATATATCCAAAAAGATGCTGTCTATGCAAAAGCTTGTACACACAAGTTTCAAGAAGCAACACACCTCATAAAATAGCCAACACCACAAACAACCAAATACCTGTCAACTGATGAATGTATAAATAAAATGTGGTGTATTCACACAATGGAAGCTTTGTCAGCAACAAAAGCAACGAAGCACTGATCCAAGCAATGGGACTGAACCTTGAGAACATGATGGTGAGTGAAGGAAACCAGTCACCAAAGATCACAAGGTACATGATTCCATTTATGGAAATGTCCAGAGCAGGCAATTCTAGAGACAGAAAGTAGGTGAGTAGCTGCTGAGTGTTGGGGGTGTCAAGTGGAGACGAAGGGTGGTGTGTGTTAGGAGCAGGCCAAGAGTGCTACCGGCACAGGCTTGCTTTCTGGGGTGACGGCTCCTAAAGTCAGTTGTGGGGATGGATGACAACTTTGTCAGTATACTATTAATAACAACCACTGCATTGTACACTTTGAACAAATGGTTTACATGGTATACAGACTGCATGTTGATAAACCTGCTATTTAAAAATAAAAAGAGCTAGGCCAGGACAAATAAATGTGGATATTGGTATGTACATTTAAAAAGGTGACATTAAAATTCCACTTTTAAATAAGCCTAGAAGTACTGAAATGTTTCTTACACAATATTCATTGCTTGTCAGCTCCTATCTAAATCCATCATTTTTACAGCAATCAATACAAATCAAAGAATTTCTGAAACAGTTCTACCTTTTATTCAAATAGAATCACATTTGAAAATAAAGGTTGCATAGTTTAAAAACCTCTGACCTGGGTTTTGGACTAGGACCAACGAGCTGGACAGTTTGTGTCAGCAGCCGTCGTAATACTCCTGCACCAGGACCAGATGAAGAGAAGGGACACAAACTATCTGTTTTCACTTTCTATACACATGAAATTTGATCAAATAATGTGTCTTTTACAAAGCAATCCTGTAAATGAAAGACCCTGGATTTTAAAAGGCGTGGGTTTGAGAGCTGCTTTACAACCCCACCCCAGTCATGATACTGAATATTCTTTTATATCATAAAATGAAGCTCAGCTCCAGCCTCATCCTGTGTTGCCATCACCTGATGAACCCCAGCCCCTCCTGTCCATCTCCTCCTGCAGGTGAAACCCCACCTCTGAAAGCACCACCTTTTCTTTAGAAGGCTGTCCAGTAACCACAGACTTCAGTCTCAGAATCCTTTGACTAAGCCCATCATTAAGGAAACATAAAGAAAACCAGTTCTCTGTATGTCATTTAAAGACACCCGTGCCTCCCCAAGGCTTTTTAAACCAAGGTAAAGGAGTGAGATCAGGGCAGAGACCTTAGTAACATGCCTGAGACTGAGGCCCATCGGGTATCCACCCTGGACTTGCTGTCCAGTCTTCTCCCCATCACTCAGTCCCCACCTCCCCTCCAGGACAGTCCACACACTGCTCTCCACATGTGGCTCCAGCCCGCCCTCGTCGTGCTGTCACGCACATCACTTCTTCCTTGGAGACACTGCCTCCCTTTCACCCCCTTAATCCCTCCCTTGTTCGCATCTTTCTTCTTTCTCTCGAGACCCGGCAGAAAAGCTCAACTCTCCACTGAGCTGTTCCTAAGGCCCCCTTGCATTCAGCAAGTCTTCTGAAGTCGGGGACGTGGCAGAGCCGGGGTGGCCCGCTCTCATTGCGGCACTGACAGCAGAAGTGGAGGACACGGGGCTTTCCCTGAGGAATCCGAGATCTGTCTGGGTAAGGCCTGAAAAGTCTTATGAAGACGCAGTAACCACTTATTAAAAATATTTATCTGTTCCTAAGTTAAATAAATAATTTTAATGCAAACACTCAATAGGGCATCTTCCCCAATCCTCCCAAGATCTCGTCTCTCTCTGCTGCCGTGGGCATGGGCGGCTTCACTCCGTTTTGTCTTCTCTGGATCATGACAGAGTTCTGTGTGTATGTACAAAAAAGAAGAAACCAGAATCAGTCATATACTAAATGCCAATCAACTGCCAGTAATCGGGTATTGCGTCTTCTAAAAGGAAACATAAAAGAGCAGGTTAAAAAAAAAACAGAAAATAAATTCTAGGACTCCAGATAATGTTTTGAGATTATCATCCATTAAAAAGAAGTGATTATTCCCATGGTGGTGGTGGTAGTTTAGATGCCAAGTCCTGTCTGACTGCTTTGCAACCCCATGGATTGTAGCCCTCCAAGCTCCTCTGTCCATGGGATTTCCTAGGCAAGAATACTGGAGTGGGTTGTCATTTCCTTCTCTAGGGTATGTTCCTGACCCAGGGAAGCCCCATTATTCCCACAGGAATAATATGACCCCTGTTACTAGGATGGGGATACAGTGTTGAACTACCAGCCCAGGAGCACAGCCCACCAATTCAGAACAACTGCCCAAAGGAGCCAACAGGTGACCACAACAAGTGAGTGAGCAGAGGGAAAGGAAGCCATTGGAGCCGGTGCTCAGAGAAGCAGAAATTACAATATATATGAGAAAATGGGGACCATGGGCAGCAGTGGGGGAGGAGGCAGAAAAAGAAGTTGGATACGCGTGGTGACAGGGCAAGCCCGCCATTCCATCCACCTCTAGAAAACTAACATGATGGTGAGATACTGATCCACGTAGGAAGACCCACCTCAGTTGGAGCTGAATCCTCACACGTGGGAAGGGTTGAGGCACCCAACGAGAGTGCCCAAGGGTCCTGAGGGCACACGGGGGATGTGGTCAGAAAGATGGGCTTCCCACAGCCATCACTAAGGAAGGGTGGTGGGTTCTGACAAACCTCAGGCTTCAGACTCATGCATAACAGATGAGTTCTGACAGAGGTGACCAAGCCAAGCTTACCCAGAACTTCCGGCAGTTCTTGTACTTCAAGAAGTGAGAAGAACAGCTCTCCTTGTCATAGTTGTTTTCAGCCATGCATCTGGTAGACGCATCCGATTCCTTAAACATGTAAGACAGGCAGCATTTAGGAGGCAGAGTGGCATCTAAAAAACAAGGTACACACACTTCTGAAGCTGCATCCCCCAAGCAGATAACTGGAGATAGTTTCAAAACGGACTTAGCTTTCCAACTATCCCAGCATCCGTTATGCTCAAGGCCAACACCTGCCTCTTCATAGTTGGGGTCAGTTTTTTCTGTATCTGATTCACAGGAATTTGAGTCAAAGCACTGAATGAGATCAGTCAGTAACCATTTATCGAGGCGGCTAAGGCAACTTCGATGTGCTCAGTCATGACTGCAGGGAGCTTTCTGTGGGTCCAGGGTCCAGGGCTCAGCACTTTCACTCCCAGGGGCCTGGATTTAATCCCTGGTTGGGGAACTAAGACTGCACAGCAGGGCCAAAAGAAAAAAGAAATTCACTGCTGCACAGCAGAAGCCAAATGCCATCTCCTGACTCAGAGGGCAGCTCTCCACTCCTCCAAGTTCTCACCTGGACTTGAACATTTGATGTTAAGGTGGTTTCCAGACCCTAAGTAAATAGCTAATGACTGGTCTACAACAAGTAAATCAATGACATTCGTCTCAACGTATGTTTGGCTATCATTCACTCCATTACGCAAGTAAATACACTATTATGTCAGTAATTTTAATAGGTATTATTAATATCACTTCAAAACTGAAGTAAGCTACACAGGGCTACAAGTTCAAAGGAGGGTAGCTGCCATTTGGGAATTAAAGTTTAGCTGTCTGAACTGGAAGCAGACTGGATAACAAACTTCAGAGTAAAAGGCATGATTCTGAGAAGTCATCTGAAGGAAAACTTTAAATTAAGGGCAAGTAATTTGCTTCACAGATCTGAGAAACTTGGTTCATCTAAAGCAACTTAGGAAAGCTGCTGAAAACAGATTTCAAGTAGAGAACAAAGCCAATACTCCACGCCAAATATTTAACAAGTGTGTATATTTGGAAAATGCATATGAGTCAGGAAATACAATTTTCATAGCACCAGTCCGATGGCTGCCTTATTGAAGGATGACAATGCCACAAGAACTGCTAATTGTACCAAATAAATGCCAACAAAAGCTTATTATAACAACAAAACATTTTGTTTACATGATACCCTTGTGAAAACCTTCAGGCTTTAAATACTCTAATTCAGTTATCAGCCCTTCACTCTCAGCGAGGTGGTCTCAGGGACATGATGAAATCATTGTTATCAAAACAAATTTCAGTAACCATTTAAAAATACCTACTTTTTCCAACTTTGCAAGTTCGGACTCAAGAATTTCCTCAGTGTTGCACATGCTTGTCTAGGGTTAAGAGTGACAACTAAAATCTTGTATGCTCTACCAATTAGGGAAACTTAAAAGAGATGAGTCTTTGTCAGCTAAATGATGAATATCTAAAAATGCTCTGGTGAAATAAGGATACACAGGCCATGAATGTTTCTTGTATAGGAATAACTTTATTCAAGAATTGAAGAAAACTGATGCCCACAAAATCAGAAGATGCTTCTTTTTCCAACGTAATACTTGTGACAATTCAAAGCCAACCAGCTTACCGACAAGCAAGGGTTTACGTCAGGATCCCTCAGCCTCCGTGTCACCATGGGCATCCTAAGTGTCTTCTCCCTGCAGGCAGAGGTTGGGAAGGGGAACACGGGGGACGGGGGATGATGCAGGAGTCAGTTAAGCCTCATCAACTCCACAAGTACAGTACCTGAAAAGTTAACTCTGGCCTAAAGATTTTCTAGTGAGGAACTCACGTGCTCTCTGTATTTTCAGAATGAAGACTTGGATGTGATTCTCCTCTACACTGACTCATGCCTCAGCACAAACACCTTGTTTAAACTGTTTAAGTGCCTCTACTGAAATCTAACTACAATGTTCAGAGAAAAATACAGTTCTGCTAAAATTCAGTTTTAGTTTACTCCTATTTCTAAAGTGGTGAAGAATCCGCCTGCCAATGCAGTAGACGAGAGTTCTATCCCTGGGCTGGGAAGATCCCCTGGAGGTGGTACTGACAACCCACTCCAGTATTCTTGCCTGGAGAATTCCATGGACAGAGGAGCCTGGCAGATTATAGTCTATGAGGTCGCAGAGTCAGACTGACTTTCAGGGACTAAAAGACAACAATATCTATAGACTAAGCAATTAAATGTATTAACAAGACAAAAATACAGCATGCACTCTAATGATTACTTCCTTATTATACACTGATTAGCACACAAAATAAGGGTGGAATAATTTAGTACAACCCAACTTTAGCAAGTCAACTATAAAGTACCTGAATGTCTACTCTGTGGCCTGTCCTGTGTTGACCAATGTACCAAAAAAAAAAAACAAAAAAAACCACACACCAAAGTTATTGCTCAGTGGACATTTTGAAAAGTTTAAAAAAAAAGAAATCTGAAATTTAACTTCCCAAAAGCATCTTCTATTTAACTGATACTTCCAGGGATAAAGGAAGTGAGGGAACACCACTGCGGCACATTCATCTTCTGGCTAAAGCCCTATAGGCATACAGCTTGGAGGAGCCTTTATCAATTAAAGATGATCACAGTTCTTAAGAGCCAATTAGGGATTCCAAGTCAAATCATATACTCTTATAACAAGTACGTCACCCATACTCCCAGGACAAATGCCCTCTCTAATGAATCTAACTGAAATTGGTATGCCTGTTATCTTCAAAGACACCATCATAGAAATGAACTAAAAGAGAATTTTTTTTAAAAAACTCAATTACTTGTTAATTAAACGCAATTCTTTATTTCAACACGTTGGCATATTATCAACGAGCCACCCACAAATATTTTTAAATGCTCTGCGCTAACTTTATGGAACTTACTCCTGAATCCTGCTCTAGCTTAACTGTCTTTTACCTAAAGATCAAAGAAGACAGCAAATAATGTAGGATTACCTACCTGAAACACCAATGAATAAAAAACTGAGTCAGTTATAACTAGACAGAGCTCTGAACTTTTGCACAAAGTGGTTTCTACTTTCCCTCCCCAAGATGGGACCATCAAAAAATATGAGCCATGTTAAAAGAAATAAAAGTACATTCAGGAAAAACAATCAGACTCCCATAAGCTCCTGAAAAGTGGAGGTATTCTAGGATCATGAGTCAACTAGTTCCCTTTCTCTTTTACAAGCTCAGTATGTCCAAGCTAAAGGGGATAAACTTTGCAAAGAAGGATAGAAAAAAGTCTAATCATTCCGGGTCCTTTCAGTAAGCAATCCTTCTATTTTATGATCTTCATTGTATTGTACAATACATGAGTACACCTAGCTAACAGAAATCTCTTGACAGGAAGAAAATTTCAAGATGCTGTTCAACTGTACCTAGAAGCTTCTTCCTCTCCCGCACAGAGGCCACAAAATGAACTCACGGTTTTCTTGTCTGCATGTGTCCTGTGTTCTGAGCACAGAGCTCTGCTCCACTGTTCACACTCCTTGGATGTAATCTCAACAATGATCTGACGCAGACTGAACTAAGGTTGCCCCCCTTCCGTGAAAGTGTTCTACTTTTTATCACCATCGTCGGTTAGAAATTCTTTAAAAACCACACCACCTAGGTAACATCACATATACTGAATCAAGTTTGCTGTAGGAGTATATTCACCTTTCCTTTCCTTTCCCTTCCGGGTTCTAAATACCAGTCAATCTAAGTTTGGATTTCCGACTGTCACCTGCTCTGCACGAATCCACATGTAATAACTGGAAATGAAGAGGAAATGTCAGTTTACAGTGAGGACCCGAGCTGAAAGCGGGTGTTCCGCTAGGGAGGCCTTATCTACTTGCTCTCCAAAGGTAACAAACAAACGTGCCTAAGCTCTGTCCGCAGAGGATAGTGGGAGAGAAACCAACGATTTGAGGGAGGGGGCGCAAAAAAGCACAGCACGTTTGAGGAAGAGCGCTCAACTCTTTTTGCAAAGGGCAAAATGCTTTAAAAAGTATTTCTCGACTTTCCATCCAGTGGTTCCACGTCCCCACTCGGAGCAGCTTTGCAAGCTCCTGACCCGTCCAAGGCCCCCTGCCGCCGCCACCGCCCGCGCTCCAGGCTATCCGAGCCCAGGCAGGGCTGCGGGCCTCCCCACCGCAGGAGCAGCCGTCGGGAATCCGCAACGCGTCCCGCGAGGCATTCGAGCCTTCAACATATGTCTAGGAGCAAGCGGCGGATCAGGAAGTCGGGGTGGCCTTGCGGAGGGGGCGGGGAAGGCGAGAGGAGATCCCGGAGCGAGGCGAGCCCTAGGCCCGCGGCCTCCCGACAGCTGCCCGTCCAACCTCGTGAGCGGTGGGCGCAGGTGAACACACCTTGCTCTCACTTTCGACGGCACCCAAGAAGGCAGGGGGCGAAGAAAACGCAGGGAACTGGGGGCACGGGCAGGGGGTTGGGAGGGCGATTACGCTCCAAAGGCTGAGAAGTAAGGGTGAAGGAAGGGCTGGGGGTGCCCAGGCAGGGGGCACCTCCCTCACCCCCGGCCCGAGGAGACCCGCGTTGCCACGAGGAAGCGCAACGGCAAGAGGCCCGCGCTTAGGCGAGGCCTGGTGGAGGCGGCTTCACGCCGGAGACGCGACTGCGGGTCCCGCGGCGGCCGGGACGCGCCAGTCTCTTCCCGCAGCTCTGCAGCCGCGGCGGAGGGCAAGGCGGAGGGGCGGGGGGGGGGGAGTGGGGGGGGGGGGCGGGGAAACCACTCACCTCGGGCGGCCGCTCCGCCAGCGTCCAGGCCGTCTCCAGCTCCAAACACGTCAATGGCTCACGCAGCTGGGCCTTAAGTAGCGCGCATCCCAACGTGCTGCCCCCGCTC
Organism: Bos indicus; assembly: GCF_029378745.1. Taxonomy (NCBI): domain Eukaryota; kingdom Metazoa; phylum Chordata; class Mammalia; order Artiodactyla; family Bovidae; genus Bos; species Bos indicus. The sequence goes on along the minus strand of NC_091773.1, from coordinate 23,721,569 downwards.
CGCGGCGGCCGCCGACCCAATGAGCGCGCCCCGCCGCCTGACTGACAGCCGAACGGGGCCCGGCTCGGTGGGGGCGGGCGGGCCTCGCCCCGCCCCCAGACGGCGGGAGGAGGGCCGAGACGAGAGGAGTGGGCGGGGCGGTGCTCGCGACCCCGCCTCCGCCCCCGCCCCGCCGCGCCCCCCGCGCCGCGGCCCGCCTCTTAACACTTCGGCTTGACGGGCGGCGCGGCGGGCCAATCGGAGCGCGAGGCTGCGGCGGCGGTGGCACCCAGTGGCCGGCCCCGGGGAGGAGCGCGCGGGGAAGGGCGGGGAGGGCGGGCGCAGCGGCGGGCGGGGGCAGGGGGCGGGCCGGCGGGAGGCGGGGGCGGTGGCCGAGCGGGCCGGGGGAGGCGGCGGTGGGCGCGACGTCGGCGGCGGCGGCGGCGGCGGCGGCGGCAGCTGCAAGTTGGGCTGCAGGGGCAGCGCATACACTACAATGGCTGCTGGAAAGAGGCGTAAGGAAACAATTTCCAGGCCCGCCGCGTCCAGCCCGAAATATGAGAAAAAAATTATTAGAAATTCCGCGGGCGGTGTAAAGGCGGCGGACGGGCCGGAGGGAGGATGTTAAAGCCCCGCGGTGAGTTCTCCCGGGGTCCGGGGCGGCGGAGAGGCGTTTAGCGGGAGAAATATCAGGGTTATTTAAATTATGGGACTCGCTGAGGGGGCAGAGGAGCCGCGGCGGCGAAAGGAGGAGGAAAAAGTTTGTGCTGCTCTCAGCCCCTGCTCAGGACCCCAGAGAGAAAAATAATAATAAAAAATAAAATAAAAATAATCGGGCGGGGGTGCGGGGACTCCCGAAGTCGCTTCTGACAGGGCAGGGGGCGATGCGGCTGGAGACCCGAAGGTGAGGTCGGTGGGAAAAAAAAAAACCCCTTTATTCAGGGTCTGGAAAGTTTGAAAAGTTTTCCTCCTCCTCCGCCTCCTCTCTGGTGCTGCGAATATTGTGACAGCGGCAGCGGCAGCAGCGAGAGCGGAAGACATTAGAGACCCGAAAAATAAGGGAAAAATTAATATAAATTCGGTTTTGAGAGTAAACTCTCCGCATTTTCTACCAAAACATCCCGGGGGAAGGTGGGTCCCCAAAGGGCCTGGCGGAAACCCGCAGTCGGCAATATTTGGGGGGCACTTGGAGTGACTTGGGGGGAACTTTGCCCCTTTTTTCAAAAGAGGTTTTTCTTTTTTGGAGAAATGCATTTGTTTTCGCCCTTTCCTCAGGTGGGCGAGTCGGGGTCGGGGTGCGGGGTCTGCGAGGAGGTGTGAGCCCCGGGTGTGTGGCTGCGGGGGGGGAGGGGGGTGCTAAATGAAAGCAGGAGATCTGCACAGACCAGGGACAGCTTGTTGTCAGTATCATAAACAACCAAAATGGAGGGAGAACTCAGGCATATAACCAAATAAAAATTTTTTAAAAATCGCAAAAAAATCCCAAAAAATCCGGGATGCTCCCCCTTTTCTCGCTCAAGGTAAAAGGATGAACCGCCTTTCCCCTGAAGTCCATTTTGACTTTGCAGGGACCAAGGAGTTAATATTTATTTATTTTTTCAAAACTTTCGAAGGGCAAAAGCCTTTTATAACTCAACCGACAATGAGAAAACGTGAAAATCCGATGCTCGAGAAGGAGGGGGAGGGGGGGGGAGGTGGTAGTGCAGAAACTGCTAAACTTATTGGTAATGTGGGCTGATCTGACATAAGATAAACACTATATTTGCTATTTTATAACTCTGTTTTAATGATCGTTGCGGGTTTTTTTTTCTCCCCCCCCGGTGGAAAAAAAAAAGTGATGCCATTTTCTTAATAGAGTTAATATGTGTGATTGGAAGAATAAACCCTTTCGGCTTTGAATTGCATTTTCGTCGCATTTATGCTTCAGGTTTTGTTGGTGGCTCCCTCCTTTCTTTAAACTAGGCTCTACAGAGGAGGGGTAGAGAGGTGGTGGTGCACACAGAGGCTGGTGTGCAAGACTGGAGCACCTTTTGGGGTGGGGTGCGGAGTTACTGAGCTACTCGCCTCCTGACACGTTTGCTTCACCTGCTCATCCTCAGGATAGAATGTCCAGCCGAGGTTTTCTGGTTTTATGTATAGAAAAGGATGGTGCCTCTTGCATCACAGTGAAGTTAATGGGAAAGTGCTGCTGATGTTGGTTTCCACGTGGGATGTGGGACAGAGCAGGGCATTTTAAAGGGACAGCTTCTCTTTTCTTATGATTTTTCATCACCTACACAGAAGCCCTGCGTGAGGACCAGCAGCAGAGGTGCTGGGAGGGTGTGGTGATGGAAGAGCCTCCTCTTTCCATGACTCAAACGCACCCACCTTTAGCAGTGATGGAGGGAAAGGAGGGCTAAAGCATGCTCAACAGAAGATGGATATTGTGTAGATCAGTTTGTTTCCAAGCTGTTCTTTTGTGTAACAAGCCCTCCCAGGAACTTTGCATGTTACATTGCTGTGCTCTGGAAGCTGATTTTGGAAGGAATTGTGGAAAAATGAAAATAGTTTAAGGTGTGTGGTGTAATGGTATAGCATTATTGAACAGTTATGAATTCTGTGCAGTGAGATCAAAGAGCTGTGTATGCCCATAACATGATTTTACAGCCATTTTGTAAAAGCTGTAAAATACCTAATATTCAATTTGGCTTAAGGTACACTGAGGACTTCTGGTTGAAAACTGCAGACAGAGTGGTGGAGATTCTTTTACTCTGTAAGCAGTAGGCATTTCTTTAAGGGAAAAAAAAAAAGCACATACACCAACACCATGGAAAAGTTTACACATACCCATTTTAAAGCCCCATCCTATACATGTGCAGTAACTCTGTGCCTCTGAAATGAAAAGGTTTTAAAGTCCTGTGACCTACCGGTTTGCATCTTTTAAGTTGAATTTATTTGTGTTATTTAACAGGAAATGTTTACTGATCATAAACTACTGTTGACTCTGATGGCTTAGATTTTCACAATATTTTCAAAATTGAAAATATGTAAGTTGTGTGCTGTACTCTGTTGGACATTAAGGTTCACCTTGAATAGAATTTACTTATGTTCCGTTTTCCACAGGTATATGAAGTTTCTGGAATAGATGCCTATTTTCCTTTGTTTTTATGATTTATAGAAATGGATTAATATAAGGACTGGATTTTTAGACTTCTTATATAGAATATTTTTTCTGGCCATACTGTACAAATTATTATTTTGAAGTCTGGTGTACGTTAACCTGTGTTCACATCTGAACTCTTACCTGCACCTTTCTGTAAAGACCTCCATAGTAGCAGTTACATCAGTGTAGTGTGGTTTCTGATTTTGGAAGCAATTGCAACTTTCTAAGAACTCATTAAAAAAATTAATCCCATGAACCACTGTTAAATCAAAATTGATTAGAAAGTGATTAAACTGTCAGTGGAGAAGGGAAACTCCCCCCCCCCAAATAATCTTCGCAGAGATTTCATGGTGCCATTAATACTTATAAAACCTTTGAAATTTATCTTACATGTTCATTGTAGTTTGGCTGGAGGAAGTTACATTGACTATAAGTAGTCAAATTCAGTATGGATTTAAAATAAGTGAGACTTTTAGATCTTGAATAGTTGCCACTTTGACAAACCCGTTACTAACATCAATAAATTCAGTTTCTGTAAATGTGAAGGAGAAGTATTTCTTCCAGTTACATGTGACCATGGAGTTATTCAGTTTGCTTGGACACTTCACATTATGATTAATTTATTGTCATCCTAAATAAAAGTGCTGGTATTGTGATTTTTTTTTTTCTATATCACAAAAGGTGGTATGAAACCTTCTTCATGTTTGGGTTTTACACACCTGGCTACTTGTCTGAATCAGAAAATACACTCAGAGCACACAAGTATAAAACCTGTAATTCCTTGGAGAGTCTTACTTAGCTGGGACATAGCATAATTACTCATTTGAATTGATTGTACTGAGCTTTTGTAATGCCTAAGAAATACTACCTATTGAACATCCTTTTCCTGAAGCTTCTGTTAAATTGTACCAATTAACAGAAATAAGTTAAGGCTGTTGTATACTCATAATCTTTATTTCAGGTAGAATTAGAGAAGCCTCATAGCTGGAGATGCTTATTTGAAATTTATATGTCTAATTTTGCTATTGGACATTCTATAAGGAATTTAGCTGCTGTGGAAGATGATTTATAAATATGGGCTAATTCTGATAAAATTCAACATCTGCATATTTATTACAATCTAAATATTTTAATAAACAGACATCTTATAGCTAAATAAATTAGTGAATATGTTTTTATCAGTATATTTTCAAAGTTGTAAGTGTACTCTTGGTGTTTTAAAATCATCCAAAGGTGTTCTTTTTTTTCCTTTGTTTTTAATATAATACTGGTTGTCACTATATACATTTTGGTTTGGTATTCTGGAAATTTTCCTTTCTAAGGATTAAATTGTTATTTGCTGAATGAAATATAATGCTGCTGTCTTTGAGATTTGAAAAGCTTGAGAACTAAAACGTGTATCTATAGCTGTCTTTGAAGATTTGTTTTGATAATCATTTGCCCCTTGAGCTGTGTAATCAAAATATTGGTTCCTTCCAGGAATGTTTTAATGTTTTTTATTTAGAATCTTGTTCTTTGGAAAATTAATGTCTGAAAAGTTACCTGTTACACATATATACACACAGACACACACCCAAGAAAAAAGTTTTACTGAGTAACTTTACTTACACAATCTGGAATACTTGTTCTTTTTGATGTGTTTCCAAATGTATAGGAAATAAATAGAAATTTTCCTCTTTATATTGATAACATCTTAGATTCTTTAGATAAGTTATTTGAGTAAAGGAAGAGTTTCAGAAGAAGGCAAGAACAACTGAATGTGTTCAACAAAGTCCAGGATAGTGAATGTGTTCAAGGTAAAAAGGCTAACAGTTGTCCCTTGAGCCATTTTTTAACTGTTTTAAAAACCTGATGAACACCTTATCTGAAACATCAAATACTTTGAAAATATATCAGACACTGCAGAGGAGCAAAAATTGACCCTTAATTTCTTTAATTGTAACAGGAATTAATGTAGGCAGCATATTTAACCAATTAGTAAGTGTTTAGGTAGCCTTGGAAAAGTATTTACAAATAAGTTAAATGTGAGGGCAGGGTACAGTGAATTGATGAACTGAAAGTTAACTATGATTTTAGAATTCATGCAGGGGAAGTCTTTTCCATTTTATAATAAGACCACTTGGAGGTAACTAATTTTTACTTTTGTGTGTATTTCAGTACCTAATTTTTTTCTTTTTTTGAAAAAGCCTGAACCTGACATCTACTGTGTTACATTTCTTTTATAACAGGGCAACTTTTATATCTCATTAGCAAATTTAATTTGAGAAATTAAATGCACAATTTTACATTGTAACATTTTCTGGAAGTGTTGATGTGTAGTTATTAACATTTGGAGTTGTGAGAAATACTCATGTATGAAAGCCTAGTAGCCGTTATTGCAGGGGCATAATTTGATTTTTAGTTTTGAGTCGCTTGGCCTAGTGCCCAGTAGCTTACATTCTACCCTGGGTGTCCACCTGTCTCTGCCTCCTCCCTCCAGGGTGGTATTGACAAGGATATGGTGATGAGGAACTACCAAGGGTGCTTTGGTATTTTTGCTTTATGATTTTGTGTGTGCACTGGTGTGTGTTGTTCAAGTGTTAAGGTTTTTGTTCTTTTTTTTTTAAATGCTTATCAGAGAACAAAATCCCAGTTTTAGAAAACAATATCTCATTTTTAAAAAGTGAAGTGGCGTGATACTGCATTAAAATTGTTGGTATTGAAAAGTCCCTGGATGTCTTGTAAACAGAGTTACTGCAGGGACATGGCATTAAAACTAACCACAGTGTGTGGGGGGAATTTGAGATGGCAACCCAAGAAATGGGTATGCCTATGTAGAAGGAATGAATTTAGGCAGTTGTATCCTAGGTTAATAGGAGGAGCAATTTGCTTGAAGTGTTTCCCTGTGTTTTTTTTAAGTGAAAACTTTTTCCTAATCTAAATACATAGAAAACCTAGAAATATGAATGTGTTAGAAAGTAAAAATGTTCTTTTAGATGTTTTTTTTTTCTTAAAAAAAAATTGTAAGGAAAAGTGTATTATAAGAACCTAAGTGTCCAAATTTAATGGGGAAATGTCCAAAATTAATGGGGAAAGAACTAGGTATATGAGAATATCAGATGTAATCGTGGTAAATTTAAAATTTTGACTTCTGTGAATACAGAATAACTAACTATAAAGCAAATAATAGTAAATTTACTCCCCCAAAATGAGAGTGATAACTGGGGAAATCTGTAAGAGAGTATTTTTAATACAAACTGCTGGTTTATGGTAACCTTTTAAAAATAGATTCCTCCCCAATTTTTCCTCCATATCTTTAGACTTGTAGTAAACTAAATTAAACTCTAAGAATAATGTGTAGAGATTATTTGGAATACTCTATTTTTAAATAAGGAAAAATGATTTTTTGTTATTTTTTTAAAAGAGTAAAGATTATTTCAAATGTGTACCTAAGTGAAGTGTTCTGAAAAATTTTAGAAACTGTTGAAAATTATTTTCTTAATTCTTCATCAGAAACTTTAAAACTTCCCATTAAGTTAATGAAATAAAATTTAAAACCTTGGTTTAAGAACAGTGTACTTTGTGGACTTTTTTTTAGGACAATTTAAGTCATTTCTTCCAGACTCAGTAACATTTTAAAAGCTTTTCACAAGGTAAAGATAAGAACACTCACAAACTTTTTGACTTCTGAAGTGTTTTTAGGGGTAAGCTGACAGTTAAAGAAATTTTCTTCCCCATTTATTAATTAGCAATTGATTTTCTGAAGGAGAATCTAGATCTATTACAGTATTGTGTTCAAGAGTGGAATTTTCTTTTAATATTAGAAAATATTTTGAGGGTAAAGGAGGCATCGTTTCTTCAAGGGTCTCAGCAGACTGTGGTTATCTGTTATTGCAGAGCCTTGAGCCCTACCTTTTTTTGAGAATCAGAGACTCATTTTAGGCTTTCAGATATTAAATATTTGAGTTATTGTGTCAAACCAATGTTGGAATTGCACATTGTTTATTGATTATTTATGGTATCCTATCTTTTATTTCTGAATATGGAAATGTTAATTGTCAGATGAAATGCTACAACTACAAGGCTGCCATCTGATTTTTTGAAAAATTTTATCTTTTAAATCAATAGTTTGACATTAGAGCCTTGAGTTTTGAGATATATTTTTGGAGACTGTTCAGCTAGAAGTCGGAGAATGAGGAATTTAGTCCCTTTGACTAATAGGCAGAATTAGAAAAATGTTTTAATCAGTTTTTTTCTACTTGAAGATATTTTAGTAAAAAGTTGACTGAATTGTTCTTAATCAGAAGAATTTTAAGAAATTGAACCTGAAAGTTTGAGGTAGTTCAAATGTGCAGGTTCAAAATGGCATCAGTTGAATTTTAGACTAGTAGATTTTCTCAATAACTTGATTTTATTTCCTTGTATTGCCTTAATGCTGGAATTACATAGAGCCCACATCAGTTTTCATCATATTCTAAAACAGTTACACTAATAGGTCTTATTTTTATCAACTTTAGACAATGAAATGAAAATACTATTTTATATAAGGGTACATTACCTTTTTAAAACTATTATGTGCATTTCCTAAATTTAATTTCTTTAACTGTTCCATTCCAAGGAAGAGAAACTAGCTCCTTTACTTTAAAACTAAATTTGCTCTAAATTTGCAGTTTATGGGAGAGTTGTCACTTTATATGTTTAGATAAGATCTATTATAACCTTAAATGTAAATGTTAATATGATTATCATATCTGATTATAAACTATATCTCAAACATGAATTTGCTCCCCTTCTTCTAAAATTGTTTTCTGAATAAAACTGAGAAAATATTTTTCATGTGTTTTTCTCATTTGTTATTGTCTAAAGTAATTTAATTGGGTAAGTTTTCAATGTCAATTATATTCCTCTTCTAATATTAATAGAATTTTGCCTAAAATTACTATTCAAATACACAGTGTCTCAGCAGTAAAATAGAACTAGATATATAATAAAAAGTTAATTATACTATGAGTGGTAGAAGCAGTCTTAGTAGTTCTTATTTGGAATAGTTTAAAATGGCTCAAACAAACTGCCCATGGGTATAAGGCATACCTCTAACAGCAGTTAGTGATATTTTATAGTTTTCTTTTTCTGCTTCATAAAGTTTGAGCATTCTCAGAGCTACTGTCATGCAATAAATAACTGATTTAACTATGCCCTGTGTAGAGTACACATATCAGGTTTAGCTTTTAATATAAGTTGCTTTAGCTTTCTTATAAGAAAACTGAATAAGACAGGTATCCCTTAGTTATAATTTGGTGGACATCACATCTTAAAAGATATTACAGGTAAAATATATTATCATAATCACTTACCCAAATCAAAATGAAAATAAACTATCAAGTAATTGTTTTAATTAGACATAGAATGATGGTTTTAAATATTTAACTAGATAATTTGATGTACTGCTGAAATATAGGGAATTTTAATTGAAAGTTGTTATTGTACCCGAATCTGTTTCTGTATGCCTCAAAAGTTTGTGAGTAAAAGTGAACACATGTGAAAGTCTGGTAGTTTACAGACGTTCCTAAACATCTATCCTTTGATAGTAATGAAAATGTATTTTTTAAATATGTGGGCAAAATTATTTCAATAATTATAACATTCAATTATTATACTTATTTTTCAAAGAAAGGTGGAGATGAATGGTTTAGTGTTGCTTATATCTCTTATCAGTTGCATATTCATTGCATTTGAAATTTTACTCATTAAAGCATTTGATACTTTAGGGATATTTTAGGCTTTTTTATTTTTTTTTATTAGTATAACAGTGTTTTCCTTAAAACCCCTTTTTTTTTGGACATTATAATCTATTTAAGATAGTTATTTTAAAACTTTAGCTGCTTCTATTTAATAAGAATTTCTGTTCCCTAGATCATGTTATTCTTAAAAGAAGTTCCTATCATGAAATACTCTTAATCATAGCTAAAAGGTTATCTTTTTAAATATATGCTAGAAACTTTTCTTCTTTCTGGAGTTAGGCTTTATCGCTATGAACTTACCTCTCAGAACTGCTTTTGCTGCATCCCATCAATTTTGGTATGTTCCATTTTCATTTTCATTTATCTCAAGGGTTTTTGTTTTTTAATTTCTCTTTGGATGTCTTCTTTGACCCTGTGGTTGTTCAGTAGCATTTTGTTTTATCTCCACATGTTTGGAAGTTTTCTGGTTTTCTTCATGTAATTGTCTGCTAGTTTCATACCTTTGTGGTTCAGGAAAGATACTTGATGTGATTTCAGTTCTCTTAAATTTATTGGGACTTGTTTTGTGACCTAACATATGGTCTGTCTTGGAAAAATGCTTCATGTGCACTTGAGAAGAATGTGTATTCTGTTGCTTTTGGGTAGAATGTTCTGCAAATATGCATTAAGTGTACCTGATCTAATGTGTCATTTAAGGCTGATATTTCCTTATTTTCTTTCTGGATTATCTAACCATTGGTGTAAGTTGGGTTTTAAAGTTCTGTTCTATTATTGTATTGCTGTGTATTTCTCCCTGTGTTTGCCTTATATATTTAGGGGCTCCTATGTTGGGTACATGAATATTCATAGATGTTATATCTTCATGTTCAAAGAAACAACCTAACTTTTAGAGATATTTTAGGAACTAGAAAAAGAGCTCAAGGAACTAGAAAAAGAAAGGAAGGGAACATGAAAGATTAGAGAAAAAAATGAAATAGAGACTAAAAAGATCATAGAAAAAATCAGTGAAGCTGGTTCTTTGAAAAGGTAAATAAATTGACAACCTTAAGCTAGACTCATCCCTCCAAAAAAGAGGACTAAAATAAAATAAGAAATGAAAGAGATAGTACACCTAATACCACAAAAATACAAAGCATCCTAAGAGACAGCTATGAGCAGCTACACACTGACAAATTTGCAACCTAAAAATGGACAAATTTCTAGAAACATAGCAACCTACCAAGACCGAATCATGACAAAATAGAAGATCGGAACAAATGAGTTACTGGTAAGGAGATTGAATCAGTAATCAAGACTTCCCAACAATCAAAAGTCTGGGATCAACCAGATGCCTTCACTGGTGAATGCTACCAAACATTAAAGACTTACAGGCATGCCTCATCTTGTTGCGCTCTATAGGTATTGTGTTTCTCACAAATTAAAGGTTTGTGACAATCCTGAATCAGGCAAGTCTGTTGTTGCCATTTTTTCCAACAGCATTGTGTTCACTTCCGTGTCACATTTTGGTAGTTCTCAGAATATTTCAAACTTTTTCATCATTACTGTATTTGTTATGGTGATCTGTCATCAATGATCTTTGATGTTACTATTGCAAAAAAAATTACAACTCATTGAAGGCTTAGATAATGATCAGTATTGTTTAGCAATAAAGTATTTTTTAATTACATTGTTTTTTAAGACATTCTGTTGCACACTTAATAGACTACAGGATAGTGTGAACGTAAATTTTATATGTACTGGGAAAACAAAAAAAAATCATATGACTTGCTTTTTGCAATATTTGCTATATTGCAGTGGTCTGGAACCAATCCTGCAATATCTTTGAGGTATGCTTGCAATTTCAATCCTTCTCAAACTCTTCCAAAAAATAGAAGAGGAGGGAACTCTTCCAAACTTATTTTACAAGGCCAGCATTACCCTGATACCAGAACCAGACAGGATGCCGCAAGTAAAGAACCTCATAGGCCAGTATCTTTGATGAATGGGCTTCCCAGGTGGCTCAGCGGTAAAGAATCCACCTACCGATGTGGGAGACTCAGGAGACATGTGTTTGATCCCTGGGTTGGGAAGATCCCCTGGAGTAGGAAACAGCAACCCACTCCAGTATTCT